>NW_028091637.1:5087820-6411445 GCF_014824575.4 Sturnira hondurensis
TTCTGCAGTGACTCCCAAGTGCAAGTCTTCAGAAGTTCAGTGCTGACCTGATGTGTTTACCATCTGATTAAAACTTCCCCACGGGAGGCAACGTCATAAAAGCAATGATGTGTAATAGCAAATTATTTATAAAACTAAGCTTATTCATACTTTTGGGGTTAAAATGATTGTGACAGGTGTGTGTGTGTGTGTGTGTGTGTGTGTGTTTAAGGTCCTTACTTAGAAAAATGAAAAATTGACAATCTTATGTTGATCTCCAAAATATTTTTGAAATTTTATTGGTCTGTGGGATTTCAAAATCTGGGACCTACTGACTTAGTATTAAACATGAGTTTGGGATTATAAGAATCAGACTCAAATAAATCCTGTTGCTGCCACATTCTTTGAGAAATTTCTTAATTTCTCTGAGTCTTCCTTTCTTCTGCTGTAAACTACGGAAGGTAATATTTATCTCAGGAAGATGAAATATTCTCATAAAACCTCCAGAAAAATGCCTGGCACATTTTCCTCCAGATATACTTACTACAAACTAATATACCTACCAAGTAAGCATAATAATAGAAGACAGTAATGACTTGGAGAGCTTACAAGTCAATAAATGTTGGTTCTATTTCCCTTTCTTATTACTTAGTACCATAGAGTCATTAAAATTCCATTAGATAAAGCTGTCTTGAGCAAAATGATGCTTTTGTAATTTCTAAAAATTTTTCCCCCACCAGCATCATATATCTTTTTAAAATTTGGTCTAAAAGCTTTCGCTGTAGGTTTCTAGTTGCAATTTTCTGATAACTTCTCATATCCGGAAAACTTCAGGTTTACCTCAAAAAGATTGTTGTCTTAAGTCACGGTCACATTCTCCTCTATTATGGCGGGATTTTGTGGCAAATGTTCTGAGAGCAAACAAGGGAAACGCATGGCCCTAGTAGAAGAGCATAGAGCAAAAGCTGGCAGCAGTGTGTCCGCGTGTTTGGGAAATGAGAGGATGCCAGAGGGCACCTCACCTTATTTTCCTGTTTTGTAGACGCCGCTCAGGATGCTCCAGCTTCCTTCCGTCCGACTTTGCCTCTATTCGGTCTAGTCACTGCTCCATCCAGCCCTTGTTACTTTTTTCAATGGCTCAGCTTGATGGCCTGCCGTTGTCTTATCCTCTAAGCCTTTAAAATACGATTTCAAGTTTTTGCCAAGTTTTCACTTCTAACCAAGAAACTCTAAAACCTCTTATTTAAGAAGTTATCCTTGACAGACTACATGTCAGGTTAGAACTCTTTTTTTTCTGTGATAAGAAATTCAGCCTGGCTGGTGTAGTTCAGTGGACTGAGCCGGAGCCTATGGATTGAGGTTCGATTCCCAGTCAGGGCACATGCCTGGGTTGCAGGCCAGTTCCCAGCAGGGGACGCACAAGAGGCAACCATACATCGATATTTCTCTCCTTCTCTCCTTCCCTTCCTCTCTAAAGATAAATAAATAAAATCTTTTTTGAAAAAAGAAATTCATACCCAAACCCTTCAGCAAGGAGTAAATTCTTATTTATTTTACTATATTCCAGAAATATGTTTTGGGAAGTTGTTGTTGATACTGGGGACATTATTTTCAATATGATTTTATCCCTTATTTTTCCTTGTTTATTTTTATTCTTGAAAAGAATTTGCCTGGGAATCACCATGTACTTGTTTGATATGTAAATATAACACAAAGAAACAATTAAGAACTTCCTTCTTTCACATTGGGAGGGGGTTGTCTCTTCAATAAAGCCAGGATTTGTTTAACAAGTGTTTATAAGCATCTGCCTATGTAGGACACTATGGTAGAAAGCGTTGAATTGAGCAGCTTGTAATGTCAACTGATGAGTAAGATGATAAAAGGTGGGTATTGTCTTTAAAAAACCATACTTAAAAGTGAAGGTGGGTTTTTATTTGTTAGGACACAAATCTCACAGCAGAGACTGCTGACCAATGAGAGACAGGTGTCTTTGGGAGAATATTTGAGGGCAGACGTAGAAAAGAGTGAAAAAAAGGGTTGAGGAATCAACCAAAATGGTAAGTACCAGCTATGTATGTGGCCTTCATCTTGGGTATGTAAGATGAATAAAACAGATTCTATCTTCTTGGACAGGTAAGTGTTAGAGGTAGAAAGAGATCTGGAAACAAATCGTGGAGGAACTATGAGAACATCTATATTAGATGTTTTCAGTCATAACGCAGTCTTATCTAAAAGCCGGATGCCATTTTCTGGGAAGGTGTGATTGAAAAAAACCCTTTTCTGACATCTTTTTTCTTTCATTTGTTTAGTGCTTTTAGATCCCTCAAACCTGGTACTTTCACTTATTTTTGGTTTTATTGTTTGCTTTTTTACAAGCCTGATAAATCATGTCTTTTTCCACTGACATGAACCTGAAACGATGTCCCTAGGTACGGCATAAAATGTGGCAGTTCCTGGGGTCCAACGACTTGCTCTGGTGGAGCCAGTGGACCAAACCCAGAATGCCAGCAGGTATCGCATAGCATTTCATTCTCTGCCAGGTGGTTTAGTGCTTGCACACGGTAGGTGTCACCAATTCCAGATGCCCACATGGAAGGAGCAGGACTGTATTCTCTGATTCAAAGTAGGTGGGCAATTTGTTCAATCCCAGGGGCCTTTGGACTTTGAGATGTAGGCTGAGAGAGCCAGTTATTTAAAATCAAGGTGGCTGGCACAAACAGGCTGAGGGCCCAGCAGGGCTGAGAGAGAAGGAGCAGAAAGCCTTCCAAGAAGAAGCTGAAAATTGACCTAGTTATTTTGATGACATGCTCTGTTGCCTTTTCCCTTCAGGCCAAGCTCAGACTCCCTGACATGAAATTGAAGCACTCACTGCTAAGGACTTAAACTTTGGGTTCTTTTCAAGTTCCTTCTTTCCTTCCTTCCTTCCTTCCTTCCTTCCTTCCTTCTTTCCTTCCTTCCTTCCTCCCTCCTTCCCTCCCTCCCTCCCTCCCTTGCTCTGTGCTGAGAATGCCCTATTAATTAAAGACTATCTGTCCTCAAGCTGAAAATAGCAATGTTAATTAGGATTATTTGCGTTGAATCAAAGAGTCCGGAGAGGAGTGGACAAAGCAGGTGTGAGAGGCAAGGCCATCTGGCTTCTGTGCACCTCTCCCTTCAGGGTCTGGAGCGCCTTTGGGGACATATGGGAAAGAGCGTGGGTAGAGTGTGGGGGTTGAAGAAATGGAAGCAGGTGCAGTCTTGCCCTTTTATTCTCTTGGGCTCTCTGCCAGTAGTACATTCCCGCTCCACTTTAGCGATAAGAACTGTTTTTTTTTTTTAACTCTGAATCTCCATATTTCTTTCGGTCCACTTCTTGGGCTTGTAGGTCAAACTGTAATGTAAGATTTTTCAGTGATGGCACTACTGACATTTTGGGCCAGACAGTTCTTTATTGGGGTGTGGTGGTGGGGGGCTGTCCCGTGAATTTTATGGTTTTCCTCAGCATCTCTGGCCTCTACCCTCTATGTGAGTCCGCTCTGCTCCTCTCTCCACCCTCATTTGTGACAAACAAAAGTGTCTCCAGACATTAACAAATGTCTTAGAGGGGAAAAATTACCCTGTTTGGAGGACCACTGCTAAGGAGGCAGTCCTTCCTTCTTAAAACTCTGAACATGGACCTTTATCTTGCTTGATCTGCAGAAGAAAACCCTGCTCATTCTTTCTCCAGACTCTGCGTGTCAAGTACATGCAGGAGTGCTAAAAGTACAGAAATGTTCTAAAGACTCCTTATTTAGTATTTGTTACTAAGGTCTCAGTAAGAAATACAGCTGATCCTGATCCTTGAACAATGCTGGGGTAAGGGGCACTGACCTCTATGTGGTCAATCCACGTATAACTTTTGAATCTCCCAAAATTTAACTACAGTCATCCTTTGTCACTGGGGAGGGTTGGTTTCAGGACCCTCGTGAATTCCAAAATCTGTGGATGCCCAAGTTCTTTATATAAAATGACACAGAACAGCCCTAGCTGGTGTGACTCAGAAGACTGAGTGCTGGCCTGTGAACCTAAGAGTTGTTGGTTTGATTCCCAGTCTAGGACACATGCCTGGGTTTCAGGGCAGGTCCCCAGTAGGGGGCACATGAGAGGCAGCCACACAGTGATGTTTCTATCTTTCTCCTTCTCCCTCCCTTTCCCCTCTCTAAAAATAAATAAATAAAATACAATAATAAAATGGCATAGAACAATGCACACAGTTGACCCTCCACACCTTCAAATTCTCAACTATGGATTTAAAATATGTGTTTTTTAGATCCATGGTTAGTTGTATTTAAAGATGCAAAACTTGTGGAGGGACAACTGTATACACACTTGAAAGTGACATTCTTAATAGCCTATTAACTCTGAGTAATTTACCAGGCTATTTAATTTGATTTATCTAGTCTCTAGTCTGTTAATATGACTCTAACGGTGGTTGGTGTGACTCCAGTTCAGTGGGTGCAACCCTGAGCAGAATTTCTTTTTATTCATATATAGTACTAATAAATTCTCCTTGATTATTTTTTGAGCCACACATCTACTTACTAATTTTTCCTAATGTAGATTTCCAGGGTTTGTTATTGAGTTTTAACTATTTTTTATGGCTTAAGATTTTGGAGTTTGAGAAGTGGGAAGAACCATCTATAGAAGAATTAGGTTTTGGTCTCCTGATTATTTTCTTGAACATCCACAGCACCCCTCGGATGCATATTTAGATTATTTGTCAAATGCATCTTGCACCTATTACCACCTTTGAATTTTGTGCCATTAAATGGTGACCCTTTCTTTTTTGATTTCTGCTAGTGAATTTTTTTTTTTGTGGGGGAGGCTGGTTTCTATTGTTTGTTGTTCAATTTGTTGGCATAATAGGTGAGTGTGCCTCTGTAATTTAGCTTTATTTCATCTTTACTGAGAAGTTCCACACCCTATTGTATGAGTTTCTTGTATATGTTGGATATTAACTCCTGGTTGGTTGTGTGGTTTGCAAATATCTCCCTTTCCACAAACTGCCTTTCATTTTGCTGTGTTTCCCTTGCTGTGCAGAAGCTTTTTAGTTTGATGTCGTCCTGCTTGCTCATTTTTCGCTTTTGTTGCTTTTGCTTGGGGTGTCAAATCCAAACAATAAATTATTGCCAAGTCCAATGTCAATAAGCTTTATTTCTATGTTTTCTCTAGGACCTTCACTGTTTCAAGTTTTATGTTCAAGTTTTGAATCCATTTTGAGTTGATTTTTGTGTATGGTGTAAGATAGAAGGTCCAGTCTCATTCTTCTGCATTGGATATCCAGTTTTCCCAATGAGTGGTTCCCTCCTCCCGTCCCCTTCTGGCTCTCAGAGGTTCTGGTTTCACTGGGATGTGTCCCGAGTATATACATTTTGAATTCTCCCTACGTGAGTCTCATTTGCAGCAATGTTTTAGAACCATTAGTATGAAATACCATTTCAGACATTTCCCATTTCGTAATGGTTCAACTTACAACTTTTTGACTTCATCATGGTTTGAGAATATTATGCATTCAGTAGCAATATACTTCAAATGATAACTTTTGATCTTTATCTGGGTTAGTGATATGCAGTATCATACTCACGTGAGACTGGGCAGAGGCAGTTACCTGTAGCTCCTGGTCAGCCACGTGGTCGCAAGGGTAAACAACTGATACTCTTGCAGGGGTGTCCGTCCAACCTTTTGTCATATCTGGGCCACACTGGAAGAAGAATTGTCTTGGGCCGCACATTAAACACAAACACTAGTGAACACTGGTGAGCAAAAACAAGGTTTTAAGTAAATTTATGACTTTGCTTTGGGCTGCATTCATAGCCATCCCGAGCTGCATGTGGCCTGTGGGCCATGTGTTGGACAACCCTGACAGTGTACTGTGTCGCCAGCTTTTTTAAATATTGTGTTTTGTGTCGTTGCACAAACCCATCATGTCTACAAAACACCCATCTCTGTTCCTTGTCTTTGGTGAGGAAAGAAAGGCAATTACTCGAAATGTAACTCAAGATAATTGCCCAACTATAAGCTAATGTAAGTATTCTGAGCACGTTTGAGGTAGACTAGGCTGAACTTTGATGTTTCGTAGGTTAGGGGTATTAAATGCATTTTTGACTTCTGATATTTTCAGCCTGTGATGGGTTTATTGGGATGTATGTCCATCAAAAGTTGAGGAGTATTCGTTCTGTCTGTGGAGGCTTATTGTTTACCTGAGGAGCCAAAAGATAGCAAAGCTCCAGATAACACCTATTATGTGAGATCAACAATTCTAAATGTGAACCAGATATTAAAGAGCAAATGGTAGCTCCTGAGAAAGTGATATGAGCAATAATTAGCCATATCTTAGAATGAAAGAAACATAATATACCTTATTTTTTCATTTGTTGCTAGTGTGTATGAAGCATTTCTCCCATCTTCTTTATTAGAATAGAAGGTCACTGAGGACAAAGGTCAAGTACTTTGCTGCATTTATATCTTCCCCCTCCCAAATATCTAACACAATGCTAGTACTTAGGACAGGCTCAATAAATAGTTGCATAAAATTGGACACCCTTTTGTATTTTTTATTACTCAGCATTTGGAAAATCATGAGGCTGGGAAAGATCTATAAATCACTTGCAAAAATCCAAACAGCAAAGAATTGTAGACATCTTCGCATTATCACTTTTAATTTATTTTGGTGTTTCATACCTCATAACCTGTGTGTAATTAAATTAAAACTATTTAGGTTTTCATCACAAGATCATATTCTGTTGTTTTGCAGAAGGGCACAGAAAGTCTCTGGATTACCCTTTTCCACATAACCACCATATATATTCTTGGATCATATAAATGTTGCCACTGCACAGCAACGTTGGCCTGAAGGATTAAGATTTTTATAAATCCTCTTTATTTAGCATTAGCTTTATAGCTAGACCCACTAAATCAAGTGATGCTCTTTCCCTAAACACATTTCTTAGGAGCACTACTGCACAAAATTATGATAACAAATTTAATCAAAAAAGCTCTCAATATTCAACATTCTATCAGTGGCTGGTACCTGAAGATGATAAATCCTCCTCCATCCTGGGTACCACCAGGTGGCTGCTTTCTGATTATATTTTTTACGCAGGATGGCTGAACAAAAGTGGGGCGTTCTCTCACTAAGTCTCTCTGACCTGCTTTAACATTCATGCTGTGTTTGGCCTTACTTCCTTGGATTCTATGGGGCATTTCTCACGTGACTGTTTATTGGGGCTTAGAGTCAGGCTTGCTGCCTAGAGCTAGCAGACCTCATGGCAAGCTCCCTGGGGGCATCGTGGGAGTGAGGTGGGAGTCTTCTTTTTTCTTTGTGTTGTCCCACTATTCTATTTCTAGTTCTATTTGTTGACACACTCTTTCTCTTCTGTTTTTTTTTTTTTAGTGGCCAGAAGTGATTTCTAGTTGTAGCTGCATCTTCCCCTCTTTTCCCAGATACTCTCCAGAGTCCAATTACAGAAATACAGGACTCATAGTTCATTCTTTTTGCTACCAGTACTTTGTGACCCAAGATTAAGATTATCTATGGATCTTAAAAATACAAGTAGTTAGTATCTACCCAAGCAGATTCTAAATCTGGATAGTTGGCTCAGGCATCTGTGTTTTTAAAACAAATGTCACAGATGATCCTCATTTACAAGCCCCTTTGAAGGTCATTGTCTGAGATACCTTGCAAATGTATCCTGGGATTAAGATTTTTGTGCCTTGTCCTTGGTAGGAATTTGACTTAAAGGTCAATGCTATTTATTCTTTTGCTATATATTTAAATTTTTAAATGTTAGCCTTTCCTCAAGCTTTTACTTTCTGGTGCATTCATTTTATTTAGTATTTTAGTATTTTTCTCTAACTTCCTAAATTATCTGCTCTTTTTTTTTTCTGAACCAAGAGCTGTTCATTTTCCAGTGAGAGTTTCATCAGATCTGTGTACAATGAGATGACTAATGACGGCAAATAGGAAGATCCTAGGATAAAAGTAGTATATTTCTTCTTAAATGACGGACTACGTGGAGAGGCCATTTCTTGAGATCCTCCTTGTCACCCCCTGCTGTTTCCCTCCTCAGCATGTTCACATGCATGCCCTTCCTTTTGTATATTCTTCGAAACTCTGTTCTTGCCTACCAACTCAGTGTATAATGCTCCAAGAGCACTGTGTACTCTTTAAGGGCATTTCAAATGCCACCTCTCACGAAGTTTTTACTAACTGGCAGTGTCAGCCCTGCCTGTATCGCCCTGGGCATTTGCCCTTTCAATTCCTGATGAGGGCATCCTCCTGCAAGTGCCTGTAACCCTCTGCCCAAGGGCTTCTTCTCACCTTTGTACTAGGTAGGTTGTAAGTGTCTGTGTGTGTACTTGGGGGGAGTTAACACCTTCCACTCCTTTAGCCAAAGATGGATGGGCACTGAGTAGCTCCTATTTGTTTGGTTTTTGCTGTTTCCCAGAATTCCCAAGCAGGAGAGAGCAAGTCAGTTGCTTGAAATGGTAAGCTTTGATAATGCCTTTCAGTTCTTCTTGCTTCCTTATTTACCTACTGTGCTCCCTAGGATTACTGCCCACATAAACCACTTGCACTCAAAACTCTGTCTTCAGTTACACTCTTCAAGAAAACATTTAAGACACTGACCAATTTTCCTTCTGCCATTCAATTGAATAGCTTGATTTTCCATGGTTTCCTCCCATATGTGCATCTTGTTTTCCCAATCAGACCATGGTGACTTTTAGAGCTGGGGCTGGCCCTCACGATTCCTTAGAGTCAATCCACAGAGCCTTGCACATTGCCGAGCCCACAGACGTAGCTCTAAGTGTGCAGTGTGTGTGACACAGGGGCAGATGCACAGAATGGGCACATATCGTCATTCAGCTTTTTAAGCCCTTAAAATAAAATTAGAATAGAATGTAAAATTCTTTGGGGCGAGGTTGCTTTAAAAAATGAAGTGAAGACTTTGAGGAGAAAGACTAGCCTGGCAGGTTTTACCTCATTCCATAGGCACAAGGCACTCGGGGAAGGAAGCGTGAGGAGGCTTAGGGACAGAGGAGGAAGGCATCCTTCATCATGCGTTTCAAAGTCTCTAGACCATGTCATGAAGAAAGAGCTCATTTGGGTTGATCAAAAAGAAGCTGTTCTTGTTATTCTGAAGGAGGAATATGCTAGGAGTTGCTCTGGGGTCTCAAAGGAATGGAAATACACATTTGTCCTAGTCTTTAGTGCAAGCCCCCTAATTACTTGGAAAACTGGTTCATTTTCATCAAGTTACTGTGTAAGGTATATGAAGGTGATAACAATTAAAGTGACCTTTTCAGTAGGTCAGATTCAGGAAGGCACAAAGCTTTTCTAATTTGCCTTGTTCTATTGGTAAGAAGCAAAATAGACAATGTTTAGAACAGGCTAAATGTTATCATACCTGGTTCCTCCAAGGACCTTATGGTAAAGATAGGCAACCTAGCTTACATGCCAATGGCAGCATATTGAACAGAGTTTTATAAGCAGGTTGCCTAATTGAAATTGTCAACCATCCCTTCATTATATTGAAGATATTCTCCTAGTTATTTAAATTAGCATTGATCAAGAGAATATTGAGGCACCCTAGGGAATTCCTTGGGTTCTAAACATCATCCTCTTTGCCTCCATTATGTAGTGGCACCTCAGTTTCCCCTTAGTAATTAGAACCAATCATTTCAGCCTCTAGAGTGGCCCCTTTTCTGCAGGTTGGTTCAGAACTATGCAGCTTTTCAGCGCTGATGATGCTAACACAATGACCACTCAAAACATGGAGCAGTGGTAATGGTAATATACCCATGGCTTTCTGGACAGTTTCATTAATGAATGGGTCCACAGGAGAAGGATATAAGGGGATGAGTGGTAAGCCTTTGTGAGATACCTTCTGGAAACCACCAGACACTCCTACAGAGAGTTCTTCAAGGACATACAATATTGCATTGTACAGATGGGAGAAAGACCCCATGTGATTAATGTCATTACTATTGTGACTGCAGTTACAACCACAGTTTGGTGAGATCTTGGTAGTCTCCGGGTTAGTGACATCAGAAAATAGGTAATCATTCCTTCATATCTTCTAATTTACAAAGTAATGGAGAATTAGGTAAGAGTGGCAATGAATTTATAAATATCTTGTTGGGAATTATTAATGGAATCGATTTTATACAAAGTCAAGCATTCAATTAGGGATGAACTGCCAACTTATTATCCTAAAGACCCACCTAGGACAGGTATTGAAAAGAAAACTCTGACTGATTCCTTTGCCCTCAGACTTGATTCTCCTTGATTGATCCAAGTCATTATGACGCACAACTGCAGGTGAAAAGTCAGGGTATACCATACCATCATGATGTTAGCCAAGGGCATGGCTTTTAAAAATGCATCAACCTATGTCATTGCTTGGGAGACATTTGAATAAATCAGCAGTAGTTTTCAGCTCTTCCTACTTTATCATCGGTGGGTTGACAGTATGTATGACAGTCCCTACAGGCCTATCTTTTTATTTTTATTTTTAAAGACAGATTAAAGTTCTGGTCTTAGTTACTATATATCTTCAGCTTGATGGGATAAACTCTGAGCAGTGATACAACATCTCAATTAGTAATTGCCCAATCCTCTTCATGCAGCATCACTGCTGCTAATGGCAGCTAAATTCTCTGGTTTTTTTTTTTTTTTTTGACTTAGCAGGCAGATTTTCTTATGGTTGAGTATTCCCTATCTGCTAGTTAGTAGGTGGATTGGACTGTGATCACAGCGATCGCCCTCCGTTTAATTGATGTCACCTGAATGTAGCTGAGAAAGCTTCGAATAATTTTATCAAGGTCTGATGTCAGTCCTCAGTAGGAATTATCTAAAATAGTTCAGCATTTCTTACAGCAAAACACAGATTCCTTGTTTTCTCTTTGATCCGTATATCGTTGGCCAGGCTGCTGCCGCCATACTGTCATCTGAACTCATTCTGAGGAATTTCAGCACTTGAATAAGGTTGAAGTAATTGTAAATTAATGTTCCTGAAATAATATATAATTTCCTTCTTATAAATTATTCATATGAGCACCTATTTCTGTAGCACTCACTGGTGCTGTATAAAATATTGCATGGTGTGTATGTAAATGTCTATCATATTTTATTTCAGTGTACTATTTCCAAGTTATATAGCAAAAATAAAAATCTCGTCCTGAGACAAAAATTCTTTTTACTTTCATATGTAGATTTTTCACTCTCTAAAAAATATTAGTCATTTGAACAATAGCACATTGTTCTGCTTTTACCATTTGAAGTCATTATTAAATGGGTTAAAACAAAATTTATTTTCTTCTCACCTCCTTTTCCTCAATGAATTATTGAAAGGCTATTACTGCTGTTTCCAGTGGAGCCTCTGCATGTATTATTCAAATCTTCATGAGTACTGTGTTAGATCCACAGGGTGGGATAATCCAGAGAACTGTGCGAACCTTACTTCATTGCAAGAAAACCATCAGGATTGCATACTATTTTCTCCAGATTACTTTAGAACCCTTGGAGTATAAAGGGAATCACAGGACTCTTGAGTCACAAAGATGGGGGTTTGAATCCGGGATCTGCCCTTTACTAGCTTTGCATTCTGAGGTCCCAGTAATCTCTTTCACTTTTAACCTAACACCAAATGTCAGTATTTACAGCTCCTTTAGGACAAAAAGCCATAATGGCCAATAGCAGAGGAAATGAAATCGGACAGGCAGTTGGCAAGAGAGAGCACATCTATTTCCAACACCTCATGCTGTCACCCAGGCCACAGGCTCCATGGATTTTCAGTCCCAGACCCTAGGATAACCGCATCCAAGGCAGCCTTGGGGTGCTGGCTGCTTCAGCTGTGTGGGTGCAAGACCAAGAAGAGAGAGAAGAAAGAGGAGAGATCATAATCCCATGTAGCATCTGGATCCCTATTTGAACCATTTAGAAAATATAACAATGCTTCAGAATCCACCCGATTAAGGCTGATACTCCTCTTTGCTGGGGCATCATTTCCTGACTTGATTCTGACTTTTGAGAGAGAGAAGCAGGTAGGAAGTGGTGATGGAGTGACCGTGAGAAGCTTTGAACTTCTGGAAGCCAGCTGTGACATTCTGGTTAATATTAGTTTCATTATTAGGGCACTAAAATTTCTATTTTTGTCAGCAGAAAGCAGAACTTCTTTTTTTGGAAACAGCAACTAATTTCCAAATAACCGCAATGTTCTTGCTGAAAGAGAAATGAAGACTTTATTTAAACTACCTAGGCTCCTCCTCCTTTTTATACACCAGCTAATTAAGTCCCAGAACACTCAAGTGGTTTGTTCAAAGTCACAGTAAGTCTGGCACTTGTATGTCAAATGAGTGTTGTAACCCTTTCCACTATGAAACTATTTAGCAATCTTAATTTTCAAGTATAAAATATTGACGAGAATGTATGATCATGTTTAGTTATAACACACATGTGAAATTAAAAAGTGCACGAGAAAAAATATTTCTGCTTAAACACATTGTTTTTGAGGGGGTTTTGATATCTTTGGCAACTCTATTCTTGTGTCACAGGGAAGTGTTGGTGTGTATGGCACATTATAGCACATGCTTGCACAAGTACCACGTTACTTTTGGAGTAAGACACGTATTGACATGACATCATTGGGAAATGAATGAGTAGAGAAATGGAGTGAAAAATGAAATGTCATATTTTCAATGTGAGTGAAGGCAATAGCAAAGTACTAACAGAGCTTGAAAGTGAGTCTCCTGGGAACCTGTTGAATTCTCTTTTGTTATAGTAAGTTTTTATTTTTTATCAAAGTTATACACATACATAAATTAAAGAATCGGTTCACTATACAATATTTGTTAAGACAAATAGTTTTTCTTAGGCCCACTTACCCCACGACCATTTTCCCAGATACAACCATTTTCATCTCTTTTAAGATAAGTAAAATTGCCCTGGCCAGTGTGGCTCAGTTGGTTTGAGCATTGTCTCATAAACTAAAGGATTTGGGGTTTGATTCTTAGTTAGGGCACATGACTGAGTTGCAGGCTGGGTCTCTGGTCTCCTGGTTGTTTCCTGATCAGGGCAAGCGTGAAAGACAACTGATTGATGTCTTTCTCTCACATCCATGTTTCTTTCCTTCTCTCTCTCCTTCCTTTCCCCTTTCTCTAAAATCAGTGAGCATGTCCTCACATGAGGATAAAAAAAATATGTAAAGTTGTGTGTGTTACTTATTTCCATAGCAATAAATACTTTGATGTTATGACTTCTATTTTATTTTATTAATTTGGGCAATGTCCATAGCTTATTTCAGAAGACAAGGACTTAGTTATTTTTTTTCTTTTATCTTACCACACATACACAAACTTTTATGTCAGGTTAATTTAATTACTTATGAAAGTGTTTAAATTTGTCACATTAAATATAAGATTTAATCCATCTAGTGGAGGGACATATACCTTCTTTGGGGCTATCATTGTGAATTCATGTGATTTCCCAGTAGGTCGGAAATTGTTATGGGAAGGGGAACATGAGGATTAAAACTCTAAGTCAGCGGCAGGAATTGGTAAACTATTAGAAGTGCTGGGGGTGTTTAGCAAGAACCTATTATGTGTCAAAAACTGGGCTGCAAGATTTTAATAGCAAATGCTAGTGCAGGGCAGAGTGGGCTTTGTTTAGTATGAGAGTGAATGCAAACCAGCTTCCGTAACAAGGAATTCGAAGGGAATTTGCTGAGCCCGAGGGCACTGCAGCCACGACAATTCAGGGGTTCAAACACAGTGCCAGGGCTCTGGTTCTCCACCTCAAAGCGTTGCCTCGATTGCCTGGGTTTGGTTGCAGCTGGGCTCTCTTTGCAAATCTGCTAAGATGGCTTCTTCAGACTTTCTGCCGTTTTAACAAAGCAGTGGATGAGGAACTCTTTCTTCCAGAGTTTTTATTATCTTAACCTTAGGAAAAATTCTGGTTGGCCCCACTTGGGTCGCTTGCCTACCCCTGTTACGGGGGAGTGACCTGCCATTGTGGTCATCAGCCCCTCCACAGACATATAGAATGGAGGATTTTTTCAGAGAAAGAAATGCTTCAGAGACAAAGAATATGCATCTACTACCAACTTCATGGGGCAAATATTATCACTTCTTTTTTTCTATAATGACGTAGGTGAGAGAGGATAAACCACTTGTCCTAGATGACATACTCAACACAACTGGGTTTAATATGTGACTATTCACATTTTCACTCCATGTAAACTGTGCACTGACACATTTTACAGAAATTCACTTTACTGTTGTCTTCATCATAACCTTGGTGAAATTTCACTACGGCAATATAATGCCTGGAATATTGTGTGCTTGCCTATACAAATATATTTTCAAAATGGCTTTGCTATCTGAGGTTGTGTGATATAAACAAATAAAAATAGTGTTAAGTTTAAGAAAATTGGAACTTTATACAACTATAGCCCTCTTCATGGGAAACTGTTTACTTTTTTGAAGTGAGAGACACGTCAAGACCTGGAAGAGATGCTGCTGATGCCCTGCCTGCATCCCCTGAGCCCTTGGCATTGGTGTGACCGCGGACCCAGGGTTTCCAACTGAAAACCCCTGGTAGTTTTTGCCCAAGGCTTTCTCTGGCTGCCACAGAAGTGTCAGATATTAATGGCCCCCTGACAGGCAGGAGCTGGTGGGCAAATACCCCAGCTCCCACAAGCCTGGGAGGTGAGTACGCCACATAACGTGGAAGAATTCCCCACCAGGATTGAGCTGCCTTTGCCCACAGCAGTCATCTGCTCAAAAACGTGCCGTATCGGCTTCCTTCCCTGTTCAGGCTCATGCACCTATTTCTCCCCTCACTGGGATCACTTCTCAAACAAACGACGTGGTTTCACATCCTTGTCTCAGCATCTTTGTGCGGAACCCATTCTAAGATAAGAGGCAATTGAACATCAGAGGTATGGGTAACTCTGGTTACTTCAGTCCTCTCACCTTCCAAATACCTTTCCTTCAATATGTTCATTAGCCATAGTGCTGAAATACCACAAACTAGCTGCTATGGTCCACTTTCAGATAAAAACTAAATTTAGTTAAAAATCAATAAAACCCTTCCCATTGCTATGGTAACTACTTTGCCCTAGCATGGCCTCTGGGGTTGGATGGTCTGGGTTTGAATCCTTTTTAGTTGTAGCCTTTGGGCAAACTTCTTAGCCTCATGGTACCCCAGTTTCCTACCCTGAGGTAGCTGGTGTATATCTTAATGTTTGCTAAGAGCATTAAATAAGTCAAAATTTGTAATGTGCTCCGAAGTGTTTCTGGCATAATAGTTAAGTACCATGTAAATGTTGGTTAAACTCTTGAATAAAAAAAAAATAGGTTGATCATGGTTAAAGTTAAAGCTATATTTTCCCAAGTAGGCCACAGACTAACCATTTCATTAACAAATTATTATGTTTTAATAATATAGTCTCTTTTATATTAGTTATATATTTATAATCGGAACACAATTATGTTTTAGCTTCATGAGCTGTTCATCTTTAATGAGTACTGTACTGAGTTAATTAGCAAGACCTGTCTTGGGCACTGCACCTGTTCTGCAGCATTCAGTTCAGTATTCATCATATTAAGACAGCAATTTTCTTTTTAAAAAATATTTAGAGAAGGACATGAATAATTACTCTTTCTCACTACATCACTAAGTTCCAAATTACCCCAAATGCATGTGAGGCATGGGTATACCTGAGAATCGACTCCACTTTATTTTAGCGTGCATGAGAAATACTTTCTTGCTTACTGAGTTGGTACAGTTTGTTACTTTTTTTCCGCTAAAAACTATTTTTAGTCTCTTTTCGGAATGCTTATTGGTGCCTTCCTTTTGTTCCTTGAATGTCAATCTACCTGTGCTCCTGTGAAGCTGAAAATCATCTAGATTTTTTTCCATTCTCCGAAGTGCCGGTCCTCAGAATACAAATCAGGTCATCATTGCTCTAAAGAATTAAAACCTTTCCAACAATGATCCCTCGTCTTCTTTTCAGTTGTGTGGTTTTGCTGTCAACAGCAGTGATGGCAGATAATGGTTCATGGATGGGCTGTATGAGGACCACCTAAGAAATCCACATCTTTACACACACTTACACATCTATTACACAAACATACAGGGGCATCTATACAAAATACACACAGGTCGACACTGCACCACTCCTCAAGATTCTGATACAGGAGTTGTGGGCTGAAACGTAGGAGTCAATATTTTTTGGAAGTTCCTCAGGCAGGCCTGTCTTACAAAAAGTCGTTGTTGGGACTCCCAGGACAATGGGTCATTCAACGGTGCGCTATCATTGCAAATGGATCCTTCAACTTTGCCAAAGTTTTTCCTCTCATTTCTGTTTATGTAATTACAATTCTTCTGAAACTTTAGGCTTAAAGTTTTAGAATTATATTTGGTTCCACCTGCTGCTTCTTTTCCACTAGCAGTCATTCTACCACGCAGTAGCCTCTTTCTTTCTTCTCACCTCCCTTCCTTTCCAACTCCTCAGGTTAGACATTGTCTTAGAGTTATGTAAGCATATGTTTTATTTGCTATTTTTGGTCATGAACACCTGGAGACAGGAACCTATCTTATTCACACTGAAATATGCCTCCATCTTGGCCCCCAGCACAGTATCTTGCATGGAGTACGCATGTAATAACTGTTTGCTGAATAGCATTTCACAGTCAGTCTCCCTGTATCCAAGATTATCTATCATTGCGTCCAACATGGCCCTGTTTCCCCAACAGGCCTATCACAGCCTGCACCTTCTGCCTTAGTCTCCTCTTTCACTCACTGTTCATCCCATCTGGAACAGATTGTCTTTCTCTTTTCTTAAGAAGCATTGTATGCTTTCAGCAAGAATGTTTTCCGAGCTTATTATGGAGTAATGTATTAAATATCAAGCTATGAAGAAGCAAGGTAAGACTCTCTACTGGCTAATATTTTACAAAGGCTTAAAGCGATCATAGGGTACATGAGTATTTAATAATGGCTCTGCATGCTATGCTGTCCTAGGCATACAGGTCTCCTATTTTAGTGATACAATGGATTTAGATAATAAAATTATTGTAGCTTATTTTGATGCTTATTTAATCATTTACTTGACCAATATGTATTGAGTGAGTATTGTGTACTACATAATATTTCAAACACTGGGAATAGAGCAATAGACAAACATACAGATCTTTCCTCTCCTAGAATTTAAGGGGTGATAGTAAATAACTATGTGTATATAGATTATGTCAGAGGGCGATAAAGGCTATTTGCAAAAATACAGCTGAGTCACAGGAATAGAGAAACCGCTCTATTATAGGGAGTATGCCAGGGGAGGTCTCTGTGGAGCAGGGGAACGAGTTAGGAGGCTGTAAAATAGTAGTCGGGCAAGAGTGGGAATGGTGGAGGTGGTGAGGAGTGGTAAGATTTTGGATATATTTTGAAGGTGTAGCTAACGGGATTTGCTGATGGATAGGGTGTGGGATGTGAAAAAGAAAGAAGTCAAAGCAGATTCTGATGCCTGAACACCTGGAAGAATGGAGTTTTCATTTACTGAGATGGGGAGGTTTAGGAGGAATAGGTTGAGAGGTGGATGGAGAGGATCCGGTGATTTGATTTTGGACATGCTAAATTTGAGGAGACCAGTATATCTTCAAGTTTGTTGTCTACACAGTTGTATTAGATACCTTGTAATTTTCAGGGGGGATTGGACTAGAGAAAAAAATTTAAAGACATAAGGTGGGATAGACACATGTAGAGATCTGGGAACTGAGTCTTGGGGCACTGCCACCTCAGATAACGGGCCACCAGCAACGCCTCTTGGAAAGGAGGGGCCAGTGAAAAAGTGTTGTCCTGAAACCAAGAAAAAGTAGTTTAAGAAGGAGGGTGTGATCCCATGTGCCGAGTGCTGCTCATGGGTCATGTCAGGTGATGACTGAGGCAGCTGTTGAACTCACTATTGGGGAGGTCACTGGTAACCTTGATGACACCTGTTTGGCTAAGTGTTAGGGAAGAACGTTTAATTAGAGTGACATCTGGAGGGAATGATAGGAAATATTAGTAGAGGCGTGGAAGATAATAGAGTTTAGAGGGGTTTGCTTTGAGGAGGAGCAGAGAAATGGGGCACCTGCTGGAGTGAGATGTGAGGAAGTGGGAAGATGTTTTATCGGAGCCCTTTTGGCCTATTTTCAAGCTGATAGGTATGATCCGGTAGAGGGAAAAAATGATGAAGCATGTGTGAGAGTGATTAATTGTTGGAATGATATTCTTTAGGTGCAAGGGTCTGGGGACAAGTGCAGGGGTTCACGGTGGAAAAGAACCAGACCGATGATCTTTGAAAGAGGAGGGCTGGCAAAGAGGTAAGAGCATGAACGGACATAGATGGGAATAAGTCAGGAGGACTCGGACAGGAAACCGATAGAGTATTAGAATGAGGTAAGCGAGGAAGTGTCAATCAAGTGATTGCTTACAAAGAAGTGGGTAAGTTTTGGAAACGAACGAGCTGGCGAGTCACCTCATGTGAGCAATAGCTGGGAGCTGTTACCACCCTAGCCTTGGAAAGTAAAAGTAAAGTGGAAAGGCCGTTATTGGAGCCCAGTGAAGCTCTTAGTAGGGCTCTAACTATAGGAGGGGGCCATGTGATTGGAGCTGGGGACCACAGTAAAAGACATGCAGAAACTGCCAATCCATAGACTAGAAAAAAAGCAAACTAAGGGAATAAAGCCCTGGATCTCACACTCTTCCTACCCTCAACTTTCCAGTCTTCTCATTGGCTAAATCAACCATGACCCAGGGGGCAACAAAGCCGAGTCTATGGAGGTCAGCCTCCCAGGGGTAGAGCAGGGTAGAAAGAGTGGAGGCTGGAACTAAAGAGGAAAATGAAAATTGCCCCGCACAATGGTGATGGAAATGTTACCTTCTGATCACTTCTATTTTTTTTTTTGAAATAGGGAGTGTCATTCCAGCTGAGAATGAGGATTATGGAGGACGTATTGAAAGTCAGAAGAAAGAGAAGATGTAAAATAACTATTGAATAGAGTGGGAGAGTTAAAGCAGTAAGGAAAGTGAGAGAGTATGTTTACTAAGCTCGAATGAGCTTGCTTAAATTAGGGATTAGGAATATAAAGTGAGATAAGGCAGCCTGATTTTGAAATTTTTCCCAGCCATATCCATTTGGGTGGATGAAAGCACAGGGTTGTCAAAGAGCTGGATTGAACCAGGGTTGGGGTTTGCCAGGAGAGTATCATGAGGGGTAAATAGCATGGGGGACATGAGGACACACGGAAGGTAGGGACTCCAATGACAGGCCATGCTGTACATTGATAATGGGCAGGGAAGTCTGGATATGGGGGGAATGAGTGAATAGGTTGTCAAATCAATGCACGGAAAGAATTTGGAAAGCAAATAATTGTTGGAGTCAGGAGAAAAGGGAGCGAGCTGAAAGATAGGAAACGATGGTCAGACAATGAAATTAAGGGAAGGGAATGGATAATTTATTGGCAACGGGAAGGTCTATGTAGGACATAACCAAGGGGATGAGCTGCTGATTTAAAGTTAAGGAGAAAATCATTGGAAGTGAAGTGGGGAGGAAAGTAAAAAGGTGGGGCATTGAAAGAATCATCCCCAGAGACATTGAAATTACCAAAAAGTATGACAACACTTGGTTTAGAATAACCATGATGCAGGAGTGGAAATCCTTAAGGAATGAGAGAGGTGCTCTGGTGTTCTGTAAGTACACCCCTCGAGTACTACAAGGAGGGGTGATGGGAAGCATAGTCTGATGTGTGAACTTCCAAGCTGGAGAGGGAAGCTGGGAGAAGGGAAGGATCATGGTCTGAAAGGGGAAGTGAGGAACAAGAAAGACTTCCATTCATTCTTCAGTCACACTAGCATGAGGTGTGTGGGGGAGAAGCTCGGGAGAGGTTTGGGGAAAGCGGAGTCCTGGAAGAGCCAGGGCTTACTGGGAGTATGCGGGTGAGGGTAGGGGGAAAAAGTACTAATTTTGTGCTAGGAACTGTACTATGCCTTTATATACTAATTAATTAAATCACTAAAACAAGATCTCTGAGGAAGGCCGTGTTTTTAGCCCTATTTTCTAAATGGGGAAATTCAAGTACAGATAGGTCAAGTATCAGGAGAATTAAGCGGTGAGAGCTGGGCCTTGAACTCAGGTGATGCACTTCAGACCCTTTGTGTACAGAACTAGGGCGCTGTACCACCTAGCAGCAAGCATTTGGAGAAGGGGTTTTTACTGATGTTGTGTGGAGGGCTCCAGAGAGTCCAGGGGAAGGATTTGGGGCTTGACAGGGGGTGGATGGGCCAGGTTAAGTATTGTGCAGAATCACGTGGGGTGCAGGAGAGGGATTAGCTGGGAGCTGGGCCTCTCTGATCTGGAGGAGAATGGAATTAGTGCTGATGGTATCTAAGGTGGAGAGGGGTGTGGCTATGAGTGTTGGGTGGTCGTGCCAAGGGCAGGAGAGAGGACGTGCCTAGAGCCCAAGCTCAGGGCCCCCCATCACTCATGCTGACAGAGGGTGGAGGCAGGGGAGAGGCAGTATTACCTGGAGCCTAAGGAGATTTGGGGATCTCCTCTTCACTTAGACCACCACCATTTGCTGTCCTTTTTTTAAAAAAATATTTTATTTATTTATCTTTAGAGGGGAAGGGAAGGAGAAAGGGAGAGAAATATCAATGTATGGTTGCCTTTCCTGTGTCCCCTGCTGGGAACTGGCCTGCAACCCAGGCATGTGCCCTGACTGGAAATCGAACCACGATCATCTGGTCCGCAGGCCCACACTCAATCCACTGAGCTAGGGCTTGCTGTCCTTTGTTTAAAACAAATAATTGCTATGGAAATTCAGGAAGTTTCTAGAAGTGAGTAATATTAAAATCATCCTCATTTTCCATTTGTGAATGTCTTTAAAATATGAATTTTCTCATTAATTTATTATTGTAAAAGGATCCTATCTATCACCTTTATAAGATGGCCACCCACGCTAATCTTATCACACCTACTTTTGCTTTATAGTTTACAAACACTTTGACATATGTGATTTCACTTCTCCACTCTACCAAGTACCAGTGTTCAACCATTTATGGCATAATTTTGGTGCTAATAATTTACTTATCTGGAGGATGGGCAAATAAAATATTAAGTTTGGTGTAAGGGCAGGGAGTGAACATGTGAGATATCTGGAAATGCTCATGCTTAACTTTCATTAATCATTTTTTCTTGAGTTTTTTAAAATGAAAATATTCTCATCTTTTTCAGATGCTAGAGCAGAGAACAAATAACATGAAAATTTTGCTGGCACCTTTTTCATTTAGCATTTATTACACTGATCTACTGTATTTTAAGTGGCATGGCTTTGACACTCAGCTCTGCACTTGGAAAACACATGGTAATAATAGAAAGCATTTTAAATGTCCAATCTGGTCAAATTGCATTTCCACTTTAATTGATGAATTAGCAGAAAAATCAGTTTATACATCAAAGGTATCTATTAAATTTTGAGCTGTTTGTGCAGTGGTGGTGTTTTTTTTGCTGTTAATAGAAACCATCAGCAAGCTAGAGGTGATTTGAAGAGTGATTTTTTCTTTTGTTGTTAAAGAGAACAGCAGGGCAAGGAGAATAAGAGGTTAGAATAAGAGGTGATGACTCTCCGGTGTGTCAATAAATCTCCCGGTTCTGACTCAGTCATGATGTTTTCTTTTATGTGGAAGAAATTCTACTGATGTGGCACTTCCGATCCCTCTCTGCTTTCTTGTTGTCATTCACAAGTGATTGGCTTGTTTGGTAAAATTGGAAATAATCACTGGGCTTGCCAAGCTCAGCTCTGCCTTTCTTAACCTGATCCAGCACTATCGGTTCTGGGTGTATTAATGTGTTTAATTCAGGTCTTTTTGGCTTTCATGCCAAGTTATGCCCTCTAATTAAGCCTTACAAAGAAAAAAGATGATATTTTGTCCTTTTCTGCCACTTTATTGTTTCATGCCTTAAATTATACAAAAGCTGGGGCATGATGGTGCTGTTTTGTTGGGACCAGGTTGTATAATGCAGGAGAAGGCTTCTCAGACCTTCTACACTGGGTTAGAACCCACCCAATCCTATGTGCTTGCATAGCCCCTTGTACTTCCTCCCTGATAGTTCTTAACACCCTGTTGGTTTGATGCCTGCTTCTTTGTTAGAATATGGACTCCATGATAGTGACCAAGTCCGTCTTGTTTATCTTACTATTGCCGGTACCTAACCTGGTGCCTGACAAAGGGTAGCATCCAATTTGCTGAATGAATGAATGGCTACTATGGCTTGAAAAAAGATTAAGTTCCTAATTTATGTACTCAGTGAGAAAAGTGGACTACGAATTTGAAATTCTTCACCCAGAAATAAAAATAGATTGTTGACACTGTTGTTCTTCCAATACCTCAGTTTCGAACAAGTCTAACCATTAATACTATTAATACTAACTACTAATACTATTAAAATGTGTATTCTTTGATGAGTCATGGCTGAACTGAGCGGGAAACTGTGGCCAAACCTCAACAACTTTATTTTCCTAGTAAGGATCAACATTCCACTGATGTTCAACCCTCATCCCAGTATACTGTTACCTCCGCCTCCTTAACAATGTTCATTTTTATCCTCTAGAATGTTGCCTATGGAAATATGGAAAGTTTTTCATTTAGAAAGTGCTTGGGGTGGCCCATTGCTCATAAATAATAATATGTAAGCATATTTTAACAATACTTTCAAGGTATAATAGGTAGATGTAACTATTTTGGGAAGATTTAGCTATTTCTGGATGAAAAATTAGGGGATGTTAAAAAAGTAAATTATTGTGATTATTTCAAAAGAAAGTATGAGCATCGAATTCTAACCAGAAAACATGGGATTGCGATCCTGAAATAAATCTTGTGGAACTGGAACCCTCATTCTAGCTCCATTTCTATATGAAATGTAAAACAGGTGTAGAAGGAAAGCCTATTTTAGTTTGCAATTAAATACTACCCTTTAGGTTATCTAGTGTGTGAGAATCAATTCTCAAAGATCTGGAGGTTGAAGGGTTCAGATGGGTGATTCTTGCTCAGCATCCCTCACACACTTGCAGTCAGATGGTGGTTGAGGCTGGAGTCATTTGGAGGCTTCTCATTCACTTACTCTGGGTACCTGGACTGGGATGGCTGGAATAGCTGCAGGCTGGTTGGCTGTGTGTCTGCCTCTCTCTCCTTGTGGACTATCCATATGGGTCTCCTGAGCTTCTTTACTGCATGGTGGCCTCCAGAAAGCTGAGCCTCTTAGACGGAGCTTGGGTTTGTTTGGAGGAATTCATCCAGAGAATGTGACCTCCAACTGAGCTGAGAGCTCCATCCAGCCACCTGGAGGCTCCTGACTCCTCCCCCTTCCTTATAATGTACCTTCCGACCACTGTTCCCACCGTGGGAGCCAGTTTTAAGGATGCAGCCTGGAGAGAGTGAGGTGCACCTGAGATCATCAGCTGGAGTGGATACACGACTGGACCTAGGGGAGGCCTCTATATAAATGTTTAGTATTCTGGCAAGTGGGCGAGGAGCTTTACTCGCCCTGTGGCCTCTGGAGACAAGCCTTGTTATGTAAGTTCTCTTGTTTGTTACAACTACCGCCTGCCAGTCCCGAGTGGTCTTCCTCTTTCTCTGGTCTGTTCTTGCTTTTCACATTCAGGGGTCAGTTTCAGATTGTACCCGGGAAGCTCCCAGGTTTTCAGACAGCTTTTGCTGGAGTGTTCCAAGAGAAAGGAAGCGGAAGCTGCCAATCTCTTACATCCTCAAATGGGCTCAAAACATTCTGCCATGTTCTCTGTGTGAAATTGTCATGGAACCTACCCACTTTTAAAGGAAGGGGGCATAGGTTCCGCCTCTTAATAGGAAGAACATCAAAGAACGTGTGGCTTCCTTTTTCTTGCCTTAGATGTGAGTGCCTCCTCAGCTGAAAGTTGTTGTCACCAACATCATTTGGTCATAATAGAATAAATGGAAGGTGTTAACCTGAAATTAGTTCTTAGAAATTATGCACTCATGAAGTCAAGAAATACTAAATTTAAAACACTGTCTACATTACATGTGTACTGTTTATTGATTCTGTAGCCCGCGTAAAATTCTACCTTCAAGAGGTAGGAAAAAAATCAAAGATAGAATAAAATGAGATCTAATTTCCTTTCTATTAGTTTAGAAAATTAATATCTATCTCAAGGCCATCATGGCTGGTGAACTGATTGCATGTAAAACCTCTGAAGATTTATTTTCCCCCTTTTAGGTCTTTGTATTACGCAAAAGCAAATGATTTTGGTACCTTCAAAATTTTTTTTGTCTCTAGAGGAAATAAACTTACATATGTGGTTCATTCCTTTTTCAACTAGAGATGTTTAGACAATTAAAGGAGGGATTTGCAAAGCCCAAAGCAAAATTAATTTTGACTTGGGGGAAAAATTGTTGAAATGAACTTGTGCTTTTTTTGTCTTCCCATTTAAAATCTATGAGACTGATATCCGGTGTACGTTTTCCCCTATAGGCATAACCTGGATTCTGTAGCTCTACAACATCCCAATTCTTCTAAGGGATGTGATTCATTGTCAGTGCCCTGGCTCATTCTGTAGGTCTTGTTAAAAATAATAATAATTAAATAGTAAGTAATATTTGTTGAGCACAAATTATGTACCATGCCAGGCACTATGTTAGGTGCCTGTTTTTCTTTAGTTCAGTTAATCATCTCAATAGCTCTATGGGGTAAGTACTCACATTAGCTTCATTTTCCAGAGGAGGAAATGGAGATGTTGACAAGTTATATCACCTGCCCAAGTTCACCGAACTAGTAGTTGGTGATCTGGGAATTCTTTAATGAGTGTGTCTGATTCTGGAGACTGAGTTCTTAGTCACCTGAACATACACGATCCAAACATATTCAGTGACCCCAAGTTAAATGGTCCTCATATATTTTTGACCGTGGTTTACATAGACTAGAGGGAAACTACAATGCCCCATTCACTAGACCCACATTTCTGCTGAAAAAGTCTTCATAATAAAAATTAGAGAGAAATAAAAATTGAAACATCATGATTTGCTTGCTATTACAGTAACATGTTTAATTTATGAGAGGAATTTAAACCTATGCACATAATTTTAAATTACATATGGCCACCCTGTAAACTGAAATACAGCTTAGCAACTTGTACCGCATTTACCTTGATAGTGTGTTATTTAAATAACCCAAATTCATAGAATATGTTTCACCAGTAAAATAGCTCTCACCTTGAAAGCAAAATTGTGGGGACTTTGTATATACATCTGCTTTAGTCACAAGTGAGTTAATTCATGTTTGCATCTCAATGCAAAGCCCTCAGAGTGTAGTTATTGGGAGATTTTGGATTGTGGATCAAAGATATTGTTGCTAAATACATATTTTTGCAAGATATGTGAAGTTAATCAAATCAAAATGAGATAAACCACAGTAATGTAGCTAAACCAACTCCTACTGATAACTAAAAAAGTGAGAGGAGTAATAGTTAAACACCATGACCAATTCAGGCAACACATATTTTACTAAAGAGGACTTTCTTAACACGAGCAAGTTCATTATTTAAGTAAAAAATATGTATTGAGGGCCTAATATTGCCAGTTTTTCTATAAAAAGTTCTTGGAATACATCTATGAATAAAAAAGAAAAAAGATCCTTGCCTTTTTAGTGCTTATATTCTAGTGGGAGATTCAGATAATAAAGAATAAATTAAATTACATGCTAGTAGGTGACAATTGCTATGTAGGGAGCAAAATGGAGAGCCAAATAAAGAGGACTGGAGTGTTGGTGTAGAGGATTAGTTACAATTTTACATATAGGGAGATAAGAAAAGCAGGCCTCATTGAAAAGGGGACATTTAAAAATAAACTTCAAGTGGGGCAGTTTGGGAAGTGGATTTCTTTTTTTTTCTCCCTCCCCTCCCCTCCCCTCCCCTNCTCTTTCATAGGAGTGTTATTTGTGCTGGACTTTGTATTTTGAAGTAAAGTTTTAGGGACTTCTTTCTGGGCTTTCTACAGCATGCACCAGCAAGAGAATAATCAGGAGTGAGTCATGGTTTTGGCCTGCACATGCAAAAGGATGGGGTTGAAGGTGGAGAAGGCTGTGTAAGAATCAGGTATGAGGGGAAGACCAGAAGTTCTGTTTGGGTCATTTTAAGTTTCAGGTGAATGTCTGTTAGATATCTAAGGGGAGATGTTAAAGTAGGTGGTTGGTATAAGATTTGGATTTCAGGAGAGAGAAACCTGGGCTAGTTATAAATTTGGGAGTTCTTGCCATGTAAGTCGATGATGGTATTTAAAGTTGCAAGCATAAACTATCTAACTAAGAAAGTGTGTTTGATTATAAATAAGAAAGAGGGTGCAGAACTGTGCCCTAGTGTCTGCTGATATTATTAGGTCTATAAAAGGGGAGCTGGTCAAGGAAACCAAGAAGCAATGACCTGTGATATTCCTTTCAAGAGACACTGGTGTTCTGGAAGCCAAGGCCAAGTGTTTTGAAGAGGAGGGAGTGTGTGCCACATGCTACTGATAGATGAGGTACAGTGAGGACTGAGATTCGACCATTAGATTTACCCACTTCTCTAAGCCTTCTTGAATTTTAGTTACTGACGTCACCCTCCTTGACGTAATTTTTATTTTATAGGGTTGGCAAAAATGTCTGTATGTTTTTTTTTATAAAATAAAAGACACATTTTTCATTTTCACTGATCATTGATTTGGATATTTTGAGTATATTGGCTATCTTCTCTGTGGTACATCATTGATTGTTCTCAATTAGTGTCTTGATTTGATCGCTATCAACTTCAACTGGTCTGCCTGACCATGGAGCATCATTCACCGAGAAATCTTCAGCACGGAACTTTGAAAACCACTTTTGATATGTTCCAAAGCTCCTTCTCCATACACTTCAAATATTCTTTTTGTGTGTTTCAGTTGCATATTTACCTTTCTTGAAATAATAAAGCATAATATGCCTAAAACAGTGCATATTTTCTTCCATCTTCAATTTTAAAATGGCTATGCAAAAATTCACCAATTTTAATAAGTTTTTTAAATGCATGCTGATACAACAGTTATCACAATACGATCTAAAGACATTGTTTTAAATCAGATTAAAGACAACTAAGCACTGTTAGGGCCATCTTATGGAAAAAATGAAATGAATTTTTTGGCCAACCCAATACTGTGTAACCGTGCCAAGCTGTCAAAGTATGGGGGAACTCAAGGACTTTGCTTGCTTTCAAGGGACCGGCTAAGAATTTGAACACAGGTTCTTTCTGGTCTTAGACCTCAAGACGTACATCAGGGTTTAGCAATATTTCTCCACACTGTGACTTGTGTGACTTGGCCTTCAAAGATCCTCCTGTCAAAGAGCCACGGAGTGGCTCATCTTGTGCTTTACTTCCCCTGTGCCTCTGTCCCTTCTTGCCTTCACACAAACCCTCACCCACCCGAGCTGCAGCCATGGACACTTCCTGGCACTCTGCCAGTTTCCCACCTAAAGTGCCTGCACCTGTCTCTGCTTTTGTTTCTCTGCTTGAGGGGTTTTTGCGGTATCACGGGAGCTTGCTTGGCTTTGCAGGTACATCCCAGAATTACACAGTGTTTTCATCTCTGTGGGCAGCACTTAGGCAGCAGGTGGTAGGATTTGGTGGATGAACACCCCAGCCTCTTTGTCCTTTGGTGGGAAGATCCTGAGGCGGGGGGGGCTTCACACTAGTTTTCCCAGGGTCCCCAATAAGTTTTAGCTTAGTGGCCCATAGTGGTAACCACTCATTAACACTCCACTGACTGGCTTTCCTCCTTTCTCTGCTTCATTTCCCACTGTGCTTTCTGGAATTACTTCATAAATAAACTACCTGCACTCAAGTCATTCCCCGAGAACAATAACAACCTCTTTAACAGGTGGGAAAATTCTTGTTGCATGGACTCGTTGAAGCCATCCTCTGAGAGATGGAACATGGCTTTGGAACTTAATAGCCAAGGAGTTTCAATTTTTCTTCTCTGTTCTTTCTTGACAACTGGAATGGATCCAAATGGCCAAGGGCCACAGGTTAAAAAGAGTAAGGAAGAACAAAAACAAACATTCCCCATACTACATATATCTGTCAACTGGGACAAGCTTTGCAGATAAAGAAAAGCTGTTCTTGGTTAAAAGTGTGCATGTAGTCCTCTGCCACTCGGATCTGCCACCCCTGGCATAGCAAGCAAACACTCTGAGCTGTTCAGCCCATCTGTCATCCATGCCACAGGGGCTGGTCTCTGGTTATATCAGACTATGCAAATGGTCCAACCGCAGGTGCTCTGAGGTACATGGAGACCAGTCCCCTGGATGGCTGCTGGGTACCGATGTGCAGACTCGAGCAGCCACTGAACCACTGTAGGCAGGTGCTGGACATAACCATTCAGGGAAGATTAATTTTATTGGCTGTTGGGTTTATGACTGAGGAATGTGCTTCACGGGCCTGCTTTTGATTAAGTCAGAGAGCGGTGATAAGGATGTTCTGTTGTTGAATGGGTGGGTCTTTCTGATAAACTGTAAACATCGGGCTGGAGAAATCAGCACTTTCTGTAACAGTCTGCACCTTACGGGCATTAGCATGTGCCAAGGTCATTCATTACAACGTTGAATAACTGGTTCAACGGGGAAAATAGTGTAAATTGCAATAAAAGGGACATAATTTAGCCCAGAGATATAGGTCATTCCTTTTTAAAAATGTCTATTTTTATCCTGTAGAGAAAATTAGTGAAGAAGCTTTGAGGGGATGTTTTTGGTTGAATTATCCCCAAAGCAGCCATGAGATAAGTATTTGAATGCAAAGTTTATTTAGGAAGCACGGGTAGGGAGAGGTGAAGTGAGATTAAGAAGGGAAGGAATCCAATAAAGGACGTGGTATAAAGCAAGTTATCACTTTGGGCAACTGGGGCTCCATTCAGCTGGGGAATTCTGGGGGACAGTGCAGAACACGCTTTAGAGTTATCTCCCCACCAGCCCCAACCCCAAGAGATGAGAAAGCTGGGAGTTCATTCTCTAACCCTTATCAGTCATTGGCTGGGGGCTGCTTTCCGAGGCATGGTAGGGGCCATCACGAAGTGCCACCCAGTCTATTTTAATGAAGCACTTATTCTCCAGCCCATGGGGCTGCCTTCAGTAGCCATCTACTATCAACCCACTGAGTAGTTGCCTCAGCTGCAGAGAGCCTCCATACTGTGGTCCCACCCTTCCATAGCAGCCCACATCCAATGACTGATCGAAGTGGAGTCATAAAGGCCAGACTAGTTATGTTTGACTGGGACAATTATAATTTGACTCCAGAGCTCCCCATAAGGTTGAAAAGGGCTATCTTGAGGCATATATCATAGACTGACATCTCCCTCTGTCCATGGGTGTCAATCCCAAAGGAACTCCTTCTCAAAGTCTGCTTCCTGGAGAACCAAATGCATTCATCCCCTGACCTTTCAGGAGAGCTGCTCAGGCAGAGTCACAGGTGACGTCAGTAGGAGGCCATGGGATTGTGCCGAGATGGTGAGTGCCAAGGGCAGGGCACACAGTGAATGTCAGAGAAGTGGTAAGATGACAGCTATTTCTTCGCTCCCGTTGATCAGGGGAGGGGAGGTCACATGAGCACAGTGGGAACTAAGGGGTGATATAAATTGCTGGAGAACTAGGGAGGGGGATTACGGGTGTAATGTAGTTTCCACTATGATGGTGGTAGAGTCAGAGCACCATGAGTGGGATAGCAGGTGGTCCAGCAGAGAGATAGCTGGGGGTGAAGAGGAAAGATAGAAGAGGAGAAATGAAGGTAGTACAGCATGGTGTAAAGCAGACAATAGAAATTGTAGGCCCTCTGTGTGTGGGCTCTAATACTATTGTTATTACTACTGCTTTGGGATGAATTGTGAGCCCTCAAAATCGATATGGTGAAATCCCAACCAGTCATTCAGAATCCCAGAGTGAGCCTGTATTTGGAGATTGGGCCTTTAGAGGCAATTAAGGTAAAATGAGGCTGTTAGGGTGGCTCCTAATCCGATCTGATGATTGTCCTTATTTTTCAAAAAAAGAGAGATTAGGGCATAGACAGACATTAGGAGCGCCTGTGCACAAAGGAAAGGCCATGTGAAGACACAGGGAGGAGATGGCTATCTGCAAGGAGGGAAGCTTAAGAAGAAACCAAACCTAGCAACACATTTATCTTGGACTTCCAGCCTCCGGAACTTTGAGAACAATTTCTATTGTTTAAGTCACTCAGTATTTTGTTATTGCAGCACTAGCAAACTAAAAGGTCTACTATTACAGTTATTATTTTTATTTTTTCTTTCACTATTACATCACATAGTAAATCCTACTAATTCTGTCTCCTAAGTGTCTTGAACCTGTCTGGGTCTCTTTCTCCTTATGGCTATCACTCTAATTTAAGCTTTCTTTTTTTCGTCTAACTGGATAGTTTTGTGCTGGGCTTGTGCCTCCTACCTTTTCTTTCTGCAAGTCAAACAAAATGACTATCTCACTTAAGTGAGTACTTGATTGTGATAGTTCTGCTTGCTCATGAAGTCTCCAGTGGCTCCTCACTGTTCCTGGAATAAGGTCCAAACTTTTCAACCTGGCTCTCAAGGCTATGCTGAGGCTGGCCCTAGTCTCCCCATCTGCATCACTGTCCTCATTCTCAGCCAACCTGTGCTGGGTTCCGCTCCACTCTTTCTCCGCCCTCCACACTTTGGCATGAAATACTTCCTCCAAAATACCTTTTGTGTCCATTTATCATGGCTCATGTATATCCCTGTCTGCAGCCCTTAGCAGGGCACCACCACTTTACACATACCTGGAATACCTCAGCTCTGTGTGCTGCGTTCAGTCACTTTTTAAAAATTGAGATATAATTGACGTCTAACATTATATTAGTTTTAGGTATACAACAAATGATTCTATATTTGTATATATTCCAAAGTCATTTCTTCCTTAGACATGGTGAGGTTACTCCTCTGCTCAGAAGTCACTGTGGTTCCCTCTTGTTTCTCCCATCAAGGACAGACTGGCTTCCGGGACCCCCACAGTCTTATGTTGTCCTTCCCATTCATTTCCTAGCACACGACATCTACAGAATACAGACAAGCCATTTCTACATCCTAGCAGGCATCACACACAGAAAACAGACAAGCCATTCTATATCCGTACTTTTACTTCATTGAAGCTGAGATGTGACCATTTGAAAAATGAACTGTCATTTTAATTTATTACAGTCTCCCTGTCTACCTCTTAATAAGAAAATGATGCCAATGAAGCTAAATTATACCACTGATTAAAAGGGCATCCAATTTCAGAGCTGTGAAAATGTGAAACTATGTAAATCATAGAATCAATGCACTATAATGTATTTTAAAACTGTACTTGGCTGTAATGCTACCTACTACATGAAGCCCTCCTTGACTCATTTTGGATAGATTTCCTGAATGCCTGCAGAACTTACCAGACTTTTACCCATTTCCTAACTTTGTTAAATTTTTTTTCCTTCCTCCCTTTCATAGGTGGTGATGGCATGCCTTCTGTACACCTAGCACCAGTTACACAGCAATAAAAGCTTTTAGTTCCTTCACGGTCTTTTCGTAAGGAAGTGAGGAGATACATAAGTGTTCACACATCAGAAAATGCACGAAGGGAACAATGCTGAAGGCAGAGAACAAACGAAGGGTGGTGGAGAGGAATCTGCTCGCCAGGTAGAATTTCTTCCCCCTCAACCTCACCCTCCTTCCACATCTCCACCTCTTTTTGAAAACCAAGTTCAAAAGCTTCCTCTTCCCTCAAATACTAAACTCATTTTCTCCCACATACTATTTCATCTTCTTGCCTTAAGGAGTCACTACCTCGTCTAGCCTCGAATTTGTGCTGTTCTTTTGAGAGTGACGGCATGGTATGGTGCTGTCAGCATGGATTCTCTGAGCCAGTCTTCCTGAGTTCAAATCCTGGCCTTGTCTTTTATTGACCACATGGCCTTTGTTTAAAAAAAAAAAAATCTTTCCATGCCTCAGTTTCCCTATCCACAAAGGAGATAATGCTGGTAGCTACATCACCACGTAGCCGTGGGGATTAAATAAACTCAAACACGAGAAATGCTTAGAACAATGTCGAGCACGCAAAGTGTTTTAAGGATCATTACAGGTATCCTGATTATTCTTGTTTTTGATTCATGTTTCGTTTCCCCTCTGAGAGTCTAGGTTAGGCATGGTTAAGAGCAAGGGATTTGGGGTTGGACTAGAAGGAAATCAAATTGTGGTTGAACAACTTTTCCAGATGCATGAGCTTACATACATCCCTTGACCTTTTTGAACCTCATTTTCTCTATCATTTAAATCCTGATAGCAGTGCCTACATTTTTATTTAGAAGAATAAATAGAATATGCAAAATGCCTGCAAACATTGACAGCTCTCCATGGAGACTACTCTTATTCTTACCTCAGTTCAGGAAGGGTAGAGACCATCCTCTTTATCCTTGCATCCACATATCACTCAGCACAATGCACCATCTGTGATATCAATGGCGTTAGTTAAATGTTTGAGCACAGCTCATTTTATGAAAGAGTGAGTGAGCAAGCAGCAATGTCTACTAGAGACCTTCTCCTGGGGATTGGCATAATTCACAGCCCACTTCTGCCACTTTACTTTCTGGGGACAAGTGATACAGTGTGTGGGGTTTCTCTGGAGAGGAAATATTACCCTTCTCCATTCTCTCCATTTCCTCTCAAATACCTAGAACAGCAGGTCCTCACCATATGCAGATTCACCAGGTCACACTGTCATTTCTTACCGACCTGTTCTTGACACTAATGGGGCTTTGGTTAGGGGCATGGGAGACTGGCATTCTTTTCTGATAGGCTGAAAATGGAAATTTCCACTGGCAAAGGCAATTATCAAGACCCAGCAAATTACCTTCTTCTGGTTTTGGTTTTCAAGCTGAATCGTATACATTTGAAAGCTCTATGACCTCCATGGAGTACCATATTCTGTGATTACAAGCCTCAGAAATTTTTATTCTCAATACAGCAGGTGTGCGCTGCCCTGACAGTGCACAGCATTTGTATCAGCAAATGCCACATTTGATTCAGGGGTCCCTTCAGCTCTTTTGTGTCCCTGCTGCCACACTACTTTGTGACTACCCATTAAACCCGGCCTCTTGCTTTCCGGCTTTTACTAACTACTAATTTACTTTGGACAATTTTCAGGGCTCATCAACCGAAAGCCATATCCTTATGGCTCTGGGAAAACATTTTTCTTCTCACCCCGCCCACCACATAACAGGTAGAATAAAATGCTTCATTAACAGTATCTCAGTGATAGGCGAGTGTCACAAGTTACTCCATCCTGCAACACTCCCAAGAGATCAATGCAAAATCAAACTAAAGCTAAAACAAAAATGAGTCAGTTTTAGCATAAGTAAAATTCAAATGTATGTCATCCTGTTCCCTGTATGATGTTATTTTCTCCCTCTAGCCACTCTCTTTGATAAGAAAAACATCTGAGGATTTACAGTTCTATGGGAGAGCGGAAGGAGGAAATAGTACCCTGAACACTTGGCTGCTCCTGGACCCTCTCTTCGTCCTCCTCTCCCTATGATTTAATTCTAAGTCATCTTCACTGTCCCCTAGATGTCTGAGGTTGATTCTGTTCCTTTCCATCCTCACAGACTGTGCTGCAGTTCAATCTACTGTTTTCTCCACTGGTTCCTAGAATAGGAGTCTCACTGGTATTTTTACTGTAGGCCAGCTCATTCCCTTCTCCTGTCTTCCTAGTCTGACAGTAATGTGTGTGGGGGTGTGCGAGTGTGTGTTAGATTGACTGCTTTCATGGCTCTAATTCTTCATCCCTCGCTGTGTACACGTATTTGCCATGTGACTACAATTCTTCCCACTGAAGGAGGAAATCAATCTGTTTTTCCATTTCTTAAATCTGGGTTGGCTTTGTGACTTGTGTTGGACAGTTGAATGTGGCAAAAGTGGGAGAATGTCACTTTGTGGCCCAAGCCTGAAGAGGCCCATGGTTTACCTTGCTGTCCTGCATTTCTGCCATCACCATGAGAGCAGGGCTGGGTTAGTGAACTGGAGGGTAGGCAACACCTGAAACCAGCCTGGGTCAACCAGTGGCCAGCCCAGCCCTAGGCAGGACAGCCAGCCCAGGTTAGCAGAACCACCAGCCAAAGCTAAGCTGACCCTAAACACACGACAATAAACATTTATTATGTATGCCATGGGGGGTTGCTGGGTTTTGTTGTGAACCATTATTGTAACAATAAAAAAACCTATAGACTTTCTAAAGTGGAATCTGATCATCTTGGTTAAAAAAACATGACATAGCTAATTGCCTTCCAAATAGTCATTCTGAACCCCCCCCCCATATTTTGATGACTGAGTCTAATTTTGTTGGCAAATTTTGTTAGTGTCAAACTCCCTTACCACTGAAGTTTGGTCATGTGACATGGTTCTGGCCATAACATATAGACAGAAGTCACTTGGAAACTACTTCACTCTTAATTTAAAAAGACACAATTTGACTTGCAAGATAAATTTGAACAAAAGTGATAAATTTGACTTTAACAGAGTTTTAAAATTTTGTGTTTCAAAAGACATCATTAAAAAATGAAAAGAATCCACAGGCTGAGGGAAAATGCTTTTGAATCCCATGTTTAAGGAATTATAAGTAAAATAATTGACTTCCCAAATAAAGAAAGAAATATTAAAACTCAATAATAAAATAAATAATCCAATTAAAAAAGGGCAAAAGATCTGAGCAGACACTTCACCAAAGAAGATACACAAATAGCCAATTACCATGTGAAAGATGTTCTACATTAGTAGTCATTAGAAAGATGCAAATTAAAACCACATAGAGGTACCACTTCATACCTACGAGGATGAGTAGCATTAAAAAGACAGACAAAAAAATGTGTTGGCAAGGAAGTAGAGATATTGGAACTCCCACACATCACAGGTGGAATGTAAAAAGGTGTATAGCCACTTTAGAAAAGTTGGTGATTTCTATTTTTTAAAAATTTGTTTTTTTCTAGCTTTTTGGAGATAATTGACATGTTACATTATGTAAGTTTAAGGTGTACACATGATGACTTGATACATGCATTGCAAAATGTTTACCAAAATAGCATTAGTTAGCACCTCTATCACCTCACCTCATCTAATTACCATTTTGTGTGTGGTGAGAACACTTAAGATCCACCATCTTAACAATGTTCAAGTACCATATTTTTGCCTTTTGTAATGTGCTTCTATGTTTTTGGCCCAAACTTTCAGGGAAAAAATCTTTCATTTTAATTTTTTAATTCAATTACTTATTTATTTATATTCAGAAACTAAAGTGATTATCATATTCCAGGGCATTATTTTGCTTATGGATATTATTACTTTCTAGAGTTACACTTTTAATGTAGAAGTATAAATAAAAGAATTAAACACACATATAGATATGGAATTAATACTACCCATGTATAATGCACATCCTCAAAAATTTGGGGAAAAAGTGTTCATTATACAATGCAAAATACAGTATGTAATGCAGTACTGGTAATTAGAGTCACCATGATGTACATAGGATACCCAGAACTTATTTGTCTTATAACTGGAAATTTGTACCTTTTGACAATACCTCCCTATTTTCCTTCAATACCTCCCACTTTTCCTTTTTCTCTGTCAAACTTATTTCACTTAGTATAATGTCCTCAGGATTCATTCATGTTATTTCAAATAATAGGATTTTTTTTTCTTTTTAAGTCTGAATAATACTCCATTGTATACATACCACATTTTTTTTTCATCCTTCATTCATAGATAGACACTTAGGTTGTTTTTATGTATTGGCTGTTGTGGATAATGCTGCACTGAACATCTGAGTGCAGATATGTCTTCAAGATCCTGATTTAATTTTCTTTGGGTATAAACCCTAAAGTGGAATTGCTCAATAACATGGTAGTCCTATGGTTAATTTCTTGAGGAATCTCCATACTGTATTCTATGGTGGCTATACCAACTTATATTCTCATAAAAGTGCATAGGGTTCCTTTTTCTCCACATCCTTGCTTACACTGGTTTCCTCTATCTTTTTGATGATAGCCATTCTAATAGGTTCGAGGTAATATGTTATTGTGGTTTTGATTTGCATTTTCTTAATGGTTAGTGATGTTAAGCACCATTTCTTGTACCTATTGTCCACTTGTAAGTATTCTTTGGAAAAATGTCTATTTATGTTCTCTGTCAATTTTTTATTCAGTTTTTTTGCTATTGAGTTATAAGAATTCCTTATATATTTTGCACATTATCCTTTTATGAGACAGATGGTTTGCAAATATTTTCTCTCATTACATATGTTGCTTTTAGCCTGATGTAGTTCCATTTATTGATTTTTTTGTTACTTTTACTTTTGGTGTTATGTCAAAAAATCATTGATAAGACCAATGTCATTTGGATTTGGGAAAAACTTTTTTCTAGGGATTTTAGGGTTTGGGGTCTTATGTTTAAGTCTTTAATCCACTAATTTTGGGGAGTAATATAAGATAGGGGTTCAATTTCACTCTTTTGCTTGATTATCCAGGTTTCCCAGCACCATTTGTTGAAGAGACTGTCCTTTTCTGAGTGAGTGTACTTAGCTCCATTGTCAAATATTAGCTAAGAGTATATGTTAAGATTTATTTCTGGGTTCTTGATTCTGTTTTATTGGTCTGTGGATTTTTGTGCCAGTATCAAATTCTTTTGATTACTTTGTGGTAAATTTTGAAATCAGGAAGTGTGATGCATCCAGTCTTATTCTTTCTCAAGATGTTTTGATCATTTAAGGTCTCTTATGGTTTTATATAAATTATAGGACTTTTTCTCTATTTCTGTGAAAAAAATGCTGTTGGAATTTTTATAGGATTTGCATTCAATCTGTAAATGGCTTTGCATAGTATGAACATTTTTGCAATTTTAATTGTTTCAATTCATGAACACGAAATATCTTTGTTTATTGATGTCTTCACTTTCATCAAATTTTTATAGTTTTCCATGAACAAACCTTTTTTTAAATTACTTTGTTGTTGTTCAATTATGGCTTTCTCCATTTTCTTCCCACCACTCCCCCCAACCTCAGCTGAACCCACCTCCCTCCCTTGCTTCCACTCTCCCCCTTGGTTTTGTTCATGTGTCCTTTTCCTGAAAACCCTTCTCCCCACTGTCCCCTCCCCTCTCCCCTCTGGCTATTGTTAGATTGTTCTTAATTTCAATGCCTTGGGTTATATTTTGTTTGCTTTTTTTCTTTTGTTGATTTTGTGCCAGTTAAAGGTGAGATCATATGGTATTTGTCCCTCACCTCCTGGCTTATTTCACTTAGCATAATGCTCTTCAGTTCCATCCATGCTGTTGCAAAGGGTAGGAGATCCTTTTTTCTCTCTGCTGTGTAGAATCCCCTTGTGTAAATGTGCCATAGTTTTTTGATTCACTCATTTGCTCATGGGCACTTAGGTTGCTTTCAGCACTTGGCTATTGTAAATTGTGCTGCTGTGAACATTGGGGTCCATGCACAAAACTTTTTATTCTCTTTGGTTGAATTTATATGAATTATTTTATTGTTTTGATGCTATGCAAAAAAGAATTGTTTTATTTCTCTTTTAGATATTTCATTATTAGTGTATAAAAATGCAACTGATTTCTGTATGTAATTATTAATAAGTAAAGACTTACCAATGGCATCATATTAATTGTTTTCTGGCTGTTTTGTAGTTCTCATGGTCATTTTTCTCATGCTATCTTTCTTTGTAAATTGATCATTTTTCCTAGTGGTATGCTTTAATTCCTTTCTCTTTATCCTTTGTGTTCCTACTGTAGGTTTTGCTTTGTAGTTACTATGAGGCTTACATAGTATATCTTATAGATAGAACTGTCTACTTTTTCCTGAAAAGCGTTCAACTTTGATTACATACAAAAACTACCTTTTTTCTTCCACCACCTCTATGACTTGGGGAGAGTGGCTGTGGCACAAAGATAGGCCAACAAATGAATTTTCTCCTCTTTTTTTTTGTAGTTCACAGCACATATAATGGGGGGCAAGAACCCATGTTGCGTTTTTATGTATTCATGCCATTCATTTTAGTTTTGCACTGGCTTTAAATATTTAAAACAGAACATTGGTGTATTGCTATCTTACCTAATCTGAGAACTTATTTCTGGGGAATACAAAGGGGATGGTAAGATCAGTCCTAAATGGAGTAAAGAATATGAGACACATGAGCTAATTCTTTATAATGTCATCCTGTAACACCTCAAGCCTGACTCACACCTTCGCTTTTCCACATCCTGTTTTAATGGAGCTCTTGGAAAGATCCAACCTGGCAACTGGCATTGATGAGATCTATACTCTAAAGTCCCAAGGGCATATTCCATTCTTACTTTTCCTCAATGATATATCTGCTTTGATTTTGTTTTATCTGTGTTCACATTTAGACTTTCAGAATCATCTTCTTTTTGAAACTCCATTTCTGTGTATTCCAGAACTGAGCTCTTCAGTTTGTCCCTCCTCGCAGGCCCAGCGCGCCATGCAGCTGGTACAGCTGGGAAATCTCTGTTATCCCCCTGCTGAGAAAAAATTATAGCAATTAAAGCCTAAACTAGTATTTGAAGGGAGCAGAATGTGTACATCATTACTAAAACCAGTTCAATTTGACATGTGTTTTGAGTGGTAAACCCTTTTTAATATTCTGAATTTCAAAACATTCTACTATCGCCACTACAGAAATCTGAATGATTTCTAGCTTATGATAATGCTTATAGCCAGTGTGCAAACAACCAGAAGGGCTCTGGTTTACTGTGTAAAATGTTGTAGGGACTGGTCAGCTCTTGAGAAAATTTGGCAATTTGACCAGCGCAATAAGAAATGCTCTTTTATCAGGTCAGTTAAAAAAAGCCAAATAATCATAATCATAATAATTAAAATTGGAAAGAAAAATGGTGACATCCAAAGCTCAGTAATTTCTTTCAAATAAAGGCAATCAAGCTTGAATAGGAGTCTTTGGTTCCCATATCATGCAGACCACCAAAGGATATTTCTTAGACCACATGTTTTCGTTCATGGACTAAATTTTCCTTCAACAGATCCTTTTTTCCTCCCTATGTTCAAAAATTTAAAAAAAGTAAAACACACACACACACACACACAAAACAAACAAAAACAGTTAGCTGATACAATGAGAGGTCCTCCCAAAGAGCTAATGAGGTCTTCAAAAGCATCAGATTTATGAAGCATGATAATGGAAAAGAGAACTAATGAAGTATTTCTTCTGTTGATTTTATACCAACCAGCCCAACAGAAAACCTAGTGAAGGTGATTTTACTTTACAGAAAATTTTCTTTTAAAGAGCTTCATTTATCTCTGTAACTCATTAAGGCAAGTGCTAAACTGGGATAAACTTTCTGTCTCATAACTTGTTGAGGGCGTCAGCAAGTCACCAATAACAGAATCTAGAAATTTCAAAGTTTAGAAAAATTGGTCAATTACTTCATATTACCTGAAAACTTAGCTATTTCCTTTTTCTTTATTTGAGATATTGTTTAGACTCAGGATTTACTTAATCAGACCAGTTCGTCAGCAGGAAGTTTCCCATCCCACTTTTTTGAACACAGCATGTACCAGTCAACGATGGACACAATAATGTAACCACAAAAAATTCACAAACTGTTAGTGGCACAACGACTAAGCATCCATTAAGCTCATGATTTGATGGCTAGTCTGGGAATCAGCTGACTGGGACTCTACTAGACTGTGTGGCTCAGCTCCACTTGTCTCTCATCTCCCTGTTGAAATAAGGAGCTAGTTTAACTCATTCTTCTCACGGCAGTGGCAGAATTGCAAGAAAATTTGAGTGAAACCATTCAAGGCCTCTTGAATTTAGACTTGTAATGGACAAGGTGGCTGTCATACTATGGTTTATTGGGAAGAATCTATCCCCCAGCTTGCTCACATGATCGTTGGTAGCATTTAATTCTTGTGGTATTTTAAACTGAGGCTCTGGTTCTTCAGGAGTTGTTGGCTGGAGGTCTCTTTCAGTTTCTCACCATGTGGGACTCTCCACAGAGCATGTTATAATACAGTGGCAAGCAAGCAAGAGGGCAAGAGTGAATTCTGGCAAGAGACAGAAAAATGTAAGATGGAAGTCACAGCCTTCCATAACCTAATCTCAGAAGTGACATCCTGTGCTGTATTCTGTCTGTTTAAAGGAAGTCGCTGGGTTCAGTCTATGCTCAAGGGGAGGTAATTACACAAAGGGCATGAAGACCAAAGGGCAGGGCTCACTGGGAACTGTTTCAGAAGCTGCCTAACAATCTCAATCACTCTTCAATTTATGGAGCTACTATTATGTATGAGGCCTTGGGCTGCAAATGAGTGTATGCAGAAATGAAGAAACTGCAAACTCCGACATTAAACAGTCTAGTAGACTCTGGGACACAATTTTAAAGACATCTATTCAAGCTCTAATAACTTCATGCTAGGATTACTATTTTATTGTAGCATCTTTCAATTTTTATTGTATCTAGAATTCTTATTGTCACTATAACATCTGGGATAAGATCCAATTTCTTTAGATCAGGCCCTTTTTGATCCAGTACCTTCTTACATATTTTGTCCCAGATTTTCTTCATCTCTTTCCCCTGAACTATTGATTCTATGATTGTTAACAGGATTTCATATTGAGTTTGGTAAATTCTAGCGAAGAAAGGTCAAACGGCTTTGCACACTGTAGAGTTTCTTAGAACTTTCAGTATGATAAAATGTGAATATATCAGCCTTATTTCCCAAATGTATTAACCCATTGAATCTTTTTGTCTTGGAGTATTTCAGGGGACTCACAATTTGATGTATATCATTTAGGAAAGATTATTCTCAAGTCAACTTTTGGGCTTTTGTCTCTTCTATCCTTTGATAGCTTGTCTCTGAAATTATTATGCTGTTAGTATATCCCAAGTGTCCTCAGTTTCTGATTTTTCTGCCTAAAATGTTCTTTTACCTCCTACCACTTGCTTAAGAACTCAGCTCAAAAATCTGATCCTCCAAAAATCTTCCAGTGATTTTTCCCTTTTCTGTGCCTTAATCACAACTTCTGTACTCTGTTCATTACCTGATGCCATTGTTTGCTTTCTTTTTCACCTCTCCCCATTTCCCTGACTTGTAGTCTCCTTAAAGAGTATGTATATAGCTCAGGTTTATAGCTCTGATGCATACAGTATCAGACCTATATCAACTACTAAGGAAAAGAATGCTTTTTGAATGCTGGGAGAAAAAAATAAAACCTGTTTTTTTCTCTTACCTGTTGGCGCAGAGAGAGTGGCTGCTCCTCCTGCATTTCCCAGGCTCCCTAGCGATTAGGTTGAGGACATGTGGCTTGTTTTGGCTAAAAGGCTGTGCGTGTGTGTGTGTGGGGGGTGTCATACATTGAGACCACAGAACCTTGTAAGTGAGCATGCTGGATCTCAATGTCATAGCATTGAGAAAAGCTGCCTTACATCAAATATTAGATGAATGAAATATAAATGAAATCAATGTTTGCCCTGTTACGTCCTAAAGATTTTGGAATTTTGTCTGTCTTGACTAAGGTATTACATTACGTCTAGCAGAAGTTTGATGCAGGTAGGAGGGTGAAACATTAAGACTTTTTACAAATACCACCCAGGAGACCCAGATAGGTGCTAAAAGGTTGCTTTGAAGTTGTCTGAATTCTTCCTAATGTTGGTCGCTAAGAGGGGTTAGATGCACATCTCCTTGGTAAGGATGCCTGGGGAAACCTTGCAGACAGCCTAGCAATCACTGCTTGACTCTAAATAGAGATGCCTAATTTGACTTATTTTATTCAGGAAAAACGAAGTGTGTGGAAAGGATGACAGAATAAACAAAGAAATATTCAATGGTTTTAAGAAAAAAGAAGCAGTTGATGAAGTGAACGAGCACTGGCTGCCTGCATTGGGCAAATCCGGTGGAGAAGGGCCCAACTGAGCCCTTGTCTGCCAGGCGGCCTAAACGTGAAACTCCAAGAAATTCATCTTCAACTGATGTAACCATGGTTTAGATGCCAGGGTTATAATTCTAAGAAGCACAAAACTTCCTTCTTTACTCCTTCCTTCTCCAAGTTTGGATTTTTCCCCCGCAGCTATATTGTGATATGTTTGATTTGAGGTAACATTGTGTAAAAATGATGACCATGATAAGGTTAGTTAACACATGTATCACTTTACACAGTCATATATATACATAAAACCTTTTCCCATTTCCTCTCCACAATTCTCCACATCCTGGAAACCACCAATGTGTTTTCTGTTTCTGTGAATTCAGTTTTCTAGCGTTCCACATATAAGTAAGATTATACAGTATTTGGCTTTCTCTGTCTAATATATCACGTAGCTTAATGCTCTCAAGTCTCATTTATGTTGTTGCAAATGGCAGGGTTTTGAGAAGTTGGGAATTTAGGGCTTTATTTCACAAGGACTTTGTTTTTTAACCTAGATTTTTAGTTGCAAGTAGCAGAAACTGACTCTGAGCTGAAAAGGAAGTTATTGAAAGGAAACCATGTGCCCCACAGAATCTGGGAGATCCAGACTCCAAAATGCTTGGGACACTGCAGAAACGATTAGTAAGGGCGTCATGTTACTGTATGCTGCTGCAGATCCAAGTCCAGAAATAGTGATTATTTCAGCAAGGAAAAGTCAACATCCTTACCCCTATGCAAGGGCCTAATGAAATCAACCTGTTACAAGATTGTTAGCTGGTTGCTAGGAGCTTGGAGTTGGCTGCTGCTCCTGGCAATTGGAGTACTCATCTGTGGTAATGACCAGTTCCTTTCATGGGGAAATTTCTCTGTTTCTGTTGTCATGGCCACTTAGTTTATGAGTCCCCTGGTTGACTGATATCCAGTAGACAGATCATGTGATTATTATGAGTTTCCTTCACCGTGGGTCTCTGGGGAAGATTCACATGGGACATTAATATCATTTTGAGTCTCCTCTGAGAAGTCTATATGCATACTTTTTCCTCAAACTTCTTCATTCTTGATCCAGCTACACTATCAGCCATGCCCTGTGAGTTGGTCTTGAACTGTACCTTGAGTAGTCTCTTTCCAGTAAAAGTTGAACAATAATACATACTGCTTATAATCTATATGTGGTAGGTTATACTATATTTTCTAACTATCTACCCCCTTCTTGTTAAAGGACTATATAGTGTATCCATTGTCATGGGGTTAACAGCTCCTCTTGTAAAGACAACTTATTAGGCTTTGCCATGTGATGTGTTTTGACTGACGGAAAGTGATAAGACATAACATCTGGCATGACCAGATAAAACACTAGGGTTGCATTATGAGCTTCGACATTGTCTTTCCCCACCCTCTGACCCAAGAATGCAATGTCATGGATAAGGGCAGCTCCTTCATTCTGTAGACAAGACCTAAACTAGAATCATGCTTCAGTAGGCCTGGCAGGGGTACGTATTTGAATGGGAAATGTAAAGGCTGTGGCTGGCTTTATGAAGTTTGAAAGGAAGCTAGAAATTATCCACTCTCTTGACAATTAAGGCTGCTCGTGTCTCTCAATGGTATTACTTTGAATCACTGTCAATATTTTGCTCATGGGTCCTTCATTCCTTCTCTGGATTTGATTATCATGACTCTTCATCATGTGCACACTCTTCGGGAGCCAATCACATTAGGTAAAATTTCAAAATTGAGCCAGATGCTTTTAATTTAGAATCTGACAGATAAAACTATTTTAGTTCAGTTATGAAAAAACGAAATATCTATTTCCCTTTAGCTGGTTAATGTTGAGCACAGAAAAGTCATTGTGATTTCTGGAAGTCATGCTGGTGGAACAATAGCAATGTTGCCCACAAACGTTTTGAGAAAATTTTATACTGTTTAAAATTGGATTGGAATGTATCCTAAAGTGACATCTGGGATAATTTTTTACTGCTTTTGCCAGTAATCAAATATACAGTTCCTGGAAAACAGCAATATTTTAACATTTCATTTATTTGTGAAGACAGGCTTGCAATTCAAATAATTTAATTTCATTAAATGTTTACTAAGAGCTTACTATGGGGCTGATGGTTCAAGGAAGTCCACAGGAATCTTGAAAGACAAAACTGACTTTTAAAAAAGCACAATAAAGTTATGATCACATAAGTAGCAAACTGAAATGCATCCGCGTTTAAGCCATAGGGGGAGTGAGGGAGGTGGAAGTAATCACAGAAACTCATTTGACCTTGTCATTTGGAACATTGCTCTTTTAATGGCACAGTGATAATTACACTGCAGTCTCAGGGAAGGGAATTTTACCATCGTTTACAACTTAGCTATGCTGTGAACAATAGGGTGATAATAATGGAAATAGTGTCTGTTAATATTCAATATTTAGAGTTAACTAAATGTTAACAAAGGGCTAAAAATATAAATGCTTCCGAACAGAGTGTAAATATAATCAATATAATATACATGATTGAAGTTGAGAAAAAGATAGAGGGAGGACGTGTGAAGGGAAGATAAGGTTGCTAAGGCCCTTATCTTACGTAGGTGGGGATTAAGGAGATTCCATCTCTAGTTGGTGAGAAAAGAACGATATCGCATTAGTGATTTCAACTGACAAAAGTAATCAATAGAAAAAAGCTAAAAATAATGACATAAGCATCCATATGTTTTTAGATTTGGAGACAAATAAAATAAATTCTCATCTATCGCTGCAGTAAGGAAATAATGATGTCCAGATTTGATAAATGAAGAATTAGTGATATCAACATGTCATTTATAATGTGGAGATAATCCTTCAAATAAGTCAAAAGCAGAAATTATTGAAAATGGCTCGCTCTGAGAAGTGGGGCAGTAAACGAATGCTTTTTTTGTCATTAACCTTTGGGGTGTATTTAATTTTATGAATGCTTTTACTTGATAAAAATGAGAATTTAAAAAAAGGAACCAAGCAATGAGGAGAGGGAAATGGATAAACCAGGTCTCTTGGCCTGGAAGAAGTCACTTGCTGTATGTTCACCTACTGTGTGTTCACTTACTGTGTGACTTAGATAGTGAAACGTGACAAACTCTCATGTTCTCTACAGTGGACAGTAGTGATGAGGTGAGTTATTTTCTCAATCTATTGGAAGGTTTTTATGCTTTTCAGCTTGATTTTCATAGACTTTTAGTAGTTATAGGACAAGAGAGGGTGTGCAATAAGATACATATTAAGGCAAATAATAAACCCACCAAAAAAATCTATTTTAATATAATGGGAGGAAGTGACCTCAGAAGGAATGGTGAAATAAGGACCTTCAAAAATTCTGTCTGCTATGGAAGCAATGAAAACAGTGAAAAAATGGTAAAAATTAACTTTTCAACACTCTAAAAAAAATAACCAAATGATTATAACAACCCAGAGGGTGTTTATCCATGAAAACTTGAATCTTGAAAAAAATAGCAAACTTTATTGTTTTTTAGTCCTATTCTTATATCAGCTCAGTGGTAGCTTTGGATGCTAATAGTCTCACACTTAATAGTGAATACCAGGAGGCTAGCAGACTCTAAAAAAAGCAGAATGAAGAGGAAGCCCCTTAAGCTCAAATTCCATACAACTGTCATTATTTGACCTATCAGTCCCTGTGTTACTGAAAAAAAGTGAGGTTCAGTTGTCTGTATCCATCAATAGACAAATTCTGGAGGCTGAACTTGGTGAAAAAGGAAAGGTCTTTGTTCAAATACTGCACAATTTGGAAGGACTGGGGACTCCCCACCTTTAGGCTCAACTCCTTCGCACAATGCAAACAAAACCCAGCCATTCCCAGAAAGACTGATACCCAGGTACCTGCAAAGCACCATAAACCACCACCTGCTGTCCACAAGGTGGGTAGAAAAAAGACACTTTTCTTCCTCTCATTATATAAGCTACTGGCGTGGGCCCTGCCAGGTGCTCATATTTTTATGTACTTTGGGAGGGTTCAGCCTTCCAACCAATCCCCACTTTCTCCCTGGCTAGAATGACAGGTCTTCTCCATCGCAGCACCTCCCCCTGCCACCATTTTGACCTCTAAGGTCACAGGTTGCTGTATCTTCTGGTTTCCCCTCAACCCAGGGATCAAAGAAAGCAGGAAGACTTTTGCCTTAGGCAATCATTTCACTAGCTTTGCACAGCTCAGAGGCAATGACCACCTCCTGCCGAGTCTTGCCAGGGGGTGTGGGGTGGGGTGGGTGGCTTTCTGGTCTGGCACTACCTTGGTTACCTGGGCAACATGGCTCACAATCTCCTCAGCAGCCCCCTTGTCTGGCAGGCGTTCTGTCCAGGTCTGGTCAGGCCAATCTGTACTGCTTTGGAAAATCCCATTCGCAATGCTTGTCTTTATTAGACCTGACTCCTAGATGGCCCATAGCAAACAGGCTTTCCCCCAGGAACACTTGTTCGAAACAATCAGCAGCAAGCACTAAAAGTCGTAGTTGCCTGAGGTGGTTGGGACAAACAATACACTGAAGAAAAAACTTAAAAATAAAAGCTGGGGAATGAGATATACTTTGAGGGGTCTGAAAAGGCAGTAACATATTTCTAGGAATATAGAAAGTCACACATATATGTAGGGCTGTGCACATGCCCAGGAAAGACAGGAGAAGGTTTCAAGCTGTCACCTCCAGCTGACCCTAAGGCTCTGCAAGCAGGAGGTGAAGGTTGAGATGGAGTTGCAAACTGCCTGCCTGAGCATTGCAGACGTGCCTGAGAGTGTACACAGAGGCCCTCAGCAGAGGCCTGGAGACTTTGGGTTCCAGGTATTTAAGGAAATCTGTCCAGTCATGAGATGACCATTAACCTAACCGGGCAGAGACTCCACTGGCCACAGGCAATAATAGAATTAGAATTAGAATTAGAATTAGAATTAGAATTAGAATTAGAATTCAGACTTGTGGACAGAATTACCTTAAGAAAGTCACTAAATAAACACATTTCAGTAACAACAACAAAAAGCAACAACAAATGCATGCAGAGGGGTGATCTGATTTCCAGAATTGCCACTTCGTATTATTCAAAATGCCTGGTTTTCATAAAAAATGTAGGATACATACAAAGAAACAATAAAGTATGATGCATATGTAGGAAAAAAATTGGTCAAGAACAACTGTTCTTGACAAAGTCCAGGCTTTGTACTTATTAGATGAAGGGTTTATTTGTATAAAGTACATGCTAAACTGTAAAAAAAAAAAGCTGTTGACAGCAAATGGTATATATTACCCTTGAATTTCTACGGCAGTGTTTAAAATAAAGTTTTTGAAATATATTTTTATTTAAAAAATTTTTTTTACCTATCCCTGTACCCCTTCTCCTTTGGTAACCAGTCAACTTTTTCTCTGTGTGTATGGGCCTGGGCCTATTTCTGTTCTGTTTCATTTGTTCATTTAAAAAAGATATTCCGCATGTAAGTGAAATCATATAATATTTGTTTTTCTCTGTTTGACTTATTTCACTTATAATACCTTTTAGGTCCATTCGTGTTGTGACAAGTGGCAATAATTTATTCATTTTGTTGTTAAATAGTATTTCTTTTTGCTTTAAAGATTTTATTTATTTATTTTTAGAGAGGGGAAGGGAGGGAGAAAGAGGGAGAGAAACATCAATGTGTGGTTGCCTCTTGAGCACCCCCTACTGGGACCTAGCCCTCAACCCAGGCATGTGCCCTGACAGGAAATTGAACTGACAACCCTTTGGTTCTGCAGGCCAATGTTCAATCCACTGAGCACACCAACCAGGGCCTGTTAAGTAATATTTCACTGTGTGTGTATGAAAGTATCATTTTCTTTATCTTTTTATTTATCGGTGGGCATCTACGTTGCTTCCATGTGTTGGCTATTGCAAATAATGGTGCAGTGAACGTAGGGGTCCATATATCTTTCCAAATTATTGTTTTTATTCTCTTTAGATAAATACCCATAAGAGGTATTGCTGGGTTGTATGAAGCTCTATTTTAAAATTTTTGGTGAATCTCCGTATTGTTTTTCATAGTGGCTTTATCAGTTTAAAATTCCAACTGTGTACAAGGACTGTTTTTTTTCCACATCCTGGCAAGCATTTGTTATTTGTTGACTTTCTAATGAAAGCTATTCTGCAGGTATAAGGTAGTAGTATTTCTTTGTGGTTTTCATTTGCATTTCCTTGATGATTTAGATATATTAAATATTTTGTCATACGCCTGTTGGCCATCTGTAGATCCTTTTTGGAGAAATGTCTATTAAGATCTCCTACCTATTTTTCAGTGGGGTTGTTTGTTTTTTTGGTGTTGAGCTGGATGACTTCCTTATATATTTTGTATATTAGCCCCTTATCAAATGTATATCTTTTCCCATTCTGAAGGTTGTTTTTTATTTTGTTGATGCTTTCCTTTACTGTGCAGAAGTTTTTCAGTTTGATGAAGTTCCATTTGTTTATTTTTGCTTCTGTTGCCCTCTTCCAAGGATACATATTCAAAAAGATTTTGCTAAGACTGATGTCAAAGAGTTCATTGCATATGCTTTCTTCTAGCTTTATGGTTTCAGGTCTTACACTTAAGTCTTTAATCCATTTTGAGTTTATTTTTGTATATAGTGTAAGAAAACATTTTTTTTTTCATGCAAAAAAATGAAAGTGGACCACTTTTGAATGTTGTTTTCCTAATACTGGAAACTTATTGAATAGACTGTCTTGATAACATTGTATATTCTCACCTCCTTTGTTGTAGATTAATTGACCATATAAGTGAGGATTTACTTCTGTGCTCTCTATTCTATTCCATTGAACTATATTTCTGTTTTCATGCCAGCGCCACACTGTTTTGATTATTATAACATTGTAATATAGTTTGAAATCAGAGAGGCATATACCTTCTACTTTGTTTTTATTCTCAAGGTTTCTTTGGCTATATGGGATTGTTTGTGATTCCATATAAATTTTAGGGTTAATTGTTCTAGTTCTGAGAAGAAAGCCATTGACATTTTAATGGGAATTACATTGAATCTTCTATATATTGCTTTAAGTGATACAGTATTATTTCTTCCAATCCATGGCCATGGTATTGTATATCCTCCCATTCATTAGTATTCTTTTCAATTTCTTTCTTCAGTGTCTTGCAGTTTTAATTATATAGGTTTTTTAACCCTTTAGTTAAATTTATTCTTAGGTATTTCATGTTTTTTGATTCAGTTGTAAAAAGTTGTTATTTTAATTTATCCTTCTGATGATTTGTAACTGGTGTATAGAAATGCAATAGATTTGTGTTTATTGATTTTGTATGCTGCAAGTTGACTGAATTTATTAGTTCTAATAGTTTTTCTGTTGAATTCTACAAGGGAATTAAAACCATATAGTAGAAGTCATATATTAACTCTAGATAAGGCAATAATGGGAAAATAGAGGGGAAAAAGATATAATACATATAGAGAACAAATGTCAACATGAGATATAAATTTACAATATTAGAAATTATGGAAAATGTAAATGTATTAAACACTCCAATCAAAAGTCATAGTTTGACAGAATAGATTTTAAAAGTGATCCATATTTTGCTGAGTGTTTTTATCATGAATGGGTGTTATACCTTATCAAAAGCTTTTTCCACATCTATTGATATGATCATGTGATTTTTGTATTTGCTTTTGTTTGTGATGTATTTATAGAATTGTACAATTGAAACCTATATAATTTTATTAACCAATGTCACCCCAATTGATTCAGTGAACATTTTTGATGTTCACTGAAGATCAAAACGATTCAATGAATGATCCAACTATATTCTGTTTGCAAAAGACAATTTAGATTAATAAACACAGTAGATTAAAAGTAAAAGGATGGATGAAACCATACCATGAGAACAGTAACCTAAAGAGAGATAGAGTGGCTATACCATTATAAGGAAAATAGACTTTAGGAAAACGTTTTTACTATAGATAATGATGGGCAATTTATAAAGATAAAAGGTCAACCCATCAACAACATATAACAGCATATAATCATTCTACAAAGCCCCAAAATGCATTAAGCAAAAACTGATAGAATTGTAGGAAGAAATGGACAGTTTAACAATGTAGTTGGAGACTCCAAAATTCTGTTTTTAATAATAGGTAGAATAACTAGGCATGTGATTGACAAAGAAGTAGTAAGACTTGAACAATACAATGAACCAATTAGTCTTAATAACACATATATGATACTTCACTCATCAATTATAGTAAACATATCCTTCTTAAGTGGGCATGGAACATTCTCTAGAATAGATCATACATTGAGTCATAAACAATAACTCAATAAATCTAAAAAGATTAAAGTCATGCTAAGTATGTTCTCTGATCAGAATGGAATATAATTAAATATCAATACCATAAGAAAATTGGGGAAATTCACAAATATGTATATGTCAAACACATACTTCTAAACAACCAGTGGATCAAAAAAGAAATCAGACAATTAGAAAATACTTTGAGATGAATGAAAATGAAAACACAGCATACCAAAACGTAGTGGATGGAACTAAGCAATGGTGCATGGAGAGGAATTTATAGAAATTCTCGGTTTAATTCTCAATTTCTTCTTAAAGAAGAAAAATCTCAATTTAATTTCCAATCTTAAGAAATTAGAAAAAGAAAAGCAAACTAAATCTAAAGCAAGCAGAAGACAGAAAATAATAGAGATTAGAGCAAAAATAAATGGTTCAGATAATAAAAGAGACAACAGAGAAAATTAAGAAACCAGAAGTCGATTCTTTGCAAGTATCAAGGCAGTTGTCAAAACTTCAGCTAGACTGATGAATTAAAAAAAAAGAGGAGACTAAAATAAATAATGTCAGGAGTAAAAGAGGTAACATCACTGTTGATCTTCATATATAAAAAGACCTATAATTGAATACTATAAACAATTGTATGACAAATAATTAAATAACCTAGATAAAATGGATACATTCCAAGAAAGTCAGCATATCAAAACTAACTCAAGAAGACAAAAAATCTATACAGACCTCTGTAAATCAAATAAAGAAATTTGAATTAATCAAAAAACCCCACCAAGCAAAGGCCTGGTCCAGATGGTAGATTCACTGGTGAATTCTACCATATGTTAAAGAAGAATTAACATCTATTTTTCACAAACTCTTCCAAAAATAAAAGGAGAGAACACTTCCTAGTTCATTTCTGTGAGGTCAGTTAAACCCCTACCAAAACCAGACAAAGATATCACATACAAAAAAATCCTACACAAAGACAAAAAATCTACATACCAATATTTATTATGAGTGCAGAAGCAAAAATCCTCAGCATCGTTCCAGCAAATTGAATCCAGGAATGCAAGACTGTTTCAAGATATGAAAATCATATCCTTGTCTATAACAAACCATATTAATAGACGAGATCATCAAACACACATGATCCTCTCAATGAATACAGAGAAATTACATAACAAAATCAAACACACTTTCATAATAAAAGCATTCAAACAAATACTAATAGAAGGGAATAGCCTCAATCTGATGACAATGACAATTAAAAATACACAGTTAACATTGTACTTAATGATGGAAGATTGTAAGCTTTCCTTGTAATATTGCGAAGAAGGCAAGGATGTATGCTCTCACCACTTCTTTTTTTAAAAAAAAATTTAAGATTTTTTTTGCTTATTTGCAAAGAAGTTCTTTTTTTAAATTTTATTTTTTTTTAATTGTTGCTCAAGTACAGGTTTCTGCCTTTTACCCCATCCCAGCCCACCCCCCCAGTCCTCCTCACCTCCCTTCCATTTCCAGTTCCCCCTCGTTTTTGTCCATGCGTCCTTCGTACTTGTTCCTGCATCGCCACTCCTATTCGACATTGCACTGGAGGCTCCAGCTAGGGTAGATGGGCAAGGAAACGATAAAGATACACATCCAGATCAGAAAGGAAAAACGGAAACTATCTCTATTCACAGATGACCTAATCTTGCATATATAGAAAATCCTTATGAATCTACACATGTACAAAAAACATAGCTAGGAAACAGCAAAATTGCAGAATCAACATACAAAAATGAGTTGTATTTCTACACAATTACAATGAGAAATCCAAAAATAAAATTATAAAAATAATCAGGTAAAATAGCATAAAAAAAAGAGTAAGGTATATGTAAGTAAATTTAACAAAATTAGTCTATCACACATCAAAAATATTTTAAAGATCTTTTTAAAAATTTTTAAGGAAATTTAAAAAGACTAAATAAATAGAAATACATGTTTTTTAGGGGGGGTTAGAAATCTTAATACTGCTAAGATAGAAATACTCCCCATAATGGTCTCTGAATTCAGTGTAATACCTTTCAAATCTCAGGTGCCTTGTTTTTTTTCTTTTTTGCTAAAATTGGCAAGCTGACCTTAAAATTCATATGGAAATGCATGGGACCAAAAATAGACACAACAATGAGAAAAAACAAAGTTGGAGAACTTATAATTCCCACTTTTAAAACCTACCACAAAACTACAATATAAATACTGTGTAGTATCAGCATAAAGATAGACATATTTATCACTGGAATAGAATTGAGAGTCCATAATTATTTATGGTCAATTAATTTTTGGTCAGTTGATTTTTGGCAATGATGGTAAATCAATTTAGTTGGGAGATAGTATCTTCAATAAATGGTGCTGTGACAATTGAATATCCACATGTAAAATGATAATGTTGGACCTTACCTAACATTATATACAAAAATTAGCTAAAGATGAATCAAAGACTTAAGTGTGAAAGGTAAAACTATAAACATTATGGAAGAGTATATAGGAATAAATCTTTACATCCTTGAATTAGGCAGTGGTTTCTGAGATATGATATCAAGAACACATGTAACTATAAAAATATGTAAATTTGACTTCATCCTAATTGAAACCTTTTGTGCTTTAATGGACACAATTAAGAAAATGAAAAATTAACCCACAGAATGAGAGAGAACACCTGTAAATTGTACATCTAGAAGGGACTAACATTAAGAATACATAAATAACTCGTACAACTCAACAACAGAGAGACAAAAGATCCCATTAAAATTTGGGGAAAAAGATTTAAATAGACATTTATCAAAAGATATACAAGTAGCCATTAAGCATATGAAGAGAGGTTCAGCATCATTTATGATTAGAGAAATATAAATTTTAAAAAATTGGATGCTGTTCACATTCACTAGTATAACCATAATAAAAAAGATGGACAATAGCAAGCGTTGTCCAAGATGTGAAACAACCATGTATGCCTAAGGTAGTGGACTGATTGGAATTTCCTTTTTAAAAATGATATTATATTTAAAATTTTTTAATTTATTTTTTACCATTGTTCGGTTACAGTTGACCCCATTTTCCCTCCCCATTTCTCTCCCTGTCCCATCCAACCCCTGCTCCCGAAGACATTCCCACCCCATTGTCCTTGTTCGTGGATCCTTTGTGCATGCTCCTTGACTTGACCCTTCTCTTTCTTTCTCTTGTTATCCGCATCCCTCCCCTCCTGTTGTCCCTGTCAGTTTGTTATTTCTTTCCATGTCTCTGGTTCTTTTTTGCTCATTTGTTTGTTTTGTTGATTAGGTTCCACTTATAAGTGAGATCATATGGTATTTGGCTATTTCTTTTCCCGTTCACGGCATTGTAAGGGGGACCAAACTTCTTTGGGTACTAAGACAATTCAGGATGCTGATGGGGCCCCTAAGATGGGGACCTACATATCCTGATAATAAGGCAGGTGAGCATTTGACTGATTATTAGAAGAAACAAATGATGTTTCCCTAATTTATTTCAAGTTGGTGAATCAGGTCAAAGTGATTGCAGGGAGGAGAGTGGAAAAAGTGAGAGTAGGTGGTGGAATATTAATAAATCCTCTGCTCAAAAAACTTTAGCCTGCCAAATAGTACATAACATAATAGTAAGTGGCATGAGACTGAGTTTCACATGATGCAGGTTTCTTGTCATGATGTTTTATTCAAACCAGTTGAGGTAGATTTTTTTACAGAATCTGGTGAGTGAGCCATTTGTGGTCTAACTACCATGTTCTCTGGCTGGCATTCTGTTAGCAGACTGCTCCCTTTATTTCTTATATTGCTAGAGAGCTGGTTATACCAATTGAGTGCAAGTGTAGCATGAATAGAAACCATTTTGGCTGATACCTCATTGTGGTTTTAATCTGCATCTTTCTGATGTCTAGGACCTGTGAATACTGAGCATTTTTTCACATTTCTATGGGCAATCTCTATGGCCTCCTTGGAGAAGTGGATACTAAGGTCATTTGCCCATTTTTTTGATTGGATTATTTGTCTTCTTGGTGTTCAGTCATATGAGTTGTTTATATATTTTGGAGATTAAACTCTTGTCCCATGTATCATTAACAAATATATTCTCCTATACAATTGGTTCCTTTTTCATTTTGATAATGGTTTCTTTAGCTGTGCAGAAACATTTTAATTTGATATAGGCCCATTTGTTTATTTTTTCCTTTATTTCCCTTGCCCTAGGTCACAGGTGGCAAAAACAAAACCAGCGGGCTGAATCTGGCCCTCCACCTTGTTTTATCCATCCCGCACCTTGTTTCTACCCTGCAGCAGCACTGAGCTCCTTGCCTCTAGTTAAGGAATAGTTACATGTATACAGTCCTAAAATTACATTCAGGCCTTTGAAGGCAACCACAAGGCTGATGTGGCCCCCAGTGAAAATGAGTTTGACATCCCTGCGAGGAGATACAGTGACAAAAATATTGCTGTGTGAGAAATCAGAAATTTTACTGCCTATACTTTCCTCTAAAATTTTTATGGCATCATGTATATTTAAGTCTTTTTACATTTTGAATTTATTCTGGTGTATGGTGTTAGTTGGTGGTCTAGTTTCTTTCTTTTTTTGCATGTACCAGTCCAGTTCTCCCAACACCATTTGTCGAAGAGGCTATTTTTACTCCATTGTACGCTCTTGCTTCCTTTGTCAAATATTAATTGACCATAAAAACATGGGTTTATTTCTGGGCTTTCTATTCTGTTCCATGGATGGATCTATGTGTCTGTTCTTATGCTAGTACCAGGCTGTTTTGATTACAGTGGCCTTGTAGTATAGTTTGATATTTGATCCCTCCAACTTCATTCTTCTTTCTCAAAATTTCTGAGGCTATCCTGGTTTAGTTTTTTTTTTTTTTGGTTCCATATAAGTTTTTGGAACATTTGTTCTAGATCTGTGAAGTATGCCATTGGTATAGATTGCTTTGGGTAGTATGAGCATTTTAATGATGTTAATTCTTCCAATCCATGAACAGGGTATATGCTTCCACTTATTTGTGTCTTTCTCAGTTTCTTTCTTCAGTATTCTATAGTTTTCCAAGTACAGGTCTTTTACCTCTTTGGTTAAATTTATACCATTAATAAATCAATGAACAGCAAGGGCTGGTGAGGAGGTGGAGAAAAGGGAACCCTAGTGCACTATTGGTGGGGATGCAGACTGATGTAGCCACTATGGAAAACAGTATGGAATTTCCTCAAAAAAAACCCTAAAAATAGAATTGCTTTTTGACCCAGTGATTCCACTACTGGAAATATACCTGAAAAATCCCAAAACACCAATTCAAAAGAATTTTTTATGCACCTACATGTTTATAGTAGCACTGTTTATTATTATAAGCAGTGGAAGATGTGGAAACAGCCTAAATGCCCATGAGTAGTTGAGGGGATAAAAAACCAACTGTGGTACGTCTACACCATGGAATATTACACATAAGAAAGAAAGAAGGACTTCCTACCTTTTGTGACAGCATGGGTGGAAATGGAGACTATTATGCTAAGTGAAATAAGCCAGTTAATGAAAGACAAATACCACATAATCTCACTTATAAGATGAATCTAATGAAGAAAATAAACTAATGTGCAAAAGAGAACCAGAGGCATAGAACCATGGCACAGAGTGAGCAAAAGTGTGGGGGGACTGATTGAAGGAAGGTGAAGGGATTAGTCAAAGGGCATATAAGAAGGACCTATGGATGTGGACAATTATGGTGATAGGACTTATTATGGAAGTGGGGAGTGGGCTGGATTGAGGGGGCAAAGGAGAAAAAATGGGACAACTGTAATAGCATAAACAATAAAATATATATTTTAAAGATTTTATTTATTTCTCTTTAGAGGGGAAGGGAAGGAGAGAAGGAGAGAAATATCAATGTACGGTTGCCTCTCATGAGTCCCCTGCTGGGAACTGGCCTGAAACCCAGGCATGTGCCCTGACTGGGAATCAAGCTTCGATCCTGTGGTTCTTAGGCCTGTGCTCAATCCACTGAGCTACAGCAGCCAGGACAACAATAAAATATTTAAAAAATAAAATAAAATTTATTTTAAAAAATAAAACAGAAAAAGAAAGCACTTTGGCTAAGGTATAATGAATTAGATTGATATTTGGGAGTATTCTTTTCCTTTTCTACCTGTGTCCTTCCTCTTGAGAAACTGAAGACATTTTAAAATCAGAAGATTGTCACATAAGCAGCAGCCTCAGCCTCCTTCCCCTTCTCCTGGCTGACAACAGGAGCCCTGGGGGGATCTCCTTTTGTGGTGCCAATCGTGATTACAACAAACTCATCAAATGCAGAAGAAAATGCTTGACCTTGAGCAGAGACCTCTGATTGTGTGATGAAAAACAATGCTGCAATTTTATCTTTTCTAAAGGCCAGGCATAAGGTCATCTGTCCTTTTGTTGTTGCTAGAGGTTTTTCTGGGAGGGGAATTTATGGCAAATGCTACCCTGGGATTCTAGGACATTTTAAGGACGTAGTAATCTCACATAGGCCTGTGAATGGGAAATTTCTGCACGAAGTTTTTTAAGTATGTATAACTATTTTTAAAGTCTATTATTCGATGCTGACTTACTCTGGCTCTTTTCCAACTCTAGAGTGGTGTCAGAAGGAATATGGATTTACGACAAAGTTTTTACATAATTAAACATCGGGGGAGCTTGAAACAGATTGATTAAAGTGGATTGATCAGCATGCTTACTTTTCTAACCATTATTCAACTGAATTTAATATCCACAGTCTTTATGAAAACACTGTGTTGTGTGTTTTCCTTTGTGAAAAGCTCCAGTGGCTGAACTCTCTGGGATCCTGTACTATGTAGGAAACTGCAGAAGAATGTGGTCCGTATCAGGGTGGTTGCTGCCAGCCTATCATAAAATATGTCAGTTTAAAATAGTTCTACTTAAGGGCGGTCTAAAAAACACACATAAAAAGAACAAATACCCTGGGGGACTGAGGTGCTCAACTCAAAGGAATAGTAAGGGCTCTTTTGCCTCTCTCTTTCTTCTGTTATTCTGTCAGTCTTCGAAATTGTATTTATTTTTAGAATCTTATTCTATAAATTGATGCCTTGCTACTGCCTTTATCCCCCTGCATGTCAGTTGTTAAAAAGTCAAACAGTAGATTTCTGGGCAAAGGATTAGCCACCGTATTTATTATAGATGTTTTTGTAGCTTGTCCTTCAGGTAGCACAATATTAATAATTTATACCAGCAGAATCCAGATTCAAAGCTTTATCTTCACGTTGAGACGTCTTTGAGAGGGTTCCCTGGTTTCTCTCAACAAGGACGCTTACATGTGCAGCTGTCAGATAACAACTAGATCTTCCCCCTCCTTCAGATTGAGGAAATATTGGTTCAGACCTTAAATACATTCTCCTGTGCTGGTCTACAAGATTCCTGAACACTTCCAGAGGGTCTTTCACTGTGTAGGAATCCTGGCTTTGCAAGTCTCCGACCCCCTCTTCATGGACCAGCACACGGTCCTACAGTGCGCTGTGGACTGTGCGCTGGGTTTGTTCTTCCCCATGTGGACAGAGACACGAGTCTCTGCACCTTCCTTGGCTTCCACAAAAGCTCCTGTTCACAAGGCGATTTCTATGCCCAGTAGACTTAAGTGAAGATTTGGGAGTGGAAATGGCCTCTGCGATTCAGAATTGAGGTTTATAGTTCAGCAACACGACTTCAAATCGAACACTGCACGTTTAGAGCAAGATGAGTTCTGGATTCTGAAAGAACATTTCTCCTTCTCCCCATCCCCACCTCACCCTTCCTCTCTTACCCCTTTCCCCCATTTCCTTTCTTTTCTGCCCATTCTTGCAGAAGCAAGCCCAGCTTCTTCTTGTCTCGTACATAATAGTTCAGCTACTCTATGCCCTGTGAACATTTATGCCTTTAGGTTTTACCTGCTTCTTCAGGTTGCAGATAAAGACATTTTCCTCCTTGAAAGAAGTCCTTGCATCCACTCTAAAGGTAATATATTATTTTCTACTCCTGTTTTCTAGATAGCCAATCAAGCAGGCATCCTTGTGGGTGGATGATGAGGACACAGCACTCTGAGCAGGGACTGTGTAGCTTTTGGTAAACATCAGATCCCTTGGGGAGATTGTCAAGCATGCGGATGTCAAAGCCTGGTGTAACCAGCATCATTTCTGAATATGATCGGCAGTATAATTTTATTTAAGGCTAAGTGCCAATGAATCTATTATGATGTCCTTCTGTTTGCTTTTGTTTCTTCCTCCAAATGAACAATTTGGTTGATCAATTGACTGTGATATTTTTCCCTTGTGAAACATATTCTGTCTAAAATGTGACCTCACACAGGGATTTGCATTCTTGTCTTTTAACTCAACAGATTAAAGTCCTACTTTTTCCTACAACCAGCTAAAGGGATTTCTAAGAAGATATCAAAATAGAAATTCACTTATTAATAAGCAATTTGAAATAATACCAGAGCTACTCTTACTTCTTGGCTTTGAAGATGTATATATATATACATGCACAGATACATACACACTTTTTTGATTAGGTATTTGGAGATACATTTATTTATTAGCTGCTTTGGCAAAGACATCTCTATAGAGATAGTACCAGGTGTGTAAACCAACCCTGGGACTGCTCCAGGGCTCAGTCCCAGAAGATTTAAAGGAGAAACTGATATTCATCAGTAACCAGGTTCTTTCAGAGGACCCTGAATTCATCTTGTTCTATATCAGGTCTAACTGTGTCTACAACCCCAAGACCTTCTTCAGAGCCTGCCCATACTTATTCGTTCTGAGACAAGTTATTTGTCCTGACCCATACTGACCCTGCCCATACTTATTTGTTCTGAGTATAATTCCCCAATTATACTGCCCATTGAAATTCTGCTGATTCTTCAAGGGCCAGTTTAAATGCCACACTTTTACTGAAGCCACTATTTATTCTGGTAGGTTGGGATTAATCTCCTGCTTCTCTATATTTCTATAATCAATTTTTTACGTTATTGTAATGCGCATCAGTTTTGCTTGGCAAGTGTTGTGTTACATGTCTTACTAATCTCTATGTCCTTTCCAGTACCTGGCACAGCACATGTAGGTAGAAGGTGATTGTTTCCTCGGCACCACTGCCAATGATCCTCATTGCAGTGTCTGATGGGTAAAGAGTCTCAATATTAGTGTGTTGACTTATTGTGTTAATGAATTGGGTGTGTAAGGCCTTTTAGTCAAATGATCCTTGGATTACTAATTATCTCTAGGCCCAGAGGATCCAATTGACCTTGACGTGAACTTGGGAGTCATTCCTAATTCCTCTTTTTTCCTCAGCTCTTTATCTAATCAGTCTTTAGTTCCAGTTTCTAATTGTCTCTCCAATCTATCCACCTCTCTCTATTTTACAGCATCTTGGGCAGGCCCCCCTGAACATAATACCACCCTGAATTGTTACAAGAGGTACTCTCTGCTTCTGACCTAGTCTTTCTTTGGTCCCTAGTTTCCATGTAGATTTTTCTATGACCCCGATCTGGCCATGTCACTCACGTTTAAAGGCATTTAGTGAACCTGAATCCTGAGGGTCATCTTGACAACTGCCTTCCAGCTGTAGAGACTCCATAAAAGACCTGTTATTTCCGGATTTCCTGTTTCATTTTGGAGATAGGGTGGTGTTTTGTTTTGGGTTTTCATGTATGTGTGTGTGTGTNAATGATCCTCATTGCAGTGTCTGATGGGTAAAGAGTCTCAATATTAGTGTGTTGACTTATTGTGTTAATGAATTGGGTGTGTAAGGCCTTTTAGTCAAATGATCCTTGGATTACTAATTATCTCTAGGCCCAGAGGATCCAATTGACCTTGACGTGAACTTGGGAGTCATTCCTAATTCCTCTTTTTCCTCAGCTCTTTATCTAATCAGTCTTTAGTTCCAGTTTCTAATTGTCTCTCCAATCTATCCACCTCTCTCTATTTTACAGCATCTTGGGCAGGCCACCCTGAACATAATACCACCCTGAATTGTTACAAGAGGTACTCTCTGCTTCTGACCTAGTCTTTCTTTGGTCCCTTGTTTCCATGTAGATTTTTCTATGACCCCGATCTGGCCATGTCACTCACGTTTAAAGGCATTTAGTGAACCTGAATCCTGAGGGTCATTTTGACAACTGCCTTCCAGCTGTAGAGACTCCATAAAAGACCTGTTATTTCCAGATTTCCTGTTTCATTTTGGAGATAGGGTGGTGTTTTGTTTTGGGTTTTCATGTATGTGTGTGTGTGTATGTGTGTGTGTGTGTGTGTGTGTTTGATAGAGGATGAATAGTGGAGACAGAGAACTGTATGAAGAGAGACAGGGGGAAAGGGAGAGAAGAAGAAGGACATTGTTGCTAACATTGTTTGTGCCTGCCCTGCAGAATTTATTTCCTTTCTGGCAACGCAATTAGCATGCAGATCAGCTGCATGGGGTCCTGCGTGCATTAGCAACTGAACACCAGCTTTCCAAGCCCTTCTCTGCTTCTTCACAAATTCACACACCTTCTGGCTGCTCTGACACAGCCCTGGTGCAGAATCCATTAACTGGAGATTTAGTCCATGAACAAAAATAATTGTGCATGCTCATGATTAATGAGAAGGCTATTTCAAAAGTACAAGGCGCCATACTGGCTAACTAATATTAATTATTTTTTATCATCACCATTTCATCACACCAGAAACAATTGTTCCGATTAGCTTTCTTCAGTAGAATGTGCATTATGTATCATTTAGAAAAGCAAGTATTTTTTATGTCTTTGATTTATGAGGATAATGGTAACAATTATAGCCAACTATGTGTGCTTATGGTATCCCATTGCAGTAAGTAGTAACTTCATATATGAAGTTATTTATGTCTTCGTATAATTAATCCTTGTAAGTATATATTTATAAAGTGGATATGATCACTTTCTTTATTTCATAGATGAGAAAAAAACTGAGGCTCAGTATATAGGTGGTAAATGGGAGAGCCTGGATTAAAACAGGTAAACTCATACCAGAGCCCACACTGAACTCTTACCATATAGTGTGTTAGGAGAGGAAACTACTTGTTGAAACAGCCTTTTGTTGTCATAGTCAACAGCACCCTGGGCCAAACTGTATGCTGAGAGCTTCTTGTGGGACGGATGGGGAGAGACTATTGGTGCGCTGTGCAGAGTGGCAAGACACAGAACAGAAGAACAGTATATCTGATTTTCATCCCCATCTAGAATGAAATCAGCAGCTAATACTCTAATCAAGGAAGTTTAGTGGAATCTAGTTGAATCTGGAAATTTCCAAGGGTCTGATTTGAGGGAGGGAGCATGGTTGTGGATAAGTAGATAACTAACAAACAAAAGTTCTTAAACTTGAGGCCAGAGTGGAAGGTAGGGTAGCACAGGCAGCGTCTGAGAAGAACTTGTCTTTGGCAGACTGCATGGTGGTCCAGGGTGCTGGGTTTGGGAGCTACACAGGACAGAGATTTAAGTTCTGACTTTGCCATTTCTGCTGTGAAAATGATCAAGTTCCTTAATAACATCAAACTTTAGTCTCCTCATCTGTAAAAAGAGGTTAAATCTCTCTACCTGAAAGGGTTATTGAGTAGATTAAGTAAGGTGAAGTTTATAAAAAACCCAGCACAGCCTAAAGTAAAAAGTAGCACTTTTTAAATGGAAGGGCCTTTCAACAACTATAATGACAATGATGATGATGAAGACGATAAAGTATAGTCTCAGCTTCAAGCCTGATCCCAATCCCAAAGGAGAAGCAGCATAGGTACTATGCACAGGAGGTATGCAACACCTCTCATACCTAGAGGACCTGGACGAGGGAGGCTGCACCCTAAATGTCTTGGGTTCTCTAGTGCCCCAGTCTACATCCCCATCACCAAAGCCAAGGTTCAGAGGCGCTCTTGCAGGTACGGGTCACCACTGGCAGAGTATTGCCTATGATACTGTCAAGCACTGGTTGGTTGGTTCTTGTGCTGGATTATGTCTTTAACTCTGCATAATCACCACTCCCTTTTATGACCGGGGCCTGGGTTTTCCAGAATCCCTCTTCCTGTATAGTTCTGGGTCAGAATTTACCACTATGAAGAACCTGAAGAGATTAGGAAAGGAAAAGTAAAGGAGAAGGCATTGTTCTCAGGAGACAGCGACTGTCAGACATGGTGGCTTTGCAGAACTTTCCACCAGCTCCCTATTTGAAGTTGTGAAGCTGGATGTAGGGGTTCCTTGGAGAAGCCCATGAGCTCTGCCGTCTCCACCCTCTGTAGTGCTTCAAGCTGAAGTAAATGGTAGCAGTGTCCTTAATCCTCTGGACTCTCCAGACCTTTGCTCTGCCAGTGTCCTTAATCCTCTGGACTCTCCAGACCTTTGCTCTGCCAGCTCCTTCCCCATTCTTCTAAGCCTTGATTTCTATATCAAGCCCTGTGTTATCATAATATTTATTATAGTAGCTCTGTTTTGCTGATTTCACTCAGAATGACATAGGATATTGCTCATTTATAGCCTGGGTGGTGCTGGGTTATCTAGAGAAACTTCTTAAATAAAGATAATAAGTAGTTTAGCTTTTAGAAGCCTTTTGATCTCTGTTGCAACTACTCAGCTCTGCTTGTTGTAGCCTGAAAGCAGCCATTAGCAGTACATAATGAATAAGTGTGCCTATGGTCCGATAAAACTTTATGAACACTGAAATTTGAACTTCACATAATTTTATGTGTCATAAGAAACCATTCATTTTTTAATCAACCATCTTCAAGTATAAAATCTATTCTTATCCCATGGACTGTACAAAAGCAAGTGGTAAGCTGGTCTGAGCTATAGTTTGCTGACCCCTGATCTAGAGGGGGGCCGATTGAGTCAGCCAGCTCTGCACACAAACCTTTATAATGGTCAAACTAGCTCTGTCACTTACTATATAATATTGAAAAATGTAATTAATCTCTCTAAGCCTCACTTCTAAAATGGGGTCATTTGCATTGGCAATCATAGAGTAGGTTGTGTGAAGATGAAATAACAGACGTAAATTCTTTCATTGGCTGCTGGGCACAGAGTTCATGCTCACCATTCGTGGCCATGGCTGTGGTTTGTGGAGCTGCCGTGTGGTGCTCACAGCTCATTGCCACAGGAAAAAGGCAACGGGAGATACTTTGCAGCCATCAGGACTTGGACTGACTTTCCATTGGCAAGGTAAAATGGCGTCCAGGCAAACAAATGATGAGAGAATTCCCAAGGCTTTGCAAATTATACACCACATTTGAATTAAATAGTAGGATGCTAATACAGAGCACTGGTCCGTAATTCGGTCATCAATCACATTGGTACTAGTGATTATTTCCAGTGCAGCAGTAGGGACTAGCAACAGTGTTACACAGGTGGGAAGGATGGAAGAAGCAGAAAATCGCAGAACTTTAACTTGATTACGTCATTGTGTTCAAGTGATGGGATTATGGGCGATATTGAATATCTTGATTGTTTTTATTTCTCTTTCAATGAAATGTGAAAACTATGCTGGAAAAGAATGTTTAAAAATAGAAATGCTTTTATAACATTGAGTGAGTAACATGTTATAAAATATATAAGCTCATTATTCTTAAGAAGTGTAAAAAACATTCTAGAATGTTCAGAGAAGTTTGGATACTGCTTATCTTTCAGTTTCATCTCAGATGTCACCTCTTATAAGAAATTTTCTTTCATCTTTTTCTTAAATATTTTTTATTCTTTTTAATTGTTGACACTATTGCAGATGGCTGCCATTCTATCCTCCTTCCCCCCCCCCCCAACCAAGCCCCCCTGGCCCCCAGCTTTCACAATATTGTTGAAGAAGATTTTCTTTATCTAAATATCTAAAATAGTCCTGGCTGGTGTAGCTGAGTGGATTGAGCATAGGCCTGCAAACCACACGATCTCGGTTCGATGCCCAGTCAGGGCACATGCCTGGGTTGCAGGCCAGTTCCCAGCAGGGGATTCATGAGAGGCAACCATACATTGATGTTTCTCCCCTTCTCTTCCTCTCTAAAGATAAATAAATAAAAATTTTTTAAAAATAAATAAATATCTAAAATAGCTCCCCACCTCCATCCCTCAATTACTGTCTCATGTCTCTATTTTCTTTTCTTCATAGCATAGCATTTATTTCCGTCAGACACAGTGTATTTGTTTACCTGCTCGTGGCCCTTCTTTCTGTTAGAATGTGAGTTCCCTGACAGGGACCCTCTCTGTCTCCTTGTGACTCAGAATGACATTCTTCTGACTGACAGGCATGCCCCCTCCTTCACTGAACAAGGAGGAAAGTAGAGCACCTGCGTTCTCGAAGGTCAGGCTGCTGCTGCAGCTGGGCCAGGCCAGCAGTCTTCTTGGTGACAAGGGTGTATTCATTCCCCGCCTCCCCCCCACCCCAATAACTTTTAAGGAGGAGGAAGCATCTGGAAAATTGTCCTGGCTACAGAAAATAAAAAAGCACTTACTTTGGAGGCAGATGGTACCGTTAAGTAACAACATCTGGAGCTGAAAACCCAGCTGACATCAGAAGTCATTGTCAAAATATTTAAAGGCTACCCAAGTTGTTTATTTTGCATTATATCTTCATTCCTGACAAATTTACGATTCAGTCGTTAGATCTTGATTAACTTTCTCCTGTGTGCACGTAGAGGCCATGCACTCCTTTCGTTCACTGGAAATGAGACTTGGCCTCATTAGTGCTAGGACTTGTCTGTAGGTCCAGAACAGGAGTGTTTGTCTGAAATGTCTTTTCAAGATCATCACAGGTTAGGAAGGAAAATGCTTTTAAGATATTAGGTTTCAGTGACTATCTTCAACAATATGCTTTCTGGAAGACCTAATCTGCTTTTCTTCCAAACGGATGCATCTTATTATCTTTAAAGTCATCTTGGAATATTTTGTTAATATTCTTGAAATGAGTTTTTGTCTTGCTGACTAATGCATTTGCTGAATTAGAGGAAGGAAAGCTGTCTCCAAATGAAGCTCTTAATAGATTAGCTCATAGGTATTAGATGAATCCTGGTTGATTTTCAACAGAAGACACACTACTCATTACATTTTGGCTTTCTTTTGTTCCTGGGTTGTTGATGTTTCTTTGTTGCCTATAAGCTGATTAGTGTTTTTCTTCTGAATAATAATGATCTTCTGAAATCTCAAAGCTCTTCTTGTCTTGTGAGGGAGCTGGGCCTTACATCAAGAGAAAAGTATTGGGAAGTTGAAGTTTTAAGACTCCTAATGAGAAATAGTTTGAACCATTTTTTAAAAAACTTTATGACTAGTTTGAGAGAGGTAATAAGAAATGTTATTACCGGCCAATGTTTGGACAGGTGGGAAAATAGAAGATGAAGTCTTCACCTCTTCTGGATGTGAGGTCTCTTCTCTGTGTGGTGTGGGAACTCCTAGCTGAAAAAATGACTTATAAAATAATTAGACATTGGAGACTTCCAGCGAAGATGGAGGTGTAGGTGGAAACACTGTGTGTCCTTGCACAACCAAGTTTAAAGACAACAAAGTTTTAGTAACAAAAGCACAACCAAAACACAGAAAATTGAACTGTGCAACCAAAACACAGAAAATTGAACTGCACAGAAGTCTGACAACAACAAACCATTCAATCAGACTGGTAAGAGGGGAGGAGTCAGCGGCTGGTGGAGCGGGGTCGCAGGAAAAAGTGGTCAGACTGACCCAGGTGCACAAGTGGCAGCTGGAAGATCCCAGGTGTGGGGTGGCAACGGTCGGACCCAGTGAGGGTGCAAGGCGGCTGGCTGACCACGGTCACACATGCATACTCAGATAAACCAGGCAAAGGAGCAAGCTATGAGACAGATTGTGCAGGCTAGGGCCCCAGCGCCGGGAATTACAGCCTAAAAGCACTCATTGGAAAATCTTTCGAAGTTGAGGTGCCGGGAGAGGCTCCCAGACTCACAGAGAGTTTGTTGGAGAGACACACAGGGTCCTGGAGGGTACACAGGCCCACACATCCAGGAGCCGGCACCGGGGGCAGGGGGGCCCAGTTTGCGGGAAGCAGCAGAGGGAAACGAAATCCAAGAGAGAGCAGAACAAACGCCATTGCCCCTCTCTGATCCTGCCCCCACATACACCATCACAACCCAGTGACTGGGTCGCCCTGCCCTGGTGAACACCTAAGGCTCTGCCCCTCATAAGTAACTGGTACAAACAGACCAAAACATTATGGCTCAAGAAGAAGAATAGCTCACACCCCAGAGCCAATACTTCTAAGCGACCAAGAGATAGCCAACCTATCAGATACACAGTTCAAAATACTGGTGATCAGAATGCCCACAGAACTGGTTGATTTTAGTCACAAATTAGAGGAACATATGAAAGCTAACCTAATTGAAATGAAGGGAAATGCACAGGAAACCAATCAGGATGGAAAGGAAACTGGGACTCAAATCAAGGGGGTGGACCAGAAGGAAGAAAAAATGACCAAGCAGAAAAGAATGAAGAAACAAGAATTAAAAAAAACGAGAAGAGGCTTAGGAACCTCCAGGACATCTTTAAACGCTCCAATATCCGAATTATAGGAGTGCCAGAAGGGGAAGGGGAAGAGCAACAAGTGGAAAACTTATTTGAACAAATAATAAAGGAGAACTTCCCTACTCTGACAAAGGAAATAGACTTCCAGGAAATCCAGGAAGCACAGAAAGTCCCAAAGAAGTTGGACCCAAGGAGGAACACACCAAGGCACATCATAATTACATTAGCCAAGATGAAAATGAAGGAGAGAATCCTAGAAGCAGTAAGAGATAAGGGGACAGTTACCTACAAAGGAGTTCCCATCAGACTGTCAGCGGATTTCTCAAAAGAGACCTTACAGGCAAGAAGGGGCTGGAAAGAAGTATTCCAAGCCATGAAATCTAAAGACCTACATCTAAGACTGCTCTATCCAGCAAAGCTTTCATTTAGAATGGAAGGGCAGATAAAGTGCTTCTCAGATAAGGTCAAGTTCAAGGAGTTCATCATCACCAAGCCCTTATTATATGAAATGTTAAAGGGACCTATCTAAGAAAAAGAAGATAAAAAATGTGAACGGCGAAAGGACAGCAAACTCACAGTTATTAACAACCACACCTAAAACAAAAGGAAACTACGAGGACAGCTAGATCAGGAGCAGAACCATAGAAATGGAGATCACATGGAGGGTTAGCAACAAGGGAGTGAGAGGAGGAGAAGGGGGGAAGGTACAGAGAATAAGTAGCATAGACGGTAGGTAGAAAATAGACAGGGGGAAGGGCAAGAATAGTATGGGAAATATAGAATCTAAAGAACTTGTGACACATGGACATAAACTAAAGGGGGGAATGGTGGGGGATGGGGTGTGCAGGGTGGAGGGAATGAAGGGGAAGAAATGGGACAACTGTAAAGGCATAATCAATAAAATATATTAAAATAAAAAAATTCAATGCAAAATTTTTCATGCAATGTAGTACCAAATAAAACTATTATTTGTACATTAAAAATAATCAGACATTGGGAAAACCCTTGGACAATACTANTAAAGAACTTGTGACACATGGACATAAACTAAAGGGGGGAATGGTGGGGGATGGGGTGTGCAGGGCGGAGGGAATGAAGGGGAAGAAATGGGACAACTGTAAAGGCATAATCAATAAAATATATTAAAAATAAAAAAATTCAATGCAAAATTTTTCATGCAATGTAGTACCAAATAAAACTATTATTTGTACATTAAAAATAATCAGACATTGGGAAAACCCTTGGACAATACTAGACACAAACAGAAAACTGACATAAGAAAAGTCCTCAGTAGGAACTCCTTGGAGAACAATTTCAGGCTTGGAAATTAAAAGTTATGAGAATTGGCAAGTTAGACAAATTATAAAACTCACACCTCAAAAAATGTAAATTATAGAACAATAAGGAATAAATTGTTAAGAAAAAATAAACATTATGAAAAAAATTGGAAAAGAACAAATAGAAAATGTTAGTACTGGGAAACATACACTTCGAAATAACTTCCCTGGATATTTACATGGAGGAGTATATAGAGCAGAAAATGGAATTAGAAGATATGTCTTAGAGATTGCACAGAAGATAGCACTGAGGAGAAAGAAATGGAAAATATTAAGGAGGAGCTTTGAGATATTGAAGGGAACATGAGTCAGCCCAGAATTATAATAACACAAAGGCAGAATAGAAAGGATGTTAGGCAATATTTAAAGTCAAGTGGTAGAGAACTTCTCAGAATTGAGAAAAATTCAATTAGTCTTGATATCAAAGTAGCATAACAATTCTTGAATAGGAAAACCAATCAATTTCATACCCTGATATATCATAATAATGTAATACTTCAAAGATAGAAAAAATTCTAAAAACTCTCACAAAGACAAATCACCTATAAAACTCAATAATCATACTGAAAATAAACTGTTCATCATCAAAAATGAATTCCATAATACCATAAAATAACTTCAGAGTTATAAAGGAGAACAATATGCATCTAACTCTATACCAAGCTAGACTATTATTTAACAGTGAGGTTAACTGATATTTTCAAACTATAAAAACTGTCAAGATTACTATTTAAAGAGCATTTCTGAATCAAAACATCATTAAAAAATAAAATAATAAAAATGAGCAATGGATGTATTGTACTAAGTAAGAAATTAAACCCAGAAAAAGGTATATAATGCACAAAGCAAGGGTGAATAAGACTTTGGTAAACATGTTTGTAATAGTAAATAAAAATTAGCCCTAAAAATAATAACGTTGATTTGGGAGAAACATTGTTAATCTAGGGAGACTCAAACTCCTAGGCAACAATGTGAATGGCAAGAGGCAGGGATTCAGTTACAGTTTTCTAATTTTCTCATTTTGTTTAGTAAGAGAATGAAAACATTGAATAATTTACAGCTTATGTAGATGTACATATTTAAAAATTAAGAGTAATCACTGAAAGGACAGAAATAGAATACATAAACTCAACTATTAGATGAAATAAAAGGGAAGTAAGATTCTAAGACAGAAACAACATAATTTACAGTGGGCAAGCAGACGTATGCCTCTAGAGGTGAAGTACATAAGAGTATACTTCTGTGAAGTTATGAACTGATGTTAATTTATGAAGTACTGTTGCCCAAGAGTGCTGACTTTGAGTGCAATTTTGCCATAGAAATAATTTCCAATTTGTAAGAAATAATGAGATAGAGAAACTAGATAAATGTTGGAAAAGGGTAACAAACACAATATAGGGAATTCGATAGAAATACTGACTTTAGGTCTTCGGGAAAGATGGGTTGGAAAAAACAAGAGAAATTACTCTATTGAAAAGGGACAACAACAAAATGTAATATGTGAATCTTGTTTAGATCCTTGTTTGAAAAAACCAGTTGTAAAAAAGGCATTTTAATGTTAATAGGAAAATTTGAATATATAATGGAATCAGAAAGTGCCAAGAAATTAGTGTTAATTTTATCAGAAGTGCAAATATAATAGTAGGTGTATAAGAAAATATTTCTATTATTCTAGATGCCTTGAAAGTAAGCAAGGGTGAAATGATATGAACTGTGGAATTTGTTATAAAATACTTTAGCAAAAAAGGAATAAATGAAGCAAGGACAGGCAAAATCTTGCTGATCATGGAATCTGAGTGAGGAGTTAATGGGATTATATATCCCTGGCTCTGTACTTTTGTGTATAAAATGGCCAATTTTATTGTAATATTTTAAAAATCATTTTAATTCAGAAAGTTAGAAAATAAAAGGACTGCAAGTTATATACTGGGCTAATACTGGTTTTATAAAAGCTGGTTTTTATAGTTTTTATACTATATAAAATAGAATTCAACACAAAAAATGCTAATAATGATAGATATATACACAAATAACAAGCAGTTGACTAAAGAAGCTGTAAGCATCATGAATTTGTATGCACTAAAGAACACAGGCTTCAAATATACAAAGTAGCTGTAAATATAATTACAAGGAGAAATTTAAAAATCTATTATACAAAATAAGGTTGTAGCACAATCATTTCTAAAACTTACAATTCCCAGTGGCAAAAAATTATGATGAATATTTTATTGTAATAATATATTTAACAAGCTGCTAAAAAAGATATGTAAGATATGTGATTTCTATCTCCAACATGTATATGCTTTCTAAATGCACAGGATACAGTCATAAAAACCGGCCACAATGGAAGTCTCAGTGACACTTGGTGACACTTTAAGCATCTGTATCAGACACAATGTTCTATGAACACAAAGTAAAAAGATTGGAAATAAATAACAGAAAGACAATAGAAATCCATGTTTTTGAATACTAACCTTCATTTGTAAATAATCATGTGTTTAGAACATCGTTATGAAATTTGAAATATTTGCAGTAAAACAAAGGTAAAGAATTACATTAAAACTTGTGGAAATGTAGCTGAAGAAATGATTGAAGTAATTACAAAACTTAGAATATTTGGAATACTCATGCAATTGATAGAAAGAGGTAAAGCATAAATAAAAAACTTTAGAAATGAGAAGGAGTGTAGCTAGAGATAAATTATATATATGTGTATATATTATATATATGTATATAAACTAGGTACATGTATGTATACATATGTATGTGTATATGTATATACATACACATATATATAAACTAGGTACAAATTAATCATTTTGTTAAAACATTTCTAACAACTTTGAGTCAACAGATAAATTTTTAGAAAAACAGGTTGCCGAGGTGGGGGGAAAGGCAGAGAACTGTACTTGAACACAATAAAAAGAAAAAGAAAAAAAAAGAACAGGTTGCTAAGGTTGACTCACAGGGAAATAAAGTTGGATTAATTAATTACCATTAAAGAGACTGAATTGGGGTCCACATCCCTTCTCCTTCCACCTTTGTCTAAAGGTGTGGATACCAGAGGGTTTTAATTTATCAAACTTTCAAGAATAATCTTTTAATACCACTTGTTCCAGAGGAAGAATGTTTAAACTAATTTTAAGCTCATATATACTTATTAACAACATTGAACAGACTAGAGTGTGTACAAAAAATCTATTACTCAGAGATAAAAAAAATATTTAAATAAGAAACCAATAAATCAAATCTAGCAGTATAAAAGACAGTTTCTAACCAAATAGAGTTTATCTCCAAAATGCAGGATAACTCAACTGTGGAAAATTCACTAATGTTACACACCTTAATAATACACTGAGTGTTATTATGGTCTGTCTGGAAAGTATCCATCCATGTGCTATGAAAAACAGAGACATTTATTGAAGACAATGCATGTATATGTATATATATGTATGTGTGTATATATATATTATTATATAAATATATACACATACAAACACACATGCATATCTATTTTAAAAGACCCTAACAAAATATACATATACACACACATATATATTTTTAAAGACCCTAACAGAATTTAAAGATATTCATGATTAAAAATTCTTAGCAGCTAGACAATACTTCTTTTACTTGAAAAAAAGATTATCTATCAAAAAATTTAAACATGTGAGAACACTATAATTAATGCAGACAATTTAAAAGAATTTCCATTAAAATTCAGAATAAAGATGCCTCTATCATCACTAGTATTAATCAATATCTCAGAGGTCCTACTCAGCACAATAAGCTAAGAAAAAAATGGAAGTGTAAAATTTGGAAAGGAAAAGAGAAAATGCTTTATGTGAAGCTGATGAAATTGTTTAGTTCAAAAATCTAGCAGGATGTATTTATAGTATATCACAACTCTTAAGAAAGTTCAGCAAGTTTTCTGAATTCAGATCAATATTTAAAAATCAACAGATTTCCAATACTCCAGGGACAACCAGTTAGAAATGTAATAAATTTTTAAAATGACCCTAATCATATGTGTAAGACAGCTACTAATATTTTTAGCAATATTGGGCAAGGTCTTTATGGAGAAAATCATAAAATATATTGAAAGGCATAAACAAGCCCAGAATATGTGAAAGAAGAAAACATATTCTTCCATGGGAGTAGTCAACGTTTATTTGTAAGTTCAAAGCAATTTCAATAAAAGTTACAATAATTTGTGTGTGTGTATGTATGTATGTATGTATGTGTACAGAACTTGAGAAGTAATTCTTGCCATTAAAATGGTTGAGTAAAAGGCCAAGAATAACTTACATAATTTTGAAGAAAAAAATGAGATGCATCATGATATAAAAACGATTTTGCAATTAAGACAATGTGATGTTGGTGAAGTGTTACTGAAATAACTCAAAGAGTAAAGATACCAGAAGAACATCCATCCAGGCATGGGGACCAAATTGGCAGTGGGAGGGATGTCACTGCACATCATTGACAAAAAAAAAAAAAATGAAATTCAGATTTCTAAATGTGAGAAATAAAACTTTTGGAGTAAAAAATAAAATACTATTATAAGTGCAATGTTAAGAATATTTTAACCAGAATTTAAAATGCAGACATCAGAAGGAAAATATTGATACATTTGACTAGATTAAAACTTTAAAAATACGTATAACAAGAGATACCATGTGCAATTTAAAACCAACACTGGGCTAAGAGAAGATACTATATATCTGAAAAAGCAGACATTCCTGGAACGTGTAAAGAACTCCAACAGCAATAAAAGACAAAAAAAAAAATGGTGAAGAATATAAATTCTATGGATGCATTTCAAAAACAAGGTTTTGAATGAAAAGAACAAGGTATAAAATGATACCTTATAATATCAATTATATAAAATTAAATCAATCTCCCCCAAAGTGTATCTTGTTTGTATAATTCATATATGAATTGAAAGCATAAACAATGGATTTAACAGCCACTCACCTACTTCAAAAGAGAGGTGGTTTAGAGGAAAGAAGAAAGGAGAATAAATCCAGGTAGAGTCACGTGGCATAATTCAACCGAATTCAGAAGTTTAAATCATGAAAAGATAAAAGATTTGAGGCCCCCCCAAAAAATCAAAACTGAAAACTGGCACTATTTCTGAGTTAATAACATGTTGACATATGGCTATATTTGAGAAGTAACAATCCACAGGCAGCTTTCAGATTTTTGATTCTGAAATTAGATCTCAAGCCACATTTCAAAAATAGCCAGGCCGCCCATGACCATTAGGCCATGGGTTGCTTTCTTTCTCTTTGGCTCAGATCTGTACCTCTGTGAACCACCTCTGAACTTCTCCCTGTTAGGGCTAGCCCAGACTTAGAGATCTCATGGGACCAGAGCACAAGACTGAAGTGCCTGTTATTGGGAGTCATGAGTTTGTGAAGCCAGGTAATCTATATCAATAATATTAAAAGACCACTATGTGAACAGCATTATAGCATTGGGCCTGTGCAATTGCATCATAGCACGTCTGTGAGAGTGGTATAGGGTCAAAGTTGGAAGAGAATATCCAAACCTAATACGCACTGAACAAGAAAAGTCTGGGATGGGTATAGAGAGCCATGGAATTTCTCCAGGATTAGGAAGAAGCAGGCCTTGTAATAGGTACCAAGACTTAGGGTAGTTCACCATACGCCATGTCCTGAATATTTCTCCCATTAGGAATTGCTTCTCTTCTCTGGGAACATGCATACGAGGAAGTACCCATTCTGAGGAAGCCTACGCTATACATCCTTGTCTAGACTTCCGTGTGCAGTTTTCAAATGTATCCTTCCTGGGGTAATCCAAGACCTATTATCCAAAATTACTACTCTAATTTCTAGTTGAAGGACTTCCTTTTTTTCCCTCCAACATAGGCCACCTTACAACACAGTTGTGATCACTGTTCTCATAACCGGGCTGCATTTTATTCCACTGGATCTCCTGCCACTTCTCTTTGTTTCTGAATTTGACCCCAGACAGCAGGTAGTCTGTGTTAATACGATCCCACAGCCCTGTAGACATCAGTCCCTGATGTTTCTCCCACAACTTTGCTGGTCGTGTAGCTGAAGTACAAGTTACCCCAACAGTCAGGAGCAACTTAGCAATCACGGTTCACTTACGAGACAGCAAGAACCAAACATGCCTCCTGGCTCTGTGAGTCTCTTTGCATTGAACATTATCAACAGGGCTTGAGGCATCGAATTTCAAACTGAAGAGCTTAGCGGAATCAAAGGGGTGCCAAACCCAGAAGTGAACAGATTTTTGAAAATATTAACTTCACATCTAATCTTGAATATGGTACTAATCTGCACACAGGAAGTTTAACAACATAAACTATGTGCTGAACATGTGTTTATAAGTCCACAGATAAGTGCGTGTGTATCAGATACCCACATGTACATATGCATATGTCATGTAACTGTCAGTTTACTATTATTCTAGAACTCCTTTTAAACAGCAACAACAAACCAGTTTATTTCACGCAATCAGGACTGTTGCAGTGTCCTGTCATGGCTTATTCTACCTTGTGTTATTTTTGTGACCAGAATGTGTCAAACAAATGGTCCAGGGGAGCAAAGGGTATGTATCTGAGAGCAGCAGGCTGGGTAGGGTAGATTCTGTTAGTAGCTAGTGGCTACATTATGGGCCAATCAAGTCATTTATGGAAGCCATGTGGTGATGCCCAGGTTAAGCAAAAAGCCAAAGACAGACCAGGGATCGGAGGTTGCATAAGAGGAAGCTGAAGAGTAGCTGTTCCCTCAACAGTTGGTGAAACCTTAACTATGGCATTTTTCTCACCTGACCCTCCTCATCACAGCTAGGTTCCGTGTGAATTCACTTTTGTCCTGGGCCAGTTGTAGCTGACAGTTGGTGAATATGTCTTAGCCTAAGTCAGCTTGAGTCTAAGTCTGCAGAATGAGCTCTGTGCCTGATTTATTTTCTTCTTGGCCCAACAACTCCTGCTATGATTCTCAGCATACAGTGAGCAGTCAATAAATGTTAAAGAAAACGTGTACTATTCAGAGAATCTTCTTGGGCCAGTAGCATAAAGTGTCACTGTTCTAACAGCCAGAGAGGCGTTCTTTTATTTCATTTCAGTTACTGATACCACCACCTGTCATGTGCACTAAGTTATATTGTGCAGTTTTTCAATATTTATGTGATTCTCACTGAGCTGCATGTTTCAGATCTGCTGGGATGCTGGCAAGCTATTTAATCCCTGGATGTTCCATTAAACCATTGCCAACCTGAGCTCTTTAATGCGAACGTCCTGTTAACAATGAGCTTAATGGCAGCCTCTTGGATTTCTGCTAGTCTTTGTCTGACCACTTATTATATCTCGTCTGTTGGTCTATGGAAGGAAATAAAGAAGACATGCAAATAAGAAAGATAGAAGCTGGCATAGGACAGACTGCCTTTTGGTTTCCAGTTTCTAAACTCTGCCGTCTTAGGAGCCAAGTTGATAAGCCTGTGCTTTTTTTAACCCAACGAAACCTACATAACCCAACTATGAAAACCTACCTGAGAGGTTTTGATAACCAAAACTCAAAATATCTCGGGGATTGTGGTGAAAGGGGTGGGGAGCACTATGAGAGGATCTGACCTGGACTATGTCTGGAGCCACTAATCTAGAGGCCCAGGACAATATTGTGGTATTAGTTCCCCTTGGCTTCCTTCTCTTTCCTTTTGAGGTAAGATTGTGAAAAATGCCACCTCATCAAGAATGATTCTAGGCAAGGAAAGAATGAAATTAGAACATGCTTAGAAGAGAGAGATGTATTACAGGATCTCACTCATTCATTTATTCATGAATGAATGAAATATGTAGTGAGGATCTATTATGTGCCAGGGGCCGGTCTAGATGCTAGTAATACATTAGTGAATAAAGATATATAGAAATGATTGCTCTCATGGAACTAAGGATATCCATGTCATCATCAGAAAGCAGGGTTAAGGCTAGACCTCTAAAACTGGGGACTCAAATCCTACCTTGCCTGTCTTTGTTTTTGCCTCTTTTCACTGTGCCCCTTTATTTCTTGAGACTCAGTCCTTCCAAGTGCTGGAGAATGAGGCCACAAATTTCACCTTTGCCTCCCATCACATACCATTGTCATTAGAGAAAATCCACCCTCTTTTCTTCCTTCTTAGTGTGAAAAATGCTGTCACTGGTCTGCCTTCAGTCACATGATTAAGTCACATGCATATTTCCTGACCTATCAACTGTGGCCAGCCAGGATGATGGCCTCTGTAATTTGCTGTACTCACACCAGTGTTGGTATTGGAGGAGGAACAGTCCTTCCAAAGGAGAGAGATGCTGTTCTCTGAAGGGGGTAGTGCTGTGCAGATAAAATAATAGCAGTCTTTTATTACATTTCTTATGATACTATATCCTTTTCATTAAGATTATTCTGGAGGTGATTCATATCTCCAGATATATTCCTAAGATCCTTGAGGACAGAGATTGTTTTGCTTACTTGTGTTTTCCTTAGCTCAGTTAGCATAAAACTTGCTCATACTAGGTGCTTTAGTAAATGATTTACAAATTAATAAATTGCCTTAGGTTGTTGAAACTTCACCATCTGGGGACTTATCAAGAGTCATAATGGAAGCTAATATTTATTGAATATTATCTGACACACTTTTCTTGTGTCAGATGGTGTACTAAGTGCTCTACCATTATTCTGTCATGGTAAAGTATCATATTGGTCAAGTGTCTATTAAGTATCATATTACTTAATATGTACATATTAAGTAATAAATTTCTTATTTCCATATTTTTGTGGAGAAACAGAGGCTTTGCAAAATTAAGATTTTTTTAAGGTCTGCTTTTACACTCTTCCATGTTAGAGTATCTAGAACTATCTCATTCTTTTTAACCAGCTACATACTATTCTTTAGGTATGTCATTATACCTTTCGCCAGTCCCATGGATGGCCACTTAGATTGTTTTCAACCTGGAACTGAGAATGGGATTCAAACCCAGGAATCTCCCACTTTTAAGAATCTGCTCCAACCAACATGCTGCAGCCTTCTTGTTCTTTTGGGGAAAGTTGTAATTTTATTTCTTTTACTTTGGCAGCTTTGTTTTATGCCACTCTTTATCTTTTACTATTTTAGCACAGGGCTTAAGAAGTTTACATTTCTCTGGTTTATTTGTACTCTGGAAAAAAACCTTCGAGGAGTGCCCAAGGAGGCATGTGAAAAGATGCTCACTGAAGAGTTTTTATAAAAGCAAATAATTAAAAGCCTATCTATCAATGGAGAATGGCAAAACACAAAGCAAAATTTCAGATGAATACTATGCAGCTCATCAAAACAACTGAGGCAGTTTGTTTGTGCTAGCATGGAAAGTTCCGGGCCAGTGAACAACTACAGAAAAAAATTCAGAAAGGTATGTACAATAGGATTGTATTTACGGAACACAAACATCACACACTACACATATTCTAGTGTGTCTATTCCAGATACAAGGGATTGGAAAACCCGCAGCAAACTAGTAGGAGGTGGGAGGAGCCACATTTGGGACTAGGGGTCAAAAAGAACTTCAGGCATTTTTATAATGTTCTAATTTTTGGACAAAGATAATTTATTCACACATTACTGTTATTTACTTAAAATATGGAGGGAAATTTACAAGCTTTGTCAGTTTTGTTAATGATCAAATTTGTTACTGGGTTTAGGAGGGAGACAGTAGGATCTACATTAGCAAGAATTACATAAGACAAATATTGCTTCAGTCCCCCTTCCGAATCAGGCTAACACTTGGAAAGCTCTCCCAATCTCGCATTCTTGAATTGAAATAGTCCATCAAAGGAGGTAAAAGAAAAGGCAGTCTTTTTCTTCAAACAATATGTATTTGTCATTTGTAAACTCATGCTTCTCTCCTTGGAGACTTTGTGTTATTCTCTGAGCCACTATCTTACTTTGAGACAAATTTAGACAGCCCTGGCTGGTGTGGCTGCCTTGGAGCATTGCCCCATGATACAAAAGTCTGTGGGTTTGATTCCTGGTCAGGACACATATTTAGGTTGCAGGGTGGGTGTGAGAGGCAACTGATAGGTGTATCTCTCCTTCTCTCTCTATCTCCCTTCCCCACTCTCTAAAATCAATAAGCATTTGCTTGAGTAAGGATAAAAAAAAGACTTTCGGACAGACCCATGCTAAAGAGTTTTTATTTTTATTTTTTAATGAAAAGGGAAATATGTTATTTTAAGAATATTTTTCTTTTACTTTAATTTACTCTTTACCCACTGGCTTCTCTCTTTGACTGGGATCTGTAATCATCTCTGTACTTCTGGGAATTTTTATCTAATATTTTCATCTGTTCCAATTTACATTTCCCAAGGCTTTACTTCTCTAATTGATTTTTGGTGTGATGTTTGCACCTCTCTGATTTTTGAATTAGTTTTTCCTAGTGCGCTTGTTAGGAATATAGGCAAAAATTCCTCACAAAGAATTGAATAAAAACATACGAACATATTTATTGACTTACTACAGCCTTTTTTTTTTTTTAAACTGTCAACTCAATTACCAAACAATCCCACTTGGCATTTTAAAACCATGTGATGATTCAAAGCTCCTTTGAAGGAAGCTGGGGTCATTAAAATGAGTATAAAAATCTCCTGGTATTTTCCACAGCAATTCTCTTAACTGTATTGTACAATTCCCCCCCTCAACTCTAGATGCAAAACCAAACTTTACCTCTGAGAAGAAGGATGCTGGAAGACCTCACAGCCTAGGCAGCCATGTCCTGCTGTGAATTTTTGCAAGTGCTTCACGTTTCCTATTTACAGCACTATCCTTCATTTCATGTGGGCTCCACTGTGTGAAAGCGGAAGCAGGCAGACACCCCAGGATTCTAATAAGTTTCTCAGCTTTGCCAGTGGTGTGACTTTTCTTACTGTGGAACAAGATAGCAGAATGAAACTACATAACAAACATATTTCCACCAACAAAATCTGCAAAGCTGTGCAATGTAAACTCGGCTCCAGAAGCCTTCCTTTAGCCCCGCTGAGAAACACATCTCCTGCTTTTTTTGTTTTGGAGAAGGCAAATTTATTTCTCTGTTGCTTGGTCTCTCTTACTTTCCAATGAGGCTGTTGGGTTTCAGTTAGAGAAAATATTTTAATAGCCTGAGTCATGTAAGATTGACTTAATTTGTGTGCATGCTGTGAAAAGATGGCCTTTTCCTGTAACTGAGCAAACCTGGGCCCGTCCACATGTCACCTTGATACTCGATCTGACAGTTCGTGTGGAAGGAAACGGGTTTTTATTTACAGGGTTCCAGTCTTGGTGGCAAGGAGCTGGGAACACTCCTGCTTGGAGCCCTCCTCTCCCAAAAGGCCCAGCACTTCCCTTGCTCCCCACCAGGCTATAAGCTAAAAACATACTCAAAAGTTCCCCATATCCTTATCTGCTCTTATGCTGGCCGTGCAAACAGTTCTCTGCCCCCTCTGGAATGTGCACTTGTGAGGTTCAGAGTTGCTATCCTCTCACAGCGGCTCTCTCCTTCAGGATCTGGGGTGCACTGACCTCCGTCCCCATGTCATGGCTCAGGGAAACACGTGCCGTGTTACACTGGATCATGGTGGAGTCCAGGAAGGCACATGTACCAAGAGAGTGGCTTCTCTGTACCTCCTTCAGAGAACCAGAAGCCTACATTCCTGGTCACAGTTTAGACCCAAAGCCCCTCCCACAAACCTATGCTTGGCCGGGCAGGTTCCCGCACAGCTCCATCAGCTGTCTCCTTACACTCTTCCCTGAGCCCACGTGGCTCCCTTCCTCACTCCCCAGGCGGCGTGGCAGAATCCTGGCTCCCAGCCAGCATGGTTTCTACCTCATATACCAGACCTCACGGCAGACTGCTTCAGTGCAAACGGCATAGCTGCTTTCTGGTTCTTCTCTCAGACCTCATGGCCGAATCCCTCTACCTCAGGGTTCCTCCTCATGGCTGCCTCTTCTCTCTTCAGCCCAAATGGATGCTACCTTCTCTTTCTTAGCCCATGCTTATTTTTAAATGCTGACCTGGCATTTCCTACCTGTCCTCCTGTCTGGCCCCTCCTACAATGTGTTAGTTTTGCCAGTTACCTGGCATCTTTACCTTCTTTCAGCTGCAATCTGTACTCAGGACAAGAGTTCTCAGAGATGCAGGGGTATCTGGCTCCTGCTTCTTGGGCATGTGCTCTATAAACTCCTCAACTCTGCTAAGCTCTGAGTCCCTGAATGCTCCTAAAGTCATGCACTCTGTTTGCATGGGCTGACAGCACAGCTATCAACTTACCATTGTAACGCGAAGTACGTTAATAACCATATTATTCACTCTCCCTCCCCACAACCAAGGTTTGTGGGGGATATTTTCAGGGACCCCTGTTCTGTGCCTTATTACATTGCCACAAAGATTACAATCTGAGAGACTGAAAGTAAATACCATTCACAGAAGGACTTTGACCACCTTTTTCTTCTTAGAATTTGCATGGTTTATGGGATTAAACAGAAGAATGAACAAAATGAATGCAGAACAAAACATATTTCAAAAGGATATACAGGATATACCTATTGGGTGTGAGTGTGCAAAAATCAGTTTATTCTGGTACTATTATTTGTTAATAATTGCAGTATTTATTTGTATTATAAACTTTTGCTTACTTTGTATATATTCTTGGAGAGATTTGCTCCCAAATATGTCTCATATAACTATTACTTTTATAGAAGAGGTAGAGTAAATGATTACTGAGTTAATTGAAATTCAGAAAAATGTTATTACATTTAGTCAATGAAAAGAGAAGCAAATGCATCATAATAGAGCCAGCTGTCATTTGGTTTTCATACAGAGTATATAAAGTATCTAAAAATGTATCGATAAGAATATTACCATTTTTAAGAACAATGAACTCTCTCACATAAAACAACCTCAGCTGGTTCTTAGATGGAAATGAGAGAAATATCTTTAAGATCTGCAAAATATCAAATTTTGTGAGAAGTTTTCTCTGTCTCTCTACAATCACACCATCTTCTGAGTACTTTCAGCATTTTGTACTTTTCCTCTGAACACCTGTATTAGTCAGCTCAGGCTGCTTTAACAAAATACCGTAGACAGGATGGTCTACATAACACATTTAATTGTCATAGTTCTGAGGTCTAAGGTCAAAGTGTTGGTTGATTCAGTTCCTGGTAAGGACTTTCTTCTTGGCTTGCAATAGGCTGTTATGTTGTTGTGTATGGCTTTTTGTGCTTATGTTGGAGCTGTTTTAGTCTGAGACATTGTTTGTCCTTGAGCATTATCCATCTGTCTGTCTGTCTATCTGTCCACCTACCTACCTGCTTGCCCACCTAGCCATTACGGGACCTTTCCTTTCCTAGGTGTGATCCATCACTTTCTTGTCTCAAGTGTGCGATATTGAGTGTCATCCTCCGTACTTACTTTGGAATTTTACTGCCATTGGTGGGAAAATAGGAGATAGCTTTCTTAATCCTTATCTCTAGAGAGATGATGTGGGTAACTAGCTCAGCCAGTCAGATCACCTACTGGGAGACGGGTGATGGAGTATTTCAAAATCAAAGAGATTTTGTAGGGAGCACTGAAATGAAGGGAACCTAAGGGGGCCCTGCCATTCAGTGATTCAGGGCCTCCTAGAGCCAGCTGGACCCGGCTCTGTTGTCCCATGTGTCTTTTGACATGCAGAACTAAAGCATTTCTTAGCCAGACACTGCATCTTCCCTGACGAGGTTTTGGGTGACAGATGCTCCCTGAATTAAACACTGTCAAACAACAGTGTGCCTATTCACTGTTTCATTTCTTTCAACGAAGCGGGAAGAACAATTATTTATTTATTTTTCCAAGCAAAACCACTACTCCTGCATATTGTCATCTGGGGTACCTACTGGGTGATTTGGGTGTAATTTTGCTTCTGCGATGATGTTGGAATCATAAAGTGGAACCAATTCTAGATTTATGGATTTGAGAGGGCGGTGCACATACCCTGTCATCTGCCCTGATCTCCCTCTTATCTCTGCACCCCAGAAAGCTTTTCTGCTTGCTGCAGAATCTTCACACTCTCACCATGTGCTTCTCAGGTCCCCAGGGAGAGGTGAGGGAGGCAATGCAAATGTGGTTTCTCTGGGCAGTTCCCTGTGCCACCAGAAAGGCAACAGGTAGGATTCCGACCGATCATTTAGAACACACTGTCTTATCTGTGTCTGCTCACATCAAGGCCAAGTTGGTGGGTAAAGACCTCCCCCGCCCCCCATTTGCAATAATATGAACTTGCCCTGTGGCAAAGAGGAAGGCAAAAAAGATCTACAAATAGGTGGCATTTCTTTTACTTGACATTGTAGAAAGCTACTGCAGAAATTATCACTTTAGGGAGAAAGGTATTTTAAATTAATGAGTCTTTGAGAAGGGGACAGTATTTTATACTGACATTTCATATTGAGGATTATTTTCACTTTCTTGAACATTTTTCCTCCTATATTTTTCACCACACTATCATCTCAGTTCACTGCCTGTTTCCCTATCCGCTTCTCAGCCTCATTTTTCCTTTCCCATCACCCATAAACAGTTCTCCTTAAGGCCCCCATTGCCCCCTGTGATGGGAATGACTATTTTCCTTCTACCCTCTCCCTTTTGTTCTCATTTTCGTCCATAGCAGCACATAGATGAGTCCCTGAACTTCATAATCCTCAATCCTGTGATTCTGACACGTACCCATTAACTCCCTCCTCTCTCCCTCTCCTGAACTTCAGATGTGTGTTTACTCTGAGCTGGTGGACATTTCTATTAGGCTGACCTATAATCATGCCTTTTCATTTCTATTCACCAGTTTTAAGGCTGGTGGCAGGCAGCCGGCTGATTCTGTGGCATTGACATGCTCTTTTGGAAGGGCATGTTTTGTTTAATTTTCTAAATGGACTTTTAATATGCATTCCCCAGTTCATCAAAGTCTCCACCAATCCTTCACATTTTATACCTGCTACTTAGCGTGTTTCTGTCACACGTCTCTACCTGAAGATATGTGAGCTTGGACTCTAGTCATAGCGCTGTTCGCAATTTTCCTTTCTCTCCACCCACCCACTTCATAGATGTCCTTCCCATCACCCTATCTCAGCAGTTCCCGAGCCCAGTTTAAATCATTTCCTCAGTGTCCACCAAGTCCAGGCCATTCTTTCCACTCCTCTGTCATTGAATTATTCGAACTTCTGCAGTAGAATCGTAGTTCTGACCTGCTTTTAACCTTTCCGAAAGCTTCCTCAGATAGGGCCACTCCCTGATCTAACATTCTTTCTTAATTGACTTTACATTTTGACCAGAAGAAGCCAGTTTGCTTCATCTGGCATTAGAGAGTCCGTGGAATCTGCCGTCCCTTCTCCTGGCCACCATTTGTCTGCTTTTAAATTGATCTCATTGTTGAGTCCAAGTATATCATTCACAGTTCCCTGGGCATAACCTGCATGATTCTGCCGCTACACCTTTGCTCTGGCCTTTTCTCTCCAGCTCTGTGTGTTGACATTTTATCTGTCTTGCAGACAGACTCACATACATATAGGAGCAAGGCAGACCAAAGAAAGCAATGAAGCTGGCCAGGTGTTGGGCCAATAGGGAGTGCTGGGGACTGTAGTAGACCGGAAAGCCTGTGTCGGTTTAAAGGGACAGCTACTCTTCCACTCCAGGTACTTGTTACCAGGCAGGAACGTGGGTCCAGAATTTTCAGACATGATTTTACAAGATAAGACAGAAGTCTAGATATTTACAAATAGTCCAAACCTTCCATGTTGGCAACAAATTTCCAGAACATATTTTTAAAAAGTATCATGAGAGCTGAGAAAAACTCATGCAAGGGCCCCATTTAGCCAGCAGGTTTCTACTGGCAGCTCAGAATTCAGCCATAAGTGATCTGTCTCTGATTTCCTTATCATGTGTGCATTCTTCTGCCTTTGACACCGCGAAGCCCCTTTTCTGTCTTGCTCTGTGGTACTTACTGTATTTTTCCAGGCATAAGGTGCACCCATGTTTCTGTGCACATTATACCCAGGATTATTATGCCCATTAATGTACCCATGTATAATGTGAATCCTTATTTTTCCCTAAAAAATGTGGGCAAAGAAGTGTGCATTACACATGTCAAAATACAGTAACTGCTTTATACGTGAGTGACAGCTGTACTGATTTCACCTTATCATGCAAGAGACTTGAAATCTAAGAGTGGGTCTTGCTCAGCTCTGTAAATCTCAAAGTCAGTCAGAAACTGGAAAATTGCTTTGGATACATCAGGTGTGTTTTTCTAGGGGCATTTTTAAATGTACCTACAGTGGTAAGCTTGCATTATATATTCCTAATAATCAGGATCCACTAATGGGGAAGGCCACACATATTAGAAGATGAAAATGTACATAAACTCCCCAATTCTAGCCCTTCCATCAATATTTTGTATTTGTTTTTGATGCACTTTTAGTCTAGGAATGCTCCTGCCCTGTAGGTAGGAAGTCTACTACTTAGAAATATATTTCCCACTCATTTTTTCCAAGTCTATAAAATTTTTCTAGTTCACTTAGATTCTGGGTCTCTATAATGAGAAAAGTAGGTTTGAAATTTCTATATTTCATCTTTATCATTAAAAAGAGGGCTTGTTCTTCCTATCATAGTATACCTTCTGGTGGGGAAGAAAAGGGCTTAAGGACAAAGTGTTATAAAATAGTCTTAAAATGTGTTTCTTATTATGGGTTTAGATTTGGGACTTTCCCCCCTCTGTTACCTTTGATACCTAATGCATTTTAAGATTCTGAAACTCAGAACTGAAGGTATTTTGAGGTGAAGCTCATAAGAATTCATTTTCTGCTTCTTTTGCTTTGTTTTTCATGAAATAAAAAATGAGAATAATAAGGTCAAACTTCAGTGCTTTGTATTAACATTAAAATTCAATAAAATCTCATGTCTTCTGAAGTACAGAAAAATAAAAGGGAAGCTTTGGGTAGCAAAGGAAAAAAGAGCAAGAGATGAAGGATGCTGTTCCGGCAGGATGAATGGCTGAATGCAACCAGTGTACCCTGTTTTCCACGGCCCGCCAAGACTGGGAAATGGAAATGTCACTTGGGCCAACGTGCTTGCTGGGGCTGTGAAATTCCACACTGTTACCCCAATGCCAAGTGTCACAGCTGATACAAACCTGAAAATAATGGAATGCGATTGGTTACACTTGGGAAACACAACAAGACTTATTGAAACTAGTGTGAAAATAGCGTAACATGTAACAGCCCCAGAAATAACCACTGTGTCGAGCCCAGGTCACATGGTGTGAAATAGTTCAGGTATTCCTGATTAATTTGGTGTCTTGGCTGCCTTTGCTAGGGAGTCTTGCTCTGTGTGTGCATGTGTGTGTTGTGTATGTGTGTGTACACTATGCATACTGATTAGGGATTAAGTTACTTTGGTTGGAAAGCAGGAAGCTAAAGCCTGTAACTGATTTATAGAGTGTTTCTTTTTCTTAATTGACCAGCCATGGTACCAATCCCATGTTGTGAATGTACAGGCTTTTGCATAAATTTCAAGCAACAAGAATCTTTTGGTTAAGGTCAGACTTCATATCTTTTACATTCTATCATCCCACTCTCATCTCCCAGGGTGCTTTACAAAGGTTGAATTTTTAACATCCAGTTCTTTTTTTCTTTTTCTTCCCAAAGCTGCCTCTTTCTGAACCAAGCTATTTTGCTTAAGAAGGATTAGATGTAGATTTCTTTCAATAGACAGACTTGTTCCAAACATCCCTAGTCATGTTTCTTTCATTGTATAAGCAACTGTACTTTAGTCTCCAGCAGTAGACATGGATACTGGTCAACTTGAGCCAAAAGGGAGTTTATTGAAAGGATACAGAGTGCTGAATAGAATTAAAGGAACGGCAGAATAACCAGGCACAGGAAAGAAGCCAGAGGTTTTCTGGGAATCTTGAAACAAAAATTCTTTTTAGGGTACCACGGATGGGTTAATCAACTCTGACAGTCTTCTGTTGTTAGGTCACATTCCTCCAGGGAAACTGGGAGTGATGACAGAAGTACAAGGTAAGTGGACACACGCTGCTTCTTAAAACCTAAGCTCAAACCAGCACCCTGCCAAGTTCACTCACATTCATATGCCAGAGCAAGCCACAGGGCCTAGCCCAACACGGGAGGAAAAGCAAAGTCACACGGCAAAGGGCATGGAAGCAGGGAGGCGAAGACAGCTGTGGCCAGCCATTCAATCTACCACAAGGTCATTCCCTGAAGAGAATATGGAGCCATGATACCAAGGTGGGGAATGGATGCAAAGCAAATAAACAAAGGGCTTCATTGGGATAATGGCGCCGTTTATAACTTGTCTTGCATACTGGGAGTGCTTGCAGCAGTCTCTTGATGCATACATTGTGGGCATGGAAAGAAGTTCTGGGTGACTTTTGGAGAGCAGAGTTTCCAGCCCAGGATCTGTGAAGAGCTATTGCTCGGGTAGGACAGTGGGAAGGGGTCCTGGGGTCACTCGTGTCCTCTTTGGGAAAGGGAGAAAAGAGGCTACTGCATCTGGCCATGCATCTGGCGCTGCAGAAGCCAGAGGCTCAGAATCAGGTGTTCAACCAGCTCTTAGAAATGTGGTTGTGGCATCTGGGTGCTCATTTCATGCAGCTTTCGCCTTCCCCAAGGTTTGCTCTTGGTATTCATTTTAACACTTACTTCCAGAAAGATGTTAGAATTCTAAGAAGGATTACAGCCTGGACACACATGTCCTTTGTGGATGCTCTGGTTGGTTATCTATTGTTGTGTAACCAATTACCCCAAATCTGACTGGCATGAAGCCACGATTTATTATGCTCAGGGAGTCTGTAGGTGGGGAATTCAGCCAGGGAACATCAGGGATGGTTTGCCTCTGCTCCGTGATATCTGGGTCTTCAGACGGAAGACTCAAGAACTGGGGTGATTGACATCGGAAGCCTGAAATCATCTAAAGGTTCTGTCTGCCACTCACATGCTTAGTGGTTGATGGTGGCTTTTGTCTGGCATCTTAACTGCTGGGCTGTGGGCTGGGCCATCTGCATACTCCCTCTCCATGAATCTACATACTCCCTCTCTGTGGGTCTGGGCATTTGCTCCCTGGAGTGACTGAGTTCCCTGGGAGAGCACCCCGAGACAAAGAGCCGGGTGGGTCTGTGTTACCTTTTCTAACCTACTGCTCTGAAGTTGACTATGTGGTGTCATTTCCACAGCATCCTATTCATTGAGGCAGTGACAAAGTTCTGCTGAGTTTTAAAGGGAGGAGAATAAATTTTACCTCTTGATGGCAAGGTAATGGAAGAACATTTGGAGTCCCAAACATGGATGCCGCTGGCTGTTCTTAGAAAATACAATTTGCCACAGTCTGTCATCTGGCCATAGTATGCATCCTTTCCACATACTCACCCTCCCCTCAAAATCCCTAAAATTTCATCTGCTTATGGCCCAGGACTCCATCATCTAACTCGAACCCAGACTTGGGAAGGGCATGACGCAGGAGCAGCAGCTGTGTGTCCTGCGTAGCTTTGCATCCATGTCTAAGGATGGCTCTCAGCCCCCACCACTCCGAGTTTCCTGCATGGATCAGTCAGCAGTTAGGGAGATACGTCAAACCTGCTTCAAACCAAGTGTGAATTCAGCAAGGTTTCAGGTGCGCTGGAGGTCTGGGCTCCTTTATCAGAGACCTGAGTGAAAATGTGGTAGAGGGCAGAGATTCAGCTGGGGGCAGGGCACGTGGATTAAGGGTCAGTCAGGGATGCTTACGTAGGTCATGCACTTTCATGGTTGCCTCAGGAACTTGGGGACCTGCCGGGCCTGCCAGACACAGAGGCAGAGGAGACATATGTACTCTATGAAGCCAGGGCAGAGCTGGACTGGGGATGCTCAAGGCCCACCACTTACGGGGAAAGTCGGCAAAGGCCGAGAAAATGGGCTGATGCTTTGCTGAGATTAGTATCGATGGTAATTTTATTCTGCTTTGTGTTTTAAGTGAGCCTGGTGGGTGAGTCATCGCTCCAGCTTTCTAAGAGAATTTACTAGGTCAAAAAGACAGCATGGAGATAACTCTGAAGGTGTTTAGCGTCAGGACTCAGGCACAACAATAAAGGTGTCAATTCTCCTTCAAAGAGAACACTGCTGTCAACACTTTTCTTGATTCTGACAATCTTTCTACCTTACTGATAACCAAACCACTTAAACTAGAATCAAAGATGCACAGCGGTGGCTTTAATGATCATTGAGTTCTCAAAGTTCCCCTGCAAAGAGTTAAGGGTTTACATGTCTGTGCCCATAGAAGAGATTTTGCATGCTTTTGAAGATAGATATAAACTTTATTATATTTCTTTATTTATGAAGGAGAGCTGACTTCCTCCCTCATCACTTTCAGTAGACTCCCTCTGAACTGGGATTTCTTGGCAGTAAAGTGAGGGAAAGCCCTAGTGGTGGCTTTATGCAAAATCACCAGATAGCCCTAGTTTTTCTTTGGGCTTTCAGATACCCAGTTCTATTCCTGTTCTGTTCTGTGTTTACCTGTTTAAGGGACCCTAAACACCAAACCTCTTATTTCATGGAGATTCAACCCTCTTGTCTCAGTGTTATTGTTCCTCAACAGTATTTACAATTTAAAAAAGTGCACAAGGCCCTTGTTAGGTAGGTAAGTTGGTTAGAATGGCATTCTGATATGCCAAGGTTGCAGGTTCAATCTCCAATCAGGGCACGTACCAGAAGCAGCCAATGAATGCATAAATAAGTAGAATGACAAATCAACGTTTCTCTCTTCTCATTTCTCCCTCTCTCCTTTCTCCTTTTCTTTCTCTAAATTTTTTAAATAAAGAAGTCCACACATTGGGAATAGTGCTTAAGAATATGGCATATTTATTAATAATGCAATTTTAGGCAAACATGGAATAGTTCGGGGTGTCTTTCTGCTCTGCTTTTCCTCCAGTCCCATTGTTTAGGCAACTGCTACTAGGTTGGCTTTGACTGTAGTGTTTGCCTGTCTATTTTTTTCTCCGTGCCCTCTGTTTTTTTGACCAAGTATATTTTCCCCCTTTGGGGGAAATAAACCAAAGATATTAAAACTTTCTGATATTACTTTTCTCATCAACTCTCCTGAGACTTTGAAAATATTCATTCAAAAAGATTATAGTTGTAAAACTATGACTCTCAGTCTGTGAATTCAAGTAGGCAAAAAACCATGTCCTTCCTTTCCAGCAGCACAGTTTGGACTGTGCGCGAGTACCATACCACAGGCTGGCAGGAAATTCAGCTTCTCTTCCTCCCCTTGGGGTCACGCTAAGGTCCCAAGGTCTTCAGGGGAGCCAAACCATTAGGGAGGTTTCATTCTGCCATAAGCTTTGTTCCATTTGGTCCCCTAAGATTTGGTGGCTCTTCTACCGTTCCATCTGGGGGCAAAATAATTTTTGACAGAGGTGTGAACCTCACAGTTCAGGGAATGGTCTTCATGGGAACACCACCGCCATCTACCTCTGAGGCTTTGCCGTCTGCCTGGGACGTTTCAGGAAGCAGGACATCAGTTCCCGCTGCCCAGGAGACCCTCGCCTGCGTCCGTCCCACTCTTTGTGACTTCACCTCTCTCGTTGCACCTCCTGAACCAACTTAGACTTTTGAAACCAAAACCGATGGTAGGAAGTATGTTGTTGTACAATCTCTACTTTCCAACTGGCTACATTCTTCTGCCTGTTCTACCTGGGGAAGGGAGAGGGAGCAATGCAAGGGATGACACAAATATTGATGTTTAAAAATAACCAATCCTTCTGAAGAGGAATCAAAGAGTCACTCTGTCAGGGGCCGTCCTCCCACCATCAGCCCGTAAACAATGACTGGGTTGTCAACAATACCAGGAATATTTTGTCTCTGACCCGCCATGGTCATGTCCTCCTGAGGCCAAAGGAAACACAGACTCACATCCGCAGAGCATGTCATGCTTGCCTCTGTCAAACAGGGGAGGTGGGATGGAGGTGGTTTGGCATTTTTAATCGCCTGGGCTGACCTGGGGTTCCTAAGGCTGGGAGATGCAGCAACTATGGCTGAGGCGATAATTCTATGTGATGTTATTTAAGTGTTCACCACTAGTCAGATTCAAATTCTATTCCTTTTGCTTTGGCTCCCTTTTGTCCATTCTGAAATAGGGGTGAAAATTAGAATTATGTTTTGCTTCAATGGCAATAAGATGTATAGCATAACTCTCCCCTGTGTGTACATACACACACATACATGCATGTATGCTTCTATGATGTAATTTATATAATTATAATAAATGTATAATTATTTCTATGCATCTATGTTAGGAACCATTAAAATTATATGTATACATTTTTAGCCTCATGATATATTTATGGTAACTAAACCTGAATTCTAGCTCTATATCCTATTTTCTGTTACAAAGAGGGGCTGTATGGTAGTGTTGTAAGCCTGTGTATCCAGGTTCTAATCCTCACTTTGCCACTTCCTAGCTCTGTGCTTTTGAACAATTTAACTGGTGTCTGTGGGAACCAGGATAACAGAACTGATCTCACTGGGAAGTGGTGATAATGGAGTGAGTTAACACATTCATCACACTTAGAACAGTGCCTGGCACATATAGGAGATGATAACTGTTATCCTTGAAACATCTCTATTATTTTATATTTTTAAAAATATATAAATGCAATAGAATGTTGAGGAAACATGGAAGTGATGGTCTCATCCTTCTGCTTAAGCCAAACAAGTAAGCAACATCAACAAACCTCCAAGTTTCTCCTTTTACCTAGCGTACACAGTTCCAAGCCATGATTAGGACATTCAAAGCCCTCCACCACCCGGCCTCATCTCACTCCCCCACTCAGCTCCGCCTCCTCATCTCCGCCTTGTGCAGACTTCATTCACAGTAGGTCTCTCTTCACACCTGTCCTTCCCCAAACACAGCACGTGTGCTAATGTCTTTCTGCTTTTCTTGATGCTGCCCCTCTGTAGGAAAGCGCTTGTCACCCTTCTCTGCCTGTTAAAATCTTTTCATTTTTTAAAAATATAGAAGTAGTTACTCTTCTCTTTAGCCCTGATTATGCTGAAATAAACAAACAAAAAACCCGAAGTTCAACTTTGGCATGTGTTTCCTCTACTTGTTTTATAGTTAGTTGTGTATTTGTATTTCTCCCTCTATTGGACGCTACTGGAACTGACCAGATGGGGTCCTGCTCATGTGGAGCCTTGGTGTGTGACCAACAATCGATGTTGGAAAGAACAGGTCTCTATTAACAATATTCCAACCCTGGGGGAGCGCAGGGCACTTATGCTCAGAGCCCTCCTTCCCCACAAGGTCCAGCACTTCCTTTGCTCTCCAAAAGGCTACAAGCCCAAAGCAAACCCAGTGGTTTCCCATATTCATAACTTACGCTGGCTGCACAAACAGTTCTCCAGTCTCTCTGGAAGGAGCCAAAGTTGCCATCCTCACTTACCAACTCTCTCCTTCAGGATCTGGGGTTCGTTTTCATCAGCATCCATGTTAGTCCAGGAGTACACGTGCTGTGGCACACTGGATCATGGCGAAGACCAGAAAAGGCACAAGTCTTAAGGGTCCAGATAGAGTCTGGGTTTGCAAAGCAGGTCAGTGTCTTGCCAAGGAGAGTCTTCAGAGTCAGCTGGAGAGGCACGGTCAGAGCAGCATGTCTCCTTCCTTACTACACCAGGCAGCATGGCCAGACCCCGACTGCAAACTACATAGCTGCTTGCTTACTTCTCCCTCTCACATGGCTGCTACGTCACTCCTCCCTCATGGCTCTCCGACTCCCTTCCAAGCCTCAAGGCTGAATCCCTTGTGACTGCCCACCCTTCCTTTAAATCCTGACCCAGAGCCTCCTGCGTGACCTCATCTCAGACTCCGCCTACAATGAGTGACATATGCAAATTCTTTTGTATAGTTTAGATTCATTCGACTTCCATCCCCAGGTAGGGCAGGAGTAATTTAGTGATCCAGGGGGAAGCCACCTCCCTAGCTACATTAGGAGTCAGGATAGCCCTTAAAGTCATGCCCACCTTGCTCCAGGAGGTAGCCTGGCTATTAACCCATCTATTAACCCAACTGCCAAGTTGTCGTAGATATACAAAGTATCTTAATCCTGTCATCCACTCTCTCCTATCCCCCAAACAAGTTTCATGGGTGCTTCTCCTATATTCCCAGGCACCCCTCTCCCTGTACCTCATTCACCACAATAATATTTTTGTATTGCAGTATTTCCAATTCTAGTGTGAGAATTTTCACACATACAGAGAAGCTGAAGGAATAGAACAAGAAATGCAATCCACAAACCCTCCACTTTTATTCAACATTTGTTGTCATGTTGCCCCATTTACTTTATGTGTTTTATTTTGAGTCATCTAAATGTGTTCCATCATGACACTTTATCACTATCCAGCATACAGTTCTCAAAATAAGGGCAAACTGTCTTACAACCATTGTTCAATAATAATACCTAAAAAATCGATAGTGATTCACTAGTATTCCCTACTATATAATGGGAGAAAACCATGTCTTCACTCCTATTTATGTCCCAGTAGAGCACATTGCTTCCTGTTGCTTTAAAGTTTGCGATTGCTGCTAATGTCATTGGAAGACTGTCTGGCAGGAAGTACCACTTTCCATGCCTTCTCCCTCTCTCTCTCCTTCCATGCCTCCCCCCCGCCCCACCACACCCTCTCCGAATACTCTGGTGTTACAGAATGAGACTGAGTGGTTTCATTTAGAGATGGGAATTTTAGGAACACTGAGTGCATTTTCTGTCTACTGGCACACCAATCCTGTTCGCTTTTCTGGGAGTTCTTATTTAAAGCTTCATAGTACTGAAGGCTGTGACCATATAATCAGCTCTAATCTGGGATTGTTTACTCAGCCAGGGGATTATGCAGAGATTTTGCTTCTCTCCTTTTCTTCTGTCTGCCTCCAGGCCATTTCATTGACAAGTATTTTGGCAAAGGTAAAAATGAGATGAAAGAAAACTGAATAGTGTTCCCTTACTTTGTTTCTCTTAAAGGTTTATTTTTATTTTAAAGCATATTTTACTGATTATACTATTACAGTTCTCTTCTTTTTTTCCCCCCTCTCCTTTATCTCCCTTTGTCCTGCACCATCCCCTCCCTCCCGAATTCCTCCCACTTAGCTCATGTCCACAGATCCTACATAGAATTTCTTTGGCTTCTCTATTTCCTGTACTATTGTCAACCTCCCCCAGTCTATTTTTTTAAAGATTTTATTTATGAATTTATTTTTTAGAGAGAAGGGAAGGGCAGGAGAAAGGGAGAGAAATAGCAACAATGTGTGGTTGCCTTTCACCCATCCCCTACTGGGGACCTGGCCTGCAATGCAAGCATGTGCCCTGACTGGAAATAAAACTGGCAACCCTTTGGTTCCAGGTCTGTGCTCAATCCACTGAGCTACACCAGGCAGCCCCCCACGCCCATCTATTTTGTACCTACAAATTATGTCTTTGATTCTCTGTATTTTTTCCTGCATTCTCCCCCTGCCCCTTCCTGCTGGTAACCCTCCATGTGATCTCTATTTTTGTGATTCTGTTCCTATTCTAGTTCTTTGCTTAGTTCATTTTGTTATTTTTTTAGGTTCAATTGTTCATAGTTGTGTTTGCTGTCATTTTACTGTTCATAGCTTTGATCTTCTCTTTCTTAGATAAGTCCTTTTAACATTTCATATAATAAGAGCTTGGTTATGTTGAACTGCTTTAATTTGACCTTATCTGGGAAGCACTTTGTCTGTCTTTACATTCTAAAAGATAGCTTTGCTGGATAGAGTAATCTTGGATGTAGGTCCTAGCTTTTCATGACTTTGAATTCTGTTTTCCAGTCCCTTCTTGCCTGTAAGGTTTCTTTCAATAAATCAGCTGTTATTCCTATGGTAACTTCTTTGTAAGTAACTTTTTTTCTCTTGCTGCTTTGAAGATTCTCTCCTTATCTTTAATCTTGGGTAATTTAATTATAATGTGTCTTGGAGTGTTCCTCCTTAGATCCAACATCTTTGGGACTCTCTGAGTTTCCTGGACTTGCATATCTATTTTCTTCACCGGATTGGGGAAGTTCTCCATTATTTTTTAAAATAAACTTTCAGTTTCTTGCTCTTCCTCTTCTTCTGGCACTCCTATAATTCAGATATTGGAACACTTAAAGTTGCCCTAGAGGTTCCTAAGCTTTTCTTCATTTTTTGAATTCTTGTTTCTTTATTCTGTTCCAGTGAAATGTTTATTTTTTTCTTTTGTTCCAGATCATTGATTTGAACCCCACTTTCCTTCCCTTCATTGTTGGTTCCCCATATACTTTTCTTTATTTCACTTTGTATAGCCTTCACTTCTTCCTTTATTTTGTGGCTGTACTTAATCATTTCCAAGAGCATCCTGATTACCAGTGTTTTGAACTCTGTGTCTGATAGGTTAGCTATCTCCTCATTGCTTAGTTCTTTTTCTGGTGTTTTGATCTGTTCTTTTATTTGGGCCATATTTCTTTGTCTTGGTGCACTGGTTGTGTTGTGAAGGGTAGAACCTTAGGCAGTGCAGCCCACTTTGAGTGTTGTTGCATTCTGTGTGGGGGAGGTGTCAGAGAGGGAGCAACGCTGCTTACTTGGCTCTCACTCCACTCTTGGTCACTTCCCCCACTACCCACAAGCAAACTGTGCCTTTCTGGTGCTGATTCCTGGGTGGGTGGGTTTGTATTCATTCTAGTATTTCATGGGCCCCTCTAACAGACTCTTCTGTGAGACTGGGAGTTTCTCCTGCTGCCTGAACCCCCATAAATTTTTACAGCAAGAGGTTTTGAGATTTTCTTTCCCCACGCTGGAACCCTGGGTTGTGTAGTCTTTCTTGATCCCTAGTTGTTCCTCCTGGTTTATTTGCATGTGAATGTGGGACCACCCAGTCCACCAGAGGCTGCTTCACCCACCCAGTCTTCCAGCCACCACCTTGCCATGCATTCTCTCTGCCCTGGCTGCCTGTCTCTGCTCCTCCTACCAGTCTGGATGAATGTTTCTTTTTTAACTCCTTGTTGTTCATATTTCCGTACAGTTAGATTTCCCGGTAGTTCCGGTTGTTTTTTGTTTTTAAATTGGTTGCTATCCTTGTTTTGGTTGTGTGATGAAATGAAGCATGTGTACCTACCGATTCCCTTATTTCATTGGCAGCCCTGCTCAGAGTTGGTAGTGACTGAATCTCTAGCAAAACTTAGATTGGTGGATTACACCTGAATTTTTCTTTTCCAGAATCTCCTTGTTCCCATGAGTGAGTTGTGTTTAAATAAATAAAGCACATTAGGAATGTAAGGAGTTAGTATCAGTTCAAAATATGGTTTTTATAAGAACTGTCAATCAAGGGTTGATGCTGCCACTAACAGAAAAAAACTAGAAAGTCTGTCACGACTGAGGGTCATCCTTTCCATTACATGTGCCCCAATCGAAATCCAATTCTTTAGGGAGGATTAAATTTATTCCTTAACCACTACTTTGCTTTTTCATTTTCATGGCTTTGTGACTTTGTATGGTGTGCTTTAAGCACTATATCCACAGTTTATTACAATCATTAAAAACACATATTTTCTTGGCTACACTAGTAAAAATGGATGTTTCTGCTGTATTATTTGTGAAAGCAAAGCTTGCAATCAAGCTTCTGCACCACCGAATCACTGACTCTAAAACTCTTAGTTTGCTAAGGCATGAGTTCTGGAATAAGAAGTACTAAAGTATTTTGAGATTGGTTTAGACTCATACAGTCCATCCCAGAAGAAATACAGTCATTGCTGATGTTTACTCTGGTCAGAAAAACAAAATGAATGGCTAAAATGACAAAAAGGGGGAAATGTTAGTAGGAAAAAGCATAAAAAGTGAAATCAAGATTTATTCTATTGAAGTATATATGCTAAGTATTCACATGCTTGATCGTGTTCGTCTGTTTAGTGCTCTTTCCAAGACATAAAAGGTAGTACTATTTGGCTGGTAACATGCCCATTGTCTGTCTTCCCTCCGGAGTGTGAGCCCATGAAGACAGAGACTGTCTCCTTTTTCCCGTACACTCAGTGCCTGGTAGGAGAGGGCCTTGCTCCTGCTCATAGCACGAGCTTACCAAGATTCTGCTAAATAAATGGATCACTGAATGTTGTGTAGCATGGTAGTTTTCTAGTTAGTTAAGATAATTCTTAAATATGGCTTGGGGTTTTTTTTTTTCTCATTGTTTTTCAAAACCTACTTTATGTTCCCTATTTAAAAGAGAATTTAGCGAGAAGGTACTGCTTTCCACACTCCCCCAGTTAGGAATAAACTAATCAGCAGGCATTTAAGAACCCAGCTTTCTTCCAAATGAAAACCACTCATTGGCATCCCTGTCTTTTCAAACATGCAAACAGACGATTGATAGTAAGCTCAGGAGAGAGAATATTTTTGCCGAAACCTGTGCTTCAAATTACTCTGAGCTGGGACATGTTCTCTTTTTACCATGTAGTGAGAAGGGGTATGAGGTTGAGCATTTCACAAACTATGGGACACTGAGAAATTCTCCAATTTTCTCTAATTGGACTTTCCTAATGGAGCTTGGTCATTATGTCTATAACATACTCCTTGTGATGTGATCTTGATTTAAATACATTACTGGTAAAATAACCATGATCTTTGGATTATCCAAGTTATAGAGTCTCCCTACCTATAGTTCTCCTTAGTAAAAAAGAATGGTAGAACTTACAATGTCTCTGGGGTTGAAGGATGCTCTGTGTCAAGATTATAGAACATTATCACCTTTTCTCCTTTCTGTGAGCAGACATAATATACTTTTTAATTCATAAGAAAGAGGAAGTCTAGTTTGTTTTTCCCAAGTTTTGTGCTAGGGACAAAAAAATTCCACAAGTACATAAAGCTCTGAATCATACATAGTTCCTCTGTGAAAGTTTTACAAGAACATGATTGGCCTTTAAAAAATTTTTATTCTCTCCTGGAGAAACATTCAGCTTTCTTTGATGGGCTCCTGTTTTCTGGCAACACCCCCATCTTTGTTCTTCTTAGCAGCTTCCTTATTCATTCAGCAATGAACTATTCTGAGCTATTACTGTTAGAGCTTGACCTTGCAAATGACAAATATGAACTTAGTGGTTTTCTGAGCTTCTTAATCTCACAGCTGAAGTTTCATTTTGAACCTAAATGAACGTCAACTTGCTCCCACTCCAATGATGTATGACCCTGTGAATGCCATTGGTCACAGAATCAATCGGGGTCAACAGAAAGGTATGGTACCACCAGTGTTTATTTTTTACAGTAAGCACAAGTGGTGCTTTGAAGATGAAAAGTCCCCTCTTAGATCTCCAGGGCCAAGGAAGCTCCACCGGAGAAATCTGATGTGAGAACGGCACTCTCCTTCTGACCCCCAATTATATGGTCCGTCCTCTCTGTTTCACCCAAACAGGATGTCCCTTTGTACTGATTCTTACAGTAGGCTCTGAGATTCTGAATTGGAAAGAGGGAATAAGATACCAGGTTCATAGCATTTCCTTTACAAGAATCATTCAGGTTGCTTCTGAAACAGGGTGGCAGTATGTGAGTACTGTGGTTTACCTCCCCACTCCTCTCCATCCAAAGAGGATGGCGTGTCTGCCTAGATCCAGAGAGATCAGATTATCTGCTTGTAGTTCAGTTCCATGAGGGCTGTGCTGATGATGTGTGGTTTCATAAAGAAAAGAAAGAAAAGAGCTCAGGTTTTTAATTCTACTGGGACCCTCGGGCAACGTGTGGTTCAGACAGATAAGCTCTAAGGATGACAAACAGGTGCCTATTCTGCCCATGGTAGGAGGTAGGGAAAATGGGATTCACAATGTCAGCTTTCCTGGCTTTCTTCCACATCTTTTTGATTTACTCATGCAATACGAACTTATCAAGCTCTTCCTTTGTTTCTCATCAGTTTAGTTAAGGATGTTGAGCCCCTAGAAATTTTTATCAGTTCTCCACACCTACATCTCACTCCTCAGCCAACATCCAGAAAAGTGCTTTAGCTTTGCTGTCAGAGAGATATGGGTTTGAATTCAGTTTCTGGCATTTTGAAATATCAGAGAAATAGATTGTATTTTTCCCCCACCTTCCTTCCAACCAATACATGGTTTCCCTTGAAAGGAACATCTTTTCCCTTGTGGCCTCTCTTGATGGGAATATAAATCTAGGTGAACTTCCCTTTCCTAGGCAAGCTGGGACCATGACTGTCCTAGGACTTGAGTCTTGAGTTAGAAGTAGGTCTGACCAAAATGACAGAGCCCGTTTATCCCAACAGAAATATTGGATAAGATGTTTGAGTAATTCCTGAGGCTAGGAGTTGCTGCATTTTTGTCTTATTTTCTGCATCTCTCCAACTGCAGGGAGCTACCAACATCCTGCCAACAGAATTCCCTTTCTTCCTTTGGCCAGAGTAGGTTTCTGTAACCTGCAATCAAAGAATACAGGCTGATACACCTTTGGGCCAGTTACTTAAATCTCTCTTATTCTTAGACTGTGTATTTCTAAAATGGAAGCAATAATGCCTCCATGACAGAGTGGGGTGTGGAAGAAATGAGATGGCACAGTAATGAGCTTGGCACGGTGCCCCACTCGGGGGAGACCCAATTAAGGGTAGTTATGATTGTGATGAACATCTTCTGCTCAAGCTCTGCCTTGGGGTGATTCCGTTCTGAGCCCCTCTGAGTTCACATTCCTCCTTCAGAGGTGACCTGGCAGCCTGGATTCATTAAGAAAAGATAGGCTCAGAAATACAAAAAGTAGAATTGAGTCAGAACCTCACAAGCAGTGAGGAAACGGGCAGAGAGGAGAGCTGCGAGGAGGCTGGAGGTGTCTTCTGGGAACGAATGGTGAGCAGAGAATGGGCTGGTGGAGGTTTAGAGGCAGCTTAGAATCTATCCTGACTGGAATGGAGTCGTCTGGTATTTCAGCTATACTGTCTTTGATTCTGCTAGTGGGAAGCTGCCTGCATTTTATTTCTGCCCGAATTAGGTCTGTGGATGGGGATATTTTCACTTCTCTTGTTTTTGTTTTTTAATTAATGAAAACAGCATCTTTTTCATTTCATTCAGTAAAACAAAACAAAACAAAACAAAAACCCCAGCGTGTTGTTCTCATCTCAATTGTAGTTTCACCAGTCTCTCTAGGCATAATTAATGCTAAAACTGCTTTCTGCCTAGAGGCATCCCCCAAAGGTGCGAAGCATGAGGGTTCACTGAGTGCAGGAACGAGTCTACTTCAATTCACATCATGGCTTTTCCACCAGCTGGCTTAAGGAGTGACTTTAGGAAAGAAGCATAATCTCTCTGCGTCTCAGTTTTCCCATCTGTGAAATACAGGCCGATAATAATAGCACCATGTGATGGACATGAGGAGATAAAAGCACTTGGTTCAAAGTGAGGCTTAAATTAATGATCAATGAGTATATTTGTTAAGATTACAGTTTTTGTCCGAATGTACATTAATTTAAGAAAAAAGGAGAAATGGATTAGGAAGATGCTTGGGACAGTCACGGAATTTAAGACAGAGCTGATAACTAAAGAGGGATTACTGGGCAGAGCTGGACCCTCAGGAGCCAGAGTTGCTGTATGATTCCACCAGAGGCCTGCCTTTGCAGGGATGCTCCCGTTAGTCCACTGGGCTTGCTGCCCCTCCCTCACGAGGCACAGCAGTCTCAAGTAATTGGAAGAGCCAATGAGACTCCAGATCACATCATATAGAGAGAACACTTCAGACCCAGGTGCTGACTTTGCCTTTCAAAAAAAAAAAAGCATGGGTCTTGCGTCCTTTTTCCTGCTTATGAAAAATGAAATTGGTGTTAGTAAAGGGCAAAAATCAGGTTGAGCCTGGCGAGACAGGAGCCCTGCAAAGTCCCGGCTCCTTTTAAATCCTCACTCAAGGCAGAATCCCCACAGAGAAAAATGCTTTTATTAGCCCTGCGATTATGGTAGGAAAATTCAGAAAGCTGAAGATGATCTTTGATCCTGAAAGCCTTGACCAAACAAAAAGTTTTCATATTTTCTCTATGATACTGCTAAGCAATACTGTCAATTGTTGAAATATTTTTTTCTTTTGCTGTGTGTTCTAAAAGCAGTCTGCACTCTGAGGGTTCAAAATTTGAATGGAGGGGCCAGATTTGTAAAAACTTTTCTGAATTGCTTTGGAATTTATAAACAATCTAGTAGATCCTTTCAGTGGGTAATCTGCAACTATAATTTAGACCCTTTTGGAGGGAGACTTTTAAAATTTTTAATTGAATTTATTCAGGTGACAATGGTTCATAAAACCATACAGGGTTCAAGTGTACAACTCAGTAAAACATTATTTGCACACTGCACTTGAAACTTTTTAAAACAAAGGCACAATGAAGCGATGCTTTATTAAATATCACAGTAGTGTTCTACTGAGTTAAAAACGATTTCCAAAAATGTAAAAGTTCTGTCTAGAGAGGATGGCGATGATGATAATGATGACCACCACTGACTAGCACACTTGCTCTGTGCCAGGCCAAGTGCGTTACATGGGTTAACTCATTGGCATCTAACTGCAACCCTGTGAAGTAGGTACTGTTACTATCTCCATTTTATGGACAGGGAACTGAGGCACTGGGAGGTGAATTAACTCCTTTGAAACCACACAGGTAAGTAGCAGAGAGCAACGTAAAGTCAAGTCATCTAAGGCCAGATCCCAGGCTCTCAGCCACAATGTTCCACCGTAATTTTGTAGGCCGGGGATGTCAGGTTCTACACTGAGGAAGGAAAGAGACTCAGAAACAAAATAAACATTTGCAGTATGTATGTACTATGGGCCACTATAAACCATGCGTACATTGTCTGGTTTGTTTCTCCCAGCAAGCTTTGAAGAAAGTAGTAGCATGCCCATTTCATGGAGGGTGTTAAAAAGTGAAATGAAGCCTATTAAAACTTTTAAGAGTTTATTTGAGCAAAAGTTGATTTGAATTGGGCAGCAATCAATTTAGCATATAGAAAGTTTTTCTGGGGAGCTGTACAAAATAAAAGACTATTTTGGGTAGAATGCACAAAGAAGTTACACTAAGCAAACACTTGGGTTGGTTATTGTGTTGTTACTTTCCTTTAGGGAACAGCAGGGGCAAGATTGCCTGACTAATATGAATCAGGTGAGTCCTGATTGACTAGTTTAAGATTCCATTTCTTGGATAGCTGAAACAGTAATAAAGTTAAGTCTCAATTTGGTAATGTGAAGCTTAGCATTAGTGACTCCCTTTTGGGTATATCTTATTTTTAACAAAGGGTAAATAAAAGCTGCTAATGTTATGTATTCAGTCAATACAGGCACTGGGGGCTAGTGTTCAAACCTAGGCATCCTAGACATGCCACGGCTTGTTCTTTAAAACAAAACAAAACAAAACATATTACGCCGTGGGAGCAACTTCCCTTGTGAGTCCCCCCAGTTGCCATGGACACATGTGAGTATGACGGAGATATGATGTGATCTGCTTAGGGAGGAGGGGTGGCCATTTTCCTTTCTGGAAAAAGACCATGGGCTGGTGGCCAGTTTCTCAGGGGAGACAAAGGCCAACAGAAAAAGGCCTCGAGCCAGCACCTCCAGGGCTTTTATTGGGTTCTAATACACAGGAATACAGGGCAGCAAGAATCAAACAGTAGATAACATTTCAAAGAAATCTGAGGGCTTACTATGAGTCAGAGTCTGTCAGGAACAGAGTTTTAGGGTTGCTTGCTCGAACCCTTAACATATGAATGAAAGCACTCTTAGCAGAGCAGATTTCACAGGTTTATCAGGAAGCCTTTGTGATACCAGATTTTTCACTGGGACAGGCTCTAGCAAGGGTGGGAGCTGCCCCCCCCCCCCCCCCCACAACAGGTATTCAGGCTTAAGGGGATTAGAGCCAGGAAGCGCTTCTCCCAGAGAACACAGGGACTCAGGCTATGTCAAAGCCTGGGAGGGGGGCAGGCGGGGAGAGTCCATTGCTCTTTTTTGCAGCCGCCCCCACCCCCCACACCCAGTCCTTTGAAGGCCTCCCAAATGATCGAGTCTGGCTTAGGTTGTCCCCCACTGTGAGGGGTCTTACCTGTCATTGACTTCTGACCAAACTTTGGAGGCAGGGACAGAAAACTGAGGCAGCATTTGCTACCAGAGACAAGCTTTGTCTCCTGCGGCTCGCATCCCAAAGGTGGTCCCTTGCCCTTAGCCACAAGGGGTCGAGATACAATTCCGAAAACCAGGCAGAGTGGTCTACAACATTACGCAGTCTTCTGAATAAATCTGCTTGAAATGTTTTTCTCTTCAACTTATTAAAATATACTCCATCTTATATTCTGATGTGGTTGTTATGCGCAATACATTGGTAAAATAAAATAAGAAGACTCTGAAAAGGGGAATCACAGAGTTCTGATCTAGACACCAACTCCTAAGCAGAGGATCAGAAATATTAGCTTCTCATAACGGTTTCAGCCTGAATTTCAGAGACCACTATGTCATAGATAACGCAGGGAAACAATGTCCACCAAGACTTTAGTCCCAACCTCTGAACACATGAACAAAAACACTCACCCTTTCAATGATCACAGGGATGAAATTGTATCGTGACAAAAATCTCTGTTCTCTAAATAACATAATGTTGTCATTTTTTTTTTCAAAAATCAAAACGTGAATAAAGGAGCCATGGACAAAAGCAAAGGGGGAAAGGATGGAGGGTGGGAGGTGGAGGGTGGGTGGGGGAGAGTGATGGTGGGAAAATGGAGACAACTGTACTTGGACAACAATTTAAAACATCAAAACAAACAAACCCTAACGCTTTTCAGATTGGAAAGTTAAGCTTCATACATGTATATGCACAGGTGGCTCAGAATATGAGGCCTGCAGACTCTTAGAGGGCGTGGCCTCGAGTCACTTCCTCAATTCTCCCATCTGAAGAATGGAACCCTAACCCAGCTCATTTTACATGACAAAGATGAATGGATGGGATGCAGTATTTCTCTATTACATGAATTAAATGTAAGTCATTTCAGAATAGATTATATACTTCTAAACATAGTCAAAGGAAACTTTAAAAACGACCAAAACTAGTCATTGAAACAGACTTCTTCTGGGACCAGAACTGTCATTTTTATGACCAAGACATTTTATGAGTTTATAAAACACAGGGACTACCTCACACTGCAAGGGGTTTGCGTCCATCATTATGAAAAGGCTGCTAATGCTCAAAGGTCCTTTTTGGACACCAAATAACATTACAAAGAGGTGAGATTGGAGTTGGTCGAGCTTCAAGATTTTCTTGCGAGTGTTTGCATCACGGTGAGCAAGGCTTGGAAATGCCAGCTTGTACCATCAGTGCCTGCAAATATCCTCTTGGATCTCATCTGATCATATTTGTGTGTTCGTATATGTGTGCGTGTGTGTGAACTAAGAACCGTACTCAAATTACTCAACTAAAGGAACATTCAATGTACAAGAGAGAGATTTACTTTCCAATATTAACCTGCAGGTTAAGTCAACAAACAGACATTGAAGACAATTTTAGCAAAAGAAAGACTCAGGCAAGGTAGCATTTCTAGCCAACAGAAACAGAAAAGTCAAATAGGTTTTAGCTCATTCTTTCTTTCTTTTACCTAGTCATTCTGATACAGGGTGCAGCCAAGGGGGGGCCCAGAAAAGATTTGGAATGGTGTCCAGAGCTCAAAGTGTACAGGAATATTGGAGGAAATATTAAGATGTCCTCACCTCCCCGCCCAAGGTGTCAGTTGGGGGAAGGGAAGAATGGAGCAGGGCCATTGAGAGCTGTTTTGCATAGCAACAGTTTTTGCAGCTAACCTCTGGAATGGTCATTTAACATATCTATAACCTTTAACTGGTTTCATAGATATGTTAAAGAGCTATGGCCAAGTTTTGGGCCAGGGAGAAGTGAGTGGCTAACCAGGCTGGAATTGGGAGCTGCTTCTCTGAGAGAGTGCCTACGAGAGAGGCTTGTGGCTTTAGCAGAGTGAAGACCCCCTCTTGGCCAGGTGAAAGGGAAACCCACGTAGCTTTGCCAGAATGGAGATCCCTGCGGCCAGGTGAAGAAGAAAGACATGCGCTTTTGGTGGAGTGCGGCTTTGGTAGAAGAGGCCCACACAGCTTTGGCATGCTCCCTTTGGCTGAGTGGCCTGGAAAGCGGGAGAGACTTTGACTGGAACTTGGTACAAAGAACTCTTGCCAGTGGAAGGTGCCGCATGACTTTGGGTTAATTGGAGATCCTGCTTGGACAGGCAGGCGACACAGCTCACGTGCCAGCAACCTGAAAAACGGACGTGTGCTCTTTTCCTGATTTACGGTACCCGGAGTTGGGACAGTGGGAGAAGGGAGCACTGTGTGTGTGTGTGTAGGTGTATACCCTTAAAGACTTTAATATTTTAAGGAAGGCATTAGAACTAAATAGCATTAAATAAACATTTTGTTTCCTTTTCACAAATCTCTGGCATTGAGAGATGTCTTTCCGATTGGCGGCGGACAGAAGAGCCCTATAGATATTAGTGTATCGTCCTTGGGAGGGGCCCCTGTTTTCTGTAGCAGTTTTTGGCATCCCTTGGTGGGCCAAGTATTGCCACCCCCCTCGGACCCTTGTTCGGTAACAATTCCATTCATTTTTCAACACACCTTATTGAATATCTATCTAATCACATGCTAAAAGCATGACATACTTCATCAGCTCTCTATAATTCAAGAGGCAAGGCAACATAGGCGGCCCACCTCATACATAAGCAAATGGACACTCAGAGCACAGGAGAATTCAAATCCAGAGCACTTTGTTTCAAAGCCCACACCTATTCTGCCAGGCCAGGCTCAGACTGTCCAGTGTTAGAATTCTCGGGGGGAACACTCTTAATTGCAGATCCTGGGGCTCACTCTAGATATTTTGATTCATTTGGTCTGGAGAGGGGGGGCTAGTGATCTCTATGATTCTGGTCCCTTTTCGTCAGTGAATTGCATTTTGATGGATGTAACCCTATTTTATGTTGTCCCTCCACAGATAATCGTTTCTTTAGAACAACTCTGAGATCACCCTGATGGTCAGCTTTAGTATCTTCACCAAAAACAAAACTGATGAAACCTCCCTTGATCTCCGTTGGGAAGATGAAAAAACATACTGTGTGGAAAGCGGTGTATCTGACATGCAGAAAGTGCTTTGTAAATGGTACCTCCCTTCCCCAAGGAATACCCTTTGATCAGGGTATTCAACATCAGGAACTTCACAGAGTGGCCATTTACAAGGTGAATTATTCACGTGACCTAAATCAGGGACAGAGAAGAGATACAAGATGGAGTTTGCCTGCCAGGGGAGTCAAACGCATTTCCACTGGGGGCCACATCAGCCTCGCAATTCCCTTCAAAGGGCCAAATGTCATTTTAGGACTGTATAAATGTAACCACTCCTTAAGCGTTGAGAGTTCATTGCTGCTGCTGGATAGAAACAAGGTGCTGAGCCAGATTAAACAAGGTGGAGGGTCGGATTCGGCCTGCGGGCCTTGTGTTTGCCACTTGAGTATCAAACACCAGTTGTTTCGCAGTGAAATGGATGACTAGTCACACTAAGTGGTGAAAGTAACCTCATGTCAGTTCATGGTAGCTATTGCCACTGAATGCTTTAAAGAAAGCTTTTAGTTTTCATAGATTTTTGGATCTTAGGCTTGCGGATAAGGGATTGTGGATCTACATTTCCAGCAACATTATTCTCCCCAGATGCTCCTTCCCAAATCCATAAAGTGGGCACAACATAAGTAGCAAGTGCAATGCTTTGTCTAATTCAATACACTTTTATAAAATTGGAATTTTATAGATAATTAACTAATGGGATGAATTGGAGGATTAATGGCACTATTTCTTTTTTTTTTGCAAATTTTAAAAAGTGAAATGAAATCAGAGAATGTTTAGAAATAAGAGGGAAATCTTCCTCCATTATGCAAGCACCCTAAAATATAGCTATTATTTTTTACACACTCATGTACCGTTTTTATACAAAATATTATATAATATGAATATATTGGACATATAGTTTTCTGTTTTGCTTTTTAAAAAATTTTGTCTTCCCACAATGCCTTCAGAGGTGTCACTTTAAAGTAACATATTACCATAGTTACATAACAACTCCCTATTGGTGGAGGTTTTCACAGTTAATAAAATGCTCCTACTAAGCACACTTGCTCTTAACCAAGTATATTTCCTAGGGTTCATGTCAGCAAGAATGATGTTGCAAAGTCTGGGTATAAAACATGTGAATATCTTGGACTGAAACTAGGGCAGGGGGTACAGGCAGATAGAGNCGCGCCTGGCTTACAGACTAAAGGGTTTTTATAGAATACTGCAAGCAAGCAATAGACAGAAGCAGATGTGGCTGTTAGCGATTGGTACCATTGAACAATAGCCTCCTTACTCATTGGTGGGACCCCTTGTTGGAAGGCAGAATATATATTTTTCTTTTTTTTTTTTTCTCCTACTGGCCTTCCACATCCTCCTTATCTGGCTTCATGCCTGACTGGCCTTCCACATTCTCCTTATCAGGCTTCATGCCTAACCCTCCTGGTACACTGACTACATTCTGGGGTGGGGGCCCAACTATATCCTGCTGAAATTTCTACTTGCAGCTGGTCCCTATTGCAGCTGGCTCTTACAGTTTTCTGTTTTGCTTTTTTAAAAAATTTATCTTCCCACAATGCCTTCAGAGGTGTCACTTTAAAGTAACATATTACCATAGTTACATAACAACTACCTATTGGTGAAGATTTTCACAGTTAATAAAACACTCCTACTAAGCACACTTGCTCTTAACCAAGTATATTTCCTAGGGTTCATGTCAGCAAGAATGATGTTGCAAAATCTGGGTATAAAATATGTGAATATCTTGGACCGAAACTAGGGCAGGGGGTACAGGCAGATAGAGTCAAGAGCCACAAACCGCGTGAAATGCTGGAGGTTCTTAAATTCAGAAAAGGGAATCTGGGAGATTATCTCTATGTTAGGTGAGAGAAGTTTGTTCAAAGTCGACCAAGTGAGGAGAACTGAACTTAGAGAGGTAAGGGACATAGAGAGCAGCAGTCCATGCAACCAATGGGGTACCTTGCTTTATTTACAGGCATAGAGGCAGATTGCCCTGCCTGGAATTTTCCTTTGTTTTAATACTGCCACCGTTTCTGTTAAGTGATTGCTCCAAGTTGGCATTAGCATCACATGACTTTTATTCCAAATTACTGTCTGCTCTCACCTGGACTCCTGCAAAACCTTCTTAAACCTATTCCAACATTCACCCTGGAGGGTCTCTGGTCTATTTCCCCCATAGCAACCAAAGGGTCTTTTTGAAGTGCAAATTCACTCATTGTCCCCTGATTAAAACCCTTCCCTGTCCTTCTGGTGTTCCTAAGACAAAAGATAAAAATACTTAATGCAGACCAGCTCAGACTCTTTGGTTATACGTAATAAACATCTGCATCAATTTGACTTCCAATAAAAAAGGAAATGTTATTGAACAATTCTATTCAATAATTAAAGCTCAGGATTTTAAAAGATTTGATAGAGATCTGCTTCCTCTCTCCACCAGCTTTACTTCCTCTATGTCGACTGCAGGTGAGATCTTTCCCTGTGGTCTGCCCCGGTCCAGCCGCAGCTCATCTAAGGGTCCTCAGGTGAGAGTAGGCGTCGGCGCTGGGTAACAGGCAACTACACAGCTCAAAGGCAGGTGAAGCACTGCTCTGTTTATTGCAAGTACAAGCTGATTTTTTATATTTTCATTTTTGGCATAGATTAACATTTACAGGTGTATAGCATGATCAGTTAAGCAGAAAAAATCAATACAAAGGTAACCAGGAAAAGTACGAAAGTTCCCATAGTTTCAGTTATGTTAAACAAAAGTTATTTTGACCAGGAAAACCATTAATCAGACAATTTGAAATAGTTCTATGTATACAGTTTGAATGTCTTATTGTTTATTAAAGTTCTCAGAAATTGTCATGGGCAACAGGTACGCTTAGACCGAGCAGAGGTTAGGAAATTCATTATAAGCCTTTGTAATATCTAACTTAGCTATCTATCTTGCTGTCTAAAATGTTTTTTGTATACTGTGGACTCTAACTCCTTGGTAGTAGTTTCTAAGTGCTTAGTTTGTAATAGCTAACCAGCTTCTTCTGTTTTTATGCCTGTCTAATTCTAATTGATATATAATCCTATTCAAGGTAAAGGAGGGGCTGTTACTCTAACAACTCTTTAACAATCAGGGGTTATTTTCTAAAGGGGATTTGCTATTCTATGAGGCAGTTCTGTGGGAATACATATTTTTCCCTGAACTGTTCTTTCTTGGGTGGCTTTCACAGGAACAAATAAGTAAAGTACGATGCCTTAATTCAGCCAGGGTGATATTGCTTAGGACTTGAGCCAACTGTTGTTTTTTCTCTGAGAGTGGTCATTAATTCTAGGAGATTCCAAATTATCAGAAGTGTAAAGGTTAGAATACTAAGAAATAGTAAGAATAAAAGCAACACCATATATCCACTAATGCCATGTCCATCCTGCTGGAAAACGCTTCTGTAAAGCCGTCATCTCCAAGTCGTGACTGTGTCAACCGACATGGTTAGAAAATGCTTCTGTGAAGCCTTTGTCCCCAAGCCATGACTGTGTCAGCTGACCTGGTTAGCATTGGACGTGGCATCGGTCGGAAGACATCTACTGGCAACTCAATTTATGTGTTGTGGGAATATCCCCTTTCCTCAGCTGTCCTCAACCAAACCCCTGGGATTCACTCTGATTGGACTGGCTTGGGTCATTGGTTCACTGCTGAACCAATTGCTGAGGCCATAGGGATAGGATGTAATGATTGGCCCAGAGCTGGATGACATGCTTCATTCAGATTCTGCCTTACACAAACCATAGGGACTGAGAGTGGGGAGAGGACAGATACCTGTAGGAAAACGGAAAGTCTTGCTCTAAGAAGGGTAGATATGTATTAGGGGGAGGAAGAGATATAATTTTTCACTATTATGGTTAAATATCAGGCTTCACATTATCTGTTTCCTCCTATTTCTCTATCACATTTCCCTTTGCGTTCTGTATTCCAGCCACATGAGTCCCTCTATCAGATAGCTACAGCTGCTTAACAGACCACCCCCAAACTTGGTGCCTGACAGTAATAACTATTCAGCATTCCTTTTTAGTCCATGGACCAGCTTGGTGGGTCTACTGGTCTGAGTTGGGCTTGGCTGTTTCTGCCCTTGCTTTCTTTGCATCTGTGGTCAGGCCAGCAGAGAGCTCACTGGTCTAGAATAGTCTTGGCTGGGATAACACAGTTCAAGGTGTCTTGAGTCTAGTGCTTGCAACTGGTACTTCCACTATATGCAAGTCATGTGGCCTAGTTCAAGATCAGTGTAGAAGGGTATTACCAAAGATCACGGACACAGGAATGTGTGAAAATTGGGGCCATTACTACAATCACCTTATGAATCCTCTTTTAATTTTTCTGATGAATATACTTTGCTTTTTCTCACAACACTATTTTTGCACTTGCTTTTCCTTTGACCTAGGAAATCCTTCCTATCCTTTCTCCCGCTGTTCGATATCCACAGTTAATTTCTGCCTTCAGACCTCTTTAGGCAAAACTGCTGTGTTATAACCATTAACATCACCATATAGCTTTCTCTCAAAGCAATTATTGAATTGAATTTTATATTTATGTGTCTGAATACTTGATTAATGCCTGTATGCTCACAGTCAGTTACAAACTTCACAGGGACAAGGACTCATTTTTATTCTTGTTTTTCTTTTAATGTTCACTCTCTTTTTTTCCTTTAACATATTTTTTTCTTACACATAATTTCTTCTATTGAGGCAAGTAAAAGATAAATTGATATGTCTGGTTCAACATCATTAAACTGTACATTTCTTCTGGTTGCTGCAGTTGGGTTGGAAATAATTTTGTTTGCCAACTTCATGACCAACATAATCTTTCCTCTAGGTGCATTACTGGTTGAGAAGTAATGGATGCTCAGGCCTATGCTAACTTATTCATTTATTTATTCAACAAACACTTATTAAACCATTCAGATTATAGAACTTATGAATGTAATCATGAATCTATACGAAAAGGAATGAAATCAGAAAAAATGATGAAAAAACTGAGCATATGAACTCACTAATTGGAATATTGTTAATGTCTGGGGTTTTTTCTGTAAGAAACAAAGAGAATATGTTGCTGAGATTTCTAGAACATAATTTCTTTAGATACAAGCTATTGAAGAGGAGGTTGAATCACAGTGTCAAAATGAAAAATGAAACTTCTGCTGAAATATGAAGAATACTGGAACTGGAGGACAGAGAAATACGATTCAATGTAAATGAGCCCATCTGCTGTAGTAAAACATTTTATGCGTTTCTCCATTCTACAAATACTCCCATATTTCTAAAATGATGACCCTTTCACTTTGAATAGGCTCAAGCCTTATGTGAAAGCCAGCAACAGAACATTAAAAAATTTATTGGGGGACTGCAGGAAGATCACTTATTGGGTGAAGAGGGGAGGCAATAAACTTCAGGTGTTCAGTGACTCTGTGGTCCTGATGCTAGTTGAGAAAAGGAAACCGCTCACCATGGTTACCCTAAGGTAGCAATGTAAATTGCAATAAGGGCTCCAGTTCTTCATACTTCCCTTTGTCTATGTCCGTTGTCATGTTGTTTTGGGGTTCCCTCCCAATGTTGGCAACATGACCAGCCCTGCACCTGGGTAACTGGGGTCAGCCTTGGACCTTGCTTTGGCTAGTACGATATTAGCACTAGAACATGCAGAAGAGGCTTGACTTGGGCCTGCACACTGAGGCTTACCCCGTCTCATGAACTTCTGCTAGCACCATGCAAATAGGTCCAGGATAGCTTGCTTGTCTCAGGGGAAGGATGAAGGACATGTGGAGCAGTGGTGGGTTGGATCCCTTGAGTCTTGACTAGATCTGTCAAGAACCACCAAAACCCATGTGAGTGATCCTGTCTCTAGACAGCATATCTACATTGATAACTCCCAGGTGACTCCAGATGAATGAGTGATAAATGTCTATTGTATGCCACTGAGGTTATGGTTGCTATCAACCACAGTGAACTTGGATCAGAAATGTTAACCTTGTAGACCTTCATTTGGCTGCTTGATTGAATCTGGAAATGCAGTATAGGGTTTGGTGGAATACTCAGGAACTTACCCTTCTTTAAGCACTAAGATCAGTGTTCTCATTGAATTCAAGGTTTCAGTGGTATAATTTCAAGAGAAATGGTCTGGGATCCAGAAAACCTTAATGCAAGTGCTGATTTTAAAATGTTACCTGTATGTTGCACTTTGGATAAGTCCCTTAACATCTCTAACTTCAGCCTCCCCATTTCCAAAAAAGGGTAACAACACTTGCTTCAGGAATTTCATGATAATTAACTAGGATCACACAGGTAAGATGGACTTCTAAAGCAAAACATACACGTTGTAGGTCAAATTGTATTCCTCAAAACACAAGTTGAAGCCCTAAGCCCAAATACCTTTGAATGTGAACTTATTTTGAAATAGAATGATTGCAGATGTTACCATGTTGAGATTACATAGGCCCTAATTCAATGACTGGTGTCCTTGTAAGTAGAGGGGAGATTTGAAGCCATACACTAGGAAGAAGGCCTGGTGACGAGGGAATAAATTGGAGTGATGCCACTATGGACCGATGGATGCTAAGGATTGCTACTAATGTCTGCCGGCAGCTACCAGGAGCTAGGAAGAAGCAAGGAACTATTCTTGCCAAGAGCTGTCAGAGGGAACATGGCCCTGCTGACAATTTGATTGGAGACTCCCAGCTTCTAGAACTGTGAAGAAATACATTTCCTGTTTTAAGCCACTCAATTTGTTGTGCTTCTTTATAGCAGCCCTGGGGAACTAATACAGTGTAGATGTCAGGTATCGCACTAGATTATAAATTTTACAAAGAAGAAGGAGTCAGTTTGTCTATGAGCATATGTAAGTCACCTTTGGGACCTATAGAAATATCACAGAATAGGATCCTTTTTCAGGTTCTGAGTTCCCACAGGTAAAGTAACCATGCTTGTAGAATTTGAGTATTAATATTTATGTGAAGTCAATTGTAGCCACAAAAGAGTAAAGGTCAGAGTATTTCATGTTGTTTAGAGAATTATATACAATAATATTGATATTTAATAATCACTAATATTTATCACGTTTCAAGTACTCTCTCAGTGTCCTTACATGTTAACTCATTTAAATCTTCCAATAACACTCTTTGGTACAGGATCACTCAGGGTTTGTCCAGGTCTGACTAGGAAAACCCTATCTTGAATATTTAAGACTGAGGATTGTCCGGGCCTAAAGACAGTGAATGCAATCCATTAAGAAAATCGCACCAGGAGGGCTTGGCTGAGGCAGCCCCAAACAGGATGCTGCAGCCCAGCCAGGTAGCCCCCACCCTTGTAGGCATCTCTTAATCACGAGTACTACCTACCAATTAAGATGCTGATCACGCGCCCACCCACCAACCGTCGCCAAGAGCATGCAGTGAGCATGCACAGGACAACCTATCAGGACCACCTCCCCTTTTCCCTTCCTCTCTATATAAATAACAGCCCCGCCCAAAATAAAATTTGCAGCTTGATCAGAATCCTTTGTCTTGCTGCCTTTCTCCGCGCCTCTTGTTCCCATCCCTATACATCCGTTTCAGGTAGACTCGGGACCCTCGTTGACTGTTCCGCGGGACGGAACAGAGGATTAGAAGGGTAAAGTCATTCTGGTGGAGCCAGGATTTGAACCCAGGCAGTCTGTGCTCTTCACCACTGGATTCAGGAGGAGAGTGGAGGCAGGGAGTCCAGTGTGAAGATTATTAGGATCATGCATGGATCAAGAATTAAGGGCCTAGAGTAGATTGGTATCTATGAAGTTGAATAAAATAGATGTCTTTGAGAGACATTACAGACAAAAAGATTTTTTTGTTGTTTAGAAAAATGAGAAAAGAAATAATTTTTTGTCCATATAGAAATATTTGAAGAGAGAAAGAGAATTCTTTTTAACAGCAAGAGTATTCAATTTAAGGGCAAAAAATAAGTGAGGCAGCATGATAAGGTAAAAAAAAAATTCCATATTCACCATAACAAATTTCACCTTCACAAAATAATCTGAGGTATCTCTGACAGTCTGTATTTTCTTTTTCTGCAACTCCCAAAGTTGCTTCTCTTTTATGGCTATTTTTATCATCTGCCTTGAGATATGAGCTGGTTATGCCACTCTGAATAAATAAGAGTACTCTACAACATTTTTTCTTTGCAACTTGGAACTGTAAACCTAAGATCACAGCAGTAATATTAGAAGTGTTGTTTTATGTACCATTAACTTTTTGTCTGAGGGTATGCCATAAAATAAGGAAGAGTTAATTAGATGGACTGCGAAAAACTGTTGCATTTTTCTCTTTAAAATTAGCTGTTAGCTAAGTTTAATTAAGAAAATCAACAAGTCGGCAAAAAACTGATAATTACTTGAATAATGGGTGATACAAATCCTCTCTAAAAATGTTAAGCTGCAAAAAAGAAAAAGCAGCCGCTAAAGGCAGCATAAAAGTTCTTTCTAATAACTGATGTGTCATATAGGAGAGAGACTGCATATGAAGATTAAATAAAGCAGCTACTGTACTTCAGTCTAACTAAAATAAATGCCAGTCTGGATGATTCAGTAACCCTGAATTCCCTTTTACTGCAATATGAGCATGACGATGTCAGTAACTATAAAGACAATATGAAGCGAATTAATCTGTTATTGGGAAACTGTAAAGACTAAAAAGACTCTACAGAAAATAAACTCCAAAACTCTGAATAGAAGTGGGTGATCGAGGCAAAATGTCTATATAAAGTGGTTTATGTAAACCCTGTAAGTAAAGATAGACAGAATATTTAGATGTAGTGTACTTGAATGTTTCAAGGTACTTTATTACACCTAATCTAAGACATTATATTAATCAGAGTCTATAGAGGGATAGATGAAATAAAGCAAGAATTTCTAATGGAGGCAATTTAATACCGGAAGTGGCTTTGCAGGAGGAGACGGCTAAAAGTATGAAAAGTGGCTGCTGACGTTATCTAGATATTGAAGTTGCAGTAAGTGGCTGCCATGGTAGGGAAGATAAAAATGTAGGTTTACCACCCGACCACCCAACCAGGAGCTGGGCCCTGTGCAGCTTGAACCCCTGAGGGGCTACCATGTGGCTGATGTGGGCATGGCTGCCCATCGCTCTAGGGGACTCTTCTATGGCCGATACTGGAGCTGCGGAATGAGTCTGAAGGCTGAAGATACAACTATTCTCTGTATTGGAGCAACGTTGACAGCGACTGGAAAAATAGTAAGTCTCTCTCCTCTCCTCCCAGCTTCCAGTCTCCCTGTCAGGTTGACCATTTGCAGAGTCTATCAGGAACCCATGGGTCAGGGGAATGTGGCCTCTGCGGTCCCCACACCCTACCCACCTCAGGCATCACAGAGTACCTAAGAGTGGGTTTGGTGCTGGGTGGAAGAGGAAAATACTCTATAGAGATGCCAGTGGTTGCAAGAGAGCTCATTTCATCCTTCTCCGAGGAAGAAAAACGGACAAGTACAGCATAGAGCTTTAACACGTTAGAATGTTCCTACCAATTGTTGCCCTCTGTTCCACTGAGGTGTTGTAAAACAGCATTTTTTAGAATGCTTTGCTATTGCTGCTTGGATTTTCTTCCCCCTCTGTTACAGACACCTATTCTGTAAGCACTGATACCAACGCTTTCATGGTCTTACCAGAAGATGTCTATTGAAGGTTTTCAGACAATAGCCAGTGTTACCGGCAGAATTGTGTGCCCTCCACCCCCAATCTCATATGTTGAAAACCTAACCCCAGTGCCTCACAATGTGACTGTATTTGGAGTTAAGATCTTTAAAGAGGTGATTGATATATAATGAGGCCATTGGGTGGGCCATAATCCAATATAGCTTTATAACAACAGGAAATCTGGACACTGAGAGAGACACTTGGGTACTTGGGTGCTGGTGTAGAGGAAAGACTATGTGAAAACCTAGAGAGACTATGACCACCTGCAAGCCATCGAGAGAAGTCTCAGAAGAAACCTACTATGCTGGCTCCTTGATCTTGGACTTTGAGTCTCCAAAACTGGAAGAAAACAAATTTCACCCAACATTTCAAGGACCAACAATTCATATAACCTGCTGAAGCACCACTGATGTGAACATCTATGATGAGGTTCACACCTATGTAGGCAAAAAGAACTACTTCGTAACAGTAACCTGGCCAATCATGAGATGCAGCTCAATTTCTGAGATCTACAATCTTTTTTTAATTTAATTGTTGTTCACGTACAGTTTTCTGTCTTTTACTCCCATCCCAGCTCCCCCCGCCCCAGTACTCCCCACCTCCCTCCCTTTTCCACCCCTGTTAGTTTTTGTCCATGTGTCTTTTATACTTGGTCCTGTGAATCCTTCCCCTTTTCCCCTAAAATTTCCTCCCCTCTCCCCTCTGGTCACAGTCCGCCTGTTCTCTATTTCAGTGTCTTTGGTTATATTTTGCTTTCTTGTGTGTTTTGTTGTTTAGGTTCCTGTTAAAGGTGAGATCATATGGTATTTGTCTTTCACCGCCTGGCTTGTTTTACTCAGCATAATGCTTTCCAGTTCCATTTATGCTGTTGCAAAGGGTAGGAGCTCCTTCTTTCTTTCTGCTGCATAGAATTCCATTGTGTAAATGTACCATATTTTTTTGATCCATTCATTTACTGATGGGCACCTAGATTGCTTCCAACTGTTGGCTATTGTAAATTGTGCTGCTATGAATACTGGTGTGCATAGGTTCTTTTTGGATTGGTGTTTCAGAATTCTTATGTTATACTCCTAGCACTGGTATTGCTGGGTCAAAAGGCAGATCTGTTTTCAGTTTTCTTAGAAAATTCCGTACTGTTTTCCAAGTGGTTGTACCAGTCTGCAATCCCACCAACAGTGAACTAGGGTCTCCTTTTCCCCACACCCTCTCCAGCACTTGTTTGCTGCTTTGTTTACGATGACCATTCTGACTGGTGTGAAGTGTTAGCTCATTGTGGTTTTAATTTGCATCTCTCTGATAGCTAGCGATATTACGCATCTTTTCATGTGTCTCTGGATCCTCTGTGTGTCCTCCTTAGAGAAGTGTCTGTTCAAGTCCTTTGCCCATTTTTTAATTGGGTTGCTTGTCTTCTTAGAGTGGAGTTGTGTAAGTTCTTTGTATATTTTGGAGATTAAACCTTTGTCTGAGGTATCATTGGCAAATATGTTTTCCCATACAGTTGGTTCTCTTTTTATTTTTTTTTATTTTTTATTTTTTAAAGATTTTATTTATTTATTTATCTTTAGAGGGGAAGGAGAGAGGGAGAGAAACATCAATGTATGGTTGCCTTTCATGCATCCCCTGCTGGGAGTTGGCCTGCAGGGAACCGGCCTGCAACCCAGGCATGTGCCCTGACTGGGAATCGAACCACGATCCTCTGGTTCGCAGGCCCGCGCTCAATCCACTGAGCTACACCAGCCAGGGCTGGTTCTCTTTTTATTTTAATACTGTTTTCTTTAGCCACGCAGAAGCTTTTTAATTTGATGAGATCTCATTTGTTTATTCTTTTCTTTATGTCCCTTGCTCTAGGGGACATATCAGTAAAAATGTTGCTGTGTGAACTATCTGAGATTTTCCTGCCAATGTTCTCCTCTAGGATTTTAATGGTGTCATGGCTTATATTTAAGTCTTTTATCCACCTTGAATTTATTTTGGTGTATGGTGTAAGTAGATGCTCAAGTTTCATTTTTTTTGCACATAGTTTTCCAGTTCTGAGATCTATAGTCTTTTACTTAATGAAACGTAGTCATTTCTTCAGGGTTTTGTGTAAATTTTTTTGATTGTTTGGTTTTTTATTTTTCATGTACCACAATTCCCTCTCAGGTCTATTGTCTCTAAGAATCTGGTTTTTGTATTTCTTAAACACTTAATGTCCAGTAAGTTCTGAATATGTGTGTTTGTGTGAATTTAAGAGTTATATTCTTTATGTGGTCACTGACTCAGGAATCCAAGTAAGAAAAATTGAGTAATTTAGTTTTTTATTGCAAATTAAAAGTAACCTGAGAATGTGTCATTTTAATACACAAATCAGAAGTCCTCTTACCACAGGATAATTTAATCTGTACAAACAAATAGGATACTCACAGTGTTTTTTGAGGGAGAGCTATGGCTGAAAGAGGCAAAGAGGGCAAAGACTGACCCAGCTTCGACCTGGGAAGAGAGAAGGTTGAAGTGGAGAGCTTTGCTTAGTAGCATAAAGAGCAATTTGTGCTGTATTATTTTATCTAAAAGTTCAGGCTTTAACATTTAAAATAATGGTAGTAATTATAAGATTATTCCATACCAAAAACATGTATGAAGATATACACTAAGTTTCTTTCATTAAACTGCAAACTCTCCATCTTGTTGTCCTTATTCATTTCCTCTAAGGCTTCTAGAAAAAAAATACTGCCTCTTCAAAAAGCAAGTTAACAGAACCTTATGGAGCTATCACAGAGAATAATAATCCTTAGTCAAGGAATTTTAGCTTTTACCAATTTGAGACAATGAGTGATTTTCTTCTTTGCAGTCCCATTGGGGTGAAATGTTCCCCTTTATGAATGCTGTCTCCAAACTGTAATTAAGCAATTATCTCCTAGTGTCCAGCACCGAATTCTTTCTTTGTCTCCTGGACTCTGTTTAAATTGGATTATTTTCAGATGCATTCAATCCTCTGTCCTCATGCCTAAAACTCCATCACCCTTTGGCTTCTTCATGCATTCAGTCCCCTTGGAGCTGTGTCAGTTAGAAGTTTTGGTTGCAAGTAGAAGAAAATGGAAGTCAAGCTGACTTCAATAATAGAAGGGATTTATTGGCTCACATTACTGAAAAGTTCAGAAATGAGGCAGGTCTCAGGCATGATTTATTCAGGGTTCTACTTTCTTTCTTTGTGATTCTCTATACTTTGCTTTCCTCCACACTTTCTGATCCCTCTTGGTCACAAGATTGCAGCCGGGAAGGTGCATTTTCCACAATCACTGAGCAAAATTGCTTAGTACTGGGCAGCCTGGTCTGCTCCAAAGTAAATCTTTTGTCCAAGATAAATAAAGTACCTAGTAGGCAATAGCCAAGATATGAAAATAACGTAGGTGTCCATCAATGGATGAATGGAAGAAGAAAGTGTGTTGTATATAAGAGTATATACTTTTCTTGACACAATGGAATATCATTCAGCCATGAGAAGGAAGAAAATCCGTCCATTTGTAATGAAATTAATGAAATTTGAGGACCTTATGCTAAGTGAAATAAGCCAGACAAAGAAAGATATATACTGCATGGTATCATGTCCATGTATAATCTTAAAAAAGAAATTATTGAAACAGAGTAGAAAAGTGTTTTCCAGTGATTTCCCAGGGATTGGGAAGCAGGGGAAATAGAGAGAGGTTGGCAAAGTGTAAGACAAACTCTGAGCTGTAAGACACAGGTTGAGGATCTAATGTAAAACATAATGACTACAATTGACTACACTATATTGTATAATTTAAACTTGATAAGAGAATAGAGCATAAATATTCTCAACAACAATAACAACAAAAAGATAAATATGTGTGAGATGATGAATGTATGTAATTCACAATGGATACATATATCAAGTCACTATTTTAAATATCTTACAATTTTGTCAGTTATATCTCACTGTTCTAATGGCCACATTTGCATTGACATAATTAATGTTCATAATGTTATGCAGCAGGTATGGCTGTGGCCTCCATCTTGAAGACAGGAAAACTGATGCTTAAATGACCGGTCCAAAGCATTAGCCACTGAAATGGTAAAACCTGACTCCAATGTGGAGCGTTCAGTACAGCACAGCACAGAGAATGTGTTACCGTATAACAGTGACCTGCAAGCTATTCATTGGGCCTTATACGTGGAGTGCTGAGATTCAAGCAGCACATTCAAACCCATGTATGTATGAATGCTCTTTCACACATCTTTTGGTGGACATATGCCCACCTTTCTGTTGGGTGTACCTGACAGTGGACTTGGGAGGTCATATAGTAAGGATATATTCAACCTGAGTAAATACTGCTCAAGATTTTCCTAAGGTACCAATTCATACTCCTTCCAGCAGCAGGATTTGAAATCCCAGTCGGTCCCCATTCGTTCTAACCACTTTGGTGGGTGGTCAGTGTAATCTCACTGGAGTTTCAACTTGCCTTTCCCTGATGTCTGATGAGGTCGAGCACATTTTCATGTCTGTTGACCACCCGACTACCTGCTTTTGTGAAGTGTTTGTCCTCACTTTTTGCCCATTTTTTATTTGGTTGTCTGGATAATAATGTTTAATTGCCTAGATTATAATTTGGAGCTCATATTTGTAAGAGCATGGAACAATCTTCTTCTTGCAGGGTCAGGCGTTTTGCCTGTATATAGTTGTTGCAACTTATTGAGTGTAACTGAATAGTTCTACCAGTTGCCTAGAGGAAAAGATGCCTCTTTGCCTTCCTCAGAGACTAAAAGCTGTCATAAATAATATATATATCTTTGGCAACGGGCATTTACCACCTGGCATGTTAGTGGGTGTTTTCTTCTCTCCCAATGGCCATATGCTCCCAGGTGACAACCCTGAGAGTGCTTGCCTCCCAGATGAATGCTGACCTGTCACCACCAGACATATGGCGAGATGTAGGCGGACCCCGCTTCCCTCTGGGGCATCTGCTCCCCACTGCTTTCCTGGAAGAGTCAGAATGCTCTTGGGCAAGTGTCTGTCCAAGCCCTGCAGCAGCGATACTCCCCTTTCCGAAGGGAAAAAAGCTGAGCTCATGTCAGTGGTTTCCCAAGAGTTTCTTTACATGACACAAACTGGGAGATGATGTCATAAAAGCAAAGGCTTGAGTGTTGTTTTGAGTTTGAGCTGAAATAACAGGAACATTATTGGAAATGTATATGGATTGCTCAACCTCTCTAAAGCTCAGTTTTCTTGTCTGTAAAATGGGGAGAATTATACAAAACCCCCTTTTCTTTTTCTTCCCCCTAGGCTTTGTTTTTTTAATTACTTTATTTTATTTTTTTTAAGATTTTTACAATTTATTTATCTTTACAGGGAAAGGGGAAAAGGAGAGAAATATCAATGTGTGGTTGCTTCTCATGAGTCCCCTGCTGGGAACTGGCCTGCAATCCAGGCATGTGCCCTGACTGGGAATCGAATTGCGATCATGTGGTTTGCATCCCCGACCTCAATTCACTGAGCTACACCAGCCAGGGGCTAATTACTTTATTGTTGTTCAATTACCGTTGCCTGAATTTTCTCCCCCACCCCACCCCCGCCACACCAGCCAAACCCACCTTCTTCCCTTGCTTTCACCCCACTCCTTGGTTTTGCCCATGTGTCCTTTACAGTAGTTCCTGAAAACTCTTCTCCCCACTGTCCCCACCCCCCTCCCCTCTGGCTATTGTTAGATTGTTCTTAATTTCAATGTCTCTGGTTTTATTTTGTTTGCTTTTTTCTTTTGTTGATTACGTAGAACTCACTTTTCAAGGTTGTTCTGAGGTTAGAGATAATGTATACAACATATGTAATTTGGGGAAACATTGCACTTTTAACCATAGGGCAGGAAAAGCCTACTTAAATGATCTGTAGTGCATTAAAAACCATACCAAAATTTAGTGGCCTTAATAGGCCTCAGGAGGCCAAACCAAGGTGTTGGCTCGCTAGCACTTAGCTGTAGGCTTGGGAAAGGAGTTCATTTCTAAGTTCATTCAGACTGTTGGCAGAATCTGTTTCCTTGTTGGAGGAGGGAAAGTCAGGAGCCACTCGCTGCTTCTAGAGGCAGTTGCCCTCTCAGTCGTCAAACCAGCAAGAGTGCACTGAGTCCTCCTGTCCTCTTCTGCCACGGGCCTCGATAGTTGGGCTTTATCTTACAGGCAATGAGGGGGCGGAACCCTGTCCATAACCCTTGCAAGGGTGTCCAAACTTTCGGTGTCTCTGGTCCACACTGAAGAAGAGCTCTCTTGGGCCACACATTAAATACATTGCAATACATAATTACAAAAATGTCTCATAATGTTTTAAGTAAATTTACAATTTTGTGTTGGGTCACATTCATAGCTATTCTAAGCCACATGTGGCCCATGGGCCACAAGTTGGACACCCCTGGGACCATTTCAGTGTGCTCAGTGGATTTTCAACTGCCAATATCTCTATCTTTATGCCTGGAGACTTTTCTGGAACTTTGAAAGATTGTTCTCCCTATGCATGAAAGTCAAGAATTGGTGTGGATTTAACTTTCGGTTGCCACTGGTTGAGCAAATAGTAGTATTTTCATAACCCAGATCCTTCCAACGACACATACTAGTATATAAAAAACCCAGATCCTTCACTTAGTGCATTAGCTTCCTAGAACTCCCTTTACTTACTTAGCACAGTAAGGCAAACTGGGGGGGTCTTTAAACTGCAGAATTTTGTTCTTTTACAGTTTTGATGGCTAGAAGTTCAAAATCAAGTTGTTAGCAGGGCTATGCTCCTTCTGCGACTTTGAATAGCATCCTTCCTCTTCTAGATTCTGCTGGTTTCCACCGCTCCTTGGTGCTCCTTGGCTCCAGCTGTATAACTCCAATCTCTGTCTCCATCTTCTCATGCATCCTTTCTTCATGGCTTTACCTTGTCTTATAATGGCACCAGACATATTGAATTGAGAGCCCACACTATTCCATGATGGCCATGTCTTTACCTAACTAATCACGTTTGCAATGAGCTTATTTCTAAATAAGGTCACAATCTGAGGTACTGGGGATTAGGACTCTAATGCATCTTTTTAAGGGACATAATCCAACCCATAACACTTAGAGGAGGAACATTCTTTGGTATGAATTTCATGCCATTTCCCAGAGTTTCTCCACAGGATGAACTCTGGTTGCCCCTTGTGGTAGCTGCTTTATAATGCTTTCATTGACCGTCTTCCCTTCCCTATCACTTCCATATTGCCCCGCTGATATTTCCTTCATGTCTCCAATGGGAATAAATGTTCTCCATGCCTGTCCTTGTCTCAGGACCCAAACAAAACATAATTTGTTTCTGTGGGAACCCAAACAAGATTATTGAGTCACAAAGATTTTTGATGGTAGAAGGACAGGTCCAGAACTCACCCTTTGCACTTTAGCTGGCAGTGTAACAATGCTTGGGGCGGGGGGGAGTGGTACACAGGGTGATGGAGTTGAATAGAAGTAGATAGAGTGAACAGCTGAACGGAGTGATGTAACAGTTATTTCCATTCTCTACTAAATAGAAAAGAAACACACCTTTTTAGTACTTGTTTCTTAATTTCTGGTCAGAGCCAGAAACTGGCATGCCTCCATCAAGCACACTGACAAACAGCTTTGAGCCCTTATTTGTAGTTATCTGACATTTACACTCCTTAAAAAATCCGTCCTGATAGAGGGTCAGCTATGGTCAACTTGAGGGTCATGGCTTTATGTGGACTAGCCTCAGAGTTTCTTACATTCTGAGTTTACCTATGGATTTCTACAAATGGAATTTCCAAAACAAATAGTTTCTTGTCTTAATCCCTCCACTCATTTAATTTAGTGTTTATTAAATACAGGGCAGAGAAGTGTTATGTCAAAGCAAGCAAGAAAAAAACCAAATTCTTATTCCTTCAGAAAAGTGAAGGTGATAATAATAAGCATAGCCATTACTATGCCGAAGACCGTCGTGGTGTGCAACCGAAGAGTCGGAAGGGAGTGGCTGGTAAAGGGCAAAGTGAGGTCATTGTCACAGCTCGGTCTTTCTCCTGTGCCTGCCGGAGAACCACCTGGCAACCCTCACGAATGCAGTCATTATAAATCCCTTTCACAGACGAGGAATCACCTGCGACAACCTTGAAACTAAGATCTAGATGAGCAAAGAAATATGTAATCAACCCTTTGACCCTTGCGTGATGCTCCTTTCTTATCATTTACCAGCTGAATCCCCGAGAAAGTGCACCCCCATATTAAGAGCCAGTTCTCTGGTTGCAGGTTTAGTCCTATGCCTGTGAAGTCGTGTCTGGCTAGCGTGCATCTAAGATTACACCTCTCCCGCCCCTGTATTTATCTGTGGCCACGGTAGCATCAGAGCAGAGATGATGGGCTCACCAAGGGTAGTTTCTGATTAGAGTGCCGTTTTTATGATTCTATGGCTTATAGCTCCTGCATTTACTGTATCAGCCCTTGTACTGTGCTGTGTTCTAGCAATGAATTGTTTATATGTATATCCTCAACTCTTAGCATAGAGTCTTAATGATAGAAAGTGCTCAATATGTTTGTTAAATTAATGAGTTGCTTAGAAATCTCATAAAATGAGATAGAGAACAGAAAATAAAATCATGAGGGGTGAGCTTAAACTTGAATGGACATATAAAAGGTGAGGTTGCCCACAGAAAAACAAGCCCCATATCAGATGCTACGAATTTGGGTATTCATAAAGAAAATAGGAAAATAGCCCATAAGGAATCATGGCTTTGTCTAGGTCCCTTTTACTGGAGATGTGTCTGTGTGCTTCGGTGGGCAAATGAAGGCATTCTCTTAAAAAGTGATCTGGGGTGTAATGAAGAGGGAAGAGGAAGGAAATGGGGTGAGGAGGTCTTGGCAAATATATTTTGCTTAGTGGTGTGGAATGCTTTGTATCAAACAGAGCTCAACTCCTAGGAAACTTTGTGCTTATTTGAGATAGCATCTGTTCTATCCCTGAACTAATGTATATGTATGTAATTGATTGTGAACATTACACTAAGCAATTATAAAGCCACCACAAGCATGGAATGCTTATGTCTCTAGCACGCTCTTGTTGTGGGCTGCTTCGTGGTGTTACTCAGGGACCAACACAAAGTTGCCCCAAATCAGAAGCCACCCTGGGCCTGAGAGAGTGCTCTGCTGCACACGGGTGCAGAAAAAGCAGAGATATGTCAGTCATTCCTGGGTTAGCCAATAAAGCAGGTGGTCAGCATTTTGCCTGAAATGTTGGAGAGACAAAGCTTCGGTAAAGATAACACTGAAAGAACACGATTTATGGTTGCAGTTGCAGAAACCAAGGATTATTTTCCAATAGTAAACAAAAGCCCTGACATAATACAATAGCCACCATGGGTAGCACTTCCACTCTGTGTCAAACATTACTTGAGCCTCATCAGTAAACCTCAGTACAATGCTATGAAATAGGTGTGCCCACATTTCCAATCATCAGAAAATGGGTATGAAATGAACTCCATGTTGCAAACGTGAAAGAGGCAGATTAAAGGTTTAAAATGACTCCGCAGATCTGAAATCTTTGCAGTGTGTGCTGACATGCAGTGACTTTGTGCAGAGCAGAGCAGAACAGAACAAGGCTTCATTTGGTTCTCTAAGGGGCGTCAGCAGCCTCGGGAAACAGAAGAGGGACCACGCTAGGAAATGATCACAATAGAAGGATAGAGTTGTCATCAGGTCCCTAATAAAGGAACAGCCTGGACTGGTACTTGAATTGACTGAATATTCTTCTATTTGTAAATTAATAACTTCACTTTTATCATTGAAAAATGCATACATTTAAAAAATTCTTTTAGGTCTTATCACACAGGTGTTGATCTTACTGGCCCCTGGGGATCCAAGATGCTGGTCTCCAGGGCTGACCCAAATTCAGACGGTTGTCAGCACAGGCTTGCTCCTCTCCACACAGCAGTTGTCTTAGACAAATCAAAGGAACTGGCCTCAAGGAACGTCCCCTCTATAAAAAACAGCCTTAAACTTACGCATTTCCCCATCCTGCAGGTAGTCATGCAATGAGATTAAAGGGCTGTGAATGTATAAGGGGCATGTGGCTGGTCTTCTCATGTCCCATATAACATGTCTTTTAAGACCCATGTTACAAGACAGAGTCTGTAGAGAAATGTTCAGTAAGATTGATGAAAGGAATTAGAATTTAAACAAGTGAAAATAGCACCCATGGTTTTATCAGGGAGACCACAATTTATAAACATTATTAGAGGCCATCATTCTGTGTCTGAGAATAAAGTGCTCACTTGCTAAGTCAGGAAGAAACCGCCTCCTCCCACTTCCAGGGAAAGGTATTTAAAATTTCCCTTCTGTTTCCTCATCCTGGCCTCGGCAGTTGGCAGATCCTGCTCTGTGACCCATAGGTTGGTGTCTAAGAGCAGCAGAAAACAGAAAGTGTCTGTAATCAAGCTGGGAGGAGCTGATCCAAGCCTGGATTTACCCAAGGGGATCTTCAGAAAGGGCAGAATGAAAGCAAAGGTATGCAAATAGAGCCAGGCACTGGGAAAGATTAAATGTTGCTATTTGAATGCATAAATCTTTTCATGTTTAATAAGTACCTGCAGATCTGGGGAAGAAAGTTTCAGAGAAAACAGGCACGAACTGTAGCCTGTCTGAGCAGCTTGTAGCCTGAGGCCAGTACTGGGTCTCTGTGTGCTGGTGCAGGAGCCCTTGCTTTGTTTTTTGGGTCAGTGTCTTAAATTTGTCCAGGTCTGGACTGCTAACTCATACTGTTCTAAAAGTGATTACTACTACCCTTTTCTGGTATGATCATCTTGAGTTTCTTTACGTAACTATTCTACTCCCCCTCAATATTAATTCATACATTTTGCATGAAACTGACCTGTTTCTTGCTCTGAGTTCCAGGAGTGGGCATGTGACTCAGACCTGACCACTTGGTGTGATTTACAACTGATTAATTTCTTAACTCTGATTAGTCAAAGATGGACACGTGACCCAAGTTGGTCTAAAGAGACTGGAAGTGTAAGAATACTTTTTTTTCTAGAATTACTGAGAAGGAGATGCTCTCTTCCTATCAGGGTTTGTTTCTGAGCTGGTAGGATGTAGACCCGGAGTTGTAGAAACTTTGCCGCCACATGGAGGAACCTTCATGCAGGAAAGCAGAGAGCTCCTACATCCTGCCTTACCCGAAGCTAGCATACCTCTGGAATTTTTAGGTACTATTCTAATAGATTACCTTCCATTACTTAAGCCACTTCTGGTTAAGTTACTGGTAACCAACAGGATCCTGATGGAGATACTTATCAAGTCTTTTCTAGAGACTGGAAAGTGTCCCTAAGCCTCAGCCACCCTGCCTGTAATCTTGCTGCCGGCCTCTTCAACTCTTATTAGGATCTCCCTAAATTTTCTACTCTGTTCTTTTAGATCAGTGGTTCTCAACTCCAGCTGGTTTTGTCCCCTAACAGATATGTGGCAATATCTGGAGACATTTTTGCTTGTCACGAATGGGGCTAGCTGGGTAGAGGCATGGTAAGCTACCAAACATCCTACCACACGTAGGAAAGCCACCTACAAGAAAGAATTACCCAGCCAAAATGTCAGTAGTGCTTGTGATCTTGTGATTTATAATAACAAATATGTATTTGCTCTTTCAGTTCCTGGAATAGAGCTCTTGGAATTTCCTAAATCAGGGTGTCTTTTGTTATGTTAATGATGTGACTTTTGGAAAGCCCCTAGGTAAGCCAAGGATGGGGTCTGGTTTCCAGTGGAGCCAACCAAATGATTAGAGGGTTGAAGCTTTCAGCCCCAACCCTGACCTGTAGGAGGCGGAGAGGGGCTGGGAACTAAGTTAAATCTCTAATGGCCAATGATTTAGTGAATCATGCCTACATAATGAGGTTTCCATAAAACCTCAAAAGGACAGTGTTCAGAGAACTCCCCTTGGTGAACATTTGGAGGTGCTGAGAGAGAGTCCCTCAGACAACATGGAAATTCCACACCCCTTCCCACACACCTTGCCCTATGCATCTCTTCCACTGGATGGTTCCTAGTTATTTCCTCTCATAACAAGCAGGCAATGTACTAAAAGAATTGTTTTCCTGAGTTCTGTGAGCTGCTCTTGCAAAGTGATGGAACCAGAGGAGGGGGTTGAGGGAGCCACTGATTTCTAGTCAGTTGGCCAGAAGCTCAGGTGACTTGAGATTGACATCTATTAAACTGGAGGAGAGGGGAGTATCCTAGGACCTTAACCTGTGGGACCTTCTGCTCTCTCCAGGTAGACAGTGCCAGAATTGAGTTCCATTGCAGAATTTGTTGATATGTAGGAAAGAATGCCACCAGTCTGGCGTCAGAAGTGTTGTGTCTAATGTAACAGAAAACAAGAATGTGTTTTTTCTTCACAGTGCCACTGTTGCAAAATTCTTGCTTTAGGTGTTATAATCAACTCATTTCCCAGGCACTTGTACTCGCCACCATTCATTAATTCTTCATTCAACAGGTGTACAGTAGAGGCCCTGAGGGGAGCATTCTACTAATGTCAGGAACGTGGCATGGCCAGAGCACAGGCCTTGCCGTCTGGGACCCTACAGGGTATTGGACCCCACTGGCCTTGGCCTCCAACTGCTGGCCTCAGTGAACTTCCCTGAGCCTCAGATCCACCCTGGGCCCCCGTCTAGTGTCAGGTGTTGGACATCCTGAACATGGTTCATTCTGTTGCCTCTTGAGTGGGATCATGAGTAGTAACATCCATCATCCTAAACAGATATTTTTAGCCCAGCGATGTGTCACTTGTAATGACAGCAGAGAATTTTCTCACATTTTGTATGGTCTAAAAGAATTTGGGCTTTTTCAATTTATTTTTTTCTTTCATGGGAGCTTTTCTATGGAGAAGCAGAAGACTGTAATTATGCCTTTTTGGCTCCATGATGTGGTGAGTAATAGACGCTGGTTGAAGGGAGACCATTTACAAACGTAGGGGAAGTGAATGCAAATTCGGTGTTCTGTCTAGAGTATCCATGGTGTATAATTTTGGAAAATGGCTTGCTAATGTCTGGCAGATAACCTCTCAAGGTGTCCCTTTAACATTATTATGCTGGCAGTGTATTTCAGAGCTCAGAAATTTGATTCAAAGAATTTGATTTCTGTGTGTGAACAAGCCTCTTGTTGAAGAATGACGGGAGGGTATGTTTTGTTCCTAGGTGATTCAGACGGACAAAATAGGTTGCTGTGGAATGCTTTGTGACAGGTCTTTTGAAAACCTGGTCATGTATTTTTAGCCTGCAAAACCTCTGTTCTGACACCTTTCCTCATGGGGACCCACTGCAGCTGCTGGGTGAGGGAAGCCCCAGCGCCGCTTTCTCGTCAGGTAACAGCAGGCCACGCAGACAGGGGAGGGAAGCCCTTTTGAATTGTAGCCATGATAATTCTAGAGTTTACAGGGCCACAGGATTCAGCTCAGCAAAGTTGTTTTACAACATAAAATGAAGGTGCCGTGGGGTCAGGCTGGCTGCTGAGAAGGTCTAAGCAGTGGGGGGTTGAGGTGGTAATGGAATGAATCCTGTGACCTAAGAACAGCAAGTCAGAGCATTGCTCTTTTAGAGGAATGTGTGGCTAATGTGCAGTTGGAGGGGCCCAGAGGAATGACCCCGTATGGTTTCTTCATTTGTCATCATTAAACAGCCCTGCACCCAATGCAACCAGACATGTACGTCGGCCTTCCACATTTTCTGTAGAGCTGGGGGGAGGTAGAAACAGAAGTCTTTTCAAGTCTTTTAGCTGCATCGTGTGTTAGAGGCTGAATTCAGATGTGTCTTATTGCTTTGATCGTTTATGAACTACAAGCTGCCAGATTAAAAATATCTTCCTCTTTTTTCTTTTATTTTATGCTGATGTACAGAGGGCGATGGAAAGGAAAAACTGATGAAGATGTTTCAGGTATAGAAGGCACAAAAAAATAACTAAAATATATTTCACACTTACTATGCCCACCCCCCCGCATGGTGTGTATATGCTGCATTCATGATCTAATTAATCTCAATGGAGGAGATGTGATTATTTTAATTTTATTGGTGCAAATGCCATTATGAGTTATCATTTGGTCTTATTTGCCATTACATTTATTCTAGAATAGTACCTGTAATATAAATGATGTTCAATTAATATTTGTTGAATAATTTATAAAATAAATGATGAGATAACTCTAGGTAAGAGAGGTGAAGCAAATTTCTCTCCACCTCCCCACCACTGACTTCTTGTGATGGTAGAATACCTTATTACAGATACATTTCAACTGGATAAAATATTGGCAAAATAATTGGTTGGAAGTTAAAAGAAAAAAGAGAGAGATACCAACTGAGTCAGCTCCTTCTCAGGGAAGTCATAAAGAGACAATCCTGAATTGAAAGGAGGCATAGGGACACGTGCCCCCACATTGGTACCTCCTTTTCCCCTTGAAACAAATACCACATACAGCAGTGGAGGAGAGCCTGAGAAGCTAAGAGCTTTCCAAAATTTTATGGGGTTGAGGTCCAAATACTGGAGTTCACTACCCACATGATGTAAATGTCTATAAACACCCTGAGGATACACAAGTCCTGAAGACCTGGTTCAAATCCCAACTCCACCACTTTCTAGCCAGGCACGTTAGTCTACACTGTTGTTAAAGTTTAATTGAAACCTTAGCAGTGTACACCTTAATGCATTAGCACAAATAGAAAACACCCATTTAATCACTATTCAGGTTAAGAATGAGACCTCCAGAAACCTTCCTTACACCCCGTTTTTCCAAATAACCATTATCCTCACCATAAATTAATTTCACGTTTAACTATATATAAATATCTAGCTTTTTTTATTAGCTTTATGTTTGAGGGATTCATCTATCTTGCTGTGTGTGGCCATTGCCGTTTATTTTCTGTCCCTGTGGGTGACACCATTTTATAGCCCACTATAAGATTTTCCACTTTTACAGCCCATAGTCACCAGTGTAGACATGCCCTTTGGGGCATCAATGCAGCTTAAAGCAACTTTAAATAATATCTTTGTGAAACTGCAGTAGCCCTACTATTTCAGCATCATTCTCCTTGCTTGAGTCGGGAAGGGGGCCTTCTCTGAGTAGAGCAATGGCCCAGGGGACTTCGGAAGAGCATATGAGCAGAGTGTAGATTTGGGCATGAAGAGTGGGATTGTATGTAAGTGGGGGGGAACTTCTCATCTCTGATCTCACCCTTTCCCACCAAAATGCTTTATGCCTTGAACGTGGCTGCCAGTTTCTGTTCAGTAAGTTCATGACCATCTATGTTTCTCATCTTTTTGTCAGCACCTGGTGAAATTGAGGGCTGCCTAGAAGCTCCTGTGTAGCTGGGAACAGAGCATTTTTGCATAGAGCTCAAAGGCAAGGTAGTCACCTGCGAGCTACCTTTTGTCTTACCTGCAATAGGACTGGGCTCCGCAGGGTTTTTGGCTTCGAAGTGAATCTTCTTTGAGATCTCTGGTCTTTGTCTGTCAAGCAGCTCTCACACACTTCCGTTCCCTCTCAGGAACACTTCACTTACTCTACCTCTGCCCAGAATCAGTTTTCCAGATATCCCCAAGGGTCATCTCTTGTTCTAAAATTTATTTTATTTTAACCCCCTTCAAATAGGGACTTTTCTGAAACACTCCATGTTTCTGTCCTCTGTTTAAAAGCACAACTGAAAAGACTGAATTTTTTATGATTTAAAATTATCATCGTGATGATCAATGTTTGCACTCACTCTGATAGTACAATGCTCTTGTTGCTTCTGAAGTGTTTGATGTTACACAAATCGCCTCCGGTCTATCACATTTCAATATGGGTAGCTCTGCATCCTGGTTTTTCAGCTAAGTCCTAACAATGGTAATGAGCCTCTGGTTTCCAGACTGACATCTCGTTGAACCCAACGGAGCTACGTTATATTTCCTTCTGAGTCATGCATGGGGTTTGTGATAGCTGTGGCCATGGCATTTTTCTAGATGATCGTACTTGCTGAAAGGTCGAAACCTATCTTAGTAAATTTGAGAATAAACAGTAAGGGAGAGTAGCAGGTGACCTTTCAAAAGAAAAAATACATTTCTGAAGGCTGTCTATGCCTGGCCTTGCAGCAAATTCTTTCTCCTTAATCATTCCTCTATCATTTCTCTTCCAGATTTTCAAGATTGCCCCTAACTTATGCTTCACTCTTGGACTATTAGATATTCAGAGTCCCAAAACTATAGGTCTCTTGGTCTAAGCTGTGTATCAGGCATTTCAAAAATCCCCAAGGGAAATGAATTTTGGGGGTCTATCTAACCCCCACATATAGTAAAAGAAGTGATCCATTGCAGTGATTGAAATAATTGCTCCTTCAGTGGAGGAGGTATTTTACTTTCCAGAGTTTAACTTAACTTATCCATAGAATCCACAACTCAATTTCCCTTTGGCATGAAGGTGTTCTCTGGTGTCCAGAACAAAAAGGCCCTTGGGACAGCACAGCTGAGATAATGAGTTCAGCACTACGTCAGTCAGACTGGCAAGTTCCAAGAAGCCAAAAGATGTTCCTCAGCAGTCGGTCCTCTTTGAGGACGGGCAGCTCTCAATAAATGGCTGACCAGCAAAGCAGGGTAAAGACTTGGTCCCCTTTCCCCAACTTAGAACAACTCTTGAGGATCCTCCTAGTCACAGCATTCTGATTGGAGTTGACTGAGCCCCTTCACTGGGACTACATCACAGCCCAGGTTCTCTCTCTGTCCAGTCCTGCTTCCTTCCTTTCCCGTTTACAGGTATTCATCCCAGCAGCATCCAAGAAGACATACCCTATGGCCCAATCTTTGTCTCAAAGGCTGCTTTCCAGGGATCCCAGTGAGAGGCAATCCCCTAGAACTCCCTTTTATGTTTGAAGTTTGCCTGTATGAGCAGTTTGAGGTGAGGTGTGAGGATGAGCAAACGAGGTTCAAGATTAAAGAGCGAAGTAAGAACTCAAGGTGGAAGGGCCTTTAATGTCCTTTCGTGGCCCACAATGCTGAGCAAGTACTAAAGCACAGTTTACATGGGAAAACTCAAGTGTGCGTGGCCTTAGGCACAAGCAGACAAAGACCCTAACATTTCCTAGGTTAGATCACCCCTAACTGAAGCTCACACAAGCAGCCAGTTAGATCTTCAAGCTAAGGTGATGAACAGAAACTGGTTCAGAAAGTAAACTGAGGTCTATAATAAGAAACCTATTGGGAGGAGGGAGGCATACATAGACGAATGAGTGATGTACAGATGACCTCCAGATGCTGGAGTACACCAGGGCAAGAAATGATACTTACATGAGTCAACACAAGAAAAATTCCATGCATTCTCTGAAACCGGGGAGTGGAGGAAAGATACTAAGAAAATAGAATGAAGTCATTAGCACCTGGGATTTCTGTAGAATGATGAACTTCACCCAGAGCTTACTGCTGAAGATAAAACAATTGCATCCGGCTTCCTGACCACCCTCAAAGAGCCCTGTCAGGTCAGGACAGAGGCAGGGTCCTCAGTCACTGTCCCTGGCCTGCATGTCTGTGAAGTGGGCTCTCCAACATAGGTGGGACCTGCCAGGTTATTTCAGCCCATAGCTCTTGAGAGCATTTACAACAGCGCTTTATGAAATGTACTCAGTGGGATGAACATGATATATTTCTTTTTTAGGTTCTTTCAGGCAGAATAAAGAGCTCTGGACCTTGAACTCAAGGCATTACAGTTGTAAATTACTCCTCTATTACGTGGTCAGGTCCTGCTCTTGTGCCCAAAACACAGTTTTCCTTTTTCCTTTAAATTCAGCTTTTTTCCATAGATACTTACAGTTATCTTGATGATTAATTTAGGATAGGTCAGATGCCCAAAAGTGGTCGTGCTGAGGGCTGGGATGATAGTTTTTTTTTTTTTTTTTACCAGTAGACTCAACCTTTCTGGTACATGACAGATACCAAGTATTAGGATGTTTCGCTACCACAAAATTCAAAGTGGCAATAGCCAAGACAGAAATTACTGCAGTACGATCACATCTATGGTATAGCATCAGCCTGCAGCATCTATAAAAACATCCACACTATTCATTTTGTCCTCATTTCACATCAGGCTGTTGTTAAATAAGGGTAGTACTTGCTGCCCTGATGTCAAACAGATACACGTGGAAGACAGGGTCTCCCCGTTCCAGGGACAGTTTTCAGCGTGACAGTCCTCATGACTCAGCCTCCTGCCCCCAAACTGTGGCAATTGTGCATGTTCCCAGAAGAAATAAAAACACAAATTTATGTGTTGAACAAAAGAACAGTGTACTGGTGAAGAATTCTAACTATAGTATTATACAGGGTGGGGCAAAAGTACATTTTGTTAACCATATTTAATATCTGTGGGAAAATCTATAATTGAGTATGCATTCTTATTCTTAACTGCTCTCTCTCTCTTCCTTCCACCATCCCTGTTCATTTTCACAGATGACAGAAAGGGAATAAGAAAAAGGGAATCAATTCTTGAGCTGTGTGTTTTAAACACTGATAACCACTCTCTTTAATAGATCATAACGTGATCTATTAAAAATAGGTCATAACGTGCTTATAATACTTAAAAATCCCCCACAAGAGGCAGTGCACACAGGATCAGCCCCTTGGTCTTTTTTTCTTTTTTAACTGCATAGTATCCTGGAGTGAGATCCATATTAATAGATTTAGCTGTATTCTATTTTAATAAATAAATGTATATTATTACATTTTACAGAGCTATTAAGATTTATTAAGTCAGACCCCAAATGGTAAACATTTAAGTTGTTTCCACACTTTTGCCACTGCAAACGATACTAAAAGGAATGTTTGCATATTAACTTACAGTCTGCAAGCCACATGTAAATATAACAACCAAACTCCCCCGAGTCCTCTACAACTCTGGCTCTGTAACAACTTCACAGGTAAGTGAGGAGACAGTGGGGTGGTAGACCTAGTGGGGGGTTAACCCCCTGACTCCTGTCCCTGACATTGTGTCTTTCTCCCTCATGTTTATTTTTTTATCGATGCATCGCCTTCTGGCATTTTCCTTGACATGCCCTGCTCCTTCCCAGCTCCCTGCTTGCTGCCGGGAATGCTTTCCTTCTCTGAGCACCTAACAAATCTCTACTCATCTTTAAAAACCTATCCACACCTCAGCACTCCAATGCAAGCACCTCCCCCTCCTTCCAGAATTAATCACCTGCAAATTGCCAGTGCCCTTCACCTGGTACATACTCTATTAACGCCCACGTACAATTTCATCATAATTATGTGTGCACGTGTTTGTCTTGCCTGCTGGACTCTAAACTCCTGGTGGGCTGGGGCTCAGACTTATTTGTATTCCCACCCTTAATGCCAGGCAGACTTGCCCTGACACATGGACCCTTGACTAATGTTTGCTAAATGGCACAGTGAAAAACGCTGAAGTAAACCTGACTGTCTTTAAAAGAGAAAACCATTTTGGGTTGGGAGTCAGCCGTCAGTCTTAGATTTTTAGGAGACAGTAGGGAGTTTCCGTGGTAGGAAAGGCCGTTTGGAGAGATGGTGATACCAGCTTTTCTCCCTGCCTGCTCTGTGAGTTTTTGACATTTTATTTTCTCTGACATTCTTCAGAACATGCAACTTTGGATTTCTTGTTAAGTTACTCAGAAATTTTCAAGTGCTGAGGAGTCATAATGAAGTTGATAGAAGGGTTAGTATTAAAACCAAAGTAAAAAAAATTTGGAAGGAAACAAAGGGCAACCAAAAAAAGCTTAAGAGACCTAAAAATACTTATGTGGAATGAGGCTTGAAAGGGAGTGTGTGCCTGTATGCAAAGATCCAGGGAGAAATTCTTGCTCCAAGTATGTTAAATTACCGTTCATTCTATTGGAACAGGAATAATTCCTGCTCTTAAAATTCGTGTCAAGGACTCATTTTTAGGTTTTAGTGTAATTATTCCCTAAACTTCTAGCATTCTCAAATAATATCTGAATTAACTGATATTCTTGAAACCATAGATGATAGGAAGATAAACCCTTGACTTAAAAAAGAAAAACAAGTGTTTATAATGCCATACTTGATTTTTGAAAATAATTTCTACTATGCAAAGAATCCACTTCAAATTAAATAGCTTTTTGGGTAATTAAATAGAAATGTCTCTAAAATAAAAGTATTTTGAAGTCAGATTTGGAGCTATTACTATAATGACAAGCAAGAACTTTTAAACTAATATATTAATGAATGTCTTAATGTATTAAATTTATAATTAGAATTTATCCCAATTAACATGGGCCTAGTACTTTAATTCTCCTGATATCACCTTAAAATATTCAAAACCACCCTTTAAAGAAAATTCACCGAAGTGTCATTGTTTTTGAATTTTTGCACATGATATAAAATTTAAAAAGTACAAAGGAGTAGACAGTGACAATCAAGTTTCACTAATTGTCTAGATTTTTTTTGCCATTTTTAAATTGTAATTGTTGTTCAAGTACATTTTTCTGCCTTTTACTCCCATTATTTGTCTGTTTTTAAGGAAAACATATCTATTCCCTGAAGGCGAGTATAAAACATATTTGTAATGCTCTCACCATGTATGACCATATTAACTCATACTTCACAAGTGGTAACATACACTAGACTGTCTCGCTTTTGCTTTCTAGCACTAGACTTGCAGATTTTTCCTAATAGTTCAAATGGAGCTGTATATTTTTACAAATGCATTTCACTCTACTCATTGGTGGTGTCATCATTTATCTTAGCCTTCTGATGATGGACTTTTGGATTGTTTGCAATCTTCTGCATGTAGAGAATATAACATAAATTCGTCACTTGGCCTCAGTGGGAGAAAGAATGTAATTACTGAGCCAAGGAGGATGTAATTTTAAATTTTGAAAGATAAAGCAAAATTGCTCCTCATAGAGGATGTTCCAAATCAATAATACTTCTCCTAGCTGTAAATAAAGTTGCCTATTGTCCATATCTTTATTAACTGGGAATATTACAAACTTTTTTATCTTAGTCAGTCTGAGTTGCAAAATCTGTGTCTCATTATACTTTTAATTTGCATTTGCTCTTTATAAAAATATCAGGCATTTTCATCCAGACAGCCATTATTTTTTCATATGATTTATTAGTCATTTAAAAAACCCACAGCTTTATTGAAGCATAATTTACATACCAGAAAATTCTCCCCAGTGTGAGTATGTAATTCAAGGCAATGTTCCTTAGTAAGTTTATAGTTCTGTAAACACCACCACAACCGAGTTTTAGGACATTTCTGGTACCCTAAAATGTCTCCTGCCTATTTGCAGGTAATCTTCTATCCCATCACTGCCCTAGGAAACCATGGAGCTGCTTTCTGTCTTCACAGTTTACTTTTTCTGGATATTTTATATGAATGGAATTACATAACATATAGCCCTTTGGATCAGACTGCTTTCACTTACCATGATGTTTCCGAGGTTTGTCCATGTGCATTCTACATCAGTACTCTGTTCCTTTCTGAGTAGTTTCTGTTGTATGAATGTACCTCTTTTATTTCTTCACTCACTCCATGGACATTTGGGTGGTTTCCAATCTTAAGCTATTATGAATAATTCTGGTATAAACATTCACTTACAAATATTATGTGAACACAGATTTTAATTTCTTTTAGGTGGGTTCCAAATAGTAATTCTTGGGTTACATGGTAAATGTATGTTTAACTTCATAAGAAGCTGCAAGAGCTGTTTTATGACGTGGCTGTATCCTGTTGCCTCCCCACCAGCAATGAAGGAGGGCTGCAGTTTCTCCACAGCTTCACCTGCACTTGGGATTAGTGTTCTTTTATCACAGCTATTCCAGTAGGTGTGCAGCGGGGCCTCACTGTGGTTTTCATTTGTCTTTTCCTAACGACTAATAAAGCTCGACATGTTTTCACAGGTATATTGGCTATTGCTTATTTTTTATGTAATCTCTATTCAAGTATTTTGTCCATTATTTCTATAAAACTATCCATTTTGTATCATTTGTCTTATTTTTTGGCAAGTTTTTCTTATAAATTCCCTCATAATCTTTTAAATTTTTAAAGCATGGTAGTTTTCATTCCTGATTTTAGTGACTTGTGTTTTCACTCTTTTTTTCCCCTTGGTTAGGCCAGTTAAAGATTTGTACATTGGTTGATTTTTTTAAAGAACCAACCTTTGGTTTCATTGCTGTTTTCCTACTTTCCCCCCTCTATTTTATTGAGTTATTCTCTACACTGCCTTATTTCCTGTTTTCTGCTGGCTTTGGATTTTGTTTGCTCTTCTTTTACTACGCTCTTCGAATGGAAGCATAGTATATTGATTTAGAGACCTTGTTTTCTAATATGTGCCTTAAATGCTATGAATATCTCTCTAAGCACTGCGTTAGCTGCCTGCTGTAACTTTTGATATGTTGTGTTTTTGTTTTCTTTTATGACTTGAATTTGATAGCTTGTGTCCTCCATTTTTTATTGGTTAGTCTAGTTAAGACTTATGAATTTTTTGATATTTAAAAAAACGAACTTTTATTTTTTTTAATTTAGAGATATGTTGTTAATTTCCAAATACTTGAGGATTTCTCAGATTTTATTCATTGTTGATTTCTGAGTTGACTCTATTGTGGTTGAAAACATCCTTTGTATAATTTCAATCTTTTAAAATAATTTGAGCCCTGGCTGGTGTGGTTTAGTGGATTGAGTGCTGGCTCAATTCCCAGTCAGGGCATATGTCTGGGCTGCGGGACAGGTCCCTGGTAGGGGGTATATGAGAGGCAACCATACATTGATATTTCTCTCCCTCTCTTTCTCCCTTCCTTCCTCTCTCTCTAAAAATAAATAAATAAAATCTTTAAAAAAATACTTAAAAATAAAATTAATTGAGATTTGTTTTATGGCCCACCAGATGATCTCATCTTGGAAAATGTTCCATGTGCACTTGAAAAGACCCTGAATTCTACGTTCACTGAGTGAAATATTCTACACAAGTCAATTAATTCGAGTCTATTGATGGTATTGTTTAAGTCTTCTATGTCCTTGTTGATTTTTAAAAAATAAAGTAGTCCTATCGGTTATTGAATCTTAGGTATAGAAATCTCCAAATAATCACTGTTGAATGCTTATTTCTTCATTTCTCTATTCTTTTACTGCTTTCTTTTTTGTTAGGAAAATATTTTTAGTGTATCATTTAAAATCTGTTGATTTTTAAACTATTTTTCTAGTTATTCTCTCAATAGTTTCTCTAGAAATTGTAAAAGACATCTTAATTTATCCATCTCCTAGAGATTATAACTAATTTAATATTCATGAAATATAGAAACTTCCTTCCAATGTAGCTTTATTCTCCTCTCCTCCTGTGTGCTATTATTACTAGATATATTATGTGTTGTTATCAATCTGACAAGGCAGTGTCATAACCACTGCTTTACATAATCTTATGTCTTTTATAGGCATTAAAGGAAGAAATGAAAAAAATAAGCATTTATACTATTTTATATTTACCCACATAATTTTTTTAATTTCTGGTTTTTCATTTCTTTTATGGATTTGAGTTACCGTTTTGTGTCATGACATCCTAAGATTTGTAGGATATCTTTTAACCTTTTAAAAATTTTCTTCCTTTCTTCCCCCAAACTCCAAACAGATGAGTAAGCTCATCAAGATGCTCTCGCTATGAATAAGGAGACTTGGCCGAAAAGGTAGACCAGCTCTTAGCCTGGAAATCAGGGTCTCTCCCTATGTTGAAGAGAATCTTGATTATGACCAGAGGGTTTTACAATACTAAATCCAATGTGAATCTCGTCACACGCAAGATGAGGATATTCTTGCTTGCATAACTTGTTTTCAGAAAACACAGAATTCTGTGATAAATGATGATTCTGCCCCATTAGGTAAATATGGGCAGACAGCCATGGTTTACTGGCTCACCTGGTACTGCAGGTTGGAAGTTTAAACCCATGATTCAATCTCCCAAGGATATTGTCAAATACTGAACTCAGACCTCCAAGGAATGAAAAAATGTATTTGGAAAAGCACCCTTTGAAAACTACATCTATAGGAAGGTTTGAACTCAATGATGTATTGGCTAGGAAGAGACCACAAATTCAACAAAGGAAAGCAAAACCAAAATTTAATAGTGTGCTCCTTCCTTTTTGATTTTTTTACAATAAATGAAACTAAGATTAAGAAGAAGAGAGAATAATTGTCTTGAGAAGACATGAAATTTATTACCCTATAAAGCTTTATTTTTAAAAAGAAGTATTTTATCCCAGATGGAATTGTGTCTCCACTATTATGTGACACTACATGTGAGTGCCTTGCTTAGTAGTCACATTTTTTTTGAGTACTGACTCTATTGTTAATCATTCCAAATATTGTCATTACTATTGTCAAGGCTAAAAAGGGTTTGTTTTTAAGTTTCAGAATTCTATTTAAATCTTTTGCCCTAGATTTTTCTTGGTGACACTTTCTTATTTCTTTGAAATTTGTATACTTCTTTTTCATATTTTGAGAAATGTCATGAAGTATTTTATTTCTGCTACCTTTTCCATGGCGTTGAAAAGATGCAAAGATTTATGCAGCTGGAATGAATTCCTTCTTAATCATTTTAGACATTTCTGTGATAATGAGTATGTGTAATTTCTCAGCTCTCTCGATTTATTATAGGTTAGAAATACTCCTTTAAGGTTAGTGGATGCATTTTGTGGTGGAAGAAGGGGAGAGAGGAGTTTGAAAGTTATTTTAAGACAATGAGAAAATTTTGTATGTGTCTGGGGGGCGTGAACTTAATGAAGGTTTTTTTTCATGCAGGAGGCAGGTCTACCAAAAATAGTAGCTTGTGGGTTGATAATTTTTACTACTTGTGGAATAGGCTTTAGGAGGCACAGGATTGGACAGATTGTTCAGGGAAGAATATCTTGGGCTAAGCATTCTGTTTAGCACTAAGGGTTCCCCATAGTCATAGTGCCCAGAGAATTAGCATGTGAACTGGTTCTTCCCTCCCCTTTCCGTGTTAAATTCGGTCTCATGGTTGACATTATTACAGAAGCTTACTACCTGCAGAACAGCTAATTCTATCAGTGTGACACTTGAAATAGGCTCTTAGAATCCTGACACCATGACCTCACCAAGTTCGCATCATTAAACAACAGATAAATTTAGAAAGAACTTGGATCTACGTGATATATTACTTCACAGGACTTAATAGGTATTCATCTGTAGCCTGTCTTTTTTCGCCTAAGGCTGGTATAGCTAGAATGGCATTGCTTGACTTCCTAACTGGGAAAATGCCAGACTATTGATGACTTTTCAAAAATTGAAAGATATTTATTTTTTTAAATATATTTTATTGATTATACCATTAGAGTTGTTCTATTCCCCCCCTTCATTCCCCTCCACCTTGCACACCCCCTCCCTCACCCTTCCCCCCTTTAGTTTATGACCACATGTCTCAAGTTCTTTAGATTCTATATTTCCCATACTATTCTTGCCCTCCCCCTATCTATTTTTTACCTACCGTCTATGCTACTTATTTTCTGTATCTTCTCCCCCCTTCTCCTCCTCCCACTCCCCTGTTGCTAACCCTCCATGTTTTCTTCATTTCTATGGTTCTGCTCCTGATCTAGCTGTCCTCTTGGTTTGCTTTTGTTTTAGATGTGGTTGTTAATAACTGTGATTTTGCTGTCCTTTCACTGTTCATAGTTTTTATCTTCTTTTTCTTAGATAAGTCCCTTTAACATTGCATATAATAAGAGCTTGGTGATGATGAACTCCTTGAATTTGATCTTATCTGAGAAGCACTTTATCTTTCCTTCCATTCTAAATGAAAGCTTTGCTGGATAGAGCAGTCTTGGATATAGGCCTTTGGATTTCATGACTTGGAATACTTCTTTCCAGCCCCTTCTTGCCTGTAAGGTCTCTTTTGAGAAATCCGCTGACAGTCTGATGGGCACTCCTTTGTAGGTGACTGTCCCCTTATCCCTTGATGCTTCTAGGATTCTCTCCTTCATTTTGGTCTTGGCTAATGTAATTATGATGTGCCTTGGTGTGTTCCTTCTTGGGTCCAACTTCTTTGGGACTCTCTGAGCTTCCTGGATTTCCTGGAAGTCTATTTCCTTTGCCAGACTGCAGAAGTTCTCCTTTATTATTTGTTCAAATAAGTTTTCCACTTGTGGCTATTTCTTTTCCCCTTCTGGTACCCCTATAATTCGGATGTTGGAACGTTTAAAGATGTCCTGGAGGTTCCTAATCCTCTCCTCATTTTTTTGAATTCTTGTAACTTCACTTTTTCCTGTTTGGTCATTTCTTTCTTCCTTCTGGCCCACCCCCTTGATTTGAGTCCCAGTTTCCTTTCCATCACTATTGGTTTCCTGTGCATTTCCCTTCATTTCACTTAGTTTAGCTTTCATATGTTCCTCTAATTTGTGGCTAAAATCAACCAGTTCTGTGAGCATCCTGAACACCAGTGTCTTGAATTGTGCTTCTGAGAGGCTGGCAATTTCTCGGTCACTGAGAGTTATCGGCTCTGGGACTTTGAGTTCTTCTTGTGCCATCTTTTGGGCTGTTTGTGCCTGTTCCATAGCAGGATGGGAGCCTTAGGTGTTCACTAGAGCAGGGCAAATAAGTCGCTGGGTTGTGACGCTGTATGTGGGGGCGGGGCCAAAGGAAAGCAATGGCGGGCACCCTTTGCTGCCTCCCACCGCCACTGCAGGCCATGTGATTTGTCCCACTGCGCCCAGATGGGCTGCTTGGTTCGTCCCACTGCTCGTGAATGTGAGACCACGGTCAGCTGCTGCTGGGTTCGTTGCTGGGGGCTGCATGGTCCGTCTCACTGCTCACTCCCGCCGTCCGGAGCCCTCACTGGGTCCATGCTGCTATCCCGGCTGCCTTGGTGCCTGGGGTCAGGAGATCTTTCCTGCCCAACCCAGCTCTGCTGCTGGCTCCGCCCCTCTTACTGGTCTGGTTGAAAGGTTCGTTGTTGTTGGACTTCCATATAATTCAATTTTCTTTTCTTTGGCTGCGGCTTTGTTCTCCAAACCTTTGTTGTATTCAAACTTGGTTGTGGGAGAAGGCACAGTGTTTCTACCTACGCCTCCATCTTGGTGGAAGTGAAAGATATTTATTCATTCAACAAGCATTTTTTACATTTTTATTTTTTAAAATATTGTTTTATTGTTGGTCAAGTACAGTTGTCTCCACTTTGCACCTGCCCCCGCCATTGAGCTTCTATTGTTTGTCTGGTGCCATGTTAGTTGCTGCATCTATAATAACAGACCAAGCAGACAAGACCTCTTTTCTCCTAAAACACTTGAACTTATGGGGGAAATAGATAATAAAATAATTAAACAAATCATATTGATGTATAAAGTCATGTAAAGATATAAAACCAGGACCACTTGTCTGGAGACTAGAGGGAGACTTCACCAACACCAATGAAGGGTTTGTGGTGGAAGCAAGTGATTTAGGAAGAGGGAGGCTGTGTGTGCATAGGTCTCACAGCAAAAGCAAGCATCGCTGGTCTCAGGAATCCACCCTCACCCCCACTTAAGTAGCTAAAATGGTGAAGCAGAACATACAAGGGGCTCAAATATAAAATATAAGACTAGAAAGGTAAGCAGAGGCCAGATAGTGAAGAATACTAAAATGTATAAAGGAGGTTGCTCTTTAGAAATTCCAACCTTATAATTCAGGAAAATAGATTCTATGTTGAGTCATTAGTTAAGTAGATAAATTCTTAGCTCAAGATTTTTGCAGTAATTGAAACTCTTTTTCTTGAAGGAATAATAAAATTAGTGATTTGTACATTGTTGTATATGATGAAAGAAATACCTCTAATATCCATAGCAGGAAAAAAACAACTCATTTTGACTTTTAGTGTGGTGCTATATTATCCATTTTTGGATGCAAAAGTAAATGTGTATTTGTCAAATTAAAGCATATTATTAAGACTTGGAAATAGTTGATCAATTTGGTTTGTACGGATGTGGTATAACACAGGAGAATACAATTTTTCATATTCAAAAGCCTTGTGATAAAGGTATTTGTGCAGGTTTAGACATTATCTTTAGAAGTAAAAATATAAGAAGAACCAATAAATAATTTGTCTTCTTTTCTGCTGTAGCTATTAGCTAGCTTTAATGTTAGAAACATCGGAACACATATATTCTAGTAGGCATAGCTTGAGATATTATCTTTGCATAAGAAGGGAAAATAAATAAATGAATCTTTTATTTTGAATAAATAAATGAATATTTTATCTTTTGTTTGTAGAGGGGGGAAAAGCTGAGGCAACTTCCATAGGAGTCCTTTTACCCTTCAGTTCCCTAGACAGAGGAGCTAAGTTAAGGGTTATTTTTATTTTCTTCTGTTTTTTTTATGGTTTAGTTAAAGTAGCAAGGAAATTAAAATGTGACTCATAATATTGCGTCATTCCCAGCAATTTTCCCTGACAGTCTTTGATAAGTTTGTTTTATCTTTAACATTAAGGCAAATTTACCGTTCCTCTGTCCCACTAAGGAAGCCCAGGAGAAATTTCTTCCCCTCCATCTTCATCCACAGTGCCCCACTTGGAAGAATAACTTTGTGGGTGGGAGTGTGTGAAACGTGGACTCTTACACCCTTTGTAGAAAGCCCTTGCTGTTTGGAAGACCCTCTGTTCAATCTGGATGGGAGGACAAACCAAGTGTTTGGACATCCATCTTCAAAAGTCTGTGACTGGGCAGGACCTTCCTTGTGGTAGCCTGGGTCCCAGATGATCAGACCTGTGCCTCTTGTGGGTGGTATTTTCTTCAGGGGACACTGGGGCATTGATTTAATGGTGATGTCTGAGGCCCATGACGCATCTGGTTGAGCAGGTGTGCGGTCAGCCCTTACCGCTGTATTCACCCTCCTGACTACTGCCCTAACTTCCAATTCCACACACACCTTTTCTTAGCATTTAGTGACTGAAAAGCCTCATTTTCTGTGTTTAAATCCTACATACTGTGCTCATGTATTTGTCACAACCCACAAAATGTGCTGTGAACCCACTCCATAATAAAAAATTATTGACCACATTTCATAGGTCGTGTACTCTGACAAGACTTTATAAGCGTTCTCATTGGGTGCTCTCAATAACCCCACGAGAAAACATTATTATCCCTGTGTTTCATATGATGAAACTGAGACAAAAGAAATGCAATAATTTGCAGTTACTAGTAAAGAGGAAGACCCAGATTTGAACCTGGGTAGACTAAGTTCAAAGCCTAAACCCTCAAGCACTTGACAACAGACACACTGAGCAAACTCTATCATATTAACAATTCATAGTTATCTAGCATCTTGGCTTCTGCTTAATAAAAAGGTAGGTTGCATATCACATAAACTCTCTGAGGAAGTCATATCTGGACTTCTTTTGGTAGGATCTAGGAGAAGAAAAGTTGAGTCAGTAAGGGGGGAGCCCTCCTAGTTCATTTTTTATGAAGTACAAGAAGTATGAAGAAGGACAGATGTGTTATAAAAAGGCAACTGAACGAAATTTTGAGATGCAACACCACATATGGGTTTACTTTTTCTTCTTCCAATGCTGAGATATGGTAATTAAGCAAACTGTGTTGCCAAAGAGGGTTCTGGGTTTCAGGGTAAATACATCTATCTAACGTGGAGTGATTAGGATGGAAAACCCCCGTGGAATGCGAGGGAAGAGGAGCCCTTGGATCTGGCCTCCATTCCAGCACTTACTGGTAAGCCTTGAGCAGTTCAAGAGTTACCTCTGCTGGCATGCTGTTAGCTGAGGGTAAGCAAAACAACTAAGCTGCACGAGGTCATATCTGTACCAGCCTCACTTAGAAGCCCTTCTCAACCTTTGGGATTATTACATTTCAACACAGAAAGGGCAGGCATTTTAGTTCATCTCTGGATTGATGAGGGACTAAAGACCAAACCTGGAGAACAAAAGGTAGAGGGAACAGAAGTGTCTCTGCTGTCTAATGCCTCATCTGTACTGTTCCATATGCATGTACAATCAACACGAATATAGTTTAAAAAGAGCACTACTCATTTTGGAAGCATTTGGGCACAGGAACTTTGCCTGAATGGAAGTGTTGCTGGGGCCTAGTTCCAGCTCAGGAGGAAAGCCAGATGATTGTCACTGGTGATGTGCTTTCTTGTTCCACCTGAGTATCGTTCCTCTTATCTCCCGAAAGCACTCAGCTGTGATTTCAAATATCATTAAGATTTCCATGGTCAATTAGCTTCCAATTATTCCTGGTATGTCTGAGGCCACAGCATGTCTGCCTAAACAGGGCTGCCAAGCCCCTTTGAAGGGATGAGATGCAAACAAGCCATGGAAACCAGTGTGGTTATCTTTGCCTTTCTTAGAAGAAGAGCACAGAGGTGGCAGAGACTGTGGATGTTTACATGGCTGTTCATGGCATGTGCCACAGAAGACACTGCTAAGTAATGTTCCCGATGGCCTTGAACATCTCTGGGCATGAGACCCCCAGCAGTGAAGTCAGTTTTTGATCTGATTGCTATTTAGAGCCCATGCTGTTTTGTGAAGAATAAGATTCAAGATAACTAGAGTCACTTCCCTAGTCAGTTTTCTCCGTGTTTTTTTTTTCCCCCAAAGTAACTGAACGCAGCTTCATGCTCCCAGCAAAAAGAGTCATCAATAAATTTAAGCTTGTTTCATGGGAGACAGAAAGAAAACATCACAACACTCTCCTAAGACAGTTGTATCGATCAGCATCATTTCACTCAGGTTTCCCACTATGTTATAGAACATTTAAAGAGACAAATTGTGGGAGACCTACTTCCACCATGGCTTCTTGCTGTATTTATTCAAGTAAAAGAAACACCAGTGTGGGGTCACCCCATGCTGGGCTGGCCCAGATTTTGTACTTCATCACAGTTTCATGTGTTCCAGAGAATGAGTGAATATAAATACATCATTGACAATGAGGCATATTAACACAACCGTGAAAGGTGAAAAAAGGAAAGATAACAAGGAAGGAAGGTAGGAAGGAAGGAAAGAAGATAAACACTTTGTCAATATGCAATAGAAATAAACAAGCATGGCACTATTATTATAAAGGATTTATAAACCTACCCAAACAAGTTTACTGTCCATGGTTTTTAAGGCCCAGATTTGAAATGTGACACACATAATTTTATAAATACTTTCAATATTAAAAGTGAAATTTATTCTTTACCACATACCAAGGAACAACCATCATTATGTATACTTTTGGAATATACATCTATATATTTAGAATTTGTGGTGAGTTAGATAAAGACTGGTCTGAAATTTTGCTCTGTCAATGTATAAACAGATTCCTCATTCTGTATATAAGCTCTTGATTATTACTTTTTCCAATGATCCAAGAGTACTGACAAGATTCTAAGGAAATGGATGTGTTTGTGTGGGCTGATTCGTAGTGAATGGTCCATCTGTCAGCATCCCGGGTGATAAAAAGATGTGGAGAAAACAAGGTGAGATTAAAGAAAAGAGAAGGAAGTGGACATGAGTCAGCTATTAGGAAGCAGTAGACGTGAAAAAGCAGTGGAGATTTCTGCTTGGTGTGGGTCATTTAGGGTTGTGGCTTGTAGCATCGGGTTCTTCAGAGAGGCAAGAGAAACACGTATTTGAGCAGTTACTACAGGTAGACTGCCTTGTATTTATTTTCTTATTTTAATTTTCTCATCTGACCATGATGGGCAGCATTTTTAAATCCCATTTCACAAGACATAAGAAAATAACAGAAATCTCAGTGAGGTTATGTAATGTGCCATGAATTGTTTGCACAATTAACAAAGGAAAGATGTGAGATTTGAAATCACATATCTGACTTGAACTCTTTGCTACTATGGCAGAAGGTATTTTGCAAAGAGGGCCATGGCATCGTCTCCCATCCAAGCTCTTCTACAATGTTATCTGTCCATTCCCCGTCAAGAGGTGGTGTCCAATTCCCCGCCCCTAGAATCTGGGCTGGCCTATGAGTCACTTGTAACCAATGGAATATGGAAGAAATGACATTGCATGAGCTGCAAGGCTTGATCAGGAAAGGCCCAAAGCCCATGCAAGCTTCTTGGGACACGTGTGCTGTGGGAAGCTAGTTCTTATGGTAAAAGACTACCCTGATCCTGCTGTCTTAGAAATACTATATTAGATGCTATTGTCAACTGTTCTAGCTGGCCCAGCCTTCCTGCCATTGCTGCCAGCGCACACATACTGTCATGTATGTGAAGCCATGTCGCTTTCTCCAAAGCAGCAGAGTCACCTCTAAGTACCACTGAGTGAACCCAGTCAACTCCATTTAAAGCAGATTAGTCTAGTCAAGCCCTGCCCACATTCTTGACCCACAGAACCATAAGCTATACTAAATTTTGGGAAGTGTGTTACATAGCAGTAGGAAATGGAACATCTTTTAACCATAGGGTTTCCCTTTGCCCTAGTAGGGGTGTTCAGCCTTTTGGCATCTCTCGACAACACTGGAAAAAGAAGAGTTGTCTTGGGCTCGCATTAAATATACAAACACTAATGAAAACTGATGAGTGGGAAAAAAAGGCTTTGAGTAAATGTACGATTTTTTGTTGGGCCACATTCATAGCCATCAGGTGCCACGTGTAGCCCATGGGTTGCCAGCTGGACACCCCAGCACCTAAGGCAAGACAAATAGAGAAAGAAGGAATGATACACACCTTAGTGCCTAGAAGAACTTTTACAGTCTCACTAATTAGAAACTGATCAAAACTGATAAAAAGAGTTTTCAGGAGGCTAGTTAGGGAAGGGTTGGGGCCCAGTACAAGCTGGTGGGAAAATTTCAACTAAAAGGCTACTATAAATAAGATGTTACATCTCTGCAATTGCTTCAGATTTTGTCTCCATTGCTGTCTCCTCTCCCATAATCTTTCCCAGTTCTAACCTTACACAATTATCTGAATTAAGCTCAGTCAACTCTTCCATTACTTCACAATACTGTACTCTGCTCACTCAGCCATGTCTACAGAAAACAGTCTAAATTTCTTACCTTGTCAGATCAGACAGAGTAAAGACTAAGAGTAAAGGGTTTGGAGTTAGAAAGACTTGAGGGTGGCTAAATTTCTCACCAGAAAACCTTGTGGTCTGTCAGTATTTTTGTGTTGTCTATTTCTGGATATGCAGCATTTACTATGACCAAGATGATGTTTTCTGGAATAATGTGATTATTCTTTGAAAGGCATCCTTATAAGCAAGTAACTCACGTCGATACTTTATACACTTTCTTGAATTTCTCAGTAAATTTTACTCTCAGTCACCCTTTCTGCAAATAATTTAAGGCCTATCTAGGATTCCAGACAGTTATTTATAGCATCTGCTCAACCAAAAAAGTTATCAGGGAAGTGTCTATACATTAAAGTTGCTAGAAAAATGCCCTAGATGATTCAGGATTATATTTCTTTTCCAAGTTCCTGGGGAAGTGCATTATCCAAAGTACGTGGAAATGTCCTCGGGCCTGCAAATGTGATGACATAGTTAAGGGTAAAGAATGATCTCCCCAGCCAAAAAAATTATTATCCTAGCCTAATGATCAGCACAGATTTTAAAGGCAGTTGTAGAGTCTGTCAGGGGCCCTCTCATCTTTCCCAACAGAAGAGTCCATCTGCACCCCACTGTCTTTAGTATATGACTCTGTTGTGGGACAAGTGGGGGCTACTTTAGTGCTGACAGTACTTTGTGACGCAGCCCAGTGGCAATATCATAAGGTGAAACGTTAGTGGTAAGAAACGGTGGGTTTATCAGATGCTGGGACAGGAATACGCAGCCTTAGGGATTATTTGAAATGTACCCTCAGGGTTAACACCTCTGATCTTCTGATCGGACCTTATCAGAGAATGTTTTCCCATCAAATTTGTCTGGACCCTTGGTTTCCTATTCACCTTACTCCTTCCCTAAACCCATCACCTATGATTTTGGATTAACTATTAGAATCTTATTTATTATTCTCAACCACACTTGAATTTGGAATCTTCTTTTAATTGACTTAGAAATGACTTGGCCGGCATTCCACTTTCTCTCACCATGTGCCAAGTTCTAGGAGGCCGGCATATCATGGCATTTGGGAGCATTATTTGTGGGTTAGACTACTTGGATTTGATCTCAGCCTTGGGTGGAGCAAATTATTCAACCTTTCTCAGCATCATTTTGCATTATTAAAAAAGTGATTTTTTTAAAGATTATATTTATTTATTTATCTTTAGAGGGGAAGGGGAGAGGGAGAGAAACATTGACCCCCAGCAGGGGTTGCCTTTTGTGCGTCCCCTGCTGGGAACTGGCCTGCAGGGAACCTGCCTGCAGCCCAGGCGTGTGCCCTGACTGGGAATCGAACCGCGATCCTCTGGTTCGCAGGCCTGTGCTCAATCCACTGAGCTACACCAGCCAGGGCATCAAAAAGTGATTTTAATAAATGTACTTGCTCAAGAGATTGTTATGTAATTGAAAAAGATTGATACCTTATGCAAAATGCTAAAAAAACCAGCCTTTATTATTATTGATGTTGTTGTTAAGTTCTTTTAAGTATGTAATATTGGACCATACTCTATTGTCAACTTTGCTGTTCTACTTCTTCCTTAGCAACTTCAAGGGCTCCCAGTCTGTTTCCCTGCTAATTACCCAAATGGGTTAGGTTTAATAATAATACATCAATGCCAATGTATTATTCAATATTTGCAAAACTCTTATAAGGATCTACAGCACAACTCTCTCATAAAAGAAAAGGGTGGTAGAAAGTAAAAATCCTAGGAGAACTAAAGTAGTTTCTATGATCACTTGAAGTGTTTTTATCACATATTGAAGATGGATTGCATGGATTACTTACTATTCTATATGTTTCCTGAAGTCAAGGATCATGTCTGTCTCACTCACTGCAGTAGGTACTCTTAGTACCTCATACAGTGTCCTGAAGGTAGGATGCCCTCAGTAAAGATTCACTGAATGAAGGTACCAACTTTACATCTCTGGGGAGGATTGTCCCAATAGCAGCTGTATTGTCTAAGAAAATGACTCTGGAAGATACATTTCATTATTTTTCTTCCTTCTTTCCTCCCTCCTTTCATCTCTTTCTCTTTCTTCTTTTTGAGGTAGCTGAAAATAGTTTGGAATGTTTAAAGCCTGTCCTTCATTTCACTTTGTGTTGGTGCCACACTTGGGATATTATTGAAATACAATATTAGTCCTGAGATTCTGTTTTTGAAAAGACCATGAACAATTGGAATACTTCAGGGGTAATAGAACTTTTCAACTGAAGAGTTGAGTCTTTGGGCAAGTGATAGCACATAATTTTTCAAACAGCAATGAAGAATCTTGGTTGAAGTTCAGGTTTGCAAACATATTTCCCTTGGCATGAAGAACAATGTGATGATAGACGGGAGATGCTAAAAACAGGTGGAGGACAACAAAACATAATTAGAATTAGAATCATGACATATTAGAATTAGGACAATAGGTGAAAAATCTGGTAGAAAAATAAAGCAGACAACTTTTTTGCTGATTATTTTTATACCAAAATGAGAGACTCCTTCTGTCTTGCACAGCAGGTATTTTTATGAACTCTATTGCAAATATCCCAGAACCCGGGCAATATTGTGTAGAACACCCTTCACCATCGCAAGAATACTCAAGATCATGTCATGCCTTATAAGAGAAGTTCTATGGCTCCTTAATCATGAATTTTAAAAATTAATATAGTTTCTTAGATGACTCTGCTTCTTGTATAACCTCAGTTTACATCCTGGAATCAGCACATAGACCATGGATGTTAGCCTTCCAATCTGAGCACAACTGTGGATGTGGTGAGATGTGCCTTTTTTCATGCCTGTTGACTAGTGCTATCTATTTTGTGTCATGGTGTTTATCTCTCATAGGTCAGACTGTCAGCCTAAGTGTCACTGAGAACTCTGTCTTTACTAGCACATGCTAGGTGACACAATCATCCTTCTTAAAGTCTTCTCTTGGGCCATCACAACCGTCGATGCCATTAAAGGCTTCTGTCAGCAACTGGGCATGTTGGGCTTCCACAGTGTATTATCCAATAAACCCCAGACTTGGTGTGCTGAGTGGGCTGATACAGCTTTGGAGTCGAAACAGCAAAGTCATTGATTATATTTATTTAATTTGTGTCTGATTACGGCTGGTGAGAAGTATCTGGTTAGAGATCTTAAGCGTTTATCAAATGTCTCAGTCTAAATGGAAGTGAGTCTGAACCTTTCCCCTGTGTTATCCCCCGATCCCCTTGCAATAGTTGGTTCAATGGGCCTGGGTGCCTGGATAGGCACGTTTCACCAGAGAACTGGGGATGCCGGGAGGCAGAAGCGCAAGAGAAGCAGAAAACCTGTGGGAAAGCTGAAGCCCAAAGGCTGAAAGGAAATCACAGTTTGGCTGAAGTTCAAAAGCAGGTCTGGGGCTGGACTACTTGGCTTTGAATCCTGCCTCTGTCCTTAGTTGTGTCGCTGTGGTCATATCATTAATCACTCTACCTCAGATTCCACACTCATGGAGGAAAAGAACAACAAACTCAATGATATATATGTATAGCATCTATGTGTTAACTGTTACTGTTAGTATTATTATCATCAATATTACCACACCCAGGGTAAAACCAGGGACAGAGACAAGTTCTAACTCCTCTACTAGTCAAGTATGGTCTGTCAACATCGGCCTCACCTGGAAGCATGTTAGAAGTGCAGAATCTCAGGCCCCACCCCACCCTTCTGTTTCAGAATCTGCATTTTCACAAGGCCTTTTGCTTGACTCCTGAGCGCACTGAAGTTTGGAAAGCCCTGATCCAAATCAAACAACAGAGAGAGAGAGAGAGAGAGAGAAGGGAATACATATGGAAGGAAGGTTGAAGGATTTAAATCAGTGTGCTGAATGAGATCTAACACTGGGTTTTTTTTGTGGGCTGACAGGAACCAGCAGAGGGAATGGGTTGCCCTGGTTTCCCTGCGTGGAGAGGAACCCTGGGGATGATGAGGGATCTTAGGGCAAATACTAGAGCCTACAGCTTAGCTTTGTGTTTAAAACTCTCATTCAGCCCTGGCTGCTGTAGCTCAGTGGGTTGAGCACAGGCCTGCGAATGAACGGATCACAGTTTGATTCCCGGTCAGGGCACATGCCTGAGTTGCAGGCCAGGTCCCAGCAGGGGACTCACGAGAAGCAACCATACATTGATATTTCTCTCCTTCTCTCCTTCGCCCCTAAAGATAAATAAATAAAATCTTTAAAAAATGAAAAAATGAAACTCTCATTCATGTTTGTTTACTCAGCAATGAAAGGAAAGGCTCTCATAATTGGAATCCGCTGCAGTCTTCCCACAGCATCCAGTTAGAGACAAGCCGAGGGGCTGTCAGGATGCAGATCATCGATGATTACAGACCAGTCATCCTGGAGAGAAAACTTTACTTTGTCTTAAATGCTCTACCTTTTTACTCTGAGCTTCACCAAAGGATCCATGACTAGGGAAGACAGAAAGCTGGATAGAAAGGCGATCTTCACTGCTGCAAAATACATTCTTGTCAAAACCACAAAACGCCGCAGCACTTAAAGAACATGAAAAGTCACCGTAATATTCACACTGAACGATGGCCTCTCCCCTCCCTTTTTGTGTAAGGATCTCACCAGAGGAGAGATGACATGGGGACAGATCGTCTTAATCTTTCTTTTCCTCCGGTCCTCTGAAGAAAGACCTTTTCAGCAAATTAAACAGGTAAACAAGACTTTAAGGAGACTGCTTAAACTGCTTAATAGGACAAATTGTTTTTTAACACCCTTAAGCAGCTGTTGGAATCGTCAATTTACATACAAATAATGGGTATGCTAATTGCAAATCTTTCTCTCCAAGTCATTAAAAATACAAGTGTCCTTTGGGACTTCTAAACGACAGTTTATTGTTGTTCTTATTAGTTACTACACATACTTGGGCTCACCTATTTCAATATTTTTTATATAGTTTTTGCAGTTTAGGTAGTTCTTCTGCACATATGTAGTTGAGTTTGTGAGATTCTACTATATGTAGACTTGAACAAATTGGCAAAAAAAATTAAAAATTCATTATGGTGCAAAATAATTTAACCAGTGTATGATTTTTTTCCACTTGGCTTTTTAGTTTACCTACTATATCTTAGTTATCTTGTGGAAGAGAATGTTCAGAGCCAGGGAATTATAGTGTTATTGCTCTGGGCCATAATTTGAATTATTACTGATATCCTATACTTCCAGAGTATAATTTACTTTAGGTATAACCACTTTTTTCTTGGATATTGAACCTGTGAAACTTATTGATATGCATCACTAATTTGCATTAATATGAATGAGAATACCGATTATTTCTGAATTATTATTACTTATGGATCACTATCTGAATACCATTGCTTCCTTAAAAACAGCACATAAAGTATTTATTTGATTTATTTTGTACATGAGGTGGTTTATACTTAGATATAGTAATTAAAAATAAGCCCAAGAAAACTCAAGGAAACAGAGAAATAAATGTTAAGAGGCACTTCTGGTAATATGGTTATTTCAATTAGGCACTGAGTCTGAATATAAATTCAAAGTGACTAAAGAATTAAAAGGTCCTGAAATGCATGGTCAAGTCATCATCCATTTTTAATCCCCGTTTAGATCTTTGAGTAACCCCTCCTGACAAGTGCGAATAATTTATATTTTAAGAAAATTAACGTGGTCTGATCATTAAAATTTAACTAAGAATGCTTCCAAGTGACTATGGGGACAGTATTCTGAGCTCTGACTCCAGCACAGGTGCTTGAATAATTTAGGTGAAATCAATTTTTGGAAATACTTCAAAGCAATGATGAAGATATTATTCAGTTATGCACCAAATCTAATCACATATGTATCACTTAGAAATCTAGCTTTATATAACAATTAATAAATAATAAACATTTTAAAATATGACCACAAAAAGCATAAAGCAACCTAAAATTGTTTCATACTTCATTTATATTAAATTTTTCTTCAAAACGGACTCATTCACTCAAGCCCCCCCCACATGTGTTGGTGAACCCCCTGCCCATCCCTGCACCCCTGCTTTTTTGTTATCAGAATTAGGGAAGTTTCCACTAAGTTTCATTTTTCCCTCACATCCATTAAATATCTCTTACATAGAACAGGCTAAACATACTTTCTTTGGATCCTCATCAATTTCTAGAGTGAAGATTGTATTTTTCTGCAAACATTTTTGTCACTTTCCTACAGTACTCTCTAAATTCTCATTTTTTTCTACCTTTGTTCTTTATTTAGAAAATAAACTAGCTTTCAAAGTTGCCATGAGTTTCAAGCAATCAGAGATATTTTAGTAACAAGCCATGCTGTCCTAATTCATCCTTAAAAGCCCCTTCTCTTCCTTTTCTCCTTCCTTTTTATTGTCCCTCTTTCTTTTGTGAACCTATTAAGACATGTGTTTCACAATCACACACGTTTATTGAATTGAATATCAAAACAAACATTGTATAACCTGAAAAAATGTTGCATAATAATCAGCTGTAAGTAAACTTTGAAACTAAGCATAAATATGGATTTATCATAAAACTAAAGGCTATTCAGTGGTAAGTGAAAAACATCTTGACTTACAAATTTGTAAACGATCTGTAAATATTGTTCAAAAAACTGGTTGTTCTAGCGGCATTGTAAGAACATAAGTTATAGTGTTAAATGTTACCTCAGTAAGAATATTTTAGACATATCTGATGGCCTAATTTAATAAAGGGGTTGTAGGGGACTGGTTTTTCTTGGCCTGGCAAATGTGACTCAGCTCTGTATGAAAAACCTATAGTTGCCAAGTGGTGGGCAGGAGCCAGATCTTCAAACCAAGTTTTCCTGTGGGAATCAGGCCTAGAAAATGCATACAGATTGTTACGGCTTGCTCTTGCTAAAACTCCATCACCCTGGTCTAAAACAACAAATATGTATTCTCTATCTTCAAGGTAATATCCAAAGCCTGTATGAGTTTTCCCAAGGACAGAGCTAATCAGCTCATTGCCATTCCCCTCTGCATGTTATTTTCATTTCCTTGATTGCACCTAAAATGTAGACAATGATATTCTATGTAGTAGGTAATAAATCTTTCTCTGATGTAAGACTCCAGGAAAACAATAAAAGCCTGTCTAGGCAAGGGTCGGGCGCTCCCCTCTTGAGAGAGTGGCCGAAGCATCCATAGGCACTCTCCCCTTGAGAGAGGAGTCTTGCCTGTTCCCTTTTCCCACACAGGATTGTTGTCCCCTGTACATTCCACAACAGGCAGACTGCGGGACGGGGTCTGCAACAAAGGGTGATCTTTAAAAGTTCATGGAAGCCTAGAAAATATAGTATATATCTTAAGCAAGCATTCAGCAAGTTGAGTGAAATCATAATTAATTTTTAATATGTGTCTATAGAGCCATAATCAGAACATTCCATAAATGTTAGGATCTCTTTTGAAATTATGAACAGGGAAGGATGATATGTTGCTACTAACATAGCATTAGGGCATTCACCTCTTTGCATACATACATGTATATACAGTATGAATATAAATGCGTGTAAACCCCAATGTGGTATTTAAATGTATGCTCCTATCAGGATTAATATGTTAAACAATATGTTTTCTTGCCACTAAAAATGAGGGCAAAGTGAAGAAAGGAAAAATAAAATTCTCTCTGTCAAGCTGAGATTAATAATGGGCATTAAGAAAAACAGAAAGAAGTTTTGAAGAAAGCAGCATGAAGTCTGCCCAACCTAGAATCTGATCGCTGATAACCTGTGCTTTGTAATCTGCTGTTCTCCACCTCTGCCCGTCAAATAGAGTTTTACGACCACTTTCACCTCAGTGTTGTTCCAGTCAGCCGGAAAACTCCATGGCTCCTTTGGACACAACGGGTTTTTCTCTCTGTTTCATCTCTAAAGGGGTCACCAATATAGCAAACAATTATGAATTTTCAGGGGAAAGCAGAATATCCATGCAGAGCTGAGCATTTTTTACTCCATGGGATTATTGATTTGTGCAGTGACTTTTGTCCTTGGCAAATCTCAGTTTTCAGTGGTGTGCAATTTTGTAAACATAAGCCAAACTCTTGGGGCCTTCCATCAATTAATACCTACTTTATTGGGAAGCTTGTCTTTCTCCATAGGACTTCACTTTAGATAAAATGAGATTTTGGGGGAAAAAGTATACTAAAATGATGGGCTAATGTTAAGGCCAAACCAAGTAAAGATTAGCCTCACAATTAGTTTTTATTAAAATTGGAAACCAGGTTTGGTTTTTTTTTAAATGTTATTTATTTATTTTTAGAGGGGAAGGGAAGGAGAGAGGGAGAGAAATATCAGTGTATGGGTGCCTCTGCCGGAAACACACAATGTACCATGTGTCCCCTGCCAGGAACTGGCCTGCAACCCAGGCATGTGCCCTGACTGGGAATCAAACCGCGATCCTCTGGTTCTCAGGCCCGTGCTCAATCCACTGAGCTACACCAGCCAGGGCGAAACCAGGTTTTTATTATGAATGATCTCATAATACTCTCAAAAAGGTTCTCATTCCTGTTATTACCGCTAATTTGAGTTGCGTAATCATGTCCCCTGGGGAGCTCGTCTGCACATATAGGATGTTTGGCATTGCCTAGACTATACCCACGAGAGGCCAACAGCACCCTGGCTGCCAGTTGTGACAACCAAAAATATCTCCAGAGAATACCAAATGTCCCTTGGGGGGACAAAATCACCACGTGATTGAGAAACACTGCTCTAAAATATTTTGTGTCCTCTCTTGCAAGTCGCCCAGAAAATTAGGTTTATTACATACAGAAATCCTCTTCATCTGATCCGGGACCCCTCACTGGGCAAGTCTTTTTAAACTGAGCCTCAGCTTCCTCCTTTGTGGGACATCTAAGTAACCCTCAGTTCTTCCGACCCAGTATGCCTGCACTTATTTCTCCTGATGTTCAAGTCTAGTAGGGTGACATGATAGTTCCTTCAGGACAACTGCTGTGTGTCTCTCACCAGCAGAGCTACTCAGTTTTCCAGTCTCCGTTAACTGTTTTTCCAGTCATTCTTCTACCACCAGCAGCTCCAATCTGGCTCTTCCTCCTCCTACTTCTCTTTCTAAATCTGCTGATTCTCCCACTCAGTGAACATGGATCACCAGTAGCATACTATGTTTGCTAAAGTGATGCTAGCTGCTGTAATAAGTACAATGATAAATCTCAGTGATTTATTAAAAAGTAGAAGTTTCTTTTTCATGCATATCATTGTCCATCCACATGCATAATTTTTATTTTGATTGGACAACTTCCATGTGATCCATGCAACCCAGATTCCTTTCATTTTGTGGTCTCATTCTTCTCTAAGTCCTTGAAGTATTTGCTTTTAAAATGATGAACAGACAAAGAGACCATGGGGGAGGTACACTCACTTTAAACCTCTAAACTTAAAAGTGGCATATGAAAGAACTTCCCCTTCCATTTTTCAAAATTCAGTCGCCGACCACACCTAACTGTAAGTCAGGTTGGAAAATGCAGTCTAGCAGTGCAGCCATTTGAAAAAGAAAAAAGGTTTTGGTAATAGTCTCTGCCAGACTCAGCCCTTCAATGCATCTGACCCTCCAGAAATCTAGCGTTCTCTTGGCTACACCTGAACACCAATCTGGTGGGCTCCATCAGAGCTCTTGTTCCTTGATAACACAGTTCCCTTGCTCCAAGGATTATCTGTTGTACTTGCTCATCAATCTTGGTGGTGTAAGCTTGAGTCATCTCTGGGGCCCCCTGTTCCCCATTTTCCCCAGCTGCAGAGTAAAGTAATGGCTGATGAAATGGTGGCTCTTGATTTATTTCCTGCTCCCCATTGTTAGCCAGTCTCCTAGTACTGCCTGATAATCTTGTGTCGTTTTGGTTTCAGGTTGGAAATCCTTCTATTTGTCTTTCATCACTTTGGCAAAATTTTTTCCCAATGTTCTTTACTGTCCTTAAGTTGGAATCCTCTTTACCTTGCAACTTTTGATAGATGATTGATCTTTCATTCGACTTTTTAAGCCAAAGGTTATTGAAAAAATTTTTCACCTACTTTTTTCTTTGCTTAAAAGCCTATAGTAACTCTCTTATCTTGCCTTCCTTTTTTTCTTCTTTGTTGGAGAAAGAGGTGCTGCTCTCTGATGAGATCATGCCTTATACAATTGACACCATCACCGAATACTTGCTAGAACCACCTCCTTCATTTGTCACGACTCTCTCAGGGCTTCTAGTGGTTCTTCCACTTATGTTTGTGAATTAAATGAGGGGAAAAGTGGGTAGGGGCTTTCAGGAACAACTGTAAAGTTCACATAGACAAAACTAAAGGGGGTGGAATCAGGGGAGGGAGGTGGGAATGGCCATGGTTGGAGGGAGTCATGGGGGAAAAATGCAGACAGCTATACTTGAGCAACAATAAAATAATTTAGAAAATAAACAGATGAATGGCAAACTTCTAGAGTAAAAATTCCACTGTATTTCATTGTCTTCTTTATAACTACTACCTTTTGTTGAAATTCCTGAAACCATGATCTTCATCCATGAAGACTTTATATAAGACTGAAAACTTTTCAAGTTTGAAGATGTTTCCTCAGTTCACATACATCTCTCCATAATATTGGCTCTATTATCTACCTGTTATTTCTTGAAATTCTTGTATCTCTCAGGACTTCTCCCATCATCCTATTCAAGAGTAACATGCTTCTCCCTCAGGCATTCAATTTCTTTTTTTTTTCTAGCTTTGGACATCTTTAGTTCTCCATTTCTTTTCTTTTATCTTTTTTCTTTTAAATCTCTTTTTATTAAATAGTTTTTTAATAGCACAAAAACATGTAGCTATGCAGATGTCACTCACATTTGGACTTGAGCTCACTGCCAAGTCCAGCACCATTTTCCCCTTGCTGTATTACCACCCAACTCCATGGAAAGCAAGTCAATACGTAATAAATTATGGGGCATCTGCCTTCCATTTTAACTTTTATTCACCTAGTCCCCAACTTTAGAATTTTATAGAATGATCATTATTTTGTAAAAATAATGAATGTTAATTAAAATTTGTTAATCTAGAAACATCAGAATATAAACCTTAGAATAAAAAGAGACTCTTCACCTCTGATTCCATCAGCTGGATACAGCCAACATAAATGTTTTATTGCACAGGGTGGACATTATGTATATTTATTTTTGGATCATGTATATCATTTGTCAATCTGCTTTTTTACCTCATATATCATGAATACTTTTCCTTTTCAATATTTACATTTATATTATTTTCTGCAGTTGTATTATTTTTCATGATTTAACCAACCATTGTCTAAGTAAAAGTGCAGTTTGCAGGCTGGTAGACAAATCCCCTCTCATGTCTTTATTTTTTCTATAGGATATAGTTATAGAAGTGAAAGTATTGATTCAAAGGCCATAAGGATGTTTGATGAGTCTGGCCATTCAGCATTGCTTGGAGAGCATCTCTTGGTGCTCTCCCTGTATGAACTGAGTAAGTACCCAAGGGGTTCTTATAATATTCCCAGCCCTGTACTCTCACCCTGCAGTCTCCTTGCTCCCCAATCCATTTTTCATTCTAATAGGTTAATCTTGCTTAAACCTTGTTTGCATCTGTCATTTCCCAGCTAGGAAGCCTCACAAATACACTCAGGCCATATGGTTAAAGCGGAGACTAACTCGCTAGATTTCCATTCAAGCCTTAGCTCCTTGCACACAAATGCACACGCATGTGAACACACACACTCCAGTGTGACTCCTCTACATCTTCCTAGGCTGATGTCCTGTCTTGGTGGCACACTATACTCATTCCTGATTCTGAACTTTTGTATGCCCACTCACCACTCTTTCAACAATTCAGAAAGGCATTGGAAGTATCCTCCTCCTTCAAAAACACACTCTACCCCAGTGGCATATTTTCTTCCTAACCCTTGATTCATTCTGCCTTTGACAATGATTTTTCACCTAATTAACCACCATTTAGTGTTATTCTGGGGTTCAAGTATACTAAGCTCCTGGTAGGTAGGACTAAACTAATTTTCACTTTTCAGTCTCTCAGATGGAATGCCATATACTCTGTTTTATAACCCATAAATGTATTCAGCATTTATTCAGTATCTACTGTGTGCTAGTCACTGTATTTGGTTCAGGAAATGCAGTAACTAAATCTAGCAATGGCCTCTATCTAACAGTTTGCTCAGTTTTGCTTTCCAGACCCACTTATTAAAACCTGACCTTAATATTCATATCCCACCCCCATAGGCTCAATCACAGGCTGCTGCTACTGTACCCCTTTCTCAAAACTGTTTTTTTAAAATTTATCTTTAGAGGGGAAGGGAAGGAGAGAGGAAGAGAAATATCAATGTATGGTTGCCTCTCATGTGTCCCCTCCCAGGGGTGTGTCCCTTGCCAGGAACCGGGAACTGGCCTGCAACCCAGGCATGTGCCCTGACTGGGAATCAAACCTCGATCGTCTGGTTCGCGCAGGCCTGCACTCAATCCACTGGGCTACACCAGCCAGGGCTCAAAACTGTTTTCTGATGAGCTACTTTCACACAAAAAGTGAGAACCTAGAAATTTAATGAATATATGCAGTTCAGTCTATTATTTATGAAATTTAATTTTGTCTTATTTGGACTATCTAGTGTAATAAGTGAAAGTATTTAAAGCACCATAAAAATGATGGAGTCCAGTTTCAAGGACAGCTTCTCAAAGTCAGTATTACGCCTATCTATGGAAAGGATTATTGCATTTTACAGAAAAATATGTACAATATCTTTTTCTGTCCTACCTTTCTAGTGTTAAATAAGATTTACTAAATGAAAGTAAACACACAGTATGGATTCAGTTTGGATGGTGTCTCAGCCCTGAAAAGTCCTTTGATTAAGAACACTGAAAATCTCCAACCTTTGATTGGTATTATTAGTCTATTCTCCACTATGAAATACCCAATTGCATTATAATCTTAAAGTTTAAGAAAATACCTTATATTTAAGAAATGCTTTAATGAAGGATAAATACTGAAGTCTCTGGGTTGTATTTTCCCTAGATATCAAAATCTCCAAGAAAATGAGCTGGAAATGTTTGGGGTGACTTTAAGGAGATTTTATATTTTCACTTGTAACAAACAACTCATAGGAAAGGAAAGGGGGGGGATCGTCTCGTGAGTAAAAGGCAAAAATCCAACCAGAGATACAAATGACCAATGTTTCCCTTTGGTTAATCTAATAGTAAACTCAGATGCAAGAAGTTAGAAAATATGAAGCACCTACGATGTTAATAAAACAAGGAAGAGAAGAAGCAATGGTGATGATTTATTTACAAATGCCGAGAGCCTTAATGAGAAATTTTCTTGGGCATAATGATGTGATGTTTAGTATGTTTATTACTTACACTTTCTATTCAAGATAATCTTAAAATATGAGAGTCAAGGCAATTAATGAATGGTTCAGTTCCAACATTTTATATCTGAAAATTTGAATGATAATTTAAATTAGGGAAGACAAGTTTTTAAAGGTAAGATTGTTATTTCTTCCCGGTTTAATTCACTGCAAAATTAGAAAAATTTGCTTATTTACAGAATAGTTTCTGAGAGCACAGAGGTAACATTTAATAAGATATATAATAAATAATACATATATATGTACAAAAAGTAGATGGGTCTACCTTATGCATAAGGAAAACTTTTTGACAGATATCATTTACTGCATTTCTAAGTTTGTTCTTTCCTTGCCTCAGAAAGCCTAGAATATTCCATGATGTTTTGAAGTTTCCAGAAGTTTTTGTACACTTCTTATTGTTTTTGCACCCCTTGAATGTAATTTTCACTTTATCTTCACAGTTCCTATGTTTCCAGGACACAGGGTAATCATGTCTCCCTGACACAAATCACGTCTGTCTGATCATTGAATGGCTACCAGCAAACTGTGAGTCCAAAAACAGTTTACACATCTATTTACATAGTTGATTTCTTTTTTCAGCTGAGGTACAACATTTTGCTAAATAATACATTTTGTTTTCAATTTAAAATAATGTTCTCATGGCAACAAGGCTTCTAGAAATATTGTTTCAGCCCTCAAAACTCTTACCAACGAGCTAAAGTGCAAAGAACTGAAATACGGAGAAACTGTCTAAGGGGGAACCTTGCAGGTTGCAGCTCTGGTACTTGTGGGTCACGGCAGTTGACAAAGGTCAGGAAGAGGCTGTGTTGCTGAGTGAAGGCTGTGTTTAAAGATGTTTTACCATGAGGATGTTGGAAATAGATTTGTAGTTTATTTTATCTTCATTCTTGTTCTTTGGATCTCAGGCTCAGAGCTCATAGTCCTTAAGTCACAGCATTGGGTCATTATCATCTACCCAAAAGTCCATTTATTTCTTTCCAATTTTATCATATTTCATTTGTTCTTTTGTTTCTACCCCAATCCTTACCTCCATCTCATTCTCCTAAAGTAGTACTCACTCAAGGATAGCAACATTATTCTTAAATTTGCACATATTCTTATCAAATGTATAGGCTTTATGAATACATGTGCTTTAATTGTGCAAAAAAGGTGTTATTTACCGATCTCATTTAGTTTCTTGCTTTGGACATTTGATGCTATCTATTTACACCCGATGCGTATTATATCTAGTTCCTAATTAGTGGTTTTAAAGCTTTTGCTTTTGGCTGTAGAATTCTTTGTCAGAATGAAAGTATATAGACCATCAGACATGACAGACAGATGAAACCAGGGCTGCTTTTTGGCTGGAGATGGTGTGGGGGTCTGAAGCCTCATACAATCTGCTTTCTCTTCATTTCTTTCCCTGAAGTGGTTCCTGAAGCACCTCTTCTGAATCAAGGGTACTTTGGGACATAATATGCAAACTCTTGTGCTAGAAGCTTTCCAAACCTCACCTTCCCACTCCTTTACCAGGATCTAGTCTTCTACAAATGCAGGACAGTCTTGCCTGCACCATGACTTTATATATATATATATAAACGGTGGTGCCATAAGATTACAAAGAAGCTGAAAAACTCATATCATTCAGTGACATAGTAGCCATACTAACATATCATAATGCATTATTCACATTTTTGTGGTGATGCTGGTATAAACAAACCTACTATGCTGTCATTTGTATAAAAATATAGCACATACTATTATGTGTAGTACATAACGCTCGACAGTGATAATAAACAACTGTTACTAGTTTATGTTATCCTTATATGAGAGGGTGCTCTTTCTACTTATGGAAAACAGCATTTGCTGTGAAACAGGGCTGTGTTACACTGGCAGGAGCTTTATGTTTACCATCTCTCCTGATCGCATCGTTTTCTCTTGTGCTAGGTTCAGTCTCCCGTTGTTTTACAAGTTCAGTGTGGCCTAAGTGTGAAGTGTTCATAAAGTCCACAGCAATGTGCAGTAAGGTCTTAGGCCTTCCCATTCACTCACCAGGCACGCATGACTCAGCCAGAGCAACTTCAGTTCTCGTAAGCTCCATTCAGTTGCCTTTACAGGTGTACTAGTTTTTAAACTTTTTATACCACATTTTAATTGTACTTTTTCCATGTTCATATACACCGATACTTACTGTTGTGTTATAATTGATTACAGTTTTCAGTACAGTAACATGCTGTACAGGTTTATACCTAGGAGTGATAGGCTGTACCATACAGCCTAGGTGTATAGTAGGTCCCACCATCTTGGTTTGTGCAAGTGTGCTCTGTGATGTTCACACAATGATGAAATTGCCTAATGCTGCATTTCTAAGAATGTATTCCTGTAGTTAAGCAGCATCACTATGTATGCTTTAGTTTATCTGAGATTTTTGTTATGCCAATTGACCTTCGTTTAGCAAGGTCTGCTTTTGATGTCTTCAGTAGATCCACTCAGGACTCTGAATACATATTAAAGGAGTGAGTGGGCAAGGTCCTTATCTCAGGTGACAAAGATGGGCACTGTGACATATAGATAAATAATTTATACAACAGGCCAATAGAGCGCTTGGAAAAATAGAAGACACCAATAGATTTCCTTTCTTTAGGTGAAACGTTTCTTCATTTTTTTTCATATAAATGAGCTATGGAAACTCAGCACCTCGTGAGATATCACATGGAGTAGAACCTTAATAAGAATTTCTGAAAACTTAACAACCAAGCATATATATGAAATATTGAACTGAAAGTCCTTTGGAAATGTGTCCCATGGATTTCTGCCTTCATACACAATATAGAGTGAAGAGAAACATGAGTACACTCTTCTCCTTGCTGTGAGAACTCTGGGCCTGCGTGTCCCTGCCCTCTGTGACCCCAACATGCAGGGATTTAGAAATGGTATCTGTCTTCCTTCATGTTTTCTGCATCTTTCTTGTACTTCCTGCTAAGGTCAGTCTGTCTATCATTAGCAGCCAGTCTTTTCTACCTCCCTTAACTGCCATTTCTAATGCTATTCACCGAGAAACCAGATAAGCAAGCTTTCACACACTGTCTCCAAATGACACAATTCTGTTGGAAGGCCTTGATTGCCCCCAAATAAATGGCACAATACTTAATAATTTAATTTTGTGGCAGCTCTTTCAGATGCTGAGAGTTTTTTTCACTTACTTTCTGGCTCTTGTCTCCCTCTTGGACAGTGGAGGTTGCTACCCTAATTCCCCTGGGCACCAGGGCATCATTCACCATGGTTGTCTGTGAGAAATACGTACTCAGGGATGTTGCAGGGCCCATTATTTTTCTGCTTCCTTTTGACTGGGATTCATTTGTCTTGCAGACCTAGATATTTTTTTCAGAGTTACTAAATTATTTATGGTTTACTGAAGTCATCAAATGGGTCTCAAATTTACTCAGAAGAAGCCTCTTAAACAATTGGTGGTTATAATTTATTGTTTCTCTCATGATACCTAAAACATTCCAAAGACTCTCAGCTCAAATTCAGGGGGCTATTTCCTTGTTTTGTTGTTAATACCAGCTGGGCTAAGTAAATGTCTTTCAGAGGGTAAAGATAACTTTGATGACTTTATAATGCTGAGAGGTAGATTCACCTATTATTAGCATTTTTAATAATGGGATACCAGTGAAGCCTAGTAGACGTCTTACTGCCAGGTCTTCTAACAACAAGGATTTGCCTGTATTCAGTTCCCATTTTGGAGAAAACAATTCAATGCATAGTGTATCTCAATGCAAGAAAATTCATAACAATTGTGTGCTTTAATGGGTTCCACCATATTCATTTAAATGACAGCACTGCTATAGTCTTAAAGAAAAGGTGATCTCCAATCCAAAAGAACCTATGCACCCCAATGTTCATAGCAGCACAATTTACAATAGCCAAGAGTTGGAAGCAACCCAGGTGCCCATCAGTAAATAAATGGATCCAAAAACTATGGTACATTTACACAATGGAATTCTATGCAACAGAAAGAAAGAAGGAGCTCCTACCCTTTGCAACAGCATGGATGGAACTGGAAAGCATTATGTTGAGCGAAATAAGCCAGGTGGTGAAAGACAAATACCATATGATCTCACCTTTAACAGGAACCTAAACAACAAAACAAAGAAAAGAGGAAAATATAACCGAAGACACTGAAATAGAGAACAGGCTGACAGTGACCAGAGGGGAGAGGGGAGAGAATTTCAGGGGAAAAGGGGAAGGATTCACAGAAACTAGTATAAAGGACACATGGACAAAAACTAAGGGGGGTGGAAATGGGGGGAGGTGGGGAGCACTGTGGGGGCGGGGGGGCCTGGGATGGGAGTAAAAGACAGAAAACTGTAGTTGAATAATAATTAAATTAAAAATGCTTTTAAAAAAAGAAAAGGTGTTCTTATCAGTGTTCTTAAGCTCCAGCTGAAAACGTGCTGATGTTAGTATGAAATTGTTTGTGTGTAGTGTCATTCATTCTGTTTTCTCCCTGATCTGACTGAAGAACCACAGGATTTACACAGAGACCATGCTTCCCCACTGTTTTGCCATTGTCTGTTGTTTTCGTTTGCAAACTACTTGTTGCTCTACCTTGCTTTGTGGCCCTTACTGATCCTATTTTGGGGTGAGACATTGAAATGAAAAAGTGAGAGCCGACTTTTCTCAAGTAATTCTCCATAATTGCCATGAAAAAGAAGTGAGACAGTGGAGCTCCACACAGTTGTTAAGAAGGGACAAACAAGGTGGAAACAGTTGTACCTACAGCAAGAGTCCATGGCACGTGATTAAATGGACAATGGTAGTTGAAAAATAGTACTTTGATCCCATGTTGGTGAAACAACAACACACAGAAATAACAATGCAACAATGCATAGGTACATATCTGAAAGAAAAATTATCCTACCCTGTTGTACTTGGGGGAGGAGTAACCAAGAGGGAAATACTTGAGAAATACATAATTCTTCATTGTATGACTTTATGAAACAAACAGGAAGGACATTTGTAGTAAAATTAAGCCATTTAGGGGCTCTTTCATAGAATAGACTGCAGATACTGAGGGATAGAGTTATTTGGGGACATAGACAAGAGTGCCATGGAAGGACAGGTTTTCCTGGCCAGGGCCCCTGTTAGATGCACACTCTGTCCATGCCGGGAGCACCATCTCCTATGGGCTTAGCACTGCACTTTCTGGCTGTGGGCAGTTAAGTGATAGGATTAAAGGATAGACTTTCTGTCACCCCCCAAACCACTGAAAATAACTGGACTCACCCTCCAGTTGGCCAAGAAGAAACTCACAGAGGTTCATTGACCCAATTCTCTACAGTCATTTTCTGACAGTGGTTGTTTTGTTTGTGTTTAGTTGAATTGGAGGGGTGAAAAGAATGGAATTATATATATATTTATTTATTTTTTAATATAGTTTATTGATTACCATTACAGTTGTTCTATTCCCCCCTTCATTCCCCTCCACCCGCACACTACCTCCCCACCATTCTCCCCCCTTAGTTTATAACCACGTGTCTCAACTTCTTTAGATTCTATATTTCCCCCACTATTCTCACCCTCCCCCTATCTATTTTCTACCTACCATCTATGCTATTTTCTGTGCCTTCTCCCCCCATCTCCTGCTCCCACCCCCCTGTTTCTAACCCTCCATGTGTTCTTCATTTCTATGGTTCCACTCCTGATCTAGCTGTCCTCTTGGTTTGCTTTTGTTTTAGGTGTGGTTGTTAATAACTGTGTGTTTGCTGTCCTTTCACTGTTCATATTTTTCATCTTCTTTTTCTTATATAAGTCCCTTTAGCATTTCATATAATAAGGGCTTGGTGATGATGAACTCCTTGAACTTGACCTTATCTGAGAAGCACTTTATCTGTCCTTCCATTCTAAATGAAAGTTTTGCTGGATAAAGCAATCTTGGCTGTAGGTCTTTGGATTTCATGACTTGGAATACTTCTTTCCAGCCCCTTCTTGCCTGTAAGGTCTCTTTTGAGAAATCCGCTGACAGTCTGATGGGTACTCCTTTGTAGGTGACTGTCCCCTTATCCCTTGCTGCTTCTAGGATTCTCTCCTTCATTTTGGTCTTGGCTAATGTAATTATGATGTGCCTTGGTGTGTTCCTTCTTGGGTCCAACTTCTTTGGCACTCTCTGAGCTTCCTGGATTTCCTGGAAGTCTATTTCCTTTGCCAGACTGGGGAAGTTCTCCTTTATTATTTGTTCAAATACATTTTCCACTCGTGGCTGTTTCTTTCCCCCTTCTGGTACCCCTATAATTCGGATGTTGGAACGTTTAAAGATGTCCTGGAGGTTCCTAAGCCTCTCCTCATTTTTTTGAATTCTTGTTTCTTTACTATTTTCTGGTTGGATGTTTCGTTCTTCCTTCTGGTCCACTCCCTTGATTTGAGTCCCATTTTCCTTTCCATTACTATTGGTTTCCTGGACCTCTCCCTTCATTTCAATTAGTTTAGCCTTCATATGTTCCTCTAATTTGTGACTAAGTTCCTCTAATTTGTGACTGTACTCTACCAATTCTGTGAGCATCCTGATAAATAGTGTTTTAAATTGTGCTTCTGAGAGGCTGGCAATCTGTTGGTCGCTTAGAGTTATTGGCTCTGGGACTTTGAGTTCTTCTTGTGCCATCTTTTGGGCTGTTCGTGCCATCCCCGTTGAACGGTTCGTAGCTGTAGGACTTCTGTATAATTTGGTTTTCTGTTCTTCGGCTGTGTCTTTGTTCTCCAAAACTTTTGTTGTATCCAAACTTGGTTGTGGGAGAAGGCACCGTGTTTTCACCTATGCCTCCATCTTGGCGGAACTCGGAGTTATATATTTAAACCCTTGTCGACCTTGAGGCGAGCTCCCTCCTGACACATGTGGACCTGGAATCATTCTCAGACTGACCAGTGGGAAGTGATCCAGAGTCATTTTTCAAACTGCTTTTCAATATCATGGTCTGCAAACCTAGGTTCCCAGATAACCCAACATTATAATGACCATGAGTGGATTTTACAGCTTTGAGTATAAAAAAGTCTCTCTTCATGTATGTAACACAGGGAGGAGAGTCTATCTGACCCTGTGTCTCTGTGTGTTAAACATAAGAGAGTAGGAAAACTTCCTCATTACAAATGTAAATTATAAAAGTATTTCTTTGGCTTTGGAATCATCACAAAATACTGAGTTAGGAAAAATGCCCTTTAAATTTTCTTAGTTAAAAAAATGGGTTGTAGGTACTCAAGAAATTTCAAATACTGGTGGTAGGAGACTGGTAAATGGCATAGTTGTCTTGGAGCTCAATTGGGCAGCACTGACTGAGAATGAAAATTAGCACAGTTTCCTGTTTCAGATATTTATTGCTACATTAAAAAACCCTCCAAATTTAGTGGTTGAAAATTGAATATTATTTCTTATGGCTCCATGGGTTGACTGGACAGATCTGGATGGGTCTTGTTGGAGACTTTCATGTAGTTGCAGGCAGATGTCACTAGGGGCTGTAGCTATCCAAAAACTCGACCGGGCCAGACATCCAAGAAGACCCTTTTCTTACACTCCCAATGCACTCATAGCATATATGGTTGTGCCGCTTAAACATCTGGAACAGATGTGGGTTGGCTGTTCTCTCTGTCTATCCACATGATGTTTCCAAATGGTAAACTTACACTTCATTACAGCATGGATGTCTCAGGGTAGCCACACTTCTGATGCAGTGACAGGCCCTCCCCAGGTGGAAACCGCAAGGCTTCTTATGATCTGGCATCAGGAGTTCAAGAACCTAAGTTCCACGGCCTTCTATTTGTCAATTAACTAAGTAAGACCCTGGCTAATTTTCAAGGTGAATTGTGTTACAATCTACCTATCGAAGTAAGGAACAACATGAGATTACAGGGAGGTAAGGGGTTAGTGGCTGCCATCTTCAGAGATTATTTACCACTCCTTGGAATGAAAAATTCCATGCTGATATAATTGCCCCATAAAGATGAATGCACTTGAAAATAAATGAATGCGCTTTTACTCAACAAAGACACATAGACAAATATTTATTGCAGCATTGTTTATGTTCACTCCCCCAAATTGACATAAATATCCATCAATGGGTGGATACACAAGGAAACTTCAATAGGTGGTAAATGCGTGTTAGTACTGAAAGGAATGTATTAAATCTTCATAAAGTAATATCAGTATATTTACAGCATACATTATTGAAGGAAAAAAGAAGTTTCAGAGTAATATGTACAGTATAGCATCATTTATGTAGTACTGCCTAATTTCCATGCAGCCTCTGTTTGTAAATGTGTAGTTATATATCCCCAAATATGGACACGTGGACTGGAAGAAAGTATGCTACAAAATGGAAAGTTTGATGAAAGGAGAAGGATTCTAATTACCCATGGGGATGGGGGAATTTTAGCCTTATATGTTATGCCTCAATAATTTTTTGGCAGGAAAATAAGTTTTTACTAAACTAGGTAAAAATTAATGAAGAATATATGCCCTGGCTCAGTGGATTGGGTGATAAGGGTCACTGATTCAACTCCTGGTCAGGACACGTGCCTGATTCCCCCTGAGGGGCATGCAAAAGGCAACCACACATTGATGTTTCTCTCCCGGTCTTTCTGCTTCCCTTCCCCTTTCTCTAAAAATAAATAAATAAGTAATCTTTTTAAAAATTAATTAAAAATACAGGGTCTGGCAAAAGAAAGCCCTTGCTTGAGTGTGGTTGGCTGGGTAATGGTATGGGTGTAATAATTTATCATTTTAACTTGAACATTTCACCTAAAATGTCATGTGATGTGCTTGAGTGTGATATTGTTGTATTACAGAATTACATGCTTATGATTTTGTAATGTGAAAGGGGTGTTATTTGTGCCAGACCCTGCATATAAAATACACTTGAACAATTTATATTCTAAAGCCCATTTACTTTCCATAGCAGATGCTGCATAAAACAAAATTAATATCTTTCTTCCGTAAGGAATTACAAGAATTTAGACAGGTAGATAAATACGCAGAGATAGAAATGAATAATGCCCTCTTCGCACAAACGCATACAAGTGGATTTTCTATAAAGTGATGTGCATTGCTTTGTGAACAGCCAGGTCAATACCCAGCTGAGGATAAATTAAGACAGAGTGCTTTAAAATGTTTCCCTTACTAAGATCTAGGTACATCTTTTTCAAGAAGTCGAAAAGAAAAATAAAAGGTACTGCAGCTGCCACAGGGAGAGATCTTGGCTTCTCATTTTCCTTCACTATTTTTTCCCCTCGAGTTACATCTTCCTCAGCCTCTCTTTCTCAAAACCAAATTTCTATTAATGTTTAGAGACCTAATAATTGGGCTGAAATATGAAGACTTGGTGGTCAAGCAAATGTAGGTAAAAGCTAAAAGGTTTTTGATTCTGCCTTCCCTTCCCCTCCTACTCCCCATTAGACCTTGCCAGAATTTGCACAATAAAACAGACTTTGCTGAAAGTTAACCAGCTCTGACCCAGTATCTTTCTTCTCACAATAGCCATACATTGGACCTGGGATATGCACTTCCAGATCTGTTATCCACACTTTTTATCCCTCCTCTGTCCAATGGGCTGATATGTATAGATTTTCTTATAAGGTTCCATTATCTGGATTATGATTGGGTATGATCAATGCGGAGACTCAGCTCAAGATCAGAAGAAAGGAAGAGAGGGAGGCCAAGGTGTTATATCCTTTCATAAAATATTGCTTTGGGCTGGCGGTGTCCTTTAGTTGAGCTTAGTCTCCCCGATTTCCTTCTTTTGGTCCTAAGAGTGGTACTGATTTTGCTGCTATAATCCCAGTTACTGTATTATCCTTTGGTGTTACCTTAACCCTTACAGATTTGTCATAGTCTCTTATAAACCTTCCACAAATGTTATTTTATCTCCAGTTCTTTTTTTAATGTTTTAAAAAAGATTTTATTTACTTATGTTTAGAGAGGAGAAAGGAGAGAAAAAAGAGAGGGAGAGAAACATCAATGTGTGGTTGCCTCTCACGCTCCCGGAACCAGGGACCAGGACCGCAACCCATGCATGTGCCCTGACTGGGAATTGAACCACCAACCCTCTAGTTCCCAGGCCGGCACTCAGTCCACCGAGTCACACCAGCCACAACAGGGCTATCTCCAGTTCTGAGAGTTCCATTTGTTTTCTCTTAAGATCTGACTGATCTATGTGGTGTGTAAGTATTGGGGGACACTAGTGCCAGCTCACCCAAAACCTTCCTTTTTTGTTATCCGCCATGATAAAACATCGCATATCTACAACAGTAACATATGTCTTTTATTTATATATCTATATCACTTTGAAGTGTTATAGAAACAGGAGATGCCAATAAATAGGAAGAATATGAGAATTTGAAGATAGTCTCCCCAAGGGCAGATACCAACCACCTCTATTGCTAATCTACAAACTGTTTCCCATGAGTTGATGAGAAGTAGGGTAGGTGGGGGGCAAAGCTCAGCTGAGAAGAGCCTGAGGAGTTTGTTGACTGAGTTGACTCAGGGTCAACTTCTCTGAGTTGGGCTTGATAGAGGGTATAACCTGCTACTGTTTTCTACCATTTCCCATGAAATTAATTATACATTGAAAGATTTTGCAAGCCAGACTAATCTTTGTTTGTACAGTGTTTCCATGGGTTTTAGAGGAATGGTAAGAAAGTGAGTGGGGCTATAGGTAGCTGGCATCTTTCTTACCTATTTTTCTATATAGGCAAAAAGTATTGGCTTATGGAATTCCTATTTTGTCATCAACACCAGGAAAATGTGGGATAATTTTCAGCAAGAACCTACATCCTATGATAGCAGAGATTGGTTAGGGAACATTAATACTGGCAGAAACAATCAATAAAAATAAAAATACCTAGCATTTGTTAAGCATTCTATTATTTAGGAGTTTTTTGCATTTCAAGTAACAATAGTCAATTAAAGTGGCTTAACAATAGGGTATTGAATTATCTCACAAAATGTCTACAAAAAGGTGGTAGCAGGGTTTGTTAGTAGAGCAACTCAAAGATATCAGGTTTCTTTACCTGGCTTCTCTGTNCCCATGGAATTAATTATACATTGAAAGATTTTGCAAGCCAGACTAATCTTTGTTTGTACAGTGTTTCCATGGGTTTTAGAGGAATGGTAAGAAAGTGAGTGGGGCTATAGGTAGCTGGCATCTTTCTTACCTATTTTTCTATATAGGCAAAAAGTATTGGCTTATGGAATTCCTATTTTGTCATCAACACCAGAAAAAATGTGGGATAATTTTCAGCAAGAACCTACATCCTATGATAGCAGAGATTGGCTAGGGAACATTAATAGTGGCAGAAACAATCAATAAAAATAAAAATACCTAGCATTTGTTAAGCATTCTCTTATTTAGGAGTTTTTTGCATTTCAAGTAACAGTAGTCAATTAAAGTGGCTTAACAATAGGGTATTTAATTTTCTCACACTCTACAATGTCTACAAAAAGGTGGTAGCAAGGTTTGTTAGTAGAGCAACTCAAAGATATCAGGTTTCTTTACCTGGCTTCTCTGTAACTCTCTTAGCTTCCCCCTCAGGCAAGCAAGGCGGGAATGTGGAGACCTCCTAAAGCGCAGTTCATAAAACAATGTCCATGGAAGACAAAAGGGGACAGGTCTTTTTCCTCCTGAGTCTATCTTTTACCAGATAGGAAATCTAAGAAGCCCCAGTAGGAGTCCCTCAAGTTTCATTAACTGGGACTGAGTCTTAAGCCCACCCTTAAACCTGTCATTATAAAAGAATCCAGTATCTGAGTATGAAGGATGGGTTCTACTTTCTCTAAACACACGGATGCCCTACACCAGAGTAACATCTAGCATTTATTAGAAAGAGGAATGGTTTGGGGCAGGTAATCCATGCTGTCTGCCACACACTCCTATGGGCCAAGTGTGCTGATAAACATTTTATGTTATTTTATTCTATTTTTATGTTTTTTAATTTTTTCATTCTCACCCTAGGACAAGCTTGTGAGTTTGAAAGAGAGGGAGAGAGAGTAAAGAAGAGAGGGAGAGAGAGAGAGAGAGAGAGAGAGACATCAATGCCGATGAGAAACATTGATTGGTTGTCTCCTGTAAGTGCCCCAATGGCAGATTGAACCCATAAACCAGGCAAGTGCCCTGACTGGGAACTGAACCTACAAACTTTTGGCTTCTGGGACCATGCTCCAATCAACTGAGCCACACTGGACAGGACTATCTTTTTTATGTTTTTTGATAAACATTTTAATCCTGTCCACAATCCAACGGGGTTTTTATTATTGACCACGTGTGAGGCAACTGAGACATAGGGAAACTATTAAACTCATCCAGGATCACATAGCTAGTAAGTAGTGGTTTGGAGACTCTTTCATTCATTAGGCATTCATTAAACACCTGCTGTCTGCTATAAGAATATGAAGAGAAGTAAAGGACAGTCCCTGTTCTCACACTGTTCATAATGTAGTGGGAGAGTTTTGATGAGCAGAGTAATAATGGCATTGCAGGTGGCAAAGGCAGCTCATGCAGGTGTGAACCAAGTCCACCAAAGCTCCAAAAGAGAGGGTAATTCCCTCTGCCTGTGCTGCTCTGGAGAGGTTTCTCAGGGACCCTGATCCACTCAGGGTTGATCAACTAGAGCCACACGGAAAGATAGACCAGGACAGAGAGGGCACTTCAGGCCAAGGAACAGTGTTGGGAAAGTTTTGCTTACCGTGAAAAAGAATGTTCCTTTTCTAAGAAAGAATGTTGCTTCTCCATTTGTCAAGCTTTCAAATGTTAATGGGGAATTGTGCCTCTCAGGAAATGAGAGCAGCTATAAGATGCAATGATCCTAAACCAATTTAGAAATGTGCTCCTGCACCTTTGTTGACGTGATGGCTTCCACACTGCATTAAAGGTAGCCTTTTTCATGATCATCTAAAAAGAAATTCAAAGAAAGGGAAAATCCCTCTCTCAGACTCTTTAGACAGCTCCAATCTGTTTTCAGGCAACACAATAATTAGTCGTAAACTCCAAATGGCACGATATTTTCTCATTTCTCTCAGAGAGTGAATGTCCTCAAAGAGAAAATAACTGACTCTTTTTCCAGTTGATTCAAAAGGGTTTGTATAGAACTGTGGTTAGGAAGCAGGAGAAAAAGTAAGAGAGAGGTGAGAATTAATTTAAGAAAAACTAAGAACATTTTGCTCAGTGAAATAATTCAGAGAAAGACAAACACCATATGATTTCACTTATATGTGGAACTGAATGAGCCAAAAACAGAGACAGACGCATAGAGAGCAGGATGAGAGCTCCTGGGGATAAGGAGGTTAGGGACAGGAGGGATCGAGCCGAAAGGAAAAAGGACTCATGGACATGGACAACAGCGTGGTGATTGCTGGGGAAAAGGAATATAAGGGAGTTAATTGGTAATGAAAAATATACAATAAAATGTTTTTAAAAAGAAAAACTAAGAAGACATTTGCAACCAAGATAATTTCAAGAGCATTAAATAAACCTTCTTTACTTAAAGGACCATTGCATTTCTTTCATGTGAAGTAATACCCTTTGGTGATGAAAATCATTTAGTGTAACACCACGAATTACTGCAAGCAACAATAGCGTTTCCCCTCTTACCTTTTGTTCTGCAAAATGTTCTGTGTGATAACCTTTGCTCCTTTATACTAGAGCTAATGACTTCTAAATGACTGCCATATCACTCTGTCCCCCTTGCCAGCCCTTCCTACCATTTTCTTGTCCCAACCCATCCTGTGGATGGGGACAAAAGCATCTGGTGTATATCGGCTGGCAGCCTTCCCGTGGAGGGTTTGATCTTTAAGTAAAAACAACTGCAAGAGTCCCAGCAGCCCTTTTCAGAGAAAGAAACATGTGGTGGCTGGGTGAAGGGATCAGGGATTTGAATTCTGGCAGGCATTTAATGTTATAATAAACAAAATGTAATCTAGTTGTTCATTTGTTGATACATCAGCGTTTTGCTTATTTTGCATTCCCATATTTTGTTTGTTAGGGGGGATAACAAATTTAGAACTGGCTAATGAGAATTGACCCCCTTCATCTTTCTTGAATACTCTGCCCTTACAGAGCTGCCCACCAGGGAAGGAGGCCTGCAGCCATCACCAAATGAGTACAGAACTGATTTCCTATAACAAGTCATCTCTCACACTACATAGATCCAGGAGAAACTGACGGGCTTCAAATCCAGTTGGAAAACAGGCAGTCGTGAAGGAGAGCATTGAGGTAGCAAGGAGGTCAGGGAAGAATGTATGAACCGTAGTTTCAGTACATCCCAACCTCATAAAGTTACAAATTATTTAAGATAACATTCATAGTTTAATAATACTTGGGGATCCTGAAAAAATAAATTCTGTTTCTTTCATTGGAACTGCCAGTGATATGTGTTCAGGTTTTTTAACAAAAATTATTCTTCATCTCAAAACCCTTTTGTGGAAATACGGTAATTATGAAATATGGCCAGATTTGACCTAGTTTATCCCATTATACGGAATAAATAATGGTGATAGATCCTACTGTAAAAATTCAGTTAATAATCGTGCCTTCTGATAGTGAGTGTTATCATCTCTCCTCAATAAATGTGAGAACTATCATGACCGATGACTTTAGAATAAACAGCCCCACCTCAGGGGTTCTCTGGCACAGTTGGCCCTGGTCACATGTATTCAAGGAGCAAGCAGTGGAGATGGCCATAGCTCCCTGTTGCTTATGCCCTAGTCCCCTGTGGAATTTAATGCACCCTAAATTAACTACAGTTTGGTGTTCATGATGTGGTGACAATGGGCAGTTACTGGAAAGAATGTTCTGTAACTGTTCTGTAATTCCTGTCCTGATCCCTTCTGTTCTCCTTTGCTACAATCCGTAAGCAATCAGGTAGTGTCTGAGACAGGGCAGTGTCCTTGCTTGCCTTTAGGCATTACCAGTGTCCGGACATTCAAGACCATGTTCACCATCTCGTGGAGCTCTGTTCCCCTCATGAAAATAAGATCTAAGGTCAGAAGCACACAGAGACCTAAATAGTACATAATGAAGTGCTACATGCAGACTACATAGAATGTTTAGAATTCAGAGAAAGGAGGAATTCCTGTAGGCTGAAGCAGCTTTTGGAAGAGGAGAGTTTTGAATTATACATTTAAAAGTGATGAGATATTGGACTGGAGAGACAGTGAAACTTGGTGAGGGAGAAAGATGGAAGGGATAAGAAATGGGGCATGGGTGTCCGATCTTGCTGGGGACTGAGCTAAGTCTCTGAGCTAAGGAACTGAGGTCTTCGAGGCCCCGCAATAATAGCCCAGAGTGTCCTATTTCATGGGTTGAGTCACTCTAGGCTACATTTGGTATTCTCCCTCCCTGGAGTTGTGGCCATTTCTCTTCTTTCTGTTTCAGAAGATAAACATCCCTGATCCTCTCAAAGGACAACTTCTTCATTGTGCTCCAGATTCCATCTATCTCACATTCTTTTCCCAGTTTTTATAAGAATAATTGGCACATATTGCTGAATAAGTGTAAGACATACAGCATAATACCTTGATTTATATATATATATATATATATATATATATTGAAATGATTACCACAATAAGTTCAGCTCATATTCGTCTTCTCATATAGCTACATTAAAAAAGAAAGAAAGAAAAATGTAAAAGAATATTTTCTTGTGACAAAAAAATCTTAGGATGTACTTTCTTAACAGCTTTTTCACATACCACATAATAGTGTTAACTCTGGTCATCATGTTGTATATTTTCTCCTTAGTGCTTACATATCTTATAATTCGAAGTTTGTACCTTCTGACCGCCTTCCTCCAATTTCCCTTCCTCTGTACTCTGCCTCTGAGAACCACAAGTCTTATTTCTTTTTCTCCGATGTGTTTTATTTTTGCTTCATTTTGTTTTAGATTCCATATATAAGTAAGATCATACAGTATCTATCTTTCTCTGTCTGACTTATTTCACTTGGCATAATAACTTCAAAATTCATCTATGTCTTTGCAAATACAAGGGTTTCCTTCTTTTTATGGCAGAAAAAATAATCCATTTTTGTGCGTGTGCATATATATATATGCAAGGAGTTGTGAGATTATATATATATAATATATATATTCTATATATATTCTATATTCATGCATCAATGAATACTTAGGTTGTTTCCATGTCTCGCCTAGTGTAAATGATACTGCTATGAACATGGGCCTATAGATACCATGATAAAGAAAGAAAATTATCTTAAAAGAAAATGTCCACAGCTACCACTCTGTTAACAGCCACCATTGTCTATCAGCTCAGGCACAGCGAGAGTCTCCTGACTGGCTTCCCCAGAACTCTTCTTGTCTTCCCACAATCAGTTTTCTATGCAGCAGTGATCTTTAAAATGTAAAACAGATCATGTCACTCTCCCATTAAGATATTCCAAGAGAGTTGCCAATTGGTCTCAGAATAAGAGCTGAGCTGCTGACCTAATTTTTCAAAAATTATTTTATTGTTGTTCAATTACCGTTGTCTGCATTTTCTCCCCCCTTCCTCCCCACACCAGCCAAACCCACCTCCTTCCCTTGCCTTCACCCTCCCCCTTGGTTTTGCCCATGTGTCCTTTATAGTAGTTCCTGAAAGCTTTTCTTCCCACTGCTCCCTCGCCAGCCCCTCTGGCTATTGTTAGATTGTTTTTTTCTTTTGTTGGTTATGTTTCAGTTAAAGGTGAGATCATATGATTTTATTTATTTATTTTTTTGTTTTTGACCTGGTGAAAAAGCATAGGGTGGAAGAGACACCCAAGCAAATTATCACGCAAGTATGATACTGAAATCACTTTCTTATGCACTCCAAACACACTGGCCATGGTTGTAAAATTGCTATCAAATAAGCAGGAACTATAAATTCCAAAGCAAGAAGAAGAAAAACTTGGATACAAGGTTATCTTTTTTACTTTGTTTTCTTCCCCCAACGAATCAAGACAGAATAGACATATCTATGATAGCTCAGAAGTTGGAAATGTAAAATTAGCCTCCTGAAAACCATCTTCCTCACTTCATTTTCAGAATCTGTTTTATTCTCCCACTTGGATTTTTTCAGTTATCCTAAGTCATGAGGAACAATAAGTGTGTTTTTCCAACAAAGCTTGGAAGATAATCCCTAGTCCCAAGAGTGTGACGGGTTCTGAGACCCAAAGCCCTGCATAATTTTTAAGATGTTTTCCCTTTCGATCAATAAATATTTAAGTGTGAGAGTCCAAGGCAGCAGAAACGTATTTCTCAAATGTTATGGAAGTGACATAGTTTATCAGCTACCTACCCTGAATGTCTCTTATAGCATAACAAATCCCAGGACTCAGCTAACAGGTTTTTTCTGTGGTGGTAGTGGTTTCCAAAAATCAATCACCACAACACAATTGTAGTGTTTTTTTTCAATTTGATACATAAAAGATAACCCATGCTATATATCAGTTAATGTCAGCAGCAATCCCTTAAGACGGATGATTTGATTACTGCTGGAAGCTCAACTGAGAGCTGACTGCTGTCTGTCTCCTGAAAACAATAACAAACAATCCCTGGCTTTAAACGTAATCACACCAGACCCTTCAGCAGACGTGAGTGCTGCTGCTCCATCCTTCAGAAGAGAGGAGCGAAAGCCCAGGGTGGAAACAAGGCTCAGTGGAACCGCCATTGTCCTCGGATGAAACCTAAGTTTATCTCAACATTTGAAATAGGATTTTGTTGAACATTTTCTCAGACATTGAACAGAACAAGACTGCATGTTAACGGAAGTGGGGCCACCAAAATATTATTAAAAATTTATAACACTCAGGTGTATTTTCTGATATCAAGTTATTCATTATAGGATTAAAGTAAAAGGGTGAAACCCTAACAAAAACATAAATTTTCACCAAGAAGTAAATGGTTAAGTACAGAATATCCACCCAAAAGTTTCTATAATTATTACATTCTGTTCATAAGAGTATAGGAAAATGGAAAAATACTGTTGAATATAAAAAAGAAAACAGTATAGAAAACTATGTATTATATGAATATACCTTTATAATACCCTCAATCAAAGCACTTAAAAATACAAACACTATGAATGGAAAACACAAACTGAGAGAAAATACATTCATTTATTCAATAAATACCTATAGAGTGCTTATGTATTAGGGTAGAGTAGGCAGTAATAAGAAATAAGCCCCAAATTGCACAGCAGCCTGAATATCACAACTCAATGCAGATACTTGTGGTGGGGAGGAAGGCATCACTCCATAGGGTGATCTAGGTTAACCTGGGGCCTGTCACTTCTCACCATCACCGATTAACAGGTCTGACAGTTCTATGAAGGTGCAAGAGAGTCTGGGGAATACAATATAATTCCTAGATGGGCAGCTATTCCCTCTACAGTAAGAAAAAGCACTGGATTTTGCTGGTAAGTTAGCTATTTCTGTTAAACATAGAACAAAATGAAATGGGAGTTCAGGTCTTTCTGACTCTGAAATCCAGGCTTTCAACTACCATACCGTTTTGAGGTTAAAAGCTAGAAGTTTTCCCTACAATTGCAAATGACTACTGGTTTTCAACAAAGCACCTCTAAGTCCTTTGCTGTAATGCCTTAGGAGATTGCATTTTCCATGATAAACTCAGGGTTGGTGCCAGTGCCTTCTGAGCGACCCACCTCCCCAAAAGCCGCTGAGCAGTTTGCAGTACCATCAAAAGCTTAAAAGTCCTGGGCAGAGCCCCTCTGTGGGTAGAACCGTGGAGGAAGCAGCTATAAGGATTCCAGCTCTCCTGTCAAGGAGTAAAGTCCCACTCTTGAGGGTTGGAATTTATTGAGCTGAGGGTCAGAATCTGAGCTATGACATTGTGGAGTCTCATTAGTAGCACCTCAGTTTTTCCTTGAGGGCCACCATATAGAAGTTCCTTCACACAGGCAGGGAAATGCCCAGACGGTAGTTGATACCTGATACCCAACCACAAGGAGTTTTCTCCTTAGACCCAATGTTGGGAATAAGGCTCTTAGAGGGTTCCTGCCTGTTATTTTTTTCCCCAGAGCATTCTCCAGGATGTTGCTATTGAAGTCATGAGTTTTAGAAGAGCAATCTTACAATTAGAGAAGAGGTTACTTCTCCTGTCTCTTCTGGGGATACTGAGAGCTGCGATGCTGCTGGGACTGATGGTCCACAGCTACTTTATCATGGCTTCTAGGGTAAAATTTTTGTACCCATCATTTTATTTATCTTTGGAAGAAAGCTACAAAGCAGATGTTATTTCCATCCTTATAATGATTATAATTTTACAAGAAAATGAAATTTGAAGAGAGGAAGTAATTTGTTCAAGGTCATACACCTAGTAAGTGGAGTCTAACTTCAAAGCCCATGTTTCTGTACTAGATCATTTGTCATTATACTTTGCCCAGAATCCCTTCCTTATTTCTCTTACTATTCCAGTTCCTTTGGGAGTTTGCCTGTGTTGCATCTTGAGGGAGGCTGCTCATTTCCCAGTATGAAAATGAAAATAGCGAATCTTTCCATTTCTTCCTGACCTCTGCATACCCCAGTGGGAGAATGTGATCAGAGCCTGGCCGATGAGATATTGAATCTGGAGTAAAGAACACGAGAATGAGCGAGTCATTTAATTGACACAGTAACACTGGTGACGTTCATGGCCTTCTGGATCATGGGTCTCTATAACTTCCCAGGTTCTGTAGTTTCCAAGATCAATGTCTCAAAATCCAATCAGTCCTATAATCCCTCAGGGACCCAGTGTATCTCCTTTTGGTTAATTGATCCAGAGTTAGATTCTTTTGCTTGTAGTTAATATTATAGCAAATATATAACTGTATTATGTATTTACCTACTATTGACTACAAGTAACATGAATTCCATACTTAAACTGACTTAGACAACGAAGACAATTTCTTATCTCCCGTAAAGGAAGGCAAAGAAATCTTTAGGGGTTCCTCTAAACCGGGTAGACTGTCCCAACGCACTGCTGCCCAAATACTGACTATGGAATTCTTCTCTTTGAAGAGAATTCTCTTTAATACTTTCATGTATGAAAACTCACAGGAATGATGAGTCATAGTTGGAGTCAATGTTGATAATTAAAACTTGTAATGTCTTCAATGGTGTCATGGCTTATATTTAAGTCTTTTGTCCACCTTGAATTTATTTTGGTGTATGGTGTAAGTCGTTGTTCAAGTTTCATTTTTTTGCATGTAGCTGTCCAGTTCTCCCAGCACCATTTGTTGAAGAAACTATCTTTACTCCATTTTATGATACTGCCCACTTTGTCGAATATTAATTGACTGTAGAGATTTGGGTTTATTTCTGGGCTCTCTGTTCTATTCCATTGGTCTATGTGCCTCTTTTTATGTCAGTACCAGGCTGTTTTGACTACAGTGGCCTTGTAATACAGTTTGATATCAGGTATTGTGATCCCTCCTACTTTGTTCTTCTTTCTCAAAATTGCAGCTGCTATTGGGGTCTTTTATGATTCCATATAAATTTTTGAAGTGTTTGTTCTATGTCTGTGAAATATGCCATTGGAGCTTTAATAGGTATTGCATTGAATCTGTAAATTGCTTCGGGTACTATGGACATTTTGATGATGTTAATTCTTCCAATCCATAAACACGGTATATATTTCCATTTGTTTGTGTCTTCCTTGATTTCCCTCTTCAGACTTGTGTAGTTTTCTACATCCAGGTCTTTTACCTCCTTGGTTAGGTTTATTCCCAGATATTTTATTTTATTTTATTTTTGTTTTTGCTATATCACATGGGATTTTTTTCTTGATTTCAGCAGAAGCAGAAATCAAGAAAAAAGCAGAAATCAAGAAAAAATCACCTTTGATATAGCAAAAACAAAAATAAAATATCTGGGAATAAACCTAACCAAGGAAGTAAAAGACCTGTATGCAGAAAACTACACAACACTGAGGAGAGAAATCAAGGAAGACACAAACAAATGGAAACATATACCGTGTTCATGGATTAAAGTCCTAGAGGAGAACATTGGCAGGAAAATCTCAGATATTTCAGGCAGTAATATTTTTACTGATATGTCCCCTGGAGCAAGGGACATAAAGGAAAGAATAAACAAATGGAATCTCATCAAAATTAAAAGCTTCTGCATGGTAAGGAAAACAGTATTAAGATAAAAAGAGAAGCAACTATTTGGGAAAACGTATTTACCAATGATACCTCAGACAAAGGTTTAATCTCCAAAATATACAAAGAACTCACATGACTCCACTCAAAGAAGACAAGCAACCCAATTAAAAAATGGGAAAAGGACTTGAACAGACACTTCTCCAAGGAGGACATACAGAGGATCCAGAGACACATGAAAAGATGCTCAATATCCCTAGCTATCAGAGAGATGCAAATTAAAACCCTAATGAGATACCACTTCACACCGGTCAGAATGGCCATCATAAACAAAGCAACAAACAACAAATGTTGGAGAGGTTGTGTGGAAAAGGGGACCCTAGTTCACTGTTGGTGGGATTGCAGACTGGTACAACCACTATGGAAAACAATATGGAATTTCGTAAGAAAACTAAAACTGAATGTGCCTTTTGACCCAGCAATTCCACTGTTAGAAGTATATCCTAAGACCCTGAAACACCAGTCCAAAAGAACCTATGCACCCCAATGTTCATAGCAGCACAATTTACAATAGCCAAGAGTTGGAAGCAACCTAGATGCCCATCAGTAAATGAATGGATCCAAAAACTATGGTACACTTACACAATGGAATTCTATGCAACAGAAAGAAAGAAGAAGCTCCTACCCTTTGCAACAGCATGGATGGAACTAGAAAGCATTATGCTGAGTGAAATAAGCCAGGCAGTGAAAGACAAATACCATATGATCTCACCTTTAACAGGAATCTAAACGACAAAACAAACAAGCAAGCAAAATATGACCAAAGACACTGAAATACAGAATAGGCTGACAGGGACCAGAGGGGAGAGTGGAGAGAATCACAGGGGAAAGGGGGAAGGGTTCACAGGAACAAGTGTAAAGGAAACATGGACAATAACTAAGGTGGGGGATGGAAATGGGAGGGAGTTGGGGAGCGCTGGGGGGTGGACAGGGCTGGGAATATAAAACAGAAAACTGTACTTGAACAATAATTAAATTTAAAAAAGTGTTTGAAGCCTAAAAAAAGTTGTAATGTGAACACGTATTTCAGTGAGTTGACCTGTATTGTCCTTTCTAGTGACAAAAGGCCTCGTAAAACCTGCATTACACATTTTTACAGTCTTACCTCACAGGGCAGAATGGCATTAGCGTTTAGAATTGGAGATGTTTAGAAGAAGTTTTATCCCATGGCTTTTTCCAAAACACTGAATTATAAAAATTTAGTGCAAGAACATATATTCATAATTCAGAAAAAGAATAGTCCTGCAGAGTCAGTAAAAGAAATACTAACTTTTTAATTAACCGACCATGTGCATGTGACCCTCATCTCCCGGATTCTCCCAGTGAAGGGCACGGGGATCTGTGATGACTGCTAGATCTTTCTCTCCTTCAGGCACCAAATGCAGCTGATTCCGGAGAGCCCTTCAGTGGAGAGAGGAGTTTTCTTTTTTCTTATGTATTAAGGGCCCGTGGGAAAGAAATACTTCAAAGTCATGTAAGCAAAAGTGATGACTGTTTTTTGAAAAGGGAAACATAAATCAATCTTAACTCTGCAAGCTAAGAGCTCAAAACATGAATACAAAGTAGGAAATGCAATGTTCCCATTTGAAAGTTTGATTAGTTACAGAAAGGAGTTGTAGAGGACTAGGGGAGGGAAAGAGACACCAAGAGGAAATGACAGCAGAGAAGAGTGGAGGGGGGCCTCTGCCACTGCTGTCTTCTTGCCCAAGGAAACACGTGCCAGGAATGCCAAGGAAGGCATGCTCCAGGGTAGATACACCCGCAGAGAGGAACAACCACAGTGACTCACATGGATAGGCAAAAACACATTCTTTGGAGTAACATTACTGTCTTGATCATTTTCAGGCTCTTGCTAATATCTACGTGGGAAATTGGGCTGTAGTTTTGCAATGCTGCCTAGGCATGGGGACGGAGATGATGAATTCCATGCCATCCCCTCTGCAAATATCCATGTAAAGTTGGGAGGAACACATTCCAAAAATAATGCCCCTTCTCCATTGACTTCTTGTATCAGAACTCACCAGTGAAAAAGCAAACCATGCCTCTTGTTTATGATGTATAAGTTGACAGATGTATCTATAAACAACTGAAGCTAAAATAGCTTCCAAAGTTCTGCAAAACAAAATTTAAGTTTTGTTCTTTAGAGCAGGAATTCTGGTTAAACCCTGAAGGAATAAATTACCATCATTTGATAGTGATCTAGGCCTCTGGGGAAGAGAAGTAGAACGCAGTTTAATATTGGGACTAAATAATTGCTTATATTTAATGTTTAAGAGAAAGCAATTTTACTTTCTTCAGTGTGTTTTCTTAAGATACGAGTAAAATCTGTTAGAAATGAGAAATGGTCCTTAAAGGTAGTCAGCATCCTAGGAAAATAACAGTGCTTTAAAATACTTGTCAAAGAAAGAAAAGTGGTTAATTTACCCAACAATAATTGAAAACTGTGGACTTCTCCTATGTTGGTCTTTCCTTTTTTATTTCTCTATTATTTATGCCAACTAAGATAATTTCTGGCTATGTAACAGACGTTGAATGCCCTTTTTTTTTAATTGTAGAAGAAGTGTAAAGTGAGCTGTTTCTTAAGCAACCGAATTCTCATTATATAACAAATAGACAGCTCTCTTAGCACCAGAAAATGTCCATCTGCTACCTCAGGTTTGCCTTGCACACAGCAGACTTTGACAAAACAGCATTATGTCATTAATTTAGACATGTTGTGGATGTGAATGCTTATAAGCAATTGGTTCTACTCTGATCGACACAATGGAAAAAAATCTTAATTAATGGAAAAGGCTGAAAGGAGTGACCCAAGCACTTCAGGCCACAGCAGTCACATGACAAATTGTAATGTGAGATGTTTTAATGGAAATTTTTAGTTGGCACTGACATTTTCTCCAATTATCAGCAGTCCCTCTTCCCGTACTCAGCTGTGCTTTCACTTGTATTCCTCATTGACCTCTCCCATCCACTTAGCCCCATCAAAGCAAGAGAATTTTGAAATTCTGACTTCACAATGACATCTCCAATATGAATAAGATTATTTAGAAATTTTATAATATGTAGTCTAGAAGGCACATGCAATTATTGTTCTTATCAACTAAATGAATAAGGTTGAGCATGATGTATGGTGTCGCTGGTTTTTTGAAATGCATTAGAGGGTCTTAGGAGGAGATAGTAAGGAATTAGATTCACTGAGAGAGGAGAGTGCTCGGGAGAAGGCTTCATTAGCTCTCACAACCAGGGGATGCTGGGAGAGTGATACAAACCCTGCAGATGGGTCTGCTGTTATTTCAGAAAATGTTTGAAATAGATAATTCCCCCAAGTAGCTGCCCATTGGCCCCAGATTTGGTCAGCTGTCTGTCCTTTCAGATTTTCAAGATTTGTTTTTCAATTTTTTCAGGTGTATCTTAGCTAAGCAGACATTCTTTATCAGGTCACCTTTCTACTAATAATGTTTTTCATAAACAATATTTATTTTAGAATTACTCTCTTGTAACTTATTTCTACCCCAACCCTGTCATTTGAGATTATTATTATCACTTTATAATTGAGAAGACTGAGACTCAGAGTAGCTGGAGTTGCTTACAGTCCTGAGCCTGATGGAAGAACCCAGGGCTTCTGGCTCCGGGTCCAGGCTTCTCTGCCTCCACAACTCACGGTCAGAGCCAGCTGTGGAATTTGGGTGTGGCCATGTAGCTTGCTTTGGCCACGAAAGAACAAGCAGGAATGACAATTGTCACTTTCATTTTGAAGCGTTAAGTGCTGGTGTGTCTTCCACCACACTTTCTTTTTGCCATGATGAGACCTGCAGCTTTCCACAGAGAGGCCATCCCATCATCTTACGTCCTTGAGTGAGCATGAGGGAATGACACAAAACAGGGTTTCCAGCTAACTAGTTAAATTATGCCATTTGGGGGGGGGGAGAAAAAAAACACAAAATGTTTTATGTTGAGCAACTAAGATTTGAGGCCTTGTTCCTTATTGCAGCATAACTTAGCCTACTCTATTACCCTCACCTTACGAGTCTCGGTGGGAGACACAGCCTCATTCATGTAATGGAAGTACAAAAGGCTAGATTGTCACCTTTGTCACCTCTCTTGGAGGCCCTTCATCTAAAGATGACCCACCTAAGTACACAAATCAGGAGCTAGAAATGCAAAGAAGAAGAAACAGTGGATAATTCATTCCCGTTTGTTCTGGTGGCAGCAGCAACGGAGGAGATACACATTTCTGGGAAAGTGAGGGGCAGCCGGCACAGTAGTAATACCTGAGATCTTTTCAGGTGTATGAACACCTGCAAAGGTGGAAATTTTTGTGGACTATTGGGCCTGGTTTCCAGGGGTATCAGGACCAGTCCTCAGTGGGTAATCTTGTGGTTTAACTCTGGCCAGGCTGGGCTGTAGTCAGGTTCCTTTGTTCCCTGCCAACTTCCAAGCTTCCTAGCAACTCAACTCTGCAACAGCTGCTATAATTTTAATTCATGTATTTTCTTATTAAGTAAGCCAGAGTATAATGCTCGTAAATGAGATTCCTGAGTAACACAATATATGAATTCATTTTTGGAATATTCTTTGTTAATGCACAGTTATTTTTGTAGATTGAATTAGTTGCTCTGAATGCCATTGCTCTTCCGTACCAATGGTACATTTAGTTTAAAAGGCCCACACTTTACTTCAGCAATTTCTTTTTAACGTATTAGGTTCATGGTTTTTTAAAAAAAGATTCTTAATGAGTTAAAGTATAAGTTTTGCTTAGGGTTCAAATTATATTAAAAATCTAATAGATCACTTCTTTTACTCTTTCCCTCTGAAAAATATAAGTAAGTGATTTTTCTGTGTTAGTCTACTGAAATAAGTATTTCATTGCTAAAGAAGACTAAGAGATCTTTATTTTTCAGTAGTGATCGCATTGTTCTCTTTATTTTGAACTTGATTCAGTCTAGTCATGAAGATGACCCAGAACACCTCTGAAGTCTATTTCCAGCTCTGTGATTCTGAAGGCCATGATTTAGCGATGACAGTCAAAATTCCCTCTGAGGGAGATTCATTTAGTTATTTGGATAAGATCATTACTCTTCTACAGGGTTATTAATCCTGACACGACTTAAAAGCTAAAATGAACTGGAACCTGTGTACTAGGGGATTGGGAAGAGACTGATTCATTGCAAGTACCCAGCAGAGATATAATGTAACAGATTCTGGGTTTACTCTTTGAACCTGCCAGGAAAAATTAGGAAGGGCAAATTTGTTGCTAGTGGGGTCACAGCACTGTAATTTCCTTGCCGAAGTTCACACTGAAGAGTAATTCTGATTTGCCTTTTTGCTGTTCATTTCATTCTTTATTTCACCAAGTCTATACAAAAAATTAAAACAACAAATATTGGAAATGCAAGAAGCTAGAGACAGCTAGTTGACATGATCAGTGTAGAGAAGGGATTAATAATCGTTTCTTCTGTTCTGAACTCTTCGTTTCTGGAAAGGTGGAGAAGAAAACAGAAAGGGTAGAAAACGAGTTTTTCCAGGAGTCGTCGGGTCCTTTCTGTGGAAGGACCAAGCAGGAAAACCTGAAACCTTGTACAACTGTGAGACTTGGAACAATAATGTAAGCAGGCTAGAGGTGACTGTTGCACGTTAAAACAAAGGCTTTTAGTTTCTAGAATAATCAGTCAAGTATGTTTTCCAATATTCTAACTTGTGGGAAGTAAAGCAAGTAGAACAAAAACAAAAAGAACCCTAACAAATATGTGCCATGTAAATGCAGAAACATACGGCTTCAGAGAAGCCGTAAGGAGAACACAGCTCTAGTTATCAACTTCTAAGACCTGTCATTTGTCCAACTTAACTGTGGAGTTCATTGTGCGAGGGGCTGGCTTGCAAATCAATGAATTTCCCTGAAGATTTGAGTGATGTGAGAACAATCACAGATAATGTTCTTTAGGGAAATAATATTTCCTCAATTTACAGATAGACTATGGCCCAGAGATGTCAAGTGAATTTTCCCAGGTCACACAGCTTATTCAGAATAGAATCTGGACCAGTAGTACTCGGGTTCAAATGATGAACACTAAGACCCTGATACTGGTGAGTCTATACTGGTTTTATTACCCTTGGTCCCCTGTTGCATATAACAGATACTTTTCAAATAACTATCTGTAAGGATTCAATGGTGGGATCCACACCTCTGCCTGAAGGAATATGCAACAATCTCTAAGGGTCACATTAAGAAATGGCTAAACTCTTTAACAGGCTTCCTAAAACTGATCTTTCACTCCAAACTGGACAACTGAAAAGTAAATACTGGAGGACTTCAGCACCTAGCTGTGGACTCAGCAATCCCTGGATTTAGGTTCCAACTCTCCCGCTTACTCTGTGCCATCTTGGAAGCATTAATTAATGTCCCTAAACTTCAGTTTCCTTACTGCAAAGCAGAGGTAATAATGGTAGCTACCTTATATGGTTGTGTTGAGGGTTTACTTATGCAAGTAAGGAACGGTGCAGAGTATGAAATTAGTTATTTTGAAGGTATTTATTTATTCATATTTTAGAGAGAAGGGAAGGAAGGGAGAAAGAGAGGGAGAAAAACTTCAATGTGAGAGAGAAACATGGATCAGTTGCCTCTCATTATTGCCCCAACTGGGACCAAACCCATAATCTAGGCATGTGCCCTGACCGGAAATTGAATCAGTGACCTTTTGCTTTGTGGGGTGAACCAACCAACTGAGCCACACCAGTCAGGGCATGAAATAAGAGTTTAATAAGCAGCATTAGAAAACAGAGACAGGTATGAAAAAGAGTAAGTATATAATACATATAAGAGAAAGGAGAGAGACTATTTCTCTTAATATTTATTAAACTCCATTTTTGTCTTAATGTTTATTAAACTCTATTTTTTTCCTTCCCTCATTGCTTAGATGCATTTTTCTCAAATATGCTTACCCTGGTAACTTTCCTTGTAGGCACCAAATGCACACCCAGTTCAAAAGTAGAGACTCTGAAAATATATTTTTAATCCTTAGAAGTTTGCCCTTGGAAAAGTCAACAGGGAAAATGTACCCAGAAATTAGAAAGCGGTGATTAAACCCACAGGGACCTAGCACAGCTAAGGGAGGAAAGGGACACACTGTAGTGAGAGAGACAGAGTCTTCGAGCTGGAACTGGTCCTGGTGCTCACCCGGTTGACTCACTTATTTTAAAGAAAAATAAAAAGAATTCCGGAGAGTTTACTCCTGCGTCTGAGGTCTCATGGCACTTCCATTTGAAGGGCATCACTCTTGACTCTCCATATTTCTATTTATCTTTTCCATTTCAGCTTATTTAACATGCTCTTAAATGCTTCCCATGCTTGATTTATAGGGGCTTATTGGGGCTTCTACATACATTGGTTTCTATTCTTCTCATTAGCTGTGATTCTTGTGGGACCCTGCTGGGGTGATTACAAGCCCAGGCGTTCTGAGTGATGGGCTTCTTTCTGGTGGCTGCTGCCTCGCTCCTGTCTCCAAAGTTGGCAAAGATTCTCCACTAGCCTGTGCCCATGACTGTGCATTTCCTCCTGTTATGTCCTTTATTACCTTGATCCCATCTCCTGACAACTTCTGAGGGGTCCGTTAACAAGCAAGGACAGAAGCTGCAACTTGCTGAAGGAGCTTCTCTTCTGAACAGGGAACATGTTATCGTTGCAGGATTTTTCCAGAGAGCATGACACAGTGTTTACAGGAGGGGCAAACCCCAGCAAACCAGCACAGAGGAGGACAAAGACTGGGACCACCATGTCCCTTATCCACATAGAGGCAGTGATGTGTCTGTAGGTGGGAACTTTGGCCTTTTCCATAGGGCCTTATAGCTACAGTGAAAGAGAACCTGTAATGGCTTTGTAAGCCTAAACCATTACGCCCTCAGCTTCCAGTATTTAGGGAGCAGCCACAGTGCTCGCTTGGTGGTGGCAGGGTTTCCATGGGTTATGCCTGAGAACAATTACTTACAAACTTCAGCATTTCGGAACCCCCTGGAGGGTTTGCTAAAGTTCAGATGCTGTGCCCACACCCTAAGAGGTCTGGGGTGGGCCTGATGCTGCTGGCCCAGTGTCCACACTTGAGGAACCACTGCTATAGGAGAGAGAGGTCTGTCTTGCCTACCTCTTCGCCTAATTCCCTGCCTCAACCACACTTTCTTTTTATCTTCAGCTGCTCGGGCCTTCTTTCCAGTGCAAATCTTCTGGCAACGTCTCTTTGCACACTCATACACAAGTGATCACTGCAGCTTAAACTCTGAATTCTTTCCAGACATTTATTCTGTAATGGGGCCTACTGACGAGCTAATCTTTATCTTAGACACTGCCGGTGCAGATCACAGCTCCGGCACATTCCCTAGCACCTCTGTGTGCACTGAGGTGCATGGGAACTTCTGGTTTGTGCAGCTGAAGATGGTGGGTGAAATGTACTGTAGGTTGGCTTCTCAAGGGCAAGTGGTTATCCCATGAAGAACGGCATTTTTCCTCTGCTGAAGCTGGGTCCTTGGACTGAATTTGACCACTGCCCCCTCTGACCAGTCCTTGCTTAGAAGAAGGCTGAGAGACTGGTTTAGTGAAAATCTTTGTCAAATTCTAGGCACAAACTGAACTGTGTCGGGGCCTGGGCAGAGGAGGTGGGTCTTTTCTACACTGATAAGTTTCACTCATTGGTGATGGGCTCCTAAAGAGGGTGTGTGAATTTTCAGGTGCCTTGGGCTCCCCCTTTCAGTAGCTCCTGGGAGTCTTGAAAAAACTTGCTGGCTGTTGGAATGTAAAGCACACCAAAAAGATAAGGGGCGTGCACACACACAGTCAAAAGATATCTCAGGGAACCTGGGTGGAGTCCTGGCATTACCTAATACAACAGGGAAACTTTAAGCAAGTACATAAAGCCAGTTGGCAGTGGGGGGTGGGGGTGGGTTGGGGCATGAGACTCCTGGAAGCCATGCATTTAATTGCCTTTGATGACATCTCATCCAGCTTGCCTTAGGGAATCACCCATGAATCTCTGAAGAGCAGGAGGCTGTCTGGTCCAGAATGGTCCCCCTAAGAAGCTCTTTTTCTGTGGCTCTTTAGCAGCAGGAGGTGCCTGCTTGTTTGGTAAGCCCAAGAATACTAGTGAGGACTGCCAATACAAGGCTCCTTCAGGCTGAGGTTAGTTAGCAACTAAGCATTTAAATGATCTTGCTACATTGCCCGACTCTTTCAGGCAGGGCGTCCAAGGGTGGTCTGCTTTCTGGGACAGTCTGCCAGCTGTCCTTCCTGCTTACTTTCCTTTATCCAGGTAGCCAGGTGCCCTCCCCACCCAACCACCCACTGAAGCAGCAGACTGGGAATTCAGACGCATCCACAGACATGAATTTTGCAGCATCATTTGCACGTTTAACCTTCCTCCGCTTCTCTTATTCTCAGGCGGATGCAAGCACAGGCATTTCTGTAGAAATTTCCATGCTGTTGAACAAGGCTGGCATTTTGATGAAATAAGTAATTGTTAGGACTGCTTCAGTCTTACCTCCTCTAGGTCTCTTTTAAGAAGGGCATTTTGAGCAAATTGTATTAAAAAGACGTTTCATCAGTGAAAATATCTTGAATTTTTGTTTCACCTGTGACTCAAGGACCATATTATGGTTTATCTTCCACTCAATGCTTCAAAACTCACACACAAGAAGCATTGAGTTGTGGTTTTTGTTTTTTTTTTTTCACTGAAAATAAGACTGGGCATGAAATCAGAAGACCTGGCCTCCCACTTACAAACAAGGCAGCTTCTTCTGTGGTGTGGGTGGGATAAGAACGTGTTTTGCTTACTTGGGATGGACATTGTGAGGGCCAAAAGAAAGCAAGCCTACTTTAGGGAGACTGTTTGGAGCAATACAAAATAAAGAATTTATAGCATAAAATAAGCCATGTCATTATTGCTCGCACCAGGCCAGTGTAACCAACATCAGCACCCTTTGCTCTCTGGGTGACTTTTGTATCTAGATGGACCTGGGCCTCAAATCCAGGCTATTTCCCTCACAAGCTATTTAAGCCCAAGAAAGGGACTGCAGCTCTCTGAGTATTAGTTTTCATATATTTTCCTTTTAGGACGTGGTGAGGTTTGTAGCCAACGTAGTGTCTGTAAATGCCTGGGAGAGTTCCTGCAACCCAATCAATATTTCATTGTCATTTTATTGTTCGCCTTTTGCCAACTATAAAGGAGCTCTTTTGTACAACATAGAACAGACTCTTGTCTGGCAGTGAGTACTGTCACTGAGACGTAAGATTCAATTATGGAGCCTCTGTCATTGGCTCAAGCACAATGAGTCGAGTAAGAAGGTGCTACGTTTTTCCGAGGAAAAATTGCCTCAGAGTCAAACCATCACTGACTGTCAAATGTTGACATCTCTGGGTTTTGTTTTGTTTTGTTTTTGGCAATAAGGCCCTAGTTGGATACCACCTGTCTTTTGCCCAACTAGGCTTACCTGTTCCTGATCTCCCTGCAGAGCCGTCTGCTCCTACCCCAGTGTCACAGATAAGACAATGTTGGCAGCTTTGGCTGCAATGAACAGATATAACACCTTCTTCCTTATGAACAAGTCCCTTGCCAGCCAGCATGCTTTGGGCTCCTTTCTCCATAACTCAGTTTGCAATTAGTGTCTGTAACTCAAGCAATTATTGTCTGTCACTGAAGTAGCACCTTACTGTTCTTTTCTTGTCTGGACCACACAGTGTAGTACTGTAAGTATATACACACACCTTGAGTTTTCTGACTTTTGTGTACTGATCTCTCCAGATACATCCTGAGTGCTCTGTGGGCATGGGCCATGCTTCTTCTACCCCATAGTACTAATGCAGAGCTGTCAGCACAGTGGGAGGCACACAGTAGGCATCTGATGTGAATTTATTATCTGATGGAAAGCCAGTAATCGTTTTTATGGTGAGTGTCTGCCAGTTTCATGCTATTGGTCGCTACTAAAATGTAGAGAGCGTTCTCAGAAGGTAAATCGATTACTTTGCTCTGCAAGACACGTTTTTAAGGGTAACATGTTTAGCGCCAGTATCTCTGGAGAATAGAGGGAACCAGATGGGCATTCACATGTTAAAAGCACTTGTTTTGAAAGATACTAGACACACAAAAAAACTACATACAGCATTGTGTCACTTAATAAGGGCCCCGAATAGGCACAACCATGCCGTTGTCCCTGCCCTGGAGGTGCAGTGAATATTTGCTTACAGGAGGAGGCTTCTGGATACTTGATACTTGTGTCTTGACCCAGAGGATGTTTGAAAAAGCATGTTCAACCTTGTGAAAGTCCCTCCAGCTGCATACTTATACTCTGTATACTTTTATTTTTGTATATTATTCATTAGTAAAATAAAAGATTTCTTATTTGTGTTCTCTTATTTATTTTTTTGCAGAATAAGAGTGAAAGCAATGCCAATTTAGGTTCAGATAGAGAGGACGTCCTGACCTCCCCTTTGCCTTCTGCCCCACCTACCTTGGAAAAGAGGAATTCAGCTTGTAGGGGCTGTCTTTGGACTTTTAGACACAAGGTTTATAGAGAAGTGAAAGCCAGCTGTTAAACAACCTAAAACTTGTCTAGACAACACAGATGTCTAAGCAGAAGTGGCAGGTGATTCTTCTCTATCATCTACTGTGAAAATAGCTATCGGTGGGTCAGCTCCTGGCTGAGGCCTGCAAGGGCCCTGCTGTCTCACCGGGCTCACAGATGGAGAAAGCGTTTATGGGGAATGTTGGCAAGGTGTTTGCATATATACTCGGATATTGAAATCTCATGGTTTATTAAGAGAGACAAAATATGTATTTGTGGTCTATTTTTTGAGAAAATAAAATTTAATATATACAGAAACTAAAGCTTAATAATCTAACAACATATTTTTGCTAAATTCATATTTTTGATGAGCAAAAAGTCATGTTATACATTTCTTCTTTTTTTGGAAGGGTTTGCATATGAGCTTCACATGCAAAAATAAACTCAGAAACTGCTGATTCTGTCCTTGTGGAGAGAAGTACTGAATACCATGATAATACAAAATCTGTGCCCACTTGGCCAGGCCCCAGCATCAGATTCACTGAGCATTAACCTGGAACACCTGGGATGATGTTTCTCAACCATGCATCAGTCACCTGTATTGCTTACTGAAAAAATATGAATTCCTGGGCCCCAATCCACACATAAATCTCTGGTGGATGGGCCTCAGAATACTACATTTGGAATAAGGTCTCCTGATGATTCTCAATCACATTAAAGTTTGAAAACCATTGGTTTGGTGGTTTCTGCCAGGTTTCAACGCATTTGAAGAAGGGGAGCCAGGATGGAGAGGGTGGTGAGCCAGGAAGTTTCCCAAGAATCTCTGGGCATTACTGTTGGAAACTTTTACAAAGTTTGCCCCTCTGTCCTTCTCTAGGCAGAAATTCTGACTTGAGCATTCCCTTAGAATCATAAAATTGTCCCTTTTAGTGTCTTTCTTTTTGTCACAGCAGGCTATTTCTAAAAGAACAGTGTTGCCACCTTTTTGTGGATTGTTTTTTTTTCTAAAAGATATTTGAAAGAATTCTCCTTCTCTGGGTTTTGCTCGGTTGACTTTATTACAAGGGTGTGACACCAAAGGTACATCCAGTGGATGTGCTAGTTAAAGGGGGAAAACTGTTGGAAAATTAGCTAGAAATAAACTATGAGGGGAAAAAGATGACCTCCTGTATAATCAGCATGTTTTAGAAAGTGCTTGCAAGGAAGAGCCCAAGGCCAGCTGGCTGTTTTCTTCCACTCCCAGAATTGTCCTGGATGTTGGCATTAGAGGCACTGAGAACTTCGGAGCATTGTTTCACAATTTCACTGTTTTTACCTTAACCTTATAATCTGGCAAGATCTGGGACAACTTGCCAGAGGGTGTTCAACTTTTTCTTTGGTAGATTAAAAAAATGACAGGCTTGCTAATGAAATCGGCAAGATGTCAGATTTGACACATGATTTTTAAGAATTATAGATTTGGGGATCTGGGTCTCTCCAGGTAGGTTCCTGGTAGGGCTAACAAAGCATTCATGAGGGTCAGACCTGCATCTGGTTGTGTGAGTCTATGTCCATTCAGGTGGAGTTTTCTAGTGGAGATCCACAGATCTCAACCCTTGCTTCTGATTTTTTTTAAGCCAGTGGCTGAATGAGATGATGCAAAACAAGGAAGGATCATGCATATGTCGGTTACAAGAACAATTCTGTTGATTACATCAGCAAATGAGAATGACGATTCCAAAAGCTCCAAAAGAAAATTTAAGGGTGGTGAATATATGCTTCTTAATTTGCTCCAAGAAGTTCAACATGGATATAAAAATAAGAAAGACATGGTTTGGTAGCCGTTTCTCAAGAACATCTGTGGTTGTAATGAACCACAATCTCAACAATATTAGCTGCCGAAAGATAGAAAGTAACTAATAAAACATTAGACGGCAGGATAGGAGATTATGAAAAGAATTATTTGTGCTAATCAGGCCACACAGAGAGTTCTGTTATGCTCTAGTAGGATCTTTTGAGGAGGGTTGTAATTGACCAAGGCGTGTCAAGATGAGGAGGAAAATGATGATGACTTGGTTTTGAAACCACGTCCTGAGAGAAATACTTGAAGGAACTTGAGAGAGAAAAAAAAGTATAGTAGGTTTGGTGAATAGCCTCCTTAAGATTTTGGAAAAGTTACTACATTATAGAAGGGTTGTTCTATATTAAAGTAAGATATGGGTATAAACATTATAAGATTTGGGGACCTCCTAGAAAAACACTAACAATGGACATTACAGAAAATCTTGTCTACTTGAAAGCATTTACATGCCCTGAAAAGGTTGGATCAGGATGTTGGAGAAGAGATTTCTTTGATGAAGGGTAGATTAAAACAGAAGGTCCCATACCTGGTTGCTACCAGAATAAGCTGGAAGCTATATTTTAAACATATTAGTGTCAGGAATTCATCTCATAAATTCTAATTGAGTAGATGTGGAGAAGGGCTCAGGAATCTAGATTTCTAGAACAGAAACTTCCTCAGATAACTCAAATATGCAGTCGAATTTGAGAACCACAAGGCCTCTACACTTCCTCCTCAGTTTCTTGGTTCTAAGTGAAAGTAAGGCCCGTGTGGGGACCATCTGGACACCGGGTCAATGAGCTTGCTCTTACTCTCTAGCTCCTCACATTTTGTACAAATTCTATCAAAGTCAGGCACCTTAGGGGGGCAGTTTCCATAGATTATCTCACTCAATTCTCATGACAGACAAGTGAGGAAGGTGTTACCTTTAGACTCATGTTGTACTCGTGAAACAGAGCTTCAGAGAAGTTAGACAATGACTTAGCGGCAGGATTGGGATTCAAGTCTAGACAGTATGATGGCAAGTCGGTTCCCTCCACTGATTTGCTCTTTTGCCTTCCACTCTGCTGTTCAGAAAACAAAGAGTGTTAAGGCCTAACATACATACAAAGATGTTTTCTGAAGAAAAAATAGGAAAATAATAAATGTGACACTTGCTTCTTGATTTTCCTTTCATATCACTCCCTTCCTCAGAGCTGTGTCTACAGATTCTTTACCCTCCTTCTGACACATTAGTGAGGCATGTTTCTTTCATCTTAAGATAACATTTCTTTGTTACTTAAATTGTCAAAACTGTCCTGGATTTTTCTTTTTTCAAATCAACTCTGGCAATATTTTTCTGGTCTACTGAGAGCTTTATTTGTTTGTGCAGAACTTACCTACGTGGATTGGAAGGAACAATGCTGTTTTCAAGAAGTAGTCCCAGTAGGCATGACCAGCATGCCTTCCTCCTCCCAAGCATCCTGTTGAGGATGGCAATCCACAGTAGGTTGCACGTGACCTGAATGCAGTTAGAAATACACAGAAAACACTCCCCTAGCCAACCATCACCATAATGTGAATGTTCTTAGTGAAAATTCCCCTACAAATGAAGCACACTGTGCCTGGCTGTGCAGCCTTTCTCTGAGCTTCAGAATAATACATGGTATGCAACATCAAGCAATTGCGCAGAGAGTCCTGTTTTCAGCTATAACAATATTATTATCTATCTGCCTATCTTTATCTACACTCTACCTAATTTCTGTGCACTTGAATTGGTTAATTAAAACACTTGAGTTGGGATTCTAATTCCCCTAAGTCCAGCTCCTACAGGAGCAGAGATTCTGAAGTTATTTATAATCAATATGCTTTTGAACAAGGCTTCATGAACGCGGAGGAAAAACTGCTCCTGCAGTTGTCAGCTCTCAGTCCCTCTCATCCCAGGCCCTGGTGACCTTTGAAACACAGATCACACAAATCAAACAGCTCCTTCATTCCAAGCACAGGTTCGATGCTTTTTTTAAAAAGCCTCTTTTAAAATACAGTGAATGAAAATAAAATCTCCAGGCAGGTTGTTCAGTTGTATCTGACCTTTTTGTAAATCTGATAAATCAAGTTCCAGGGTAAACATTGCGCCCCTGGTAGAAAGTTCCGCCGTGTGGAATGGTGGGTCTCCGGGCAGGGGCAGACGGGTTTTACTGAGCTGTTCCTAATGGGAGCCGAAGGTGCGGGCCAATGTCAATCGAGTCCACTTTGCCAGGGCTTTTTAATAAATCATTATTAGGCTGTAGAATTCTTTTTAGGCTTTCCACTTAGTTCTCATTTAACTGATCACACTCCCTCTTCACAGCTACTTTTCACATCACATTCTTAAGCACTTGGTGGTGATAGAGTGAGGTTTGAATTTCATCCAAGCATTGGATTTCCACTACATTAAAGAAAGAGCAAAATACAGAAGCGGATGGGAACATTTGATGGAGATTGGACACGCTGTCTGCTTTCCATCTTTTCTGAGAAATCTCACTCCTTTCCAGTCACCTAACGAACATTTGGTGAGCCCAGACTCGGAGGAGGGTGTGGCGCAGCCCAGAGGCTGGGGAATGGGGGGTGGGGGGCATTCCTAACGCTGCTGGGAAATGGGAGGGCCAGGCCCTTGTCCTTGTCTAGGCCTTGGTTTCATTGTCTTTATAATTGGAATGTTCAACGGGAAAATTTTCTGGCTGCTTTTGGGCTGGATGATTCTAGTGCAAGCATTAGTAGACTTTCTTTATAAGGGGTGAGAGACAGCAAACATTTTTGTCTTTGTACGCCAAGAAGCAAAATTGAGGATTTTGTGTAGGTATTTCTTTTTTTTTTTAAGATTTTATTTTTTCATCTTTAGAGGGGAAGGGAAGGAGGGAAGGAGAGAAACATCAATATACGGTTGCCTCTCGTGAGTCCCCTGCTGGGAACTGGCCTGCAACCCAGGTATGGGCCCTGACTGGGAATCGAACCGCGATCCTGTGGTTCGCAGGCCCACACTCAATCCACTGAGCTACACCAGCCAGGGCTGGTGTTTCTATAACAAGAGAGAAAATAAATGTTCATAAATCTTTATTGAGTTAATTTAAAATACATTAATAAAAATTGCATACAAATTTTTGTAGTGCAGGTCTAATGAGGAGAATGGAATTTTTTTGTTGTCACTGTTGTTTTCTTGGGGAGAAAACATCTGGCTTAACTGGGATTCAGAATCGGCGTTCCTCATCACCATAATGCTCGCAAAGGTTCATCTGTAGAAACCGTTTTGTATGGATACAGAGCATGTAGAACCTGGGAGTGGGGCAGATTTGGCCTATGGGCTGTAGTGTGGCAACCGCTGTCTAGTGGCGCAGAGAGATCCTTGAAGAGAGTAATACAGGAACTGAGTTAGAAGTAGTCATTGGACAGCCAGAAAAGGAAGGTTGTTCCAGGCAGGTGGGCAGGAGCGAACAAAGGCATGGTAGCAACCCAGGTAGCCCAGGTCACCGGGTTGGGGTGAATCAGGGGCATTGTTCCAAGTGACCAAGACCTCAGGCGTATGTCACGCAAGAAACAAAGTACATTCTTCCCAAAGCACCCAAGCAAAAATTATTTTTGCCCGATCTGATTCATTTGTTCCACGCATGTCACATTCTCTCTCTGGCCATGTTTATGATTGCTTTAGTCACTACTCACGTCCAATTTACTTTTATAGTTGATGTCTGTAGCTTCTAATATTCTATCTGCTATCAAAATTTAGGCACTGAGTTCTGATGGATGCTATAAACAAGTAACTCTGGGGGTCTGAGATGCTTCTTCTGAATCCTGATTGGATGAAGAAACATGTCCTGTGATGTGTTTAAGTGTATTTAAATATGCATTCAGAAAGATTTAGATGCTGTCTCTGCAGTGAAATCATGTTATCTACTTTATAGATTTTACATTTTATAAAATGCTCTTACATTTTATAAGTAAATAATTATGTCCAGTCTAATGAATTATGCTGTTTATGTGTCCCCAAGCAAAATTAAATATTTCCCCTCCAATTGCCTGTCAATATGTAGCCATTTCTATTTTATAGTTTGTGCCAGCTTCACTGGTGGGACTGAAGTAAAAGTGTCTCGGGTTTCATTTTAGGCAGATCAAATGATTGGTGGTCCTGAGGGGCCTGTGCCCTATGACTCTCTGTGAGGACTGTCATAGCCTGAGCTCTAGAAAGCACAGCCTGGGGCTGGGGTTGAAGTGCTGACGCTCAGTTTGCGAGGGCAGCCTAGGGCACGAGAGTGATGCGAAGAGAGAAGTGAAGCAGTGTGAAATGCTGCATTGCCTCGCTGGCTATTGCTTGACAATGAGCTATGGAGAGACACTCTCAAATGCTCAGCTAGCACATCTAATGAGCTGGAAGGACATCTCCAGACCATTTGTCTGGAGAAACTCTGCCTCTGGGATGTCCATGAGAAGTATAAAGGAAGGGAAATTTATCTCCCCAGATCCTTCCCCTATCCTGTTTCTCACTGGTCCAAATTCAACTCATGGAAAGTTAACTCCTCCACACTTTTGGAACAGTTAGAATGCCAGATTTCATTGTCCACAGTGTGGTGTTTCATTTGAATCCAGAAGAAACAGAGGATTCAGAAACTCCAGGGAGATTGGTAACATTCTCAGAGCACGTGGTTGGTCAGCTCCTGGTGGTAACAGCACAGTCCAAGAGGTGGGTAGCCAGTGGAGTTTGCATCAGACACATGGTCTTTGGTCAGGTGCTTTATAAGTTAGCCTTATGGATAGTTGCCTTTAGAAAGGCTACAGATGGGAGTGAACTGAACCTGAAATTCAGATTTTCAGAGAAGTGGTCCTTTCTCATATAACAACTAATAACAGCAGGCTACCAAGATGAACATTTGAGAGGCACATGCTTGGAAAAATCAGTGGAATCATCTGGCTAGAGTGATCTTGGACCCGTTTCCTTTTTTGTTGTGTGCCTGGCACTGTTGGTTGCCTACCCACCATTCCTTCTGAGCATATCTCTGTCACTTATGAAACCCCCTTGATTCAGCAAGTCTCATGCCTCTTCCACATACTTCAGGGAAGGCTGCCACAACCCCAGTGCTGGAGACTGGATCGTGAATTGCCCCAGTCATCCAGGGGATCTCTTGCTGGGGACTGGTCTAAAGATGAGCGTGTAACCCAGTTGTGCTCAGTGAGAAGTATGCTGATGGCTTCTGAGAGAGTTCCCTTGTTCCTTAGGAAGAACTTTTGGGATAAATGTTCTCCAGCCTGGGTGTGGATGCTTGGATCGGCTGTTCCCATCCTGAGACTATGAGGGAAGCCAGACTGAGGGCAAAGAAGAGGCAGCAGAGATGGCCACTGGGAAAGAATGACACAACTTTGATTTCAGATGAGATTTGGTCCATTATGTTCATGAAACCAGAGCCCGCCTTACCTCTGGACTTCACATAACATAAGATGACAATTTTTTTCTTATTAGGAAAGTTTCAGACAGGTCTTGGTTACTTGAAACCAAAACTCTTCTGGAGAAAAATTAAATATCCAACAAATGATAAATCATCTTCAGAGGCAATTGAATGTTCTTTATCCAGAAGGTTGTGGTGGAGTAAATACAGGTGAGTCTTTATTTCTTACTTGTTAAGAAGGATAGAGGGGCTGCTATATGGATGCAGTAGAAGCAGAATCAAAATAACAGGACACATTTTTTAAATCCCCAGGCTCTACTCTTTGTTACTGCCAATTTTTCTTTTCCTACTACTGACAGAGACAATGGAAAACACCTTAGAGGTCTGTTGTGAAGGTGCAATGAAGTGTGTCTATAAACCCCCTAAACAGTGCAATCAACAAATGTCTCCTTTTCCCTACAGCTTGCTTGTTGACTTTCCTTCATTCAGCAAAAAATGTACTTTTTCCTACCATGGAAGAGGTTTTAACTTTCTCTAACTGACCACATAGGAGGATAATATAGAAAAAATGTTCACCTTGCCTAGTTGTGACCATCCCCAATAAGCCGTAGAGCACTTTCCAATCATGCAATTCTATAATTTTGTGATCATTTAAATTTAGCTGTAATAAAGACATGTATTCAACTGTCTGAGATCTTTTCATATTTATAGAGAGAACTTTTGCCACAGATGAAGATTAATATCCAGAGTGTGAATATGAGATATGTCTGCTCATATAATCTGGCTCATTTCTAAAAGCAGAGAGCTTTTTGTGAATGCTAATGTCCTCGAGTTAACAATTAGTTATCTTCTTCCATCAAAATTTAAAGACTTGCACCAGGCTATGTGGACATGGCATAAATAATTTACATGAAATACACTTGGAACTTACCAGCCTGAGCCATTTAGATGTTTGGGGTGCCCTTGGCTCAGTCAGTGTGGCCAGACTTATTCCATAAACAGATATGACTTCATGGTAAGGATCCATGAACTGATGCTTCAGCCTCCATTGCATCCAGCTCTTCTGTTTTATTAAAGTTCCTGAGACTCCCCTTTATAATGGTCTCATATTCCCTGTTTCAGTGGGAGAGCCCCATTGGGTGAGTTTATTCACATGTCCCACCATTGGGCTTGGCTCTGTCTAGCCAAAATGCCTCACCATCCTGGTCTACACAGATGGAGAACATGACATGACTTTGAAAAGGGTGGACATGGATGATAACAAGTCACCATAATGTGCATTTGAAAATAGCTTTTATTACAAAAGTAGTATGTTTCCACTGTTGGCCTCTTAAAAAAAAGAATAAAAATGCATCTGCCTGGAGACAATCATTTTAAGCTTTTGGTTTTGTGACCGTTAAGACCTAGTCTTCTTTTTCTATCATCACTTTCTCTCAATTTCTCTCTCTATCTCTCCCTCTCTCCTATATACAAAAATACATACACAAAGAGGGTTCTTTTGTAAAAAATGAGGAAATTGGATCAGAATAATTATGGTGTCTTATATTTTCCCTCCTTTTTATATATTCATTTATTTCCATATGCTTACTTGAAAAGATTGTGTGTGCTCTGTCATCAGAATGCACCATAACTTATTTAATCTATTTATTATTTTTCTATTGATTAAGATTCATATTATCTTCCTTTTCTCCATTATAAGCAATATTGACATGAAGCTACTGGTACCTGTATTGCACGTTGTCCTCCAATCATCTCTTTGGCAAGCCTAGGAGAATCAATTGAAAAACTATTAGGAAAAATAAAAGCACAGAGCAAGGTGGTCAGTTACAAAATGAATATATCAAAATCAATAGCTTTCCTAACATACCAGCAGGTATTGTTTGGAAATTTTAATGAAAAAGGAGAGCCCATTCACAACAGCAACAAAAGCATAAACTACCTAGGAATAAATAACAAAAGATGTCTAAGATCTATGTGAACAGAATTACTATATTCTAGAGAGAAAATATATGGAAAAAGACATGTTTGTTCATATATTGAAAAAATCAGTATTGTAAGGATATAAATTCTGATTAATTTATTCTGCTCACCTAATCCCCATGGAGTTCCAACTGTATTTTTATGGAGAAGGGTACAAGGCAGGACTGAATCCAGTGTTCCCACAATGCACTTGTAGCAACTGGATCACAAGAGTGAGCTCAGCACACACACACCTGCCTCCTATTCCCACTCCAAACTCCTACATGTGACACAAAACACATGATTTAAAACAAGTCTATAGCAATGCTGGAAAACCAGAAGAGATCCTTTAGGTAGACATATGTTATAAAAAATCCATGAAATAGTTCAGATTGGATGAAAATGGGAAACCTGCAGCCTACGACGTGGGCTGAGTGTTTTCTCTTAACAAAATAGGAACAGTTGCAGGACAGGTTCAAGGTCAAGAGAGGCAGAGAGAGGAAGAGGCCATGACATAACCCTCAGTATGAGTGAAAGTGGTGCCACACTAGGAGAAGCCAGGAGGCTCAGTAAGATTCCCTCCCCCAAACTGTGCCAAGGGGTACACAGCAGAAATATCTGTTCCCACTCCTGGCAGGAACAATCAGTGGCCATCACTTGGGTGTGAGAGAAAGGGCAGTGATCCAGGTAGTGGCAGATATCACATGGAGGGGACAGTCCAAGGTTAATAAGACAAGCTACGGGCCAGCCTTACCGGGTAGCACATTCTCCTCTCTCCACAAGGAAGGATGACAAGCCCAGGAGTCGCAGGCAGGCCAATAGAGAATCTCAGTGCAAATGCACAACTACCAAGAATGAGTAAACAGTTGGGAAAAAGTAACATTATGAAAGAAAGCCACCAGAATCAATAGTTAGAAGAATGAATACAATCAGAATTAATGGAGCAAACAGAAAGATACAGCAAATATGCTTCAGAATCTTCTCGTGAGTCAATTAAACTGTACCTTATTCTTTTTAATGTGTGTGTAGTATTTCAAAGTGTGCTGCATCTTATCTTACTGTTATTTGCGAAAGGACTTTTAAGTACTTCCAGTTTTTCATTATTATATGCAATGTGAAAAGACCTATAAACAAGCCCCTTTAAATATGTCTGAGTGTAATAAATATCTTCAGGGAAATGTGATAATTAGTGCAACCAGCAAAATAGATTTCTTAAAGAAGAGCCATGTCATCCATTCTAAGATAGATATTTTGGGATGACATTCCTTACATTTTAACTATACATTACGTTCTAGCCCCATGCAGCAGTGACCCAATGAAGTAACTTTAGGAAGCATTTGCAAATACAATTTCTCTTGGCAGAACTAATGCTATTTTAAGTTAGGCCTTCTTAATTTATTTTGATAAAGGCCATCTGAGTTTGATAAAGGCGAGTGTCTTGCTGTATGTGCCTCAAGACCTTTAAAGCCGTGAGCATTGCTGCCACATTTCACAGAGTAATTCAACATGGATCAGAATGTGGGGCCTTCATTACTTAGCAACCTGTGGCAGAATTGAATCAGACCTATTTTCTGAGGAAAAGCCTGATTGGTGCTGACTGTGGGCTACTGGGAAAAGGGAAACACTGTAAGTTACACAGTTCGTCCTGAGCAGCTGATTCGCTTCCTTTCTTACGGGCATTGTGAATTGTGTAGCTGGCCTGGTTTCCCTTTTTCCACTGGCGGCCAGCCATGGTTGGGTCACAAGTTCACATGGCGGCCGATGTGCACCTTAAACCCCATTCCTATTCTTTGCTTATATCTCTGATGTGTTTTCCTTTTGAAATCTTTCACTTCAACTTTCATTTTTTACTATTTCTTGTATTTTACGTCTCCTTATAAACCCTTTTATATTCTTTTTGAAACAAAGTGTGATAGAGATGAGTGAATAATAGGAATACTGGCTGAATAAAAAATACTACACAAACATATAACATACAAACCACAAGTTATACTTCCTCAATATCAACACTTTTAAAATGCTTATCTACAAACCTGTTCCAATTCATGTTGTCACCAATAATAACATCTTTGAAACTTCTCCTTTAAGAATTTCCTTCTAAGCTTTTGGCGCAGTGTGTAAACATTTTCCGTGGTTGTAAGGCTGTGGGTCATTCGGTTTTTGGAAAAATCCCAAAGTATTTGATGGTGAAGCCTGCTAACCCTAGATGGCTCATTAAGCTGGGCAGTCAAGCTTTGTTTTTGTTTTCTTTCAAATATAAGGTACACTATAAAGTGATAAGAGTATTTTAATGTAGTTTATAAATTGGCATTGAAAGTGTATCGCATTACACACATTACAAGGAAATTGCTCCCATTGAACTCGGGGGTAATAGAGAAAACTGCTCGGGACCCTGGGCATTTCCGCATCATTCTCTAACTTACCTCAATGCCACAGGGGAGATGGGAGTTCTGCCCTACATGCTGGGGCCATGGGGCTTCACGTCTATCTTTCAACTGCTGTATGCAGTGTTGTGCAGTTACTTATGGGTGGAAAATCTAAAATCATTTGACCCCTAATGGAAAGCCATTTTCGAAGTTCCACTCTTGTTGGAACATAACAGCTGCTCATGCACAGCAAGTCTCTTTTGCTCTGTGTTACGTTCAATAGCGCTGCTGTAGTATCCATACATGATAGAATGTTGTGGCTGAAAGAGGCCCTAGAGGTTATCCAGCCTGTTGGACTACAAGTAGGGACAAGTATTGTGTACAGGGAGTTGTACCATTGGGAGGTCTGCTTTGTATTGAATTGTACGCTTGTGTTGAAGCTGCTTCAAGAACCGTGAAACAAACGCTTTGTAGAATCCATGATTGTCTAACCACTATTCTGTACACCTGAAACTAATACAAAATACTTAATGTAAACTGTAATTGAAAAATATAAGAAAGAGCCCTGGCTGGTGTAGCTCAGTGGATTGAGTGTGGGCTTGCGAACCACATGATTGCGGTTCGATTCCCAGTCAGGGCACATGCCTGGGTTGCAGGCCAGTTCCCAGGAGGGGACTCATGAGAGGCAGCCATACATTGATACTTCTCTCCTTCTCTCCTTCCCTTCCCCTCTAAATATAAATAAATAAAATCTTTTAAAAAACATAAAAAAGAGAAAAATATAAGAAAGATTTATAGAAAAGAAATGTGAAACAAATCAAAATAAACAGTAGTGGAAAAAATGGAGGGGGATGGATCCCCATTTCATCCTAGACGAACTTGGGCATCAGGCAGAGGATGAGAGGTCAGGGACCGACAGGACTAAGAACTGTGGCAAAATTATGACTGATGTGTGCAATTCAGCTGAAGATGATTTCCAGGTTCAGTGTGAAGAATAAGACCTAGTTCATTAAATGTGGAGGATTCAAATGTGACACCAGTTCTTGTGAAGAATGGGGTAAAACATCAAAGCAGGGAATGGCCAGCTATGGAGTGGGGCCCACCGGTATATGACCTCTGCCCCTCAGAGGGAGTGCTGAGTTGCGTGTAGAGCTTCTCCTGACCAGGCTGGACTGGCATTGCCAAGAGAAGTGCCTAGTGTCTGTGTGGATTAGACTGAGTAGGGCTGAGATGTTCTTCGGCACCAACACCACTGTCTCGGCCCTGAGCTATAGGTTATACCAGGGAGAAGTGGTCCAGTGGGCAATATAACACACAATTTTAGAGAAAAAGAAACTGAAACCAAATAAATGAATGATGAAAATGAACCAAATTGTTGACGTAGAGCTGGACCATTAGCCAGTCTCCCTCCACTCCCATTTCTTCTCAGGGCTCCCTGGCCAAGTGGGAAAATTCTCTTTGGAAGCTGTTGTGATGTTAAAACCATTCTGCCCTCAGGCTCGATGTTGACGAGCACTCCTAGACTCTCTTTCTTTTATATATATATATTTTATTGATTATACCATTACAGTTGTTCTATTCCCCCCCTTCATTCCCCTCCACCGGCACACTCCCTCCCCCACCATTCCCCCCCCCTTAGTTTATAACCACGTGTCTCAAGTTCTTTAGATTCTATATTTCCCCCACTATTCTCGCCCTCCCCTCTATCCATTTTCTGCCTACCATCTTTCTTAAGATTTCCTTCTTACCTGCCAAAACACTTAGGATCCTCCGCTGTTTCTAACTTCTGTAAAGGAATAATGCCTGTCACAATGCTGGTTCCCCAAGCATCATATTTCAGAGCAATTATCTCATCTACCCTTTGCCCTCTTGCTTCACAAACGTCAACTGAAATGGGGGGGTAATTGGATAGGAATGACTACTGATAAACCCTCGAGTACCCTTCGCCAGTGTTTAGGTTTTGAGTTAATTGGTCGTCTCTACTTATTAGCAAATGACTTCTGAAAAATGTCTCCAGGACTTTTTCTTTATTCCTCAAACACGGATGTACATAGGGAGACAACAACTGGAGAAAAGAAGAACCATATTACCCCTACTGTTCCTTTTTGGGATCTTCAATTTTGAGTTTGGTAAATTCTTTCATGGCTTTTAGTTGTGTGTAAGAGCATCAACTTTTGAAATAACAGCTAAAAGGCTTTGGGTGGGTCACTTAACTTCTTGAATGCTTTTTTCTTCTTCTATAAGGCAGGAATAAAAGTAATGCCTATATCATAGAATCATGTTTGAACTTTATATGAGATCAATGAAAAATGCTCAAATCAGTACCTGGAATTTAGTAGATACCCAGTAAGTTTTAGCTATGGCGCCTTGAACAAGGGAACTGGCTGCCCGTTTTAAAAATGTGCTTGGAATATGAAAGCTGGGGACAAAGAAAGAGAGAATCCATGTAAATATTCCATCAGAGCAACTGGAATATAGAAAATCATATTGAATGCATTGGAAGATGTGGCATTTAGCTACAAAAGATTCACCAGGCTCCATTTGAGTCAGGTGGGAAGCTCATGTTTTGCTTTCCTGTTATAATTTGCATGAAACTGACACAAATTGGGGTATATCAGCCTGAATGACTCTTAGTGATCATGTCTGTCCTGTGCCCTCCTCTTTTTTGTTTTTTAATATGCACCTAAGGACATTTATTCATTGAATTGAGTGGCAGGGAGGGAGAGGGAGAGGGAGAGGGAGACATAGACGTGAGAGAGAAAAATTGACTGTTTTCCTTCCATATGCACCCTGACTGGTGATAGAACCCACAACCTAGGTATGTGCCCTGACTAGGGATCAAACCTGCAACATTACTGGTGTGCGGAACAACGCTTCAACCAACTGAGCCACCTGGCTGGGGCAACTCTCCTCCTCTTTGTGAATTTTCTCCCCTTGAAAACTACTCATGTGCTCTAAAATTGGTTGAATTTTTAAATGCCTCCATCTTTCTGGCCACCGGGATTGCATACAAGGGTAGATGCTTGAACAAAACCAGGTTAGCCATAGTTCCTTCCAGAGCCGTGGTTCTCAGCAGGTGGAGGTTTTGCCATACCATAGGTGACACTGAACAATATCTGGAGACATTTGTGATGGCCGTGATTGGGGAACGCCATTGGCAGCTCGTGCTCGGAGGTCAATGATGCTAATCATTCCACAATGCTCAGCACAGACCCTCATAACAAGCAAATATCCCACTCAAAATTTCAGTAATGTTGCTTTTGAGAAAGCCTCCTTTTAGGAATTCTTCACCAGCAGCTGCCAAATGCGGGGTTTATATCCCAAGACTGTAACAGTAGAGTTAGACTCCTGGGACCATGCCCTTTACTGTCTGGAGTAGTCAGTACTGAAAGGAGATAAAGAACCTTGACTTTGTTCAGACACATGATTTCAGTCCCTGTACAAGCCAGTCCCAACTCTTCCCTCTTAGTTTATGGGGTTAAATTCTTCTGTTTTGTTTAAACTTGTTCAGATGTTGCTTCTGTCACTTGTAACCTAATACTTCGGATACCAAGTACAACTCTGCATTCAATTAAGTGAGGATAACACAGTCCATTGGAGTCACTTCTGGCTCAGGAGGTTATTTCAGCACTGCGATCCATTAGGTCTCCCCCTGCGCTCTTCTGTCTCTTCAATCTTCAGTTTCCTTCATGAAAGTCAGTACAGCAGTACCAAATATTACAGATATTGAGACCTATTATCTCAAGTTCTGAGCATGGTATGTGGAAGATGATAGGTGCCCATTACACACAAATTCTCCTCCCTGGCATTAATTATATAGTAAGGAATTATTCAGTTTAAAGAAAATACTTTGAAGCATCAGAGGGCTATGCTTTGGTATAGCACTAATAACCTAACCAAGTTTACTATAATATGGGAGGCCATAAGTACTTGAAATTTTCATAAATAATTCTTTTATGATGAGTTCAAATGTTTGATGAAGCTGGATTAGCTGGGTATGTTTATGTTAAGCACTGCAGCAACATGTTTTAAGATCTGAGGTTTCTAATTAAAAAAAATATTCTATGCATTCTGAATGTGGATAGTAAATTCTATCCAAACAGTCCATATCTGGGGGGTATTCTTTCCTGGAGATCTGTTCATTTTGAATAATGTTAAAATTATAGCTCAGGGACCTAACATGTGAATTTGTAGCAATCAGGTAGCTTGATATAGTACAGTAAGCGGAGTCTTCTTTTCTTTTTAAAGTTACTGAAGACTGGTATTTAAAATTTTTTTTTTTACTATATTGCAATCACTAAGTGATAATTAATTAGTCCTTTCTGGGTTTTACTGATTTTACTTAAACATGAATCCAGATTCATACTAAGTAAATAATTAAGTAAACGATTGAAGCCAATAATTCAAGTTTATCCTAATATTGTGAAAATGCATGGCTTCAATTGTAGTGCCACTACATAATGAAGTTAAGTAAGTATACAGGCAGTGAAAACCATTCCTTGCTACGGGTCCCCTTATTGTAGCTGTATTTGTGTTTTGGTCTGAGTAAGCAGGTTTTCTATTTGGATAGGGGTGTCATCTTGACTTCCGTCAGAGTCAGATCCAGCAGTTGTGTCCCAGAAAATCCTATGATGAGGTAACTTGTTAGAAGGCAGTAATTTCTGGAATCTTTTTCAGGATCTTTTTCAAGCATCTTTTTTTCAGCATGTGAGTTACCATGTTATTGTACTGAGCTTACCTAATTCTGGGTAAAAAAAGAAAACAGGTTTTTAAATTTCTCTCCCAGAGCCTTAATTGTGTGCAAATTCCCATTAGACCTTGAAAAATAGTGAAATTAATGTATAAGCCTGAGCTTTTCCTCATTGACTAATTTGGAACCTGAAAAATCACTGGTTTAGCAGGAGAAAAAAAAGAAAGAAAAAGAAACCAGTCGAAAACTGTGGTTCTCATGCTAGCACAGTTATTAATAAATCAGGTGGTCTGTGACGCTACTTCCTGCCTCCGAGAAACTTTAGTTCCATTAGGACATTGAACAGATGACATCACTGGGTCAGTCCTAACAATGAGAGAGTCTGTTTCTCTTTCTATGAGGTTGCTTCCTAGGGCTATAAATCCATCGTTAAAGTTTCTGTTTGTAATCATTTCTCCAGAAGAATCTTTTGTAGGTATTTTGCTGTCTCCAGATTATCCTCATTTATTTCACTGTATTGTGGAAAATTACACAGAAAAATGGCATGACCCAAATTCCATAAAGATCTGGATATAGAATGGGAAATTTTGTCTCTTACAAATAGCATATCCTGAACTAATCCATTTTCATTTACAATGCTGTCCTTAATCTCTTTAGAAATATTGCAGTTTCTGAAATATTTCAGAAATTATACTCTTTCTATACTTCTCAAAATGTAGACTGTCTGTCTCAGAATAACCCAGAGAAGTTTTAAAAATGCACATACCCCCAGGTAACCGAATCAGATGCTTGGGAATCTTTATTGTCCATGTTCTGTACTCAGAGGAAACCAGACAAAGAGTACAATCACTTGTGTGTATTGAAAATGTTGGGTACATTCTTATAAAATCATTATTATTATTTAAAGTGTCGATACATATAGGTACAGCCCCTTGGAATGTCTTGCAGGATGGAAGAGGAAAGATGATTCGCCAATTTGTCAACAGACATTTGTTGCCTGGCCTGTGTGGTAAAAACGTACAATAAAATAGTTCATAAAGCGACTGTAGCTACTACTTACGAACACTTATTTGTTAAGCATTGTCAACTGCTCGACATTCACGGCCTCCATTTGGTTGTGTTAGTCATACTAAGGAATAGGAATTAGTAAATTCTCCATTTTTACAGATGAGGAAACGGAGGCTAATGTGGGTTAGCCCAACTGATTTTCAAAATTCCTCACAGCTAGTGAAATAGGGCTAGGACTTGTTTCTATAGCAGAATTCAGACTCCAACCCAGGTTCTATTTTACTATATAATTAGCAAACTATTCTACTCATCCAAGGAGAGAAGACTAAGAAATGATCATTGTTTCTTTCTCGATGGACTCTTGGTGGGGGTTTCTATTGCTCGCCCGGCAGCAACGGGTTCCTCTTTCCGAGTCTCCTGCTGTGGTGGCAGTCAGCTCAGGGGTGCCCCCTGCTGCTCATCTGTCTGTTGCTCCTGCAGCTCCCGCACTGTCTGATGTAGCTTCCTGTATTCACATGACCTTCACATACATCGCGGCCACACCTGCTTTCTTTTACCTCACTCTGTCTTTCCTTATCAAAATTGTTTGGGGGCTGGTTATTTGTCCTTTAACTAATCTCACAAACCCTTTACTTCCTGAATACTATTACTACTGAGAGTGATAGAAATTGGTGGCGTTTTGAAAATGTGGGCAAAACAAGCATAATTTTATTTCTGGCCCAAAGTCAAGTCAGTGGTGCTGGAGAAAAAGTCTGGAAATCCCCTAATGTTCAGTGCAGTATGACTGAACATTAGAGAGAAGGATGCTCTGTTCGCTCTTAGAACAGCCTTCCATTTATAGGCAACAAGTTTGTACTCGAATCCACATCTTTCAAATTGGAGTCTGGATGGAGCTTCATTGGCATAGTAATATCTAGGCTAATTTGCCTGGATGAAAGAGCTGTGATTTAATATTTAATGAGAAACTTGGAGCATTAATCATCATCTCTCGCTAAATAAATGAACTCGATTCAGGTGAGGCATTCACTTTGCGCTCATTACCCAGAGCTTTGTGTGACTGCAACACCCTGGTCCCTTTCCCTTGATAAAAACCTCATTTGCGTTTTGTTGATTTTACTTTAGAAAGTATATTTTTTACTTAGTGCTCCTCAGTCTGTTTACATTTACAGTAGATTGAATTCTTTGCCCTAATTTTTCGCCCTTTACCAGTAACTTTGCCATTTCTTTCCTTTGACTTTGGACTCAACTATGTGACTCAACTTGGCCATTGGAGAATTAGTGCATGCAACACAAGGAAAGGCCTTAAACGTGCCTGCAGTAACCTTTTTTGCACCCTTGCCATTTCCATGAAAACATTTTCTTGTAAGCCTATAATCCAAGGAAAATGAGAGGCAGGTGAAGGAAACCCACAGATCTGCAGCGTGAGGCACAGGCAGCCCAGCCAACCCACAGATTTATTAGAATAAACAAGTATTTTAAGACACCGGGGTCATTTGTTACTCAGCTATTGCTGACTGATACAATACTTTTCTAATCAATTTTCATGGTGTAGTCAGGAGAGCACCAGATAAAGAAACTAGAGTTTTGACTTTTAACGTTGTTCTGCCACTGCCATGGTGGTTTTGTGCAAGTTACTGGGCTTTTTGAATTTTAGTGTATCCTCATCAGCAAAACAGTTTCACTGAGGTAGGGGCGGAAAACATTGCTTTGTTAAGTTTGGAATACCTCTGATGTGGGAATATCGCCAATGTGGTATTGGTATAAAATTTTTAAAATCATGAATTAGCATACATAAATCAAAAGGACCCACCCTTTTGGTAATAAGAAATTTGTATTTCCTTTCAGCGGGAAAACAGATTTTACTGACACAAAAAGAATTTACTGACACAAAACAGAGGTGTATGAAAGATTGCACCGATGTATACCTACCATTTTATCTCTTGTACTTTGGCAAGTCAGAATCACTGGATGATGTGACGAAGAGAATCACCAGAGACATGGGTGATATTTCTCTGTGTGCCTTGTTCCTTTGTTTATTTATGATGTTAAATTTTGGAAGAATCTAAATAAAAATGATTATCATTCCCCCATCACGGAGAGAAGAGCCCTCATCATGGCCATCTGTTTCCTCAGTTCATCCAGTTCCGCACATCACTTTCAAAATCTGAATGCTAGTGCTCTCATTTCAAACTCATGAACAAACTAGGTCTGTGGCTCATTAACTTAAAACTTCAGAGGTGGAGCAACCTTTGGGCATAGTTAAACTGAGGGCCTGAATCTGTTTCTCTGCAATTCTCTTTGCTTTTCCCTCCTGAGTGTTGGGTTCCTCCTGGTCACAAGATGCCCACCACCAAGAACTCAGAATATGTACGTCCATGTTTACATCAGGGGTGGGAAGAGTATAGTCTCCCAAGACCATCTAAACAAAAGTCTTTATCCTCCCTCTTCACCTTTCCTAATTCAGTTTCAGTGACAAGAAATATGGGCTTTTCTTAATTGCCTTAGATCAATTGGGATACATTCTGAAGCGTAGGGTGGGCCAATCCTACCAAAAATCACATTGTTGCTACACAACGGGGCAGCATGGAAAGAATGTCGGGGAGGTATCCACCTGTCTTCTGCAAAGCAAAATATGTATGTTTCATTTATTTCAATGTGTGAAACAGCGAAACATATGTGTTGTAAACATCCGCTGAAAGGATTAAGTGAGGTAAACCTTCAGACAAGAACATTCTGGAATTTAAGGGCTGTGAGAGTCCAAATTTGCTGGATTTCCTAGGACTTTAGAAGGTTGAAACTTGTCACTGATATGACACATGGGACTTGAAAATGCAGGAAGTCATGAAAGTCATTGCTAACTTGTTCAACAAAGTGCAGAATTAGAGGCTGTCCTCATTTTCCTCGGGCAAATTGTTCTGAGGGCAAATAAATCATAGAATTTTGAGGGGATGAATAACAGTTTGTTGGAAAGGCAGTCATAATTTTCAAAGAGATTTATTTATTTAACAAACACTTATAAGTATTTATTATTTGCCAGACATACTTCTAAGCACTTTATAAATATTAACTCACTGATTTATGGTTTTGTGGCTGCTTCATGGTGGGTCTAATTATTAAACCTCTAAATTTAAGAGGACCTAAGCTAAAAAATGCTATGCCCACAGAGAAATCTCAAATTACACATTATTGTGTTTTTCCTAAGTGGGCAAATTTTTAGCAATGTTTGATCCCCCCTGACTCTGTGGAAATCCACTCCCTGTCATAACACCACTGAGATGTACAAAAAAAGTAAATAACAATGACATGACCATTGAACTAGAGCAGAGATGTGCCCAGAGAATAAACTTCAAGTTTCTTGAGAATAGTTTTATTTGCTAAATACTGATGTCCTCTATAAATATATGCTATTCAACTTATACCTTAATATAGTATATTCTTTAAAAATATATTAAATTAGGTTGAACTGATCTTGTACGTTTTCATTCTAATTGTAATATTCTGGATGTGAAACACTGGTCAAATTAAAATGCTTATTTGATTACCCACTATTAACATTAAAATACATAAAGCATTATTTATTTATGTATTTATTTCATAATATACTAACTGTCTACAAGACTAACACTGAACGCAAAACTAGTTCATTAACAACTTAACTTACGTCTGTTTTCTTTCTCTTAGAGATAACCACTGTTTTGGTTTTGTGTTTATCATTTCCATTCTTTGGGAAAAGTATGGTTCTGACACACATATATTTCCTTATACATTTAAACATTGCTTTTAAATTTAAAAGCAAAAAGAATTATACTATATGTGGCATTCTAGGACTAAAGACTATGGCTCTTGAACTAAAACTATTTAAACTTTGCTCATGTGGGTGAACTTGAATTACATAAAAGCTTGACTGAATGTGTTTGTGTGAAAGGTAACCCAAAAGGGAGACAGGCATGTATGGTCAACACAAATGTTTGCCTGAGTCACAGGGTCTCCTGGGCTGCTGATCCCCATTGGGTTCTATGGTAACTATTAGCATCAGCAGCAGCAGGCTTGAAGCTCATTGTTATGATTACCAACTCAATTCCAATCTCTGTGTTAAGATGACTTGCTTTCATTTTTATTTGATTCCTTCATCTTATCAGGAAAGAATTATACACTTATTACTGTCTTATAGATAGAAAAAACATGACCTGATGACCATAAGTAAGTTTCCCAAGGCCACGCAGGTAGCAAATTGAGGACCTAGAGTTCAAACCTAGGCAGTCTGAACAGGAGCTGGGTCTCAAGGGTAGAGAAACATGCAGCACACTACAGAACCCACTTTGAGGCACCCTGGGTCCTTCCCCACGAACAAGGAAAACTTGCTCTAGAAACTATCCAAGTAAAGGTCCACCTGTCAGCTGACTCAGAAGAGGCATCATAGCAGAGAAAGCCTTAGATTGAGAGTCCCAAATCACCAATCAGCCTGAAGATTTGACCCTCTGAAACACAATTCCTTTTTTCCTAAAGTAACTTTGGAGATCTCTGTCTTGCCCACTTTTGATGGGTAGTTATTGGAATAAATTTATGTAATGTCTGTGAAGGCTTGTCCTGAAAAATGATGTTCTCTACAGATGTTAGATGTAAAGGGGCTTGGGGCATAAATTACGTTAAGAGAACCGAGCTCTTTCTTTAAGATTAAAGAAGATATTTTGTGACTTCCTCATAGACCTTCTTTTCTATTCATTCTACTTTTCAATCACTTGCCTTATAATTTCTTGCCTTTCATCCTAGCAACCAATAGATAAGGTTTTGGTTTTGGTTTGTTTGTGTTTTGCAGGAGGTAGTGCTCTGAGAATATTAACAAAGGGAGGAATGCAGGCCTTCGTGAGATCATGATTCAGATCAGAAGGTCAGCGGGAAGAGTGTGTACAAATTCATGCCCCAGTCAGCATCGTCGGTGACTTTAGCAAAAAGGAGACACCTGAAATTCAGAGTGCATTCTTAGACCCTCAAACACCCAGGGAGGTTTCCAGCTGTCATCAAATCACATCATGTGGTGGCTGAAATTTCAAGTGCTTTTCCGGAACCTCCTACCTTGAAAACCCTGAGCGGCCTTCTCTGGGCGGCACATCAGTCTGATTTGTGTATGCTGTTCTCCTGGTACCCGGAGAGTGAAGGATGGAATATTCATGCTGGTGACCATTTATTTTCTCTTCACTAAGAGCCTAGGCTATCATCCTCCTGAAAAAAAAAATCATGAATTATTTTTCATGAATTTTTGAATTACCTGCTGCTAAATATGCCTGTGTTTTTGTGGGGGAAAAATGAAGAGTATAAAATAGTCTTCCAGTGTGAATCTTTGAGTGGTTCCTAGGTAAAGTTATAGGAGCCTTTCCTGTGACCCTCCTTGGTTATTTCCGACCCGCAGCTGAGGACGTGGCTGACTTTCTGTTCTAGAGCTCCACTGTGTTTGGAGATGTGTTTTTGTCTATCAGGTGAATGTCTGCCAACTCAAGGGCAGTGCAGATGTTTTATAGCTCGCTTTCGAACATCCTACAGTATACCATAACGTCACAAGCCTGGGACCATTTTGGCTGTCGTTGAAGGATAGCCATTTAGAGCTTATGGATTATCCTGAAGGTGGTTCTCATTTAAAATTACAAGACCAAGGTCACAAAAATCAACAGTCAATTTTAAGGAAGTGAATTTGTCACTCCAATTGAAAATGACTTCTTTTGTCTTCAGGGGCTGTTAATTCACGTTCTGCTGGATTAATCCCTCTTCTGCTGTCTGTGAGTTCATTGTGGCTGAAGGCCATTGCTCTTGAAATTTCACCTGCCACCTCAGACATGCATTCAAGGAAAGCATAGTTAGACCTGTGCTTTGTGTTGGCTGTGGAGGCCTCTTAACAGTTTGGGTTTCTGAGATAAGGATCCAGACACACGTGGCTTATTTGGAAGTTGATCCCAGACAACAAGGTTGAGGTGAAGTAGAGTGCAGGATGAGGGAAAAATAAACAAACCACAGCAACAATAATAAATAACAGGTATGCTGCTGACCTGGCTATCACTGTGGGGTCTGGGCTTTTAATCCTATAGCAGACTCTCTGAGCAACGTACTTCCAAGGAACAAGTTGCTGGGCCAAGCATCCACTGAGTCCTCTCCCCAACTGTTTAATGGTGGCCCCCAAGTGTGTAAACTTCCTGACCCTTCTGGCTTCCACTGCATATGGGCCGATGCAGTTTCTGAAATTTGGAGGAAGCTCTGCAACAAAAAAATAGAGAGAAGATGAAGAACATAGTTGATGTGGGTCTCAGTCATATGCATGGAACCTTCTAGGACAGCTGCTCAGAAGCAAGAGGTGGGCTGAGTAGATGTACTGGTGGCCCCCAAAGTATCTGCCATAGTCCCAAAGACTTATCAGATTGCCCAAACAGAAAAGGGCAGTGAGGGTAGAGGAGGAAATAAGTAGCAAAAGAAGAAGTAGATCCTCTCCGGGAAGGTAGAAGAAGGAGGACCAGTGGCAGAGTGGCCTCTGCTGGAGAAGCAAGGCTCAGTCCCGGTCATATGTAATACACATACCTACTCCCTACCGCGCATGCCTCTTCTCTCCTCTGTGCCTTTGCCAGGTTGTTCTCTTAGCGTGGGAGCTCCTCCTGCCAATCATTCTTTTATACACACCCTATTTGACTTTTAAAACAGTGACCTAGGTCCTTTCTTGATGTTTCTTCAAATGGCACACTATGCAACCAGAATGAATTTCTGCACTTTCATGTTCTCACCCACTGTAGTCATTCTATATTTTTATCCACTCTTTTAGTCATCCACTCAACAACTGTTTATTGAAGACTTATCACATATCAGGCACAATACATACACATTCTTGTGTCTTATACTAAACCTTCTGAACCAAGCCATCTATGACAGTAGTTCCCAAACTATGGTTCCTAGATGAGCAGCATTGGCGTTCATTGGAAATTTATTAAAAATGCCATTTCTGGGCCTTATCCCAGACCAGCCAATGAGAAACTCTGGAGGTAGAGCCCAGCATTCTGTGTTTTAACAAACCTTCCTTGTGATTTTGGGCTACACAGTACTTTAAGAATCACAATATCCCTAGTGCCTGAACATATAAGTAATCAAAATGTTTTTGGTGAATTGGATTAGATTTCATACATTGGTAGGGGAGTCCTGGTCAAAACACTACAACTCTTAAGAGTAATGAATTATTTTAAGTGTAAAATCTCAATGTCAAAAAATGTGACATTCCCTCATGGACAGTTGCCAATTTCGACTTTTCTCAGTTAATATGCTGCAGAAGCATATAAACAGAGCACAGCAGTGCTTGTCGGAACAAGATTAAACTGATCCTCCACCCCTGTCCCCACCCAGAGGCTCCTATCTAGTGTGAATGACAAGGTCTACATGGGTCAGTGCTGCCACTGAGCTCTTTGGGCCCTGCCAGTCATTAGGAGGGAATATCCATTTCATACAGGGACAAGAGTAGGCACTCTGGAGGGGGAGAAGCCCTCTGGGTGTTACTTAAATATCAAGCCTAAGTCATTCTCTGGTAGGGGGTCAAGCCCTCTGGATAACTGTATTAGAACAAGTGGGTGATGATGCCAAAGCTTGTCAAAGGGTCTAGTAAAGCCCAGGTCTTTACATAGGCTCCTTAAAACTAAGGGCTGGCCCTGTGGGGTTGCTTTTTTGTGCCTCCTCTTGTTCCTCTGGCTTCACTATCCCTTTGTGTCCAAGACTGAGAAAACACGTGTCCTCTCACACCCTCACAGTATTTCGTAGATGCCATAAGCATTTTGCAAAGTGTTTCGTGGATGCTTTAAAAAGGAGTCACTGGAGATATGTCAAGTAGCCTTTGTGGCTTGATGGGGCAAAGTCTGGGGAAGAAAGGTAGGTACAGCTAGGGAGATATTTTTGCTGCATGAGACTCTGTCTCAGGTTCTGCATTTGCAGCTACACTGGAGACATAATCATGCATTTTGGAAAATACACACTAGCACAGCAGGAGGAATGTCCTGTGGCTAAGCATGTCACTTTAGGTCACGATTCTTGGCATCTGCCCTCAGAATGGAATCACAGCAATCTGTAATCATTGGCAGAGAACATTTTCCATCCTCTGACTTCTAAGTGGGTTTTCCATCAAGTGGCAGAAGCAGTTTCCCAGTATACGCAGGTGGTTCAATCTCCCCTTTTCAAAGAAATGGCTGGTGGAGGCAGGGGAGCGAATAGATAAAATCATTAAGAGGTGAAACAAATTTTGCCTGCCATTTCTCATAAAAACACTTAAGCATCTTCTTTCAATATGAACCTCTGGACTTCCTTGCCCGGTCAATTTAATGGGTTTGTGTTCTATGTATTCAGATTTGTGATTTTCATGATAAGATAAATTAGTCTTTACTAGTAGATGTACCCAGAGCACTTCCATGTCAGTTTAAAAAGAATCAAGTCCTGCTAAGCCAGTGGTTTTCAGTCTTTGGTGTGCAAAAGAAAGATTAACTTCAGTGTGCACAGGAAATTTTAACATGTGAAAGCATATTAAAACAACAAGTGAACAGACTCTATTTCAGTCCAGTGGAATTGAATTTTGATAGGAGGAGATGGTGGTGGAACTGGATTAGAGAGAGGCATAAAGGCCTGGCAGCCTCAACTTTAATCCACATGATCCCCGTGCAATCTTTGTATCAGATCATGGGAAACACTCAATGAAGTGATCATCATTTCAATAGTGGTCTTCTGTGTGCAAGAGGAAGACTCTTCCTTAGCATATGCAAACACTGTGCCAGAAAGTAGAAGCATATAATGAGGTTGTCCAATTACACTTTTATCTGAAAATATTTAGTTATGGAGACAAAATGCAAAATGACCTGGTTACTGCTCTTGCTTTGACATTTACTTGTTGGGTATCCTTGGATAAGTCGCTTAATCATTTTGAGACTCAATTTCTGCATCTGGGGGTGCAGAAATTCAAATGGGGAAGAGGTAATTTGAGCAAAATTATTGTTGCATTTTTTTTGCTTGGGAGCTATTATTATTGAATAAATGTAGACTAGAGATGAGTGAGAGTGTTTACAGTCATACAGGTGCGTGTGTGGCTGATAATGAATCACCTCTTCAGGTTAACAGAAGGCAACTGACAGATTGAAGTGAGTTGCCAAGCTCCGCATACAGACTGAGTTTAGTTCTTGCAGTGGAATCTTAACAGAAATAAAGACTTTACTCATTCACTTATTTGACCCAGTGAAGCTTGGCAGGGATTAACTGGGGGGGTGTTGTTCACATTGGTTAAATATTAAACTCAGCCACATGCTGAGAGAAAATAAGAGAAAAAACATTCTTCCTGGACACCAAGGTTTATCATGTAAACCATTTCCTTTCCACCACTTTATAGATTTTTGCCTCTGTTTTTATGTAGCACCAGTCTGGCAAAACCTTACCCCAAGAGGAATCTTCCAGTGTTCTGTCCGAACCTGCCCCTGAACAACCAAGTGCTGCTGGAAGAAGCCACAGAACAAGGCAGACTGGTGTCACCGACAACTAACAATCATCCACATCAGGTGTACTCTCAACAGTACTTAGCATTTTTCTAACCAACTCAGTCCACATGTTTCAATAAGCTCAACCTAGTCGCAGATATTCACCTCTCCCATGCCTACCTACCATTCTCACCTACGGTCATGGAAATTTGAAGCCATTTTACAGGTTCACTTGCCTTCTGGATGTCACACCTGCAACCCTGCCTACATCTGTGCTCCTTCTGTCCTAATTCTCACCCGCTACCTTGCAGAAGGGAGGCCTGGTCTTATCTAAATCCAACCTCTCTACATGGGCTTTGCATGCCTTCCTCTTTCCCTTCTCAGGAACCAGATACCACTGATGATTCCTTCTCTTTTTTTGTGTTGTATATTCACTTCTCAGGCCTAGTCATCTTCTAGAATTCTTTGGCTGAATATATCAGAAAACTTTTTGACGTTTTTTCCATCTCTGATCTTCCTTACCCAACACAACTAATCTTCCTCCATGCACTGCAGATTTTTACATCCAGAGTCTCATATGTGTTAATGTCTCTTTTTGTCCATGACCACCATCCTAGTGAGAGCTACCAACAACTCTTGCTTAGGTTGCAGGAATCGTCTACTGTCCAGGATTCTCGTATTAACTCTGGGCTCTCTCTTTCAAAGATTTACTATTCTTCAAAGCCTTTCCACTCTCACCATTAGCCTAAAAATAAAGACAGAAACCTTTAGCATGACCTATGAAACCTTGCATGCTTTCTACCACATAACCTTTGTACAGTCAGACATTTGTCGCCATCTTGCCTGGATAATTTCTACCCATCCAATGGATGTCAGCTCACATTACTTTTACAGGAAGTGCTTCCTGCTCTTCTTTTGATCATAATCAGACACCTTTATTGTGCATTCTGACAGACCTGTATTCCATTGGTTTCCTTGCATTTTTCTTAGTTTATATATCCTTTAATAGGATTACTTAAATAATATCAGTCTTCCCTATTCAGCAGTAATCTCCATAAAAAAAGGGACTGTGTCTATTTATTTTTACCATTATTTCTCCAGTGCCAAGCACATATATTGAATGAATGTTTGTCTCTAAGCCCACTTGTACATTAGGGCACAACCCTATCTCATTTTTATTCTGGTCTCCTTGTCGCTGATAATTCTGTGGTTAAGAATACAGTGAACAGACATTATCTACTGACTCACTGTCATTTCTTTGTTGCATGAAAATTTGGGGGGATTTATTAAGAAAATTACTTGACACAATGAATAGCACTACTTAAAGAGGAAGAAAAGAAAGAATGGTAAAAATAGTCACTCTTTAAAAATTCAGAGTGTCCATCCCTGACATTTGGGAGGACAGTGCAGAGAAAAGAAGGCTTTATTGTCATTGGTAGAGACCCAAATGAGGTTTCACATCCCACAAGACAGGAAATGTTCAATAACCTGGGTTTTTCATTTCTCTTTGCTTTTGTTTGGAAGGAACCTAGCATTCTAACTAGAGTAGATTTTTGCAGGGTTTTTTTTTGACCCTGTGGCAAGGAATATAAAATTAGTTCATATTCACTGAGCACCTACTATTTTTAAGACACTGTGCTAGCTAAGTTCTTTTGATGAAAAATAGCCCCTGGTTATGCTTTAGAGAGCTATTTTGGCAAGCACAAAGGTCACCCCCCACCCCCACCACACACGTTTATGTAAGTGAGAGAACTGAAGCTCCAAGGGCTTAAATAGCTTCCCCAACATCAGCCAGTTAGTAAAGTAAAGCCTGGGCTTGTGCCCAGGTTTATGCTTTTCTTCCTCTAAGGATTTGGGACATTTTAAATGCTGAAAATTTATGAGGTTTCTTAGAAAGAGGGAAGAAAACCAATACATCATAAGGAGTTAATAAATACAAGCATTGACATACATACACATTCACATACACATTTACTCAGTGCTTTTGAGGTAGATCATTATTCTTTTTACATAGAGAACCTATGTAACTATGTGAACTATGCTTATAGTAAATAGTCGATTTGAAATATCACCTAGAGCCCACCCTCTCTGCTCATCACACCATTTGGTTCTTCCTTGCAGTCCGATAAAATGGAAAAGAGGATGAGTGCTCATTCCATTATAATTGGAGAACAATATGTTATTAAACTCCAATATCTGCCCACCTGTGTGTCACCGCCACGTTGCCAGGAGGCAGACAATGAGATAGTCGTGTAAAGAAAAGCTCACTGCCATGTCAAAGTTTGACCTTGGCAGCTGGTTCTATAGACTCCTTCGAAAAGTCTGCAGATAGTGAATTATCAAAGATGACACCTTGTTTCTTAAATCAAATAATTTGTTCTGGACCTATTATTTGCAAGCTGTGAAGTTTAGGAAATAGAAACAACACTGAAATGATAAGCATGAGAAGCTCTTTGTAAATTGTGCAGCCTGATTTAAATTTAAAATATTTATTTATTGTGATTGCTCACCAGGCTGCCACTTTGTCTGAGTTCCATTACTTAAAATGCTACTGATTGGTCTCTTAACAGGATCAGTCCTAAACTGTAAATCATTTGAGCTTAAAGGAGTTTTAAATGTTGTCATGGAAAATCAGGCTGGAAGGGATGATAGCAATTATAGAGTTCAGAGGCTTAATTTTATGAAAGCTAAAAATTAAAGCCCAGCAAAATGAAGTATATTTCCAGATTTTATTCTCTGATATAAATTGTCTTCAATTTCTAGCTGAGAGGCAATTCCATTGTTAGGCTTGTCAATGGCATTTTCTGTCACACAAACAGATGAAAATCAAATAGATCACACCAGACATGTCTGTATCCTTGGACTTCACCTTTGGAATTTGACATTTAGACACAGATACATCTAGGTCTAGCTTAATTGCCTTTACTTTCAGCTTCATATCATCTCTAGAAACTTGAGACTCATAGCGTACCACAAAGCTAAAATCTGGTTGAATGATTTGCTTTCTACAAAATGGTTGTTTCTAGTTTCCAGTAGACATAGGTTTATTTTCTTTATTTGAGATCATTTGGAAGCCAAGTGTTTGAATCTCTGTATTATGTGATACTATACCTTTGTATAAAAATAAACTATGAAAAATTACCTAAATATCAGAAGTAATGAAAATCACTTGGTTTAAAGGTAGTGCATTTCAGTAACTATGTGCCCGCACTTCTGGTCGAAGCTAAGATGGTGGAACCTCATTTTCAACCCTAATTACTTAATTTTGCCTCAGCTCATTTTGCTATAATTTATGAGAGACAAAGTGACATCAACTTTCCCTGAAACATTTAATTGTGTCAATGAAAGTGCCTCTTTCCCCATATTAATTAGGAAAACTCCTTAGGAAAATAAGAAATAGTTCTGTATAATTTAGCTCAAAATACTCAGGGAAAATGAAATGACTAGTGCAATACTTTGAGTACCAATGAGCATTTTCTGCAAAAAAATGCTTTGGTAATGTCTTTAAGTGATTGTCCCCCTAGTCATACACAGAATAAAACAATGCAGATGTAAGGGAGAAAAAGAAACTTCTTGCAAGTTTATAAATTATGTGTAAATACCTTTAGAAAACCCATCAAAGGGTCCTGGCTGGGTGGCTCAGTTGGCTGGAGCATCAATCCCTGCACCCAAAGGTTGTGGGTGCAAATCCTGGTCAGGGCACATACCTAGGTTGTGGGTTCGATTCCCATTTGGAGTACGTAAGGAAGGCAACCCATGGATGTTTCTCTCTCACATGGATGTCTCTCTCTCTTTCTCCCTTCTTCTTTCTCTAAAATAAATAAATATATCCTTGGGTGAGGAGAAAGAGAGAAAGAGAGAAAGAGAGAAAGAAAGAAAGAAAGAAAGAAAGAAAGAAAGAAAGAAAGAAAGAAAGAAAGAAAGAAAGAAAGAAAGAAAGAAAGAGAGAAAACCCTTCAGAAGGAGAAAAGTTCTTCCTTTCTGTCTGGCCACAGCCATCAGGTAGGCCAAAATGGGTAACTTACAAGCACATCCAGGAGCTCTGGAGGAAGAAGGAGTCCGATGTGATGCGCTTCCTTCTCCAGGTGCGCTGCTGGCAGTACCGCCAGCTCTCTGTGCTCCACAGGGCCCCTCGCCCCACCAGGCCCGATAAAACATTCAGACTAGGATGCAAGGCCAAGGAAGGGCAAGATTATATTATATGATTAATGTGCCCTGTGGTGGTGGCCACAAATGCCCTGTTCCTAAGGATGTGGCCTATGACAAGCTTCTCCGTTATGGTGTTAATTAACTAAAGCCTTCAGTCCGTTGCCCAGGAGTGAGCTCGATGCCTTGTGGGACTTAGAAAGTCCTAAATTCTTACTGGGTTGATGAAGACTGCATGTACACATTCTTTGAGGTTATCCTCATTGATCCATTCCATAAGGCAATCGGAAGGGATCTTGACATCCAATGAACCACCAAACCAGTCCACAAGCACAGGGAGATGCCAGGGCTGACATTTGAGGCCTGTAAGAGCCATGGCCTTGGAAAGGGCCACAAGTTCCACCCCACTGTTGGTGGTTATCATAGTACAGCTTATAGAAGGTACAATACTCTCCAGCTCCTCCACTATTGCTAATGTAAGTAATATTTGTAAAAGTCTTACCTAATAAACAATATAGGACAGTCAAAGAAAAGCCCACCAGAGAGATAAGAGTTGAGAGGTTAAATAATAGCTTTGAAAAGAACTGAGACATTTTTCAAAAAAGAAAGAGAAAAATTACTACTAGATATTTCGGCATCTTCAATGGGCAAGCAGTGTTCTATAAGTTTCTCAAAAGCACTCTTCCTAAGCTTCTGGAAGGACTTTTACATTATGCTTTTACATATAAAATCCAACAACAGCTGATTCATTTACCAGGAAATTTTAGATTTAAAAAAATTCTCTTCCTCCCCCCCTCCACCAACCCCAACAAGATAAATGGAAATGAACAAAAACTGAAACCCAGTAAAACTATATATTAGGGCTATTGATATTTATTGTACTTTTCTTCTATTGTCATGGGAGATAAATAACTTTCCCATTTACAGAATCTTGGGGAATTGTATTGGCTCCCAAATGCTTCCACCATACCAGGCCTATAAATGGTGCTAAGTCTCAAACTCCTTTTTAAGAAGCAAACTTTCTCTAAGTCTTATAGCTCTCATCTTGTCATATATTCCTGATCTCTTCCAAATTCCACAACCCCATTACTATACACTCCACAATCCTTAAAAATAGAGGCAATAGTGAGGCTTTAATTTTGTTTTGTTTTGTTTTTTGAGGGTGATATGATTCTTAGCTTGAATATTCTGAAGTCATGATTTCTCAGCATCCAGACTACCAAATATTCTAATACATAATACTTTACAGATCCCTGATTAACTAAATTTAATACAACAAATAATAGAATCACATAATCCACTTAAAGGATTATAAGAAAGGGTGTGAAGTGAATAATGACATGGAAATATTCCAAAGCAATTTTCTGAAGACAATAGAGATCCACCATAAAAATTTCAGACCATTTAGCAAGGCAGGTTTCTGCTCGGGAACTAGAGAAGGAGGTAGAGGAATCAATCTGAAAATATTTGCTGTTTAGTCCCATTATCTGCTTCTAAATAGTTAACACTAAGTCTAAGATATCAATATATAATTGCTATAAATGATGTTGGTTACATTACTTTTATTATAGACTAACGTATCCTAAGGTCTCTCTCTCTCTCCCCTACTCTCTCTTTGTGAGGAATCAGAAAGATTGAGGGATGACAATATTTCAGCCTTTTTCATTCTCCTAAGAATTGCTTTTGTAACTGGCTCCATGTTTAAAGCCACATAAAAGGGTTTTGGGGACTTATCATATGATCAAACTCCAAGTACATGTCTTGTTCAAGTCACTAAAGTTGCCTGGGTTTCTACCGCCATGTCTCAGAGGCTTGGCTACAGGAGGCCATGACCAGTGGGTATGAGACCAGTTACAGCATTTCTACAAATGATTCTCAGTTTCCTCTGTACCCAGCAGGGGTTCCAAATATAAGAAAAAATGAAAATTAAAGCAATTAAGGAATGTTTAGAAGCTGATTTGCTAGTTATTAATGTGCACAAAAATGAATTAAGTATAACATAACCCAAAGCACTACTTCCAAAGCACAGGAAAGATGAGAAAAGTTATAGGATCCACATCTATTCTATGAGCAGAATAATGATTTCATCATCCTTCAGCTGCATTTCTTCATGAGATCATCAAATAATGCCTTAATGAGATAATGGAAAATTATGTTTGGAGCACATGATAACATGGCTTTCAGCAAACACATATACACATAAAACAAGATTCTCATTATGATCACGTGATGATGGAAGTGTGTGATTTATCTACTTGAGTTTATAATACACAAATTCGTTCGGATCCCTTGATTCTTCTATCCATATACTCAATGTGTATTGGAGCCTATTATAAACTCAACATGAAGCTAAGCATGTGGGAAAATAATGAGTTAAGACCCCACCTACAAAATTTTTTTAAAAATAAAAATCACACTAGAAAAGTAATTACAATTTTAATTAATTGATTACTGTAGGAGACCGGTTTGTCTTGGCCTGGCAAATGTGACTCAGCTCTGTATGGAAAACCTACAGAAGCGAAGTGGTGGGCAGGAGCCAGACCTTCAAACCGAGTTTTCCCATGGGAATCAGGCCTAGAAAATGCATACAGATTGTTATAGCTTGCTCTTGCTAAAACTCCATTACCCTGGTCTAAAACAACAAATATGTATTCTCTATCTTCAAGGTAATTTCCAAAGCCTGTATGAGTTATCCCGAAGAAAGAGCTAATCAGCTCATTATCATTCCCCTCTGCATGTTATTTTCATTTTCTTGATTGTACCTAAAATGTAGACAATAATATTCTGTGTGATAGATAATAAATCTTTCTATGATGCAAGACCCCAGGAAAACAATCAAAACCTGTCTAGGCAAGGGTCAGGGTGCTCACCTCTTGAGGGAGTGGCCGAGGCACCCATAGGCACTCTCCCCTTGAGAGAGTAGTCGTGCCTGTTCCCTTTTTCCACACAGGATTGTTGATGCCTGTGCATTGATTCTCGTCGTCAGCCACAACAGGTGGACTCTGCTGGACAGGGTCTGCTACAGATTACCTCTACTTTTCAAGGCACTGTATTCATGGCTTTTCACTTGTGAACTTGTTTAATTCTCACTGCAACTCTATTGTGTGCCTATTATTATCCCTACTTTTGTATAAAAAACAGAGATTCAGAAGGTTAAATAACTTGCCCCAAACCAGGTTTTGTGCTTCAAATCTCTTTGGCCCCAAATCTTAGGCTCTTTACACTATTTCAAGTTCTTTTCCTTAATTTATTCTATAGGAGAAGAGATGAGATGAGACATATGACCTCATGTAAGCAGGTTTGCAAGCCAATGAGTAGAGATGTGGTTCTATTTAACATTAACATCTACATCTTGATGGTTCTGAGCCTCATGTGTTTGGCTACAAGTCTGTTACACCTGGAGGAATCACCAGGGACAGTACTTTTATTTGTTGGCAAACCAGCCCTCTTTGTTGGGACTAGCTGAAAGGAGTCTAGTGCTCCGTGCCCCTATAGTTCTGCTCAGAAAGCAGAATCCTTTTCCAACAATCTTTGCCATTAATCCCCTTTAGGTGCTGGAGAACTGGAAGTCTCTCTCACCACATATTGTTAAAATTACAACGTTGGACCTTTGGTTAATGATGTGCATTGATAGGTATTGGGGGAGTGTACTGATGTCCCCAACTTACTCTGAAACATGTCAAAAGTAGAGATGTATTAATGTATGGATAGATGAATCACTATAGATAAAAACAAGTATAGTAAAATATTAATTGCACACTTGAAAAGTGGGTATGTGGGTGTTTAATACAAAATTCCTTCAACTTTTATTTATATTTGAAAATTTAAAAAATAAAATGTGGAGGAGATTGTAATATTTTTGCTGCATTTCAAAACTTGCTAGTCAAGTGGATAGTCAAGTTGCATGATAAAAAGGACAGCATTACTTTTCAGTTGGTGGCATATTCATTTAAGGATAAAGAGGTGCCTCACTGTAAATTTGCTTTTCCCAGATGTAGCTATTCTCACCCAGAAAACATACTTGCCACCATGACTGGGGTGAGGTTAGATAGCAGTTATCTCTCTACCATGAATCCCCTCCGATTCTGGGTGTCTGTTCATGAGTTTTTCTCATTGTACCAGATATTTTAGAGCAATTCTTATCATACAGTTTCATTGTCCCTTTCTGTAATCTGTCTTCCATTGTGACCACCTCAGGCTATCAGATGTTTGAATTTTTCCAAAGCCTATCAGTGAGCAAAGTTCAAGTCTTCTTACAGATGTCTCAGACACCTTGTAAATCAGTGAAGATAGATGATTAATCAAGGACAGGATGTTGCTAATGAGCACTTTTTGGAAAATCTGAATTTCAGGTATTTCCCAGGCAAAATAATCTGTTATGACAACAGAAAGATTGGCATCCTGACTGGTGTGGGTCAGTTGGTTGGAACGTCATCCCATAATGGGAAGTTTGCAGGTTTGATTTCTAGTCATGGCACATACCTAGGTTGTGGAAATGATCCCCAGTCTAAGCCCATACAGGAGGCAATCAACTGATGCTTCTTTCACATTAATGTTTTTCTCTCTCCCTTCCCCCCTCTCTCAAAAAAACAATAAAAAATGTCATTGGGTGAGGAGAGAGAGAAAGAGAGAGAGAGAAAGAAAAAAGAAAAGAAAAGAAAAGAAAAGAGAAGAGAAGAAAAGAGAAGAAAAGAAGGAAGGAAAGTGGGCAAATGACTTGAACAGGCAATTAACCAAAGGGGATATTCAAATGGCCAGTAGATATACAAAATGTGCTCAATTTTGTTAGGCACTGGAGACATAAAAATTAAAACCACATGTAATGCCACTATAAAGTCACAATAATATTTAAAAATTTGAAAAGTGAAAAATCTTGGCAAGGATGTAGAACAAGTGAAACTCTCATAAACTGGTGGTGGGAATGTAAATTGACACAACTAGTTTGTTTGGGATGTTTGGTATCCAAACCTGGCATGGGGCAAGTTGTGAAACCTACTGGGTCTTTGTATCTTATTTAGAAACGGGGATAATAATAGGTCCAGGATAGACTTGCAGTAAGAATTAAACAAGTTTAGGTGGGCAACACAAGAGGGAAGGTAGATCACAAGAACCCAGGTATAGGTAGGACGTAGAAGCTGTCATGGTAGCTATGAGTAGAACCATATTTAACAAGATATTATTTATGCCAATGTTATATTTTCTGGAAAATGTTCATATGGTATTTGTCTTTCAACACCTGGCTTATTTCACTCAGCATAATGCTTTCCAGTTCCATCCATGCTGTTGCAAAGGGTAGGAGCTCCTTCTTTCTTTCTGCGGCATAGAATTCCATTGTGTATATACCATAATTTTTTGATCCATTCATTTACTGATGGGCACCTAGGTTGCTTCCAGCTCTTGGCTATTGTAAATTGTGCTGCTATGAACATTGGGGTGCATAGGTTCTTTGGGATTGGTGTTTTAGGGTTCTTAGGATATAATCCCAGCAGTAGAATTGCTAGGTCAAAAGGCAGGTCCATTTTTAGTTTTCTGAGAAAAATTCCATACTGTTTTCCACAGTCTGCAATCCCACCAACAGGGCACTAGGGTTCCCTCTTCTCCACACCCTCTCCAACACCTGTTGCTTGTTGCTTTGTTTATGATGGCCATTCTGACTGGTGTAAAGTGGTATCTCATTGTGGTTTTAATTTTCATCTCTCTGAAAGCTAGTGATATTGAGCATCTTTTCATGTGTCTCTGGATCTTCTGTATGTCCTCCTTGGAGAGATGTCTGTTCAAGTCCTTTTCCCACTTTTTAATTGGGTTGCTTGTCTTCTTAGAGTGGAGTCGTGTAAGTTCTTTGTATATTTTGGAGATTAAACACTTGTCTGAGGGTGGGCTGGGATGGGAGTAAAAGACAGAAAACTGTACTTGAACAATAATTCAATTAAAAAAAATTTTAAAGAAAAAAATTGTAAATATGGACAGTGATGGATGTTACCTAGACTTATCGTGGTGATCATTTTGCAATGTATAAAGATATCTAATCATTATGTTGTACACCTGAAACTAATATAATGTTATATGTCAATTAGAATTCAATAAAAAGTAAAAAAAGAAAAAAGAAAATGTTAAAATTTCTGAGAAAAGTTAGCCTTATATATTTTTCAAAGTGACTTTATAGTTTTTTTGGAAGGAAATAACCAATAACTGACTGTAAGGCACTTAAAAAATGCCAAGGGTTTTATGGTGAAATATTTTTCAAAATATTTTATTTTATGTTTAAAGATGTTAAAGCATTTTCCAGTTAGAAAACCCAGAAAATGTCCTATAATATGATGATAACTTCGCAGACTCTATTCTTCATATTGAGTATAAAGATCAGTTCCAGGGAGAATATTTTCTACAGAAGTTTCTGTGAAAAATGCAATGTAACCCACTAGGTTTACATAATTATTTCTCCTCCAGGCTATTTTGCTTTATTTACTGTTTTTGCTCACAAACTCAAATAATACTACCCACATGATTAAAAATTTTTTATGCTACTGATATTGTCTGCTGGTCCAGCTTCCTCTCCAGAGATAGCAAATATGGAAGGTTTCGTATATATTCTTCTGGTCATTCACTTGTGTGCTTCCTCAATAATCTGTAAAATGTGAATAATTATACCTATAAAAATACAGTTTTTTGTATATGTGTTTTCTTTTTTTACAACTTTATTTTTATTTTTTAAAAGATTTTATTCATTTATTTTTAGAGGGGAAGGGAAGGAGAGAGGGAGAGAAGTATCAATGTATGGTTGCTTCTTGTGTGTCCCCTGTTGGGAACTGGCCTGCAACCCAGGCATGTGCCCTGACTGGGAATTGAACTGTGATCGTCTGCTTCACAGACTCGTGCTCAATCCACTGAGCTACACCAGCCAGGGTTTATATGTGTTTTCTTAAAGAAAATGATATATCATCTATTATTCTCCAACTTAATTTGTTAACTTCACATATTTTGGAAATCTTCCTATATGAATCTATACAGAACTAGTTAATCTTTTTAAAACAGTGTTTTTAGTATTCCTGAGTATAGAAATACCATATTTTGCTTTAACCATGTTTCTTTCAGACATCACTTGGGTTTTTCCCATACGTTTTTGTTGCTGATATTGCTGTGGTAGTCTCATGCAATAAGCCTCATGTAACTTTTGGTGGGGACTTGTGCAAGGGTTTCTCTGGCTAGATACTGAGGCATACAGTGGCTTAGTCGTAGAGGTTGCACACTGTTAACCTAAGAGCTAATGCCAAAAAGGCTCTTCAATAAAGAAGAAAATGACAGTGACCAGTGGGGAGCAGAGAGGGGATAACGGGGGAAGAAGAGGAAGGGTCATCATGTATAAAGGAGCCTTGGACAAAGCCTAAGGGAGGTAGGGTTGAGGGTGGGAGGAGAGGGTGAGTGGGACAGGGGAAGTGGTGGTGGGAAAACGGAGACAATGGTACTTGGACAATGATAAAAAAAATGAATGAATGCTCTTTACTCTAACCAGCAATGTCAATGAAAGTTCCAGTTTTCCCAAGTGTTACCAATATTGAATGTCATTCTGTTAAATTTTGTCATTTAAATGGTGAGACATAATATCCCAATGTTATACCTCCATTCAAGAATACCTTCAAGTAGTGACCTCCATTGAAACCTCATCAACGTCTAAGTGTTGCAGAGACTGTCACAATAAACTTTCATTATCATCGTGGCAGAGACTTCATTCTTTTGTTTGAGGTACTGTAACCGTATTGTTAGGTAAAGAGCGTGCTAATTTAGAGCTGTTGTAATTACATGTTGCCACAGTGAAAATGGGCAGACAGAGGGAGTTTGCTCAGGGACTTCATGCTTTCCAGGAAAATTCCTGACAGTTGTCGGTGACCAGCATCTTCCTCAGCCCAAGAGAAAACCTACCATATAGCAGTTAATGTGTTCTGATTGGAAGAGAGCTCAGTCCATTTTATTTGCAGTATAAACTTCACTAACGTATCAGAAAATCTAACTACAGGCAGCAAAGTTAGTCATCCAGTATGTGTGGGGAGTGTGGTGAAATTTTATTCTCTATCTCTATAGTATCCAGGAGAGAGAGATGGAAATTTTAGGACTTCCAAATTCCCTCATTTGATTTTTATACTTGAAAAGTAGTTGTGGAAAATCTACTCTTACATATGTTTTACTTAAGTTTCAACACAACCATTGGAGAACTACTCACATATGTACCAACATGCCTGAATCTCAGAATCACCTCAGAATCACTATATTGCATAAAGGGAGCCACGGCAACAGGGCACAAATGGAATGATTCATCTCTGTGAAGTTTGTCAACAGGCAACAGTAATTATGGTGATGAAATTCATGTGCATACCCTTCCAGTTATTTCTCAATTTACAGAAAGGAGAACTACGCAAGATAATATTGTAGAGTCAGTTTTCAGCTCTGCCACTTTTCTAGCTGGAGAACTTAGGTAAATTTCAGTTCTTCCCACTCTAAAATGAAATCCCCACTCCAGCTGTAATTTTCTGGATGTTACCTACAAAACTCTCCAACCATTCTAAGGGGTAGAATTGAGAGACCAGGGGACAAGGTAACTTTGTGGGTGATGGACATTTTCTATAGATTAACTGGTGTGATGGTTACACAGATGTGTTTGTTAAAAGTCTTCATGCTGCGCATATAAAATCTGTACATTTTACTGACTGTAAATGTGAAAAAACATAAAAGGAAAAATTTTATGAGTTACTGTAATGACCTATATTTTACTCATAAGACAACTGGTACTCAAGACATGAAGTGATGATTTGCTTATGTTCATTGTGGAAGTTGGGAAATCCGTGTTATACAATGAAAACAGCAAATCATATCTTTTGAAAAGTGGGAAGATTCTCACAAAACCATTCATTATGAGCATAATGCCTTTGTACTTACATTAGACAAAAGGAAAACAAACATGTAAAAAGGTTCCCCATATTCTGCTCTGTTAATGTGCACGTTTCCAGTTCACAGAGATAACTAGCAATGAGTTATGGTCTTTCCTGGGAGAAACAGAGAGAGGCTGTCCAGCAGGGGAAGTCATAATGATGTAACTCAATCAACAGTGTTCTGAGACAGCCGCTGTATAGAGAATGCTAAGAGATGTTTTTCTTTAGAGAGGTGAAAAATTAGGCATAGCAGCTTTCACAGTCTGTGAAGTCGTTTCCAGATAAACACTCCACACACAACTCACCTAGCATGCTGTTGAAAGCACAGATTCTGATTTAGTGGGTCTGAAGGAAGTCCATCAATTTGCAATTGTAATAAATTCCCAGGTGATGATGCTATTATTGGTCCTTGGACCACACTTTGAGTGGTGAAGACGAGGTTATTAAAGCTTTAGTGGAATCTGCAATTTACCTAAAGTCTCAGAGTCCAATAGCAAGCTGAAACCAGAACCCATGGTTTTGAATTCCTATTTTCCATTCCCACCCCAATATAAGAAACTAAATGAGAGGGCATGTAAATAAACATAAACACAGGAGACCAGGGTAACAATTTGTCACAGAGTTTACTCAAATTGAATGTTCAGAATCATCTGAGTAGGAACAATTCACTTCATTTTTATTGCTGTGTTTCTATGTACAAAGCTTTTACGTTAATATTTTCCTAAATTTCAATCTAGAAGTTACTCTTCTAATCAAGGGTACATTTGTAATGTAGGGTGCTGTAGGATGAAATAGTAATCCACAGACGTGTTTGATGACCACACATGCATACACACACACAAAAGTTAGTTGTTGATGTTGTACCCATCCTCCAAGATGGCCTTCAATCATCCTTGCCTCCTAATATTCCTGCTATTCTGTAATCTTTTTCCATATTAACTGGGACTTGCCACGTGAAGCCAATGGTATGCTAGTATGTGACTTTCTGACACAGATCATAAAAGACATTCTGGCATTTGCCTCATTTTCTCTTGGATTGTTCACTCTGGCAGAAGCCAGCCACCACGTTGCGAGGATTCTTAAACAGCCCATGTAAAGCCCCACTTGGGAAGAACTGTGGCCTCCTGCCAACAACCATGGGAGGGAGTGAATTATCTTGGGAGTGAATTAGCTATCTCCAGGATTTTGAAGCCCTGGATAACTAATGTAATGTTGGAAGACAGTGAAAAACTGTATTTGGCAGATATGAGACTTTTGATTTAGAAAGGTAGATTCTGTAGTATGTTAAAAAATATTATCCGAATATAATCACATCCTATTTAAACTAACCCTAAGAGGTTTTTTTTTTATTTCATGATTACCAGGTCTCAATCCCAAGGAAATAGATTTTCAGTAGAGAAAACAAGACAAAAAATACAGAATCATAAATTGGTGCATTTCCATTGCATTAATGAATAAAACCACTAAGCCATGTGATCTGTTCTTAGCTATGTTCAGTGCTCAGGTATGTCCTGATGAAGCCTTGGGTATAATAGCTTAGGAAACAGAGAAGGATAAATATTAATTATTATTCATAATTGATATGACCTCATAATAAATCAATGTGGTATATAAAGGAAAATAAAGCACAGAAGACGCCTTTAAGAATTCATGCCTTTAGGCTGAAGAATAATGACACAAGCCATTGAATGGAATAGATCAGTTGGGAAAATAAGGCAAGATTTAGAGACAGGGAAGAGGGCAGATGGTTCTATTTTGAGATGTATTGAGTTTTCCTTAACAAGAAACTCTGATAGAAAATACTTTCTTCTTGATTTTTAATCATCCCTTTGTACTACATAATAGTGATATTTTTCTTACTTTCTAACCCCATCCATGAAAAATAGCTATCACTAATGCATTTATTTCACTTTTGAAAATACTCACCGAGCAAGAGTTTTAGCAGTGTGTATACTACTATAGAGTTAGGGATTGTCTAAAATCCTGCTTTCCCCCAGTCAAAGCTCTGGTTCTTTCCAGCTGCAGCATATTTGATCATTGAATAGTTTTCTTCTCCATTTTGGCAGTCAGCTCAGTCCCCTGATGTCTAGAATTAGTCATTGCTTAGAAATTGCAAAGTCCTTGGATACATGTTTCTGATAAGGTTTTAATAGAGTCTCTGTCACTTGGTTGGTACCTGATAGGGTTCAGCTTTTAGCTGTGACTAGTTAGAAATCCAATGCTTGAAATTTACCCAAGAGTTAGAAGACTTTGACAAGTTTCCATAGAGTCAAAGTCATAGGAAATTTATTTGTGAAACTGAACACCAAAGTGTTAGTTGACCAACGCATATAGAAAATTCTAATAACTGAAACATTCAAGTATCTTTGCTATGTTCCACCTCTGGAAGTAAGGTTAGCAATGGGAAGGTTGGCCTTGGTGAGCGTAAAGTTGGAAGATCCTCTAGCTCTATAGAACAAATCAAATAGGTTGTGGTGGTATTGGCGGGATATTCCTGCTCTACTACAGAACATCATTTTTAGCAACTGGAATATTTGTGCCTTTAATATGCATTGGTGTTCTCTTGTATAGGCTACTCCAAACAGTAATTATGCAGCAAGTACTTATTACAAACATGTCGTGAATAAGAGGCATGTTTCTACCTTCAGGGAACTTGTATTTTAGTGGACAAATGAAGTCTTATTAGTTCCTAGATCTCCTTTTATAGTTACCAGCCTCTCCTGTTTTTATATCACTTCCTGTAATGAGTTTCAATGTCAGTTTGGCTTTCAGTAACAGTATTTTCAGAGTATTCTCATCCTGAAGAGATTTTAGGAAGGAAATTGTGTAATAGACAACATGTTTACAAATAACACTTCTAGGCTATTTCTTAGGTGAAGAGGGCATTTTTTTGGCTTTTCCACCATTTTGTAATAAGAGCTTTTTATTTTTCTTTTTAATGTATAAACTGTTATTCAATTTCAACAAGAAAGGAATATAAGTGGAAAAATATGGTTAACCAAATAGCTAAATTACAATTACTCAATAGAATTAGGTGTGAACAAACTTATAGTAGATGCTTAACACATCAACAGAATTTTTAAATTGTTGTTCAAGTACGTTTGTCTTCATTTTCACCCCCCATGCCCCACCCATTCCTGCCTCCGACCCTCGAACCCATCCCCTTCGGCTTTGTCCATGTGTTCTTCATACAAGCTCCTTGTAGCTCCCCCATTATCCCCTATTATCCCCTATTATCTCCCCCTACCCTTTGGTTACTGTCAGGTTGTTTTTTATTTCAATGTCTCTGGTTGCAATTTGCTTGCTTGTTTGTGTTGTTGATTAGGTTCTGCTTATAGGTGAGTACTGTATGATCTCCACTGTAAGTGGAACCTAATCAACAAAACAAACAAATCAATGGAATTTTAGTTTGATAATAAACTTCAAATAATTTACTTCTAAGACATTTGAGGATAATAGGCTGACTTATTGATTTGTTGCCTTTAACAGACAATTATGCTGATCTAATTATACAGAGGGTTAAAATGCTAATAACTTCAAACCTGAGGTTGTCTATATGAAACAGAATGATTAATGGTCTAATAGGAGCAACCACCCATGAACCTTTAGTTTGAGAGTTGAAATACCATGTTGATAATGTGGAATCTTGAACTACGCCTACCTTTTTTTTTCTATATGAAAGTGATGTTAAAGATGTGAAATGGCATTATAATTGGATCCAGGGTGGAGCAATCACTGTGAGCCAGTCCTAAATGTTTGTGTATAGTCTTCCGGATTACTAATCTTTTAGAAACAAGATTTCTGTTATGCTAATATACTCATCAGTGAAGTACTATGCCACAACTTTCTCCAAAAACTACAGTAATTTCTTTAAATTGGTTGAGAGTCATGAAGGGAAACATTGGAATTATATCAGAATCCTGGGAAGTCAAGGCAAATCATCAGATATCCATATAAATCCATCCCTCGACCCTGCCAATGAAAGAATTACAAGTGGAATGTGGGAGCTTATAGTTGGGACACTGTAAGTTGTTATTAAGACTTTTATGCACAAGTCTTGAGATAGGCAAGTCTATATCACCTGGGTACTATTTTCAAATATGAAACCAAAGCAAGTGGGTAAAGATGACTACTGTTAGTCATCATTCCTTACAATATTTTCTGATTTAGTTCCAACCCTAAGTGGCTGCCACACTCAGAATCAGACTTTTTTGCAGTGGGATGAAAGAGCTGTCCTTATAGGTTGAGCTGGGGAAGGTCTTGGGTGGTGTTGGAGCCTAGGATTAAGAGAGCTTATCAGTAGCATCGGGCATTCTATTAACAATGTGGAGGCTGGGCTGGCACCATCAGCTCTTAGTAACCATGGGTGTTGCTGGTAGCAGAGGACCAGAGACTTGAGAAGGATGCAGAGAGCAGCTTGATTAATCCCTGGGGATTGAGGGTAGGAGTAAGTAAATTCTTCTGGAGGAAGGCAGTACTATTTCTATTATTGTCTTTCTTTTTTGTTTTATGGGGGTGAGGGGTAGGTAGGAAGATCTATTTTTGGTCAGATCTTCTCAGTCATAGATGTTACTGCACTGTTAATAAAAATATATTCTTTTCTGTAAAGAATTAAAAAAAATCCAAGGATGAGATGGCTGAGGTCTCAGCTCAAATATCTCTAAATACATTGTTGTCCATTCCCTGACCTGTGCACATGTTCCTTCTTGGTCCTTTTCAGGATCAATGCCATTCTCTGTCTGCGAGCTTCTGTGGTGCAAGCTTTTTTGTAGGGCCAGATTTCTTCAGAGCTAAATCCTGGACTCCGCACGTTCCACTGGCACTCCAGGTGCAGCCGGACATCCTCCACCTCCAGGGTGCTGGACTTGCAATACCGAGCAAGCTGGCAGGCTGGGTCACCGCACTCTAGGTGACTATCTGTAATGGCATCCCCTCCACCTCTTCATCCCATTGCTCATTAGGATCCACTCTTCTTACTAACTCTTGTACCTTCTTTTTTAAAATTTATTATTATTTTTTTATTGAATTATTGTTCAAGTACAGTTTTCTGTCTTTTACTCCCATCCCAGCCTAACCCCTCAGTGCTCCCCACCTCCCTCCCCGCCCCCCCCACCGCCTAAGTTTTTGTCCATGTGTCCTTTATACTTGTTCCCATGAATCCTTCCCCTTTTCCCCTGAAACTCTTGTACTTTCTTCCTTGTAAGTACACCTGATTGTTTACAGGGCTGAGATGCCCTCCTGACCCAGGAGTGCCTGGTATCTTTACCACTGTAGTACTATTGGCCATGGAGCTTTGTGGAGGGGTGCTGGCTGGGTCCAGTTTTACAGACGAGAAGTTGGAGAGCTTGATTAGGGTTTAGGGGCCAAACTGGTTCATCACCTGCTGAGCTCTGGATGTCACCTCACACAGCTTATCAAGATCTTGTTTCTTTTGGAGGTATGAAGACCAAGGGCAATCAAAGGTCTATCTCCCCCATAATATATGGAGACTGCCTCTATTATCATGTTTCTATTAAGAGAAAAACAAAATCACCTTCAATTGCATCACTCCTGTTATATTTTTTAAATTAAAGCTATGTCATGAACTTCTTTTCAGATCCTTATTCTTCCATAATACAATGTTTAGTGGCTGCTTAACATTCAGTTGTAGGTTTTCACTATAATTGATCGTTAAGGTCATTGCTGAAATATTTTTTATTGGAACCTAGATCCTTGTTTTATTTTCTTGTGGATGAGAATTATGTCCCAAATACCTTCATAATACTTTCAACCCCTGGGTTCAGCTGCCTTTACTTTCTTGTGTCTCACTGTTCATTGCATAGGCCAGTAGTGACCTTGGGGTTTTATTATTTTTTTACCCCTAGCCTCCTCCAGGTTTATTTTCTAAGTTTAGAAAATTAGTTTCAGTGCTTTAACCAGAGGACTAATACTAGAGCAGATTCTGTGCTTATGGGAACTGGAGGGAGATGGAGTTAGGGGGATGAAAATGGTCTGTTTCTGTTTAGTTTCTTGTTTTCCTTAGAGTGAGTAATAGACCAGTCACATGGGCATTCTCTAGAAGCTGGTTAGAAATACAGAACCGCAGGCTCTACCGCAGACCTGCTGAATCAGAATCTGCATTTACATTGATACTCTAATTCACATGCAGGTGGAAGTCTGAGAAGCACTGCTTCAGCTGATTGCCATTAATTTCACTTTGATTACCCTTACACCAGTGGTTTCCAAACTTGTCTTTACACAGGAATCCCTAGAGGAGGTCCCCAAAATGCTAATGTTGCTCCCCTCCTAGAGATTGCAGTTTAATTGGCCTGGGGTGTGGCCTGGGCACTGGAAGCTTTAAAAGATACTGAGACTTGAATGTGCAGCCAAATTTACCAAGCCCTGCACTATACCTCCTGCTTTTGTTCTGTCCTTTGGGGTTATAGTTTTTTCTACCTATCAATTCTATTTCATATGCCTCCTTTTTGTAGAAATTCCTATAAAATTCTGTTCCATTAATAATATTTGTTTTCTTTGTTCTCCAACACTGCTACATACTTAAATTTTTTTATTTGAATCTTTCCAAAGGAATACAACCCTGGTAAGATAGTTTTATGTTTGTAATTGGTCAGCATATCTGTTACTCCATTTTTCTCTTCCACTTTCCTTCCTTCTTCCTGCCATAGCCAAAATCTTCAAAATCCAACACAGCCACACCATTTTTCAACTCCTTGTTTTCAGCTCTTGGTCTCTCCTTTTGATTTATCATTGTACCTATTGGCATTCATTCCTGAGGACTACAGTGACAGGGTTTTTCAACAATGGCACTATTGGCATTTTGGGACAGAGATTGTTTTATGTGTGTGATTGTTAGATGTTTAGCAGCATCCCTGGCCTTTACTCAATAGATTCCAGTAGCTCTTCCCCACCCTCCTCCAAACCCTCCCTGTTTGTGACATATGTGGTTCTGTGATGGCCCATAGGTCTATAGGGGCAAAATTCCCTGTGGGCTATAGTACACTCAGCTATGACATTGTCAAGCATTCCCAGTGGCTAATACACATTTCACTAAGTACATTTACAAACTTACATCACAAGCGATATTACTATCAACCTTTACCATCATCATGACAGGTCCATTTATTTTTTTTGCTGATTTTGTTCAGGCATTGTCCCGAGTTTATGAAATGTGATTCTGTACTGTTAAATGGTTCAGCTCATACAGAATAAAATGTGACTTGTTAAGAGTGTAAGAGTTTTCATATGAAGAAATTCAGAGGGGGAGAGAAATTAAGATCATAGCCCATGGGTCCCACCATTAGAACAAGAAAAACTGACTATTCCACTAATGGTCACTATTTGGACTAAACTGTGGTTAAAATGACACTCTCTTGGAAAAGAAGGACACAAACAACATGCCAATCCCTCACTTTTATTCCCAAGGTTAAGCATGTGATGATGTATGTCTTGCATGTATGTTTTGCACATTACATTACCTGATGCTCCATGCAATAGCATGGGCTTTTCTAATACATGTTTGGGAATGAATAGATGCCTACTCCCTGCAGTTAAAGATAGAACTGATTTATAATAATAGCCATGATAACAATCATTGGTCTAGTTATCGCCCATTGTTCCAATGCTTTCTGTATTCTGGAACAAATGCTTTCCTACATGTTACCACATTTTTACCCTCACAATAACCCTGCATTATAAGGCCAGGTCAAACAAAGCCAGCATCTGCCTACCACCTTTTCAAATTCAGCTCTTAAAACCCTGACAAGCAGTGTGGATCTTCCGGCATTCTCAAAGGAGAGGGAAATGAGCTTTGTGCCCCCTTTGAGCCAGCCAGCTCCACACAAATCCTCCCTTGTTGTCTCTTTCTCTCTCTCAATTTTCTTCCACAGCTAGAAACCGACAGGACCCCTCTTGAGCTCACAAACCCCTCTGCTCTCCCTGGGCCCCTTATGATTACATCATCACTCTTGCTGATTTCCCTGGTCCTTAGTGCGGTGTTCATTCTTCCTTCAACTGCCTGTCACCACCTCAGATGTAAAGTTTACCTTAGGTTAATTCTTCTCTCAACCCAGAATTCTGGTGAAAAAAAAAATCTATGCTCTGTTTTATGGTTATGAGGAAATGGAAGCAAGGGAAACACTTTGCCCAAGATCCCTCAGCTCATAAACAGCAGATCTGCGTTTGCACCAGGGTCCTCCTCACGCTGAAGACTGTGCTCTTTCCTTCTCATCAGTTTGCTTTGTGACCATGTCATGGGTGGGTGATCCTGTTTATCTCTGCGATTTTCAACCTTTTTCATCTCATGGCACACATAAACTCATTACTAAAGTTCCGTGGCACACCAAAATAAGTGTTATCGTTTTTGCTGATCTGACAAAGAATAGATCTAACTTTGATTCATTCACACCGGGCAGCTATTGTGTTGGCTGTTGTCATTTTTTATCTGACAGTCTAAGGAAAAAGAGGTCAGTGCCCCTGAGTAAATAGTCAGGTACTGCATGTTTTGAAAATTCTTGTGGAGCACCAGCGTGCCTCTTGCAGCACATTGGTTGAAAATCACTGGTTTATATCAAGGCTTAATGTCAGATTTTATAAATTTCTGATAGACCTTATTTAAGCAGAGTGGTTCCTTGGAATCCCAGGGGAGAAGTCCAAGTGAGCCCCGAGGAGTTTAAAATGGGTAACAAAAACTTGTTAACTGGGTTGTTTATGTAAGAAGCAAACAACAATCCCTCTGGTTATAAAGTTGGAGGGAGCATAATTAAAGAGGCATCCTAAGGTGCATTCGTTAAAAAGACTTTCTACACTAAATGATCTCTCCTCATCCATCCACACCGCCATTATTACTCTGACTGGTCTGCCTTTAGGGAAATCCATGCCTTGCTGACATCTCAACATCTACAGATGTCACTGGCCCCAAGGCCCTAATTATTGTTTTGCCCCCTACTGAGTGAGAGTGAGTTGAGTGACAAAGCCAACAGCAAATCAATGAGATTTTATTATTGTTAATGTCATGAAAACACTACTGGGCAGACTCCTGCAGGTCTCCTGCCCAGGTCTACACATGGTCTGATGGGTATTCTGCACTCTGTCGTGTTTCCTTAGCTCGTTCCTTCCAGAAACACATCCTCCCCTGCCCCCCCCCCCCAGTAGTGAATGCTTCTCCAATTGGGCTGTACACTGGTACCGCTAAGGGAAATTTTAAAGAGTATTGATGCCTAGATCCCATGGCTAAGCAATGATATCAGAATCCCAGGGAATGTGGAGCAATTTATTGTGCACCTCCTGGATTAGATGACCTTTATGTTAAACTAAGTTGTTAAATTCCTGTGATAGGGTTACAGGACAGATTGGCAAGGGGGATAGAGAATACAAGGCAAATTCATCAAGACCCAAAACAGCACCTTTCAGGAAACCAATGGTCTTCTTTCTCTTAAAGGTATTTTATCTATTTTATTTCAGAAAATGGGTTAACCAAACACAGAATAGCTTGCTCTCTCTTATAGCTCAAAAAGTAACTCTGGAGAATTGAGTGCCTGCTGATAATAGGAAAAGGGAAAAGTAAACTTGTGACAGTATACCCACAACACCTCATGAATCATAGTCATTTTGTTCTAGAAAAGCATGCTCTAGTCTCCTTTTCTCATCATTTCGGGATACTTAGCAGGACTGTACCTGCTCAGAGACATCTTCCTTTTCCCAATAAACTACTCTACTAAACACCATGTCACATTCCCATTACTCCCATTCTAGGAAAAAAAAAATCTCTCATTTATGGATTTCTCTAAACTTTTTGTTCTTTTTTTTGCTTTTGTTAGAAACGTATACTGTACTTTTTTAGACTCAAGTCCAGTCTTTTTTTTTCTCACTATTCCCTTTTCACTTTCAAGTTTGGTGCATCAAATTGGTGACTTCATTTCTTTCCTTCAGTTAATCAACAAGTTACACACACAAGAAGGGAAGGACCAGGAGAGAAAGAAAGAGACTGCCCAGCTCCATGTGAAGCCCTCACAGAGACATTCTGGCATTTGTATTTCCTGGGAAATACTTATACACGAGACGATGATAACACCCAATAGAAGAAAAGAACATTCGCGAACACATTTCTTGGTCTGGATCTAGCTGCTTCCAGAAGAGAGCTATGTTTACGTTACCAAAATAAACTCTCATTTCCTTTTTTTATTGTTAGGGGTGTATCCTGGTCCCCAAGGTCACTTCATGTAAATAAATGCAGTTCTAATGACGATCAGTTGGGAAGTCCCAGCCTTTTGTTTGGCTGCCAGCTCCTTCTGTTAAGTTAGAAATAATTGATAGCAAAGTGGGAGGCATTTGTTACAGCAGAGTGTGTCTCCAGTGAACGGAGGTGGTGGTGAGGGTGGACCAGAAAAGATGAGAAAGGCATGTGAACCAGACCTGAACCACAGCCTCACCTGGAGTGAGGCACAGCTTATCCAAAGCCTCATGCACAGAGGCCCAGCAGAGTACAGCATGGATTGGCCAAAACACACTTACCTGCAGACCTATGTGCAAGAAATAAATGCTTCTTGATATAAGCCACTGAGTTTCGGGATAGTATGTCACTCAACATCATTGTAAAACAATCTGATTGGTGCACTCTCTGTTTTAAGCCAGAACATCATAAGCGATTTCTAAGTTCCTTGATGAAACTGTGAAGTGCAACCCCTGCGAAGTACCGTCCCTGGAACAAAACTGAGGCACAAGGAGTTAAAGTGACCTGCCTGAGATCCCAATTGCTGAGAGTTCAGCCCAGGGTATCTGATCCTCTAAAATTTGGGTGCATCCATCAAACCTTATTTGCCTACCCATTCAGACTGACATGCCATTTCAAATACTAGTCCTTTCCCCAGGAGCCTGTTCTGCCGTGTGACAGAAGACTGCCCATGGACACTGCTGCAATGGCACATTCTTAGAATTATCCTGGGATGCTGCTCTTTCTACCCTGGGTAGGCCTTCTCTCTGAGACCGCTTCACAACTTTATGGAAAGCAGAATGTGCTCCAAAAGCTGCTGTAAATCAGGACTCTTTCCCCAAATCTAAGTGACCAGCCTCAGTTCACTGAGAATACACTCCATTGTTGCAACTGCCTCCCACTGTGCTATTGATTATTTCTAACTTGCCAGAGGGAGCTGACAGCTAAAATGAAAGGCTGGGGCCTCCCAATCGATAGTCATTAGAATTGTGTTTATTGCAGGAAGTGACTTTGAGGGCCAGGGTGCACCCTTAACAATAAGAAGAGAAAATAAGAGCTTATTTTGGTAACATAAACATAGCTCTTTTCAGGGGGCAGCCAGATTCGGCCAAAGAAATGCATTTGCAAATACCCTTTTATTTTTCCACCTCAGGCATCGCCATGGCTTCACATGTAAGTACTTCCACAAAAATGTAAATACCAGGATTTCTCTATGGGGACTGTGGATGGAGTCAGACAGTCTCTCCGCCCACCGCCCCCCACCCCCAACTTCTTTGCTTTTTGAAATGAAAGAAGAAATCTGAGTCAGCAATTTGATTCACCAAATTGAATGGGAAAAGGGAATAGGGAGAAATAAAAGGGCTGACTTTATTTTTAAACTCTGGAAAAAATGCAGTGTATGTTTCTAATGAAAGTGAGTGGGGCAAAAAAGTTAGAGACAACTAGAAAAAGAGATTTGTTTCCCCCCAGAATGGTAGTAAGAATCAACACATGGCGCTTAGTACAGGAATTTGTTGTGAAATGGAAGATGTCCCTGAGCAGGTACAGCCTGCTAAGTATCCTGAAACGACGAGAACAGAACACATTTTTATAGAACAAAATGACTGTGGTTCATGAGGTAGTTGCAGTTGTGTTCTAACAAATTTCCTTTTCCCCTTTTCCTATTATCAGCCACCATTCAATTCTCTGGACTGACTCATCTTATCCCCTCCACACCTTCCCCATGGCCGCCTCTCTCTCCTGCGCACTCACGGGAGCTAATGTGTATTGAGCAATTACATGAGCCAAGAACTTCCCTGAGCACTTCTATTTAGTCTGCAAATCCTCCCAGTGGTTGTGTGTCAGACATCTGTCTCCTATGGCTAGAACCCCACAGAAACAGAGGGATTCATTTCTACTCTTTTACCACCTAGACTCTCCCCTGGGCATGGGATAAAGCCAGCCTGATTTACTTTTTTAAAAAAATTAAGTAGGAAAATTAGCATTAAGTCTAAAGATTGTAATGGTTAGGATTGTAATGGTTAAATCTCCAAATTTAAATACACATGGAACTAACCAATTTATTCTACCAGTAAGACATAGAATTCATTAGAAATGCCTGTAGCCATTGTGGCAATAGAAATCATCTATGTTTGAAGACTCAGCCAATGTCAGTGTTTTTATGGTGAGTGAATGCTAAGTTCACTGCACAATTCAGACCAGATCGCAGACTCAGAAATTCGCCCATTACTTATAGCCTCTAACTGAAAAACTCCCCATCTACTATTGTGTAAAGAAGAGTAAAACCTCACTTAAGTGGAATTTAATTCCTTAGCAATGGGCCTCATCTGAAGCTCTGCTGAGACTAATGAGATGAAACCAGTGTATTGGTTGGACTTAGGATCAACTGCATACAAAATAAAACACGACATAATCATGGCTTCAACACCCAAAGTTTCATTTTCATTTCATGTAAAATAAGCCTGGAAGCGAGCAGTTTCAGGTGGGGAGTGGATGCCAACGGTCATCAGCATCTCAGGCTCCACCTAACTTTCTGCTCTACCATCTTTAGCTCATGGCCATTTAAAGGACCAATGAGGCTGTTGGTGCTCCAGCCATCATTCAAATACTAGGAAAACTAAATAAAATAAATTTATTTTATTGAGCTACGGAAGCACAAAAGAGCACCTATAGCTACCTATTTGCTTTTGGAAAACTGCTCCAGAAAGCCTCCTCCAAACTTCCATCTCATTGGCCAAAGTGTAGTCACATGGCCTTACCTAACTACAAGAAAGACCAGGAAATGTGGCACTTTAGCCAGGCACAGTGTTGCCTTAAATAAGACCCAAAGCTGTTTCTTTGGAAGAAGAAGAGAAAGGGTAGTCAGCAGTGAATGGCAGTCTTTCCCGCCCCAGAAATGACTGAGCTGCCATAATCAATGTGACACAGCCTGGGCACTGTACTGATTAAAGAATGGTCAGGGGTGTCCAACCTTCGGGCATCTCTGGCCACACTGGTAGAAGAAGAGTTGCCTTGGGCTCTACGTTAAATACATTGCTACACATAATCACAAAAAAGATCTCATAATGTTTTAAGTAAATTTATGATTTTGGGTTGGGCCACATTCACAGCCATCCTGTGGCCCTTGGGCCATAGGTTGGACAACCCACCAGACTAAGGTGCAAAAATGACTTTCTTCTCCTTTTATTGAGCTTTAACCATCTCGTACACATGATCAAGGTACCAAGGTTCAGTTACTATGGTGAAACAAATGCAGGCTTTTTTTCTTTTTCATTTTAAATGAATGAAAAGAGACTCAAAAGATGCAAGAAAAACAAAAACAAACCCTGATGCTCTCTCCCAGCCCTCTCAAGGTCCGGGAAAGAAGAAAGGGGGAGACCTTAGGCCAGAGGGGCACACGGAGCTTGATGGACTGAGTCACAAAGAAGGGGAGTGGCCTGCAAATTCCCCAGAAAACTGGGTCTCACCTCAGTCAGTGGCAAGAGAAAGCCACCTACGAGTGGCAATAGAGACAATGGCAAGGGCAGGGACAATCTGGGTGCCCTTGTGCTCAGGCTTCCCTGCAGGAAAAAGGATGACCCGACCTGATCCTAGATTTTACCCGGCACTGCCTACCAAGAAGCCTGGCAAGCTTCTGAAAAGCTACAGCTAAGAGGCTGACCCAATCTTACACTTCAGTCACATATTTGTGTCCAAATTCAAACAGGACCACTAAATCGAGTTGCACAAATGGTTTATAGTTAAGGCTTATAGGCATTAACAGACTTGAGACATGCGATGGTCACCAAAGGAGAACATCTTATTAAAAATAGGCACTTGTTTGGAGGGGGCAGAGGCACCCCAAGGTGTTGTTCCAGGTTCCTGTACTATTACACATAGTTGTTATGAAATCTTGTTGCCGGAGATTAGAGTGAGACTAGGAGAAGGGCTGCTAAAGGTAACTAACGCTAAGCACATGCGAAAAGCAGATGTGAACACACATAACTTGGTCCCAAAGGATAAGTGAAAGAGAGACAAAGGCTCATAAAAATGACAGATGTCTATGCTTAAAAAATTTTATAAGCAACTATTGGGAAAATCTGGATAAACAAAACAAAAATTAATCTAAGTTTGGAATCCTTTAATTTGGGGCAAATTGTCAGTAGATTTTCAATCACCGTAAAAAAGACTAAAACTGATGTTCAGAAAAATCACTTCTATTGCTCAATAAAAAGTTCAATTGTATTCAATACCTGTTATTTTAAAAGGCAGAAAATTGTTTTAAATATTAGAAAAGTGTCACCTGAAGTGGTTAAAGCATATTTAAAATTATTGTTTAAAAGAGTGATAAATTCAACCATGACTCATTCGCTCAGAACTGGTAAAACTCTATTACAGCATGACATTGAGTTTTGAGAAGCTTAAAGAAATTTACCAAGATGTTGACTCCCTTTACATCGTGAACTTTTGACAAATTATGCTATCAGACAGTATTAAACTTATTTGCTTGATGAAAACTATGGACCACATTTTTTACACAATTTCATTAAAATCACACAATACCATGAGGGTAGAACCAGAAGTGGCATCCTTTGAATGACACCTGGGTATGTTCTGAATTTTCTGACCGACCTGCATCTGAATAAACACATAGGCATTTATAAAACTAGTGACAGAAACTTGGATATCTGAAACTGAAGTCACTGTTTCTCCCTTACACCTTTTCTTTTCTGTCCAAGGTAAAACCTGTGAATTACCCACAATTTATAATTTATTTCCCCCCTTGCACCTACAGGGCCACTCACCTCATATCAGAAGTATACTGCCCAGACAGCTTCTGAGCCCTCCCTCTCCCATCTAGTGTCTTCCTTCAGTCCTTCTTGGATTCTCATCTGCCTGCAGCTCTGATGCTTAACTCCACTTCAGGCCTTCCTCTCCTCCCAAGCCATTTCATGGCTTTATTTTTTTTCAAGTTACAGTTTCCATTCGATATTATTTTGTTTTAGTTTCAGATGGATACTAAATGGTGGTTAGACAATCATAGAATTTACAAAGTGGTCCCATGATATTTCAAATACTCACGTGACACCCTACATAGTTACTGCAATGTTAATGACTATATTCCCCATGCTGTACTTTACATACTCTTGACTGTTTTATAACTTCTAATTTGTACTTCTTATCTCCTTCCCCCTTTTCACCCCAAGCCCCTCCTCTCTGACAACAATCAATGCGTTTTCTGTATCTATGAATCTGTTTCTATTTTGTTTGTTCACTTCTTCTACTGTTTAGATTCCACATATTAGTGAAATCAGATGATATTTGTATTTGTCTGGCCGATTTCACTTAGCATAATACCATTTCATTCTTTATTTTTATCTCTAACATTATTTTCCGAAGACTCAAACACAATCACGTTACTCCCTCACTTCAAAGCCTCCAGGATACCCCTTAGTGTCTATAACATCAGTTTTCAACATTTTTCATCTCATGACACATAAACTAATTACTAAAATCCTGAGGCATACCAAAAAATATATTTTTTACCGATCTGACCAGAAAGTAGATACAGTTTTGATTCATTCACACTGGAAGGCTATTGTTGCATTGGCAGTTGTTTTTGGTTTTTTTTCCATTTTATAATCTAAGGGGAAAAAAACTCTGTGGCTCTGAATAAGTAGTCAGGTATTGTGTGTTCTAAAAATTCTCGTGGCATACCAGTGGAAAAGCTGGTCTATAATGAAAAGTCCAAATCTCGTATTATGGTTTAAGAAGATTTCCACTCCATCCAGCCCAGTCTGCACCTCTCTGAGTTTGTCTCCCACTGTCTCCCCATGCACACAGCCTGCACGCTCTTTCCCATCATTCTTCCTGATTTTTCACTTGCTGTTCTGTTTTTCTGGGATGTCTGCTCATGTCTCCCTTTCCTCCCTGGTATATTCCCATTAATCTTTTACCCTGCTGAACTTTCACTCTATTCAAGTATATATTTATTTGTACAGGTTTCCCTGAACCCCTCAGGCAAAATTAGGTATTCTGGGCTCCTTAGTTTCCTAGCATTATCTCATTATCTATCTATCTACCTTCTGTCTATCTACCAATTATGTATTCATTTATCTAACTATAGCATATACTACCTTTAACACTTTATGTATAAATCTCCCTCTAGACTTAGACTTTCATCATCTCAATATCTTCACACACTACCACAGGAACCTTTCCTTGGTAGATTTTTAATACAATGCCTTTTGAATGAAATTATTATTTTTCAGTGCTCTTGAATAGTGAAAAAAGTGCTTTATTCTTCTGAATGTTTATTCATTATACAGAGGGCTTCATTTTATTTTAAATCCTATGCTACAATTAAGTGTAAAAAGGATTTGTGTTTTTCATGGTCAACTTTCTATTACCAAGCCAATGAAAGTGAACTGTTACTGCTGCTTTGTTACTAGTATCTGCCATAATTGGCCAGAAACTTCACATTTTATTAACATAAGTTGCTATACCTTTCTCAGTAGCATGAATTAGAAGTTCAGTATCCATGGCCCATATGATCGGAAACATTAAATTGATGTGCCTAGAAAAGTCAGACTGTAATGTCAAAGTAGGTTGGAACAGAGTCAGAATGAATGAGGGGTGTTAAAATATGTAACATATTAGAGTTCATTTCCTAAAAGGAATTGTAAGACCCAAAATCTCATCAAGTTGTTCTAAATATAACACCTAAATAATGTTACCTCTAGTTTTTTAAGCTTCAGGGCAAAATTAGGAACTGCAAATGTTGGATAGTAACACATTTTCTCCTTAGGTACTCATCCTGAACAAACTAATTAGATTTACTCCAGGAAATTTCTGGCCTGATTAATAGCATATGAAAGAGAATAAAGAGAAATAGGGCATATTTACTAGACTGACAATTGATAGCAAATACAAGTTTGTTAGATTAGAGTATTTCCATGGTATTACTTTTTAAAATTTTCTATAGATGTTTAAATGTTCAGGGAATATAATTATATAGTTTGCATGCAAAAAATTTAGTTGTCTTTTAAAAATCATCTCTTAAATTCTCAATCAAGTACATTTTAATATAATTTCTGCTCATGTCTTGTTATGGTTATTCCTAGGATGATTGATTGCATGGGTGGTTGGATAGATGGACAGCTAGCTTATTAAAACAATTTAGATCTTCGATGATACTTCAGTGCGGTAATTTCTTATCTATTGTCAAATTTGTTGTTAAAGTGTAGCATATTAACAAATTTTCTAGGTAAGTTTACCTGTACATAACATAGATTTTAAAAATTATTAATGTAACTAATCTGATCTAGCTCAAAGGCCCAGAGGTGTTTACCTGTTATGGAGAAAATAGCCTTTAATCTTTTAAATTTATTTTTTTTGTTTATCATGCTAGTTAAATCATACTTTTAAATGACGCTCTGAATTTCCAGATCTCTCTATCCTGGCTTCTTTCTAAAGTGACTTGTAGATTTATTTCCACGGGAGAAGCAGAGGTTTTATGGCTCATGAAGAGAATGGCCAGCATTCTCAAATGCGTTCTCCTGGGGTTTTGTAGTTCTCGAAGGTCATGTCTCGGTTATATCTGCTTGCCATTCATCCTGATGGCATTCTCTGCTGAAGTCAGATACTGGAACTTATGGTTTGTGTTCTCAGCTTGGGGAAGGAAATGGATAACTCCTCGTGACAGTGCCAGCCTTTGGCTTGCACTGGCTCCCACGTCTGTGCCATATTAACCCCCAGCTTTTTTAGGTCAGCTCATTTTTCACCACGGTAAGTTCCAAAGCAGGGATGATGGCTGTCAACTTTGCTGCTTTTTGATCCTCCTTGAGGGCCTGAGGGAAATTCTGGGTCCTACTGATGCAACCTAGGAATCAGGAAAGCTAAATATCAGGGCTTTTGCTTGCCAAGTTCAATAGTTGTAAAGGTAGAAGATCCTGTTATTGAAATCGGTTTTCTGATTTTAGTGGGGATAATGAGATTCTGAGAATGGAGACTGGTAAATTGCCTTCCTAAATCCCGGAAGGGAATGGTGCTATAATAATAGCAAACCTAGACTAGCAATCAGAGTGGATTGACTCTCAAACAACTTTGGAAAGTGAAAAATAGACCATGGAGTCCCCGGGGCCAAGCTAGGAGGTCATTTCACTGAAGTCTTCCTTGGTCTGAATAACTGAGGGAAATTTTGAATGGATTTGCATCACCAGGTCAGATCTCCTTCATAAAGTGACGATTGGGTCCCTTTAAAGAAGGACTGAGTTAGAACATCTCAGGATTGTAACACGACTCTTTAAACATCCCCAAGGGAACCTGACACCATTTACTAACATGATTCTGACTTGGAGCAAGACACATAGGTAGACTTTGGGAACAATACTAAATATTCATTTTGAATTAATGACAGTTTTTTGGAATTCTCAGTAATTCTGTGGTCCCTTCCTCATTGAGAGGTTCATGAGAACAAGGTAATAAATGGAGTTTTTCACCAACTCTATCTATCTATAGGCTCAGCAGGTTAATAAACTAATTCTATAGGTTTTTTAAAGTTTCTGAATGTATAGTTGGCAGAATCCCCACATAAACCTCTCTGATTTATGAAGTAAGGACTTCATCATAGGAGTTGTCAAGAGGAATATCCCAGAGTGTCTCTTCCTTATTAAAAATCCTAACTCAAAGTGCTACTGCAACCATGGAAGTGTCATAAAAATGAATAAAATTTTTAAAGTTTTGGATGATGTAAAAGCCTGGGGAGTAATCTCTATCATGTTCTCGTTTAAGTCCATTCTTGGCCTCAGCTAAAAACGGGTGTGTTTTTAAGAATGACAGACTTTTGAAAATTTAGCCAACTAACCCCAACAAAGTGAGAATTCAGTAAATGCTTTTGGGGAAACCAGTAAGTGTCACTTATTTACTTTTTATGACTAATTTTTGTCAAGGATCTTGGCTGTTCTACTAGTAGTTTTAACTGCCTTGTGAGCCCTGAATTCTCAATTTGCTCCCCAGCCCTGAAATTTTGTCAAAGCCTTGCTGATTTTTCTGCCTCTTTGCAGCTTATCTGCTAGTGTTCCAGGAAGTTGTGGAGCTCCTGTTGCACAAATTAGCATGTGCCCCAAAGGGGGAAAGCAACCTGCAGAATATCAGCTTTCCTCTTGGGGTTTCCTTCTCCAGCCTCACCTTTGAGGTCTGGCTGCTTGCAAAGCTCTACGATAACTTCATAAATAGGAACTTTGTGCTCTATTGTGATTTCTCTAATCTGGATGGGAGCGTGGTTTCCACATGCCCCTTCACCATAGGTAAATGCAGACACTCTGATTTAGTGTCAACTGGGGTCATCACCTTTTAAAAATATCCTACGTGGTTTTCAAGTTAATTCCACATTGAAATACACTTTGTTGTTATTGTTGTTTTACCATAATATCTAGAATCAATTTTAATGAATATTATTTTTATAAAAAAATGAGTTTTATAGACTTTCAGGTAATATACAGCATTGAATAAACTTATCCCACACAACTCTTTTACTTATCTTCTTACCTGCATTTATTTTTCTGCTGTCTTTTCTCATTATTTATCTTTCTACCTTCTTTTATAGCTTAATAGTCATATAAATATCTATTTTATTTTTCAAATATCAAAGAGGCAGGTGAGCTCTTTGATTCATTTATTGTATCTATTTATTCTAATTTATTTCCCATTTTAGCTTCATTAAATCAGTTCCTCTGCTTTCATTTTATCTATTTGTTTTTCATTATTATCTTAAGTAACTATTAATTGATTTATTTTTATTATTTCTTATTAAAATAAGTACTTAAGGTTACAGTTTTTCTCTGACTGTGGATATGGCCATATTCCATAGATACTTATATGTAGTAGTTTCAATTATCATTATTTCTTCATTTTTTTCTTTTTGAATGTATGAGTTTTTTACATTATATTTTATAGTTTTTTCCATTACCATTTATCACCCCTTATACCTTCTTCCACCTCCATCCACCCCTTCCACACACTGTTGACTGTGTTTGAGGGCTCTACTTCATCATTTTCTTTTTTGTTCAATCCCTCCAACTCCCCAAAACCCTCAACCAATAGCTGTCATCTTCTCTCCATCTCTGAGTCTGTCCCCATTTTCCTTGTTAGCTCAGTTTGTTCATTGGATTCCACAGATGAGTGAAAAATTATATGGTATTTGCCTTTCTTTCTCTGACTGGCTTATTTCACTTAACATAATGTTCTCCAGGTCCATCCATGCGGTTGCAATAGGTAAAGTTTTCTTCATTTTTACAGCTGAGTAGCATTCCATTGTGTAAATGTACCATAGCTGTTTTATCCATTACTTTTTCTAAAATTTTCAATTTTGGTCATTTGGACCTTAGTCATCTGTCTATCTGTCCAGTAGGTTTACATTAAGGATAACACTGAATACTATATGGATAATGTCTTGTCATAATGGAGCTTTTGACAAGGTGCAGTTTGCATAATTTTGTGAAACAGAAATTGGTCTAACTTTTGAGGAGAGAAGAGATCCAGACGACTATTGTCTAATAAGATTCTGGGTTTTTATTTTAGGTGTCCTTAGATAACTTGATACAGGCCACCATTTAAAAACACACACTGTGTGATTGTGGTTTCATTTTCCCCTCTGTAACAGCAATTCTGGGCACCAGCTCTGCTGCCTCGCCCCTACCCAGGCAGGTGAGTTTCAATGTCCTCTGGGGATTTCAGTAGTCTTTGCTTTCATTGAACTGGTGAAAAATACGGGTTTGCGTTGGAAGTCATGTTTATTTATCACTATTGTTTAGGCTTTGTCCCTCGGTGACTTATAGATCCTCAAGATGAATGTTAGTTACAATATTTTTGCAAAAAGGAACAAGGATTTCTCAGAAAGGCAGGCATGAAGGTCATAGAAGGACTTTTGTGTTGCTGAGATTTTGCCTTCTTTTCCACTATTTTGACCACCATATTTCCTCGCTTTTTTCCTACAAAACCTTCCCATGTGCTTTTTAGTTTTTAGTAATACCCAAGGTGATTCTGGGTGATAACACACTGAATAACGCTATTTTCACTATATTGGCTGCTATGGAGGGAATGGAATTGGGAGAAAGAAAGGAAAAAGCAGTTGCCTGAAAGTAAAATAAAGGAAAAATAGCCTTTCAAATAGTTTCTTCAAATGCAGGGGGGGAAACAAGAATATTCACTGCTGTGATTTGATCTAAGGCATATCCGTGATTGACACTGAAGTGAAGGGCATTATCAGTAGCCTCGGGTGTTTTAACTCAGACACTTTTCATTCGGGCCCTTAACCCATCACTCGCTTTCTGAAACATGTTTGTTCACAGCTAGGAGTTATCATAGGAGTGAGCCAGAGAACAGAGTCCTTGGGAAAACAAATCTCTCTCTCTTTAAGCTATTTGCACATTTAGATAGCCTATCTGTCATTACACTAATTCCTAAGGAAATCAAATAAGACAGCCACTCAATTTACTCTTTAATTTACTCATTAAGATGGGAAGAGGCCGAAGGAGATCACTCAGTCTGGAGGGAACAAGAAATCATAACGTCAGAGAAGCAAAGTGGTTCTACTCACAAGGAAGCTTTCATTTGCTGTCTCAAGATCATGCAACAAAAATAAGTCCTGTTGCGAGTTTAGAAAAGACATAAGATCCTGTTGACACAAAAGTAGTTCCTGGAGGCCCCAGAACACTCAGCCACCAGTTAGACTGGTTTTCTTTCTTTCAGTTTCTTGGTAGGCCAGTCCCTGTGAAATCATATACCTCATGTTCAGAAGTTAAGAAGCATATGTGATTATGACAAAAAATAGGTGGCTTAAATAACTTTTTGGCAAACAGTGGTCATTGCCTTTCTACTTCCATCACTTATTAAGGAATAAAAGAGGGTCTAGGAGAATCTCCAAATCTGGCAAAGACTCTTCATTTAAACCTGTGTTTTTCCACGTTCTTTTCTATTCTTGCCACTGTGGAATTCGACAGGTTCCAGTGAAAGAGTAGTAAGGGACCATGTGGTATGTTCTAAGGGTCCAGTACACAGCTAAAGATTTCTAATCCAGATACTTGGAAGGAAAATTTTTCAGTTTGCAGGCAAAGCAATTTGTTTCTCTCTCTTCTGCTTCCTTTCCTTCCTCCCTTCCTCTTCCTCCTTCTCCTCCACCTCCTTCTGCTCCTCCTTCTTTCTCTCTCTCCTTCTCTTTCTCCCTCTTCTTGTTAGATGGACCATCTGTTTTCCACATGTGACATTTCTAAAAGTATATGCTAAACTTCTGCAGGGCATGGACTGAGGGACTGTATTATTTCCCTAATCTCCTTTCTCCACTATTATCCTCAACTCCCTTTTCTCATCACATTACACAGCACCTAGTGTGAAGTATGAGTGAAAATAAGTTAATTCTTTTCTCAAATAATCAGATAACACATAACTTTTAAATCCAAATTAGTAGTTTGATTTCCCCCCTTAACTTGGTTGGAATGGTGCTACAAGTATTATAGCCATGATGACTGCACTGAAATGATTTTGAATTCTCCTCTTTGTGAAGTTTTGTACAATCCTTTAAAGTCTTCACTGACCCAGTGTACATCTACAGGGAACCTGCTGTGAACTTCACTTATGCGGAGTAAAATTCCATTTCCATTGCCTGCAACCACACTGAAGAAATTGGATCAAAATATTGCATTGCACTCAAAAACTTGTTACACTAAAGTAGCCCTGCTCTCTTCCATATGCCTGTCCTTAGAACTTTTTTAATGAAGCTAACATATCAAACTAAAGTATTAGGTAATGTATATTGAGCATATGATAATGCCTAAAAAACCCCAGGGAACATCAATATTTTGACAACCATTGCCTTCTCTAACTTATTCTTGACTTCATACCTTAGGATGTATGGAGTTTCTTTCTAATTTTCCTAATTCCATTCATTTTGGTCTTTAAGACTCTTGTCAGTCATTTTCTCCCTAAGGGGCTTTGCCTGCTCACTTCCCAGAGATGGTCTTACAAGCAGCACATTTTTTATAAGGCAAAAACCAAAATCAAAACCAAACAGCATTCTTAAATTCATGATGGCCAAATTGCCATTCCGTTGACATTCTTAACTATCTATCAGAGTCACTGCAGTCTCTCTCCCTCCCCCCCGTCTTCATCCCACTTACTGAAATGCCTCAGAAGCAAAAACATTTCTATTGTAGGAGAGCCAGTTACTTTCTATGCTAGAATCAAGTCTAATGGATCCTACCTCCCCAGTTCTGGGTTACATTAATAAAAAATTCATGATACATGCTACCTCCCACCAACGGATGTCTTTCCAAAATGGAAAACAATGAAATATTATTGAAAGCCAAAAATAGAGAATAATTTAGGGGACAAGGCTGACAAGGCTTATCTTCTGTCTAAAAAAACATTTATTTAATTTATTATTTTTTTAGTTCCAGGCTAGGTAGTAGCAAATAAATACAATATTACATCCATATATATGGAGTTGATGATTAAGAGAACATACACATACTTAAAAGATAATGTTACTGCCTTCAGTGGCTTCTGTTTTCCACGCAATGAACATTGTGTTTTCCATGACTTTGCCACGTTATTCACCTCAGTTACTCACAACGGTCCTTGCACCTGTCAGTTCACTTTGATTTATTTAATTTCACTACTTTTGAAATAAAATTCAAATAAAATGGTGCTTTATTTAATTATATCTATTGCTTTGAGGTTAAGCTAAAGTTTTCCTAGGTAATTCTTATGGTGTTTTGCCTTTTCTGTTGCGGTTTTATGAATGACTGGTGGGAAAACAAAATGGGACATGAGAATAACAAAACCTTTCGGGCTTTTGCACATTGGAGTGGTTCACTTGGTTACATAATTGCTCTTTCACTCAACTTAAGGAAGAAATGAGGGAGGGATAGGAGAGAATATTAGAGAAATGGAAATTCTATGGAATGTTTTATTATATCAATACTTCTGCTGTTTGGCAGAGTATTATTTAATTGCTTCTAGATTGGTATCATTTGGATTCTCTGAGAAGCACACAGGGAGTCTGAGCATAAGAGGTTAATTGGGGGGTGGAAGTCGGGGAGGGACATGTGTAAAATACAGGGGGGAAACAGGAGGGGCCAGGGGGAACCTCAGGCCATGATGTTAATCTGAGAAAGATTCGGTCTAATGTCAACCTGACAGGGAGCTCCACAGCAAAGATGGTCATTCAGAGGAGTCCTATTTGGGGCAGACGTAGCCAAGCTCTAGAAAGTCACCATGATCAGCCGCTGGCTGGAGGACCTTCAAGGAAAGGAAGACCTTGGTTTTAGGTCCTGCAGGCACTACAGTTGGAGGCTGCCAGCAAACCTCGCTGCTTAGAGATGCCACACAGAAATACAGAGAGAGAGAGAAAGTCAAATCTTGACTCTTGAGTTCCCAAATAAACTTTTGCTATGCATGGCTACGACAACTGTTTAGAAGAAAAGTCTTTGTATTTATCAAGAGCCTGGGACGTTCTCAGTGAGATAGAATAGAACAATCACCGGACCAGAGAAAGTTGTAGCCCCTTCAAGATGGGAAGGAAGCAGAGTGAGAATGAAAGAAATGGAAGACGCTCACTCCTCTGAGCTGAATCCTGGTGGGAGAAGGACAGAATGAGATAACTTGGCCAGAGGAGGGATCTGAGCCCCTGATGCAAGGACACCATTGCACGGGGTTGTGGGAGTTGTGCCTGCCCTGAGGCTCTTGGCTGAGGGGCTGTGAGTGGGGCTGAAACTCAGCCTGCACAAAGCTCCAGACCCATCAGACCAAGGGAAAAAGTACTCAGCAAATCAAGAAGATGTGCATCTTGTTGAAACAGAAGGGATTTTTTTTCTGGCAATTTGTCCAAAAAGAAGAAATTATTTTTTTTCTAATTCATACCATGTTTCTTATATACCAGTAAGGGCCCTGTCAATGCATTGCTTTCTGGATGGAGATTGAGAAAAGTCACAAAGTCTCAGAAGCCTCTCCATCCCGGCGAGGTACAGATGAGGAAAGAATAAATGTCTGCTGGAGTGTTTACAATCCGAAACTTCTTTACTAGGTCTTGTAGCACAGTGCTGGGGAGACTAGAATTTCTCCTCTCCATGTCCACATAGTACTAACATTGTACTGAAGCCAGAAGTCATGGGGGAGGCCTAAATAGATTAAGGAGCTTTTCTGAAGAAGTGCGGAAGCAAGAGTCAACGAGCACATGAGAGAGAGCGAGTGGATGGCAAGTGGAGAAGAAATGCTGATCAATCATTGTTCCCCTGGGAGTATTGTGTAAACCCTGGGCACCCAGTGACAGCTCTGGGGAGAGATGGGGAGGATCGTGTTTTGGTAGAGACTCTCTCATAGGAGTGAGGTCACCTAAATTCACCCAGGTGATATTTCTGCCATCCAGAGGAATAGGGATCCAATGTTGTTGAGTGGGAGAAAAATTAAGATGGACACATTTGTTTTCAGTTCATTTTATGACCCGAGAATTTAGAATAACCTGTATATGAATCAGTAACTGCGGTTCCAAGTTGAAGTGAATTGCCCAAAGTCTCAGGAATAGGTGAGAGGAAAATCTTTCCGACGCAGGCTGTCTTGCAACAACCCCAGTATTCTTTGGCGTACGGGATCCCACTTCCTCTCTGCAACCTGTTAGGAAACTCAGCTAGCACTGTGTAGTGTTTGGCACACAGCAGGTGCTAGGTAAATGCATGCTAGTGAATGTTAATTGACTCATTTGCTGCATCCCTGAAGGTCGAATTAGCTGCAGACATAAAGCAGAGAGGCTTTTGTCCTGTGCTTTAATTAGCAAACCGTGATGAGCCTCAGTGCTTCAGAGAAAGGGAGAAAGGCATTTGAAATCAGGATTTTAAATGAGCAGAACCACCGATCTGTTTACACACACGATGCCAGAATCTCGCTGGAGAATATTATAGGAGCATTATAACAGCCAAAGAGCTGTGCACAGAGCTAGCACCCTGCAACGACAGAGCTGAATGTACATGTTTTTCTTGTGAGGACCCCGCCTACCACGTAGCCACAACAACAGTCTCTCGGTTCTGAGACTCCTTCCCTATACTATGTCTCCACTACTGTCTAGTCACAGCTATGAAGTCTGAGAGCCAGACCGAATTTATTTTATATTTCCAGTGCAACCTGTTCACTGTGCTTACATTGATTCACAAAGCAAATTTTAGTTTAACTCTCTCTCCTATACACACACCACAAAGTATGCGTTTGCCGTGTGCTGACAGATTTCTTTTTTGTACCAGTTTTAAACGCTAAAAATATACGTAAGTGAGAAGTCAGGACCCAGACTCAGCACTAAAACTGTGGTGCTTAAAATGAAGCTGTACAAAGATGAAATAACCTAAATGTCCATCAACAGGGGAATGAATAAAGAAATTGTAAACATTCATATAGGGAGTGCTATGCAATAATATAAAAAACACACTACTTATATATAAATACCATACAGGAATCTCCAAAGATTATGCTGAGCAAAAAAAAAGAAAGAAAGAAAAAATAGTGCATCTATGTAAAGTTCTAAAATAGCTAAAATAAGTCTGTGGTAAAAAAAAACACACAAAACCAGAAAAGTGGTTGCCTCTAGGATACGGGCTGACTAAAAAAAGGCAAGTGAGAACTTTCTGGAATGATAGACCTGTACATTTAGGATCTGTGAATTTTATTGTATCTAAATGTACCTTGATGAACATAAATGAACTGAATTAAAAAGTGAAGCTCTGGCAAAGGATTGGAGAAATGGCTGTATTGGTGTAGAGATGGCTACAGTGGTGACGGCCATTATCTGCATTGTCTTCAAGACCACATTGCATTTGTCTGGCAACAATGGACTCCACTGAAAGCAGTGAGGGGTAGTTCTTTAGTGAGCAGAGATTAAGTAATTAACTTGTTGGATAATTTGTCACTGGCTATGTGGAGGATGTTTAAAGTTACTTCTAATATAGAATGCTTACTATATAAAGTCTGTTCAGAAAAAAGTTCGGCCATTGTTAATATAATGAGAACAGTTTGCATGACATCTATGTAAGCTGGCAGCCAAGGAGAGTGGACTGGAATGCGCATGTGTGAACAAGGACAACTTCATTGTACTAGTCAGTGGGGGGTAGACGCCACTGAGTGAGCATGTGTACTGTGTGGCTGTCACAATCAAAATGATGGAACTAGTAGAGCAATGGGTCTGCATCAGATTTTGCATTAAGCTTGAACATTCCTCTATGGAAACTATTTGGATGATTCAGGAGGCTGCAGCTATGGGCAACTGGTGATCCGCAGCTTCATCAAAATGACGTGCCCATATGCTATCTTGTGCAGAGTGTTTTGGCAAAACATCAGACCACCCAGGTGACTCAGCCTCCCTACAGCCAAGATTTGGTGGACTACGATTTCTGGCTTTTTCCAAAACTACAATCACCTTTGAACTAAAAGAGATTTCAGACCGTTGATAAGATTCAGATAAACACTACAGAGCAGCTAATGGTGATTGGGAGAGCTCTGTGAGGTCCCAAGGTATCTATTTTGAAGGGGACTGAGGCATCATTGTCCTATGTACAATGTCCCTTGTATCTTGTACCTTCTGCAATAAATGTCTCTATTTTTCACATTCAGTGGCTGGATACCTTCTGGAGAGACTCATATACCTTACACATCAAGAGAATCAGATTAGGACAGCTATATGTCATAAAAATCAAACCTTTGAAAAATTATTTGCTCTTTTCCAAAAAAAATCCCACCTTGAAATCAAAGATTTTGGCTCAAGTTGTTGTATTGTAGTCTTGAGTTGCCTCCTGCTTTGTTGTTTAACTTTATGATGTTGCATAGAAGAGTACCTAGTCTGGGGTTGTTATAAGGATCTAATCAAATTCACGTGTAACAGTGCCTTGTGAATCATAAGACACTACATGAATGTGTACTGTAATGGATGGCTATTATTACTTTTTAAAGCAATGTGGAAACCTTAGTAGGAATTTTGACCTTTAAGTTACAAGGCTAGAGATACAATAGTTTTGTTAAAGGAACATCCTATGCTCCTATGTGACTGTAATTTCCTTAAAAATTGTGACTGTTTCCATTTGACCATGTGTATTTCCCCACCTGTACCTCACACTCCGGTACATTTTCCATTCACCCCACTCTTCCACCATCATCCACAGAACTACCCATTACATCTTCACTTGAAGCATCTCTGACAAGCACCAGGTACTTCACAGGGTGTGGATGCAGGAGAGCAACACAAAGAAAAGGCCATGTCAGTCCCTTTAAATCCCTTTGTTTCAAAGTAAGATCCTCAGAATTTCATTGTTGCCAAGTCAGCTCATTTGCCTTTTCTTTTTCCCTCCAGTCATATTCTGATGGGTGCATTTGCTGAACAAATTTTACTTTAGCTTCATAAAACAAGAAGTATCAGGTAAATAGAATTTGGCACCATCTGCTTGGAACTTAGTCATGATGTATTGGTGCCTTTCTCGAAATGATAAAATCTTGGAAATGCTAAGTGCACATTGAAAGCAATATTGCGGTAATTTAATGCACAGGTGTCAGAGGCTCTGCTGGTAAGAGGGACAAGGGAACTGAAGGACGGCGTGTAACTGCTGCAGGCTTTCGGAAATTAAAGAACTCTAGTGAGAGAAGAAGCTCCTCCAGGTTTCTGGTTTCTCACGACATAATTTATGGGAAAGGTCTCAGAGTACATTTTGTCCACATCATTTGTCAAATACTTTTAGGAATGGTAGAATTAATCGAAGAGACCAGATTTTTATAATATTCATATAAGCTTAGCAGCTCTTTTTGTAAGAGAAAATGGTGTCCAAATTCAAATGCTACAGCAGGATACGGCTGGTAACTCGGTGTTCCGAGGAGAGACAGTTTGGGAGAGCGTTTTCCAGTGCGGACTGTGGACTTTAACAGAATTCCCTTTAGCTATGTGTTCTATCATTTCTTTGCTGTGTGATCTACATACAATTAATTAAACATGCAAGCTTCAGTTTGTGTATCTATAAAATGGGTATAGCTGTAGTAACTATTGAGTTATTGAGTGCTGTGAAGCAAACCACCCCATATTTAGTGGTTTAAACAATTTATTACATGACACTGTGGGATAACTCAGTGGTACTTTTGCTTCACATGATATCAGCTTGGGTACGAGAAAGGTCAGTAATCTGGACTCGAGACTGGGACCTGAGTGTTGTGTTGACTGGGACTCCTTGGTTCTTCTCCATGAGGCTCGGTATTTGATTTCCAACAAGAAACATTCCGAGCGTGAACATTCCAGGAAGAAGAGGGTTGGAAGATTTCAGGCCAGGTGAGGCCTAGGCCCGGAATCAGCGCAGTGCCATTTCCACTGTGCTCTGCTAATTGATTGTGAAGATTAAATTAAATAAAATTTGAACATTTTACACACACATTAGTTTATACTAAGCCTCTTCATTCAGTTGTTACTAATGTTGATGAACTATGGTAACTTTGTTAACTTGGCTTCTAGGCTTCATGACATTGCGGCCTCTAAGATTAAGGCTTGGGAGACCTGCAGTCCTAGGAGGTCCAACCCGATCGGCTTGCCCTCCACTTTGCAAATTCTCCTCCCACTTTTCCCCTCCCACTCATCCCTTCCTTGCTGTCTTCTCTCCAGCCACACCAGCCTGCCTGCCACTCAGCCAACATGTCAGGGAAATTCCAGCTTGGTGTCTTCGCCCACCCGATCTCTTCACTCGGGACATTCTGTCACCAGTATCCACTTAGTAACTCTCTCACTTCCTTTCTCTAAGTCTTTGCTTTAAATCTTGTTTTCTCAATGCTACCTTGACCATCTCATTTAATAATGCAGCCTGTTCCTACCTCACATTCCCCTATGTTCCCCGTGCCTCGTTCTGCTCTACCACGTTTGTTTGTTTCAGGATGTATTCACCTGATAATTGGTAAAATTTACTGATTTATTGTGTTTTCTCTATCTCTCCCAACTTGAATGTAAAACTCAATGAAGCCAAGATTATTTAACCAATATATTCCAAGTGCCTAGAAAAGTAACTAGAAGGTAGTAATTCCTTAATAAATATTTGCTTTTAAATGAACTGTTTCTGGTGTTAAAACCATGAAACCGAGAAAGCTTTCTCTCAGGCTGTGGTGTCTATGGGTGATCTCATTCACTTACATGACTTTAATACAAGCTCTAAATAGTGATTCCCCAAACTATATTTTTCAGCTTCTCTCTCTCTCTCTCTCTCTCTCACCGGACTTCAATATACAACCCCCTAACAAATAGTTCTGTGTGTATGTCCCAAAGAAACATGAAATTCAATGTGTTAAAATTTTAATTTTGCATTTACCCGTACCCTCTTCCTTCTTGTGCGCACACTATTCCAGAAGATGGTATCATTCATCCGATTCAGAAGCCACTGGGTTTTTTCACCAGGCTAAGGCCTCATAGTAACTAGCGTTAGAGTGACTACAAAAGCAATATGGCACCATTTTTCAGTTTCTGTTTTAGTCAAAAACATACAGAGATTTGAATTTAACCATGGCTGTGGGGAGGTGAGAATGAGCTACAGTTATGTGCAAATGTTTAGTTTTAGTAACAGATTGTTGGATTTTATTTAGATTATGAAGTAACTGAGGACTTTGGAGGAGAGGTACTAGCCAGTGAAAAAGAGGTCGGATAACTAGATTGGAAGGTAACCGAATTTTAAAAATTAGTTCACTGTTGGTGAGATTGCAGACTGGTACAACCACTATGGAAAACAGTACGGAATTTCCTAAGAAAACTAAAAATGAATGTGCCTTTTGACCCAGCAATTCCACTATTAGGAGTATATCCTAAGAACCCTGAAACACCAATCCAAAAGAACCTATGCACCCCGATGTTCATCGCAGCACAATTCACGATAGCCAAGAGTTGGAAGCAACCGAGGTGCCCATTGGTAAATGACTGGATCAAAAAGCTATGGTACATTTACACAATGGAATTTTATGCTGCAGAAAGGAAGAAGGAACTCTTACCCTTTGCAACATCATGGATGGAACTGGAAAGCATTATGCTGAGTGAAATAAGCCAGGGGGTGAAAGACAAATACCATATGATATCACTGTTAAAAGGAATCTAAACAACAAAACAAACAAGCAAGCAAAATATGACCAATGCCACTCAAATACGGAAGAGGCTTACAGGGTCCAGAGGGGAGAAGGGAGAGAATCATAGGGGAAAGGGGGACGGACTCACATGAACAAGTACAAAGGCCACATGGACAATAACTAAGGTGGGGGCAGAAATGGGATGGAGGTGGGGAGCACTGGGGGTGGGCAGGGCTGGGAATATAAGACAGAAAACTGTACTTGAACAAGAATTAAATAAAAATTAAAATTTTAAAAATAAAAAATAAAAATTATTAGAATTAAGTTATCAGAAAGAATAAGCTGGAAATATAGAAAGTTGGGGATTTTGATGGGTAGTAAGACGTGGGTTATAAGAGTGGGAACGAATGGGAGAGGTGCCAAGGAAGATAAGTAAATTGCAGGTGAGGACGTAATACATAGAGAAACCACAACACTGGATACACTCCCTGTAGGGCTACCAGTGCCGTCCGAGAAGAGGACAGGTATGTTAGTGGAGAATAAGACGGTAGGCTACATGCCATTTTTCAGCGGCTATGAGAGTAATTCGGTTTCAGTGGGTAACTTTAGATTTCCACAAACCAAGAAATCACCTTGAACCCTTTAAATCTAGTCACTTTCCAAGATATATTGATTTTTGTTTGTATAGCTCACTTCCCTCCATCTCCTATACTACTGCCTTTGTTGATATTCATGGAATTTCAAACCCAGGCTATTTAAATAGTCTCTTAATTGGTCTCCTGAGACTCCAGAAATTCTACGTCCATTTTTACAATGTGAACTGACCCGATATAATTGAGTAAATGGCATTTTTCTCAGGATCAGATGGCGATGTTTTAGCGAACACTAGTGGATGCCTGCCCGGCATTCATCGACCACGTCCCTCCTCTTCACAGGAAAACTCCCGTTGATTTTGTTCAGGGCTCCACCCTGCCTCCCGGCAGTCAGAGATGAAGGGAGGGCGGAAACCGGTTGCTGGTCCAAAGAACGCCTGATTAGGTTAAGGACAATTTTCTCAAACAGGGTTTCCTGACATTTGGGGTGGCGCCATCCTTCCTTGTGCAAGGCTGTCTCAATGTTGCTGGACAGTCATCAGTCTAGATATTTCCTGCTAAATAGTAAAAGTCACCCAGTTATTGTGACAACCAAAAGTGCCCCGCAGTTTTATTGCCTGATGTGTGAATCACTTGTCTAAGGTTCAGAGTAGGCATGTAGTGGAATTCAATTTAATTAATAATGAATGAATTAATTAATTTTTAGAGAGGGGAGAAGGGAAGGAGAAAGAAAGGGAGAGAAACATCAGTGTGAGAGAGAAGGTTGCCTCTTGCACGCCTGCAACGGGGAACCTGGCATGTACCCTGACCAGGAATTGAACCCCGTGGCCTTTAGGTTTGCGGGCCTGCACTCAGTCCACTGAGCCATACCAACCATGGCTAATTCTGACTGTGAAAAAATCAAGAAAATTCTATTGAGGAACCTCAAGAAAAGTCTGCTCACACCATCAACAAGGCCACAGGAAGAAATGCCCTCTTCCTTGGGATTTCGCCCTGTCTGCATTGTCTCATTGAATTGCTACTTTGCAATCATCCTAAAAATGAGACTATCCCCACGCACGGTAGACTAGAGGTAAGCAAATTCTACATGTTTTCTTTTTTTTAACCAAACTCTGGGTCCTTGGCTTTTAAATCAAATAACTCTGAAGCCCATACTATCTTGGGATTTCTGTTTATGTCAGAAAACAACATTTTTAGCACTCACACTAGTTTGAGGCACTATTTCTATTACTTGCTATTGAAAGCATCCTAAGCAACCTGTATAATATATTTGGTCCTCAAACCTACCTGGAAAAAAGGGAACTTTTCAATCATATAATTCATTGTCTCCAAGAAGTAAAACCAGGCCCTGGCTGGTGTAGCTCAGTGGATTGAGCGTGGGCCAGTGAACCACACGATTGCAGTTCAATTCCCAGTCGGGGCACATGCCTGGGTTGCAGGCCAGTACCCAGCAGGGGGACGCATGAAAGGCAACCATACATTGATATTTCTCTCCTTCTCTCCTTTCCTTCCTCTCTAAAGATAAATAAACAAAAATATTTTTTAAAAAGAAGTAAAACCAGATCTATACTATAAGGCCCTTCTCTCTCTTTCGCTTCCTAATTTATTCAGAGAATTGATTTAAAAGCAGAGAAAAATCATTTGGAAAAAATTGCATGCAGCTTTGTTGGATCAACCAAATTTATATTGATTTCCCTGTTAGAGGAAAGGAGAAACAAGCCTCTATTTCCTGCAGCGTTCTGGTAGGATTAGTCCTTTGCTATTTCTCGATTGATCCATTCTCTTCAATCCTCCCCTCCTTTTTGTCTTATAATCAGCAGCAACTGCTTTTTGAGCAGCTGGACTGAGGGTCAACCACAATTTCTTAGGGGACATACTCCATGGAATAAGAGAACAGGACATTTTGGTCATCATAGGAAAGAAGATTCTCTCCAGAGAAAGAGCTCTGTGAATCACCGATCAGAAGAAAGGAAGCACTAACTCCTCCTTATGATCGATGTCAGAGTTTAGGTGTGTCTTTGAATTATTAGCCACAGGTAGAAACAATCTTCACAACGGAAACCAGAGAAAGAGGTAAGAGGAGAAACTGAGCTGGAAATAAAGGACTTTTTTTGCAAGGTCAGATCTAGTTTTCTGAGTCATTCAAGATGTAACTTACTTGAAAGCTCTGAAGATAAAGCTGACACATTGTTTCAGAACTTTGGCAGGAACAGGAAATGGGTCCTTTTATGCATTTCTTTTGGACAAGCCTTTATTTAGCAGATCACAGTGGAGGAGGTTTTAGTTCTCCAGGTCTTGATTCTGTCCCAACAAGATAGGCAATTGGACTGTAAACTACATCCTGGAACACGCGGATGAGAGAAAAATCCACATTCCTTTGAAAACTGTTTGCATATTCATCATGCATGCCTGAAACGTAGTCATTCTGTTTTAACAGCACTTAGGCGATTGAAATCACCTGGCAGTAAAAGGCAGCAGCAGAGGGACAGGAAGATACTGTCATGAATGGTGGCAACGAAGTCTTCAGGGGAGGCTGGAGGATCTGAAATTGTCCTTCAGGAGTCTTGATTGCCGTCACTTGCCCTCCATCCTCTCAGCCGGGGAACTTCCCAGTGAGCCCACTCTGTCTGTAAGCAGTGGCATCCTCCCCTGTCTCTAGCAAGCTCTGTGGGTTCCAGGGACTGTGATAAAGTAGCCCTCGTAGCTTTTCTCAGCTGGCTTCCCTAGTTATCTGAATAGGAATTAGAAGATCTATATGTTGCTTTTTGTGAACAATGATTTGTTATCTCCTTCCATTCTCCAAAGGATTGATATTGTTTATTGTTTCTGGTAAAAAGCTAGCAGGCATTGTCTTTTTCTCTTTCTTTCCTTTGTCTCTTCTTTCATTCTTCCCCTCCTCTTCTCTTTTCTTCCCCCTTCCCCTTCCCTCCCTTTTCCTCTCCTCTCTCTATTTTAATTTTTCCCTTTTTAAAGATTTTATTTATTTTTAGGGAGAGGGGAAGGGAAGGAGAGAGGGAGAAAAACATCCGTGTGTATTTGCCTCTCTGACACACCCTAAGGGGGACTTGGCCTGCAACCCAGGCATGTGCCCTGACTGGGAATTGAGCCAGCGACTCTTTGGTTCACAGGCTGGGACTCAATCCACTGAGCCACACCAGTCAGGTCCTCTTTCTTCTTTTGATTGCCTTGTGTCTTATTCTTCTTCCTATGATTGAAAGATTCCAGAGCCCACTTCTCACTATAGAAAAATACAATTGGAGACTCTAGTCACAGTCTTTTAGGAAGGAATCAGACATAAAACATAAGCTTGAAAATCCGATGAACTTGCACCAGACTTTGAATCCAGAAATAGTTACAAAAAAGGGTGGTAGAGGGGAAATCTTTTTCCTAGTATAGCACTGTCAGCCACAGCAGGTGAGGGTGTCGTGTCGGTTGGGGTATCTTGTGTTTGACTGTAGTCACACCATGCTCAAAGGACCAGTCTGTAACACGTCCTGGCCTATGACCACTTCACGAAATGGGATGAAAGTACAGCTTCTTGCCTCCCTTTCAAAACCAACTCACTGTCGCTCCAGATGTGATATGATCATTTGAACAATAGCCTCCTATTATTTTATCCAAAGCACTGATTCTAATGGAAATGGTTCAAGGTCAGAGGAAAAAGGGTGAGAGTTACCGAGGTCAGTCTATGTCATGGATGGCTATTGGGAACCCTCTTAGTTTGGCCCAAATGATCTATAAATACCTGCAGTTGAGTTTACCTGATTCTTCCTGCTACCTGCTCCACTTCTTATCTCCATCCTAATCTGCATTTGAGTTCTTCTGATTTTTCTTTTAAATATTTAACTCTGAAATCTATCTATCTATCTATCTATCTGAAATCTCTCTTTCTGTCCATCCACCCTTCCTTAAAAATGTTCCATCTTCCATGTGTTTTCATAGTTTGTTTGTTTTTAAATTTGTGGGGAGTGCGAGATGGAGAATAGAGTTAAATTTCTTAGTAGGCTTTTCTAAACTGATCTAATTATCTATCTAGCCTAACTTATGACAAATCCCCATCTCAGACTTTCCTCTCTAGAACCTTTGTGCTTTTTATATTGTGCTTTCATGTATGCAAAACACACACACAGCATGCTGCTACAGAATCAGCTTATGCTATTCCCCCCACCCCCCCTCCCAAACACCTTTCCTTATTTTCTGTGCTCAGCTCTTCCCTTCCTGTAACTATGACATATGTTCTATAACCATCCCCCCCCAGGGACTTCACTACGTGCCCTACTTCAATGCTGCTGATACTGAAATCAGTGATATCTCTCATGAGCTTGAAATGAATCTCATGAGATTTTAGAATCTGTCCTCTCTTCTAGACTGTGACGCCACTGAAGGCAGGGAGCATGTTTTATTCAGCTCTAAAATCCCCGGAGAACAGTGAGAAACTCAGAGTTTGGTGAATGGAACTGAATATGCGGTGAGCACCAGGGTTCTGTTGCGTGTTTGTTCTGCAGTAGGTTCAGAAGAGCGGACACTATCTTCCGTCAATAACTGCCTGGAGCTCGGTGCAGAGGAAAGCTAATGCCACGATTGGTTAGGGCCAAGGTAGTTGTGTCTTGGGCAGAATTGCAAGTGGCAAGTTTGTCAATGCACTTTTCAAATCCGATGTTCTTTGGCTGTAGCCTCTTTGAAAGATTTGCACACTTTTGGTCCCAATAAAATTTCCAGTGGCTCTTTGTCTTCTTGTATAAATGGTTTCTTAGACATCGCTGCTGTGACAGAAGTATAGAAATGGCATTAATGGATACTCCTCATTTGCACCCAAACGCATTGTGTTTCCTCTTCTTTGGCCTAGAATCCCATTAAGAATCAAGAAGCCAGAGTATATTGCTTACTCTCAGAAGCTCATGATGTAAAACTTCAGAGAGTTACCTTTGTGTTTCCAGAGTGGGCATTCTGAAGAACAGGATGACCCTTGACCCCAGGTGCTTAAATCCCCACAATAGTTCAAGGAAAAAAACTGGTGGCTGTCCTACAGATTTGTGCCTACCATTTTTGTCCTTACCCTACAAAGTCTTAAAAGTGCTAGTCTCCAGCTTGGTTTTCTTCCCATTATTAGCAGCTGCTTGAGTAGGTCACCTTATCAGACAGGAGACAGAGAGTGGGAGCACCCAAGTTCTCCCTTACTAGGATGACAAGGGATATCTTTGCATGCATTTCCATGAACTTTGATATACACTAGGATGCTATGTTTCAAAGTCCTAAGTCCAGACATAAGAAACTTAATTACTCAGGCTTCTACAGCTGTGTTTAAGAATAATATTCACAACTATGGAGAGGAATGGGGCTTCTACCTACAAGGGTCAGATATTGAACACTAAATTTATTTCTCATACCGTATTCAGAAATAGAAGACTCTTAAGGAGATGAAAAAAATTCACCCATCAGTCATGTGTAGTAGCTTTGCTAGCTGGGAGATACAGGAGGACTGAAGCTATTCTTGAACTCAGAGAACTTATGTTTTAATGGGGGAGTCAGTACCTGTTTGTAATTAATTGTAAAGTAGACTAGAGTATACTGTACTAGCAGCACAAGTAAAATGCACAGCAAGTAAAGATTGTGGAAGCCTTTTGAAGAGAAGAAAGCATATTCAATACTATTTGCACTGGTACTTGGAGAAGGAATGAGAGCACTGGAATCCTGGGTGGAATAAATATCAAAGCAGGGCCCTGATTGGTGTGTCCCCGTTGGTTGGAGCATTGTCTCAGAGACCAAGAGGTCATGGATTCAATTCCTACCTACTCAGGCACATACCCAGGTTGTGAGTCAGGGCACGTACAATAGAGCAGCCATTCAAAGTTTCTCTCTCACATTGGTGTTTTTCTCTCTCTCTGAAAGCAATAAAAAAGGTGTTCTTGGGTGAAGATTAAAAATATATCAGTGCAAGTGTACACAGGATTTTAGGTCATTTCTCAAATCTAAAATCTGGTACATAAAAGTGAGACGTATTGGAATCATTTAAAGATTTTACCAATTTCGGTTCTACCAAGTTTAGGGTGTTGAGAAATTACTAAAAGTGCACAAGGAGAAATGTCTAAAGATGATCCAATGTCCAGTGTCCATCCATTACCTCAGTGGATGTAAGAGTAGACACTGGGAACAATATAGGGAATAAGCGAACATCACGCCACATTAGAAATATTGAAAACCATCCAAGACCCAATATTAAATAAACAGAGTCACATGCAATACTGCTTATGTTTAAAAAACACATAAAACAATGTGCAAGTAAATAAACATAGAAAAGTTAAGAAAAGTCACGTCAACTTGTTGGAAGTGATCCTTCTACATAGTCACCTAGGGTTGGGTACATGCTTCGATAAAAAATAAGCCTTAGCTGTACATGTACTTCTTTAACTCATATAATTAAAATTTTATAAAACACTTTTACAAATAATGAATTCAAATAGGAAAAGGGGAAGCAGGGAAGAGCATCCCAGATGCAGGGAACAGCAAGATACCTGGGAGAACACACTAATGTGTACCCGACCCCTTCAATGAGTCTTAACTCTTTATNATCCTTCTACATAGTCACCTAGGGTTGGGTACATGCTTCGATAAAAAATAAGCCTTAGCTGTACATGTACTTCTTTAACTCATATAATTAAAATTTTATAAAACACTTTTACAAATAATGAATTCAAATAGGAAAAAGGGGAAGCAGGGAAGAGCATCCCGGATGCAGGGAACAGCAAGATACCTGGGAGAACACACTAATGTGTACCCGACCCCTTCAATGAGTCTTAACTCTTTATTGCCCACCCTTCCATCTGGCTTCTCTCAGGCTTTGTTGTCAAAAAGGTAAGTGTGATTGGGTTACTCCCCTCCTGCATAAAAGGATCAAGTTCCAACTCCTTGACTTGCCTTCCAGGGGTCCCTGGAATCTGACCTCTCCAGTTCACTCCCTGCACCTTTAACTTCTACTAAGCCAATGCACTGGCAGCTTTGTGCCTGCCCCACACTGTCTTTGTCTAGGCCTCTGGGAAGACCCTCTCTGTTTTGGGCATCTGTCCCCCTCAAGGCTGCCAAGTCCTGTGTGATTTTCCTGAGCGCACCTGCATTGCAGGCTGCGCATGCTTCGATCGCCTACGTCACTCTCTTGGGCTTGCTTTCTATGTCTAAACTTTAATAAATTTTGGTAGTTTAAATTCTTAATGGGTTGGGACTACATCTGGCAGAAATTCATTCATTTACTTATTCCTTCATTCAACCCACAATTGAGTGCCTGCTATTTTCCAGGCAGTGTGCTCAGTGCTGGAGAATATAAAATTGAGCAAATCATGTATGTATTCCATCCTGAAAATTCCTACAATCTAGAGGTGAAAAAAGAAATAGATGGAGAGGTAAGGGAAAAAATCAAGTTGGTGTTGTGCCATGAGTCGGGGGTAGTTCGCGCATAAGGGCGTAGTGAACAGGTGATGTTGCTTTGACTGCCCACTTCCATCCCTCCCATTTCCTAATAGTGTCTGATTTTTTTATGGGAAGTGACCTCATTAGATCATGTCTTGCTAGTCCCAGTCCGGCATCAGGCACATATTCCAAGCACATATTCGCTCCTGTCGTTGTCATCTTGAGGACACGAGGACAAACGTTTTCGTTGCTTCCCGGAAGCAGCCGCTCCAGGCACAGGCATTCCAGTGGTTCCTGCAAAGGTCTAATTTCCTGTCTTGCTCTTCCAGCCCCAGGCTCCTGCCTTCTCTCCACTCTGGGAGGTATCGTGTGTTCAATCAAATTTCCCTTTTTGTTGTAATTTCCCAGGGAGTTTGTTTCTATCATCTGTGATCCAGAGCTCTGATACCCTGGATGAGCTTTAGCTGATGCCACAGAATAGTCATGGGTTCAAGTAACAACATTTGGATTCCGTGTAGAAGTTCTTGGTGCAGTTTAGGTTTGGGTCAGGGCACAGGCTGATTACAGAGGTACAGCAGGTCAGAGGTGAAGTGAGCGGGAGCTGCTCATCCTACCATGCTTCACCGTCCCTTCTTTGTGCTCAGTTGCATTCCAGAAGATTTAGATAAATAAGGAGATAAAAAATCTCAAGGAACTAATTTCTTCACAGACTGAATGAACCTATTGGCAGCAGTCATGGTCGGCTCATATTTGTGTGTATGTATGAGTTTTTTTATAGATAGGGACAACCTGGAATCAGCAAGTGTACTTTATAAGCCCTTCATAGGTGCTGAATAGCCCTCAAATTTGTCTTACCTGAGCAAGTATATATATTTTTGTTTAATTAACTAGTATATCTACTTGGACTTGTTTGAGAACCCAAGTCAATTATTACTATGGTTTTTAAATGCCTCAAGGTTTTGACAAGATGGAAGACTACCAGGTCCCTGGTTGACTTCATGGAACAAATCTCTCCCCACTGCCCACTTGTGATTTAGACAGAAGGCTTGAGTCAGCCAACTAGTCTTACATTTCCCTACCTCGCAATTGTGCACTTGTGCCTGAGGGCGGAACAGTGGCTGAGGCTGTATATAAAGAAGTTCAAGTTTAAGGCTAAAAAAAGCCTATGAGTTCATCATTCAGTTCCTTTTAAGTGTTGATAATCAGGGAGAATGGAAACACTTTGTTCTGCTAGGTGAGCCGTCTCCAAACTGCCTGTGTCAGGGGTGATCCATCAGGGCTTGTCTCAAAGTGCTTCTCCCCTAAGAAACTGTTTCCAATCCTCCCTCCAACCAGATGTGGTTTTTCCTCCCCCACCTCCCCAGGTCCGGTCCCTCCACTGAATTGGCACAGCACTTTTATAGGGTGGAGGTTAGGAGTGCTGTCTTTGGAGAAAGAGGGACCTGTGTTCAAATCTCTGGCTCAGTGGCTGCAGTGCTCCATGACCTTGGGAAACCTCTTCACCTCCCTGAGTCTCACTTTTGTCCTCTTGTCAATATTATCTAATAATAATGACCTGGTATAGTAACTAATGCTCAGAGTGCTCACTTTGAAGACTAAATAAGAAAAAGGGACATTAAAGGCACAGAATGGACCATGTGGCAATTTAGTTACTGATGGTTGTTTTTGATGATGATTATTGATAGTGTTCATTCTTAATAATATTTGTGTTCTCTTTTATAGCACTTACCAAAATCTATAATAGTCTTGTTTATTTGTTTTCTCCTCTCAGAGAACATAAAATTCTCCATTCTTGTGTTTTGTTCATTATTGTATCCCGAGCGTCCAATATAGAGTAGGGCTAATATTTGTAGAGTAAGTTTTTGCTGCTGTCGTTATTCTATTGTCCTGCTTAATGCTCTTGCTATTCCAGACCAGAAGGCCAGCATTATCCCTATACGCACGCTGAGAACCTAGACTGTGTTTACAATAGGCGGAAACTCAACAACTGTTAACAAACGAATGAAGAAAGAAACAAAGCTGCATTTGTCCCAATTATCCTTCTAAATAGAAACTTTCTTGGTGACAGAGATTGAGGCTCATCTTTGTATCCATGGAGCCTATTAGGTGTCCAGTAAACACTTGCTGAATCCATTCTGTTAAAATTGAGAGGAGGGATTTGCGACTTAATTATGGAATTGAGATGAGCTGGGTTCATTTCTGCTGCACCTTCTATTTTCTGTCGGACTTGGTTTATTTCTAATCTCTGTTGCAGAATCTGGCATGAGAATCTATCAACAGGAAGGCGAGAGGGATTAATTTAGTGAAGGACTGAATTATTGTTCTGAATAAGACTGAATGCTAGCCCTTCACAATCCCTACTCAGCCCCCACAACTGCATCATGGCAGGTGGAAGAAGTAAATAGCACTGAGTTCCTACTCCTCACCTGTCAATTTGTTTGTGCCTGTGACAATGGGTATCAAGGACAGACCAGAAGTAACTCACATAAAAGTAATAGGCAGCCTCAGAGGGTGCCTGGAAGGAGGGATTGTATTTAATTAGGAGCTACAGTGGGCTGATTATGTAAATACATCAGTCTTGGGCCCTTTTAAGCCCCAGGTATTTTAGCTGCCCTCTTTCCCTAAAAAGCTGCTTTCTGATTTGCAGTGCAGGGTAGAACAGAAGGAAGAAGTCTGACATTGTCGGGAGTTGACTGTTTTCTTTCTGTACCCAGGACTGTTCCTCTGATTGCTTTACCCAGAAAATGGTGTGGCCTCTACCATCAATGATGAAGAGCTGGATAAAGCTCTCCTGTCCAGGTGTCACCCAGCAGGAAACAACCATGTCCACCAGCGTAAGGAGCAGTCACTGAAAAATAAGCTGCCTCAATTCTCCAGTGAGTATTTAACTTGCGGTGACTGGTTAAGTTCCATCTTACTCTCACCCCCTTGGCGAGGCCCCTTAGTGCTCAAAGGTGACTTGTAATTCCAATTCTACTAGTCTCTAGGATCACAACAAAAATCTTTTATAAGCTGTGTGACTTTGAAAATGTCATGAGTCCTCTCTGGGTCTCAGTTGTGAGTATAATGTCATAGCTGCCTAGAGCTGCTTGGCTTGGCTTGGTATTTCGACATCTCCTGTGACTCTCAGATTATTTTATCATGAAACCACTGCAGATAGTCCCCGTCTGGAATAGTGTATAGGTAGTAAGAGGGGGACATATTGGTGTTATTCTCATGGGTGACCCCACCCTCCTTTCAAATCTCCCCTGTTATGCAACCATGTGAACAAACATCACGTCAGAACCACATGCAGCCTTGATGAAAACTAGAAAATATGGAAGGGCCTCTGAACAATTCAGTTTACCAGTATCTGCTCAGGCAGGTAACAGAGAACCTTAAAGGTGCTTGAGTGACAAGTACAGGAATATTTGTAGCCCTATAAACTCAATAGCCTGTATCTGGAAACAACCCCAATGTCTACCATCAGAAGAATGGACAGAAAAAATGTGGTCTATTAATACAACATAGTAATAAAAAGGAACAAACGGATGATACATGAAAGGATGTGATCAATATCACAGATATTAGGCTGTGTGAGAGGAACCAGACACAAGAGAGTACATACAGGAAAACTAATTGATCGTGATGGAAAGTGGGTACCCAGGGTGGGGGAGTGGGGAGTTGTGGATACTGACTTAGGCATGGGGTTGTGAAAATGTTCTGTGTCTTGGTCAGGTGGTGGGTACTTGAGTGTTTCTATGTGTAAGAAGAAACCATCCAGCTGTATACTTAAGACTGGTGCACAATAGCACCCAAATATATAAAGAAAATCCTAGAGGACCTCAAGAAAGATATTGACAGCAACACAATTATAGTAGGGGATTTTAACACCCCACTGTCAAAAATGGACAGATCTTCCAAACAAAATATTAACAAAGATGTTGCAGGATTAAACGACACTCTGGATGAAATGGACCTAATTGATATATATAGAGCTCTCCATCCCAAAGAAGCTAAATACACATTCTTTTCAAGTGCACATGGAATATTTTCAAAGATAGACCACATGATAGGACACAAAACGAGTCTCAACAATTTCAGGAAAATAGAAATCATACCAAGCATTTTCTCTGATCACAAGGGACTGAAATTGGAAACCAACCCCACAGGAAAAAACCCAAAATACCCAACATCATGGAGACTGAAGGGTATGCTATTAAACAACGAATGGGTCAAGATTGAAATTAGGGAAGAAATCAGAAAGCTTCTGGAAACAAATGAAAATGAACTCACAACAACCCAAAACTTATGGGACACAGTGAAGGCAGTCCTGAGAGGGAAGTTCATAGCAATACAGGCTTACCTAAAGAAGATAGAAACATTTCAAACAAATAACCTAACCTGATGCCTCCAAGAACTTGAGAAACAATAACAAAGACAGCCCAGAGCAAGTAGAAGGAAGGAAATAACCAAGATCAGAGCAGAACTCAATGACATAGAGACTAAAAGCACAATTGAAAGGATCAATGAATCTAGGAGTTGGTTTTTTGAACAGATAAACAAAATAGACAAACCTTTATATAGGCTCATCAAGAAAAGAAGAGAGAGGACCCAAATAAACACAATCAGAAATGAAAGAGGAGAGATTACAACTGATACCACAGAAATAGAAGGGATTGTAAGAAATTACTATGCAGAATTGTATGCCAAGAAATTTGAAAACCTAGGTGAAATGGACAGATTTCTAGAAAAATATAATCTTCCAAAACTCAATGAAAAAGAATCAGAAAACCTGAACAGGCCAATAACAGCAAATGAAATTGAAGAATAAAAAAACTCCCATCACACAAAAGCCCTGGACCAGATGGTTTCACAGGAGAACTCTACAAAGCTTTTAAGGAAGAGCTAACACCTATTCTCCACAGACTATTCCAAAAAATCCAAAAGGAAGGAAAACTCCCCAACTCTTTTTATGAAGCCAGCATCACCCTAATTCCAAAGCCAGATAGGACACAACAAAGAAAGAAAACTTCAGGCCAATATCACTGATGAACATAGATGCTAAAATCCTCAATAAAATATTGGCAAATCGCATCCAACAATACATCAAAAAGATCATACACCACGACCAAGTGGGATTCATCCCAGGGATGCAAGCATGGTTCAGTATTCATAAATCAGTAAATGTAATACATCACATAAACAAAAGCAAAGACAAAAACCACCTAATCATATCAATAGATGCAGAAAAGCTTTTGATAAGGTACAACACCCATTTATGATAAAGGTACTCAGCAAAGTGGGAGTAGAGGGAGCATTCCTCAATATAATAAAGGCCATATATGAGAGACCTACGGCCAACATCATACTCAATGGGCAAAAACTAAAAGCTTTTCCACTAAGATCAGGAACAAGACAAGGTTGTCCACTTTCACCACTTCTATTCAATATAGTATTAGAAGTTTTAGCCACAGTGATCAGACAAGAAAAGGAAATAAAAGGCATCCAAATCAGAAGGGAGGAAACAAAACTGGCATTGTTTGCAGATGACATAATAGTGTACATGGAAAATCCTATAGCCTCTACCAAAAAACTGCTCGAACCAATAAATGAATTTTGTAAAACAGCGGGATACAAAGTCAATATCCAGAAATTAAAGGCATTTTTGTATACCAACAATGAAATAGAAGAAGCAGAAATCAGGAAAAAATCCCATTTGATATAGCAAAAACAAAAATAAAATATCTGGGAATAAACCTAACCAAGGAGGTTAAAGACCTGTACTCAGAAAACTATACAACACTGAAGAAAGAAATCAAGGAAGACACAAACAAATGGAAACATATACCATGCTCATGGATTGGAAGAATTAACACCATCAAAATGTCCATACTACCCAAAGCAATTTACAGATTCAATGCAGTACCTATTAAAGTTCCAATGGCATATTTCACAGACATAGAACAAACACTTCAAAAATTTATATGGAACCATAAAAGACCCCAATAGCAGCTGCAATTTTGAGAAGGAAGAACAAAGTAGGAGGGATCACAATACCTGATATCAAACTGTATTACAAGGCCACTGTAATCAAAACAGCCTGGTACTGGCATAAAAACAGGCACATAGACCAATGGAATAGAACAGAGAACCCAGAAATAAACCCAACTCTCTACAGTCAATTAACATTCGACAAAGGGGGCAATAACATAAAATGCAGTAAAGATAGCCTTTTCAACAAATGGTGTTGGGAGAACTGGACAGCTACATGCAAAAAAAATGAAACTTGAGCACCAACTTACACCATACATCAAAATCAATTCAAGGTGGATAAAAGACTTAAATATAAGCCATGAAACCATTAAAGCCCTAGAGGAGAACATTGGCAGGAAAATCTCAGATATTCCACGCAGCAAGATTTTTACTGATATGTCCCCTAGAGCAAGGGACATAAAGGAAAGAATAAACAAATGGAATCTCATCAAAATAAAAAGCTTCTGCATGGCTAAGGAAAACAGTATCAAGATAAAAAGAGCAGCGACAGTTTGGGAAAACATATTTGTCAATGATACCTCAGACAAACGTTTAATCTCCAAAATATACAAAGAACTCACTCAACTCCACTCAAAGAAGATGAACAACCCAATTAAAAAATGGGCAAAAGACTTGAACAGACATTTCTCCAAGGAGGATATACAGAGGATCCAGAGACACATGAAAAGATGCTCGATATCCCTAGCTATCAGAGAGATGCAAATTAAAACCACCATGAGATACCACTTTACACCAGTCATAATGGCTATCATAAACAAAGAAACAAATAACAAGTACTGGAGGGGTTGTGGGGAAAAGGGGGCCCTAGTTCACTGTTGGTGGGATTGCAGACTGGTACAACCACTATGGAAAACAGTATGGAATTTTCTAAGAAAACTAAAAATGAATGTGCCTGTTGACCCAGCAATTTCACTATTAGGAGTATATCCTAAGAACCCTGAAACACCAATCCAAAAGAACCTATGCACCCCGATGTTCATAACAGCACAATTTACGATAGCCAAGAGATGGAAGCAACCGAGGTGCCCATCAGTCAATGACTGGATCAAAAAGCTATGGTACATTTACACAATGGAATTCTATGCTGCAGAAAGGAAGAAGGAGCTCCTACCCTTTGCAACATCATGGATGGAACTGGAAAGCATTATGTTGAGCAAAGTAAGCCAGGCAATGAAAGACAAATACCATATGATCTCACCTTTAACAGGAATCTAAACAACAAACAAACAAGCAAGCAAGCAAAATAGTACCAAAGACACTGAAATACAGAACAGGCTGACCGGGACCAGAGGGGAGAGAATCATAGGGGAAAAGGGAAGGGATTCACATGAATAAGTATAAAGGACACATGGACAATAATTAAAGTGGGGGGGGGCGGAAATGGGAGGGAGGTGGGGAGCACTGGGGGGGGGGCAGGACAGGGAANAATAAGTATAAAGGACACATGGACAATAATTAAAGTGGGGGGGGGGGCGGAAATGGGAGGGAGGTGGGGAGCACTGGGGGGTGCAGGACAGGGAATATAAAACAGAAAACTGTACTTGAATAAGAATTAAATTTAAAAAAATAAAAAATAAAAATAAAAAACAATTGATGCCCAAAAAATGCTGTATCTTAAAAAAATATGTGTATATACATATTCATATAATTATTGAATACATATAATTAATTATTCAGTGATTTGGAATGTATATATACCTTTTTCTATGAAGGAAAATGTAGAGGGAAATGCTAAGGTCTCAAATGCTGCCAGTGGAACTAGGGTTCTTCCATCAAGTCACAAGAAAATTCTTTTGGGGACCCACACATAGCAGGATGAGGTATCGCACAAAATTTAATTAGAGCAAAAACAAAGGACTGTCCTCTGGTGCCCAGTGTCTCGTCCCTAACCAGGTGCCTCAGCTGCATCCCACTGTGGAAGAAGTCCAGCCTCTGATGTCTCAGGCCTGTACTTGTCCTCACAAAGCCTGGGAGGAAGGCCTGCACCCAGGGATGCAGAATTTCTGTATGTCTCATTTTCCCATCTGCATGTCCTCTGCTAAGGCCGTGCATGGCCCATGACTGGCGCTGTACTTGGGTCCATGCTGGGGCCTGCGCTTTGGCCCATGTGGCTTCCAGGACTGCATTGCTGCTATGGGAAGAGAGAGTACAGAAATGAATGGGCGAACAAATGAACAAGTGTATGCTACCCACTCAGGGCTTTATTAAGCTTTGGTTACATTGCATTGGGCTTGGGAGAGAGCAGGCTTTCTTTCAAACTAACCAATCTCTTTCCTGGCTCTTTGCAAGCTTGTGCTGAGTCCTCCCCCTAACCAATCCCTTTTCTAGATCTTCTGGGGTTTTGTGTCCCTTATCCAATCTCATCCTTTTACCAGATTTTCTGAGGCTAGACTTTGCCTGTTTTTGTTGCCATTGTGGCTCTACTGTGTTATGCCTCAAAGTTTCCCCTTGTCATTTGGTTTCTACTACCCACGTGCTTACCTCTCCCTGTGCAATTTTGTCTTCTACAGTGCATGCGCCTAGCAAAGAAATTGCCCCACTCTTTTATTCCTCATTCCCGCCATAACCCTGCTATTGGGGCAGTTGTCTTTGGGGGATGGAGAGTAGAAAGTTATTCTTCCTGCCCACTCAGGATTGCTCAGGAATTAAGTCCCTTCAGTGGAGGTTGCCATTATCCCCTGGGGAGACTGTGAATGCTGTGAATCAAGCTTAATGTCCAAATCAGTTCCCTTATTTTGTTAGGGTTAATGTCCAATGCCATTTGCTTTCCCCCTTTATTAACAACTAGCTAACTACTTATGCTAACAAGTGAACAAATCACATGGTAGGGTTACCACCAATAAGAAATGGCATTTTGATTTAGATACGTAGAGGCTAGAATATATTTATGATAATTAGAGAATTATTTCTGAGAAAGGCAAACCTTTGCTGAATCACTAATCAGTCTCTGGCTAGTGATCCTGAAGGCAGAATGAGTTAAATGAAATTATTTTGACAGGATTAAATTGTATTGACATCTTAGTAATGGTCTCTGTGTCTCATTAGTTAGCACAAGGAAGATTATAGTAAATGATCACTCACTAAAGCTCATTCAAGACCATCTTTTAAAATGTGGAATCCTGTGTTAAAAAAAAACAACAATAAAATCCATTAATTGGAAGGCAATGGATATCACTCTCTGTTTTTATTAAAATTATATAACTTGATTTTTTGACTCATAAACTAAGGCCAAAACCATAGAAAATTGCTATCTTTCTAAATGCATATAGATATAAAGTTTTCATTCTTCTCCACGTTCTAAAGAAGCACAGAGGGAAAGGGAAGGAAAATGCTTTTTCTCAGGAGGAATACTTTGTAAAAACACAAAGAAAACAACCATGTATTTTTCCCCAATAGAGATTAGCGTTAACCCCATCACAAGTCCACAGAGAAAGAAAATGCATTGTCCTGAGGTGCTCACACAAGGAAACAAAGCTGGTTTTTTCAATAATTCTTCACTGTGTTTTGATTTGGTAAGAAAAACACTTCAGAGGGGATGAAACCCGATCCTTGCTTTGAAAATGAGGTAGTTGCTGTCTGCCCAAGGCCATCCTGTTACAGTGGTTCCCAAAGCACTCCTCTGCATCAGGCAGCATCAGCATCACCCAGGAACTTGTTGGGAGTGCAATTTCCGATCCCGATCCCTGCCACAGACCCCTTGAATCCAAAGCTCTGGGGATGAGGCCCAGCAACCTGCGTTTTAACAAGCCCTGCAGGTGATTCTGACACAGCTAAAATGTGAGAACTGCTAACAGTGGTTAGAGGGGGAAATAAAACTTTAACAGCTAGAACCAACTTTTTTGCTGGAAGTCATATTTTTCATAATTCCTAGTGGCAAAGCCAGCAATAAAGCTAAGTAGGAAACGAAAACTTCTTCCTGGCTACTACTGAGAATCTCATAAAACTCCAATACTTCATGTTACATTAAAGCGATCTTTGGGGGAAGCTTGACTTCTGTAATAATAATAGCACTGTAGGGAAAAGAATAATGAGTCAGTCATTTTAGCAAAATCTCTTGAGATGTGGGAAATGAAGCTTTATTTTAGTATTTTTAAGCTGGGTACTCAATATTTACAAATATTTCTCATGCAATATAGATAGGCCTCTCTGGATGACTAAATGCTAAGTCCAGCACAATTCTTGTTCCACTGGTCTTGCTTTACAAGTATAATCTTTGGAAGGCTGCTGGCCAAAACCCCTGTCTTCTTTGGATCTCTCTCAGACGTCATAAATGGGGGCCAGGAAGGCACTCAGAATGAGAGGAAGACAAGCCACCAAATTGTTGATAACCAGGAACCAGAGGCCCCTCTAGAGGGTGCAGCTCCTTTTCTCCGCTGCCCAGTTGTTACTGCCTCAGAAAGACAAGTGCCATATGATCTCACCTTTAACAGGAACCTAAACAACAAAACAAACAAAAGAGGAAAATATAACCAAAGACACTGAAATACAGAACAGGCTGACAGTGACCAGAGGGGAGGGGGGAGGGAATTTCAGGGGAAAAGGGGAAGGGTTTACAGGAACAAGTATAAAAGACGCATGGACAGAAACTAGGGGCAGGGGTGGAAATGGGAAGGAGCTGGGGAGGGCTTGGGGAGGTGGGCTGGGAGAGGAGTAAAAGTACATTAATTGCTGTACTTGAACAACAATTAAAATAAATTTTAAAAACTAAAATATAAAAATCAAAAATAAAAAAATAAAGGACCCAGAGCTAGCAGAAATTTTTTAAAAAAGGAATACAGACCCAGCACTTGCCAAATCTTCTAGTTTTTTAATAGAACCCAGAAATATGAATTATTAGGGAACATTTCTGGCTTTGAAATGTTAGCAGTAAATTTATACTTTTAGACACTATGCAAGCCAAAATGCAACATGTGCGTGCGCCATTAGTGTTTGATGTCTTGTGTGTGTGTATCATGAATAAGTGATGGCCAGATTTGCTGTCTAGACAGAGGGAGCACTGTCTACCTGGGATCAAGTCAGGTAGTTGGTCATTTTGAAAGCATAGCTTCAGTTTACTAAAACTTTCTGCCAAAAATGTCTTGGCCCTGGGGAATCTAGGAGGCATCATATTGTGACTATATAGAGGTTTTCGGATGAGTTAGATGTTATTGTCTTCTGTGACCCTTACTCTACATAGCCAAAACCGCTTTTTCTGTTTTTTTTTCCCCGTGCTTTTCAATTCAATCTTAGGCCAGTCTGTTTTTACTCTCCCCAACACCATTTAACCTCACTGTCACAGACACTTAAGAAAGTTGTAGTTCACAGTCATGTTAAAGGTTCTCTGGGCCAGGTGCCTCGCCTCCCAGTAGGGGCTCGGGCAAAGGGAGATTCAGTGATGTGACGGGGGTCAGCAACTGGTGATGAGGCAGCAGTAGGCGTGGAATCTGAGATTCCCGAGTCTTATTCCTGGTTCTTCACAGCTGATGATGAAATACAATGTGCAGCGAAGGGACTAGTGAACCTTCGGAACTACAGGAAGACTATACTAAACACCTCCAGGCCTTTTAGTGTCAATGTCTGATGCATAAAGTTAAAAAAAAATAAGAAAAACTCCCATAACAATCTATAGCCCTCTCTCCACCAAAGGGAGGAAATAATAAAGAAGATAATGCTAGCTTTCAAAAAATGAATTATTTAAATTATCATCAATTTCTATTTTATTTGTTTTCCTCTGTGCCATAACTTTTTTTGCTGAAATACGACACATTGACAGGTGCTGAAATGTCATGTCATCTAATTGCCATCTCTATTATGTGGGGATATTTTGGTTCATGTGCATTTCCTGGTGGACTCACTTGTGGAGTAAAAGTAGTTGGTCTTTTACACTGCATTTTGTAACAGTTATCTTATTATTATTATTTTTAAAATAGCCTTTGAACTATGAAATTTTAAGTCTTGAAGGTATGTAAGTTATCAGCTCCTTCAATGTTTTCTAAACTTTTAGCTGGGGAACCTACTTTCCAAGCGAAGTGTTGTGAGGCTGCCCATGATACAAACAGAGGTGAAGCAACGGGGAGGGTTCCAGACCTCTCTGGGAATGTCTTCCGCTAATGCTCTTTCCTAGATATAAGCATTTGTTCTCATGAGATTCTGCTGATGGAGGCTGGGCTTATCTGGGAGGCTCTCCTTCAGGTGTCATCTGGGCTTCAGCTTGTGGGTTGAAGGTTAAAGGGCTTTAACCTTCAAGACCTTTAACCACCCCCCAGACCCTTCAACTGGGCTCAGGTCTGCTCTTTCACGTGTCTTACGTGGGTCCCAGGTTAAAGGGGGGTGAGAAACAACAGGGAGCAGCTATTCTTAGGCCAGATTTTAAAGTTTCAGAGGGCCTCCGGTCACATCATGTCCGCTAATATCTCATTGGCCAAAACAATTCATACCCCAGGAATTAAGGTGAAGGAAGAACACCCCACTTACCATGAGACCATGGTAAATGTGGATACATACATATATGCATATATATACATATGTGTGTATATATGTGTGTATATGTGTATGTATATGTGTATATGTATATCTATATTCCAGGAGAATGAAGAATTTAGACAATAAGTTCAGCCAACCACTATATCCCATCCCATGGTGTTCTCTGAGCCAACTCAATGTAACTCATAAAACAATTTCAGGCATCAAGTCCAACCATATCCTTTTACCAGTGGGCCATACTGAGATACAGGAAGACTAGTGAAGACTTCTTCACAGCTATAAAACTAAAGGCAGGTCTAGAACCCTGGTGAGCTGACTCAAAGTTCAGGACTTTCTCCACCACACTGAAATAGGTCTACCTTCAGGAAGTGACCCAAGTAGCTTGAGTTAAGTAGCATCATTGTAAATACAATTTTGAATATACTGAGCTGTCTTTGTTTTGCTGGTGGGTTTAGAAGTCTATTTAATACAGAGATAGGAAGATGGCCTGGGCACCACACAGGCAATGGGGCAGAAATAGTCCTCCAAGATCTGGCATTTGGTGACAGTGTACTTTTTCATACAGCGTTTGCTTTTTAATAAACATCATTTCTAACATTTGTCAAATGGGATAAAAAAGAAGGTCATTGTGAGAATCAAGTCTCTGATGTTCAGTAATTGTGAGGTGTTCTTTTTTCCCCCATTGGTTTATCATTCAGTAACCAAGAGCTGTGTCTTCCTTTTTCTCGTGTTAAGAAATCAAAATCTCGGTTTTTTTTTTAGGAGCATATCCTCCTTACTGAAGATAGAAATATTATACAAAGAAGGCTAACTAATTCTCCTTGCAGCAAAAGGCAAAAAAAAGGTCATTTTCTCCCAGTCCCCCAGGTTTTTCTAATATGGAGCATCCTAAGATACAAGCAAAATTAAAAGACTGCTTTGAAGTCAAATTCCAAGGTACAATATGTGTTTAGTAATTACTATTATAGCAAACTTTGAAAGGCTTAAATAATCTGTAGTGAGCTGCTTCAAGGCCATGTGGTTGGCAGGGTGCCCGTTGGACATGTAGCTTTCTCCATTTTTCTCGATGATCAGAGGGCATAGCCAGAGCCTCTGTGAGGTGTTTGTCTCACTTCAGTGTTTCATCACATCACATTGCTCTTTTGTCTTAAAGCTACTACTTGTCCTGGCATGAAAATGTATCTCTCTGTTCATTAGTCTGTCAAAATGCCTGTAAACATTAGATTGCTTTTGGGAAGCAAATGCCTAATTTGTACCAAGGAAGAATATTTAAATTGTTTCCATAATGTCATTCTGTAAAATAATTAATAAATGTAATCGTGTTTATAGTGTATATTAACACCAACTAGGTATAATGACTTAATATATCTAGTGATTGAAATATTTTGTGAAAATGACTCTACTGAGTGAAATAGAAGTTGTAAGATTCCTATAAATATATTTCCTCAAAATATAAACATATGTCTCAATATTTTGCAAACATTTATCCTTGCTGGTTTTAGCATCTGCTAATCTGAATTACGTAGTTTAAATATAGTTCTTATTCTACCTTGGAATTTCCAGAAATTCTTTCTTTTTTCTTCAGCTCAATGATAAAAGTTCACAAAATACTGAGTAGAAGGTTATCCAGAGAGTTGTTGAACAGAGTGTAGATAATGTTTATAACTACACAGAGAGTTTCCCTCATCATTTGCATTACATTGAAAGTGCAGATCTATTAAGAAGTTCAAAGAAAGAGGAAGAACTTGAACCTGTTCTCAGTCATGGCACTTTCTGCCTGCTATATTCACATGCATTCTACTTCTGTCTTCACTGATTTGCTACCTTTCGTTGTTCCCACAGGACCCATCTGCCAGAATATTCCTGTCGATGTTCTATGAGTATGAATAATAACAAAGGGGCTTCTGTCTTCCAACTTGAGTTTTTAAATTAAAATTTCATCAAGGTATAGCATGCATACAGAATTTTACACATTTCATAAGTGCATAGCTTAATAAATTTTCACAGAGTGAAAACAGACAAGCAACCATTGCATATACCAGTGACACTCCAAAAGCAATATTCATGCACCTTCTGGTGGCTAACTTCCAAAAGGTGACCACAGTCCTGACTTCCAACTCCATACATCAGTTTTGCTTCTGAACTTTTTATAAATAAAATCTTATGATATATTCTCTTTTGCTTCCCTGAATATTTCCACATTTTGTTTTGTACTTAAAGGGCAATTTCACTTCTTATAAAATTAAGAATTAACACTTATTTTCCACCTGTCTTTTGGTTGCCATCATTTCTGTGAAAGATAAGGTTATTTTTATTTTTTTAATTTAGTTATTTTTAAAAGTGATTTATTTGTTTATCTTTAGAGGGGAAAGGAAGGAGAGAGGGGAAGAAATGTCAATGTATGGTTGTCTTCTCCTGCTGGGAACTGGCCTGCAACCCAGGCATGTGCCCTGACTGGGAATCGAACCGAGATCCTCTGGTTCGCTGGCCTGCGCTCAATCCACTAAGCTACACCAGCCAGGGCTAATTTAGTTTATTTTTTATTGTTGACACTATTATAGATGTCTCCCATTTCCCCCACCTTTGCCACCTCCCACCCAGGCCCTGCCCCCCACAGCCTTCACCACATTGTTGTCTTGTGTCAATGGGTTATGCATGTATGTTCTTTAACTAATCTCTTCCAGTGCCCCACACCCCTCCCCCCTCTGAATTGTGTCAGTCTGTTTGTTTTATATATCCATGGTTCCAGGGTTTTTTTGTTCATTATTTTATTTTGTTCTTTCAGTTCCACATGTGAGATCACATGGTACTTGTCTTTCTCTAACTGGCTTATTTCACTTAACATAATATCCTCCAGGTCCATGCATGCTGTCACAGAAGATAAGAGCTCCTTCTTTTTTGTGAAATGTAGTATTTCATTGTATAAACATGCCACAGCTTTTTTATCCACTAATCTACCGATGAGCATTTGGGCTGTTTCTAGATCTTGACTATTGTAAATAATGCTACTATAAATACAGGGGTGCATATATTCTTTCTGATAGGTGTTTTGAGATTCTTAAGATTTTATTAATGCATTGCTGAAACTAATACATATTTTATCTTTGACTGCCTTTTAAGAACTTTTTTTTGGTAGCCTTATAATGATAGTCTTAGATGGAATTTTTTTTTTGTTTGTTTTTGTATTTATCCTGCTTCAAGTTTTAAATACTTTTAAAATTTGTAACATGCTGCCTTTCAACAGCTTTGAAAAATATTTGGACATTGTCTCTTCAAATATTGTCACAGTCACTCTCTCTCTTTCTTTCTCCTCCCTGTCTCAAATTGCATATATACTGGATCTTTGCACTGCATATACCTCCTAAATTCTTTGCCATATTTCCTTTTTTTTGCTCTCCGTAATTTAGCGCTATGACCAGATTCAGCAAATGGTTGAAGAAAACAGCATATCATAAAAGTATGGCTCATCTCAATCTATACCTATCAAATTCTGGTTGCCTTACTAACTCTCCGAATGTTTTCAAGCATTTTTTTTCTGGTTTTGAATTTTGTTTAACTTTTTCATGGCTCTCAGTAAGAGTGCTGGGCTGTTGCAAGCTAGTTCACTGTAGCCAGAATTCCAAGTCCCGTGTTGCTTTTAACTCAAAATTCAATTCAGCAAACATTTATTGAGCTATAAAATTCTACAATTTAATTATTCTAAGTGCAGGAAGTTTCACTGAATTTATTTCTTTTCTGGTTGTATAATACTACATCACTCTCTTAGAAACTTAGCAAAAGGGGTAGCAACTCTATTCTTTGAACTAGGCCTTACTTTGATGCTTTTTAATATAAAATATGGAAATATAAGAAAACCAAGAGCTGGAGGATAGTCAAATAATGATTATCGTTTGTCTTCTTTCTACCAAGTTAATATGTCACAAGCATATGGGGGTGGGGTGATGGCTAGTTGATGACTCGAACGTGAGGAGACATTGTGACTTTTATCATCGCTATCATGGCAGAAATGACAGGTGATATTTAATCATAACAGAAGATGACAGGTGATATTTAATCATAACTCTTTCACCTCACTGGAAGCACCTAGTGCAGTTCCCCTTACTTCTTTCTGAAACACATTGAACAACTAGTATATCTCATTCTGATAAGAGGTTTTTTGTTGCTATTTTGTTTTGTTTTTTTCTTAGCTAATTAAAGAAAAACACTACCTGTGCTCTCCTCTTTGGCATTATGTATGATTAATTTCTGGTATGTAACACATAAAACATGGTCAAACCACTTAGTAATTATGGTTTATTAATTATATATTTTCCCTAGAGAAAGGGGAAAACTAAGCGATAAAATCTGAGCACCAGAGGCTTTTATGTCTCACGAAAGGGGAATTTTGACTGGTTTAGCACAACAACCATTAGCAAAACTCAAAGTCTGATGCAAATTTACAAAAATGATCTCATACAGTTGATTCTCTGTTTAAATATTCTTCTTTGAATTTTTGTTTCTTAGCTTAAACAATTAGGTCTATAGATATATTTTCTTGTCTATAAAAGAAAATGTTCTTTATGATTGATCAAAATGAAGAAAGCAATCTTTTCCCAGTTTCAATTTTTGCTAATATATATAATATATATATATATATAATTATGTGATTGACAGTTTTACATACATTTCTAGGCAATTGTCCACTAAAAGACTTGAACTAAAGTAGAGCGCTATCTTTTACCTGTGCTCCATTGTAATGAGTCCAGACACATGATATCAAGCACACCAAGGTTCTATTTTCTAAGAGAGAGTTTGATTTAATTGATATGTTTTGACAACCAGGGTGGCACATTGCTTTTAAAATGAGCATCTATTTTTATTTTTATTTTTTAAAATTATTTTAGTCTTGTTCAGTTACAGTTGTCTGCATTTACCCCACCACCACTCCCCCTCATGCCCCAGCCATCCCCACCTCCCTCCCCTGCTTCCACCCACCCTTGGTTTTGTCCATGTGTCCTTTATAGTTCCTGAAAACCCTTCCCCCCTCCCCCTTTACCCCTCCTACCTCCCCTCTGGTTACTGTCAGATTGTTCTTAATTTCAATGTTTCTGGTTATATTTTGCTTGCTTGTTTGTTTTGTTGATTAGGTTCCATTTAAAGGTGAGATCACATGGTATTTGCCCTTCACCACCTGGCTTATTTCACTTAGCATAATGTTCTCCTGTATCTATTTTTAAATCAAATAATACAAATTAAATTTAAATTTAAGAGAAAAACATGAAATGGCATATTTTATGTATCTATTTTACTCATGGACTATTTCAAAAAAGTGAAAATACAAAAATAATATGACAGATATCTATGAGTCCTCTTAAAATATGAACACTTTGCTGATTTGTTTTAAGCATATACTAGAGAAAAGGTGAAAATGAAGACTTGTACAGTCACATATGTTGAAGCACTCTTGTTAGTGGTGAAAAACTGGGAGAAAGCAATTACCCATCTTTCAAGGAATTCATAAACAGTGGAGTAGATGAATTTTCCCAAATGTTGGAAAGGAGGAAAGTATGTTACAGTGAGACTTCACCTCTATTTATAACATCTTCTGTTGTTACCTGATTGCTTTATAAAAAGTAAGTTGTTAAAGCAGTACATATTTATTATGGAATTTTCAGAACTAGAGAAAAAATAAAAAGAAGATAGGAATCTCCTATAAAAACTGCTATTATTCAGAGATAATTGTTATTACTTTTATATATTTCCTTATATTTTTTCTAAAAGTATATTTAATTATCTATATGAGTATATATATAATTATCTAGTATATTAGGTAGATAGCTTGATTAATTTCACAAGCAGTATTAGTTCAATTTTGCATATCATTTTTAATCTTGATTTTTCATATTAATATTATTCATATATATTTGTGTTAACTGTACTTGATTTTCTGATATAAAAATCTTAATTTTAATGGTATTACATTTATATCACATGGTTATACTATATTTACTTAGTAATTCCTCCATGATTATTGGTTTAATTATTCATAAACAGTTTTGAACATAAATCTTTATGATCATACTTGAGTCATTCCTTAGTATAAATATCTGAATGTATAATGAGTTGGTCAAAGGGTATGAACAGTTTGAGGCTCTGGAGACATATTACAAAATTACCCTCCAAAAAAGATAAACAATCTCATTATTACTTTATGAGAACACCCCTGTCACTCATCTTGGTTAACAATAAGCATTTTCAAAAATAATTTTGCCTATCTGACAGATGAGAAATTGTGTTCTTACTCATCTGAATGAAAAATTAGGCATGTATTGTCCCATAACACACTATGACTAATACATTTTAATGTTACGCATAATCTCAATTTTGAAAAAAAACCCTTGTTATCTAAGTATTTTAAGAATGTTTTTCTTCTTTCCTGTGCAGAGGTGAGCGAATGCCAGCCACAGAAACTTGAGAACAGGAATACTGTCAGCTTTAATTTAGAGGGTCTTGGAGATAGACTCTTCCCTGTAATGAGCCACATGTCAGTTTTCTTTTTTTGTTTCTCTATAATCTTGGAAAGAAAAAAATATCCTTTTTTATTTTTAACTACATTCTGCATGGAATAAAGACATCACTTTATAATTACTGTGACTTCCTGTGAAAATATGGTAGACTCTATTGTCTATGTATCCATTGACAAGTGTGATCATTGCCAGAGAGGATGGGAATAGGATTGGTTCATATGAAGCCCACTATAAACATACCATAAGACTCTAGCTTTATAGATTATTATAGGCTCAGGAGTGGGAGGTTAATGAAATTACACAGAAACTATAGAGTCTCTGGTACATTTTGTATTGTGTAGCTTGAATCCGATCTTGAATATACTATTTCTGCAATAATATGCAAGCACAATACAATAGCTCTGGCACCATTATAGTATGCAAGAGACTCTTGAGTGAGGAATAGAATGTGTTCAGGACAGGGACAGATACCTGGATTGGCCCACAAGTTGAGGGGAGCTCATCCCCAGTTAAAACAGGCATGCAAACAGAACACATTCCATGCAAGGAGAAACTTTTTGAGCACATGCATGTATGAAAGAAAGGAGATGGTCAAGGTGGAGACCTAGGTAAACACAGCTCACCTTCTCACAGAACCATCGTAAAAATTATAACTAAACTACAAAACAACTATCACCCAGAATTGTCAGAAAATCAAGCTGTATGAAAATCCAACAACCAAGAAATTAAAGAAGTCACATCCATCCAGAGGGGTAGAAGGGTCAGAGACACAGAGACACGTGGAGAAGCATGGAGATGTGGAGATGTGGAGATGCAGAATGGACAGTCCCACACCCATGTGACATGTGGTGGAGAAAAATTGGGAGAGATACCAACATTTGAATCATAGTGGTGTTGGAAGGGGAAGCGAAAGAGCAAGATATTAAAAAATATTTGAAAAAATAATGAAAGAAAAATTTCCTAATTTGGTGAAGGAAATAAACATACAAGTCCAGGAAGCACAGAGAATCCCAACAAGATGGACACAAAGAAGACCACAGTAAGACGCATCATAATTAAAATGACAAAGGTTAAAGATAGAGAATCAGAAAAGCAGCAGGAGAATATGCAGATAATTAACTACAAAGGAGTTCTCATAAGACTATCAGCTGATTTCTCCAAAGAAACTTTTCAGGCTAGAAGAGACTGGCAAGAAGTGTTCCAAGTGATGAAAAACAAGGACCTACAACTTAGATTACTGTATCCAGAAAATCTATCATTTAGAGTGGAAATGCAGATAAAGTGCTTCCTAGGCAAGGTACACCTAAGGGAGTTCATCTTCACTAAGCCATTATGTGAAATGTTAAATGGACTTATTTAGGGGAAAAAAAAGATAAAAACTGTGAACTTAAGATGACAATAAATTCACAACTACCAACAATTGAATCTCAAAAACAAACTAAGCAAATAAGCATAACAGAAATAGAATCATAGATGTGGAGATCAGTTGGAGGGTTATCAGTTGGGAGGAAGAAGGAGGGGTGGGGGGAAAGGTGCAGTGATTAAAAAGTACACATCTGTAGGTACAGAATAGACAGGGGTTGTTAGGAACGGTATAGAAAATGGAGTGCCCAAAGAACTCGTATGCATGACCCGTGGACATGAGCTAAGGGGGATTTCTGAAGGGAATGGGGTGTACTAGGTGGAGGGGAGCAAAAAGTGAAAAACTGGGACATTCATTCATCTTGTTCCATATTTTGCTAGTTATGTATGTCCTTTACTTATTCATGCTTATATTTCTCTCAGATAAATTCCCAGATGTGGAATACCCTGGTCAAAAAAAAAACACAATACATTTATAATTTTAGTAGATTATTGCCAAATTGCTTTCATATATAGTAGGGATTAATATTCCACCAGTGATGCTTTTATTTCTACATATATGGAAACCTGTGTGTATATGTATATATACATATTTATTTATTTTACATCTAGATTATCCTTTTCAGGTGGTATAGATTTTTTACGTTTTTGGTCTTTAAAAATAATCCATTAGCAGAAAATTCTACTGAAGGATAGCTCAGATACTTTTCTCCTCCATCCATTCACCTCAACCATAAAGAGGATAAGTTTTAATTTTGGTAAACACTCAGAATAGAACTACAGTGTTAGAATTTATGCTTTCGTGAGAGGAACATGATGGTTTAATGTCCTTTCTTTGCCATTAATGCCTTTTTTCTTCTAAGCTATATCTACTGCTTAGGGAATCCTTTCTTTTGGTTTAATCAGAACCCAACCTTCCCGACATCATGTTGACTAGAAAGCCAGCCCAAAATTAGAGTAGGGTCTTGGGAAAGAGGCCGTGGTAGCAGCTAAGAAGCTTCCTTTTTCAAGAGAAAAAGAGTCTTTGGAGGGTTGGCTCATCAGGGGAAGGGGACCAAAGATTGATTCATTTTAAAACTCTAATGAGGAATAAACTGCCTATGTTCACTGGAGTGTCCTTGCTATTCCTCTCCCTCACAAGTGTGGTAATAGCAATAGTCTAGGCTAGTTCAGTGTGCCAGCCATTGGCCCTGGTCTCTGCACTCTGTCCTTCAAAAGTAGCCCTGATGTTTATTAAAAAGCTTTATACTAGAAAAGCCCCCTGATGATATTATGAAGACACCAGCACTGGGTGGTCTTCGTCAGACCACCCTATAAAGATCACAGTAGCAGAGAGGCCAGCATGCGTTTACACACCTGCTATTACACAGACTATTTTCATTCCAGTGTTGAGATCCCCTTTTCCCCAGGGGACTAAACTTTAAAAGTCTTCTGAATATGAAAATGGTGAAGAAGGAACCTAACAATGAAAGGAATGTTGAGTAGGTACAATGTTAGTACCCACTCAGTGATATCTAGCATGAGGGCCAGTTGATGTGGGTTCCTAGACTGCATTGGCTCCTCCTGGCTCCAAAATGTGGGGCTTCCATATCCTCAAAGGTAAAATGATGAGACAGGAAGTGATGGTTTCTAAAATCTCTGAGAGTTCTAACATACTATTGGATTTTTAAATCAGACACATTATTTGTTATTCAATGGAGTGAACCCATTTTCTATACAGTTTACAAGCCCATGGCCCATAAACTCAATTGGTCACTCCCATGTGATTTTCTTTATGGAGAGTGTGTGGCTTTTATAAAATTGAGAACCATGTGGCATTTAAACATCAGATTTAGTGTAACAGTGAGATCTGGCTTTTCTCAAGAATCAGAAAATCTGGTAACACTTGGATGGAGGAAGGTGAGGCCGCCCCTTTGGAGATGATGTGCTCTTCAGGACAGTCCCCGCCCACCACTCTGTTTCTCAAACAGAGGCTCAGGGTCCGATGCTATTTACCATCACACCTTTACCGGTGTTTTTCTATTGCCATGTTCTCTGTGCTCATTTCCCTTGTCTGCTTCTTCTCGGTAGAGTCATGAGATTATTGATGATCCCTGCCATACCATTAGTGCTGATTCTGAAAACTAAAAGAAGAAAACCAAAAGGACATTGTTGTGTCCATGTGGGTCATGTAATACAATCACGTGAAGAACAAGCAGGTTATCTTGGTGTGATTGGATTAGACACAGCTGAGGATACAAACTGAGCAGAGAAAATGAAAATAGAGAAAAGTTTTTCTTAAGCAAATGGCCTCAGTTCAGGATCATTTTCTACCTTGTCTTTACCCCTTCATTGGTTTGGGTAGAAAGTTTACCTCTACATAGCACTACAGAATTTATGTTCTATTGCATTATTTTGGGTTTTTTTCCTCCTAGTTTCCTTAGAATTATTGGAGTGGAGGAAGTCAGGATAGAAAGGAAGAGGTGATGAGGGCAGAAGTTGCAGAGATGAAGACCAAAGGGGTTATTTCTACTTCATCAGAGCATCTTCAGCATCTAAAAATATGTATTTACCAAACAGAAGATAAAATTGCCCCTTTTCTGTGCTAGTGATGTTTCAATTACCAAGGACTTCCCAGCATTCTGTTTTTGTGCTAATGAAATAGTTCCTTTCTTTCCTTTTTTTAGTTGCTTTATTTCTATTCTCACCTCCTGTAATGAGATTGTGCATTGACCTGAGCCCTTTAGTTCTGATGTATTTGTCAACCTCTGTGAAAGTTAGAGTGAGAAAATGTAATTATAATTAGGGACAACAAACCATAGTCTGAATTTGTCCATTGTAAAACAAGTCCCTTCCCCCATTTTAGCTCTCGTCTTTGCTTGTGTGTATGTTTACTGTTCTAAAATGTAATCATATCAAAATTTTACTCAAAATGTCTCTAGTGTTCCCAGGAATATAAAGTAGGATAGCTGAAGAGAACTAGTCCAGTGGGGAAAAAAGGAAAAATAAAAACTAAAATGAGAAATCAAGTACCAAAACAAAATCAATTATAAAGAATGTCTGTAATAACTTTCACATCCTAGTATAATTTGTAATAATAACCTTGTCTCATTCTCCTTGGAATAACACACAAGAACCAAAAGTAATATTCTAAGAATAAATATTTATCAGTAACTTACAATTCAAAGTGTTAGCTATCTATATAAGATCTTGAATCTGACTTCTTTCCAGATTTCTTATAGGGATGTGTGGAAGCGCAAATGTTTGCATGCATTTGTATGCAGTTTTGTCTGTGTCTGTTCAGTATCAGAGAAGAACAAACTTCCTGGGTTGGGAGTCTGGCTCTAAACTGGGCTTCATTTTTCTCATCTGTAGCACAGCTATTTTCCAGCTATGCTTTTGTTCTCCTCCTCCAGTATTCCCAGTATTTTCTAATATAGGTGAGCATGAAACAATGATAGTTATTATATAATTTAACTAGGTACTTCACAGCTGAGTAGTATACTATGATTTGATTCTGTTTTTATATTTTTTCATTTGTTATTCTCAAAATTACAAATTTGATGTTTCAAAATCTCTTAGTGTCTTCTTAAAATATGTTATTTTGTTAGTTTCAGAGAATGCAGAAATTTAAAACATGGACTATTTTAAAAATATAAAGGAAAATAAAACACATACTTAGGTGCCTACTCCTATAGTTAACAAATACATAATACAAAATACTGAGAAACTGGGGGGTGGGATGGGATGAGAGTAATAGACAGAAAACTGTACTTGAAAAATAATTAAATAAAAAAAATTAAAAAAAAAGGAACAAACTAAAAAAAATACTGAGAAACTGATGAGACAAAGGAGAGAAATACTGAGAGTCTATGCCTTGGGCCTCTCACAGATGAATGAAATTAACACGTGTGGACCATCACCCCTTATTACTCAGGTCTTTGATTCTGTCCCCATATTACCCACTAAGCTCTGCAAATCCCCAAAGAGGGGGAGCTTCATTGACTTACACCTGACCACTTCTAACATAATAGCCCTTTCTCTAGGAGTTTGGCTCAAATGTGGATTCTGCCCCTTTACAAGTATACCTTTTCCCTGGGAATGGGGAAATAATCTTAGGTTGTGTCCATGGTCACCCTGGATCCAATATGAGATGGGCTTGGGACAAATTTCTATCGCCAGATTTCCATAAACTCCTCTCAATAGTATTTAGATTCTCCAAGGATTGGCATAAGTAGTGCAGAGCCAACATCTAATAACTCACAATATGTTCAAGCTCACAATATGTGTCTCTTACTTCAGAGTACAGCCACTTCAGTAAATGGCTTCAGGTCAATCCCATTTGATAAAGCTTAGGGAAGGAGTCATGTGTATATGTAGGGTCAGGCTCAGCATCTTTTCATAAGCAGACGAGACTCTCCTGCCATTGACAAGCTAGGGGACTATGATCTGGTATAGGTCTGGGCACTCGTAAAAGGCCAGAATCTCCAACATGATAACTTGAGGCAGATTTCTTCTCAAGCAAACAAGAATATTTTGGCTTCTGTATGTCAAGCAGCACTTTCATAGACTGCCAACCTATCTCATCTTTATGGACTGTGTGCTCAATTAGCCATATCTGTCCTGGTATCAGTACAGATGAGGGACTTTGGGGGCAACCAAAAAAGCTGTCTCCACAGTATCATAGCTGTCACTTTCTCATTTTCTCTATGTTTGCTTTCTAACTGTAAAACAAGTCAGATGACTGCAAATCTTTACAAACTCTATTGTTTCCTTAGCAACGAGGTCACAGCCACTTGATCTCCCAGTGCCTTTCACTTCACCTGTACTTCACCCCGTGCTCCCACAGGCGAGATGCTGAGAACTATGATTTCACCACATGCCATGGATTATCTGTTTTGTATTCATTCCAACAAAGAGGAATCTGTAGTCCTTGAAATATCAGTAATTCAGTCCCAGAATCCCATCTTGAAGGTTTGATCCTTGACCACATTCAGTATCAGTTATATATAGTAGCAAGTCCAATTCCTATCATCACAAGGGTGGCATGACCAAATGGGATAATTCGAGGAGTTTAACAGATAGACTATTTATAAAGATGTGGACACTCTATATGTGTGTGGACTCAGTATTGTCTGATTTGTTAGTATTAGAATGGTATCATTAGGGTGTAAATATTTGGGACTTGGAATTTCAGCCAATACCCATGTTACCAGAAGCTGCCTCACCTCCACTGTCTACATTTTCTGAAGCCAGAAACTCACAGGGTTCCTGTAGAACGTACTTATTCTATGTTCGTCAGTGTTGTTCAGACAGGCGATCAGGCCAAAGCTGTCTCAGTTGTTGATATGCTGGTTAGCAGTCTTCCGCTGTCTGTCCATCTCCAAACTTTCCAACTCTCAGCCACAGTCCATTCTCCTATTTTGGTTGTACGATAACATCTTTTTAGTTCTTCTACTGTCATTTTACCAAGGATTTCAAATGGAGATGAAATACACACACACACACACACATGCATTTTTTGATTGGCTGTTCCAAGCATGGGCTTCAAAAACTAAATATTTTGTTTTGGAAGATGTGCTTCCATGGCACAAGATATTTTTGTTACATATCATGTCAATCTATGCATTTTTTAAATTAACAATTCTATTTAGATTTTAATTCTGTAAAATCTTGGGGTACTGGAGTTTTAGATATTTAGTAACATATCTGAAAAATTGGACCCCATTCTACAGCCCATGATATTCTCTTATACAGTATATTTCTATTCTTTGAGCAACAGATCAAGTTCAGCAGGAAAATCTCTATTTGACAAAAGATGGATGTGCTGTTCTATCCTCAACACATTTGGCAAGTTATTGAGAAATAAATAACTGTGGTTATATGTGTGTACATGTGTATTTGGTTACATTTAAATTATGTTCCTACTAGACTGAATAAACTTAGAAGTAAGTAACTTGTATAATGGGAGAAACTATTGATGTGGAGATGATTATTGCTTTTTTCTCTTAATCCCCAAAGATGTCTTAACTATTAATTGTGAATTATAACCATTAGAAGAAGGAAGTGGTAATATAACCTAAATTATAACTATGAAATTGTCACATTAAAGTTTATTTTTTAAAGAAACATAATTTTTTTTCAAAATAAATTTTCAGTTAAATTCAGCAGTTCAGTCAGTGACCAATACAAAATCAAAGCAGGCAAAATAACATAAACATTATAATTAGTGTTTAAATCTTTTAATGTTTATTATAGTTTGAGGGGTTCTCATATAATTATTCCCACAGTTTCACTTGGAAATCTAGGGAACATTAGGTAAAACTGTGTATTTTCTTAGATGATGATAAATCAACCCTAAAATACTAGTATATAATGAAGAAAACAGATCTGGCTGCGAACTCCAAGGCAGCATTGCAGATTGAAGACTGTCACTTTTCATTGCTAAAAGTTGGTAAAAGTTTTAGCACTAAGGTATCGCAACATTGTCAAGTGGTAATAACTAGACATCATCTTTGTGTGCAAGCCTATTCCACTTGGTCTGAAAAAAACAAGGTGAAACTTTCATTGTATTTTTTCCGAATAAAGTAGTTTTGAATAAAAACTAGCTCATTTTGCAAGACTTTTTATTCAAATATTTGTAATTCGAAAAATACAGCATTTTTATAACTCAACTTCCATGTTTTTATATGAGAAATGAGAGGCCTAATGATGCTTCGTTGACATGATCTGTAGTTACAAGACTAATTTACAGCAGAGTTATTTATTTACCTATGTACTTACTTGCTTACTTATTAATTACTTTATTCATTCAACAAGTAGAATTGAGGGCCCAGTGTGTTAAAGCAATTAAGCACTTGTCCCTGCATAGTCCTTGCTCCTCATAAGCTTCTTACAAAGTGTGGGAGGTGGACATATACACAAACGGTTACACTTGATGAGGTAAGTTTGAAGATCATTAGCTAGACTATACACTCCACAAGGAAAAGAAGGGTATTGTCTTGTTCCCATTATAGTGCCAGTGTTTACCACGGTAAATGCTGGTTGGATTTTTAAGCCAGAATAAGGTATTGTGAAAGCATAACAGTGGGACATCTAAATTTGCCTGTAAGGGGACAGTGGACTAAGAGTTAATAAGATGACAGTGTCTATGGACAATATTTCAAACTTAGGAGATATCAGAGGCAAGCATACAAGTACAGCAATAGAAACATCTTATAAGAGATAGGACACAAGGGTGAGGTGAAGTGTTGGAAACTGGAGAAAAAGAGATTAAATCAGGGAAGGACTAGTTGGATTGTTAAGGAGCTTGTAAGACATGGAAGTCATTAAAGGTATATGAATCAGTATTTGCTAAGGGATACTATAGAAGGAACCACCTCAAAATCTTAATGGCTCACAACATTAAGAGTTTTTGTTTGTTTGTTTTGCACTTTCCATGTTGGTGGCCTTGGTCTGTCTGCTGTGGCTCCTTGCCCAGCTGTGAGTTTAGATCTGCTCCACATTCCAGGACCCACACTCAGGACCTCTCCTCGTGACAGAGGGCAGAGAAGCATAAACACGAATTTAAAGTTCCATCCTGGCAAATTTTTTACACCTGCCAAAGCATGCTACAGGTTCAAATGTAACATCAGTGGGTGGGGAAGTACACTCCTCTCGTGGGGAATGACAAGGACATGCTGCTGTGTAATTCCTGCATGGGGGAAAGACAAAGAAGCATGATAACAATACAATCTACTGCAGAGTGGTTCCAGTAGGTGAATGGCTGCCCCTTTAGACAGCAACACAGAAATACATTCAGAGGAATTAAAGGAGCTGTGATCCAAAAATGTATTTGGATTTTATCTCAATATATATGCACGGCATAAGACTTGGGCTGTGCAAAGAGTAAGTGGAAATGTTTACGAAAGTGGGATAGTCGACAGCCTTACAAAAGAAGTGACACTAAGTGGAGGAGGGGTCCTTTTCCTGAAATGGCTCCTTTCACCAAACGGAACTTAGTTTTCCTTTGCAGTTCTCTGTCAGAGCACATTGTTGGGGCAGACTCTGCGGGTGTGGAAATGGCACGCTTAGCTTGCATAGATGACTAGTATGCAGGGATGATTCAACATTCAAGTTAGAGAGAAAGTGCCTTTCTGGGGTCATAGGCAGAGCAGGCTGTACACATTTTTAAAATTTTTTTAAGATTTTATTTATTTATTTATTTATCTTTAGAGAGGAAGGGAAGGAGAGAGGGAGAGAAATATCAATGTGTGGTTGCCTCTCGTGCGTCCCCTGCTGGGAAGTGGCCTGCAACCCAGGCATGTGCCCTGACTGGGAATCAAACCGTGGTTGTTTGGTTCGCAGGCCCGTGCTCAATCCACTGAGCTACACCAGCCTGGGAGGCTGTACACATTCTACAGAACATGTCAGAAAGAAAATTCCTTCCATAGGGAAATAACCCAAAATTGTCTGCTGTGTGGTGACTGTGTTCTCTCAATAATTAATTCCTTTTTACCCAATGTATAAGGATAAAATCAGTGCATATCCTTCATGCATGGGAAAGTAGTTTAATGTTTTATCATCTAGTTCATGGGGAACCATTAAAGAAACATGAAGAAAATATTAGTGAAATTGCCCTGGCTGGTGTAGCTCAGTGGATTGAGTGTGGGCCTGCAAACCACACGATTCCCAGTCAGGGCACATGCCTGGGTTGCAGGCCAGTTCCCGGCAGGGGACTCACGAGAGGTAACCATACATTGAGACTTCTCTCCTTCTCTCCTTCCCTTCCCCTCTAAAGATAAATAAATTTAAAAATCTTAAAAAAATATTAGTGAAATCATCTAGGATATATGTACTTAGAAGTGCGGACAAACACATGGACATTTATGTTCAGGTGAAGGACTTAGACTTGGGATCCAGGAGCCTGGCTCTACTCTGTATCAGCTGTACAGTCCTAGGTAAACTATTAAAACCATTCTAATCCTCAATTTCTTCATCTGTGAATAGAAATTATAATAGTACTTTTACTAATATGGTTATGGGGGAAATTAAACTCCCAGGTGGTAAAGGTGGAGTGGCAGGGTACCGAGACTAGAGTCTTGATCCAGATTGCCTGGCTTTAACCTTGGCTCTGCCATTTACTTGTTGTGTGACTTTAAGCAAGTTTTTTTTACCTCTCTGTGGTCAATACACTAATAATTTATAGTTATGAAGAGTCATATAAAATCAATATTTGTATTCTGCATCAAGCCATTTTTCAATGGTTCCTAGCCCAGAGTTCAACATTTGTTCAGGTTTATTTTGTATGTACCATCAACCATGGAAAAAAGACTTTTTAAGCATACCTCAGATTTTATACCTTTTTCAGTATCTTACCACTGTTTAAACATTTTGGAAACTCATTTTTTTGGACTTGCCTCTTCAAGGGTGGTTTTAAATAGCATAAGCATATGCTGATTTATCCATGCATCCATTCACTCACTAGAGTCCATCTGGTTCTGCTCCCATGCCTTAGAAGCCACAATATATGTATTTCTCTTTTCTTAAAGATTTTATTTATTTCTTTTTTGAGGGTAAGGGAGGGAGAGAAACATCAATGTGTGGTTGCCTCTCATGTGCCCCCTACTGGTGACTTGGCCGGCAACCCAGGCATGTTCCCTGACTGGGAATTGAACCAGCAATTCCTTGCTTTGCAGGCTGACAGTCCACGGAGCCACACCAGCCAGGGCACAACACATATGTTTTTTTTTAATAAGAAAGTGACATTAGTAACCCACCTGACCATGAGGAGGTTTTCTTAAGGACCTAATTTTCCAGCATCAGGACCTGAGTATACATTTCCTCCCATCTTTTTGGGTGCTCCATGTTCAGCTGTCAAAGACCATCTTCCCTGTGAAGCTGTGTTTCCAAAGCATCAAAGTCTATGGGCTTCAGAAAATGGCTTTGTAGATTGCAGTTGCCGGAATCATTTGGCAATCACGCACTGGGACTCCCTGAGTCTTCACGGACTCCTGACATCCCTGAAGGGAAGCAGTGATGGACATCTTCCACAGCCAACTGCTGGTGATCATCATCCTCAGGACATATAAGCAGAAGCCCATTCCATTGCCTTGCACTTTGCACTCCGTGAAACACTTTTATATCCATTAGGTCATCACACATTAGTAACCCTGAGAAAGAGGCAAAGTTCACAAAAAGGTAATGCTCTGTGAACAATTCTCAGCCATTGGTATTTATCTGGTCACTGGGTGGGCACTTACTAACTTACCTCTCTGGGTGGAAAGGGAAATAGCAAGAAGCTGGCATATGTTTATTGTAGGGCACAGATAATGACCTGAGGCTAATCTGTGTCAGAACTGTCTCATTAAACTTTTACTTAAAAATGTATATCTTTGCATTTCTATTTGACTCTGCATTATTTCCACTTCTAAATAGCATTATATGGAAAAGAAACTGCACCTTGAAGAGTTGTTCATAGTCTGTCTTAAAATAAAACACAACATTATCAAGTGAAGTGATGTAAATTGATTCACGAGAGACTGTTGACTTTAGAATTTGATGACCCTGGTATGTATTCTTGCTCTTTCACTAGGTTTCAACAAATTCTGAATCATTTTCTTGAGCCCTTGGTTTCTTTTTCTGTAGATGGGGTGTTTCAGTTGTGAAGACTCGTACAAATGGTATTACTCAGAAGCATATCTTATGGATGAGTCATTTTTGCACAGGAGCTAAAAGGGCAGGTTCTGGCACCAGACTGACTAAAGTTGAATCCCACGTTAGCCATTTACTGTGTGTCTTGAGGAAATGCAAGCCACTTGTAACTAAGTTTTCTCGTCTATAAAATGGATTCCTCATGCAGTTTTGTGAAGAATTAAATAAGTCAATATGTGTAAATGATTTAGATTTACACTTGACATAGAGTAACTGTTGAGTATATCTTAGCAAATGTTATGGGACGTTAAGCATCTTGACTGCAGATTCTTGAGTTTAGATATGCCTACCTCAACTCAGGGAAATATCTGAATATTCTAAGGGCCTAAAATATAGACTCTAGACACATTGGTTCACTAGTCCCTAGAAATTGTTATTTTAGACACAACTTGATTTAATCATGTACAGGCATCACAAATAACAACCTCATTTTCTAACTCCAAGACATAAATCATTACTCACTCTGGGTGTCTAATTGTGAGTGTCCATACATTACCATGATGCTCTTAAGTAATGAAAACCATAGGAACCAACAAGGAGTTGCTGGTTCGATTCTCACTCAGGGAACATGCCAGGGCTGAGTTTAGCTCTTTAATTGAAAGGTTAATTATTTTAATTGTTGAAGAGATTGTCTTCTCAGTATCTTCTTAGAAAGTTAATTTCTTCATTATTATTGTTGTTGTTGTTGTTACTGTTATTTAGTTATACTCAGTATAATCTCATTGGCAGAGAGCTGTGCTGGGCAGGCACTGTGAAAGGAGTATATATTCTGTTTGGAAGTGAAATAAATGCTTGAATACAAATCTTGCAAGCATAATCAATAAAATATACTTAAAAATACAAATCCTGCTATCCTGCTTCTTTAGACACTTCTTTTATTTTGTATGGAATCTGCCACATGCTGAGAATTTATTGAATGTATTAAAAGGCTAGCAGCTCCTCCATGCAGAATGTTTCCTTACCTGGGGCCAAGGTTACCATTCTGACTGCTCCATCGACAGAAAGCAACCTTTTAACCTCCACCTCTGTGGCCGAGCCTTTCACGACTGCATGAGAGCGAGGGCTGCTCATCCACACACTCCATCACGTCTGGACTGCTCAGGATTTGCTCCTCTACTACTTCTACTATAAAAAAAATACTGGCTTTCCTTTTGAAAACAAATGCTACTATTATTCCAGAATCACATATATTTTCAAATGACTGAAATGTGAAAATGTACACTTTTCAGCAAGACCCCAAACACGTGGTTTCAATGTCTTTCTTATGACCTCTCAATCTGTGAATTGTAACATACCATCTGCAATGGCAAATGGAGGATAGTTCTTACTGGGAAAAGATTCAAATCAAAAATATTAAATAATTTTAAACTTAATTTGAGAACCTTTTCATGTTAATGTTCTTCCTCCTTTAAAACAGTGAAAAACAAGAGTTTTGATAGTGAAACTGTTTTTTGGTTCAAAATATATGTTGAATTAGATGATAATTTTGTATGGATCAAGAGGATTCAGCCAGAAGAATGTTCTGATTAATTAAGTTTCTCTTCCTACTAAGGTAGTTGAAAGCCCTTTCAACTGGTGGGTGAAAGCCCTTTATGTAAGTCAGTACGAGCTAGTGGTGGTGGTCAAAAGACCTTCGTATACGTCAGGATAAGTTAGGCAATGTTGCAATAACAAGCACAACAAAATCTCAGTGGCTTCATAAAGACAAATGTTTATTTCTTGCTCTTGAAAAATCTTCTGCAGGTCTTGGTGCATCCCAGGGAAGCCACCTTCTATGGAGTGACTCAGTGATTTGATGTCACCTCTATTTGAACATGTGCTTCTGTATTCACTGTAGCAGGGAAAGAATAGCTGATGAATCGAATTACCATCAAGCCCACTGGCCAGAACTAGTTTCATGGACCTCCCCACTGCAAAGATATGATGGAAAATATAGTGCATCCAGGGAGGAGACGGGAACTCAAACTTTCAGTGAGGTAATATTTGCTTCTCCTCCCCACACTTTTACCAAGAATTTTAGCAGAAACAAGCCAATGACAGATAAGTCCCTTTCTGTTATTACCATCTTGGGGTGGAGGAACCAAGGGAAGCTTGCTCAGCCCTGATGAATAGGAGTGGGGAAAGAAAATGAGTAGCTGTGAGCTCAGCTGACAAACACTTGTCAGCCAGTCTCTCAGCCATTGCATTACTCACGTTGCGTGTGTGTTTAGTTGTGAGCATCCATACCTTACCATGAGGGTCTCAAGCAATGAAAATGATAGGGGCTTAAGAGCTGTGTTCAGCAATAAGAAACTATTTAGTTGAAAGGTGGTTGTTTATGTAAGTTATTGGGTCATTCTGAGACCCCCCAACCCTACTTGTCCAACACCCTCTGACATGAGAGGGCAGGGGCTGTGACATCAGTCATGCCGAGGTTACCAGGAGGCATCTGGGGACCTATGGGTCATCCATACCAGGGTCAGGGGCAGGGTATTAAAAAGAGCATTGCTGTCCCTATTTCTGCCTTCTCCCCTTTGCCCAAAAACCTCATAAGTAAGCTTCTTTTATGATATACCTGTTGGGCATTAAAGAAAGCTGAATTCAATTGAAGCTCATAGATTGGCTGGGAAATACCAGTTATGTTGTTAATTATTAGGATCACCTCACAAAAAAGTCCATCTTTGACTTAGTCCTATTTGCATGACAAAGGAGTACTAAAATACACAAATCCTGTATCCTTCAATTACAATGAAAAAGCATCAAGGCATGAGTTCACTACTCCCAGTATTGATGGGATACATACAAAGATGACCCTGGCAGACCCTGGTCCCTTAATAAGACCATAGTATAAGGCAATGGCAAGAATTCTCAGGACACACAATTGATGCAAACAGAAGGACAAGTCCAAGGTGCTGAGGTGGAGAGGAAGAGTGAATTGTTAACTCTGGTTGGTGGGCATGGAGATGGGATCAGGGAAAACTTCGCAACAAGGTGTAAGGAACTAAACAATGAATTAATACATTTCCTCCCATCTTCTAAGTCATTCTGGCTGGGCTAATAATCAAACTAACAGAGATAGATTAACAGAAGAAAATGAAAATTTTAATACATGTGCGTGGGGAATTAATTCACATAGGCATGAAAAGTCCAAAGACAGTGGGACAACATTGAGTATATAAGACATTTTTAGACAAAGGAGAAAGGAGTGATGGGGTATTAGATTTCTGAAGTGAGAATGAGGAATTTATAGGTAGTTGAGGAAGAGCAAGTCATATGGGGCAGGCAAATCCTTGCTGGGCAAATCAGAAACAATGAGCCCGAAGCCCTCTTATTTACCATGCTTTTTTAAATACTCACAGGAGGATATGTTTATTGATTTTTTGTTATCAGAGAGAGAGAGAAGAGAGAGAGAGAACACTGATGAGTTTCCTCCCATATATGCCCTTACTAGGGACTGAATGCACAACCTAGGTAAATGCCATGACTGGGAAATGAACCCACAAAGTTTTTGGTGTGCAGAATGATGCTCCAACCAACTAATCCATCTGGCCAGGGCTGATGTACCATACTTATTTTACATTACCTAAGGTGAGCATCCTAAGATCTCCCTTCTGAAGAGGGTTTATCTCTGACTGGCTTGGACAAGAAATGGTGGGGAGCTCTTTTTGAGTCTTTATTTCTTAATGCACAGCTTGAAATTAGTATCCCCCAAAGCAGCTTCAGGATGGCAAAATTTTGGTCCCTTTGAAGGAAAGCCTGGACCTGAATACGGAAGGGTCAGTAGGATGTTTTGCATGGTAGGCTGAGTACTATGCAAGGCTCCCTCGAGAGACACTTCTTTCAGGTCTCATACCCAGACAGTCATTTATTTTTATCTTTCAGATAGGAGGATGGCTGTAACTAACTAGGTTTTCTTCTTTTCAGATTTAGGGCCCTGACAAATAATATCCTTACCTAAGATTTCATCTTATTTTTGTCTAACCATTTCTTCTTTTCTCTTTCTCTATGTGTTTTTTAAATCTTGTGTATTTCTCTATGTCATTAACAATCCTTTTTTGAAAAAATTACAGAAGAAAGAAGAACGGGGTGTTTTGTGGAATTCTGCGTGGTTTGGTGTTTTCAGAAGGCAGGGTGAAGAGGGGAGAGACATAACATTTTATCATTAGCATAATGTGGGGGATGGATTGAAACAAAAGCCTGGGAAACAAATAAGGAGTTCTTCTATTATTTATAGAAATGATAAAGGCCTATATACATTAGGGCAGTATCCCTGGCAATGTAAAGAGAGAAAACTAGATTCAAGAAATAGTTTGAAGATATACTATGCAAAGTGTGAGGACCACTTGAAAATCAAGATTGACTTTCAGATTTCTGGTTGGAGTAACTGGGTAGATTTTGGGTCCCCCTCATGAAAGCTGAAGAACAGAAGGAGGAAAATAAAAGATCTGAAAGGAATTTTGTTCAACTCTATTGAGTTTGTGACTCACATGGCAAATCTAAACTGTGACTTTGTGGCTCAGTTGAGGCTGTGGGACACAGGGCTTGGAGTTGAGGATGCTATTCAGAGTATAGTTGAGCTAATCATTTACCATAAAATGCAGGTAGAAAAGGGGATGGATGAAATCAAATGGGGCTGAGAGACCAAGAGAAAATGATGGAATTCACCAGATTAATATTTTGACTGATAGAAATGCATAATAGTTGGGAAAGAAGGAGGGGAAGTTGTGGGCAAGCTTGTGGGACTGTGAAATTAAGGAACTCAATAGGAAGAACCATTGGAGGTAGGAACCTGGCCCAGGATATTGTCCTAAGAAGGAGCTATTCATAGACATAGTTGATGATAGTCATTGTGGTAAAGAAGATTATAATCTTGCCATGAAGAGGCAGATTCTAATGTGCATTGACTATGTGAGAATGATATGTAGGTTGTTGGTGGGTACGTGTAAGGACAGGTCAAGTGCATTGTAGTCAGGTGTTAACAGATTCAATAAGGAGATCTCATAGGTGTGTCAAGAGGTGACATGGAATTAGTTATTGTGCTCTGAGTGGGATTTAAACCCTTCCATGGGATCATAAGGAAAGCATTCCAAGGACCCCCACACAGGAGACTGTGGGGTGGCAAGGTGGTTTATTCGTGTGGAAATAAACGCTGTCCCCTGGGTTTCTAATATCCTGTCTCCATCCATCACACCATGAAAAGTACAGTTTGATCTTCAGAAGGACCAATGCTATAGCTAGTGCCCAGTTTCTGCTTCATATTAGAGTTCAGCCCTTTGGAGCCCGTAGGCAGCTGCTAAGCGGTCTCAGCCCCCAACCAGGTAGCTTAGTTTGTTCCCAGTTGCTCTGGCTGTGGGAACAAAGTCACTGCTAAGCCCACGTGACTGTAAAGAGAAGACATGAAAATGCAGGGGGCAGGGTGTCCCTGGGTGGGCAAGAGAGAGAGAGAGAGAGCTTCTTTGTGCCCTGGAGTTATACCCAGGAGCTTGGGTTTGGGATAGGCTAGGAGATTTCTCAAAAGAACCAATCCATTTCCCTAACCTCTGTGGGTTTTGCATAGGTCCACACCCCCTAGTGGGACTGAAAGTCCTCTGTGGTCCAGCATAGTTTCCTGTGCACCTGCCCCACCACAATCTGGTCGTGGAGGGAAAGGAAGAGTGGAGAAATGCCATAACCCTCTGGAGTGTGAGGCTGCAGCTTCCTGGCTGAGCAAGGCCACAGGCTCATGCTTCCCAGTGTATTAAACTCAAGGTCTAGTTCCCGTTTCTTTTTTTTTCTTTTATCAATATCTAGCTAAATGCCAATGGTAACAACAGGAGTTAGCTGTTGGGAAAAACCTCTCTTCGATTTAGAGCTCAAGGAATAAGTGGCATTTCAGCATTCCAGATTAGGCCGAGGTGATGCCAATAATTCTCCCTGCCTAAGTGCTTCACAAGGCTGATGTGTGGGCAAATGAGATAAGAAATATGAACGTACATGGCAGAACACAAACATAGGAGGTATTGAAGATATTGAACCAAAATTCAATCCCCTACAATGATTACCCTTCCTACTCATAGGAGTTTGCTCACAGTGGCCTGAAGTGGTTTCCACAAGTGCAATCATGACCCAAATGTAAACCTTGTTTCCATTAACCCCAGGAATCATAGCACTGGTACACGATTCATTGATTCATGGTGCACCGGTACAAACACAGAGCACTAGTTGAATATGAGGATAGCGGGTAAAAATAATATTAAAACTGGCATGAATATATGAGATAGTAGAAATAAAAATTCACTTACATGTTTAAAGGCAAGGAAGACTTCATAGAAATGTCAAGATTCGTGCGGGTACTTTTGTTCTTCCCTACAGTATTTGGGGGGACTGTGCTTTCTCTTCTCCCTGGCTGCTAGCCTGCCTACCATGGGAAAGTGGGAGAGTTCACAGTCACACCCTTCAGATGCTGGAGACAGTTCTGAAAAACAATGCCAAAGTCACTCTTTGAAAGTGTTGCCTGTATAAATGGACAGCTTCCTGAAGTGCTGTCATAAAACTTTTGAGAATCATTTGGAAGCGTGAACTCCACAAAGTTTATCAAAGGCATCAGGAACACTTCACACATTCCTATTAGAAATAACCTAAAGGTCTGATTGCTAGAGGGTAACTAAACCAATTACAGCTTATCTTTATAGTGGAACATCATTAAAATGATGATGTAGACACTTATTCAGTTATATGAAAACATGATACATGAATTTTTAAAAGGATATCATACAAGTGTATCATATAAAACTGAGTGATTATTTATATATCCCAAGGTCATAAGAAAAATCAGGAAATATATATATATATTTCCTTATATTCTTATATATATATATATATATATATATGTTTGGGAGTAGTAAGACTTGTATATATGTGTGTGTGCCATTTAAACTGTGTTTCTTTTTGGTCATCAGTATTTTCTAATTTGTGTACAACATATATTGCTTATGTAATAAACATGATAATAAAAAGAAAATAAATAGCATATCTACAGGGAACTCACCACAACGTTGAGTCTCAGAAAGCCATTTCAGGAAGAACAGAAGTTTATTTACAGTGGACGAGTTAGTACAGCCATTTTTCTGTTCCCACCCTCTCACAATCCTGTCCCGTGAAACCACCTAGCCAGCTTCGTGGTGGTTGTTGGCTGTGTGGGTAGAGTATTCCCTGTTGACGTGCTCTCACTGTGCTCTGCAAAACACACTCGCTACAATACCTGCCAACCTTTGAAGGTCATTGACAGCCTCCTATTATCTAGAGCAAACTGGCTTTATGCTCACACGTTATTTTTTTGGCTCTGCTCCTGATTTGAGTCTTAAGGGAAAGTCTTCGAGCCAGCTTTAGAAGGAGAAGCTGTTGTCATTTGTGAATGCAGTTAATTAGAATAACATTTGCTTTTAAGTATTCAATATTTGGTATGATTATCAGACCTAAAGGTTATGTTGTTCTATCAGATAAGCTGGGCTCCAAGGGATGTCTGTTGTCTCCCCAGACTGGTGCTGGCTAAATATAGGAATCCGAGGTGGATAGCAATAATTGTCTGAGATATTAAATCTACACATTGTAATGATCAAGGTTACTTAAGTCTCATGGCATAATTGGCATATGGATTTCCTCTGTGGGGACAACTGGCTCAGTTCAGAAAATTTCTTGGAAAGTGCGGGAGGAAAAGGCTGAGTCCCTTGAGCACCCTGGGAGCTATAGTGGGTCAAGGTTGCTACTTCGGGGGGGAAATCAGCCCACTTGAATAGGGGAAAGGCTATTTGATTATCGACAGGACCTGGCCTGCATTCCTAAGTGGATGGCAATTAAACTGCCCAATTAAAAGAGACCTTCTCCATAAAGAGCCTGAAATCCTACCCCTCCCTGATTTCAACAATCAGCTGCATACCTAACTAAACTGGCCCAAGCATTATATGTGCCTGTGCTTGGGAGTACCTTCTCCCCTCTCTTTAAGGATTTGCTGATAAAAACACCTAATGTAGCAGAGACAGATCAAGGTTCTCTTTCTCTCTGAGCCATGCATCAGGTGAAACTAGGGTGGGAAGCTATCATTTTACTCTTTCATTTAATCATCTGCTCTGGAAGAAATAAAAAGAAATTAATATAGTATTTGGTAGGGGCTTGGGGAAGAGGAACAAGGAAGCTAGTATGGGAAAAATGGCTTCTGATTCAGGTAGCACTTCTAAATTATACCCTCCACCCCCTGATACTAACATGCAATTTCACTCAAGCAACTGGAGTTCATTGTAAGAGAGAAAGATGCCTGAATAATATTAGGGACAATGCTCAGTGGGGCCCTGGCTCATGAATATTGTTAAAAGGAAACTCTGGCTGCTTTGATGGTTACATTTATCAAGTTCTGGAGGAGGAATCTTGGTGTTTTGGGTACATTTATGCTTTTAATCTTTGTCTTCAATAAACTATATTCCTGTTTCTCATAGATTTTGTTTCCATTCCCTTTTTCTGAATTCTTAGCCTGGTTAAGGCTGAGAGAAAGCTTAAAAGCAAACTTCTTACTGCTTGAGAATTTGCTTTCAGTCCTGGGGACTGATGTCAGATTCTTTGAGGCCTAAGTTACCGGATTTTGATGCTCTTGAACTGGGTCAGTCACACACTGTTAAACTGGGCTTCAGTAGGCCCCTCCGGGGAGATTGGAAATTTGGAAGTTCAATATCCCTGTGTGTTCAGCAAAATTTTTATTGAGGTTGCTATGTCCTGCAGATTGTAGGAGATGATCCGAACCTTGGTCTCCACCCTCAAGGAAAATTACAGGCTGATTAGCCTGAGTCCAAGTTTTTATCCTCGCATTTTATACATAAGTAAACATGCAAGTTATAGTTATATAGAAAAACAACAACATGGCCCACATAAGAGAACACTCCAGAAGACATACAGTTAATGGTAAATAAGAAATGTCATTCATTTGTGCTGAGAGGTCCAGGAAAGAAAAAATACTGATCAGAGCAGTTTCCTAAAGGATTTGAGAATGGAAATGGGAAGGTTAAAAATTTACCTTTACTATTAAGTTTTACTTTCCTCAGGTTGAATGACACATGCCCTGGGCATTTCAGAGGTTAGAAGGAGCTCATTTCATTGCAAATCAGAGAAGGATTGAAATAGTGGGCTCGATGTGCCATTACAAAATGCAGGAAATAGAGAACTAGGGTGATCTCAGGGCTGTTTCAGCTGCAGGTCAGAAGTGCTGGAGAACTTGAAGATGCTGAGGATTAGGGAGCACGCTCACAGCCCAGAGGCACCTGGGTGCTCCACCCCTCCCATGCTTTAGCTTCCTACTCAGTCTGTTTTATCAATATGCTCTGTGTCTGCTGGAAGTCTTTTCTCGTTTCTTACTACTGTTCAGCTAAAGCATGGCTTCTGTTGACTTGTGGGTTTTTCCTACTGCCTTCTCTCCTCCACAAGAAAAGTCGATTGGTTACTGTTTGGTTATCTATTGCCGTGTATCAAATTATCTTTAAAACTGCAACTATTTTTATTTGCTTGTTATTGTGTGGGTCAGGACTTCCCACAAGGTGAGCAGACACGGTTTGCATTTTTTCTGAAATTCTTAGCCTGGAGCGTATCAGGTCTCTTCTTCATTTGCATGTGGTGCCTGATGAGGAAGGGGGCTGGCTGGGGCAGCCTGACTAGAATCAGATGTATAGGGTCTTACCTTCTCCTGTTGGCTGGGTTCCTCGTTTCTCTCCAAGATCTCTCCCTTCCCACTGGTTCTTTCTCCTTGTCCCTGTAGCTGGGTGTCTGGATGTCTTAGGCAGTGGCTCAGTGACACCAAGACAGCAAAAGCAGAAGCTGTTCTCAGACAAAGAAAAGCCAGACATTAAAGTGGTAAAGATATATTTACTCACTAATAACTCTTGCAGTATTGAAGAGAGTCTAGCATGGACTGAGCTCACCTTCATTGAACCTGTTATGGGTGGAAGTGAAGTTCTCCCGGTGTCTAAAGAAAAATCTCCTGAAACCTACAAGGGAGGATGTAGCTCTGTGGTATGGTTTATGGGTGATGTACAATTAAGGGGGTTCCCTTTCTGACTTCTCAATGTCCCATCTCTGTCTGTCTCACCATGGAAAAGTCCAATCTGGTCTTCAGTAGGGCCAAGTTGAAGGCCACTGCCCAGAGTCTACGCTCCCTATTAAAGTCCAGTCCAGTCCAGCATCTGGCTAGCTCAGTGTGTTTCCAGCTACAGTCATTGCTGTGCTGCAGTCTCCAGACTCCCACCTGGAGGCCATGGGCCATGTGGCCGCTAAGGTGTGGCCATGGAAAGAACAGGTGTGTGCACCTTGCAAGTGTGGGTCACAGGCAGGAGAGAAAGGGGGGGAGGAGAGAAAGAGAGAGAGAGAGAGAGAGAGAGAGAGAGTCTTTGCTCCCTTGGGATTATAATCTGAAGCTTGGATTTGGGATGGACTAGGTGCTTTCTCAAAATGACCAATCAGCCCTGACTAGTGTGGCTCAGTGGGTTGAGCATTGTCCCCAAAACCAAAAGGTCACTGATTTAATTCCCAGTCGGGGCACATGCCTGGGTTATAGATTAGGTTGGTCCCTGGCTGGTGGTGTGCAAGAGGCAACCAGTTGATGTTTTGCACATCGATGTTTTTCTCCCTCTTTTTCTCTCCCTCCTTTCCTCTATCTCTAAAAATAAATCAATAAAATCTTTTTAAAAAATGACCAATTAACTTCCAAAACTTTCATGGGCTTTGGGTGGGTTTATACACCCTACATAGACTGACAGGCCTCTATGGTCCAATGCCTCCTCCCTCCCCCCAGCAATCTGGCAGTGGAGCGGGGATGGGAGTAGTGTTAATCCCCTTGGGGGGAAAACGCTGAGATCCCCTGCAGTATGAAAAGCTGTTGCTACCTGGTGAAGCAAATGAGCTCCTGCTTCCCAGCTTATGTAGCTCCATGTCTAGTTCTCTTTGCTCCCCTTTTCTAGTTAAATACCCACAGTATCAAGTCCAAAGGCAGCGGACTTTAAAGGCAGACGCGTGCTAGGGGAGAAGCACTGAAGCATTAGTCCACGTGACTTGACTAGGCCTCTGGGTTTGATAATTGGCACTTGTCTGGAGGAGAAACTTTTCCTATCTCTGTGACAGGAGGCAGCAGTGCCTGCTGAAGCAAGGTCTGCCGAAAGGCGGTCCTTATCTTCCCCCAGGAACTAGGAGCCAGGGCTACACTTATCTCCCTGAACGCCTGCCTTCGGAAGGGACAGCTCTCACCTCCCAGAGGAAATATTCTGCATAGTAAATTTACATCTCAAAAGGCAAAAAAGGACTTATAATTGCAAACTTTCTAAAGCCACTGTTCTAGGAGGGGGTCCAGGGGCCCATCTATCACCAGATTGTGGCTGTAACAAACAATGAGTTCTGACAGTGCTGAGTTTTCTCAGGCAGGCATTTGAAGGAGAGGCAGGGGCCATCCTAGGAACACGGTCTTGTGGTGCTAGGAGGTAGAGGGCTTTAGATGGAGCTGTAATGTGCCGAGAGTTTTGTAGTTCTCACTGCCAGGCATTCTTAGGCTGTAGGTCTGAAATTCCAGAACTTCTCTGCTGCCTTCTGTCGATTCAAGGCCCACCCCAGATCCAAAGAGTGCAGACTGCACAAGAATTCACAGTAAGAGGCATGTTTATTGGGTCCACCATGGCCAATGACTGACACCATAGTTACATTTGTCACTAACAAGCGTGGACTGTTCCTGTGGGAGAGAATGCCCACGCCAGGCCCCCAGCCAACTCCCAAGCAACTGCCTCTCTCTTAGGCAGGAGCCTGACTCTGGCTCCCCCCGTCCGTGGCAAACGTGCTTGAAATTATCACCATGAAATCCGCAGCAAGCAGAAAAATCTACACAGAAGGCATCCCCCCCGGCAGCTTTTCTTTCAGATAGATGTTCTTTGGCATACCATTTCACGAGACTCCTTAATAATGAACAACAAGCTTGGAAGTCAGCTCCGATTTGGACCTCAGAATATTTAGGTGTCGTGTCTCAGGGGTTCAGAGGTAACTGTTGCAAATCCTCATTTTTTAAGGATGGTCGTCATTTTTTGTGGTGGCTGTGGGGATTGCTGCGGGTGTCTACTGCTTCGGGGAGTCAGCAGGACTGTAATATGGGCAGGGCCCCACAATCTGGCTCCTGGGGCCTTTTTCAACTCAGACCAGTTTTGTTGACACGTATGGCAGGTGTTGCTAGGCTGGTTAGTGTCAACCCAACTTACTTTGCGGGGGGGAGGGGGGAAGTTGAGGTCAGATTTATATATACTCTAGAGCAATATGTCAATACATTTTTATGATGATTCATCTAACAAATAATGTCTATACTCTCTGCAGTTTCCAGTATGTTGCTTGTGGCTGAACCCTGCCCCCCCTCCCCCCCCCACCCACCAGAATGCCCGTTTGGAATGAAAATGTGAGAAGTAGTGATTATCAGAGGAATAACCCTAAATCTGCTCTAATTTATAGATTATGCGTGTTCAAACAAATCAAGTCACGTGCTACCCTATGCATTGCAACTGCTGCTAGAGGCAAAGCCATAAAGCAGTTTAGAGGGCAGACTCCAGAGTCACTTCTGTATTTGATTGCTTGTTTCAATCACCTAATACAGTGTTTTTTAAATTTCAGTGTGCTGGGAATGACGTTATGCTACAGAGTCATAGTCAGTAGGTGTCGGGCCAGGTCTGAGATTCCACACAGAGGATGCTGCTACTGCTGGGTCAGGGAACATACTTATAGTAAAGACATTTTGTGTAAATCAGGAAACGTCTTTTTAATCTTCATTTGAGGATGTATTTATTGATTTTTAGAAAGAGAAGAAGGGAGAGAAAGAGAGGCAGTTAGAATGAGAAAGAGAGAAAGAGAGAGAGAGAAGAAACCAGTGTGAGAGAGAAACATCCACTGGTTGCCTCTGGTAGGCGTCCTACCTGGAGATCAAACCCATAACCTAGGTATGTGCCCTGAGCAGGAATCAAACCCACAACATTTTGGTCCGTGAGATGATGCTTCCACCAACTGAGCCACCTGACCAGGGCTAATCAATGTATTAAACTTTTAAGATGATTATTCAAAGTAAAGAAAAATAACTCAGTCTTTGATCTGGGGATACCTATATTTTAGTAGGAGAAGATAGACAATAAAGCGTATGCATAGTAAGTAAACAAATACATTAGGAGGTATTAAGTGTTATGGACAAAAGAAAAACTAAAGCCAAGCTAAGCTGTCAGGACCAGTTTTTCTTTCACATCAGTCTGACCCCACATGATACATTTTTCTTCATTCGTTTGATAGATAAATACTGAAGACCTGCCACATGCTACGGACTGTCTTAGTTTCTGGGATGACTGAACTGATGACTAATGGAATGTGGACCTGGCCTTTAGAGAGCTCACATCTCTCTCTCTTATTTTGTATCAGTCTCGCATGAGACTGATCACAGTTCCTTCCATACATAAAGTACTTTCACATGTGGTAAGCAGCCTCCCCAAAGGCAATCCCCACTTCCTGGTATTCATATCTTTGCGCAAACCCCTTCTCTTGAGGGTGGGCTTGATCTAGTGACTTACTGCTAATGAATAGATGCAGCAAAAGTGATGGGATGTCACTTTGGAGATCAGGTTACAAAAGATGGTGACTTCTGACTTCCTCAAACTCTCTTATCCTCTTTTCTTTCTGTGAGCATTCATTCATGGGGAAAAAGCAGCTGTTTGGGTAGTAGTTCTTTGGAGAGGCCCACGTGATCATCAACCTATGCAAACCAGAATCCATGACCAATCCTTGGAAAACCGTGGTGTCTGACAAAACACCGATTACAGATTTGTAGGAGACCCTGAACCATCGGACCAAGCTAGAACATACCCAGGCTCCTGACCCCTCTCCTTCAGCCACTACATTGTGGAGTAATTTGTTAAGCAGAAATAGTTACTAAGGCACATGCATCATACACACGCTGTCTCCTTTCACTGATTCAACAAACATTTACTGAGCATCTACTACATACTGGATTCTTTGCTAGGTGCTAGGAAACAGTGGAGGCAAAACAGACATGACCCCAGCCTGCCACGGTGATGGGAAAGGCCAACTTAAACAGTTAACTTATTCATAATTTAGATTTTAATATTTACAAATAATTTAAAATTTTATAAACTGCCTTAGATATTTGAGAACTTGAAGGGGAAGGGCTGAGATTTTAATATGTAACAATGATGATGGAGGTGAAGGAAATGGAACAGTCAACTGCAGAGAAAGAACTAGAGGAGAACTCTCAAGAAAGAGACCTTTAAACAAAGACTGGCTGGGTGGGAAGCAGGTAGCCCTAAGGAGAGTTGGGAGAGCAAGCACCCTGTGCTAAGCTTCTGATGCAGCAATGAGCTAGGTGCTCCGAACCCGTAATAGGACGCCTGTAGCCTGAGTGAGAAGGAAATATTGGAGAGTACTGGAAAGAGAGACAGAGCCTAGATCATGCAGTGTCTTGTTAGCCATGGAGAAGAGTTATGATGTTATTCTAATAACAGTGGAAATGGCTTTGAAGGGCTTTGATACATTGGTAAAATATACGCTTTGAAGAGATTACCCATACTGGCAAGTGAAAGACAGATTAAATGGGGTAAGAGTGGGGGTAGGGAAGTCATGTGGAGGCTGTTTCAATGGTTCAGGCTGGAGAAGTTTGGGACGTGCACTGGGTTCCTGAAAGTAGACATGAGATGCAGCAGACGTGTTTACTATTTACAACACCCTTCCCAACCTGCTCTCACAAACACTCAGAATTTTCTTAGACTTTATCTCTCCTAGGGAACTGTTCCAGATACGCCCGACTTGGCTAAGCCACCCTCCTCTGTGCAAACCAGCCATAGAATTCAATACAATATAATAATATGATATATATTTATGTAGTTTTTCATACTAAGTATTTCTTATTCATCAGACTAGACCATCAACTTTTTGAGCACAGGGACAGTTATATCTTTATCTTCAGCCCTGTAGCTCTGTGCTGTTCACATTGTAGTTATTCAACAAATGTTGTTAGGCTAACTTGAGGTATTCTGTCCTCCTCATTGTTTGAGATCAAATCTCTCTTCATATGACCAAATCTTTTCCCTATCAGAAGGCCTTATTATTTTTTTAAATCTTCAGCCAAGGAAACATTAATTGGTTTTAGAAAGAGAGGAAGGAAGAGAGAGAGAGAGAGAAACATAGATATAAGAAGGAAATATCAGTTCCCTCCCATATGCACCCCAGCTGTGGACTGAGCCTGCAACCTAGGGATGTGCCCTGATGAAGGATCGAACTTGCAGTCTTTTGGTGTGTGGGACAATGCTCCGACCAGCTGAGCCACAAGGCCAGCACTACCTCGGAAGATTTAAAAATATTCATTTATTGCTGAGTCTTGGAGGCTCTGTTTTGAGGTTTTCTGATTGTCATTTTTTTTTCAGTTTCTTGATAAATATGTAGAATCATATCCTTGTCAGTTGAAAATTTTATCAGTATTTTCCATAATTGTTCATAAGCAGGCAGGGCAGTATTAAATAGCTTGAGGCAAAGTTTTATTTATTGGACCCTAGGCAGAGGGCTATGGAGAAACATGTCCGAAGAAAATTATTAGTGTGAGTGTTCTGTCTCTCTTACTCCCTCACACCCTCCCTCTCCCCAGTTCTGAAAACCTCTATTCCCTTTATAGACCTGCCAGCCTCCTTCTGTAAGGTTCCTACATCTTTTCTTGTCCCTGACAAAGAAAAACCACACTTTGATTGGATAAGTCCACTCAAAGTAGGGTTATTACAGCACCCAACTTACATGAAAACATTGTCAGAAGCCTGGCATGACACTTCTGAGTCATCACTGACTCCTAATTTAGATCCAGCAGATATGGATGGATTATGCCTGTGAATTTGTCGTTTACTGTATGTCAGCTGGAGTTGATTATTCTTACCCATGGAATACAGATTTCTTATCTGTGAGCATGACATTTGTGACAAACTTTCCGTTTGATACGAGTTATCAGAGTAAGAATTACCAAAAGTTTAGAAAAATGATGTTCTACAAAATCATCTTGTTTGGTCTTCACAACAACAAAAAGATAGAATGACAAGAAAATTTAAACATTTCAATTTTTTAAATTTGTATCCCATTTAGAAGAGCCAAAGCGTTCTGTCTGATATTTTTCAAAATAAAAATTTGGACACAGGCATATCATATGATACACTTCACTGATCTGATAAGTTTTGTTCTTCACTATCAACTCATAAAAAGAAAAATGCGAAGCATAATTGAAAATATATCACATTGAATTTTGCTTGTATCAATTATTAATAGCAGAGTGGTAGAGGAGATATAAGAGGCACAGATACATTCCCAAGAAGTTATCTAACATATGAATGGATATCATGGTCNGACACAGGCATATCATATGATACACTTCACTGATCTGATAAGTTTTGTTCTTCACTATCAACTCATAAAAAGAAAAATGTGAAGCATAATTGAAAATATATCACATTGAATTTTGCTTGTATCAATTATTAATAGCAGAGTGGTAGAGGAGATATAAGAGGCACAGATACATTCCCAAGAAGTTATCTAACATATGAATGAGATATCATGGTCATTTGCTTTCACGGGGTCTTGAGGATTAATAAGCCTTTTAACAGCATTTGTTGATGGTGGTCTACAAACAGGGAACTTATAACATGTCTCTATCAGCCTTATACACCTGAGCAGCCTTGGGGCAAGGCCATCTCGCAAGTATGACAGGTAGACACACTTGTGAGATTCCCCTGCAGTGGCTTTCTCTCAGGCCAGTTTCTACGACATCTAGAAATATAATCATTTCATTCCAGTTGTTGTTCTGTTCTCTAGTTGACTATAGTTCTTTCACCATTAAATTGTCTCTCACATCCCTGGAGGAAAGCAGCCTAATGAACTCATTCACAGGAAGATGGTTATGATTGAAGCAAGAACAGTAAATATTATTTATCTAGTCTAAACAATGCTCCAAAAATTATAGCTGAATATCAGAGAAAAGAATACATTGTTTATCGTTAAGCTACAGATAAAGAAATGAAGCTAAGAGAGACTTCATAACATATTCAAAATTATATAGTAAACAACAAAGTTATAATTTGCAATCACGTCATGTGATGTTTTTATAAAAATTATGTTTTCAAAAATTTACAAGTTTCACTTTAGATGCAAAATAGCTGATTAAAAAATGTTGAAAAATACTGTTGAAAAAATAATGTTGAAAAACATATACTGACCCTTTGCCCCATATGTAGACATCGGCCTTTGGTATTTGCTTTTAGTTAATTAAGTAAAAAATAAAAATAAAAACAAATTTAAAGCTATTCTTCCTGTCCAAAAGAAACGAACTTGAGGTGTTCTACTAACAGGAGTGTGATCTCCAACCAAAAATAGTTTCTCTATTAATTAATAGCCTTGCTATGTTCTTTCCCAATCCCTTCCTGCTAAAACATATCTTTGTTTGAGCCTATGTTCCTGAGATTGACCACGTTCCAAGTCATGTGACTTTGAAGGCCATGTTCTGCTGACCCCCATTCTAGGATATTTTCTGGAGAAAAGAAAATATGTAAGGCACGTCTAGTTAAACCGGTGCAGGTTGTCTCTAATGGTGGAATTTCAGATGTTGTGGTAAATGAATGTAGAAATGTTTCTTAAAAAGTGGTAGCCTGAGGATGTTTAAAAGCACAGTGTAAAGGCGATTGCTGTGCGTTTGAATGTAATTTGGGGAACACAGGGTGGAAGGAAGGAATGGAGCTTAGCAGCCTTTGCTCTCCTTACCCCACATCACTCTGTCCTTGCTGCCGCTGCCCAGCACAGAGGTTGAATCTGGACCAGTGGCCAGTTTTAGTTCCTTTACACAATACATCTTTTTTTCCAATTATACTAGTTGTCAAGATTTTAAAATATGTTTGTTATGCATAAAACATCTTATTTCTAGTTTCTTCAAATGGAAAGTCTAGCAATACTGGGCTTGCATTTCATCATGGCAACAGGAAGCAGAGCTGAATAATGGCTGGCGCCTGTGGATAGGGCCTGTGCTCTTCCCAGAGCACCCCGTCCTTGCCTGGCCCACTGCCCTCATTCATGCTACTTGCCTGGCAGGGCCTCTGAGTGCAGCCTGCACAGCTATACCCAGCTGCCCATCTTCTGTACTAGTTAGCGAGTCCTGTGAGGCATCTCACGCATGTTATGTCTGTAGCCTATATATCTTGGCAGGCAGGATCTTGTCTCAAATAAGATTCTGTATTTCAGTGACCACCTACTGGACGCTGAGAGAAATGCTTCTCAGACATTATCATGCATCAGAATCACCTGGTGGGCTTGCTAAACCATACGCACCTGGGCCGCCATGTCAGTGCTTCTGAATCAGCAGGGAACAGTGGGCCCAGTACCTGCAGGTCTGATACAGCCTTCTACCACCATTTGTTCCTTCCTACATACATAGCTTACTTTTCGATTTTTCTTAATTAGACGCTTTATTTTCCACCCAAAATAAAGCCTTCCTTTTAAAAACATGTTTTCCCAGAATTTCTTCCAAGGCCAGGGTTGAAAGTCATCCAACTGGAACAGCTTAAAGACAGGAAGGAGGGTGGCCTTGGTGACACATAGACTTCCTCCTCTGCCTCGCTTTTACGGTACCTTTCCTCTTTCACGTCCTCGTTCCGTGTTCCGCACCACGGTGACTGCCAGCTCGTGGCTGCTGTCCAGATGCTTCCTGCACTGCCGCCAATCCCAGCCGGATTGGAAAACGAGGGGCTTTCCCACTTCCAGCGGATCCCAGTCCAAGATGATATCTTCTGCTAATCTATTTATACTGACTACACAGATGGCTGGACTCGTCCAGAAGAGTCACACTTTGAAATCTGGAGAAAGTGAATATACAGTTCAAAAAAAAGTTTGGCAACTGTTTTTCCTCCTCGTCATTTTCTACTGTGTATAATTTATTTCCTATGTATTGCTTGTCATATTCTTAATGACCACTTTTTTTAAAGATTTTATTTATTTCTCTCTTATAGAGGGTAAGGGTAGGAGAGAGGGAGAGCAATATCACGTATGGTTGCCTCCTGTGTGTCTACTGCTGGGAACTGGCCTGCAACCCAGGCATGTGCCCTGACTGGGAATCGAACGACAATCCTTTGGTTCACAGGCCCAGGCTCAATCCACTGAGCTACACCAGCCAGGGCTTAATGTTCACTTTTAAACTACTTTCCCCCAATATGTAGTTCACTTCTGAAACCTCTCTTTAAATAAATTGAGGTCCATGCCATAGGCCTTCAGATCTTTCCCAGTTCAGCTCCAATAAAGCGGGGAGGGGAGGTTGTCAAGAGAGCAGGACTGGGAGGCACTGAGGTAAGGCAGGCTGGTGGAGGGGCGGGGGGCTGTCAGCTTAGGCAGTGAGTCATGGACACAAGTGTGTGTAGCCAAAATCATGAGCGTTCGTTTCCCATTTTCAGGCCTTGCACAAAGGCTGTAAACACTTCCTTTTCAGCACTGACCTTCCAAGCCTTCATTACATCTAATGGGTGATTAAAAAAAAAGAAAGAAAAGGAGAAACTTGGAGGCATATTGGTATTTGTTAAGGGGTTCATTTAACAGGAATACTTATGAAGAGGAAGATGTACAATGACCAATGTGGAGAAGATGTGTCAACACCAGGATTGGGGAAGTAGCAGCCATTTTTAATCAACAATATCCCATCAGCTGTAACCATGTAAGGCACTGCAGGGGCACCTGGCTGAGAAAAGGTGGCAAACAAATTGCAAATCTATGTTATGGAAACAGAAGCAAGAGGTGGAGGTGATGTTATTCAGCAGAAATCCAGGACCAGTTTCTATAGAAATCATTGAGGTATGGTCCCTCACATTAACTTCAATTTCTATATAATTATAAAGGTATACATTCTTGTAAAAAATACATTATATAACCATTCAATTTTTATGAAGCAGGGGATTTCGGTTTTGACCGGTCATTTTGAAAAATGATTCTCAGTACAAAAATATTCCTACAAATAGAAAGTTCACCCTAGCACATTTAATTTTTTATTTATAGGTTGTTAGCTATTTGATTAAGAGGTGGCACAGGACGGGACCTAATGATAGCTAAAATCATTAGGATTTCAAAATGAAGATAAAGAATGTCTGAAATCATAGAGCAAGTTTCTGATGACATACGATTTAGGTTGCAAAGGTTGATTAACAGTTTCTCAGATATATTTACCACTGGGTAAGTCAAATATCATTGAATTTGAAAGTAAGAAACCATTCAATGTGGTATATTTTCCTGTGGGCAGGGGAGGAATACAGCTTTTCTCTGAGTTTCCTCCCTTTAGTGCTGTTTCATCACTGCTAAGCACAGGATCTACTTTTAGTAATATGTACTTACATTTCTGGACATTATTAGCTTCATTTTACATTTTAGCAAAAGGATGAGAATGCCTGCTCTTCCTTTCTTGCCGTCTTTTGTTTGAAAAAAAAAAAGAACAAAATACATCAAGGAGATGGTGTAGAGATAGGAAAAGTTTTCTAATATGAATTGAATGGCCTTGATAATGATTTCCTTCCTCATAACAAGGTTTCCATAATAAGAATCGAGGGATAGGAGGAGGGTGAAGGGACAAATGCTTTCTACTTAAAGGCTGCTTTCTTCCTTTTCATACAGTGAGGCAATTACTGAAGAAAATGATACAATGATTCTAAGGATCTTTCAGGTTTCTTATGCCCGTGGAAACACAGGCATAAGAGAGTGGAAGGAAACAAAGTAAACTGGTGACCCATCCACCTCTGGCTCTTAGCAAAGCCATTTCAAAGTTGCTTCTTTTCTCACTTGAGGGTATTTCTACCTCCCCTCCCCTCTCTTCTCTGTCTCTTCCTTTTCCTCCTCCTCTTCTTCTTCATCTTCATTTTCATCTTCTTCTTCTCTCCGTCTCTCTCTCTCTCACACACACACACAACTCTGTGAGGAAATGCAATGCTTCCTTGGAAACCCATTCTTGTCTCTCAACGTTTGGTCATTAACATAGTTTTTGGTGCAAGGATGAGGCAAAAGGCACATAGTACAAAGTGTTCAGCAAGGTAACACAAATGGACCCTTCTCCAAGTCACTGGAAAGCTGTATGTCTGTGTGAAAAACAATTGTTAAAAGGTTTCCCAGTGGGCTTCATTTTTCTGACATGGGAAAGTGCTTCATTCAAATTAGGGGGGTTTTATTGGGAGATATTAACTGCTGTAGACCAAGAGTCCTTTGCTTCATCAATAGACAAGAGGGCAGTCAGAAGCTTATTGTACCTTTTATTCTATAGCCTCAGGACTCAGAATTATCTCAATCTACTTAGATAAATGACAGTGTACAATGTATATTATTTCCTCCCATGCTCCCCTTACCAGGGATGTAGGGATAAAGCGTGAATCTGTATCATTAGCAACTTGGACCTTAATCTGTCTTTCTAGGACAAGTTAAACATGTGTTTTACTAGGTTGACCCCCTCTAGCTAAAATTTGGTAGTAAAATCTAGAATACAATTCTTCAGATTCATTTTAGCTTTGTTCACTGATTTTAGCTGAATACTTACAATGAGATAAAAATACTTTGTAAGATGAGGCCTCAAGTGACTTACAACCTTCCAGTTGTGGGTATTAACCTCTAGCACGAGCTCACTGGCTAAATGTAGTTTAAGCAGCCATAATCCTTCATTTAGTTCTGAAAGTAAAGGGTATCTCTCTATAGTAATTGTGCTTTACTTTCTGGCAATGACGCCTTTTAAGATAAATTGAAGTGACCCATTGCTGGGTGAATATGCTTTCCTCTGGCCTTCTCTTTTCCACTGTTATTGCTATTCAATCTATGCTATGTGGGAACATTGCCTTTCTTCATTTTGGAGTGATGATACTTGAAATGAGGCGAGGACTTTGGTTGTAAGGAAGCAGAAGAAACCTCAACCTGATTTTATTCTAAACTTCCAGTTTAAACTGGTTCAGGAAAATGAAATCCATGAGAGAAAAGAGCTTGAGCTCAACCTAACAAAGAAATATCATTTTACCTTTTTAATCTTTTATTTTCCTCTCTGTGTTTTTCTATTTTGGTCTCAATCAGCCACTTCTGTGAAAATAAAAACATTAGCTAAAGGCAAATTTGGGGTTTTACTATATTCTGGCCAATACCATTTTGGTAGGCAGAATAATGATGTCCTTAAGATGTTCTTGAGTTCTCACAGTTCTCAGAAACTGTGTTATGTTACATGGCAAGGGGATTAAGTTTGCAAATTCAGGTTGCTAACCAGCTGACATTAAAATAGGGAGATTATTTGGGGTTATCTGGTGATCCCACTGTCATTACAATAATTTTAAATTGGAGGGAGAGGGGCAGAGAATTCAGAACCAGAGGTGGCATTGAAAAGACTCAACTGGCCGTTGTTCACTTTGAAGATGGAAGGGACCCACAAGATGAGGAATGCCAGCAGCACGTAGCAGTTAGAAACAGAAGGAGAATAGATTCCCCCGCCAGAGACACCAGAAAGAAAGGCAGCCCTGACGGCTCCACAGTATTAGCCTAGCAAGACCATGTTGGACATCTGACTTCCAAAACTGTAAGATAATGCATCTGTGTTGTTTGAAGCCACTAAGTTTGTGATAATTTGTTACAACAGCAAGAGGAAACCAATGCAACCAAGAAGTGCCACCTTAATAGAACTCCCAACCCAAAGTCTACCTCTAACATCAATTAGGGCCAAGAGACCCATTTTGCAGAGGATGTGTACCAGCTGTATTCGATTCTAATATCCTTTGTCATCTTCCGCATTTCAGCCTTGTTTACTTTGAGTGGCTTCTTTTCTTTTTAGTTCTACTTTAGTAAAATGACTCAATATGAGAGATAAGTGAAATGTTAATAGGGTAGAGAATCCCATCTAAAAGTAAATAATCAGAATTCAGTTTGGCATGTGTGTGTGTAGAATTTTAACAATTTTAATTAGATCACAAAATTTGGGAGAAAAGGTACCACAACATTTTGTTAGAAGTTTGTTATTTTAAAACCAGAGGTGCAAACACAAAATGCACTGTGTTAAACAAAAGGCAATGGTGAACAAGTCCCATTTCCCCAGTAATTAGCTCAGATCAACAAACTGTGGCTTATTTGAAGGCCTTCTGGAAAGAACAGTCGGATGTTTGGGTGTTTGTCTAAAAACCACTGGGCAGTCACCTTGAGTTTATAACGTCATCTGATGTAGTGCTGAAGAGGGTAATAGTGTTCCCTTTGTTTTATCAGTAAATGTTGTATTACCCCCAGAAGGCTTGTATTTAAGTAGGTCAATGATTAAGAGATGAATATAATATCAGCACTTTTACAAAAATTGCATTTGCACAGTGTACTTGCTTGCTAGTGTTGTACTATTATGCTGCTTTGTGTATGTTTTGTCTGTGTAGACATTTTTTACACTTAAGATAATGGCTTGCTCCATTTGTAAATTTGATATATTAAATGTATCCACATTTCTTAAATGCTCTGATTTTTCTTATTAAGGTCATATGGCCTTTTTTCAGATATTTGAAAAGGTTCAGAGAATAGAATGCATTGTGTTAGAAATGTAGTTTGACATCTTTAAGAGAATCTGTTCAACTACCTATGTAAATGGTGTTAATTATTCCTAAAAGGGCCTTAAATATCTTAATTCTTTTAGTTTAGAAATAAATTGATCATTAATAAAAATAAGTGGAAGTGTTCTTACTCTAGATAAAACTGCCAGATTTTTAAATAAAATGATATTTTTGAGGTGACACTGGAGGCTAAAGAAACCTGTTTTAAAACTGATTATATTAATAGCTTAATTATACATTAGAGATAACTAATCACAAATAGAGAAGTGTGCTCTTAACATTTCCTCCAGCAATTAAAAATATTAATTGATAATACATATGGAAGGTTTGAAAGGCATTTTGATGAATTTCCAGTATTTGAACATTTACTTCATATATTTATTGAATATGTATGTATCATCACTGTGCTAGGCATTAGTATAAAGAACCTGATGTAATGTTTAATATGCAGAACATGTGCAGTCAGCATTGGCAATTAATCTTAATAGAAGCCATCTTTGTGTCCTCAGGCCTGACACACTAGTGTGTGTGCATATGCGTGTTTATTTGTGTATATATCTTTGTATGTCAATGTCTATGTCCATACACATTTCTTTCTACCAACAAGGCTTTCAGAAGAGAGAAAAGGAAGAAAAGAGAATGTGGAAACTAGTAGAGATTAAGCCACTTCCTTGTTAATTCACAATATACACATGGACACGTGCACACACAAACACACATACAAATCTGACGTGAACCTAGAAAAACTCAGGTTGTGACCAGTCCTTGGAGTACAATCTGAAAATGAACCTCTGATATCAGAGTGTAGGAATTGGGAGGGACAGCTACTTTGCTTGAGTCTCATAGACTTTTTGACAGATAAGGAAATGGAGGTCCTGAGAAACTGTATGACTTGCTCAAGACTCCTGTCAAAGGTAAATGAGACTAAACAGTAGTTAATGTGGGAAGGGCATATTTTAATCAGTAATAACGGTTCCTGATTAATGGGGAGAAGTAATGGGGAGTAGAAGTCCAGCGTGAACTGAACTCCACCTCCATTTGTCCTGAGGTGAATTGGCGTATTAAAGAGAGAATGAAGGAGGAAGGCGGAGGCCCAGCCAGGACTCAGTAGAGTCAGGGAAGCAAAGAAATGACAAAGAGTTAACCATTATACGTGCTATTAGGTCAGGTACATCCATAACCAAAGTTAGGATTCTATCCTGTCACAGAGACTGGGAGACAGAGGGCCGAACCAAACAGCATTTTTTGGTAGTCTTGAACTTTCTCAGGTAGACACTTTAAGGAGATGAGATTCACTTTAGGCGTGTGGCCTTTGAGCTGTTAGAAACTAAGATGGCATTTTGTTCAAGTCTTTATAGGCCAAGCATGAGGCCTCGTCAAGAAGATGGCTCAGAAGAACTTGGCTAGAGTTTGGTTGAGAGGAGAATCTTTGTCACTCCTCAGCAAATTTTCTAGTGCTGAGATTTCTGCCTCTGCTTTAGCCAAATTCTGGTAGTAACTGTACAAGATGCCATCTAAAATGCTTTTACCTTGAAAAAAATGTTCTTTCATCTTTGTAAAGTGGTGAGACCCAGCTTCACGCCTGTGGTGCTTCCCCTCAAGTTGGCACATTAAAGGGCACCTCTGGGCACAGGACAGCTGGCCAGTCGCATTCCACCTGAGTCTCTGAATTTAGTGAGGGAAACCCACGGTGTATATAAATAACATCATCACACTCAGTGTGTTCACTCTACTTCTATTATTGTTCCTACTCTAAGCAATATTACCCGTGTCCTACTGAAGTGTACTTCAGTCCCTTTTGAAACAATAAGAACATCAACCTCTAAAATATGTCACACTCTCTTAGTATCACATTGTCACATTCAGCATCTCAAATTAGCATCGAGGAACACACAGAAGGAGCAGGCTTGCGTGCCATTGTATTTGTCAGTCTCCAAGTTATTTAAGGCTTACATATTCTAGTTCCTTTAATAACCTCTTCTCCATCTATCTTTGTGAGGGCTTTAACACTTTTATTTATTTTTTAAAGTTTTCATCTATTTATTTTTAGAGAGAGAGAGAGAGAGGGAGAAAGAAAGGGAGGAAGAGAAACATTTATGTGAGAGAAACATCAAATGGTTGCCTCTCACAGGTGCCCCAAGGTGGGGCTGAACTTGCAACTGAGGCATGTGCCCTCACTGAGAATTGAACTGGGGACCTTTTGCTTTGTTGGACCACACCCATCCAACTAAGCCAGACCACCCAGGGCAAGGCTTTAACACTTTTATAATCTATTTAAATGCTGACTCATCATTAGCTTTTGAATATGATGACTCTGTAAGTTCATTATCCATTAAATGAAACACAGCTTCTATTTATTGCCCCAAATGCAACTTTATCAAGTTCAAAGTCATGACCTTTGAGAGCACAAATACTTTCCTTTTCCTTTTTCTAAAGGATGGTCTGTCTTTAGATCTATTTCAAATTGTTTCCTTTGCCTGTAGTAAATCCCCATCCACATTCTTCTGGGCCTAAATGGTGTTACAAAATAGAGGCAGCATTCTTACAGAGTTTAGATGACTCTCTCACATGTAACTTCATTATTTCTATTTAAGCCACTTTGTTGTTATTCTTGGAAAATGCTTTGAAAAGTTTAAAACTCATTTACCCCTGTATTTTTGGCCTAGTGTGCCAAAACATCGGAATGAGATGCATAAAGATGAACACAATTTTTTTCTTGATTTCTTTTTTTAATTTATTTTTTTAATCCTCACCCGGAGACACTCTTTTCATTGCTTCTAGAGAGAGAAGAAGAGAGAGAGAAAAGGAGAGAAAGAAATGTTGATGAGAGTGAGAAACATTAGTTGGTTGTCTCCTGTTCTCACTCACACAGGGGATCAAATCTGCAGCCTAGACATGCATTCCAGCTGGGAATCAAACGTGCAACATGTTGGTTATGGGACAGTGCTCCAAACAACTGAGCCACCCTGGCCAGGGCTATTGCTTTTCTTTTTAAAAATATATATATTCTGCCCCTACTTTCATTTGTTCCATTTTCATGCACTGGGTAATAGACTAGAACAAAGGCTATTCAGTGCATGGAAGCATATTTTTATTTGCAGTCTCCCCCTGTATTGTGTTATTCTGTTCCTTTTCAGTTTTGTATTCACATCACTCTTTTGCCTTTGTTTTTCTTCTTGATTCCAGTAAAATGTAAATGGCATCACCCTGTACCTGTATTTTTCTCAGTGTTTCCATGACTTCCGAGCCAGCTGGCAGATTTCTAGTCCATGAGTGTTCTGTGGGTGAACACCTAAGGAGAGGAATGAAGGGTTAGACAATAATACGTATAAATAGCCCTTTCTATTCAGAGTTCTGTAAAACCTGGTTAAAACTTCATCAATTATTTTTGTGCCAAACAGAAGCTCTTTTGTTTAACTCAGATGTAATGTTATTATTATTAATGTTATTTATAAGGCTAAATAATTGGATGGCTCCCATGTATTTGTAGTAGGAACATGGACTGTATGTACTATAGCAATAGAGTGTCCATTAAAAGTACACAGGGCATTTTGCTTTGTCTCTAAGGAAAAGCTGACAATGACCTTTGGGAACTGTAAAAACTGTTGAACCAAATTCTGTTGATGGGAAAATAAAAATGAGATATAAGACATTGGGAAGAGTCTCTTTAGGGAATACCATGGAGAAACACTAATGAGGAGAGAGGTCATTCTATTAAAAAGAGCTACATGCAATTTGTGTAACTGTTCTGAAATACCTATTCTAGAAACATGCCTTATGATGACTTGTGAGCCAGAACTGCTAATGGAAATGGGTAAATTTACAAATTCTGTATAGATTATGATTGCAAAAGTTTAGCTTCAAAAAACAAGGTGTTGAAATGTAGTGAATGGTCAGGTGGGAAAATAAATCTCTCCTGCTAAAAGAACAGGCAGAGGAAAATGATACTAGCAATTGTTGTCATAATATAGATATCATCCTTGCTCTGGACCATGGAGGGGAATTGTCATATCGTTATAAGACACATGGTACAGAAGAATATTCCCAAGGCCTTGTAAGCAATTAGCATAAAGCTGTCATGAGGAATCTGTCCTCTTTAATATACTACTCTCTAATGAGTTGTTATTGGTACCTAGTATGCTAAGACATTCTGTTACATATCAGTGCTAGCTTGGGCTTACTTAATACTTTATAGTTTGCATTGTATCTTGACATACTTTATCTCATTGGAATCTTAGACAAGCCCTGGAAACAGTAGAAGCAGTTGTTATGCAATGCACAGAAAAATTGAAGCACATAGAGGTTATGGAACTTTTCACAGTCACATAAAAAAATCTTAGGCTCTGATTCCTCACTTGGCTGGCTTTTCACCAGCCTCCTTTTCTTAATGGTTACTGTGGAAAGACTGAAACTCAAGGACTAAGACATGAAAGAACCACCTTTCATGATTAAGAACCAGGTTCCTAAATAAAGGCTATCTTTCTTTAAATCAGAATTTGGCACACTATGATCCATGGACGAAATGTAGTGCACTGCCTTTTTTTGTCAGTAAGTTTTATTGTGTATGGTGTAAGTTAGTGGTTCAGTTTCTTCTTTTTTCTTTTTTGCATGTAGCTGTCCAGATCTCCCAACACCATTTGTTGAAGAGACTATTTTTAGTCCAATTTATGTTTCTTCCCCCTTTGTCAAATATTAATTGACCATAGAGACTTGGGTTTATTTCTGGGCTGTCTGTTCTGTTCCAGAGAAGGAGCTCCTACCCTTTCTGACAGCATGGATGGAACTGGAGAGCATTATGCTAAGTGAAATAAGCCAGGCAGTAAGGGACAAATACCATACAATCTCACCTTTAAATGGAATACAATCGACAAAAGAAAAATACAAACAAAATATAACCAAAGACATTAAAATTAAGAGCAATTTAACAATAGCCAGAGAGGAAGGGGGAGGGGACAGAGGGGAGAAAGGTTTTCAGGAACTACTATAAAGGACACATGGATAAAACCAAGGGAGAGGGTGGAAGCAAGGGAGGGAGGTGAGTTTGGCTGGTGTTGTGGGGAGGGGTGGGGAGAAAATGCAGACAACTTACATGAACAACAATAAAGTAGTTTAAAAAAAGTTTTCTTGAAACACAACTATACTCATTTGCTTATGTTTTGTCTATGGCTCTTTGTGCTACAACAGCAGAGGTGAGTAGTTGCAATAGAGACCACACAGTCTGCAAAGGCTAAACCACCTACTACCTGACCCATTGTAAAAACTACTTAACCCCAGCACTAAATAATTATCTAAATCATGTAGCATCTCTTTAAGCATACTTCTTCAAATTTTATGCTGCCGATTCTTAGGAAAATGTTTTTCTAACTTAATTTACTGAATCTTTGAGTCTCTGTGAAAAAAGGGTTGTAAATATACATGGCTTATGGTCATAATGATATGAAGTAAACTCTAACAAGCAGCCTTCAAACTTCAAATGATAAAGTGATAAATGTCATGAGTAAAATTAATAGAATTGAAATTAAAGATGAGGAACATACCATGTACTGAGTGACTATAAGTAATGGGACAATTTTTTATTATGCATTTCCATCCCGGGTACTTTCAGGACACAGAGCCAGCTACTACGGGCCTGCCATCACCTGGAACTGGTAGGCTGCTGTCGTGGGGTTTTACGTCCAAACTGGATAGTGTTAATCATAAAAAGTGATCATATCTGATTGCTCCTAACACAAAAAATTTTGTCAATTTTAAGGTTCTCACACATCAGCATATTGACTATTTTAATGTGCATATGTAACTTTTTAACTCCTTGAGGACGATGACAATTTTTTATTTTTATGTTTTATAGTGGCATTTGCTTAGAGAGCAATTGTCTAGACAGTTTCTGTGAACAGGGTTAGGAAGCCACATTAATTTAGAATATTTCTAGTGAAAACATTCTGTTCTTCCCTTGGTCTGTCAATCTCCATTGGCAGCCGCGAGTTTCCCACTCTAAAACAACCGTTCTTTTCTTAACTGAACAACAAAAACAGCAAGATAAAACAATGCTCAAGCACGTTGGACCCTTGCTTGGTTTGTAACTATAAAAACACTAGATTACTCAAATTAGTCTGTGCATTTTTGTATCAGGAGATAGACCTTCTACCCAGAAGACAGTCTGCAGAGCTGTAATGGACAGGATCCTGATGTAGGAATGGCAGCCAGGGAGGCAGCTCCCTGAGCAGGCAAGGTTGGCCTCCTGTGTACTTTTTTTTTTAATAAATTCTTTTTTTAAGATTTTATTTATTTATTTATCTTTAGAGGGGAAGGAGAGAGGGAGAGAAACATCAATGTATGGTTGCCTGTTGTGCGTCCCCTGCTGGGAGTTGGCCTGCAGGGAACTGGACTACAACCCAGGCATGCGCCCTGACTGGGAATCAAACCGCGATCCTCTGGTTCGCAGGCCCGCGCTCAATCCACTGAGCTACACCAGCCGGGGCCCTGGCCTCCTGTGTTCTTTGCTTCCTCTTTCTATGTCTCGTTCATGTCATCCAGTGGATTTTACTGACCATGCTGCCTCCAACTTCCCAAAACATGTATGCTGCCTAGATCCCTTTTTCCCAGTGAAATGCTGAGCAGCACATCTTAATAAAAACACAGTGTTAGTTAAACAATGAATTAATTTTTCTGAAAAATGCTTGAACGAAATGACAAAACTTCCTATACCCCTTTAAAATAAAACAAACGAGCATAAAGTTGTGAGTTGTATGGGATGTACTTTAGTGATATTAATTAGCCACTGGTGGAAATATTTGGGGAGTGAACACTTCTGGGTCTCTGTAAATCACATAACCACAGTGACTTCCTTTGCATCAATTTAATCTTGATGAGAGCCATTCCAGGACTGGAGGGAAGACATAGAAACCAAAAGGAGTAGGCTGGCATGGACCAGAGTCTGGAATCTGGATTTGAACAATGGGTCTGACTGGTAATTAAATTTGCTCACAGCCAGGTTCCATTTGTCTGTACCTTAAAACTAGAGGACCGTGCTGAGTCTCCATGCCAGGGAACCATGGACAGGGCAGTTTCCAAGTGTACTGCACTACACACAGGCAACAGGTAGGTTGTAACTTCTAAGTAGGTGGCACGTACCTTAGCAGCCTTAAGTTCCATTCAGACCCCAGGAGATGGATATACAGCAGGTGACAAAATAAGAGGTCTACAGGTTTAGGCTAGAGTCATATCCGGGTCACTCTGATCTGCCATTAAGATGTGACATGATCAAGACCTTACATCCTAGAATAATACTCTGTAGTTTAATTTATTCAGCTTAGGGTAGATAGGCGAGGGTTGGCAGGTGGCAGTTTGTAACCAGAAAAACAACTCATGTATGGAGGGCAAGGGACAAAGTATTTATGTGCATATTACTTTAAGTGAGTTAAAGAGATGGTTCTTTAAGAAAGTTTAACAGTAGTATGTGCACACTTGTAAAAATATTTAAAAATACAAATGGATAATAACAGCACTAACAATACTCCATAATTTTACTATCTAGGGAAAATGGTTATTTTTATATAATGTATAACTTTCTCTTTCTTTCCACCTGTCCATGTACTTAAGCAAATCTGAGTTTTTGTCTACATGTGCATTTTATCACTTATTTTTCTGATCTCCTTAAAAAGGACATTATTATCTCTCAGCAATGAATGCTGTTGTGTTTTGTCTGACTTACAAGTATGGGCCTGCTGGAGCACAGTCTTGTATAGGCTCTTCCGATACTGTTTCAATTGTCTGTGGACTTTATTGTGGACAACACCTATCCCTGGTGCAGGAAGACCTCATCACAGCCATAAAAGGGGACATAAAGAAAGGGATGTCAGTCCAGCTACCTTTGCCATCTGATAAATCATCCAAAAATTAGTAGCATCAAAAAATCCTTTATTAAGCTCATGGGTTCTGTGGGCCCCGTGGGGATGGCTTGTCTCTCTTGCCTGGTATCTGTGGCCTCAGCTAGGGAACCATGTACATTTGGGGAGACTTCACAGCTCACATATCTCTCTCATATCTGGCACCTGGCACCTGTTCTTGATGACTTGGGAAGGCTTGACTCCGCAGAGGCCACTGACCAGAGAACATGCACGTGGCTTTTTCGTGTGACCTGAGCTAGCTCACAGTATGGCAGCTTCAGGATAGGTAGAGTCCAGCACGGAGACTCCGGGCTCCAAAAGGTGACATTCCTGCAAATAAGGCACGAGCTTCACTGCTTGTATAATCTCACCTCACAAGTCACAGCATCACTTTTGCTAAACTCTCCTGGCTGTAAGAGTCACTCAGCAGTCAGATTCAAAGGAGAAGGGACAGACTCCAGTCCTTAGTGAAAGGAGCATCTGAGATTTTGCCATCTGGCCTACACTTTTTATAACTCCTCAAATCTTAGTGCGAATGGTGGGAAAGCAAATCAAGCTTCCTTGATGAATGATAATTGAAGGAAAAAACTTCCAGTTGTTTCGTTCAGTTTTGTATTTTTTAGCTCAAGGCAAAACATTACCTTACACAGTTCAAACATTAGAATAAGAAATAAAGAAGACAAAGTGTTCCCTAATGCTGTGGCCAAGAGAAGCCTAAAACCTTAGGATATATGGTTTTAGAGATTCAGAGATTATAACCTAGAACGAGTAAGAAAATGAATGTTTTGCTGACTCGTACTATATTTAGACACAAGCTGCTTACGAAGAGGCTGAGGTGTGCGAGGAGGGAGACAGAGGGCGTAGCTGGGGTAGAGGCTGGCAGGCAGTCAGGGTCGGGGGGCCACAATCATAGGAAGTAGGATGTTCTCCTGGGAGCAACTCTCACCCTTTCACATACCACTGGGGCAACTGACTCCACCCCACCGGCAATAACCCAAACAAAACCGCAACTTGCTTACTTTCAGTAATCATTTAAACAAGAAATTCAGATTGCTTAGGCTTGACTCTTGCAGTTTCTTGTAGCCAAGGTAACATTTTTTGTTTGTTTTTCAGAATAGCACACCACTCTGAAGCATAAATCTGCAATTAATCCTGCAAAACAACCCATGATAATGTTCTCTTTGGCATTATCAACTTCTGGTTTTTTTCCAGGTGCCTAATATATAGCGCTCTTAAAATGTTCCAGACAATCAAAATGCCACTTCGGAATATTTCTTTCCCCATTGGGTTTTTGTTTTTTCCATCATGTCTCTAAAATGGGAAAAAAAGGCGATGAAGAAAGGTAAAGAAAAACAATCTGACAGCTGGAGGATATAATAAAAACCTATTTTTAAAAAAATGTCTTACAGTTGTGCTCAAGTCAGTCATAGGTTTTTGTACCTAATGGGTACATGGTAATTTTTAGAAGGGCAAGTCTCTGGTGTCTTGTAAGTGAGGCCAGTGGAAAGACTTGCTATACACTGTGGGCAGGGATGTCAAACTCGTTTTCACCAGGAGCCACATCAGCCTCGAGGTTGCCTTCAAGGGGCTGAAATAATTTTGGGACTACTTTTTAGTAGTCCCAAATGTAACTACTCCTTAACTGTTAAGGAGTTGATGGCCCCTGGTGAAAATGAGTTTGACACCCTACACTATGGGCAATTGTTAATGAAACTTGCCCAGAAAAAGCCCTCCCACTGAGTTGAACACATGGGTTCCTAATTAGCAGAGTTGACCACACTGGCCAATTCTAGTACTTGTAAAGAAAAAGCACTCATCCCAGATCATACCTTTGCTTGAGATTGAAGTCAGCTAATGATGACTGAGCGCTGTTGGAGGCCACAGACCTGGGGCAGTTCACTTGCAGAAATTATTTGGATTTCCAGATTAGCAGAAGGAAAAGTTCTTTGGTGTTACAAACATTCTTAAGACAATGAAGAGTCATCTTTATTGGGACAAGTTAAAAGAGCAAACAAATATCCATCCCAGCTGAACAAATAGTGCACTGGATGGGGAAGGAGAAGAGAGGATACAATTGACTAATCACCATTCAGGAGGATGGTCGGGTTGCACCAGGGGCAGCCGTGAGGACGGCATGCCCACTGGCAAGGCTGGTCTTTAAACAGTAAGTGAGCAGAGTGAAAGTAAATAGCTATGAACTGCATTTGTATGTGTGAAAGACACGCACGCACATACACATGTGCACTCACGCACACAGGAACCCAACCATCCTCATTAGGCTTAGTCTAGTTTGTCAACAGCCAACTTTTCCCTCCCTGGATCATCTTTCCTTGGTCTTCTCCGGAGACCTCTTCTGCTTGTGTTAAGAACATGCTGGGAACACAAGTATCAGGCACAGCAAATATCTGCCATTTTAATTCCAAAAATCAAGCATAGAAAAAGTGCCAGCAGTTTCATGGTGGATGTTTGAGGACTGAGGTTGGGGAGAAGAGACCACCCCTCTAGGTGTTTCCTCCCAAGATAAGTACCTGCCACATGCCAAGACACGCAGTGGTTAAGGTAACGCGTCTTTTTTTATTTAATCCACCTCATGTCCATTATAGAGAAAACCAAGGCTCAGACACACGCAACGAATCTTTAAGGTCACACAGCTGGTACAGCAAGACTGGATCTGGGCCTAAGGAATTCATCTCCAAGTTCAGTGCTCCTCAAAGCAGTGTGTTCACCCAGGATCATCTTCCTGACTTCCATCAGTCTACTGGAATTTCCTAAACCAGCTTAAATGCCACCTCCTCCAAGAGCCTTCTTGATTTTGACTCCTACGTTCAGGCAGATTTAAGTCTATCCCTCTTATACATTGCATTTAACGCACTGCATTATATTACCTACTTATTTTTTAACTCTTTTTTATGCAGAAAGTAAAAAAAATTAGAAAAATGTAGAGAATAATGTGAAACATACCAATCTACCAAACACTTGGAGTTGAATTATTACTTTTTATTATGCACTTTGTTTCTGAAAAGAGTAAAGGACCAGCCATAATAAAGTTGAAGATCCTTTTGAGCCCAAACTTTGGTCCTACTCCACTCTTTCCATTCCCAAAGGCATTCATTAACTTGAACTTGATATATGTTTTTCTAGTTTATGCTTTTATATTTTTCACATATATCTACCCATAAATAATACATGGCATTGTGTGTTTTTAAAGATGTATTTAATGCCCTCATATTGTGTATTTTCTGTAATTTGCTCTTTTTTAAATTTAGTATTATCTTTTTGAGACACCATTAACATCAAAATACATAGTGAATTTCTTTTAACTGATAGTATTTTGTTATGTGAATGCAAAGATACTTAGTTTATCCAGTCCCTAGCAATACTTATTTAGGTAGTTTTAAGTTTTGGTTGTACAGAGATCCTTGCACATATTCTCTGAGTCTAATGTGTGAACATTCTTTCGAGTAATATACCTAAAAACAAAATTGATGGGATGCAGGATGTGGCGTTTTCAATCTTACCAGTTTCTGCCACATTGCCCTTTAGAGAGGTTGTACCAATTTCTACTCCTTCCTGCAGTGTAATGTGAGGGTGTTCATTTCCACACGTGCTTGCCAGTAGTTGAGACTGCCTATCTTTTAATGAGAATGTTTACTTCCATGGTCAATTGTCAGTTTCTTAAGGGGGTCATGCTTGATTTATAATTTTGGTATTTGGGGGGGTCCAAAATATGTAGCTATGTGGCTAATCTATACTCTGTTTGCCATTTATGCCATAACTAATTAGCCTACTGTCCCACTGACAGAAGGTTCCCCATAGTCTGTTGGAGTGTGTAGGCAACATCCATATCTCTCTGAGAGGAATTGTTCTTATTGTCTCAGAATATCTGAAATAAAGAAATTTTAAAAAGTACAGAATGGGGTTTGAATTATTTGCTTCAGAGCCAGAAATAAAACAACTCATCGGCCATTACAAGCAAATTAAGAACACTTAGTTATCAGGACTAATTGGTTAAAAGTTGAACTCAGGTATGCAAGAACATTGTTATGGGTTCCTCTTCATGTAGAGCAGCTACAGCAATGATATTAATGCGAAGGCAGTTCCCTGCTTTTATGCCATTCCATCCTCTGGGTATTAGCCACTTTTAGTTGTTCTTTTTCTCTTGTATGTTTAAAAGTCCCCCATCTCAACTGAATCCTCCCTATAGGTATATAACGATAATCACGCCTTATCTATCTTTTTAAAAATTCTCTTTCACCCCTCTGTCTCCATTCAGCTGCCTCATAGCTCTCAACCTCAACTCACCATTAGACCTCCCTAAACCATATTCTCCTTCTGGGTGTGCTGTATGCCAGCTGGGATTCCGATCTCTCCACTGAATCCTCTCTTACCAGTGCCCTACTGTTGCTCAATCCAATGGACATCACTGCAGCCATCATTATACCTAGTCTTTCTGCAGTGTTGAAAGTGTTGGCCCCTGCCCCCATGGAAGAACCTAGGTTTCAGTCAGCTCCTGGCTACACCTTTACAGTTTCATCATTTATTCAGCCAAGTGTTGGAGTTTCATAATGCTCAGCCTAGGCTCTCTCTTCATTTCACTTTATAGCGTTGTTCCTAGATTAATTCATTGAGGCTCACGATTTTTAATACCAAAATGTAGAGCTCAAGCCAATATTCCTTAAAGCTCTAGACCCCAATACATAGCGATCTACAGTTTAGACTTGGATGTCTTAAAGGTATCTCAATTACAACATGTCTTCAGTGACACTTCTCTCCTCCATACCTGTTCTCCTTTCTTTGCTCCATCATTGATGTCATAACCATTCATTTGGGATCACAAGCCGATAATGAAAGATATTCTTGCTTTTCCTTCCCTGACCCTTTACCAATCCTTTTACCTTGTTAATTTCACCTTTTTCCTGTTGCTCACATCTGCCCACTTCACTCCATCCCCCTGCCCCACCCTTGTTAACTTTTCATCCTCTCCTGCAAGGGCCTCCCAACTCATACTACATGCTAATTTCTCTCCTTAGAATTGCATTTGTTCCTATTACTACTATAATAACAAATTACCACAGATTTAATGGCCTAGAAAAACAAAAATTTTTTATCTTACTATTCTGGACTTCAGAAGTTCTAAAATCGAGGTATTGGCAAGACTACATTTCTTCTGGAGGCTCTGGGAGAGAACTTGTTTCCTGGTCTTTTCCAGTTTCTAGATGCCACCCGTGTTTCTTGACTCTAGCCCATTCCTTGCCAATCCCTGCTCCCCTTATCACATCTTCTTTAATTCAGATCATCCTCCCTTTTCTAAGGTCCCTTGATAATCCAGGGTATTTTTCTACCTCAATATCCTTGACATAATGCTATCTGCTGATGTCCTCTTTGCCATATAAGGAAAATATTTACAGCTCAGGAGAATTAGAACATGGACATCTTTGGGTGGCCATTGTTCTGACTACCACAAAACGCTCCTTCCTTCTTCTCTCTTCCTCTCTCAATTTGTTAACTGCCACTAAACCTGCAGATCTCAGCTTAGGTGTCACACCTTAAACTCAAGTTTGTCTGTAATTTTTGTATTTTCTTGATCCGTGTCCATCCACCCCACCAGTCAATATGTTTTATTAAAGCAGAAAGTATACTGGTTTTGCTCACTGATTTGTCCCCACACCCAACAAAGAGCCTGGTACATTGGAAGCACAACTATACCGTGAATAACTGAATGAACAGATAAGTAACAATGAGTCTTAGATTAAGTTCCCCAGAAAATAGACCTGGAGATAAAATACCAAGCCTGAGGTTTATTCCGTATGTGACCTTGGACCAACCCCATGGGAGAGTGAATGCAATAACAACAACAGCCTCTCCTAACACCATGGAGACCATTGAAACAGGACAGCATTCGAGAGGTATCTCAATTCAAAGACTGGGGCTAGGTCTTTATACCCCACGAACAGACTAGTTATATGATGAGTGCTGCCCCCATGCAAAGGACTTGACCATGAGTGAGGCAGGGGAAGGGCTTAGATGAGGCGACTCTGTTTGGCCAAGAGAAAATTGTAAAGAGCTAACGGAAATCTCACAGTGGCTGGGAAATCAGTGCCTCAGTTTCACCCGAAGGTCCAGCTGTCATACCCCAGTGCACACTCGCCAAACAGCCCTTTTCTCGGTGCTGCCAAAGAGCTCTGGTATAGGTGCTGCAAGGAGAAGACAGGTCTTTAATCTTCTTACTGCGAAGACGTTGTACTGCGGCTTTAAAATCTATCATTGGTTCTACAGTTTGTATTTGATTTGTTACACAATCATTTTTCTTTTGACTTGAGATAAATAATGAGACTTAAGAAAAATATATCCTTTTTAGGAAAGTTGAAATAATTGAATTATGTTTAGAAAAAAAGAATCTTTTTTTGCTCAGAAATACAGAAATAACAGGACATTTTTTTCTGTTAGAATTTTCAGATTCCCATTTATTTTTCTCCAGTTCACATTAATTTTCTTATTAAGATAAATGACAAGTGACATTATTTCAACTATGGCCACACTGACAATTACAAAATAGGTTGTTATTTATTTTTGAAACTTTTGCTCATATAAATTGGAATTCTATTGTTTTCACTGTTTTTTTTATTATTTTGCAGAAAGTCAATCTTTTTTACTGTGTCTGGGACTGTTAAGTTTTTCTTTTCTATTTTTAAATTTTTATTGCATTTTTTACATTACCTTTTAGTCCCATTATACCCACCTACCCCCCAGCAATCACCACACTGTCGTCCATGTCCAATTGTTTTCTTTAACAATTGACTACAGGAAATGATAATCCTTCGAGAAAATTGTCTCGAAGTCTGATCAAAACACTGAATAACATTAAATGTATCTGTGGTGAAATGATAAAGAATAAAACTTGTAAAAGAGGGAGAGTTTCCTTTGAAACTAATTAATTCAGCAGATAAGTCAGAGAACAGAAGTAGGAATTAAATGTTCATTTTTTCCCCTGAGGAAGAGAGGCAGACTGGGGACAATAATGTGATGTATTGTTTTATCAAAAATTGCAATCTGCAGAAGGATCTAAAACTAGGGTTGATAAAAGATATCCCCAAAATACTGAAAAGAAACAAATATGGAAAGCCTTTATAGATGTAACTATTGAAACACTTCTTGGAAAATGGTAGATTTAGAAGTACTTGTACCTGTAGAATAAAAGATTATTACACCAATAACTGAGCTGCTAATCAAGGAAGTTTAAGATATAATTGGAATGTTTAATATGATATGAAAAAGCTCTTGTATGTGGATATATGGCAAATGAGAATTAAATAGGTAGTTTTATGTATAGAAGCAGAGAAATGTGCTGTTGATAGAAAATTAATTATTTTCAAGGGAAGCTCAGTTTGGCTAAGTGAACATTTATTGAGTGTTTATTACTGTGTCCGGGTCGTTCTGCTAGGGCAAATGGATACAATACCTAGACAAAGCCAGTTCAAGGCCATTAGACTCAATACTGGTACTTCTGTTGAAACCAAAGATAAAATGTAATCATTTTCATCCCAGTGAGACTCCAGTCTTTTAAACTGAATATCATATAAAACATGAGCACATTATATAGTACTGTAAACTTGTGAAACCGAAAATGCTAAATTATGTGTGGATACATGACCACATTTACGAATCAAACATAAAATTTGAATTTGTTTTTGCTTACTACACACTTACTAAAATATACAGATCATAGCCACTAAATAATAGCTAAAACTAATCATTTCAATTTACTTTATACTTTTTTCCTATTATAAAAATATTTGAATTAACATAGTTGTATCTAAGTGTTTTCTCTAATTATGATATTTTATTAGAATATATTTTAGCAAATATAATTACTGGATCAAGGATAGAACATTTTAAGGTGTTTAATAAATATTATTAAATTACTTTCCAAAGATACTATGAGTAACATATGTACTTATCAGAAATATATTTTTATTGAATTTTCTGTTTTTAAATTTTTCTTTTGTCTCCAATTATTTTAACATCTTTTAATGATCTGTTATTCCCTAGATAATAAGTTACCTTACATTTTTTCAGATTATGGAGACAGATTTATCTGAATTGTTTCTCTCTTTCATGGTCAGCGCTCCACTCCTACTATCTTAGCCAGCAGACTTTATGTTATTACTTATGCTCATGTACCCTTTCTCTCCCCCTTTCTCCTCTCTCCTATCTTTCCATCATGGTCATTCTCTCTGGCAGGTGAGAAGGTAGTAGCATGATTAGTATGTAAGTCTAAGCCTCATCTAATTTTCTGGTTATCACTGATTTTAGATGGGAGAAAGTCTAGTGATGCGAGGCTTTTGCTGACACATATTACAGACAGGGATGAGGGAAATTTTCTACTTTACCTGAGCTTTATTCTCTCCCTACAAAGTATGTTATCTGGAGGTCATGTGGAGGTCATGTTTTCTCTGAGTGTTAGGTATTTTCAGGAGGCACTGTAGTCCTCAGTGAATCCCCTGGAATCCCCTGGAGTCACGTGGAGTCACGTGGTCTCTGGTTAGCAGCCCCCTCCTCCCCTCACTCACGGCCATGTCTAGGAGTCTAGGTCAGTGGAAACGAGTGTGGTTGTGCTTTTCTTCTACTTCGCCCCTGCCTCTCCCTCCTTTTTGTGGTTTAACGCTTACACCTTTCTTTTTTTTTTAATTTTTATTTACTTATATTCAGAGGGCAAGGGAAGGAGAGGGAGAGAAACATCAATGTATGGTTGCCTCTGGTGTGTCCCCTGCTGGGAACTGGCCTGCAACCCAGGCATGTGCCCTGACTGGGAATCGAGCCGCGATCGTGTGGTTTGCAGGCCCGCCCTCAATCCACTGAGCTACGCCAGCCAGGGCTGCCTTACACCTTTCTGTTCTTGTAATCAAAGCTTTGTTACACGGCCCTTCAGGACTGTGATGCCTACCGTCACAAGGACGTTTAGGGCTTATGTCAGCTTTCGGTATAATGCTTTATTGTGCTTCAATTTTATTGGATTGGGATAGAATCTATAAATGTGGCTTGAGTTTATGATGCTTGCTCTGTATCATATAATATAGAAATTTCTTTTCTATTTTTCTGCCCTCTTAATGTATTTAGAATAATAGAATAAAACTATCATTGACCATAACTCTAGGTTTAACTAAAGGTTCTCAACCCTTTTCTAAATTAATCTAAGTATATTATGTTTATAATTTAAAAACAATAATAATAATTTTTAAATAAAAAATTCCTGCTTTAATTACTACTCATGACTTGAGTCTTAGCTATGAGATAAATCACTGCTCCAGTTCATTGAAATTTAGGTAAAACTTGACGCTTATATCTTGAAATGTAAAAAATTAAACAAAATTAAATTCCAAAATTTTACTGAACCTCATGAAGATGTTTCAAAGCTCATGGAAATGTTACCTGAATTATACTTGAATAAAGGACGAAATGGCATTTTATAAATGTTTGTACAAAAGAGTAGGAAAGATATCTCAAAACACCAATTCAAAAGGATATATGCACCTCTCTGTTTACTACATCACTATTTACAATAGTCAAGATTTGGAAGCATCCCAGTGCCCATTAGTAAATGAGCAAATAAAAAAGCTGTGGTACATTCACACAGTGGAATACTATGTGGCAGTAAAAAAGAGAAATCTTTCCTTTTGTAACAGCATGAATGGATCTAGAGATTATTACGCCAAGTGAAATAAGCCAGTCAGAGAAAGACAAGTACCATATGTTCTCACTTATATGTGGAATCTAGTGAACAAAATAAATTGACAGGCAAAATAGAACCAGAGAAATGGATACATGGAACAGACTGACATCTGTCAGAGGTAGGCGGGACTAAATGAAAGGAGATGAAAGGACCAGTCAAAGAACATGTATGCACAACCCATAGACACAGACGACAGTGTGGTGATGGCCAAAGAGAGGGGGGCAGAGGATGTGTGGGGGTGGGCAAGAGGGTAGGGAAATGGAGATATCTGTAATAGTGTCAACAATAAAAATAAAGCAAAAATATTTTTAGCAAAACAGAATAAAATAGCAATGGAGTTGTGACAAGATTAACTAAAATATTGTCACTTAATGGACCATTGCTTTGGAAATTATTTTTTAAATAAAAACTTGGTTAGAAATATAATAAAGAGCTGTCGTAAAAACACTTCTCTTTGCCACCGTGGTTATAGCGGTAATTAAATAATTTTTATTCCAATGCAAATTATGTCTTACAATACTTGAATGGATATGATTTTTACTTCGTGCAGTTCTTAACATTGTCACTATTTTTATTTTATTATTATATTTTTACAGTCCCAGTCTAGACAGGAATGACATGAAAGAGCTTCTTTTGATCTCACTATTTAGGGAAAATTTAAAAACCAAATTAGTTAAAAATATATCAGTGACTTTAATCTCCAAAAGGCAGTCTGTTCGCACACATACCCCAAAATGGTGGCTTGTCAAGCAATGCCATTCACCTATATTTCTGTCCATTAAGATGTTTTTTCTATCCTTTGTGACTGAACAAAGGATGGAAACAATTGACTATAGGAAATGATAATCCTTCCCAGTTCCATGGATGGAACTGGAAAGCATTATGCTAAGCAAAATAAGCCAGGTGGTGAAAGACAAATACCATATTAGGTTCCATTAACTGGAACCTAATCAACAAAACAAATAAACAAGCAAAGTACAACCAAAAACACTGAAATACAGAACAGGCTGACAGTGTCCAGAGAGGGGAGCAGAGGGAATTTCAGGGGAAAAGGAGGAGAGTTTACAAGAACAAGTATAAAAGACACATACACAGAAACTGGGGGTGAGGGTGGGGGGTGGGCTGGGATGGGTGTAAAAAACAGAAAACTGTACTTGAACAACAATTAATTTTTTTAAAAAATTCAAAAATAAAATAAAATAATAAAGTGTTTTCCAACAGAAAAAAAAAAGATGTTTTTCCATTAATGTCCATTAAGAGAGTTTTCCAAGGAGGGGACATGGAGCTGATACTCAGTCTTAGGAAGGAGAGCATGAAAAAGGCAAGTTTTGTGGTTATCAGAAGAAAAAGCACCTTCCTATCTTTCCTGGGAGAGCAAACAGTGTGAATACCAGAAAATGAACATCACTGCTTTTGTCTTGCTACTCCCTGATCACTTACTGGTGTGAGACTGTAAAGATTTGAACAGGCAGTGTATGCTCTATTTTTCTTGGGCTGTGTTTGAAGGAAACAAGTAATTTAACTTTTTAGGCAGGAATATGTCAGAACATACGAAAAGCAGATTGATTTGGAAGGAAATGAGTTAGATGCATTCTTTGCACTTCAAAAGATTCTGCGAAATGAAAGTACATCTGTTTCTAAACAGTTCCTCAAACCACAAAGCAATTGAAGGTCAGCAGATGAAAATAGCAACCGAAAGGTGTTAGACATCTAGAAATTGCACTCTCTGAGGGCTCCAAATAAAGTCAAAGAATGGGCATATAAGTGATCATCTTACACTGTTTCTATACACAGCACTAAACACCACTCTGAAGTAGAACACTCCTGGCCATCTGAAAATGATGGAATGTCACATATCATTTGACATACAAGTGACAAATTTTTATGACCATATGATATTGTCAATATAAACAATGAAATCAATAAAGGTTTATCTCTTTCTTAAATTCTAAAACTGCTTTAAAATGCTTGCATTGCCTTTAAATTACAATAATTAAGATTTTAGTACTTTGATAAGGATAGATCAAGATTCCTATTTTCTGGAATGTTCATTCAATGAAACATTTAGTGAGTAAGCTTATAGAATTGTATGTTGCCTTTAGTCTTAAAAAAAAAACAAAGAAATCAATTAATTAAAAAAAACCTCATTTAACAGGTGTGGAAACTGTACCACAGAGGGGTGAATGGCGTTCTCATTCTCCCACCAACCAGATCTGGTGCTATGCATCATATCATGTTCTCTTCCATGACAGTCCTTCTAGGCAGGAATGATACTAGGGACACAGTAGTTCCCCACTCGTGGTTTTGCTACCCACAATTTCTGCTACCTGTAGTCAACCACAATCTAAAAAAGTGTATGGAAATTTTCAAAAATAAAGAATTTATCATTTTTAAATTGTACACTGTTCTGAGTAGCATGATGAAGTCTCATGTCATCCTACTCTGTCCCACGAGACACATAACTCCTCTGTCTACATCTCCACACTGTGCACACTACCCCACCTGTTAGTTAGTAGCCATCTCAGTTGTCCAATCAGCTGATGTAGTGTCTCAGTGCTCCGTTCCAGTCATCTTTATTTTACTTGGCAATGGCCTCAAAGTGCAAGAATGGTGATGCTGGCGATTTAAATGTGCCAAGGAGAAGTTGTAAAATGCTTCCTTTGAGTGAAAAGGTGAAAGTTCTTGATTTAACAAGGAAAGAAAACAATTGTATGCTTAAGTTGCTAAGATATACAGTAAGAAGAAATCTTCTATTCATTAAATTGCCTCGTTTGTAAATTAAACTTTATCATAGGTGTGTACATATAGGAAAAAAGATGGTATGTATGAGGTTTGGTAAAATTCAAGATTTCAGGCATCCCCAGGGTCTTGGAACACATACCCTGTGGATAAGGGGAGAATACAGTATATGTGTCGATATACTGGATGCTAGGCTAGGGAAAGAATGACAAGACCACTGAATTAGTTAACAGACATGAATGCCTCTTATATTCTGTATATACTCCTACAAATTATGACTGTATAATTCCAAACTTCAGGTTGTTTGTCGTTAATATTCCTTCTCCCAGTGTTACCAGCTTGCCCTTAGACTAGTCAAGAGTTTCGCCTTCCCAAACCACATGGTCTCAGAGTTTTGTTCTCTGCAGGACAAGGCAGGTTATGGCCTGCAGGTTGGCATGTATTTTGTTGCATGTAACTAAAAACTTACCACCACAAGTTTACAGAATAAAGACATTTAATTACCTTACATAGCAAGATGGTGCCTATTAGGCCTCAGAGTGAAAATGTCAAGTTAGGCAGCAGGATATTTGAGTCTGGAGCCAGGAGAAGAGGCCGGGGCTGGAAACACGGATGGGATGAGATGAAGCTTCACAGGAGGATGAATAGAGAAGAAAAGCTGACGACTTTTGGCCGCCCTGATATTTGGAGATTGAGAAGAGGGGAGAGAACTGAGAGGGAGAATATAGAGCATGAACTGGAGAAACCAGAAGGTGTGGCAGCATGGAAAGATCTCAGGAAAGGAACAGTCTGCTGTGTCAACAGGCGCTGGGGCGTTAACAAAAAGAGTTAGCCAATTAACATCTGTTTCATATTTTAAAACCTCTTAAACTGAATGGATAGTTTTAAACCTTAGGAATATTAATCATCCTAGTTGTTGATTAAGGGATAGGAATAAATTTTGTATCCTTCAGAGCTCATTCCCAAATGACTTTCTATCATAAATGAATGAATGAATAAATGAAAGAAAGAAAGAAAGAGAAAGAAAATAAAAGAAAGAAATCTTCCAATAAATATATCAAGTAGAAAAATTTCTTCTTCAGTGATACATTGGAAAAATACAGAGAAACAAAATTGAAAAGCTAGATGTGTAGACAGAGAGGGAAATTCATAAAATATACCCCCGGGGGGAACTTTCTAGATGCCAAGCTATCTGGGCTACTACATATTAAATACTTAATGTTATATGTTTAAGCTAGCTGTTATTAAGGGAGCAATGTTTTAGCACATGCTCCAGGGTCCAGGGACATGAAGACCACCAGTTTATTTAATTATCTGGGTATTTAATTACCTAGCTTGGTATCACAATCACCGTGAAATGAGAAGTGAAACCTTCGTGTGCTCGTTCAGGGTGTGCTAATGACTATTCCCTGTGTACTTTCGCACACATTACCTCTTTTTAAATACTGAAATAGCTTTGTGAAGGAGTGTTTCCAAACCTTTTTAGAATAGAAGAGAACATATTGTGTTTCAAATTGGTTAAGTAACTTGTCCAAGGTCTCACAGTGAGCAAGTGCTAAGGACAGGATCTGGGCATACACCTGTCTGACCCTAACTTCTGTCTCCTTTTTACTGTGGGACCTTTTGACTCCATGGGGAAGGGGTACCTAGAATCTATATTTCACCTCCTTAGGCAGCTTTCACACTTTTAGGGTGTGTGGAACAGAGCAAATGAGGGTCCCTTAAGTGCCCAGGAAGGTTTGAGGTCTATTTAGACCTGAGACTGTCCATGGGCAAGAGGCCTTAGCTGATGATTCATTGTGATAGACCTGGGGCCTTAGGAGGATGCAAAAGGGGAGCGAGTGCAGGTGAGACCCCAAAGAACACTGGAATCCTGGGACAGAGGAGAAGGGGTGTCAGGCTATAAATGATTCTTATTGACTTGAACCCTCTGGTATCCAAAAGAGTTGTCATTTCTTAGACTTACTTCATAGCTTTAGGGCAGAGAACTCTGGGACTGAAGGTTCAGCCCAGATACTTTGGAGGTAGCCAGTCTGTGGTGTTGGGACCTCCTTTAGCACAAACTACGTTATAGTAAGGTCATGATCTCTCTCTCTCTCTCTCTCTCTCTCACCCTCCTCTCTCTCTCCCTGCCTTCCTTCCTTCTTTTTGTGTGTGTTCCTATTTATGATTTTTCTCAAAATTCATATGTTGAAGGTACAACCTCTATACCTCAAAATGTGACCCCATTTGAAAATAGGGTCATTATAGATCTAATTAGTTAAATTAAGATGAGGCCATTCCTAATCCAATATAACTGGTTTCCTCATAAAGAGGGGAAACTTCGACAGAGAGACAAACATACAGGCAAAGGTAGAGATGCTTCTATAAGCCAAGGAATGCTAAAGATTGTCAGCAAACATGTGTGTGTGTGCCTACATTTGTTTTCCTGTCTAGTTTTAGTTTCTACTGGAAAGTTCTACAATGTCAGGGAAACCACTTCATCCTACAACCTGCTTACTATTTTAAATTATCAGGAGTGTGTGTTTCTTAATATTTTTAGCTTCCCTAGTTCTCAGTAAAATGGTCAGCAAAAACAATATGAATTTGAAGTCATCTCTTATTGTTTCGAATTTCATCAGGATGTATACTGTAGTCAAGTGATGAGTTAGAGCAAGAGTGAGAGAAAGCAAGTGAGAGGTTGTGGGTGTGGGTGTGATTCGAAGAGAGAACACATCAGTTTTCTCACTGATGAAGTCACTGCTTCATGAAGAATGATGTGCTCTGTTCCACGAGGCACTTATCACTTGCATCAGGAGGAAGACTGGCTTCTCTCTGGGTGATAGAAATCATAAATAACTTCAGACAAGGTAGGCTGCTTATTATATGTAGGTGTATTCACAAAGCTTGTAGTCAACTCTCCTGGAATAATATAATTGGAGCAGCTGTCTATTCTGCTGTTTGAAAGTTCATTGACACAGGAGGGCATTTTGTTGGCAAAATCACAAGTGCTTGATTCAAATCACAAGTGATCAATTCAAATCGCAGTCTAACATTCAGAATCAGGCTGGGGGTTTCCTGGTGAATGTGGTCCTTTCTTGCTGCTTCTCAGACCCCCAGGCAAGTATTAGAAATCATATTATTGTAAAATAAGAAGATCTAACCTCTGCAGAAACCCATGAGTGAACATCACATGGAAGTCTGTACCTCCACAAATTACATGCAAAGTATCTTCTCTCTATAGGTATGTGTGTATCTTCACAGTGAGACTCATAGCTGTAGTGAATTCTCCAAAGGTTCTATGACTCCTTCGCTCCCACAAAGAATTTTTAAGCATAAAAAAGTACCATTTAAGTTCTTAGAATATGTGCACTATTTGGCCTTTTTTTTCTTTTTGCTGATGGTCATCACAGGGGCATGGGGCAAAGATGCCAAGGGTATATTTTTGTGAACACAATCATTAAAAGCACCAGAGATCACAGGGCCTGTGTGTGCAATGTGCTGTCATAGGAAAGAAAACCACTCCACTTTACAAAAATACACCACGCAGCACGTATGAGTAGCTGGACCATGCAATGAGTGACCAGTGTCTTGATGTCTAGAATGACATTACTCACTAAATTTATCAAGGATCCGAAGTCTGTTGGAAGTTACCATGTGTACATTGAACTTTGTGTATTTATGAACTTCTGTCTTTGACCGAAAGCAGACATAATTCTAAGCTAATGTCATTAGTCAGATGCCGGCGAATCATCGTCTTGTTGGAACTCATCTCGGTAGTCACAGGTTAGCTCGAGTCATCAAAACTGTCAGTATGTTCGGTTCTGGAGAAATATGAGGCAAAAGACAGTTTGGTGAAATTCTCTTACCTTATTAAGTTTTACCTAATGTTTATATTATTCACTAAGATTCTTGGAGTTTTACTTACTTATAGGGCCAAACATTATTTATTATTGTTGGTATTTTGTTTTTTGTTTGAAGTTGCAAAAGAAAAGACCAGATATGAATCTGTCAGGGGAGGTTAGATTTTGTCTAGTTCAGGAGAAAAGGCTAGAGTGAGACTTTGGTGCTATCCAGTCTAATACTTCTATTGGTAGTTTTATTTTGACAATGTTTTTGACTTAGCTTTGTGTTTAAGAACTTTAAAAAGTAGTTTTAAAAACATGAATAAAATTCAACATAAATGAAAATTAGGAAAAGTAGTGCTAGTTTTACATATCCTGAATATATAATTATCTCTTAAAAATAAATAAGGAAAAGATTACCACAATTTTAAAATATCAATAAAGGAAGTAGTTCACCAAAAAAACAAATACAATTAAATGATCAGCCCTGGCTAGTGTAGCTCAGTGGACTGAGCACAGGCCTGCAAACCAGAGGATCATGGTTCAATTTTCAGTCAGGGCACATGCCTGGGTTGCAGGCCAGTTCCCAGCAGGGGATGCATGAGAGGCAGCCATACATTGATATTTCTCTCCCTCTCTCCTTCCCTTCCCCTCTAAAAAAGATAAATAAATAAAATCTTTAAAAAATGATCAGTATATGAAAAATTTCAACTTTATTTAAAGAAATTTAAAATAGTTATTTTTTCATACACAACATTTAAAATGTAAAAATAATTTTAAACGTACTAAGTGTTTCAGATTTGAGAAAATTGTGGTCTCATAAATGTTGAGAGAAAAAATGGTTCTGTTAATTTGAATGGCAATCTGTCAATAAATCACAAAAGCTCTAATATGTACATACCTTTTAAGTCATAAATTACATTTGTAAAAACGGAACCTAAGGCAGAGATTAGAAGTTCAATGAAAAGTATATTCTCTATAATAATATTTGTAATAACAAAATTTTTAAATTTTTTATTCTCCAAAAATAATTATTTAATTGTGATACCAGCAAATAATGAAATATTAAGCAGACAATAGAAATATAAATGTGAAATTACATTTATAACATAGGTATTTTTGCAATGTTACAAAAGATAGAAAATGGATTATGAGACTCTAAAATTATGACTGCATTTTTGCATAAATACATCAATCTATCATCTCTCTACAAAATGTAGGAACAAAATCTAAAAGTGTGCATGGCAAATGTTAACAGTGGTTATTTCAACATAGTGAAAATATGAGTTGTTTTTATACTCATTTTTCCAAATGTCCAACTTTTTCTACAGTGAGCACCTATTATTTGTGAAACAGGAGTACAAATAAATTTTTTAAATATAGTATATGTTTTTCTTCATTCTTTTAGCATTGACAAACTATTTGAAGAAGCTCTAGATATTACCATTGTAGTGTATTATTTTTAAGAGAAAAATATTGAAGTACCTTCGGATTTAAAATTCTATTGAAAAACAGAGTTTTGACAATTTATGATAAAGTAGAATAAATAGGTAAAAGTGAATAAGATAAACATTAAATAAAACACAATCAGCACATTAAGTGGAACAAAGGTTCCAATGATTAAGCCAGATTTTCCAAGTGCCAGTGGAAGGTCATTTTACCCAGGCCATACTTGGCTAGTTTCATCCAATAAAAAAATGTTATATGGAAACATAGTTCCACCTCTTAGATAAGAGATTCTCCTATACCCCTCACCTTATCCACTTATGTGAAGTAACATAAGTATCCACTTATGTGAAGACTTATGTGAAGTAACAAAAGACAAACTGATTACTGCAGCCAAAAAGTAGAAAGGTCTCACTTAGCCATAGCAGCAAGATTGAGACCTCTTCTAATTTCCACAGATTTAAAACTTGCTGCAAAATGTGTGGCACTAGCTCACCCTTAATTAGTCCCACGAAGATTTTAGCTGAGGTCTCGGAAATGCTTTCTTCATAGCAGCCACGTAGCTTTGAATGGGAGGAAAGTCTTTGATCAGTAAGAACCTTGGCGAGCGCGGTTTTAAAGGATTCTGTCTACGTTTGTGCAAAGCAAGGTTATTTAGACGAACTCCAATTCACAATGCCAAAATTTCACAGCATTCCTCCGGGGGCAGTAGAGGGGCTCAAGAGAAGCTCCTTTCCTTGTTTTACCCCCAGTGTGGTATCTTTAAGCAATTTTCTATGTGTGGATTGCCAAAGAGTTCTGAAGTTTCCGCACCTCAGTCTTGGGAACGAATAATGGATCAAGCCTTCATGGAAAACAGAAAGGGGGAAAAGCCTGCTAATACCTTACTCAGCTTTTAATCAGTGAAACTGGGATTTTTTTTCACCCAAAGGAAAGATAAAATCTTCACTTAGAAAATTTCTATGAAACACTATTGGATGTTAGTTTTTTATTTATTCTTCATGCCATTAAATATTCAGCAAAAGTAATTACATGAAACCATGATTTTATTCAAATCAATAAATATTTTAACAGTCTGCATTTACTATAGTCGTGTAACATCTCTGTTTTAGAAAATAGAAAGGCAATAAAGGTTACTATTACCTTTCTATTCAAAGAGAGACACTTTTTATATTTTTATGTTTTCTAATCTGTGTCTTTATGTACATGCTATTTTTGCACTTTGGGATCTAATTTCACATACTGCTTTGCAGCTAGATTTTTATTTTACATTCTGCTTTGTAACTAAATTTTCTGACTTTTAAAATAAGAAGCTATAAGTATTTAAAACATATCCTGAAGTATCCTTTGAAAGAAAAAAATTACTACGTAGTTTTTCTTAATTTACTCAAATCCTCTCTCTGCAAATGTGTGAAAAGGGAATCAGCGATCTAGGCACTGTGAGAATGCAATGATTAGTAAGATACAGTCTCTGATCTCAGTCAGCTTATTTTCTAGTAGTGAGAGGTCTAAAGAATAGTAACAGAAATACAGATGCCTACCATCAGGCATGCTAAGAACAAAGAAATTTAGGCCGTATTTATGAAATGTCAAGGGATAAGAGAGCACCTTTGATAGTGAGGATCAGAGGGACCATTTTAATCAATCAGCATGATGAAAGACGGTTTCTTTCTCAATGTGGCTGTGTCAAACTCATGTGAGTGAGTACCTATTAACTGCCTAGAATAGTGCCTATCACATTCTAGGTGCTCAATAGGCTTCCCTATTATTATTGTTGTCGCTATTGTGAACACAATAATTATATAGCAATTGGAAGAAAACATTGACTATGATGCTATCTGTTTGAACCCTCTTCCCACATCAAGCCCCAGATTCAACGGGTCATGCATTTTCTGTAGCAAATGGTCTTTGAGACCCAGCCACTGTGTTCACTGATGTCAAGAAGTCCAGCTGTCTCTCATCCATTAGGCCCCAATTAACATTTGCCCTTCATTTTCGGTTGCCTAAAATGGTCCAAGAGGCCATAAACATGATTAGAGTAATTACTTCAATAAGATAGTCCCGTAGTCTTCCATGTTGGTTTAATAACTGCATCTTTATGCATTAGAATCACTTATAATATCTATTTTAAACCAGTGACAATTATTTCCTTTTATTATTGTCCCCACTCTGTTAATATGTATTTATCTTATTTCAGTCTCTGCAGCTTTGAAATAAGTACTTACTAATCAAAATCCATTTCAATGCTGATATCCCACGTTCTACATTAAGGAAACTAAAAGAATGCCAAGCAGCCAAGTATACAAAGGTTGTTTTTCTCTTAATTAAAAGTTGGTTTATTCATATAATTCGTTTCCTGGGATGTTATGTGGAGGTATTAAAATTAGGTTCAACGAGGATAAGGTTATTATAGGCATAACTAAAGCTTCATGTGAGTCTTGTTTAATGGACTTTACTCAGTGATAGATGACAAGTTAGTATATTGTGTTCAGTTGTTCATTAATAACCCTGCAAATTTGTAGAACTAAACCTCCGTGTGTGGAAACAATGGTTTCTCCTCCTGACTTGGAGTGCGAAGGATCCCAAACACAGCTCGGAAATCATTTCCAGGTCTGTGTGTTCATTGGCTTTCAATCTTCCTGCAGGCCTTGATGTGTGTGCCTCTTGGAGGTATATTGGTTCATGAGCCAGTACAAATTCTAAAATGTGATGAAGTTAGTGGTTAGAGGAGAGGGGCTTCCTGAGGGGCCAAAAATTAAAACTCTATAAGCACAAAAATGTAGGAAACAGTGAGAAGATTTTGTGAACCATAATGTAAATTGGCTCTGCCTCCAGATAACGCATTGACAATAAAAATCCCGATTACACTAGGGGAAAGAGTCTAGGCGTTCTCTGTCACAGAAGCCCAGAGCCACATATGTCCATTCCCATAACTAATCTCCTTCACAGAGCAGATCAAAATGTATAGGGAATCTCTGGGGGAAAATATTTTAGGTGTTTATTGAGCATCCTTAGAGGTAGATCCTGTAAAAGTTTTAGGAATAAGACTCAGAAGTACGTTCTATACCCCCACCCTTTTACACACACACACACAAGCACATGCACAGTTGTGGGTATCCTGCTGTCTTTACTGGGCTGAAGTGAATCGAGGTGGTGCCCTGCAGCTTAGAGGGCATGACAGCAAGCCAAGGACACCTACAGCATCCTGACATGAATCTTTATATTGTTAAAACAACATGCGAAGGGAGCATAGACATCTTCTGGTTCAACTTTCTGTTTTATAAAAGAGATCCAGAGAAGCCAGAGAAGAAAAGTCATCTGCTCCCAGGGTAGACAATATCGGTACCTGAACTGGAACATAAACACAGTTTATCTCATCTTGGTTTTATATATTTCTGTTATGTCAAGGTGATTAAAAAACAAAGATTATTCAGTATAGATCCCCCCACACACACTGGAAACAGCTTTCTTCACTTCTTTACATTGAAGACCCTGCCTTATGAGAAAGGAAGAATGAAATCTTGCAAAAATGGATGAGGTAAAATGGGGGTACGGGGATCCCCTCTAGGAAAACCAGATAGATACCCATGCTTTTGGTGAGTTTTACAGAGGAAAGGAGCTTCACTGAACAGTGATGGTATTCAGAATTTGACCCCTAAATGGGGCCAATCAATAATGCACAGAGATGCTGACTTTGCCTTTTTGTGTAATGTAAAAGTTTCCTTTGTGTTCATACTAACAGAAATTACATGCTGCAAGACCAAACTCAAAAGTAAACAAGTGCTTAGCAAAACAAAACAAAACAAAACAAAAACATTTCTCTATCTGAAAGGGGTAAATTGTTTATACTACATCCCTGGCTGACATCCATGGCAAATAACCCAACGTATGGTATAATTTAAGCATTGATTGTCTTTAAAGATAGTTCAAGAAATTCCGCAGAATTCAGTGCCAAGACATCAAATAAGTCTGTTTCTAGTGAGATCCCAAAACAGGAAATAACTCCCTACAATTTACACAGAAGAATGTAGGCTATTTGCTTCTGTGGAATCTGACTTGTTTTCTGAACCTTATACCTGTTTAAATATCGTATTTATGGCCCAAAGGAAGAGAGTTATAGTATAATGGCAGGTCAATTGAGGTGGCAAACTACCTAAAAAATGCCAGCATAGATTTGGGGCTATGAACATCAAAACAGTAGAATATGGCTTTCTATAAAGTTCAGGTTCATGGCAACAAATTTCCCTCTCACATCTTATCAAATCTCAGGCACCTGCCTATGAAATTGGCAGAAGAAAGATATTCCATGCTGACAATTATAGGTTTCTCATCATCTTGCCAACTTGCTTTGTCTCCACAACCTGGCAAAATATAGCTACTGGCAGAAAAGTGAATATTTGAAAATGATTACAGTATATAGAGATTTTGGTTTCATAATGTTTAATTAAGTAATTTAAATACTGTTTTAGCAGGAGGGATAAATTTGCTTTCTACTTTATAATATATAGTGTGCTCTCTAACTTGAGTACTTAGCCCACCGGTACCTCAAAAAAAGAACGAGAATGGGATACTCAGTGAACATTATCTGTAACAAGGATAAGTCAGCTTAAATATTAAGACCTCCGGACTTTGGAATTTCATGGCCATATCCTCTCTCTATCAAACTGAGACACCCAACTGCCTACTGCTACACAGGAGACGGGGTAGGGAGTCAGGGGGAAGGAAAGCCAGGCTTTCTGGCAGTTGGAGTGGGGGGAGGTGGGGAGAAAGATGGACTTTCTTTAGAAAAAAATTGTCTACTATCTTGACCATTTCTAGCACCAAGTTTTATGTAAAGTATAAAGAAGGTGCCCTGCCTTACTGTGGCAGCGGTGCTCTCTGGCTTGTTGTCCAGAGAGAGGGGATATTATATATATGGAAGGTGAGAAAGCCAAATCTAATTATTCTGGTTCGAAAGGATTTTAGAAAGATTAAAGGATGTAAGGAAGTGGGGTGGGATGGGCAGTGTGAGCAGCCCAAGGACACACTGAGGTGTTAGGTAAGAGGAACACCAAAAGCAGGAAGGTAGTTTTTAAAAATTCACTTTAGGAATTCCCGGAGGTATCAATTTCATAGCAGTCATCAACCCTATTAAGCCAATATTCAGGTAAAATTGAAAGCACCGAAGGCTCAGCTTTTCTGGCCTTGGCTCGGTTTTCCATGGTCCATGGTCCTCAAAGTCAGACAGCAGCATCAGCATCAGTGTTAATGCTGGCTTCACCTGGGAGTGTGTTAGAGATGTAAATTTTTGGACACCGTTACAAACGTACTGCGTCAAGAACTGGAGCCAAACAACCTGCCTCAGTAAGTTCTCCGAGGTACTTCCTTCCTTCAGGACTCCTATCCTGTGGCCTGACTTCCGACTCCAAAGCTTCTACGGGTACCCAGAGGCAGACACCAAAAAGGCAGAACTGCAGTCAGAACCCTTGCCTGGGGCCTTACCCAGGTAAGAGGCAGGGCGGCTGTGGGCTGGAACACCTAGGCCAAGGGCCAGATGGAGAATGAGCAGATATTTGCCTTTATGACAGCAGCTGGATCAGAAGAGAGATTGAGACCGACTATTAGGGAACCCCGCTGAACCTCAACCCAGCTGAGAGAGATCAGTCTGCCAGCTTAGGAACAATAGAACTCATATCATAAGAGCTACCAGACAAGGGATATACCTTCAGAAAGATACCTAAGGAAGCAGAAGACACACAGCAATGCAGGACCTGTTCCACCCTCCAACCATGAGATCATCCTCACGACGCTGCTCCCATCTCACTCCCAACGTACCCAAAGGCCGTCCTGGAAAAGGGCAATGAAAAGCAGAAAAAATGATGGAAACACAGCCATCTTATCTGAAGAATCATAGTCTTTCTGAAAAGACCACTTAGGAGGTTCAGAGCCCTGATAAAGGTTCAGTTTTCAGTGAAAGAATGTTTATGCTGAAAGGAAAGTACTGAATTGGAAGAATCTGGAATATCATTAACCGGCAGGTCTGAGTTATTCTTGTTTCTCAGAAGAACAGGGCACTCATGGAAACTTGAGTGTTAGGCAGTAATTAATTGTCTGAAAGCAAGATGTATACATTTGTTACTGCACTATGTGTTGTACTTTTCTAATTTATGGTACAATGCTTGCCTTTTTTTTTTTTTTTTTTTGCTCCCAGAATGCTCTCTAGAAGTCAAACTATTTCAGCAGAAAAAATGATATAATTAAATGATTTTAAATAGATGTTAAAAATTTGTGAAAACTGCTCATGAGGTTTCTACAGTTTGCCCTTGGAAAACTGTCTTCCACCCTCCACACTTAGAGCTCAACCATGGAGCAGATTTCCCCCTGAGGCTGCACTCAGAGCCCTCTGTGCAAGGAGTTTGGATATATTAAAAGGGTGGGCAAACGCCCTGGCCAGGTGGCTTAGTGGATTGGAGCATCATCCCAAGTGCCAGAAGAAATATGGAACAAGAGGCGATAGGCAACCGATTTCTTTGTTACTAGGATCAGTCAATCTGCATTGGATTCTTTCAGCTGCTTGTCAAAATCATGATCTTGGAAAATGACACCAATGTACTTCAACTGAAAAGTTGTTAAAAGCTCTTGGATATGTGTATGGGCAGCATGGTGAAATGTTTACGAATCATTTGTATAAATAACTGCTGGCCAGTGGTAATAATTAGGTAGGTATATTCCAATGATATGAAAGTCTTTCCCGGCCTGAAAATGTACTGTCTATGATGCTATCACCCTTTAACAGCCTCTTTTCCAGGCTCAGACCTGATTTTTTTTCCCTTTCTGAAAAGATTGGCTTTTAGCTTTAGTTAATTTTAAAACTTTTTAATCAACTTTTATATAAGTTCAATTCACACATCTATAGGTATACCTCTGTAAATGTTTATCTATGTATACACCCATCTAGGCCCCCATCCAGATCAAGGTACATATTTCTTGCACTCTTAGAAGGTTTCTTGTCCCCTTGTAAGGAAATAACCCCATTACTAAGACAACTATTATTCTGGTTTCTATTACTTTTTTAACTGATATAAATGGGATGAAATAGAAATGATGTGTTCATGAATCACGCAGAATTATGTCAATGAGCTTCATCTGTGTTGTTGCATTTGGTACTAGTTTGTTCCTTTTCGTGGCAGTGCAGTATCCCATTGTATGGATATTTCACCGTTTTCTCTTTATGGGCACTGGAGTCAATTTCAGTTCTTAAGTCTTGTTAACGCAACTGCCATGAGCATTCCTGTGCAGGTCTATGGGGAGCATAAACATTGGTTTCTCTTGGGTATAAACCCAGGAAGGAAATTATTTGGTCAGAGGCTATATGTTTATATCCACAATACTGGCTCTTGAATTGTATGCTCTCAAGACAGGCCTTCCACAATCCTGGCTACCTAAGGATGATTTGTTTGTAGTCACTCAGGCAGGGCATAAATGCTGTAGGCAAGAAAGTTTTCCACTTGTCTTACTCCTTTTCAAATTCAACTAGGTATATGCCCAACAAAAAAACAGTGGTTCATGCAGAAGCAATTTTGACTGCTCTAGAATGAGCATAATTATTATTAGATCTCCATGCCTTGGGTATAGATTTTTCTTTAAATTGAACAAAATACAGGATCAGCTCACCTCTCAGAACTCCCCTGACCCCCAAATAATCCATTTCTTCTTAAACGTTTATTTTTTTAATATTGAAAATTATATATGGAAGGATGGGGGTAAAAGACAAAAAACTATGAACTATACTTGAACAACAATTAAAATTAAAAATAATTAATGAGAAAAAAGAAAATTATATATGGAAAATGGGGGAAGCTATGCATATGTTGGGGTACAGAATAAATGAAAAATCTCTATTTTTCCTTCAGTTTTGCAATGAACCTAAAACTGTCCTAGAAAAAAAATTTAAGATTAAATATTAAATTTTAAAAATTTAAGAAGCATATATACTCACATCAGAAAATTAAGAAAGCATAGAAAAACATACAGAGCAGCATAAGCACACATAATGTGACTGACTATTCTAACTATATGTTTCCAGTACATATTTACTGATACACATGAGTTAGTTATATGAAAATTTTATTGCAGTTATCACTTTGTAAACTACTTGTTTGCCTCTTTAGCCTGTATTTCTCTTACTGTGTAAATATTTTTATGCAGAAATTCTATGAACATGTGCCTTCCTCATTTATTGTAAATATTTTCTTTTTGATTTTTAGCAAATTAGTATCTTTATTATTCATGCCTTTATTTGTATTTTTCGGTAGAATGTTGTCATTTTTTTACTGTCTAGTCTTCACATAGTTTCCTTGCAAAGGTTTTGTAACTTGTCTTTTTGTTTTTTGTTTGCTTCTTTTGTATTACTTAACTCTATTCATGGACATTTTCATGACGAAAAATATAGATATGAATCATCATGGTTAATGGCATCAGATAATTACCTTGAATACGATGTATTCCCTTATTGATGGATATTTACATTAATGCCTCAATTCCCTTTTGAAGACAGTACTATAGTAAACATCCTTACATATACGTCCTGTGCACACATCCAATTATTTTTCTTATGAAATTCTTGAAGTTTAATTTCTACGTTAAAGGCAAAGTACATATTCGGTTTTAATACATTAACAAAATGCCTCCTCAGATGCTATGCCAGTGCACATTCCAAGCAGTACATGAGCACCGACAGTTTCCAAACTTCCAAGCAATATTCTTTTCAACCATCATTTTATTGGTCTTCAGTAGTGCCCATTTTTTATTAATATTTACTTAATTTCAAGTGAGATTAAAAACACTTTCCATAATTTTATTGCAGTTATCACTTTGAAAATTACTTGCTGGCCTCCTGAGCCCATATTTCTTTTACTGTGTAAATATGTTTATATGCAGAAAATCTGTGAACATGTGTCTTCCACAGCTATTCTAAATATTTTCCTTTCTTATTTTTAGCAAATTAACATTTCCATTATTGATGTCTTTATTTATATTCTTAGGTAGGATGTTGTGATTTTTTTCTGCATAAGCTTTCCAATCCTTGTTAAATTCAATACTGATGGATTTTGCATGATTGTTGCTAATTTGAATTGAATTAGTTTATTGTATTGCCTTTCTCATTAAGACATTTACTAATTACTTTTTAAAATGTTGATTATTAGTATATATGAGACCTATTGGTATTAATTTATTTCTTTGGTTAGCATTCCATCTAATACATATTTCTTATTTATATTCATTTTCAGTTGAGTCTCTTGATTTTTCCAGTTAGATAATAAAATCATATGCAAATAATAATTGTCTATTTTTGATATTTATACCTTTAATTTTATTCTACTGTTTGATTGCAGTGGAACACTTCAGAATATTGTTAGATAATCAGTAAAAAAGGACGTCTTTGCCTTTTTCTTAATTTAACTTACTTGAATTTATTTTACTATTAGTCTTTTTTTCCCTTTATTTTTATTGTTGACACCATAACAGAAGTCCCCGCCCTCCCTTTCCTTCAGCCATCACCACGCTCTTCTCTGCATCTCACTATTAATTTAAATACTGGTACTAGATTTAAGTTGCAGTTGTCCTTAACAATCATATTTAGAAAATATTTCATTTCTTGCCAGGAATACATAGTTTTTATCAAAAACCTATTAACATGTGTCGAGGTGGTCATGAGTCATTAGGTAAGTAGATTAGTATAAATATAGCTCCAAATGCTGAATAACTCTTACATTCAGAGTATAAACTCTACTTTGTCACAGAGCATTTTTATCATGGGCTCTGGGATTGATTTGCTAATGTTGGTTGGTTGAAATTTTTAGATTTCATATTTATCAGTAAGATTGCAGGTCCACAATTTTCTTTTTGCTTGATAATCCTGTTAGGTTTTACTTTAGAGCTATGTCAGTTTGGTGGAATAAATCTGTTAGTATCCATTTTTTTTAATTTTGTGAAATAGTTTCAATAGCAAATGCCATTTCTATTTTCTTCCAATAATAAATACCTACATTAAATATCACAATGTGCCAAGTACTATGCAGAGTATTGGAGATACATGCATGAGTAATAAAGATATGGTACCTGTTTTAGAAGAACTTAAAGTGGAATCTATTCCTTGAAAATTTGAAAGAACTAGCCTGGCCCAATTTTAGGGAGTGGGGGCAGAGTGTAAGCAGTTTTTTACAATCTTTCCCATTTCTTTCATTTAAGTATGAGTATATTCTAGTTTTCTACTTTTATCATTCATATATTCTTGGAAGATTATTTATCTCAAGGTGAATTTGGTATTGTCTCTTAATAGAATTACCTTCTCTATCTATGGTTTTATCTCAGCTCCTAATTTGTGTATTTCAGCTTTCTCTTTTTCTCCCCTTTGTGACTGTTAAAGTATTTTCAAAAATATAAACCAAGAACAAATTACTCTCCTGTCACCACATACTCTGTTTTTATCACATAATTGATAATGTGACAAGAAGACTTTCCAACTCTGAGGGAAAGGAGTACATTGAAGATGGTGTGTTTTTTTCAGAGATTACTCTTCTGTGTGACCTTGGGCAAAGAACTCAGTTCTTGCCTGGGACTCAGTCCTCAAATCTATTACTTGAGAAGAACGTGAATTTCTGAGGACCAGGAGCCATGTTTTTCAAACCTGCCTGAGGACCTAGAACACTGAGACTTCTGGGACAGACTTTCAATAACAATTTCTTGAATTGAGTTCTGTACTGGAGGGCAGGGAACTTGGTTAGATGATTTCTTGAGGTACATTCCAGGTCTAAGAGCTACAATAGGATATTTGAATAATTACAGTGATCAAAAGAAAGTTTTGTTAAAGAGTTAAAGACATCACATAAATATATAGACCAGCGAGGGTTTTCCTTTTTTATGAGCCATCCAACAACATCAGCACTTATTCTTCTTTTTCTTTTTTTTAAATCAATGTATGGTTGCTTCTGGTGCATTCCCTGCTGGGAACTGGCCGCTGCTAGGAACTGGCCTGCAACCCAGGCATGTGTCCTGATGGGGAATTGAACCTCGATCATTTGGTTCGCAGTCCCGTGCTCAATCCACTGAGCTACACCAGCCAGGGCTTAGCACTTATTCTTAATTCAGTCATTTGTTAACCACACTGCAGGGGAAATGTTGAATTCTTTTATTATGAATCCAATAGGGCCAATTCTTTTAGACATCATTTTAGAAGGGGAGAATTAAATAGTTTAACTTTAATATAATGAATTGATTCACACTCATGCTCAAGTCACTGAATTTTCTGGCTTTTATTTTTGTTGTTGGTTGGTTTTTTCTAAAGCCCGGTTTATAATGTGTGTTCAGGTGGGTAATTCACATGGTTTCAAAAAGAAAAAAATTCCATATTTCACAGTTCCCTGTCCAGTGTTAACTCAAGACTGACCTTGACAAGTTACGAAAGTAAAGCATAACTGTGTCAGTCTCTCTTATTAGCACACTGATCCATGGCTACCTTTGATACGGACCCCGGCTCATGGGGTCCGCCACACTGTAGATGAGGCACGAGAAATTCACGTGGACTACCGAGTCCTGTGGAGGAAAAGGGAGAGAGTGGCTTTTCTCTCAAAAGGAGAAAAGTCTTGGCCCTTATTGTGACAGGCCTTTATTTCTTTTCTGGGCACACTACGTGACGGTCCTCATTTACTATGCACAGGTTGGCTTTAGGTGGTTACCTTCTATAGAAAACAAAGGAGACGCTGCTGCTAATCACATCACAGAAGAAAAACATTTGCAAATGCAAAGGGAACAGTGGTTGAACTGGTAACACTCCAAACTGGGGAGGTTTAGCATGGATTTTAGGAAGTTACAGTAGGCACTTTCTGCCTCAATTCAGGGCCAGGGAGGTTTAGCAAAAGGGAGTCTCATGGCAGCCTAGGTACATTGCAGACCTGATTTCCCACAGGAGAACCTATCCGTGGGAATGGGTCCTGTGCATCTCTGAGTGGGAGCTGGGTCCACACCACGCAGAATGGTCTCCTATATACCTTTGTAGGATTTTTCTTCATGAAACACTATATTCTACATGAAGGTTGTGTTTGCAAGAGCAATGCCTGGTGACTTTATTTTTGTTTTGAATGGTAAATTGTTATAGTCCGCTCTGCCTGGTTTTAGAAATTGTATCTGTACCCCTTGTGGCTAAGGGCGAGGACGACCTCTGGAATGCGAGCTGCAGGGGACAAAGCCTGTCTCTGGTAGCAAACCCTGCCTCAGTTCCTCTCCCTGCCCCAAAGCTTGGTTGGAAGTCAATGATGGGTAAGATGCCTCACAGCAGGGGGCAACCTAAGCCAGACTCGATCACTTGGGAGGCCTTCATGGAAGGACTCAGGGGGCTGCAACAAAGAGCAATGGACTCTTGCCCCCCCACCCCCAGCTTTGACATAGCCTGAGTCCCCATGTTCTCTGGGAGAAGTGCTTCCTGGCTCTAATCCCCTTAAGCCTGAATACCTGTTGGGGAGAGGTGAAGCTCCTTGCCTTGTTAGAGCGTGTCCTGGGAAAAAATTTGGCATCACGAAGATTTGCTGATAAACCTGTGAAATCTGCTTTGCTAAGAGTGTTTTCATTCATATGGTAAGGGTCTGAGAGGAAATGAGTATGTCTCCCAAAGTTTCTGCAACTCTCTTCCTGACAGACACTGACTCAGACTAAGCCCTCAGATACCTTTGAAATGTTTTATCTACTGTTTGATCCTTGCCACCCTGTATTCCTGTGTATTAGAACCCAATAAAAGGCCATGGAGCAGGGGGCTCAGGGCCTTTTTCTCCTCGGAGAAACTGGCCACTGCTGGCCTTTGTCTCCCCTGAGAAACTGGCCACAGCCCACTCCTCCTCCCCAAGCAGATCACATCATGTCTTGGTCATTATTCACATTTGGCCGTGGCACTCAGGGGGACTCGAGAGAGAAGTCGCCCTCACAGTAAATGTTTTCTCTTATGATCATTCATAGTGAATAACTGTGTTTATCATCCATAGTAGATTTGAGGTAAGATGTGCCATATCTGACTCTTCCACAAGAAATGGCTCACTAAAAATTCCATGGGGGTATAAACATGCTAAAAAACTAAGTACTATTATAATCTTGTTAATAGAACTGGTCATATTAGAGAATGTTTCCTAAGCTTCTGGGTCTGGAGGACCTTGTAGTTTTGTTATATAAGCAAGTTTGAAAAATGAGGTCATCCAGTTAAATCACTAGAAAATCATATTTAATTTTTAAATTATGATTTTGATAAATTATACTTCTAGAGGCTATAATATCAAAAGAACTTCTACTTTGGATCCAAACCCACTTTGCCTTATAAGATGGCAGAGTGAGTGGTGAGCAATCCATTAGGTATCTAGATATCTTCATTCAGGCATCTTTCTCTCCAAAACTAAGTTTACTCTTTGAATTAAAATAAATGCATGTGATCATCTACATGTCTTTCAACACAATAAAGAAATTTTGTAGGATGTTTTCTAGAGTCCCAGGAAGAAAAATAGAGAGAGAGCAAAATAAAGAAGAGCATACATTGGCTTAGCTTCAGGCAGAGTTAAACAATTTGGAGGGGAGGGGAAGTAACAGCTTGGGGTAAGGGCTCATCCCTGATACCCAATGCTGCCCTTACTTCTTAAAAAGATTGATTCACAAAAGCATTATGGCAGGAGCCCAGTTCAGCTCCCAACATCCTATCCTGTAAAGGAAGGAAGATGTATGTAATACCTAAGGTTCTTCTAGTTCATATACTTGGTGATCCATAAATGTGTTTTTGTGAGCTCTCATCACTGATGTTCTTACTTGGAGCAGTTGATGAGAAAAAGAAAGGTAAGTGCTAACCTGAATGACAAGGACATTGGAGGAAAAGAGCAATAGCTTTATGCTGCAGTGGATAAGAATCATCATTTTATGAGGGTTTGGGCTCTTAGCTTTGGTTCAGAATCGAGGGTGAGAAATATTTATGCACGGCAGTAAACAGAAGAGGCATAAATCAGAGGGAACGGGTGGACCCTGAGTTCAGATTTTTATTGTATAGAAAAGCTCAAAAGGTACTTTACAACTGAGCTCTTCCACTCACCTTCCATGAATGGCAATGCTCCTTGATAGACATCAGTGATTTTCCTGAACACCGAGGCAAGCAGAAACTCCAGGTGAGATGTTAATGGCAGAAACCGCCTTCTCAAGTCCTGACACTACCCCAGTTCCCCCAAATGAGCCACATAGTAATGGCACTTGAGCGTGCAAAGGCGTTTTTCTTTGAATTGCTTCTTGCTATGCGGCTGTTTGGCAAATGGCATACCTGCCACACAGCGGTGTGTGCAGACAATGTCACGTTGGACAGAAAGCAATTTTAAAGCATTTACTTTTGTATTTATATAATATCAATCTTCACTGTGCACTTTGGATTGAGAAGTCATTTTATCAGAAATTAACCATGTATACTTTAAAAAAATAGGATGAAATCACAATGGTGTGTGTTATGGTGAGATAGTTTATAGTTTCAGGCTGCTTTAAAAATGCAGTTCTGAAACCATTAACTCAGAAAAATGCTGAAAGAATGCATGAGTTTCCACCCTGTGCTATCTATCATATTCCTTTCTTACATATTTTGCTTGTCAAATTTAGCCTTTCCTAATTCATTAGTAAGAGAAAAACTCCCAGTTACTCTTGAGAAAAATTATATTAGGTAAAAGACTGGTGATGGAAGCTCATAAATGACATAATTGTCAGTATTGGTTGCCAGTCAGTAAATTTATGCTTATGTAATATTGCTTGCAAATTTAGTATGACTTTGTCACATTCTGTTCATCTCTTTCCACATTGAAAAAAAAGGAAATGTTTAAAAAATGGTGAAGTTAACAGAAAATACACACAGAGATATACAATAATTTATGAATTTGTGGGAGCTTTGTGTCAAACTACAGAATCTTCTTTTGTTGGTGTTCCAAACACAGAATAAGGCAATTTTTTGCTGTATGAATGGTCAGAATGCTATTAAATTGGTAGGAAACAGGAAAGTCACTGGCTGTGATGAAGGGCTTTGGGAAGATCTGTACTCCCTCACAAGTTCCTCCTACCACTCGGAAGTCACCTCCTGTGGTGAAATCGAAAGTACATGGGCCCTGAGGCAAAAACGCCTCTGCGTCCATTTCGAACTCCGCAATGTAGGGCCTGGATCATCTTGTCTAAGCTACTTTGGTCTTCCTGGGCTTCTGATTGTGGAGGCAGTATGGATCCACCTGCTAGGCGAATTTCTCAAGATTAACACTGATTGACATGCGTATGTTGTGCCAGACTTAATGAGTACTCAATAAACATTATACCTTCCCCATGTTTTCCAAGGACTAATTCTAGCTATTTTACCAAGAGAATGTTTTAAGCATTACTAGGTATCTGGAGTCTTCCCATATAAAAAGCTGTTGGAGGGAACGAGGTTTTAAACAGTAAAATGTGTCCCCGTTTTGCATAACGAGAGTTCATTTCTTAAATGAGTGGTTTCATGGCAGGGGTGGAACAGAGATAGCTCTAGCAGCATCAATTTGAACATTATTAATAATGTTTCATTATTTAAAAGATAGATGCTAATTTTAGGGAAGGATACCAAAGTTTAAAGCATTTTGTTCTAAAATTAACTTCAGTTCCAGGGGCTAGAGACGCATTTGTATACTCTTCCTTTATTTAATGTACCGTTGCTTTGCTTTCTCTTCATTTACATTTTCACTTCTTAGGAAGCAAATTTCAAATCAAAATAAGATTATTTCTCTCTCAGCATAAAGACTGGCTAGAATATAAATTCTGTGTGAATAATAAGAGTGTTCATCATTGCTCTCCTGAGTCTGTGAGCCATCCAAATACTTTGGTTTTCACACTTATAAAAGATGCGAAACTATTGAAAAGTCAGGCTCCCTTATTCAGTGTTGGTCCTGCCAATCACCATGTTTTGTCAATAGTCAGACTCTAATGGTGAAGGGAGCCAGCTCGCTACCATTCAAGGACCACTGAGTCTTTGCTACGAAACTGCCACATACAATTTTTAGAGAGTTTTCAAGGTGTTTATAGTGATCCATCAAATCTCAGTAACCAGAGGGAAAGTGGGAGGGGATAAAAGAGGGGAAGGATTTTCAGAATCAAATATAAAGGACACATGGACAAAACCAAGGAGATTAGAAGCAGGGGAGGGAGATTGGGAGGGCTGAGGTGGAGGGGGAGTCCTGGGGGGGGGAAGGGTAAATGCAGACAATTGTACTTGAACAACAATAAAATAATTTTTAAAAAATCTCAAGCTAAATTTTGGAAGGAAAGGTTAAAATTACTAATGCCATGAAGGACTGAGTAATTTTTAAAATGAATTGTAATAGTTGTTCTAGCCTAACAGGCACTAAAAATACCATAAATAAATGAGTCTTTGTACAGTGATTTGGGTAAAACTATGAATTCCAAAGAGAACTTACTGCCTGGTCCCTCTGTATGGAACCAAAATAAAAGAGGAAATATCTATCATATATTTTTGCTGGTTTTTATTTCTTCTAGAGAATAGCTGCATGTGGGTAACTTTTAAAAATTGCCCATTCTTATAAAGACATAGCATTTCTTACTTGTTTTTTTACATTTTTATTAGTAATATTTGTGTTTTACATGAAAATATGATTTTTATGGCTTTTTTACTTGTCTGTTAAAAAAGCAGTGTGTGCTCATTATAGATTATATAGAATATACAGAAATGTATAAGAATAAAAATAATCTCATTACCAGATATAACTTGTCATTATAATAAAATGTTTCCTTCCTGTATTTTATGATTTGGGCTGTTTTATTTTTATATAGTCAAGTTCATATTAATATACAACTTTGTAATAAGATTTTCTCATTTTGCTATTTAAAACATCAATTTCTGCATCTGCTACCATGTCTTGAAAACATTATTTTAATTGGTGCATATCAATACATACATTTCTTTAATCATTCTTTTATTTTTAAAACCTTAGAGCAGTCTACTCCTTGTCTTCCTTCTATTTTTTAGTACATTAATATCACAAAAGCAGCTGTACTTTTACTATATCTCTGAAAATTACTGAGTCAAGGAGCATAAACATTTTAAAGATAATTGGATTCCAAAACAGGTGTGCATGTTCATTCATTCTCCTGTGAGCGTTCTGCAATTGCCTTTTTCCGACGGGCGTTCTGGCTTTGAGACCTCCTGTGTCCCTCCTTTACTCCTTTCATGCAAGTTCTTGACTGGATTGAATGTTCTGCCACCAGCTTTTCTTGGTTTTCAGTGAAGGGATCGTGACGCCCAGAATGGAAATACTCACTACTATATAATATTCTATTATACAAATATTATGCAGCTTATTTATTTATTCTATTATTGAGGGAGTTTGGGGTTATTAGGAATAGTGTTGTTTTGAACACTTCTATGTATGTCTTTTGGCAACACATATATACATGGGGGGTATTACACATAGTAGTTTAATAACTGGATCATGAGAAACCAAAGTTTAGCTTGAGTAGCTACTTCCAAAACCTAGTCAAACAGGTTGTACCAATATATACACTTCTACTGAAAATGTAGGACAGTTTCAGTTGCTCCATATATTCACTGGTATCTTCTATTTACCTTGCCTTTATTTTATCCATCCTGTTGGATATATTATGATATTGCACTGTGGTTTTAATGTACATTTTCTTAGTGATTAAGGAAAATGTTCACCATTACATATGCTTAGTGGCTGCTTGGAAATCTTCTGTAGTATAGCTGTTGAAATCTTTTGATATTTTTAAGTGTTTTATTGATGTGTTGGAGCTTTTTATATAGGCTGGTAACAACTCCTCTTTTTGATATATGAGTACCACAAGTATGTGATTCCATTCTGTGCCTCGTTCTTTGCATTCTTTTGATGAATAGAAGCTTATAATTTTAATATGGTCCAATTTACCAATTTTCCTTCCTAGTTAATACATTCTGTATCTTACTTAAGAAATCTTCGATTATGCCAAGTTAATAAAAACATGCTTTTGTGTTTTATTTCAAAAGTGTGTTTTACTTCACTTTTGGATCTTCAATAGATCTGGATTTTCTAAACGATGTGAAGTAGGAGTCCAAATTCACTTTTTCCCTGTGATATCTAATTGACCCAATGCCATTTACTGCACTATGTTATCACCTTTGTCATTTATCAACTTAGCATATATATGACAGATGAGTTTGAGATGATTTGTCTGGCTACAAGGTAGAAAATGGAGTGAGGGTGTGAGAATGAAAATTGGGAGACCAGAGATGAGGCTTCCACAAGAGTATAGGTGAAAAATGATGGTGGCTTAGGTTAGGAAGGTAGCAATAGAGAGGCCAAAGGATGGGTTAGTTTGATATATGCTTTCAGAGTTGATATAAAAGCTTTAAACACACAATGAGACAGAGGGAAGCGGAAGGAAGAGGAGGGTGGTAAAAAGCCCCTTTCTATCTCTGGCTGAAATGTGGAGATGATGGTAATGCCATCCATGGGGATGAAAGAAAATTTGTCTTTAGAATTTAAGTGGATTTTTTAAGAACTTATATCTTACAGATTAGAAGATTTTTAACACCTCTACCAATAATTTATGATATTATGACATCTTGATAGTGCCCTAAATAAACTCAAGAGAGGGTTCAATGGTCAAATCAAAGACTATAAAATTACAGCTCATTTCGTAGGCTGGCAAAAGAGAAAAAAGGACAAAAATTATTTGCAAGTAGAAGCCACTTTATAGACTAGATAAGGACACAATTAGCCTAATCCTTAGTAAACCTAGTTTTCATATGAAATGCAAACATCAACTTCAGCACAGCCCTGGCCCTCAAATCCTTTATTTGTGGGTTCTGAAAGCACAGCTGAAAATCTCTTGGAGGGATGTAATTACAAACTGAAGCATGCCTGTCTCCTTCCATTTCAATTGAACTGTGGACAGCTACCCTCCCCAAATACCCTGCAACATGCATCAGGACCTACAGAGTCTTTGTCATTTATACTTAAACCAGGAACTATTATAGTCATTCATTTCCCACTGGTGTGCTGTGAGGTGAAAAGTACATTTAGAAATGGTGGGCTGAGAGTAAAATAGTATTAATAATTGATGCATCTGCAGTTCATTTAATCTCCGAACCCCACAGCTAAGTTGTCATATCATATTATCTAAAATTCAAACAGAATACCTTTATACTGATTTACACATCAAGGAAAAGAATGGGCTTGGGAAAACCTGAAGGGTGTTTTTGAATGTTCTACAACAGAGGTTCACAGGCACACTGAGATGGGGTTTCAGGTGTGTGAAGAAGGTTTTTTTTTTCCATCAGGCTTGGAACAGTCAGGTGCAGCTTTCACGTTGATCATCTCAGATTCTGAGCAGCCTCCAAGCAGTGTCTAATGACAGACCCCACCATAGTCAATAGTCAATGAGCATGACGAGTGACTTCTGGCTTCTGCTGCTTTGCCATCATGTACTGAACACCATCAAGGAGATGATCTACCAACAGCAAAGCATGCTGCTTGTCCATGGGCAACGCACCCAGTGTGTTGATGAATTAGTTCTTTTTCCAGGTGTCTGAGGATAGCAGTGGGCATTCCAACGACACGGGAAGGGGAAGGTGGTGATGAGCCAAAGAGCCTGCATGAGGGCTTCTGATGGACCCTGCTCCAGGCAGCAGCCCTGAATCTGTCTGTTTTTTGTCAACTTGGTTTGATAGATGCTTTTAGCCAAGTCCAAGCCAGTTACCATGTGACTACTTTAACAATGTGTGCACTTAGAGCTTCATCATTTTGGGAAACTTCATATAAAATGTTTTCATCAGCATCCAAATGCATTTGCATTATCATTATCAATCAAAAGCATATTAGTTCAATATATTATCAACTGTTATCAACATTGAGTGGTTAAAATATTTTGTTTTCCTATCACTTATTTGTGCAAGTAAATTTTCTCTTTAGTATAAAATATAAAATTTAATATATATATATAATTTAATATAAATCTCAAAAATTTAAAGACATTATCAATAGAAAATCTTGATCAAGAATTGCAGTTTACTGCCCTGGCTGGTGTAGCTCAGTGGATTGAGCATGGGCCTGTGAACCAGAGGATCGCGGTTCAATTCCCAGTCAGGGCACATGCCTGGGTTGCAGGCCAGTTCCCAGCAGGGGACACATGATACATTGTGTGTCCTTGGCAGAGGCAACCATACATTGATATTTCTCTCCCCCTCTCCTTCCCTTCCCCTCTAAAGATAAATAAATAAAATATTTAAAATAAAAAAAAAGAATTGCAGGTTACCCACTTTTACCGTAAAATTTTATTTTAAAGATATAGACAGAAAACTGTACTTGAAAAATAATTAAATAAATGTAAAAAAAAGAATTGTAAAAAAAGATATGTCTATATGTACTCCTTTTAGTTTCACATTTCATTTTTAATACACTTTATTGATTATGCTGTTACAGTTGTCCCAATTTTCCCTCTTTGCTTCCTCCACCCAGTATCCTCATTCCCCCTCCTTAGTTCATGTCCATGGGTCATGCATACAAGTTCTTTGGCTATTCCATTGCCCATACTGTTCTTAACACCCCCCTGTCTATTCTGTATCTACCAATTTGTACTTCTTAATCCCTTCTTTATACCTTTACCCCCATTCTCCTTCTTCCCCCTCCCAACTGATAACCCTCCCAATGATCTTCAGATCTATGATTCTGTTTCTATTCTGCTTTGCTTGTTTGTTTTTAGGTTCAATTGTTAATTATTGTGAATTTATTGCCATTTTAATGTTCATATTTTTATATTTTTCTTAAATAAGTTCATTTAACATTTAATATAATAGTAGTGTGGTGATGATGATCTCCTTTAGTTTTACACTGTCTGGGAAGCATTTTATCTGCACTTCAATTATAAATGATAGATTTCCTGGATAGAGTAATCTAGGTTGTAGGTCTTTGCTTTCATCACTTTGAATACTTCTTGCCAGTCCCTTCTTGATGGCAAAATTTTTTTTGAGAAATCAGCTGACAGTCTTATGGGAACTCCTTTGTAGGTAATTGTCTGCTTTTCCCTTGCTGCTTTTAACATTCTCTCTTTATCTTTACCCTTTGGCATTTTAATTACAATGTGTCTTGGTGTGGTCCTCTTTGTGTCCATATTGTTTGGGGTTCTCTGTGCTTACTGGACTTGTATGTCTATTTCCTTCACCAAATTATGGAAGTTTTCTTTCCTTATTCTTTAAATAAATTTTCAATTTCTTTCTCTTTCTTGTCTCCTTCTGTCTGGCACTTCTATGATTCAAATGTTAGTATGTTTAGAGCTGTCTCAGAGGCTCCTTAGCCTATTCTTTTCTTTTTAACTTCTTTTTTCTCCTTGCTGTTCTGATCAAATATTTTTTTCTTCCTTATGTTACAAATCATCGGTTTGATTTTTGGTTTCTTCCCCTCCACTGTTGGTTCCCTATACATTTTTTATTTACTTCAATTTGTGTAAATTTTATTTCTGCCTGAGTATTTTTTAGGCTGTTGAAGAACTGGATGAATTTCTTGAGCATCCTAATAACCAGTTTTGAGTTCTACGTCTGATAGATTGTTTATCTCCATTTAGTTTAGTACTTTTATTATAGTTTTGTTGTGTTTTTTCATTTGGACCATATTTCTTTGTCTCCTCATTTGGACAGCCTCCCTGTGTTTGTTTCTATGTATTGGGTAGAACTGCATTGACTCACACTCTTAGTAGCGTGGCCTATTGTAGAAAAACCACACTGGTAGGTTGGATGGGGTAGAGTCTTAAGTAATCACCAGAGAAGGACAACCCATGTGAACCAGGTTGGTGGCATCTCCAATATGTTGTTGCCACTCTGTGGCTTTGTGTGGGTGAGGGCTCAGAAAGGTGACAATACCACTACTTGGCCTCTGGAATTTTGTCTGGGAGAAAGCTGTCCTCTGGCACTCACCCTGATGCCAGTCACCTCAGTTTCTCCCCGTAAACTTCTGGTGCCCTTCTAGCTGCTGCCCCAGTGCTGGAGCCCAGAGGGAGTGAGTCTTCATAAGTCCTAAGTCCATTGTGGATCCTTTAAATAAAGACTTATGAGAATCTCACAGTTTCTTCTGCTGGCCCAACCACCATTCATTTTTCCTGGCACTGGAACCTGGCACAGACCAGCTGTGTGGTCTGGTTTGGGGTTGGGAGGTATCCCTCCCAATTTTCACCCACACACATGGGTGTGGAACCCAGACAAATTTGTGTCTTTGTGTCTCCCTGCCTCTTCACATGTCTCTGCATCTCTGCCCTTTCCACTCATCTGGGTGAATGTGACTTAATTCCCTGCTTGTTGGACTTCCACACCACTCAATTTTTATGATGATTCTCAGTGATAATTATCTTGTGGTTTAGTCATAATTTTTGCTTGGGTTGTGTGAAGGGGTGAGCCATGTTTTCCTATGCTTCCCTCTTGACCAGAATTATTGTTTATATATATATACTCTTGTCAGCTGATTTGTGCCTCTCAAGGATATATGTTGGGTCCCTTGTTGGAATATAAATGAGAGGCAGCCAATTGATGTTTCCCTCTCACATTGCCATTTATCTCTCTCTCTCATTCTCTCCCTTTCTCTCTTCCTCCCTATTTTTCTAAAATCAATAAAAAATATTATAAAGTAAGGATGAAAAAATATATATGTTAAAGACTGGACCCTCTCAGAGTAAGATACTGCCATCAGGTGCTACCCAGGTTCATCTTCAGCCTGAGAACACTCAGTGAGTCATTCAGTGTCATTCCTTGTCATGATTAAAATTTGAGCAAAGGTAAAGTTTAGCTGTCCGCTCCAAGGATCTTCTGAGAATTAATAAACATCCATTTATTCTAGTCTTTAGTCAATCATGATAAATGGCAAGCTAAAAATCCCCCAAGGAAAAACAACCAGGCATTGAGCTCTGAATCTATATAACAGGAGAGATGGTTTGACTTAGGGAAGAACTCCTTTACTTAGCCTGCTTTTCATCACACATGATGGAAAAATGATCAGTGTAGTGGGAACCAGAGGTATATGGTAAAATTCTTCTTCTACTAAACTTTTCTCTCACTTATGAAATTCAAGTACTTATTCACTCATTACTTGAGTAATTAACTATGAAACACTCGTTTTATGTTACTATTTGTTTCCAGGGTTACTTTCTACTCTTATTTCAAACATGAGTCTCCTTTTTGATTACTTAGATTTATATGTGGTGAGTCAGATTAATTACTATCAGATTTTCTTATTACTGTTCCCAAACTACACAAGGGCCATGGAACAAACCCAGAGAGCAGCTACCTACAGTTCTTTCACTGAGCAGAAGGGTCATAACTGCATAACAACATCACCGGAATAGCCCTGGCCACTGTGCTACAGGCTTCTTGCAGTCTACTCTTTCCTCGGCTCCTCCCTACAAAAGTTGCTGCTGTTTTTATGCCTAAGCTGCTAGATCCTTTTTCCTGAGCCTTTAAATACCAGATGGATATTCTAGTCAAAGCCATTCAATATCATTTCTGAGAATCTGGGCTTCTGAGACATATTGTGTCTCAGCAGCTTACAGCTAGTGACCCTATTTCATGTAGAAGACTAAAATCAACCAGCATAACTTGCTCCATCTCCCCTTTTCACATCCTACCCTAGATACCACCTCTGTAACTCTCTCTGAGACCACCCAAAGGTTAGGAATAAGAGGTTTAACTCTTCCGATTTTATAAACCTCATTCCCCTGGTAATCTGAATTGAACCTCATCCTAACTACTCAAGGATCAAGCTTCAACTCCTAATACAGTCTTTTCCAGACACTTCTCTCTGTCTGATCCCTTCCCATTTGCCTTCAATCATGTCCAGTTCTCCCCTACATGAGAATCAACCACAACCTTTTTGGTTTTTTTTGGTCTTCTAACCAACTCAATTGTTCCCTTTTTTTGCATTACAAGAAACAATTCTCTGAACACATACATACCACTTGCTTGTCGGTTTTCTGTCTTGGCTCACACTACACTACTATGACCATAGAAACTGTTCTCTGTAAGTACAGCAGAATCATGTGCTAGAAAACTCCAATAACTAGTGGTTGTTTCTTCTTCTTCTTTATTTTCTATGACCTACTGGATTTGACAGACTTTTGTTGATATCATAGTAGGTAGAGCAGATGTAGCAGCCCTTGAATAAATCTGAGCAGGAAAATCCAGATAGACAAAGGGGAGTAGCTTTTCATGGAGTTTAGTGGGTTAGTTAGTACTCCTGACATGTTTCACAGGCTAGACAGACATCCATTTATCCTAGTTTTTGCAGTAATGTGGACCTATACACTTGTCCTAAGGATAGAGAGTTAAGACTTTTTTATTTTATCATAATTGGTACAATCCAGGAGTAACCTAATGCCACAAACAAGGTGACCTCAACACTGAAAATAACCTTTCTAAAGTATTTACTCTATACCTATTGAGACTCTAGGTCCCCAACTATCTTCATAGCAGTCTCTTTTGCATGTTTCACATCCCTGGGTCCTGGTTTAGTTTGCTGTTGCATTTGCTATCACACTTGATGTCCCTCTAGTTCTCATTTGTACATGAGACAGAATTCATCAGCAGGTTGATCACGACAAAGTATGGGACACTAAGAAAATAAATCGTTAAGAATGGTAGTGTCCAAGGAAGAGACATTGGCATTATATTCTCTTCAGCTAGATGCCTGCTGTACTACTGAGTTTGCAGGCCCACGTTGGTTTTGCCATCAAACTCAGAATTGAAGAACGTTAAGAAGCTTATACATTGAAATGACAAACCACATGTTTCTTGCCGCTCTTCCTCCCCAAAGTTCCATTGAAATACTAGGAGAAATATAAAAATATAAACACTAGTAACACTGAAAAGTCAAAAAGAGACTATCAATAGATCAGAATCCTTAGAGCATTTGTACTTCAGTTCAAAGCTATAACATGGATCTCTTATGCAACAGAAGATATCTACTTTTAGAGACAGAATCAGAGAGCTTTGTCCAAGGTGACTTGTAGTACTATGACAAAATGGAGCCTCCTCACCCTAAAGGGAAGCCAGCCTCTTCTCACTTTTTCCACTGCTACCACACTGGTCTAAGCCACCTTCCTCCCTGGTCTGAATAATTGCATATACCTCCTACCTAGGATCCCCATGTTAATGTATGTTTTTCTAAATTTAGTTCTCCACAGAGCAGCCAGTGATTCTACTAAAACATGAAAGCATGTCACTTTCTCAACATCCCATACAGAGTAAATTCTAAAATGCTAACAGTGCGCATTAAGACCTTACGCTATCTCACCCAGAACCAGCTAATGGACTGTGTGGATTTTTCACTATAGCAGAACTTGCTTTAGACAATGAAAAGGAAAAGAAGTGTACCCATCAGTGGTCAGCAGATATGAAGAAAGGGAGATTAGACAATTGACAAGAGCATGATTACAATAACCAACCATAGGATATAATTTGGATTGGGAGAAAGCATGGGAGATAGTGGATTAAAGTGACATGGAAGTTGCCCAAAATGATGACATGAATTGAAGTCCTGCAGCCTTGATGGGGGGGGGGGGGGTNGGGGGGGGGGGGGGGGGGGGGGGGGGGGGGGGGGGGAATGGCGGCTATCAGAAAAAGTGGATGAAGTTACAGCAGGAGGGCATTTGAGTTGGAGGAGCTGAGGTTTGTCCGAGGGCACAGAGTGGTCATGGTCTGGAAGCATGTTGCGGAGCAAGGAAGGGAGTAGCCCCAACTCCAGAACCTTTCATACATGAGGTTGGAGATGAGATGTGAATGGCAAAGGATGGAAAGGAAACAGTGTCTTCCATACTCACCCTGGTTTCCTTGAAATGAAGGCATCAGAGGGGCTGTTCAGGAAAGGGATGGAATATCATTGTGGGGTATTCACTGTCAAAAAATTTGATAGAAAGAAGGAGGTATGTAAGTGAAAAAGCAAGTTTCAGAAAAGCGTATGACACACCAGCATTTTACTTAAAGATACATGTTGAACTCCATATCTAGACATAGAAGGATGCAAACACCACAGTCCTGATACCAGGTTTCAGGGAGCTTTCACTATTAGCAATCTATATTTTACTTCCAGCAGCTCTTGTGCATTACCTCTGTGACTAGAGTAAACAAAATAGATTATTTTTGTAAACTTACTCGAAGCTAACCAGAGTAAATATGATTGTGCCTCTAATAAGGGTGGAGAATGTCATGGAGTTCTCACCGATTTTTAGGAAGCAGGTGCTGAGTACTATGTACTTCTAGAGGCATGCTTGCCTCTCGACTTTGGGTGTGGAGGTAGAGGTAGTCTGTGGGACACAGTAGAGTATAGTGCAATGATCTTTTAAAGACATTTTGTTTTCCTTTTAAGAGGGGTCAAGACATCACTCAACTCTCTGAAATGTCAATTTATTAGTTAATATACAGGATTTATTTTCAAACTGGGGCATTCTGGACTCAAATCTTAACTCTACCCTGACTAGCTTTGTGACCATGGATACGTCACTTAATTTGTCACTTAATTTTTCCAAAGCACAGTTTCCTCATCTGTAAGAGGGAGATAGTAATACTCACATAAAGGTTTCCTATAAGAATAAAGAAGCATTGGACGGGGCAGGGGAGAGCAACTGGGGTGCATGGGGTGAGGCAACTGTAACTGAACAATAATAAAAAAGTAAATTAAAAAATGAATCATAAAAGACAAGGATTGTAAAATTCCCAGGCAGTTCCCAGCACAGAGTCAACGCTCAATAAGTTGAGTCTGTCATTGGGTATTACCACATGAATTAACTCAGAAAACATCTTTAATTATTTGTATAATCATGTTACATTTGAAAATATGGGACCAAAAATACAAGTAGAATAAAGCTATAATATGTAAGATTCTATGTAGTTTGTCAAGAAAACCATTTGTCTATCTCATTGAGCATTTTCACTTCAAATTAAAGAGATCTGAAACTTGACAAATGTTATCTTGAATATTAAAATTGTTATTTACAGAATTAAAATTAACCTTCATAACCTATCTTTAGTACATACAAGGTATTATAAGATGTTTTCTACAGAATCTCAAAACAAAACCATAGACATTTTTCAAATGTATCATTTCTACTCAAAAGAAATTTTCTTCAAGACTAGAGCCATAATTTGTTGTTTATTTTCTGAGATAAATTATGAATATTTTAAACCTTTCATGGATAGAACAGTGAAATTATCCTCTCAGAATACTTAAATATGTTTCAAAGGCAAAAAACTACTCTTCAGTGGAAAAAAATTTCTGAAGAAAATAGAGCACCATGGCGATTTGGACAGTCCAGTTTTACAACTTCGCTGTAAGAACAGCACAAAATTATCAATTATAAAATTTATGCTTCCACAGGATGTTCATAGCAAAACTAAATAAACCTTGGAATTCATGTTGCAATGGAGGAGGTTATAACATGAAGAAAGTATTTTGCAGGCAATACAAGTATAAATTCCAAACTGCAATTTTACATGAATGGCATAACATTCAATTTTTTGGGGGGGATGGTTGGTGATCACATCTAGTATTTACTGATTCTTACTCAATGTGGCTTGGATAAAACTCCTTGTATCTGTCTCTTGCTATTGTTTCAACATGGCCAATTACTACATCAAACACAGAAGACTAATTTTTTAGGTTATGTTGCCTAAATGTTCCTTATACAGTGCTGTAGGGAAGGGCAGACATAGATTTGATGCTTTATTTGATGAGAATAAATTGATCAAAAACACTTATGGAATTTCAACATTTTGTCCTATCAATTAAGAAAAAGAGAGGGAGGGATGAATATGAGAGAACAAGAAAAACAATAGTCTGTTTGAGAAGTTATGTTACATAAAGGAGAAGCTTTCAATTTCCAGTTAACCACAGGTGACACTGTGTAACTGATGCACCACCTCCAACTGAGGCTCCAGGAAAAGTCCAACATGTGTCATGGGTACAGATGACAATGTGGAAACACATGTGCCAAGAAGGATTCGCGTGGTGGTTCTCAAAGCGTGACCTCCAGAGCAGCAACAGCAGCCGTAGCACCTGGAAACTTATTAGAAATACAGATTCTCATGCCCCACCTAGACCAACTGATCTAGAAATTGTAGGGGAGGGACTCACCAATCTGAAGTCCATGAGTCTTAATAGCTCTCCAGTTGTCTCCAATGCATTGCTGAAGTTAAGAACCTCTGGGTTGGAGTAATCCAGTCACCAAACTACCTATGCTTATACGATCACCCCAAACAGCAGTTTCTTAGCAGAGACTCCTCATTATATTCACCACTGTGAAAACTTCATTTTATTGACTTTCAATTTCTCATGCCTTATTTTCTTAATCCTTAAATTAAAGTTGAAGGCAATTTTAGACTGGGGTACATTAGCCTAAAATTTGACATTGATACCTTTGTGGGAAGTTCAATAATTGAGCATTGTAGACATTTTACATATTCAAAAGAGAAGATAACGTTGCAGAAATTGTTATTGAAAACTACAGAAAATACCTGGAGTCAGGGAATCCTAAAAACAAGTGAAGTTCCTCAGATTAGGAGAACCGAATTAGTACGAAAGAGTTTTGAAGCATGTCCCAGAAAGAGGTTTTGGAAATCATTCTATCCCTCGGTGAGCTATCGTGCATAAACAACTGCTCCCAAACTTTCTTGCTCTGAGCAATAACTATTTTGCATGCTCAAAATGAGCAGAAATTGGGACAGAGCACAGCAGGAATAGATGATCTTTCCTCCACATGACGTGTGCTGCAGCCGGAGTATCCAGGGTCGTTCCCTCATTCACATAACTGGACTTCCAGCCAGGACAGCTTGAAAAGCTGGGGCCTCAGTAAGCATCAGTTTCTCTGGCGAGGTAGAAAAGGCCGCCAAGAGAAGGAAGCAAAACTGTCACTTCATGAATAGGCCCCAAACTGGTACAATACCATTCCTCCCTTATTTTATTTCAGTTTAAGGGGTTGGAGAAATAAAGTGTATACTCCAACAGGGGAAATGAGAAAGGATTTATTGTCATCTTTAATTCAGTATAGTAAAGGTTAAATTCTGTCTCACTAGGTATTTTGAAAAAAGAAAGTAGAGTTTATTTTATAGAAGCTGCTTTATTGCCTAATTTAGTGAAACCTACACAATGAACATTTTAAGGACAATAATTGGGTCTTTGTCATCTACAAATTCCTGTGACCTAGTGCTATGGATGACTCATTTTATTTTTTTAAATTTTATTGTACTTTTTTCATTACCAATTAAAGTCCCTTTTAGTCTCCGCCCCCTGCAATCACTAGTGAAGTCCACGAGTCCTTTTTCTTTCTGCTCAATCCCTCCATCCCCTAATCTCACCCCCACCCCATAGCTGTCATCTGTTCTCCATCCATGAGTCTGTCTCTGTTTTCCTGTTAGTTCAGTTTGTTCATTAGATTCCCCATATGAGTGAAATCACATGGTATTTGTCTTTCTCTGACTGGCTTCCTTCAATTGGAAATGGCATACATCACTTCAGCTCACACTTCATTGGCCAAAGCAGTTTAGGGACCAAGCCTGATATCCATAGGCAAGGATGTGTAATCCTCCCCCTGGGAGAAGCAATGAATATTTTGAGTAAAAACATAATCCATCATGAAAAAGATGCCTATATGGCCAATGGTATATTATTGTTGGTTTTACTTTTTCTAAACAACCATCAGATTGCAAGCCCTATCTTTCATAAAGATTGTTAGCGTTGGTTTTCACACGGCATTGTTCCAAACACTCTTCAAAAAGAAATAGCACAATCTAGTTGCTCACTTGAGGGAGGATGTCAATGCATGACCCTAGCACAACAAGCCTACTTAACCAGGAGTCTGGTAGAGAGTAACAAGTTGCTGAATTGCTCTTAAAGGTAATCTGTTTGTTGCAGTTAATAGAAAACATCTGTTAAATCCAATACCTAGTTTCTTTCCTAAACCTGAATCATCCTGAAAGGACACATGTGCAAATGAGGTGGGCCAGGCAGTGTAAACAAGTTGCTCTGATTTTCCAGTTGCCTTTGTGCAACTCGCATTTCTGGGAGTTCTAGCTTAGATGTGAACAAACTTTGAAGAAATACTCTATGTGTTTGTTGGTGGCTTCAGAGGGGTGGGGACTTCTGAAGCAAGTCACATACAGTTGATCCGAACTTTGCCAAGCCATATCCTGCTCTGTTCGTAAGTACATATCATAGGCCATTGTTTGGAATTGAAAAAGAATTCCCTCAGGTTTGAAAAAGAATCAGTTTGGCTTTAGAAACTACTTTTAAAAAATTAGATGGAAATAGTGCATGTAATCTAGAAACCTGGAAGAGTGTTTGCAAATTTCACTTTTTACGAGAGCAATTGACATTCTTTTTTATTTTCTGCCATTGCCCAAAAGACCCAATGCCTGGAGAGGACATAATTTTTCTAGTTGCGATGCCTGTGCCTGTTCCATCACTTGTGGCTTTCAAAAAGGGGAAAAGCAATTCTGCCAACCAGAGAACTGATTACTGCTTGGAAGTTGGTTGGCAGGTTAGTTTACAGATTAACATTTTGCCGATGCATATTTATGGCCTAGAATCCCAAGTACTGACTTTATAATAGACCCTGTGAGAGAGAGATGATAAAGTGGTGTGCCCGGCACATCATCCCCATGGCAACTGTATCACAATGAAAAGTTGCTGCTGGAGTATAGGCAGGATGATTTTCTCCTTGGTGCACAATATTGCCTGAGAAGTCTGCAAACTGGAAGGGGCTCGGAAGAGCTGTTTTTCTCCCCATCTCTTTTTTTTCTTTTTCAGAAGCTTTCTTTTGTGACTTCTCATCTTTTTACCAACCTCCTCTCTCCTCTCTTTAGCCAAAGGAAATGGGATATTTTTTCTAAGCTTTGTCTTCATCCCTGTGCTCAACAGCCATGAACATAGTCTTTAATAATGTGATTATCAGAGATAGAGGAGGCCACCTCAGAACCATGTGAATAACCTAAGGGTCTAGGAGGGTTTATTTCCTAATAAAAAAAACAGAAGTGCTTGCCTAATGATTGCTCTGCACATCTGTCATTTGTTCAGGTGAAATGTTCTGAGACCGGAAAGGGAGAGCTCCCATTCATACTGAGGAAAACACAGAATGTGGTCAGTTACACATCACCCAGGGGTGTCCAACCTGGGGCCGCAGGCTGCATGGGGCACAGGACGGCTATGAATGCAACCCAACACAAAATTGTAGATTTACTTAAAACCTCTTTTTGCTCATCAGTTTTTGCTAGTGTTTGTATATTTAATGGGTGGCCCAAGGCAAGTCTTCTTCTTCCGGTGTGGCCCACAGACTCCAAAAGTTTAGATACCCCTGATGGAGTATAGGGGAAGGAACCTGATATTATGAATCAAATGCTATTTCCCCATCCCTGTACAAAAAAAAACAAAAAAACCAATTTGCTGTCCCTTGGCCCTGACTGGTGTGGCTCACTTGATTGCAGTGCCAATCCCTAAATGGAAAGGTCGTGGGTTGGATTTCCAGGCAGGGCACATGCCTAGGTGGTGGGTTTGGTCGCCAGTCAGGAGACATACGGAAGGCAACTGATCATTGTTTTTATTTCACATAGATGTTTCCCTCCGTCGCTCTCTCTTTCTTGCCCTTCCATCCTTTCTAAAATCAATAAGCATATCCTCAAGTGAGGATAAAAATATTCCTTGTCTCTTGGAAAATCTATGAACTATTTCTGTGTGGGGAGAGATTGCTAGTTTCCCTAAATCAAAGGTTAGCAGTTTCCCCTAAATTTGACCAAACTTTTGCATTAAGCACTGGATGGCTGGTTCTGTTCTACGTGTTTGGTTATTTCCCTCCTTTTAATATGTTGGGCATTCAAAGTGCCCCCTAGTTTCAGGTGATGTTTTAAATATATTACCTCTGTCTATGTTGAAAGAGGGCGGGGGGGGGGAAAGTCCTTTACTGTTACAACTATATAAATGCAATTACATACGTGAATACATACATATTATATTAGGCACTTATGTCAGTATTTATTACAATAACCACCAAAAACCTGATCTTTTCTCTTAATTAAATGCAGACTGACAATTAGACAATAACATATCAATTTGCAGCATTTCCAAACACTAAATTTTGGGCCAGAAGTGACACATGAGTAGCATGTTGTCTCCACATCTCCTGTTTCATCGTGGTCACTGCAGGCCAGTTGCCGGCCCTCTCTCTCTGAGCACAGACAGACACAGCCCAAATTCTTCTTACTCAGCTCCCCAAGCAGCCACTGCAAACTGATTAGAACTGACCCATAACAACAACAAAAAAACCCCACTATTTACTATTTCTAAATAAGGCAATGCATTATTTTAAAAAGGCAGCCCAGCACTAGATCAAATCCCTGTACAAAAATGAAACCCAGTTAACACAAGTTCGGCTGCATAAAGAAATGTAAGGTTTTGTTATTAGGTACAGATTCAGCAGTCGTGGGATACAGCGATGAGTCGAAGTGGTCCCCACTCATAGTAGAAGATGAGCTCTTCAGGGGCAGGTGCGTGAATTATTTACCTTCACACTCTCAGTCTCCTACCCCAATAACTTGAAATACCTGGCCTTGATCAACACTTACTCAATTGAATTAAAATTTCAGAGTGGCCTTACGATGAGAATACAGTGTGTGGAACATGCAGTCGTTTCGGAAAGCAGGGGAACACTAAGATAGATATAAATCAAATGGCTACTCTGCTTAAAGCCCTTGTCCCAGTTGCAATATATGGGCTATTCCTTCATGTCTTTCTACCAATTCCAACTCCTTTGCCATACACGTGAACAAATGACCCACTGAAGCTAACCTTACCCTGTGGGATAGAGAAACATCCAAGGGATACAAATATAATATAAGCAAAACCAATTGGAACCCTTCACTGGGATTTTTCAAATTGGAGTATATCGAGAGAAGCTCTCTTTCCCTCTGATGGCTTAGCTGTAAGGATAGTAAATCTGAATCTTTCAGTGGACATACCCCCTATTAAGGAGAGAAAATTAGCAGGAGATGATGAAACCAATAGAAATAATCAAAGGGCAAAGAGAGCCATGGGGGCATTTGGGAATCTGTTTCTCATTTTCCTGAGCCCAGAACACCCCCGCTCTTTGCATGATTTGACTCTGCTGGTTGACCCATCCTTTTTTCATGAGCTAATTTGGGTTGGATCTCTACTTCTTGCATCCAGAATAGTCTAAACTAATGTAGCCAACATTGTCATAGTCTACCAGGGGGTGCCCTGCAAGCAGGTGAAGCTGTTAATTAAGCACGTCTAGAAGCAGTGTCTGGAAAGCTTTTCGGCCAGGCTGGTTGCCAGACCAGACAGGTGAGGAAGCAGAAAGCAGGACGCAAGCTATGGGAACAAGACTCAGTGAAAGAACATCAGTGTTTGAAAGGAGTAGAGAGCAAGGCAGCGCCTTGAAAGGAATGGTCTACAAAGCAGATTATCAAGAGAGGCATTTAATTGTCACAGAGCTGAGTTACAGGCTTTGACACAGGTCAGGACAAAGAGAATCCTGCCCTAAGAGGTGGACAATGATGTCAGAGCAGGAGCAAAATTTCTCGTTACTTTTCTGCTCAACTATGACTTCATTGTTTAATTCACACTAGGGCCTGGTAACAGGACTGTGCTCAGAGCCTAGAGGGAAGAGTCAAGGCTGACAGAGGACCAGATGGACTTGGCTTTCAGAAATCTCAGCCCTATTGCTACAGGGTCTCTTCTGTTAAAGTGAGGGCATGGGCATGTTTGTTCTAACCTTATTTACAATAGCCAAGACAAAGAGTAATCTTAATGTCCATCATTGATTGGATAAAAAATGTGGTACATATATGAATCAAGTATTATTTGGTCACAAAAAGAAAGTCTTGTTATTTGCAACAACAGGAATAAACCTTGAAAGAATAATGTTAAGTGAAATAAGTCAGACAGAGCAAGACAAATACTATATGATTTCACTTATATAGAGAATGTAAAAAAAGTTGAAATCATCAAATCAGGAACTAAATCACCAGTTTCCAAAGGCAGTGGGTGGGAAAAACAAGGAGACATTAATAAAAAAGTGAAAACTTCCAGTCCTAAGAAGAATAAGTTCTGGAGATTCGAGATACAGCGTGGTGACTATTTAACAACACTATATTATTGCATACTTAAAAGTTGCTAATAGAATAGATCTTAACTGTTCTCACTATAACAACAAAAAAGGCAACATTGTGAAGTGAAACGTGTTAACTAACCTTATGTTGGTAATCATATCTCAACATATATGTGTAACCAATCATCGCATTGTGCACCTTGAACTCACAATGTGATATGCCGATTGCATCTCAATACAACTAAGAGGGAAAAAGTGAAGGCAGTGGTTGGGAAGAAACAGGACCGTAAACATTGTAATAGAAGCTTATAGGAAGATGTATGTGAAGCTAGGAACCACTACTCCTATACGCTGAGCCTTCTTTGGCAACAGAAATAACCCTTCCATTCTGTCTGTGGAGCTCAGCTCTCCTTTGCCTGAAGACTCTATATTGGCCTCCCTTTGTAAGGTGCTACTTAATCTCCTCAGGAACCACTCCCCCATGACCCTCTTTGCTTTAGGACTCACAATAAGACTCAAGGCCAGCAAAAACCAAAAGATGAGATATAAATAGTTACCTCTGAGGAGGTCAAAACATACCTAAGACCTACAGGGTTTCTGAAATTTATATGGACAGAAGCCTGTAGAATATTTGTAGAAATGCACATTTAAAGTCTGGATTATGGTGGAAAGAATATAAAATTGAATCAGGCTAAATTTATTGATATGGTCCAATAAGCAAAGATTCTGGATTCAATATTTTAGCTCAAGGGACTAAGACTAGCTGTAACATTTAGGGGGGGAGTGACTGAATAAAATATGGTGCCAGTGGTGGTTTTCACTAAATAAAGTTAAAATTCCATAAAGTATCCAAAGACAGGATGATTGGAATGTTACAGTAGATATATCATCTAAGACTCACCCATTCTGGGAGGTCACAGAAGATACATCCTTTTTGTGTGACTTGAGAAATAAATTCATTAGGCTTCCTTGAAAAGTTCTGTGGTGGCTTTTCTCTGTAGGTCATAAATCAAAGTGAGAGCCACTATCATTGAACTACAACCCCTAAATTCAATGGAAACAATTGGGTCCTGAGCTGTCAAGGGTAAAGTGAAGGCACTCATCACCAAGAACAACGTGGGTGCAGCTATCATAATGGACAAGGTAGCCAAAGTAGTAATCAGAATAGTCTGACTCACAGAGATCTGTGGTGTTGGGCAGCTGATCACGATATTCGTAGAAAAGAAACAGTTGGGGTAGCTGGGAAGAGTAGCAGTGAAAGGAAACTCTGTCAACACAGAACTTTGAGCAGTGTATCTGGTTGTTCATCTTTCCTGGGAGAAGAGACAGAGGTGTGAGTCTATCAATTCATGCGCTGTGGCCAATGCACAGTTAAATGGTTAGGGGTTTAGAGGGAATACAATTTAAAAATTGATGTGAGAGAGACCTGGGGAAGAGATATGTGGACAGACCGAGAATGTGAGTAGGCATAGAAAGTGAAGATATTTGTATCCTATTTGGATACTCGTGAAAGGGTGACGACAGCCGAGGAGGATTTTCATAATCAAGTGAACAAGATGGCCCGTTCCACGGATTCCAGTCAGCCCTTCCACCAGCAACTGCCGTCATTGTCCAATGAACTCATGAGCAAAGTGGCCATGGGGGCAGAAAGGGAGGTCATGTGTGGGTTCACCAACATGAACATTCACTAAACAGTATCTTTTTGGCTGTGGCTAGTATTGAATTCTCAATCTTCTAGATACAAACACCAACACAGAAGAACTGATAGGGCACCATTCCTTGGAGTGATTGGCCAGCTACCCCATGGTATATTGGCTACGTTAAAAAGCTGCTATCATAAAAGGAGTAGAACTTTTTTCTCATTGAATATGCATTTTCACCTGGATTTATGATCCTTCTGTTAAAACTACTATCAGTGGATTTATAGACTGCATTATCCACAATCATGCTATTCCACTCAGCATTAATTCTGATCAAAGAACTCACTGCACAGCAAATGAAGTATAGTAATCGGCCCATGCTTACACAATTCATTTGTTTTTACCATGTTTTTTATCACACCTAAGTAGTTGGTTTTGATAGCATAGTGGTGTGATCTTTTGAAGACTCAGTATGTTCCCAGTTAGGTCACCACATGGGGCAGGGCTGGAGCGAAGTTCTCTGGGAGGGTGCATGGGCTGTGAATTAGAGTTAAACATGCGGGGCTATTTTTTTCATAGTTAACAATCACAGGTCCAGAAATCCAAAGTAGAAATGGGAGTGGCTCCACTATTACCCCTAGTGATCCACTAGCAAAATTTGCTTTTCTACCCAGCAACCTTGTACTCTTCTGGCCTTGAGGGCTTAGTTCCAGGGTAGGGGGATCAGGGAGGCATTCCTTCACCAGGATGCACAACAATAATGCCATTGAACTTGAAGTTAAGACTGCCACCCAGCTTCTTCTTGGACTTCTCATTCCTATGACTCAGGAGGCAGAGAAGGGGGTTACTGGACTAGCTTGGGGTGGTTAATCCTGGCTACCAAGGAAAAATGTAATTTTGCATACTCTTCTGGGAAAGGGGTTTGCAAGCTTTGTGTTGTTAGTAGAACATTTGTATCATGTTTGGCAGGGATGTGTTTATTGTCTTTATTTAGAGATCTCAGTATGGTTTAAGGACATGTTGATAGGTGTCCGGTTGATGAGGGGTAGACTGTGATGGCTTTTTTGATGTTTCAACTTAGCTAGGGGATAGTTTGCAACTCTTCTAATGAACATTCATTTAGCTGTCACTGTGAAGACATTTTGCAAATTAGAGCTTCTAATTACTTGACTTAAAGAAAGAGAGATGATCAAGTAGTCCTGTATAATCTTGGTAGCCCTTAGAAGTTGGGCTGAAGCTTCTCTAGGAGAGAGACAGACAGAGAGAGAGAGAGAGAGAGAGAGAGAGAGAGAGAGAACAATTCCATTCCTCCTGTGGACATTTGGCTCATGCCTATGGGTTCCCTCCAGGCTGTGATCTCTTTTTGAATCCTTGCCTCAAAAAGTACAGGACTTAGTTAGCCAGTCCCCACAGTGACATAAGCAAATTTCTTACAATAAATATCCATATCCATATATCTCCTTCTGGTTCTGCTTTTCTGGTTAAATCCTGACCCATACATGTGGTTTACAGAGTGCCATCCCCGGCATCACAGAGCAAAGTTTAGGAGAATGGGTTTTAGCTGAGAGACAATAAGGCAATAACCAGTACCTGGAGTTATACCCGTGATGGGCAGATTAGTCCCTGGGTGAGAGGAGCTTGGACAGCATGGGGAAGCTTCCTATCCTCTGGAGTCTGGAGGAAAAAGGCTCTGATAGTGGCTGCAACTCTGATAGTCCTCAGCCTAGCCCTTTAGGACCTGTAGGAGCAGCGGAGATCTGGGAGACAGCTCAGTGGCTAAAGGCTTTGGGGTGGGCAGCTAGGCCATTAGTAGCCCCACGTTTCCAGCACAGAAATAAGCATCACACAGGAGAACAGAGAAACTTATGTTTCCATTGTTGCTCAGAGAAAGCAATGGGCAGATAGCCTGAGGTGCGGAGAAATGGACTCCTTGTCCTTCTAAAGCTTTCCAGAACAAGCAGTACCCCAGAGTCTCTAACTTCTTCCTGCTGCTCCTTGTCATGCTGCTGGTAGTGATGGGAACAACAGGAACAGTGTCTGAGTCAGCACCCACGGGCAAAGCTCTTCATAAAAGTAGCTCCTCTGAGCCTCAGTCTTAAGAGCTGCAACACTGCAGTAAGGATTGCCCTAGAGTAGCATGGGAAACCTGAGTGAGAAAGAAAAAAATTAGGGGAAAAGTTCTAGGTAAGCATGATGTCTCCAGTATATTCCAGGACTCAGAGAATTATCATAGGCCTATCCTGGAAACCTCAGCATTTTATTTAAAAAAAAAAAAACAACAGTATACACAATGCCCAGCCAGGTAGCGTAATGCAGGAAGCGGATCATGTGTGACCTCTGACACACCAGAGAATGCACATTCCACTTACAACAATGAACTTCGCACAGGCTGGCTTGCTGATGCCAAGAGGGACCTTGGCTTGTGGTTGCCAGATCTTTTGATTTTGTTTTTAAGAGAATCCTGAAAAAAAATCTAGATTTTAATGAGACATCTTCCAATTTTTAAATGTGCGTCAATTATCTTCCAAGCACTAGATAGCTCAAAGATAATACATCTGCAAACACCTGTTTATAACTCAGCTCTAATTGTCAGTGAAATTGGAGATAAAGTAGTAGTTTAATCTCATTCCCTTTTCTTTGGTTGCTTTCCTGTCACCTGTGTGTACCAAGTCTGTCTGCTGTATAATCCTTTGGTTTGGACTTTGGTTTCTCTATCTAAGAGCATTACTTGGACATCTCCAACCATAATATGACAAAGTCAGTGAAAGGGAAAAAAGTAGCCCTTCTCATTTTAACAACTACTAAAATTCAAACAACAAACCACACAGGCAAGCAAGCACTGATACCCAACACATTCCGTTTTAAAGATATCTAGTGATCAATTCAAATAGAGCTAGAGGTTTTACAAAGTATTTATGTATTTATTTGTTGTGGTTTTCTTTTTTGCTCTTTGTTTTATGGTCTCTCAAAAACACCCAACATCAGACAGACTGAAATCAACCGTCAAGCGAAGCACGTAGACCACTTCGGAAAGCAGCGATCCGAACGTGCTCATTGGGCGTGGCTTCTCAAACACTGATTAGCAGCTAGCTTGCCGAGGGTGGCTGTTGGTGCTTTCTTTTGTCTATGAAATGTGCTATCTGACCTCAGGGCAGCAAATTCGAGCCTACCTGCGCTTAGCTTCTTCTCAGATTCCTTCGGAAACACCGCTTGGAATCAGGATCCTGAGTCTCTTTGTGGGATGCATGGATTCCAAAGAAAAGAAGTGAGGAATTTTAAGTAAGACCCCCACAGAGAAGATGACTACCTGGTTCTAAAGTATTCTCTCCCAGCACAGATTCAAATATTGGCAGATGTTTAAAGAAGATGAGCTATTTCAGACCAAGGAGCACAGAGGATAAATTTACCTGAGGAGATGCTGCCAATAGACAGGAGTTGGGAATGGATTTTCTAAAATGCGAGATGAATGAAAATGTCTCATATTGTTTTGCGTCTGAATGTTTCCCCTTCACTAAAATTGAACACAAGGGTGCTTAAAAAAAGAAATCTCAACACTTCTCTGTAGCGTCTTTTTCTAAGATTTTATTTATTTATCTTTAGAGGGGAAGGGAAGGAGAGAAGGAGAGAAATATCAATGTATGGTTGCCTCTCATGAGTCCCCTGCTGGGAACTGGCCTGCAACCCAGGCATGTGCCCTGACTGGCAATCGAACGCAATCATGTGGTTCGCAGGCCCGCGCTCAATCCACTGAGCTATACCAGCCAGCGCCCTGTAGGGTATTTTTAAAATGGATCACTGCTTTCCCCAAGAAAGAAAACAGAGTTCAGGGCTAAGTGTGTGAATTTCACCAGGTAGTGAAATTCCAATCTAAGGAGGCTGTCATGAAAATTATATCCTCTTTCACATTTAGTAATGTGAGTAATTGAGGTGTGGATGCCTCAATTAGAAATATTAATGAAGATTTTTGTAAATTGTGTTCAGGTTATGATTCTGAAGATGTTCATACTAATAATATTTATTAAATATGACAAACGTTAGGCTTGGAACAAAGACAAAATGAAAGAAAGGAGATATATAACTGGCTAACTCACATAGAAACCATACTGTGTAGGGAAGGAGATTTGGGATCTCCAAAATCCTCTTAGTAGTTATCGATTCTATTCACCAGATAATACCTGATTTCTTCCCTTTAGTTTGCCTTTCCCTTTCAAATTACATTCAGAGGCTATCCAAACAGGCTGTGTTGAGGCAAACACAGTAGGCTGGTGGTCTACTGGCCTCTGAGTTTCTTGGCCAACAGACTGGAACCTGCTGTGTCTCCCTGTGGAGATCCGTGGCCAGACATCCACATGCAGCAGAGATGGTTCCTTATTATGTTTTCAGTATTCCATGTATTCCCCATCATGGTCCCCAGTTAAGCTCAGATGCTTAAGATGCAGGTAAATATGAAGCAGCATGGATTTTCTTAGTGGGAGTGGGAAAGTCAGAAAACTTATTTTACTTCTGTCCATTTACTATACTACTTTCATTTTTGAATATCTGTTTCTGTACATACGACAGAGGTTTAGCATGTATCACTCTGTGGAGAATAATGCACCCTATGTACACAGGCACTATGCCCCTGAGAGGTATGACAGGGTGACCCCTCTTATAATAATGGAACTGATTCTACGGTGACTGAGTATATCACTGAGCTTCATGCAACCAGTAAACAGATGAGTCAGGATTATCCACTTATCTCAAGCCAACAGTCCTTCCAATGTAGAATGTCAACTCTGTTTTCCTGTAGCTTTTTCACGGGTGCTTAGTGACACAGCATCACTTCTGTTGAATTCTCTTGGCCAAAGCAATTCAAAGGCCAAATTCAAAGGGAGAGGAAACAGGTCCCACAGGTTAAGGTAAAGGGCTCAGTCCCACAAGGCTGCCTCCCTGACCCTGCCCTCCACACACACATTTAGACACCCATCTCCAGTAGGGGGCCCTGAGGTCACTCACAATTTCTGTCTGACTTGGATACCAATCAGTGGTTCCCAAAACCTTCTTCTCAGGTTTGATAATTTGCTGTGGAGGTTCACTGAACTCAGGAAAACAGTTTAGTTAGGTTGCTGGTTTATTATACAAAGATACGACTCAGGAACAGCCAGATGGAAGAGATGCACGCAGAGAGGTAAGTGGGAAAGGGTGCGGAGCTCCCGTGCCCTCTCCTAGTTTGTCGTCTTCGTAACACCTCCAAGTCTTCACCTACCAGGAAGCTTCCCAACTCCTTAGGTTGGGGCTTTTATGGAGGATTTATTACATAGACATGATGGACTAAATCATTGACTCTGGGTGACTGAATTTTTCACCCCTGCTTCCTCTGCCTGGAAGTCCGGGGTATGGGTGAGGGGTGGGGGGATATTACAAGGAAGGAGGACTGTTGAAAGGTCCAATCGTTTAGTCACTTGGTTGGTTCCCAGAGAAGCAGCACCATCCTGAAGACTGGAAGGGCCACCGGCCACCAGTCATCCATTAGCATATGAAAAGTCAGTCATCACTTGGGAAATCCCAAGGCTTCTCAGTAGCCATGTGCCAGGAAAGGTAGGAGCAGGAACCAAACACATATTTCTAATTATGTCAGACCTCTCAACGGTGCATCACCTCTAACGTTGCCCCATCCAAAACTGGGGGTTACTTCTTCCGGGATTAATTACTCCTCAGATTGCTCCATTAAATGAAGGTGTACATGCTGACACAACCATTTACTTTCCTTTTCGATATACACTGATGACTAAAGCCTTCCTCAGTTTAACATTTGTCTACAAATATAGACAGAATCTTGTAATGTTTAATGCTAAAAGTGCTATTTTTATATATATATTTTATTGATTATACCATTACAGTTGTTCTATTCCCCCCCTTCATTCCCATACCCGCACACTCCCTCCCCCACCATTCTGCCCCCCTTAGTTTATAACATGTCTCAAGTTCTTTGGATTCTATATTTCCCCCACTATTCTCGCCCTCCCCCTATCTATTTTCTACCTACCATCTATGCTATTTTCTGTGCCTTCTCTCCCCTTCTCCCCCTCCCACCCCCCTGTTTCTAACCCTCCATGTGTTCTTCATTCCTATGGTTCCACTCCTGATCTAGCTGTCCTCTTGGTTTGCTTTTGTTTTAGGTGTGGTTGTTAATAACTGTGAGTTTGCTGTCCTTTCACTGTTAATATTTTTCATCATCTTTTTCTTATATAAGTCCCTTTAGCATTTCATATAATAAGGGCTTGGTAATGATGAACTCCTTGAATTTGACCTTATCTGAGAAGCACTTTATCTGTCCTTCCATTCTAAATGAAAGTTTTGCTGGATAAAGCAATCTTGGCTGTAGGTCTTTGGATTTCATGACTTGGAATACTTCTTTCCAGCCCCTTCTTGCCTGTAAGGTCTCTTTTGAGAAATCCGCTGACAGTCTGATGGGTACTCCTTTATAGGTGACTGTCCCCTTATCCCTTGATGCTTCTAGGATTCTCTCCTTCATTTTGGTCTTGGCTAATGTAATTATGATGTGCCTTGGTGTGTTCCTTCTTGGGTCCAACTTCTTTGGCACTCTCTGAGCTTCCTGGATTTCCTGGAAGTCTATTTCCTTTGCCAGACTGGGGAAGTTCTCCTTTATTATTTGTTCAAATAAGTTTTCCACTCGTGGCTGTTTCTTTCCCCCTTCTGGTACCCCTATAATTCGGATGTTGGAACGTTTAAAGATGTCCTGGAGGTTCCTAAGCCTCTCCTCATTTTTTTGAATTCTCATTTCTTCTTTCCTTTCTGGTGGGATGTTTTGTTCTTCCTTCTGGTCCATTCCATTGATTTGTGTCCCCGTTTCCTTTCCATCACTATTGGTTTCCTGTGCATCTCCCTTCATTTCAATTAGTTTAGCCTTCATATGTTCCTCTAATTTGTAACTTTGTTCCTCTAATTTGTGACTATAATCTACCAGTTCTGTGAGCATCCTAATAAATAGTGTCCTGAATTGTGCTTCTGAGAGGCTGGCAATTTCTTGGTCGCTTAGAGTTATTGGCTCTGGGACTTTGAGTTCTTCTTGTGCCATCTTTCGGGTTGTTCGTGCCTGTTCCATAGCAGGATCAGAGCCCTAAAGTGTTCACTAGAACAGGGCAACTCAGTCGCTGGGTTGTGACGTTTATGTGGGGGCGGGGTCAAAGAAGGACAATGGTTCTCACTGGTATTGCAGGGCAACTAAGTCGCTGGGTTGTGACGCTGTATGTGGGGGCGGGGTCAAAGAGGGACTATGGCGTCCCGTCCGCCGCCTTCCGCCACGGCCCTCACCGGTGCCACAGTTGCTGCCGTCACCTGGCCCATGCATTTTGTCCCACTGCTCGCGAGTGTGCCACCGCCGTCAGCCCTCGCCCCCTGGGGCCTGCGTGGTCTGTCTCACTGTGCGCGAATATGCTCCCGCAGTCTGCCCCGCACCCCAACTGGTTCTCGTCTGCCTGTGCGCCTGGGTCGGGGGCCCTGTCCTGCCCGACCCTGCTCGCTGCTGGCTCCGCCCCTCTTACCGTCCCCGTTGAATGGTTAGATGTAATCGGACTTCCATATAATTCAATTTTCTGTCCTTTGGTTGTGTCTTTGTTTCTCCAAATCTTTGTTGTATTCAAACTTGGTTGTGGGAGAAGGCACAGTGTTTCCACCTATGCCTCCATCTTGGCGGAAGTTGCTATTTTAATATTGTCAATAGTTTCATCTATTCACAGTTCTCACTAACTAGTTTTGTCCCCAAGCTCAATAACATTTGTAATATGCTTAAGAAATCCCCTACATGCTTAAAACCAACTGCCCTCAGGTGGATGGGTCACAGTGGCCCTGAAGTCAGGGTCAGACGCTGTGTCTTAGTGGTCAGTCTCAGACCTGAGGATAAGGCATGGATGGCTCCAGGCTATCGGGTAATGAGTTCTTAGAGGGTGGCTCAGAAGACAGCAAGTACCCCAGAGTGGAAATAAATCCTCATTGTCTATGAGCCGTTCGGCCACGCATCCTCACAGTAACCTAGGTGTTGATGCCATCCCCATTTAACAGAGGAAGAAACAGAGATTTACTGAGTCTAAGTAACCTAACCTCCATAAAATACTTAACAAGCAGAGGAACATGGATTTAAATCGAGTTCTTAATGCCAAAGCATGAAGTGTACCATAAAAATAACGTATTGCGACAAAACAAAACTAAGCAAAGCAAAACAAAAGCGGGGAGTTCAGTAGAGCCTCCCAACCAGTGTTAAAAGAGCCACTCGCAAACGGAGATTTTGGTGACAAACAACAGTGAGGGTTTAACGTTGTCTGTGTAAGGAACAACGTCTAAACCTGCAGCAAATTTTACAAGTAAATTCAATCTGAAGTGACAACAATTGCTGAGAAGCAAGATCTCAAATGCTTTGTAGCATAACAGTTTTACAGCTTCTTTTATGCATTTGAAATTAAAGAGGGAATGTAAGGACGATGACATGACGGTGGGCGACGGAGGGGACTAGGTTACAGAATAGTTGAGGTTGTGTGCTCTCTCGAGGGTGGCCATGCCTTAGAAGGAGGGATGAGAAAGGAGGCATTTCAAAAGTGTGTTACCTTGGATGCACAAGCACAATGCGCTGGCTTAAAAACCTTTCACCACAGAAGTTGTAGGCCTGGGGCATGACTACCCACCGTGACCTGCCCAGTGATGAATTTATCATCAGACCACTCGGGGAGGTTACTTTCCGTAGAATCCCTTTTCATCCACAAAGTGGAGGAGAGGAGGGGTACCCTGGAATGATCCCCCAGCACAGTCCTTTCAGCAGTTTTAAACTTCTGGGGCGGGGATGAAGGCCTTAAGGATGCAATGTGAGGAGTTAACTGAACTTCAGGGGGACCCACTGGCCCAAAACAGCACTCCCACACCCAGGAGATGTATGGGTGTTTTCATCTCCGATTGTTTTGGGGTCACATTTAACTTTTGCTTTAAAACCACCAATTTTTGTCAACTATGAAAGGAATTACTTAAAATCTATTCTTGAACCCCCAAATTTTGCTTTGACAACTCCAAACAAACAATAGGGATAGGCCTTTGTACAATAATACCATTTACCTAAATAAATATCATGATATAATAGAAGGAATTATGTAAGTAGAAATCTTTCTATTTCTTGGAAAAGATATATTACACAATAACAAAAGCTATGATAAATAACATGTATCCAGAATTTACCGCATTAGAGACCCTGCGCTCAGTGTTTCACACCATGTCATGTGTTCTTCTGTGTAATCCAACGAGATCCCTACTAGCCCTGTTTTATGAGTGAAGAAATTAAACTGTAAAGGTAGGGCTGAATCTTCTGATTCCAGTAGCCATCCTCCTGTTAGCAATACAACTGCACTCTCCTTGGCGATACACATATCTCCCTTAGCCTTGGGATGTGGTCCTTTATGCGTCGCTGTAGATGTCTCCATCAATGGCTTTCCGATATCAGGCTCATAGGTAAAGAAATGTTACTTGCCCTCAAAATACAACCTGGATGCTCGTCGCCTTATTGCATTTCCTTTCTTAGCAGTGCTGTGCAACTTTGCGGCCATATAAATCACCTAGGTGTTTTGTTAAAATTCTGACTTAGCAGGTCTGGGGTACCGCCTGAGAGTCCTCATTTCTAATAAGCTTTCACATGGCTGGCTTGTGGACAACACACTTTGAGGCTTTATCAAGGCTTTGCTCCCCAGATTCAAAGTTAGAGTGTTGCGTGGGTTCTGGGTGTTGCTGAGAGCATCCCCACCTTAGGTTGTTGGGTGGGTCCCTGAGTGTTGCATGCTAGACCCTTTAGGATATGGGAATTGGGGCCAAGAGGACAGCCCTCTCCAAGGGTGTCCATTTAGAGATGAGGAAGGGGGAGATCCTTACCCCCACTGCTCTCCAGTGGCTGCTCCTGGTTTGCATGACTGCTTTGTGATAAGCTTACATTAGAATGCTCACTTCACAACCTGGTCCCAAGTTATTTATGGGGCCAGGGCTAGCGATTAAGTTCTGTTGAGAAATTAAGAGTTCACAGCTGCATACCTGGTATTGTTAAGTGAAAGATTCCTGATTATTACATTTAGCTTTTTCTGGAGACCAAATAGAGACCAGGTGCTTTACATTAACGTGAGTGGCAGCAGTTCTCAGTGAATGTTCAGTAAGGAGTGACTCAGGCTCCCCTCACGTACACCACTGATGGGTTTGCAAGTTATCTTTACACGCAGTTTGTGTACTGTCAGTCTAATTTTCTCAATGACTCGCTGTGATTTCAGACTGACCTGATTTTGTATTGCTGTATCATGGCCATGAGACTTAGCTTATTTTTTTTCTTTGTATGTACTTGTGTAACCTTGAGCAAACTGTCACCTCCCTGGAGAAAGAAGTGTGTACTCAGGAGGATTAGGAACACGGTTGCACACACAGAGCACACAGAGCCCCGGGGGGGGAGGGGGGATTCCTCCCTTACGTGCCAAAGGACCCAGTCCACTCCACCGTAATGAGTCTGTAATGTTACAATTCTGGAACAACGCTTCTTAAACTTTCATGTGCATGACTTACTTGGGGGTCTTGCTATAATGCAGATGCTGATTTAGTGGGTCTGGGTTCAAGCTCCAGATTCTGCATCTCTCACAGGCATTCCATGTGATGACAACGATGTTGTACATGGACCAAAGCTTGACTAAACAATTTTGATGCCTATCTCCTATTAAGAAATTAACAATTTCTTCATAGAAACAGGAAGACATACATTGAGAAGAGTTATTAAAAGAAACTCAGATGAATCTTTGAACGTTATTTTTAAAAACTAACCATAAGGGATTTATCTATCTTTTAAAATACAAGTTTTACCACTATATATTTATTAGAATGGCTAAGTATATTTTTTTATTAAAACCCGACAGCTTCAATGGCTGGAAAGGCTGCAGAGGACAAGGAACTTGTCATTCATTGCAGATGGAAATGCAAAGTGGCATAGCCATTTTGGAAGATAGCTTGGCAGTTTCTTACAATGCAAAATGCCGGGTAACTGTATGACCCAGCAATCACACTGGTACCTGATGGTCTGAAAATCACATTGCTATGTTAAAGGAACCAATCTGAAAAAGCAACATACTCTATGATGCCAATTTCATGACATTCTACAAAAAGCAAAACTATAGATAAGCTAAAAAGATCAGTGACTGGCGGGGGCTCTGGGCAGGGAAGCGATTGAATAGGTGAAGCACAGGGGGTATATTTTAGAGAAATAAAGCTAATTTTTATTATGCTGCGATGGCAGATACCTGACAGTACATTTGCCAGTATTCATAGGGAACATTAATGCGTGAAAGTAAAAGTAATAAGTTAGGAAGTTGGGGTATTCAAATATGACGTACAAAATTTTTATAAAAGAAGCTGTTTTTTTCCAGTGACTGTATGGGTTAAAAAATTATGAAATTGCTGCACATCTACACAGGGCTGACAGAATAAATAAGTCAACGGGAGATGGTGGGAGCCAGGCCTCTCACTGTTGGAATGGGAGTTTGCAGGTAGGTTGGACAGCAGGCTAAAATGAACCGCAGTCATGGATTAGAGTTGGGGGCATCAGCATAAACTCACATTTAGCTTAATATAGACACAGATAACTACATAGAGAAGTATTTATAAGCATGTGGATATACACAGGTTATACACACGTGTATTTTCTTGCTTTGTCAGCTGAGAGGACCAAGAAACAGTAAGATTGCAGTAGCAACAAGTAAACCTAGCACTCAGATCTTAGATTCTAACACCGCTCTCCGATAAAGGGATCCAGGCTCCTTGGAGAAATGGCTTCTAGAACTGAGACAGGAAAGATACGATGTAGACTGCAGAAATTCATAGTGCCAGCAAGTAAGGAAGTATTAAAACAACAGCATACAAAAATCAACAATGATTGTTGTACATCAAAAGAGCCAATGGAAAGAGCTCCCGATGGCCAACCATGCAACAACTTGAGCAAAAAAAACTATACCTGATTATAATTTAGACTATAAAATAAATACCCATGATTTCACTGAACTTGCCAAAAATTAAGATTATTGTGAGGCTGACTTTGATGGACAATTTGCCTTCACAGTGAACTCTTTCTCTATCAAGTAAATGTTGGTCTCCCAGACCAACGTTTAGGACTGATGTCCTTTCAGTGTAGACTCTGCTGATCCATTAGCCCTCTCGAAGTGGGCTAAGCCATTGGTACTAAAACTGCGTACTCAACCCCCTAGGACAGAGTTGCTTGGGCAGAGAGGAGACTAGGAGAACTTGGATGTGGGGTAATTATGTGACAATATCCAGTTCCGTGGATTCTTGCTGGTAAAACATTAAGTCATTAGTCTCGGGCAGGTGTTCTCACAGGAGGACAGGCATACAAAGTATAATGGCTCATCCTTTGCAAGAAAGGATAAATGATTATGTAAAGCTAAAATACGTGATTGTCTCCCGGCTCCCTACAACCCACCTCTGCTTCTGTCTGGAAATGCTAATGCTCCAATGAGACATTTCAGCCAGACAAATGAAACTCTTTGAGGGAACCCTCTTTCTTCTTTATTGTGGTATTCTGGATCTTCTTTATGGAATAGGTTAAGGAAGCAGAAGTAGCAAATCATATACTTTTAACACCTTTAGAGATATACATCTTTTCTAAAACTTCCCATGAATCTCAAGCTAATTTACCAGTTACGAATGGACCCAACTTGTAATGAAGATCAGTAGATCAGATGGTCGGTCTAACTGGTCCAATTTTCTTCCATTGCACACAAGTCACAGCTTTCCTATTTGGAAAGTGTGCTGATTATGTTTTGTCGCAAACAGCTCTGGACTGCTGGGGGTCTCTGAGGACAATAATAGTTTTAAAGGGGATTTGAATTGTTAGACTGTGCTAATGCTCCTTGAGATCTTTGTTGTGCACAGCAGTTACCTAATACCCCCAATGCACCTAGAGAATTAAGCTAAAGCCTTTCTGTGCCATCTGGTGTAAAAAGAAAAATGAACAGAACCTCTAGTAGGAAGTTGGAATGCAATTACAGTTTAGCCTAAGAAGGGAAGAAGTAGCTGCGACAATTTAATCAATAACTAGTATTTAACAAATATCTTTGTATCTAAAAATTCTGCTAGGGAGAATGCTATGCAGAGCTATAGAAAATGTAGCCTCAAACCTTGCTGAACTTGCAATCCAGTGGGAAAAATAAGTGCATAAAAGCAAACTGCAGCACAGTGAGAAAACTTGCTAGGGAAAAGGCAAATGAGAAAGGACTGATTCTTTAGGGGTAAGAGATGGGGAGAAAAAGCATTGCAGAGGAGGTAACACTAAATTTGAGCCCCCCCAAAATGAGTAGAAATTTCCCAAAAGAAGAGGTCGGGGAAGGATAATCTAGGCAAATCAAATTAAAAAAAATCAAAGATGTGGTCATGTAAACGTGCTTCTGTGTTACATAATACCATAGGGCAAGAATAATGCTAGTTAAAGTGTGACCATGGACCAGCAGCATCAGAATCAACATCTGGAAGCTTATTAGAAATGCTAATTATCCAACCCCAACCTAGCTGCCTGAATGAGAGTCTCTGGGAGTGAGCTCTGCAGTCTCTCTGAGTGATTCTGACACAGGTTTGAGAAGCACTGGACTAGAACGCTAACCGACCGTGGTGATGGACCACAGGGAAAGAGAGCAGGAGAGTAGACTGCAGGTGGGGCCAGGTGCTGATGAATCACTGTCCTTGATTAAGCATAATTAAGCAAACTGAATATATAGTGAATTGATGGTGAATCTGATCCTCAGCAAGCAAAGAATGGAGTAAGTTCAGAAGTGTCGAATTGTAATAATTGTAGTGCTTAGTACAAAGTGGAGGAATTCAAGGAACATAAAAATGTTAACATATACCCAGGGGTCAACGTTGAACATTACGTTGACATATACCCAGGGGTCAACGTTGAAGTGGACAGGTACTACGGCACCTAGATAATCTGAGTACTTGATGGGAATATTTGGCAGAGAAAGTTGGAGATGTCTCAGATGAGAGAGTCTCAAAGGTGCTTGACATTTCTAACTTGTGCAACCATTTCCATTCTATTCTGCCCCCAGTAGAGAACCAGAAGTACTGTAGAAGCAGAGCCACTGGGGCAGGTCGATAATGAAGCAAGGACAGGGAATTTGCCTGTCTCTCATTCTTTTATTAGGGACAGGAACATTTATTCATTTGTACATATAGGTATGGACACATGTATTCTGAAAGAGATATTATTCGAATTCATTTCAATTGACCTTTTTCTGGTTCCCCATAGGTGTTAGGTGTTAAATCATGTGGTTATAGTAACATGCCTGACCTAACACTCTTCCAAGCAAATGCGCCTTGCCCAGGACTGTACATCAGAGATGATCTGGGACTGATACAGGATTCAGTGCAACCAGCTGAATGAGGTTAAGTGACTCCAATTAATATGTCATGGAGCAGAAGAACCATCCAACTGAGCCCTGCCTGAAATCCTGACCCAAGAGTTGTAAAAAATAATAAATTGCTGTTTAAAGCCCCTATGCTTTGGGCTGGTTTGTCAAGCAGTTCCCATTCTACCTCCATTACTCTCAATAATAATATGAAGGGGTAACCCCCAAATCCAGAGTTTATTTATAAAAAGCTATGTATTTATTTTTACATATTTAAATTTCAGTCACCTTCAAAGTATTTTCTGTTTAATGCAATACACCCATCAAAACTTTTTTCCACTGCTCAAAACAGTTTTTGAACTCATTGATTTTAATGCCTTTTAGTGCTTTTGCTGTTGTTTTTTGTTTCACTTCTTCCACATCAGCAAGACATTTCCTTTTGAAGACACTTTTAATCTGGGGAAACAAAAAATGTTGCTCAAGGCAAGATGGGGTGAATAGGGAGGATGAGGCATGGGGGTCATGCCATTTTTGGTCAAAAACTGCTGAGCACTCAGCATGGTGTGAGCATGTGTGCTTATAAATCACCCATCATGAAATGAGCAAATGTATTCAAAGAGTCTTCAAAAAGAATTCACTGAAGCCAAATGCAGTCACTCACTACAACGCCAGCTGGTACACTGTACAGATGGATTCCTATAACATTCATGTAGTAGGGGAAGCCTGTACTACAATGAGCCTGCCCTCCAGAAGATAATTCCATTTTGGGGGTTCCCCTTGTATGATCTTGATTGGGGACTGACAAAAGAGCAACATGCAGAGTGCTGGGGAAAGCATATCAGGAAAGTCAAGTACAAATTTCTGAAGGCAGAAAAAGTTTTGGAGTGTTCATTGAAAGTAGACCATTGAGACTGAGCACAATGAGCACAATGAGTAAGCACAATGAGTTAAGATAAGGTGGGAGAAGGAAGCTGGAGACAGAACACACAGGGCCTTGGAAACTACTATATGGGGTTTGGGGTTTATTTTATGAGCAATAGGAAGTCATTGGAGTATGTGTTAAAGATGATCTGATTTATTTCATGAGATTCTTCTGGCTACTGTGTGGATGATGAATAGTGGTGGGAGCAGGAGTAGAGGCTGAAAAGGCACTTGGGAACTATTGTAGTGGACCAGGTAAGATGTGATGGTTAGTTGGACTAAGAAGCTGGTTATGGACTTAGAAGGGAACAGATTAGAGATGTATTTTAAAGGCAGCATGGATAAAACATGATTGATTAGAAAATCTGTGAGGTCTATGACCTGCCCCTTCTATAAAAAGGAACTTCCCTTGAATAGGTGATGATTCTCAGAAGTTTCCCCAGCATTTCTCTTCCTCTTACAGAAGTCTTTGTATTTTCCAAAGCCCTGCAGTTTGTGACAATAAGTCACAGAAATCCCTGTAATGGGAAGATCCATCCAGCAGTACAATATTGATTATAGGCTAATTTGCCAACATTTATCATTTAATTAGATTCTAAACCTAGAAGACGCGTTTCCTGAAGCGCATTTATTTCTGGACCAGATTCAAAATGCACAGACTACCCATGTTAACCCCACATCAATGTAGAAATACTAAACCTTGCATTAAGAAGCACTCACCAGGACTGAACCCACCAAATGACACATCGGGGGAATCTGTTTCCGAGTCAGGAGCTGAGAGATTTACTAGATTTAATGTTGTACAACTGGAACCTCTTGGGGAATAAAAAATATATCTCTACATAAACCAGAAAAATTGTGGACTGGGAAGTCTACCAGAAGCTGCATAGTTTAGTGGCTAAGCCTTGGGTTTGTACCATTTTTTTGAGACATAGATTCTTTCGATCATCTGGTAAATCTAGTGAATATCTTCTTGGAATAATGTTTCTAAATCCATAAAATAAAACACATAGGATTGCCAAGGAAACTAGTAATTGTATGAAAGCACTGTCATCAAAATATGTAAAAATCATAATAAAATTATGTTTTCTTCTTTATTAATAAATTAAATGGCAAGGTCAAGCAAGGTCTGGTAATTACTGTAATTTCAAAGTGGTGATGAGTGTAAATGGTATCTCATGCTAGTGTAAAAACTCCATGATTTGAAAATGTGAACATGTGTTTTCAATTTATGACAAAGTTACAGGTACTGCTAATAGAATTATTCACAATGAAGGATGAAAAGAAAGACAAAATATCACTTAGATGTAAGTAACAGTAAAAATGTGGTAACTTTTTGGGCATCCAAATTCATGGATTCCCTGAATTCCAGTTGAAAAGTCCTTGTACTAAAAGCATAGGCTCCAGGGTTCATACATCAGTGGTTCCAGCTTTGTGGACTTGAATCTTGAGCAGGGTCTTGCAGCCCTCATATAATTGAATTAAAGCTCTGGAAACTTTACACATTAAAATGGAGAAAAACTGTGAGGTCATTTCAAATAGATGTGGGAAAAGCTTTTGATGGAATTTAACATCTAGTTTTAGATGAAAACTTGGTAAACCAGGAACAGAGGAATTTTTTTTTAACATGGGGAAGAGTAGTAGTTAGCAGAAAACAACAACAAACATTTCCTAATGAGAAAATCTCAGCAATGTGTACATTCAGTTAGGAACTAGGCAAGCATATCTCTTATTGTTGCTGTTTCACATTGCTCGAGAGGAAGGTTTCTTCTCAAGGTTGGTACTGTTGACATTTTGGACTTGTTAGTTCTTTGTTGTGGGGGTTGTTTGGTGCATTGTAGGGTGTTTAACAGCAGCCCTGGCCTCTATCAGATGGCAGTGGCACCCCTGCCTACCAGTCAGAACAACAAAAAGTGTCTTGAGACATCGCCAAATGTCCCTTGGGGAAAATCACCCTGCTTGAGAGCCACTGCTGTAGAGATTTCAGGGAGTGTAATAAGACAAGAAGAAGAAATAGATGCTACATTTGAAAAGGGAAAAACAAACTCCTCTGTATTTGTAAATTATACTATTGTCTGTCTATATTAAAATCTAAGTGAAATAACTGAATAACTTAGAGATGATATGGAAAGTTAAACATGTTGCCATATGTAATATGTAATGGAAAAACTTAATATGTTAAAGATCTCAACCCTTTCCAAAAAAATGTGCATATTCACACAGAGATGTCTGCATATAATCTGGCTGGAGATAAAGGGTTCATGTAATCCAGGTTAACAACTTTTTTAAATTGAATTTATGGGGGTGACATTGGTTAATACAATTGTATAGGTTACGAGTGATTAATTTCATAACACATCATCTGTATATTGTTGTGTATTCACCACCTAAAGTCAAGTCTCTTTATGTCACCATTTATCCCCCCTTTATCCTCTTCTACCTCCCTTTATCCTCCATCTTTCTCTCTGGTAACAGAGCACCAAAAATAAAAAAGGGATTTTAAAAAATGAGGATAGTTTAAAGGACCTTTGGGACAACATGAAGGTTATCAACATCTACATCATAGGGGTCCCAGAAGGAGAAGAGGGAGAGCAAGGAATCAAAAACCTATTTGAAGAAATGATGGCTGAAAATTTTCCTAACCTGGTGGTAGAAAAAGACAAAAACTCCAGGAAGCAGTGAGAGTCCCAAACAAGATAAACCCAAAGAGGCTCACACCAAGAAATATCATAATTAAAATGCCAAAGGTTAAAGACAAAGGGAGAATTACTTACAGTTACTTACCAGGGAGGTTTTTTAAGACTGTCAGCTGATTTCTCAACAGAAACATTTCAGGCAAGAAGGGATTAGTATAAAATATTCAAAGTGATGAAAAGCAAGGACCCGCAACCAAGACTACTTTACCCAGCAAGACTATCATTTAAAATTGAAGAAGTAAAGAGTTCTGCAGACCCCCCAAAAATCAACTAAAGGAGTTCATTATACCAAAGAATAAAATGGCAATAAGTATGTACCTACCATAATTACTTTAAATGAAAATGGCTTAAATACTCCAATCAAAGGACATAAGGTAGCTGAATGGATGAGAAAACAAAACCCATACATATGGTCTGTCTGCAACAGACCCACTTCAGGATGAAAGATACACACAGATTACAAGTTAAAGGATGGAAAAAGATATTTCATGCAAATGAAAATGAAAAATAGATGGAGTAGCAATACTTATATCAGATAAACTAGACTCTAAAGCAAAGACTATAGTAAGAAACAAAGCAGGACACAATGATAAAGGGAGCAATCCAACAAGAGGCTATAACCCTAGTAAACGTTTGCATACCCAGCATAGGAACACCTAAATATGTAAAGCAAATGCTGATGGACATAAAGGGAGAGATCAACAGTAATACAATTATGGTAGGGGATTTTAACACCCCACTGACTTCAATGGATACATCTTCTAGACAGAAAATCAACAAGAAACCAGTTGTCTGAAATGATACACTAGATCAGGTGAATTTAATTTATATTTTCAGAGCATTTCATCACAAAGTAGCAGAATATACATTCTTTTCAAGTGCACATGGAATGTTTTCTAGGATAGTTCACATGTTAAGACACAAATTAAGTCTAAATTTAAAAAGTTTAAAATCACATCTAGCATCTTCTCTGATCATAATGGTGTGAAACTAGAAATCAATCACAAGAAAACCCGCCCAAAATATGGACACTAAATAACATCTTACAAAGCAATGAACGACGAGATCATGGGAAAAATCAAGACACCTTGAAACAAATAAAAACACAGGGACCCAAAATCTACAAGGCACAACAAAAGCAAACATTAGAGGGAAATTTATGTCATTACAGGCCTACCTCAAGAAACAAGAAAAATTCAAACAAATTATCTAGCTTTATATTTAAAAGTATTAGAAAAAGAACAATAAACAAAACCAAAAGTGGGCAGAAGAAAGGAAATATTAGCAATCAGAGCAAAAATAAACAAAATAGAGTCCAAAAAATACAAAAGATCGATGAAACCGAGATCTGGTTCTTTGAAAAGATAAACAACATTAATAAAATTTTAACAAGACTTATCAAGGGAAAAACAGAGATGACCCAAATAAATTAAATCAGAAATGAAAGGGAAGTAACAACTGACACCACAGAAATACAAAGGATCATAAAAAATATTACGAACAACTACATGGTTAAATTCCTAAAAACATACTATCTTCCAAAACTAAATCCCAAAGAATCAAAAAATCTGAATAGACCAATTACAACTAATGAAATTGAAGCAGTAATAAACAACAACAAAGAAATTCCCAACAAACAAAAGTCCTAGAGCAGACAGCTTCCCAGGTTAGCAACTGTTATGCTCCATTGGGTAGGTATCGTGCCTGCCTCTTCACTCCCACTGGGAACATAGCCATGGGGAAGGTGACTACATGCAAGTTCTATGCTAGGAAAGATAGCCTGAATCTGGTATGGCTTGATTATAGCAACAGCAACATGATAGTAATAGTAATCATAACACATGTAATATTCCTTACATGCCAACCACTGTTCTAAGCACTTTAGAAATAATGGTTTGTGTACCCCTATAAGGTAAAAGTGAAAACTTATGTCTTTTTCACATGTGAAAATACAGAGGGGCGGAAATGTGATGTGACTGGCTTGAGGTCTCTGCAGCCAGATCCCGGAAATCGGGGTTTGAACCCTGGATCCCCGCTCCTCACTGCTACACATTGCTGCCCTTGCCAAACTGCGGATGCGTGGGCAGACTGGTCCTAATGAGGCGTGAATGTAGGTTCTGGGAGTTTTGATCTGTGTTCAAATCCCAGCTTTACCACTTTGGAGCTTGATAACTTAAGATGTTTATTTGACCTCTGTGATATTTAATTCTTTCTAATATGAAGATAAAAATAACTACTGCTTTAGTTTTGGTTCCCCTAAAAAGCAGAGTCAGAGACAGAAACTTGGGTGCAGGTGTTTTATTTGGAAGATACTCTCAAGGAAATAACAATGGGAAAGAAAGGAGAATAAAACAAAGACTAAAAAAAAATACAAAGGCAACAGAGCCTCTTATTAAGGTTGTGAGTGACAAGAGCATGATTCTTCTACAACTGCCTGAGAGTCCAGAATTGCTCACCCGAGAGACATAGAAGGGAACATTTAGCTGCCGGTTCTTGGTCTGCTTTAGCTGGGGGCTGCCTAGAGCTTTAACTTCCCTGCAGCTCCAGGCTGCTCTGTCACTGCTGGGTGAGAGCTGGCTCTGTGACATCATCAGAGGGACCCTGAGGGGGACTGCAGAGTACTGAGGTGAGAGGTGGCAAAGCAAAGGACTCTGACCTAGACCAGAATGCCCATAGCAGCCGTGACTTAAATAACAGACAGATGGGTCATGGAGATATGTGGCAGTGTTGCAACCAGCTACACCAATTTCTCTAGTTTAGGTTGGCATTAAAGATGGCTGATGATAGTTAAAGAATGCTGTAGACTCCCATTTTTCAAAGACCCAACGTTAACCAGCAAAGAACATCAAGTACCTCTTCTGCTACCACTATTAATTACATTGTGATTGAGCAGTTGGAAATTCTAGTATGTAACTTGGATCCATAACTTATACAACATAAAAATTAAATCAAAATTCATTATATACCTAAACATAACCCCTAGTACTATGAAATTATAGCTGAAATCATAGAAGAAAATATTTGCGATGTGGCAAAATATGGATCCATGAAAATAAATTAAACTTCAAATTGTTTTAATTTTCAAATATGCAACATAGTATTTTTATTTTATCATGGAATTTTATTTTAGAATGTAGTTTATAATTAAAACAATATAGAAAAACTCAGCGATGTTATTCTAATTTACAAAGAAAACTATTAGACTTAAGATCTGTGTATTCTTTCTCTAAACAATGCTTGAAATTTGAAATACTTAATATATAATTATGCAACCAGTAATATGAATTATTCTAAGGTAAGAAGTTTATGGAGTCAGGTATAGAAAGAATCTGTGTACATACCTAAGTATTAAGTTCTTATTTACTTGAAAATATGCTTACTTTTCCTAGAAATTCCTCCATCATACCACTATTTCTCAACTCTTCCAAGCTACTTCCTATATCATTTTTTCTTTTTCTTTCTTTATTTAATCTTTATTGTGTTTTTTTTTCCCATTACCATTTAGTCCCCTTAAATCCACCTCTCCCAGCAATCACTACACTGTTGTCCATCAAATTTTTGGACTGCTTTCCATAAAATCACTATTAAGAGAATGAAAACATTCACAAATCAAATAAATACTTAAAAAGAAAACATAAAGAACTCTCAAAAACTTAATCATAAGAAAATAAGCAATAAAGCAATAGGTGAAAGATTTGAATGAATACTTTACCAAAAGAGATACATACATGGCAAGTAAATGTATGAAAATATACTCAACATCTTTAACTTTTCGGGAAATGTAAGTTAAAACCACAAAGAGATACCACCACATACCAACTTTCAGGAAAATCACTCACCACTCCAAGCATTGGCAATTATGTGGAGCGTCTGGAACTCTCCTACATTGCTGCTGAAAATGTAAAAAGACACAGCCACTTTGGAAAACAATTTGGCAGTTTCTAAAGAAGTTAAATATACATATGCCATATGATTCTGCCATTTCTCTCTTACCCGAAAGAAATGAAATCATATGTCCATTCAAAGACTTGTATGTGAATGTTCATTGCAGTTTATTTGCAATCACCAGAAACTGAAATGTCCATCAATAGGTGAATGGATAAATAAATTGTAGTACATCAATACAGTGGAAAGTAGCCATAAAAAGAGGATACATTATTTATACATGAATTAACCTCAAAATAATTATACTGAGTTTAAAAAGCCAGACAAAACACATACTAGATGAGTCTATTTATAAATAATTGTATAGAGTACAAACCAAGCTACAGTGTAGAAAACGATAGATCAGGGGTTGCCTGGGGAGAGGGGGCTGTGGGAAAGGAATTCCAAAAAGGCACAAGGAAATTTGGGGAGGAGGTGATGGATCTGTTCACTCTCCCAATCTTAGCGATGGTTTACAATGGCATTCACATGTCAAAACTGATTAAACTGTGCAGTATAAACATATGCAGTTTATTGTGTGTCAATTAAAGCCATTAAAATATCATTATGATGAAATTTCCCCTGACTTAAGGATGGGAAAACTGCCAGGACAGCCTCTCTCCCCCAGGTATGGCAGAATGTAGGCTGTAAATGGCCACCTATTTTATCTGCCTGCAAGGTCACATTTAATATACTCCCTCCAGATCTCTTATTAAAAAAATGCCATTAAACACTCTTTACCCCTGAACTTGCACACATGTTTGTATTTGTGCCTTTGCCGTTGCGTTGGGATTAATGATCATCTTTAGGTCATTAACCTCAGGTCCAGATGGCACTGTCTGGAGAGAGATTAAACTGCGTCCTCGTCTGTCTCTAAAAGACTGGACAGATGCCCCTACTTGGAGGTGCTCTGTGCCTCACTGGAAAGAAACATGCTCATCCTTGGAAGGATGAGGTTCACCCTTAGAAAAGAATGCTACTTCTTACAAAATAAAGCAAACGTCTCATGTGTGGCTGACGTTTTAAATGCCCTCGGTCACATCCCACACAAATCTCAGAGTAGCTGTGGTGGACAGTTCCGGGCACTGGTGTTAATGCCAGTCCTGTTCCTGATTACTGCCGGTTTTCTGTCTCTGGGCTTTTCTCTAAATGCTAGCAAGTCCCCACAGCCAGCGACCAGGCACAGGCAATTTCATGCCCCGCAGGCACCTGTCCGTTAATAGAGCATGAGTCTTGACCAAAAAATGCTACCTACATTTGGAGGGAAACTTCTGAGGTACAGTCTATGGGAGGCCTCAGAGGCCCCCTGGCAAGACGGAGTTCCAGCACATACTCTAAGCAAAGGAGGTAGACACCTTGCCTTTGATAACTGCTGTGCTTCCCTCCTTCCCATTCCCCATTCTTGCTTCCAGGAATTACCTCAAAATACATTTAAGTGTTTCTTTGTCCTGGTCTCAAGTTCCATTTCTCATCATTGCCACATTAGAACCTGCACTTTCAGACACTAGACAGAGTTCAATGTCTAGATCATGGGTTGGTCTATAAAATAAGTTGAATGAAGAGCTTTGGTAGTGGCGTGTTCTTTCAAAACCACAATGCTTGAAAAAAATTGATATTTTTTCTTTAACTTTTTATTGATTATTAGTTTTTAATTTTATTGAATTTATTGGGGTGCCATTTGTTAATAGAGTTATACAGGTTTCAGATATACAATTCTATAGTCACATTACCTTTATATTGTATTGTGTGTTCATCACTCCAAAATATGTTAACGTTTTATTTTAAAATATCAAAAAATAAAATGTGAATAAATAAAATACTGACATTATAGTCACATGTTAAAAAACGATGACTTGAGCAAGGAAGATAAGGAATAAATATTTGTCTTTAAAATCAGGTCTTACTTTACATGAGAAACTCCAATCAAATAGGGCCCTTTGAGCTCACTAATTAGCATTTGATAATCAGTGGCAGTTACAGGTGAAAACGTTAACTGCTTGGATATCACATCGCATGCCCACATTCACATATTGAGGTTACAGTCCTCATCACATGCCACTATGTCTGTTTCTGCCTCCTATATTGACTATTTATTTTCCCCAAAAGTCTCCTGCTCTCGTCACATACAACTTAAAACTAAAATTCAGATGCCAAGTGTTATTCTAATCTAGTATTTAGAATAAAAACATTCGCTGTCATAATGCATTTATGATGATCATTGATTATCCTTGACAGCAATGGGCTCCTAGAAGAACATCAAACAATGTCTAATTACTCTTCTGCATGCCTAAATGAACTCTTACATTTGAATGATGAATATATTGTTATCCCCCCGCCAAATAATGAGTTATCTTTGCCAGCTATCCTTATAGAACTGGTAATTTAGATATAAAACAAACTTTACTCAGGGTTTGCTGGATTATTATGACATGTAACATTTCATTTATGTAAAAAACTAAAATCTTAAAAACTATTATAAAGTTATATAAGCATAGATGAAGTACGAGTTTGTGTGAGAGAGATGAAAAAGTGGGAGATGTTTGCCATTTGAGTGATGGGGTGCACGCTAGTACTTCTGTTTTCTGACATGGGGGAACTTGTGACTTGCTTCCTAAGAAGTGAAACTCTGTGTCCATTCAGCTGCAAGTCTAGGTATTCCAGAAATACCTACCCACAGGTCCAAGAGTCTAATCCTGAGACATTAGTCCTGCCTTTCATGTGTGTGCTCAAAAAGCCAGGGTTTTGGAGTAATACACAGGTTCAAATCCAGGCTCTTTGCTACAGAACCATAGATAAGTTACTTAAGTCTCTGAGCTTCAGTGTCCTTAGATCTAAAATAGAATTCACAACATCTATCTGAGAGGAATATTGGGATAATTAAATGAGTAAAGTCTGCAACATGCTTATAAAATGACTGGCAAATAGCAAATATTCAAAAATTCTTCTGCTGGTATGCAGGGTATGGGAACAGCCCAAGTGTCCATCAGTATGTGAGTGGATAACAACAACTATGTGACATTTACATAGTGGAATCTGACTAGCCGTAAAAAGGAAGAAAATTTTACCTTTTGCAAAAGCATGAATGGACCTGGAGAACATTATGTTAAGTGAAATGAGCCAGCCAGAAAGAAGCAAATACCATGTGATTTCACTCGTGGAATTAATGAACAAACTGAGCTAACAAGCAAAATAGAGACAGACTCATAGATAGAGAGCAGGATGACAGCTATCGGGGGTTGTTAGGATGTGGAGGGATTGAGCAAAAAGGAAAAAAAGGACTCATGGACATTAACAACAATGTGGTGATTATAGGAGGAGGCAGGTATAAGAGAGATCAATGGTAACAAAAATAAATGCAATTTAAAAATTATTCTGCTGAATGAAAATGTGGCCATGGCTAGACTGCCTTATGGGGGAACTGTGTTGCTGCCTCCCAGTTTTTAGGTATTGCAGTCCTAACCGTCAATACCTCAGAATGTGGCTACATTTGGGGTTAGGGTCTTTAAAGGAACTGAGTTTAAAATGAGATTATTAAAGAGAGCTGTGGTCCAAAATGACTGTAGTTCTTAGAAGAAGAGGAGATAGAGAGTAGGACACAGACACAGAGTGGAAAGAGCATGTGAAGACACAGAGGAAAGAAGGTCATCTACAAACCAAGAAGAGAGGCCTCAGAAGAAACCCACCCTGCCAAACCTTGGTCGTGAACTTGTAGCTTCCAGAATTGTGAAAAAACAAATTTCTATTACTTAAGCCACCTCATCTCTGTTATTATGTTATGGCAAAACTAGCAAACTAAGCAAGTAGAACACTAGAAAAATTAATAAAATGATCACATTGGACAACAAGAAGCAAAAGAAAGTAACCCTGTGAGAAGGGAAATAAAAAGGCTGAGACCATTTGTCACCCAGGCTTTCTGCATGAACGCATCTTGGGGAATGTCTTGCAGGAATGTAATAGTCATTTCGAGTTCAGGGAGAAGAGATAAAAGTCCAGGGAGTTTGGGCTGGAGAGAATTTGCCTAAGCAGAGTACCAGAGAGAAGGAATCTATACAGAGAAAGAGCCCCAGAAATCTGAAATTGGGCCCCCTCAAGTCTTCATGTAGGGTAAAATTTCATGCGGCCAGAACAACTACTAGCGAATGAAAAACTTTCAGGAAAAGAATAGTTATCAGTCACCCTTATGCTGAACAATTCCCAGAAATCACACGGGGTTGGCCAACCAGAGAGGTGAGGGCATATTAAATGCCCAGGACACTTAGTAGAGACAGCAGAAAGGTCAGGTTAGTAATATGGGTGAATTCGTTCTAGAGAAGAGGCTGCCATAATAAATCTTAAAAATAAGCATCAAACATTCAGACTGCTCCTGCCCTAGCTGGTGTGGCTCAGTGGATCGAGGGCTATCCTGTGAACCAAAGCAATTACCAGTTTGATTCCCAGTCAGGGCATGTGTCTGGATTTCAGCCAAGGCCCCCAGCAGGGGGTGTGCAAGCAGCAACCACACATTGATGTATCGCTCTCTCCCTTTCTCTCTTCTTCCCCTCTCTCTAAAAATAAATACAATCTTTTTTTTAAGATTTTATTTATTTATTTATTTTTAGAGGGGCAGGAGAGAGGGAGAGAAACATCAATGTATGGTTGCCTTTTGTGCATCCCCTGCTGGTAGTTAGCCTGCAAGGAACTGGTTTGCAACCCAGGCATGTGTCCTGACTGGGAATCGAACCGCGATCGTCTGGTTCACAGGCCCGCGCTCAATCCACTGAGCTACGCCAGCCAGGGCAATATACAATCTTTAAAAAAAAAAAAAGATTCAGATTGCTCCCTAAGTAACTTAACTTTCTGCTAAAAAAAATAAATAAATCAACATTCTCTGAAGAAAGACAAGTTCCAAACATTTAGCAGTATAACATTTACAATGCCCAGCATCTAATAAAAATTTACTAGATACACAAAGAAGCAGGAAATGATAGCCTATAGCAAGGACAAAAACACAATTCATATAAACATGTCTGGAGATGACTGAATTAGCAGACAGGAAAATTAAACCACCTGCTATAAATATTCTCAAAATTTAAAGGCAATTATGATTATAATGAAAGGAGAAATAAAGATATAAAAAGAATGCAAATAGAATTTCTTAAACTGATTATTACAGTATCTGAAATGAAAATTTCACTAGACTTAATAACCAACTATATGCTGGCAATAAACTTCAACAAACATAAGAATATAGCAGTAGAAATTAACCAATTAGAAGTTTACAAAGAACAAAATACTTTAAAAAATGATCTGAGCTAAAGGGAACTTTGGGACACCAAGTGGTTTGTCATTCTTGTAACCGACGTTCCAGAAGAAGAGGGGAGAGCAGGAGAAGCATCAAAAGTGGTTATTGAAATACCAGCCAAAATGACCAAGTCCCAAATTTGTTGAAAAGTAAAACCCACAGAGACATGACCTTAACAAATCCCAAGCAGAATAAAGAGCCAGGAAATGATGTGAAGGCATTTCCTAACTAAACTGCTTAAAATCAGTGGTAAAGAGCACACAGATGACAGGAAAAAAGCACATTATAAAAGCACACAGGTGAGAGGAAAAAAAATGTATGCCCTTCAAAAATGAAACCAAAATTAAGACCCTTTGAGACCAACAAAAACTGGAATAATTCATCACCAAAAGAAATATTAGACAAGTCTTTAGGCTGAAGGTAAAATGGTATTGATAGAAACTTAAATCAATAAAAAGGAATGGCAAGCACCATAAATAGCAAATCTGAGGTTAATACAAACTACAAACACAAAAACATATGATCTAATGGTTAATTTCTTTGAGGATATATGTTTAAAATAAAAATAATGTCAGTGTGCTATGAGATGTATAGTATACATAGAAGCCAAGTCTGTGAACACATTGCACACAGTACTGAAGAGGCGGAATGCTGGGGGATCTTTGCAGTACGAGCATTATATGAAAAATAGCACACTACTAGTAAGGTAGACTGCAAAATCTCAAACTCCACAGCAACAAGTAAATCATTTGTTAAAATGACATGTAGCTAATAAACCAGCAGAGAGATAAAATGCATTACCAAAAATATACATTAATTCAGAGAAACCAGAAAAAGACTGAGGAAAGTAACAAATAAGACAAAAAGAAACAGTTAGATGGTGGTAGGTAAAACCCAACTTATCTAGTTCTTCATCTACATGTTTACATAGATATCACTGTAAGCCATCTGAACAGTCTAAATAAAAGCAGAAAATGAGGCTCTATCTTACTAGAGCAGATAAGTTTATATTTTAAAACCAAATAATATAATATATTAGACTAACAGAAGAAAAATAATATTATACTATCAAACAATAGGTACAGAAAATCATTTTACAAAATTTAACTCATTAATGATCAAAAAGTATATCTGAAAATTTTGGGAATACAAGTGACAATATTCTCCCAATTTCATTATGTTCATATATTCATGAGAAAACATCAGACAAATCCAAAGTCTCAAAGCAGTTTACCACCACTCTCCAAAAACGTCAGGTCACTGATAATAAGAAAGACTGAGACAGTTTTGGATCCGATGGAACTAAAGATAAGACTGTATGGTGAAGTAAGTGACCATAATTGAAGCCTATTTAGAAAAGGGGAATATGTGAGGAAAATCGGGTAAATCATAACTCAGTCTCCAGGATAATGGATAGTAATGTACCAAGGTTAATTTACTTTGATAAATATATCATGGATATAAGATGATAAAATTAGAAGATGGGTGGGAGATAAATAAATTTTTGCAACCATTCTGTAGATCTAAAATTATTTTTAAAAGTTAGAGGTGTCCAGATTGAAAAGAAAGGTCGAAACGCTTCAATCACAGATGACATTATTGACTTTGAAGAAAAACCTAAAGAATCTACCAAAAAACCTTACTAGAACTGTTATGTGAAATTAGCAAGTTTGCAGGATCAATATCAATATACTAAAAGTGTCTAATATAGCTGGCTGGTGTGGCTTAGTGGATTGAGTACCAGCCTGCAAACCAAAGGGTCACCAGATCAATTCCCAGTCAGAGCACTTGCCTGGGTTGTGAGCCAGGTCTCCAGTAGGGGGTGCTTGAGAGGCAACCACACACTGATGTTTCTCACTCTCTAATTCCCTCCCTTCTCCTCTCTAAAAGTAAATAAATAAAATCTGTTCTAAAAATGTATTTAATATATACTAGCAGTGAACAAGCTGGAATTGAAATTTATTTATTTTAATTTAATTGTTGTTCAAGTACAGTTTTCTGTCTTTTACTTCCATCCCAGCCCATCCCCCCCAGTCATATAAATCTTCTGCCTTTTACTGGAATTGAAATTTAAAAATACCATTTGCAATAGCATCAACATGTAAAATAGAGATAAATTTAATTTAAAAATATGCAAGACCTATACAGTGAATACTACAAAACACTGCTGGAAGAAAATAAAGAAGACCCAAATAAATACAAGGACATATACTGTTCATGAATAAGAAGACTTAATACATTAAAATGTCGTTTCTCCTCAAAGTTATCTAGAGATTCAATGTAATAATAAGCAATTTCAGGACATTTTTATAGAAATTGACAAGCTCATTCTATTATTCATTTGAAGATGGCAAAGGATCCAGGTTAGATAAAACAACTTTGAAAAAAATGAACAAAGTTGGAAAGGTTGCACTACATGATTTCAAGATGTAAGACATAGCTACAAAAATCAAGACAGTATGATATTGGCATAAATTTAGGTGAATAGATCAATAGAACAGAATATAAAATCCAGAAGTAGTCTCGCACATTATGGTTGATTGATTTTTGACAAAGGTGCAAAAAAAGGCAGTTCAGTGAAGAAAGTATATGATTTTTAAAAAATGCTATTTGAACAATTCCATATCCAAAAATGCAAAAAATAATTCATTATATTTCTGTTATAAAATAAATAAGTCATAAGCATGTAATGTATAGTATGGTGACTATTGTTAATAACACTAAATTGCATATTTTAATGTTGCTTAAAAAGTAGATCTTAAAAATTTTTTCTTATCACAAGGAAAAAAAATCCTGTAACTATGGTGATGGATGTTAACTAGATTTATAATGGTGATTAATTTGCAAAATATACAAATATTGAGTCATCATGTGGCATACTTGAAACTAACACAATGTTATATGTCAGTTATGTGTGTTACAAGCCATTGAGTCAGCTCTGACTCTTAGCAACCCGATGAATGAGTGATGTCCACAATGTCCTGCTCTCAGCAGCCTGCTCAGCTCCTGTAGACTCATGCCCCTGGCTTCTTTAATAGAGTCAATCTATCTCATACTTTGTCTTCCTCTTTCCCTGCTGCCTTCGATTTTCCCCAGCATGACTGTCTTTTCCAAAGAACCCTGCCTTCTCATGATGTGTCCAAAGTGGGACTGCTTTGGTTTTACCATTTCTGCTTCCAGAATGTTTCAGGCTTCATTTGCTCTAAGACTGGCTTGTTTGTCTTTCTGGAAGTCCAAGGTATTTGTAGGACTTTCCTTAAACACCATATTTCAAGTAAATTATGTTTTTATCTACTACCTTTCTTCATTTCTAATTAAAACACCTCAATGAAATATTTCAATAAAGAATTTAATATCCAAAGAAGCAAATGATAAGCTTTGCTATTCATATATGAAACTGTACAAAAATAACTCAAATAGGTGACAGACTACATGTAAAATTAAAAACTATAGAACTTATGAAAAGTAAGCTCTCTATGTTTCTATGAGAAGAAAAAAATTCTCTCTGATTTTAGATTAGATAAATATTTCTTATATGCACTGAAATCACAATCCCTAAAAATAAATTATAAAGTGGATTTTATCAAAATTAATAATTTTCTATGAAAGATATTCTTAAGAGAGTTACAAGATATACATTTGCAAATTGCATTTATATTATAAGACTTTTAATCAGAATATGTAAAGAACTCTCAAAACTAAATGATAAGAAAACATAACACCAAATCAGCAAATGGGCAAAGAAGAAGGGTCATCAACCAACACATATAAAGGACCCACGGATGAAGACAACAGGGTGGGAGGAAGATTGAATGTGGGCTATAGGGGTGGGGAGAGTAATGGGGGAAATGGGTCATCTGTAATTGAACAACAATTAAAAAAGAGAAAAATTAAAATTAAAAAATACTAGCCAAAAAAATTTGCCAACGATTTCAATATGTACAGATGGCAGATGAGCACCCAAATGTGTTCACCATCATTAGTTATTAGAGAAGTGAACATTAAAACAACAGAGACACCACTAATACCTATTAAAATGTCTAAAATTAAGATGACTCGATCATACTAACTGTTGATAAAAGCGTGGAGCAACTGGAATGTTTATACACTCCTGATGAGAATGTAAAATGGTGCAGTAAACTTGGACAATCGTTTGGCAATTTCTTTAAACATCAAGCATGCACCATCACGTGACTCAGCCATGTCTCCCCTTGAATTCACCCAAGAGAACCGATGGCATATGTTCGCATAAAGACATGCACAGAAATGTGCACAGCAGTTTTACTTGTAACAATAAAAAACTGAAAACAGCCTGTCCATCAACAGCTGAAAACAAGATTGTGTTGTACCCACAGAACAGAATATTATTCAGCAAGAAGAAGGAACAAACTATGGTCTATATATATGCATGCAAAAAAACCCCAGATGAATCTCAAAATAATTATGCTGAGTGAAAGAAGCCAGATCACAGGAATACATAGTATTTGTATCTGACTCTACTTATGCAATATTCTGGAAAATGCAAACTGATCTACAGTAATAGAAAGGAAATGAGTTGTTGCTTTTAAACAGAGGATGAGTTGGTGGGGAAGAGCAGAGGTAAGATTTACAAAAGAAGATTTTGGGTGTGAAGAATATGTGCATTAGACTTGCTGGGGTAATCAGTTCAGTTGTGTGTGTGAGTCAGAACATCAGACTGTATATTAATTAAGCTTTGGGCAGTCAGAAGTTTTATGCGGATTTTCAGCTACAAAGGGCTTTGCATCCCTAACCCCTGCATTTTTCAAGGGTCAACTTCCCTGGATATGCTTTCAGTTAGCATATGTCAACTATACCTTTAAGGAGCTATAAACACAACACATAAAATAAATGCCTAGCAGCACTGAAAAACTGTTAAAATGTCTGATTTGGAGGTACTTACTGATCTTTATCAGATTATATACATACCACCTAAAACTGCACACTACATAAATGTGTGTATTTCATTAGTATAATACAATAAAAAAAGTATTTGGATAAAAAAATGCAGGTAAAAGAAACCAGAATAAAGAGAAAGACTTTGGTAATTTAAAGGAAATAATGGTGATACTCAAGCTCAATTCAGACATTATATTCCCCAAAGTGGGAAATGAAAAAGTATATAAATTGAAAAAAGTAGACTCTAGATAGAGTAGGTTCCCTTGTGGCTTCACCACTAACCCTGTATTCAGGGAGGACAAAGTAGCCTGAGGAAATTAACAGCAGAACCTCACCTTCTGTGCCCCCCAAAGTCTGAGCTCAGACTGTGCTCTTGAGTTTTCAGAATATTACACTGGGGTCTCACAACTATGATCACTGTCCTCATACAAGTAACAGGTATTACGTGTCTGTTTGTGCAGAGCCAACCCTGAGTGGAGAGCATGTTGAGGACTGCACAGAATTATTCCCATCCTTCAGGGATTTACTGCTTCTGAGGAAATGTATAAAGTCAAAATTGCTTAGTGTTTTCAAGAAAACACCCGGCACTGCATTAGATGTGTGGCAGTGACTTACCTTTTCCCTGGCACTGTGAGGTCAAGGTGGAGCATCGGTTCAAGACATATTCACCGGCTTTTAACAAAATGCTGTTTCTGTGCATTTGGTTAGAGAGTGCCTTCATTTGAACATTTTCCGGTTTCGCTCAGGCTTTTAGCTAGGTGGGCAAATAGCTATTGCAATCAGCTTTGTGTTTTCTATGGCTATTGAGAGTAGTAGCTGATAAACCTGAGGCAAACCCAAGGATTTTCAGGACATAGGTAGCCTGTAGATAGCACACCTAGAGGGCGGCAATAATGACCTCTAGTACCCAGCACATTTCACCAGGGTTCATGGTGAAAGTTCAGGGTTCATAGTAAAAGAGTAAATGGGTGGATGAATAGATGATTGACATAAGAAAATGCTAGGTTGGCACTGATAAGACCCAAAGGAAGTGGATGGTATGAAGCTGTTTATCCAGCCCTGGCTGGTGTGGCTCAGTGGATTGAGTGCCAGCCAGAGAACCAAAGGGTCACCAGTTTAATTCCCAGTCTAGGGCACATGCCTGGGCTGTGGACCAGGTCCCCAGTAGGGGGTGAGTGAGAGGCAACCACCCACTGATGTTTTCTTCTCTTTCTCCCTCTCTTCTCTTCTCTAAAAATAAACAAACAAACAAACAAAAAGCTGTTTATCCAAGCTGGTGTGAGGTGTGGTGAATCTCCTCCAAAAGAGATTCCCTTGACTAATGGGCAGAATTCTTATTAGGGACTCTCTACAACAGTGGTGGACTATCAAGTTGGCATCTTTTAGCCCAACTTTCTGTACATTACTCCTTTCAACTAAAACATTCCTTCTCCAGACGAAACAAACAATTCCCTCCACATTGTGGGCTCCCTTTATTTTCACTCCCGGAGGACAGTCTTACTTCCAAGTGTTGAGTAGATCCCTCACTACTGCCATCAGAGAATAGAAATTTTAAAAAGGTGAGGGGAAATACAGGCAAAATCTAGGAAACTACCACAAAACGAGTATAGAACAAATGTGAGGAATGAATGCAACAGCAGAGACAGACTTATGGGTAGAGAGCAGGCTGGCAGCTCTGGAGGGAGGGACAGGGTTGGGGATGGGGGGCGATCAGACTGAGCAAATAAGAAAGACCCATGGACACAGACAACAGTGTGGTGATTGTGGGGAGGGGGATAGAGGTGGAGAAGGGTATAAGGTGGACAAGTGATAATTTAAAAAATACAAGAAAAATCAATGCAACGGGGCATTTTAATTCTAAGTTCTCTTAACAACGCAAGCAATGGAGTCTACAAATAACAAACTCATTAGTGGGAGTCCCAGTCTTCCTGTCTCCTAGGGAGCAATGTCTATTCTCTGCCCGGGACACGAGGTCTTTTGCTTGTTCACACAGGACCCTCCTTCTACTTAAAGGGAACACGTGTTCAAAGGCCTTACCAGCTTTCCTGCCACGTCGAATTCAGACAGCCATAAGCAAAGCTGTTGTCCTTCCCTCTCTTCCCAATCCAAGAAATGGAGTCGGAGAGGTGCTGGGAAAATAAAGGGACTCAGTGCTCTCTCTGTTTTCAAAAGCCCCCACGTCTGACAAAACAGGCACCGAGGCCCTTTTTCATTTGAAAAGAATTAAGCTGAAAAGTATAAATGGCTTTGCTGTTACTCAAATAAATGCAGGCACTTCCACCCGCCTCCCTCTCCACCACCCTTCTTCCCATTTATTTTCGTGCAGACAATTTCCAGAGCTTTTCTCTTTGATTCTCTTATAATGAAATTCACTAAGGGCAGCACAGAAAGGTTTTCAAGGAGAGTTATAAGCTTAACAGGCTATGGCTGTTTAAACTATTTTAATTAAATCCTAAATGCTTCCAGAGAAGATAGCACACCAACAACAATGATGAAGAGAAGGGACTCAGCTTTACTGCCAGCAAAATAGATAAAGCGAAGTAACACCATTCTGTCCGGTATGAATCTTCCTTCCTTTATTTCTCATGCTGTGCTCGTAATGGGTATGTCCTGGGTGTTGTTTTGTTAGGTGGACTGCTGCAGAGCTACCCAAGAAGGAGACTCTCCTTCTCTTCTTTGGGATAGGTCTTTGCAGGCCAAAATGCTGTCTTCAGCATTTTGTTGTTGCTGCTACAAAAGATAACTGTGTCTTCAGAGATGCACAGAAATCTTACCTTGCAGGGTGAGCTGAAAACTTCCTTTGCGATTATAACGGCACAGTCTGCTCAGGGCCTGCAGTGGCCCTGGGACTACTGTTTGACATTTAACACTAACTGTTGTTCTGCTAAAGCAGCCATTATTGAAACTGTATCAGTTGCTGAAGTTGAAAAAAATGCAAAATAGGGAACATTTTTCTGCATGATTTATTTAAAAGTGTCCAAGCCATTCTGAGAAGTTTCGAGATGTAGAGAAGTGTTTTTTTAATGAACCTCGGTTTTCTTAGTAGTTTCTCAGTTTCCACATCTCTGTGCTATAAGGTCATCACCTTATAAGACTGGTATGAGAGTTTAAAAAGAAAATAAATGTAAAGTGACATGCATAGTATCTCATACAAAGTGAGCAGTCACTCAGTAATATTTATTAATAGCCTGTTTTCAATGGTTATACATTATGCACATATTCTGACTCGTGCACTGTAATCAATACTTTTTGTGTACAATTAGCTCTTCCCCTCACAAGTCCTGAAAAATGGGTCCTAACAAATTTGCCTTTTTTTTATTTTATAGTAATATATACTTTGTAGAAAAATTTAAAAATGAAGAAAATATACATGAGAAAATAGAAATTATCTATTATTCCACCACCCAGAAGAAATCTTAATCTTAATTCCTACCACTCTTAATCTGTGAATATGTTTTGTCTCACGGATTGCTCTTACAGGTAAAATATACATACTCCACAAAATTGAACTTGTGCTGCAACTAAAAGGGACTTCTTATCTTCATTGAACTCTTTATCATGAACTTGCCCCAGAACATTCAACATTTTTTAATAGCACTGGCTACTGTCTGTGCCATATAAAGGATGCATAACAACATAATATTCTGTGAGGTAGCTGTTACTGTTCTCTATTTTCAGCCAGGGAAATGGAAGCGGGAAGCTGAGTAATGTGCTGAGGTAGGACAGTTTATGGCGAGCGGACCCAGGACTCAAAACCAGCTCTGTCTGGCTACAAAGCAGATACCCAGAGCCACTCCTGTGTGCCCTTGGTCCACCCTATAGCTCACCTGCCGATGTTTCTGTACCTACCCATGGTTTCTTGCAACCCTACCTGAGGGTGCTCTCTAGTCAGAGAAAATATTCTTAACTCTACAGAGGAGGAAAAATTTTCCTCTACCCGCCTTAGAGTGTCCACTGGGTCCCCTGTAACAAAGGACAGATAGAACATCAAACAAGTTGATTAACTTGTGTATTACACATGTAACACATGGGAGTACCCAGAAATGAGTAACTCCAATAGATGGCTTGGAACTCTAGGTTATGGAATATCTTCAACAAACAGCAACAAGTTTGCAGAGAAACGACAAGGCAAAGGAAAACTGTTTCTGGCTTCCGAGGGTGGCTGACTGAAAAGGTAAATACATGGGTGGAAACTAATGGAGTGAGATTTGTTTGTAGATTCCTTTGGCATCCTCCCTGGTAGAAGAGAATTTATATCCTGCCTTTAGGCAGAAGAGCGGGGGAGTAGAGAGCCCCCGGAGCTCACAGTGGCACAGGGCTCACTTGCAGCCTCCATTGCTGTCCTTCTTCCCTGTCTCCCTTCCCCACTCCCCCACACTTTCCAAATAAACAACATAGGCAAGCTCTCTTGCCTTAGTGCCTCCTTTTGGTGATACTCAAACCCAGACAATCTCAGACATACCCACAGCTGGCATCCCTGGGAGTTGCTTGGTGATCTGCCCACTAAACGCTCCTTTGTCCTCCTTACTGTTACGCCGATAGAGGATCAGCTTCTTGGCGGTCATCATATTTACCATAGTGATGACTTTCATGACTACGGGCTTAATGGCTTAGAAAGTTCCTTCATATGTTGTTACATTTTTAGTGTTATTCTTTATGAAAACCTATTAGGCGAGCACATCAGTTCACATTAGGCCCATTTTAAAGATGAAGTGAAATTGGCCCAGATAGGTTAGTTATATTATTCAGAATCTGAGAGAGAGAATGATTATTTTGTGCAATTGTTGAACCCCATTGCATGCTGGCTGTCTGCGAAGTACCTGTGAACTGCTCCATATTTCACAGTCTGCAATGAAAAGGAGCTATGAATGATTGGCAGTTGGAGAAAAAAGTAAATAAGAATTCGCTAATGAAAAATAAGTAAACTGTGTAAAATCCTCAACACTATTAAGTTTCAATAGTTTCCTCATGAATTCAATGGATTAGTAATGCAGTTTAAATAACAATGAGTTTAACCTTACCTGCTCAAAAACAATGAATAAAACATGAAAAATGAAAGGTCACGTTTTTAAAAGGTAATGATCTCTTCTTTTTTTAGATACATTTTTTTTTCTCTGCCTGACAAAGTGTCCTGGTGGAGCTAATTGGTCATCATAGGGAAATGCGTGTGGGGCCAGGCCAGGCTGCCTGAAGATATCCCACAATTGCACGTTGACTGTTTCCTATTAAAACACAAGAGAAGTGGAAGGGGTAGGAGGAGCTCTCTGACCCTCCTCTGTCTTTCTAGATGCAGGAAATCAATGTCCCTGTGATGAGTGGCCTCCCTGCTCCTGAGGGCTGAAAGGGAGCCTTGTCACAGGAGTTAAAAATCCAACAGCCTCAATTCAGTGTTTGTTTTTCTCTTTCCAGGCTCAACATGAGTTTTTTTTTTAATTCTCTAGTCAAGAAAAGGATGAGATTTTGGTTGAGCGGAAGAGGAGATTGGAGGCAAGGGACTCCCCACAACTACCCCTTGGAGAAAATAGTGAGTTTCCCTCTCTTCTTCAAGGGTCTACCAACAACATCCATGGAAGCCACCTAGCAGTAGAGAGCTGACAAGACCCTGTGTCAAGGACTTGTTGTAATGCCTTTACTAAGTTACTGCACAAGCCCACACCTGGGCTTAGATTCCTTTCTAATAAGCACTCACTTTCTTTGCCCTGTCAGTTTCTCACAGATTTATTGTTTCTTTGTCTAAAAAGTATAAAAAGGTGTCCAGTTTGATCATTTCTTTGAGTCCCATTTTACAATCTGAGCACTGTACGAGCATTATGATTCTCCTCCGAACATGTATGAAATTAGTTTCTCTCCTGTGTATCTAGTCTTGTGTCAGTTTCATCATTTTATATACGGGTCCAGCTCTAAGACCTAAAGAAAAAATAGAATGGGGAATTCAACCCCTCTTCAGCATGTGCAAAACAAACCTCGTCCTCCATGAACATTTGTGAACTGATTGTGTAAGATGGAGTGGCTTTGGGCAAAAGTCTAAACAAGACCACATCGGAGGTACTTACACATTTAAGAAACTACACGAGCACAAACCCTACAAACACAAAGCTCTCTTTTCCTCTTGAGGCTGTTTCCCAGGCTCTGGGTGCTCTCTACTTTTTCCCCATAGGTTCCCAATCTTAAAGCATCCATCATTCCCAACATTTCAACTAACCTTTTCTGTAGATCTTTTCTTAATCTAAAACGCAGGATTCTTTTTTATTCTGACTCAACCTCGGATCTTCAGTGACCCACTGGAGATTTTTATTCAGCTGTCCTAGCACGTCTTCAACCTCAAGGTGTTCCGAGCAAAGTGCGTTCTTTCCCAGCATCACTGTGTCTATATCCTCGTTTACCCTAGAAATTTGCATCTCCTCTGACTCATTCTTCTTCTTTGTTTTCCAAAACCCAAAACTCATTCTTATCATTTTTCCCTTAAAAAATGGAGAGTTCCGTTGCCACAAAGTCACGTAATCACACCTGCTGGAGTTACCCCGACGGCCTCCCTCCGCCCACATCGCCCATCCCCCTTCTCTCCTTGGACTGCTGCGAAGAAATGTTTCTTGGCGCCAGATCCCCCAGTGACTCCCTTTGCCGGGTGGAATTTCTTCTGTTGGACTCTCAGGACTCTTCCTTATGTGTCTCATTTTGGTACAACTCCATTCTTTTTTAGTCTTTCTATATCAGTTGGTGTTTAAAGTCCCACAGATGACTGGTCGTTCAATTCACAGGTTTTTTTTTTCCAGGTACACAAAATACATGCGGACAGCAGAATTTACTTTCTATACTCCGTCCACTAAAGTTCAGAGTATAAGCACAGTAAAATATGAAAAATATTAAGTACAGTAAAATATGAAATATTATTCATTGACTCATTAAGTTTAAAGGCTAAAACCTTATTTTGAGAGTATGGAGTACATGTCATAGGTACCAATAAACAAACCTACTGTATCAACATCCTAAAACTAGAGTAAAAACATAAATTCACTCTCAGTGCTTCGGCTCTTGTAACTATTATAGCTGATACGTTGCCTTGGGGCTTATCAGGTGAGTAAGGTTCCTTGCAGCCCACTCCGCAGAAGGAAATATAGCATTACATCATTGCTGAAGCCCAGGCTACAGCAGCCAGAGAGTACAAAGCCCAGGCCACAGTGAGTCGTTGACACAGGGTCTTGTCAGCTCCCTACTGGTGGTGGGAGCCACCATGCAGGTGGCTTCAATGGATGTTGTTGGTAGAACCTTGAAGAAGAGAGGGAAACTCACTATTTTCTCCAAGGGGCAGTTGTGGGGAGTCCCTTGCTTCCAATCTCCTCTTCCACTCAACCAAAATCTCATCCTTTTCTTGACTAGAGAAGAAAGAAAAAACTCATGTTGGACCTGGAAAGAGAAAAACAAACACTGAATCCGGGCTTGTTTTATACATGAAACCCCTTGTACATGAATCGAGTGTTGCTTGCCTTGGACCAGGTAGAAGCAAGTTCTAAAGAGTAGAGAAAGGTGAGTGTAATTTCCGAGTCAGTGCTTCCCGTCCCTGGCTGTTCAACGGGGCCGAGAAGGTGATGATCAAAGTGCCAATGCCAGAGCCAACCGGGAGTTCAGAAGTGCAATGTGGGCATGCGCGCGGTTTTAGGAAGCTCCCCAGGGGGTCCTGGTCATGCAGGCATGAAAAATACGTGATTTTCGATGTAGCAGCATAGGGCATATGTACATTTAAGTTCCTTTCTGTCTTAGAAAGCCTGCAGTTTTACTGAGTAAATCAAGTACTGTGTCAAAGAAGGTACTTCTGGGCTAGAAAAACAGCTCAGTAGAGAAAAATATGTTCCGTAGACCATATCATTAATTTTGATTGTTCCGCAGAGTTCATAATACTGCCATATGCCTAAGCTACTCTCCTTCCAAAGGTTAAAGGAGCTAGACCGGTTTGGCTGACATTGACCTAATGGAGACTGAATGGCCACCATTTATAACACCAATTGACCTCCCACCCAAAGGTAAGAAGTATTTTAAACCCGATTAGAAACATCTTCTTGACCTTTTCAAGTAGGAAAAGTTCAAAATCAAGGCAACAAGTAGGAAAAGTTCAAGTAGGAAATTTGTCAACAAGAACAAATTCAGTAGCTATCCACTTCAAAGAAATTGACATGTTTATAAATGAAAGGAGGAGAAACCACTACTTTCAGAAAATAGTGAATACCATAGGTTCCCTTTAATTTCTGGAATGTTGATCACTTTCTCCTGTGTTCCTTTTCATTTTTCTGTTCAGATAAAGTTTGAATTTCTCTATGAAATGTTTACATCACTAGTCCATCTACTCATAAAGTTACTAAATGAGAACATTTTGATCTTCCACAGAAAGCCTTTGCCTATTTTTCCCACTATCTTTAGGGTGTTTTCAACTGAAAGCATCAGTAGTAAGTTTTTGCTCTGAAATAGATGTGATCATTCTTAAAATAGGAGAAAGTATTTATTTCAGTATTTAGTTGACTCTACTGCTGGATTTGAAAAGCACACGCTAATAACACTTTAAAGGGTGTTTTTTATAGACCACTTGACCAAATCAATGGAACTTTAGTGCCTTGTGTCTGTAGATTTAGGGAAGGAAAAGATATAGTTTCCACTTCAAAATAAAGTCCCAAGGATCTGAAGATCCTGCGCATAGGATACTCATGCATTGGATTAGTTTGTTGCTAAATGTTACACAGTTAACCTGTTCATAGTCATTTACACCATAGTGTGAGCTAGTTTATTAGCCACTTTCTGGTGTGACTTTCTGCCAGCTGCTATTTTCATTTGGATTGGGAGAACAAGGTAGATACAATAAGATAGACACAATACCATGACTGTCATTTCCAGGATGTACAAAATTGATGTGATGACCTCTGGCCACTCAGAGAAAAGGGCAAAAATTCCACTGTCGCAATTAAAGATATCTGTCTGAGCAGTGAAAAAGGACAGTCTGAAGCCCAGAAAATTGTTCCTTCAGCAGTATTAAGAAATTATCTGGGACACAAATGGATATACTTAGCCTCTAAGTTTTCTCTACCCCACTTTGTCACCAAATGGAAACAGAAAATTGGTCAGCTGCTGAATCCACACCTGGATTTGTGGGATTCTCCGGGTATATTGTGTAGGTCCCCCCTACCCCTGTGCTTCATTTTCCTTTAACCAGTCCTTAACTATACAATAGCAGCGAAGTGGGGATGGTGAGCTGTAGAGGGATTTGTCTTCAGCCTGCCCCTTACCTTGGGATGGGTTTGGACCCTGCATTCTTCCCCAGGTGTGAGTAGGGGCATCTGGAGGTCTGCGTGTCCTGGAAAGCAAAGGAAAGAGTCTGGAAGCCTGGGAACAGATGACCAGGCAAGTTCAAAAATGAGAAGTGGCAACAACCCATCCAGAATTCTCCTTCTCACTGTGGTACCGACATTCTCTCTCTCACCCGAGTTGACCCCTTGGGAGTAATCAGATTCTTTCTTTGCACAGTCAATCACCAAGCACAATCCACGTTCCCCGAATAGTCCTTAGGTAGCTTCTCTCCTTCCCACCCCAACAATGCGTCTTACTCAGACACGCCTCCCTTCTCATCTGGGCTTCAGCAGTTTTCATTTCCCTGATCTCTCGGCTGACAGACAGTGTCCATAAATCCAAACCACAGCACGATAGCCAGAATGATGTTCTAAAAGGGTCAGTGTCCTCCCTAAAACCCTTCAAAGATGTTCCCATCACCCAGAAGAGAGTTTCCCTAATTACAGCAGCCTTGTCACTGACAGATGTGAAGATGCTTTTAGAGGCTTGTGGTGGCATTGCTCCCTCATCCAATTCCACGGCAGCAAGCCCGCTCCCTTCCCAGCTTGTCTCCATCCTTCCAAATGAAAAGCTGGCCATATGTGCTCGAAGGCTTTCACACTCCTCGAAAACCTACTGATTTCCCTTTTTAGCCAAGAGACAGACAGTCGGCAAAGAGCCTTTGCAGGAAAAACTATCTGGCAAGAGTTTACTGATGTAGTTTGTTTCTACTACTTGTTTCACCGTTAGCTTATATTTATGGCACAGTGCTATGGGTTATTATTTATGACAGTAAACAATAAATCAATCCAAAGAAAATATGAAGAGGTTAAGTAAAAGATACTGTATGGATCACATCAGACAACAATTGTGAAGGTGAATTTAGAAACCAGAATTTAGAAAACACTGACCAGATCAGGCTACTCACCACGCCCCTCAAGGCCTCCAGTATCCATTCCCACCTCCTTCTCCAGCCCTGTTCATTGATTACCACCTCTTTCACCCGTCGCTGACATTTGTCACCTTGTAGTTGCCTGGAGCCCTGCCCTCCTGTCAGTCACTGGGCCTTTCCTGGAGTGACTGCCTCACTCTCGTCACTATGACCTCTGCATTCTGTGAGGCTCAGCTCATTTTCTGCTCCTCCAAGTCGTTCTCCTGCCATGCTTGCACCCCACTCATGGCCAGTGGGACAGTGGTCTTCCTGGATTCATTTGTTCTCCAGCTACCTTATGCCAGGCCCCCTCCTCCTGCCCAGTTCCCATGGACAGGCAGTCTTGTGGGGCTGAGGCCCTCACGTAAAGGAATGATATGATTGCAGTGGGGTGCAGGAATCACCATGCTAACAGTAGTGAATATTTATTGAGTGCGTAGTATGTGCCAGGGACTCTCCTTACAGGTACTATCTTAAGTCTTCTTTATAATAACTAAGGAGGTACTTATTAGGATTACTATATTACACATGAGAAAACTGAGGCATGGCGAGTAACTAACTTTCCCAAGGCCACAGAAGTACAAACGTAGTAACTAATCATGCCAGGGAAGAAGTGCAGAGGGAGGCTTTTTACATCAGAAACCTTTCCTAAAGGAGCCGTTAATGCCCCCAGTCCTGCTATCTTCTACCCTATTGGGGGGAGGAAGCAACTATTGTACTTGGGAGGAACTTAGCAGAGCAGAGCCTAGAACAGTGTCTGTGAGCACCTCACTTGGACGCCTAGGGGTTGCAGCTGTAGAAGCAGATTACATTTCCCTCAGCGTCTGCCATGGCTGTGTCATCTCTCCTGCAGCCTAAATGCTCACTGCTTTGAAATAACACCGTGTTTTTATGCATATGATCTCCTTTCTGCTCATGTCCATCTTGTGAAACAGGCTTTCTTAGCCCCATTTTACAGGTAAGAAAAGGCTCAGGAAAGGCAAGCACTCTGTCCAAAATCACAGAGCTGCTTAACACTAAGAGCTGGTGCTTGCATCTGAAGCATGGGTTTCAAAACCAATTGATGTTTTGGTGTTTTTAATCCTATTTTTCAGTTGCCGTTTACATTCAGTGCTGTTTTGCATTAGTTTCAGGTACACAGCATGGTGGTTTGGCAATCATATACTTTACAAAGTGTTCCTCCTGATATTTCCAGTACCTTCCTGGCACCATATAGTTATTACAATATTTTTGACTACATTCCCTGTGCTGTACTATGCATCACCATGACTATTTTGTAATTACTAATTTGTACTGCTTCATTCCTCCTTCAGTTACAGTACCATGACTCTATTCCCTGTGCTGTACTTTACATCCCCATGACTATTTTGTGAGTACTAATTTGCAGTGCTTAATCCCTTCATGTTTTTTACCAGCCTTCCAAGCCCCCTCCCCTGTGGCAACCACCAGTCTGTTTTCTGTATCTATGAATCTGTTTCAATTTTGTGTCCTCATTTATTTTGTTCTTTCAATTCCACATATAAGTAAAATCATATGGTATTTTTTTTCTCTGACTGAGTCATTTCACTGAGCAGAATACCCTTTAGATACAGCTGTGCTGTTGCAAATGGTCTTTTTTGCAGCTGAATGATATTCCATTGTATAGACGTACCACAGCTTTTTAATCCACTCTTCTATTGATGGGCACTTAGGTAGCTTGTTTATCTTGGCTACCATGGCTTTACTGCCACTGCATATCTGCTCCTCTAATGAATAGATCAAAGTTTTGTTGTTTTGGATTCACATTACCTCGGAAAATGTCAAGCCAGCTGACTGGGGATGATATCTACTTTAGAATGGTGTGGGGGGAAAAATAGCATCATTGGGAAAAAAAACCTGGACTTGATATCTCCAGGAACCACCATTCAAGGAAACATCGGCTCTCTGTGGAATGTCTGTGTCCGGTTTGGACAGCATCGCTGTGGGACATCATCAGTGTTATTATCTACAGGAGAGAGAAGGGATTCCTTCCTGAATGAGCTGGTACCCTCTCTGCTTCACGATCCACCAGGCTCCAGTCTGAAGTTCAGCTCCTTACTGGTCTCTCTTCTGCCTTCATTTCCCATCATCAAGTTCAATCCAGGCGTCTGGGCCACTTGCAGTGTGTCTAGAGTCCTAGCAGCTGGGCTCTGTGCCACTGTCCTCAGACAATGATGAAAAGTCACAATGTAGAAACTGAGTATTGACCATGGGCAAAAGGCTGGGGGGATAGAATATGCCCGTGTGTGGTGCATCATCGGACACTTGGCCACTCCCGCCATTCTTCCTGCCCATCACCTCCCTAATTGGGTTTGCATTTCCATCAGGTTGAGGGGGGAAAAATGACTCTCCTTGAACTTGACCCCACATCCCCATGCTTTAGCCAACCCAGGCTCTTACCCCTTCCCTGGGAGGTTCACGACTCTCAGGTCCTCATAACCTTCAGCAGTTCTTGGTGAGAATGAGGTGCTCTGCCTTTTCCACTTGTACACCTTGCCCATCTTTAACCCCCAACTCAAACACCACCTCTCTGAAGAAGTCATCATTTACCCCGCTACCCCTTCACTGACGCTCCATAACCCCTCAGTTCTGATGCCACATATCTATCGCAGAAGTTACAAGCACTGACTGTGGAGTCATAGACTCAAAACCCAGGTCCTCCAATTGCTAGTAATAACATTGGCAAAGTTATTGCTCTGAATAACTCATCATTCATCCTAAAGTGGGGATGATAATAATAGCTTCATCAGGAAGCCAGTTTGGAACTAAAGGACATGGAACTTCCACATATACATCATGGTACCATAATATCAACAAAATATTGTCATGTTTACTGTTATTTCTTTTGCTACAAATAAGATTTCCCACTCCATACTTTGTAAAGCAGTAACTTGGATACATGTCATTCATTGACTGCAGCCTACATTTCTCCAGTGGGTTCGGTCTTTGGGCCACCAGAAGGGGGAGAGTGGGGAAGGAGAGAAATGATGAGAAGACAGAGATTGAAGTCAGGATAAGTTTTTATTTGCCCTCTTCTTTCCAACAGAAGGCCACTGCAGGCACACCAAAGTACTCTTGTGGGCTGTGGTCATATATGCAAGAACGTCCACGAATTTGTCAGTACAACAGCTTCCTCCTAAGGCCTCTGATACTGTGAGGAACCTGAGATGCCTGGCTCCTCTCCCTGCTATCTGAAAAAACATTTGCCACTCTGGCTTTCCCACTTTATCTGTTGGAACCCCTGTCAAAGTTGCACCTTGGGCTTTACTTTCATGGGTCCTCATTTTAATTCCCAAGACTCAGAAAAAATTTTAGAATCTCTATAGATAGAAATAACTAACATTTACATAGAGCTTATTGGGGCTGGGTATTCTTTTGAGCACTTTGCAAATATTAACCTGCTTTGCCCTCATAAGGATCATAGGAAATAATCCCTATCATTATTCTCATTTTATGGATGAGGAAACTGAGGCATTAAGAGGGTCATTTACCCGAGGTTGCACAGCTTTTAAGTGTCAGAGCTGGGGTTCAAACAAGAGCCCATGATTATAATCTCTAAGTCATATACTTTTAGTGAACAGACAGATAGAAAGTCAGTTATACAGGTGTGGATCTAAAGATTGATTCAAATTTTCTCTTTGAGACTCAGCTGCAGTATCACTTCCTGTTAGAAATGTCTCCTAACACCTGCACTTCCTCTCCTCCAAACTGAATCAGGTGCTCCCTTGTTCTTTCTTCTCTTATTATGCTGGATCCACCTCAGTACAGACCCTTCACTAGACTGTGGGCTCTGGAGAACTGACAACTTATTCTACTTATTTTTGCCACACCAGTGTCCAGCACAAAGCCTGACCCAGCAAAATTTGGTTAATGAATGAATAAGCGATTGAGGCTGTGTCTGTCTATTAAGTCTATGGGAACCAATCAATAATATTCCACTTATAGAAAGCAGGGCCTGTGCTTTGCACATTTTTATATGCCCTGAAATGCTTAGGAGCCTTCTCATAATAAAGGCTGCCTAAATGCTAGTTGACAGAGTGAATGAACAAACAACCCTTTTCTGGAACCTCCAATAGAATCTGCCTGTGCACCTCTCTCTGCTGTCTCCTTTGTTTAATGCCTTAGCCCCCACAGGCTTCATCTGTGTAGCTTATTCATGTTTAAAAAATGAAGATGACACTCTACTCTCTTAGAAATACTCTTGACTGCAATTGCTATTTTTAAAAGGGACAAGTGCAATTGTGGTTATAGATCTACGAGAAGAACAGCGGGAGTTTATCATTTGTTGGTGCTATGGAGTAATTCCAACATTTATGGATCATTTCTCCCTTTCTCTCCCCATCAGGTTTTCCAAGTTCCTAAGCTAGATGATTTCTTGTCCTGATATGAGAAAAACACTACTAATTTTGATGGTGAATATGCGCACAGAGAGTCTGGAAAAGTAGTGTCTCTCTCTTTCTCTTTCTCTCTCTGTCTCTCTCTCACATACGCACCCATATATACATACAAATAGGTGTGCGTGTCCTGAAAAGGGTTAACTACACTCAACATATCATACTCAATCAATGCAATCCAAAGAACTGTGAAGGATGCAAAAGTAACTAATTTATATAACTCTTCTTGTCCCCTTTTCCTGGTCTCCTACATTTTCCACGCTGCTGTGTAGCTGACAGGGGAACTCAAGCCAAATGGTCTGTTGGGTTCCTTTCATGTGATAACATCAACTCTGGGGGGCAGTGATGTGCAACCTCCAAGGTTATCTATGAGACTCTCTGCCTCCTGGGAGTCACACACTTGTGCAGTGCCCTCCACATTCTACTAGGGTTGGCCTCTGTGACCAATAGCATTTTACTACAAATGTGATGGTATATCACTTCTGAGCTTAGGTTAAATGCTCCTTAGAACTTCTATCTTGTGTATAGATCTCTCTCTCTTTCAGATCAGTCACTCTGGAGAAGCCAGCTGTCTGTCATAGTGTAAGCTGCCCAGTGACCTTTCCTATAGGGTGAGGCAGCTTAAGCTTCTCTCCAGCATGAATGTGATTGGGTTCAGATGTCTAATCCAGTGAAGCATGGGGAGGACCGCAGACTCAGGGCACATCTTGACTGAAACTTGAAGAGAGACCCTTCATGGGAACCATTGATCTCAGATGCTCCCTGACTCCTGACTCTCAGATGGGTGAGATTGCCCATATCAGCTATATTACACTGCTAAGCTTTGGGGTGGGGGTGAGTAATTATAGAGAAATATTTCACTAGTACCAGCTTTGTAGTTAGACTGGAGAGTTGAATCAAACAGACAGACTGAGCTGGCATTGTCACCTGCTCGCTGTGTGACCTCTTGGGGTATTTAGCTTTCTGAGCCCCAGGTTTCCCAACTAAAAAAGTTCAACTTTATCTCATAAGTTCAACCTTAAAGAGATATATGCTTAAGTAGGGAAAAAAGGCATGTGGCACATTTAATCCTGGGATTGCCCAGTATTACTGATAGTTCAATGTTCATTAGTTTTTAATTTAAAGAAACACCAATATAAATCTAAACATTTTTAAAAAAATACCTCTTTCATCTGCATTTGGTGTACAGCTAGTTTCTAAGGAAAGCAGTTAGAGAAAAACGTATTTATTAGTAAGCACACAATGAACTGTACAGATGACACATGTGGGAAGCAGGTGAAAATGTTGGATATCTGATGGTCCAGAAGAGAGCCCATGGTCTGGCTTATTGGAATATTAATATAAATCCCCACAGATAAATTTAATGGGAGGACCTGGGAATTTTTTGCATGACAGCCCATACTCTGGTGAAATGCCCTGCTCAGGTAGACATGAACAGCATCTTTTCTCTTTTCTTAGGATATGTTATAATTTCTTAAACTGCATATTTTTCTGCCACCTCATTCACCCCGCAAATGGGCTATGGGCACCTTGCTCAGGTGGCAGGTGCACCGGTGTGATACCAGGTTCACAGTAGCTCACAAAGGACAGCAGTTTCAAAGCATATTTCTACAGGCAAACTTCAGGTCTTTTTCAAGGGAGAGTGCCATATTTATTGTAGCATTTGTGTATTTCTTAACCATTCAACATTGCAAATTGTAACATTGATTTAATTAGATTACTATATTTTTTCTGTGTCACAGATAGAATTTTTGGATGCTGTTTCCTGAACCACATTTTTTCTCATTAAAGCTGGTTGTTCTTATTGTGTAACTGTGCAAAAAACTGCATAACATGGCCCTTGACCAGAGGTCAGAAAATTATGGCCCATATGCCAAATCTGAGCCATTGCTTATTTGGGGTGATATAATATTTTGGAACACAGTTATATCCATGTGGTGATTATATATTGCTTGTGATTTCTTTTGAACTCTACTGTCAGAGTTGAGTGTCTGGGACAGAGATGCTGTGACCCACAAAAACTCATATATTTACTATCTGGGCCTTTGCAGAAGTTTGCCGGTGCTTCCCCTAAACTAGAAGAAACCTGGGGGATCCCAATGAGGCTGTCTAACCAAGGTTAGAAGAGTGGAGCTATGTTTTTCAATCCAAGGTCATGAACCCTTTATTCCAAGGTCATGAATCCTTCATTCCAAGGTTAAGGTCACCAATTCAATACCAAGACATTTGCAGGAGGATGATAGAACTCCAAGTTATCATACTGGACACCCAATCAAAGAGCTAAATATGAGGGAAATATCATTGAAAATGTTATTAGATGTTTCCAAAAATGAATGTATTCATCATAGAAAAACAGGACTTTTTCTTGTTCCTTAAATTGAATGCATTTTTTATTATTTTAATTTGAACTGCATATGGCATGTGGAGGCAACTCTTCCATGCACAGGGTCTCTATAATCTAATTCAAGGAAGAGTTGTGGCTACTGGACTAGACTTTAAAGCAGGTCATCAAAGAGTTGTCAAATCATTGCAGCTGTGCCCTGGCTGGTGTAGCTCAGTGCATTGAGCATGGACCTGCGAACCATACAATTGCAGTTCGATTCCCAGTCAGGGCACATGCCTGGGTTGCAGGCCAGTTCCCAGCAGGGGACTCACGAGAGGCAACCATACATTGATATTTCTCTCCTTCCGTCCCCCTCTAAAGATAAACGAAAAAAATTATTGCAGCTACACCTCGTTGGGGGTATTCCTCTTCCCAAACCACCGTCTGCTTTCCAACAGACAACTTCAGAGTAAATTCCAACCCCATCATTGTCTGCTATTTGCGGGGAGTTACTTAACCTTTCCCTGCTTCTATTTCTCATCTATGAATTGGAGATAGTAGTAACTACTCAAGAGATATTCTACATGAAGTGCTTTTCACAGTATTTGCTACCCAATTAAGCATTCAGAAAATGTTATTTTAAATTCTTATTTAAGTTCCCAATATACTTTCCCCAAAGAATATTTAGTAAAAACTGAGAGGGAACACGTAGGAGTGACATCTTTTCCAATTAGAAAGAATTAGTTTTTTTCTCTCTATCAACTTTAGATCTTTGAAGTAGAACTGTGCTTCATGTCCTAGTTTGTATTAAACGGTCCTTTAATCGCTATTCTACCCTTAAAAAGACTAACCACTTTTGAAAGGATTTTTAATTCAGAAGGAAAGGAAGGGAACCAGCACACACACATACACTGACTTATGCTCCAGTTTCAAAGTCACACAAATGTTCTCTGTTTAAACCATTATAGCAGTCATGTAAGGTAGATGTTATTCGTGCTTCACATACGAGAAAGCCAACCTTGGGAAGAACTTTCAGCTTGCTCAAGACACATCACTGCTCTATGGGCCTGCCATGGCTGCAAAAATTATACTGGGTTCCTTTTGCTTTGTCAGTGGTTCTCAATCAGTGAGGATGTTGCCCTTTACAAGACAGTTGGCAATATGAGGGGAGAGGGGTAGGGCCTGGGTACCACTAACATCTAGTAGATAGAGAGGCCAGGGATGCTGGTAAATATTGGGAACAAGAAAAATAGTCTCAGCCCCAAGGAGCCTGTGTCCCTAGCAAACATCCTGTAAGTTGATTGCCATCTGTTTAGTTTCAAAATTTTCCTTTCAGTTGAGACAGACCCCACCCTGTTCCCGAGTGTGGGCTCTGTAAGCCAATAGCTACCGCCACATCTGCTTCTGTGCAACGCTTGCTTGCTTGCCTCTATATAAGGACTTAGCTGTAAGTACTGCGCGCAACTCTCATTTGCAGCCCCTGCGGGCATCGTGTCTCCAGACACTTTGAGAGTTCGCCCCTGTGCAGGTTAAACTTGGCCAATAAAGTAACATCTTCGGAACCCTGAAAGTCTCCGACATTTGTTCTCGCGGTTGGTGGATGCAACAGTAAACATCCTACAATGCAGAGGACAGACACAAACATGTTGTCCCCAGAATGTACATGCTGCTGAGGTGGAGAGCCCTGGGCCGTACCACGCTGCTTCAGAGATTTCTTTTTCTTAAAGAAAATAAATGCAAATAAGGTTTCTAAAGGACTTGCTCAAATGGTTTCAGTTGATTATTATTCAAAGTTGCTGATAAAATGGATTCCTTTTTAAAATCTTTTAGTGGCTTTAACATCTATTTTTAAGCTCTTCCACCGCTCTCTGAGACTTGTTAATATGGCTTGAAACATTTCAAGGAGAAAAGGAAATGTTACTCGGTGTTGCAAATACCATGTTGACATTGCCCTACATTAGCAGAATTCCCTCAGAAGAAACTCAAGATGCCAGACATGATTCTCAAGGCCACTCTGAATAATGCTGTGTCAAGCAAAGAACTTAGAGGAAGTGCTCTTGGGTATTTTTTTGAAACTATGATTCATGTCTCTTTGGGACTGACAGATATGAAGCAAATGCTGTTGCTGCCTTGTTCGAATGCCCTTTACAGGATAGAAGCACACCACGCCCAGCTTCTGTGATCATCGCTGCTGAGGGTAGAGTTGCCCCACTCTGGGAAGTCATGCTCCACCCCATTGAGCAAAGACTCAAGACTGACAAAAAGGGGTATAAAAAACCAGACTTCTTGCTTTAAGGAGGACCAATTCCATGGTACATTGTGTATTCTAGAACTCCCCATTGGATCAAGCTGAAACTAGACTCCAACTAAGATTACATACTTGCTTAGATTTCTTTCCCTGGTCTGTGAGGCCTCCTGCATTCCCCTGCTCCGGAGAGCATTCTCCGATAAATCACTTTCACAAAAATGGCCACTAGGGCTCTGGGCCTAGGGAACCTGACCCAAAACACATGGCTCAACACATCCAAATGACACTGAGCCTTCAGAGTTGCCATTCTCCTTGACCCCATTCCATCACTATTGTTCTTTAGCCAGGCAGGTAAAGGAGGTGCAGGGACAATCAAAGCTCAGAAAAGTGTGGGCAAAGAGGTTGCCAAGTTCTGTCTACTAATCAGAAGACTGCTGGGAGTTTGTCTTTCCAAACTCAACCTTTTCCCTGAGAGGAGCAGTTTCTTTCCTTGGCCTGGAACCAGGCCTCAAGGCAATTGCCGTTTCAACACATTTCCTGCTCCCATCAAAGTTAATGGAGAGAAATTTTTCTTACTTCACCATTTCTATTGAATTTAAACATGTAAGATTGTCAGCATAAAAGAGTCCATGAAACTTTGCATCTCTTAATAAGACTATTAATTATATCTTATGGGAATTGATTGTTTTCTATTCTTTCTTCCATGGTTCTTAAAGTTCTTGAAACATATCTTGACATATTTCTACTACTCAGTCCACAAAGACAGGTTTTGCTTAGCAATTAATTAAAATAACAATCAAGACTGTTTCCTAAGTATAATTTTTTAAGCAGTAATTGGTGAATATATAATTTTCTCCCCAGAAATGCTAGGGGTTTTCTTAACAGCCATCAAGTTAAAGGGAAATTCATGTTTTTTTGTACTTTGCTCACATATTTCTGGAGGGATTCTTTTTGGTTCAAGTGAAGACATACATTTCTGTATTAATTCCACATGTATTTGTTTAATACCTTCCACGCGCCAGGCACTGTTTTGCCACTGAAGATACAAGGATGAGCAAAACAGACAAAATCCTTCTTGTCTTGGAGCTGACTTTATAATGGAGAAATAGCTAAGGAAACAAATACACTGACAAACATGTGTTATTATATCAGATATTGATAAATGAAAGAAACATTTAGCAGAATAACACCTCACTTTAATGAAGGGGATGCTAACTTAGATAAGAGTATAACACTATCTCTTGGATCAGATGACAATTCAGCCAAGATTTGAATAGAATAAAGGAGCAAGGTATGCAGATATTTGGTAAAGATATTTTGGGCAGGGAGCAACTAGTGCCCAATCCTTGAAACATGATTGATAAGGACCATCAAGGTCACTGGCAGGAGCGCAGAGAACAAGGTGAAGAGCAAGGTAGGCACAAGGCTATTGCACCTTACCAGAGGTGCTGAATAGTTTGTGCAAGTCAGTTGTTCATAACCTCTATTCTTACAGGACAATTGGCTTCCTCTGGCCCCAGTTACCAAAGGCTATAACACCCCACTTATTATATAACCAAAACATGTCCTACTCATTACAAATAGAACACAGGACACAAAAATATCCCCAATGGAGGACTAAGATTTATAGCAAGGAAGTGACATGATCAGGTTAAGATTGCTAAGGTCGCTGTGGCTGCTGAGTGAAAAACAGATTGAATGGAGGCAGAGACGAAGAAGATGACGCCGCACAGAATGATATTGCAGTGGCCCAGGCGAAAGGCAATGATAGCCCGAGCTGGTAGCTATCAGGGGAGGTGGTAAGAAGCAGCTGTCTCAGAATATAATTTGAAAGTGGTGTTGACAGGAGGTGCTGATGTTAGATGAGATGTGAGTGAAAAAGACTTGCTATGGGGAAGCGCTGAGGTTTGCTGTTGTTCCTGTCCCTGTTCGGCTTCTACGCAGGAGTTAGAAATAACGTAGGCAACTACTGCATCCTTTTCTGATGACTTTTGTGTTAGCACGTGTGTGCATATGCAGCATGAGAGCCTCTGTATCTGAATGTTACTTCTATGTCTTGTTCCTTGGCCTCCACTCTGTTGAACTGGGGAGCTGTTTTGTAAGTTGTAGGGTGTGTAGCAGCATCCTGGCCTTTATCCCAGCAGTGTATACAAGTAGTACCTTCCTCCTAGTGTGACAACCAAAAATGTCCCAAGACATTTTCCAATGTCTCTTGAGGAGCAAAGCTGCCACCAGTTAAGAATCACTACTCTGAGCAAAAGTGACACAGAGCAAAAGAATCACTACTCTGAGCAAAAGTCAAGAACCTAGACTGTGGTCTCGGTTCTTCCTTTGAGTGACCTCTGGCAAGCCAGTGAACTTCTTGGAGCTCTATTTCTTCCCCAATGCGTTTATCATACATATAAGTAGACTCTTTGTTATCCCAAGTTTGGAAACTCTAGAAATTAGTTAACTAACTTCATTTTTGTGAGCAATGAACTTCCAATGAATTTCAAATAAATGCAGGCTCAAAAACAGCTTACTAATATAAACATAAAATCAGTTTTCTTTCAGGGAGTGAAAAATGCCCCCACCAATTATAGGACTGATTTTTCTCAGTCTAGGCCATAATTTGAAGAGGAAAAAAAACTGCTAATAGGCATTCCCAGATTCTGAAATAGCTTCAGCAATTTCCCTATTTGCAAAGGACAATTGAAGCCTTACAACCACAGCTGTCTGTGTGTGGTTTTTTTGTGGGCCTTATTGGGCAATTTGGTTCAGTAAAGTTAAGCTTTTGGTTGATAATATTGAATTATGGCAGGAACTGCCGGGGATTGTTTCGCTAGATTGCCTCTGCTCCTTTGCCCAGTTAGTGCTGTCCCAATCAGCTGTTGTCGAAACAGAAAAGAGAAGTCTCCTACGATATTTGTGAAACTATTTCCTCTAAATAATGGTACAGTTTTTCTAATCCACCCCAAAATTTGAAATGGGGGAGTATTCAAAATCAAAATTGTGGTACTCATTTAAATAAGCTGAGGCTGACAGGAAGTAGGTTCACCTCTAACCAGAGTGGAGCCGGAGCCAGCGCCTAGGTCTCTTCATTTTAGGTCTTGGGCTATGCCCACGGCATCTACAATGCCTGTTGCTTTGCCAGATATTGAGGAAGCAGGCCAGAAGACAGATATGTGGTTGGTTAGGAAGGTTTATTTACAAAATCGTGGATAAAATAGGAAGTCAACAATATTGCTATATATTAGTGTTTTGTGTTGTAAGGCGGCTACAGGCTATTCTGTGTGTGTCTGGTGTGTATGCCCTCTATTTGGATGACCTATATGCAGCGATTCTGGTTTATAAAATCTGTGAATGCTTTTTATTAAATGAAAAAGATAAATCCATTTTCTATATTTATCCCAGCCTTCTAGCTTCACTAAGCTTGGCCACTGCCAGAGCCTTTTAACAAAAGCTAAGTCAGCTGAATGTGCCAGCCCCCTTTTTGGCTTTTCCTGAATTCTAGATGGCCTGGGAATTCTAGATTTCCTTTCTGGCCATATTCAGGGGTCAATGCTGGATGCTAAAGGGTAATTGATTTGTGCCATTGATTACTTTAAATTAAACACCATATGTATAGCGTGCTCCCAAGAGGGCTAGAACGGATGATTTTGATAGGGGAATCCTTGAGATGACTTTCATTATTCTAGTGACAATAAGGCAATTAAGCTTTAGGAAGATGGCAATGATTTGTCCCACCATGCAAAAGCCCCAAGATTTAATGACCATCTCAACTTTGAAGAGCTCTGTGGAGTGGTGCTTTACCTGGAAAACTGGTTGACTAAGAATATACAACATGTTTATGGCCTAAGGCAGATCACCAGCATACTTAAAACCCATTATAGTTTTTATAGGAGTGTCTAAATTTTTCATTGACCAGAGGAATTTTTTTTTAATTATTATTCTCTTTTTATTTTTGTTCAGTGGAGATTTGTGTGTTTATTTTCACATAGATCAATACTAGGCAAAAAGGGGAATGCAAAGGTCAATAGGACACATGGCCTGCTCTTAAGAAATGTATGAAGTCATATGGGTCAGACTCAGAGCTATTGCTAACTGTACTGCATATACATGGCAAAATGATAGAGAAGTGGTCAACTATTATAGAATAACAAAGAAAGTATAATTAATTTACTTATAAAAGCTCCGCATAGTGAGCATATGAATTAGAATGCTTCCAAGTAACAGAATATCTCATTAAAAGTGGCTTCAACTGCTACTGGGGATCTTATTACAGTGAAGATTCTGATTTAGTACTTCTGGAATAGTAACTGAGATTTTGCAGTTGTAACCCATTGCAGGTTATTTTGATATGGTTGCTCCACTGACCACTCTTTTGAGTGGCAAATGCTTTCAAAACAAGTCTTTCTTTGTATTATCTCATAACAAAAGTTTGGAAGTAGGTGGTTACAAGCCTCATCATAATTCAAGTGACATCAGCAAGACCCAGGGTCTTTCCAATCTTTCTCTTCTCAACATGACAGCTTTTGTCTTCAGGATTTTCCCTCATGGTCATGAACGGCTGCCATAATCCCAATTATTATGCACAAGCATGGCAAAGTGCATGACTAGCAGGAGAAAAGTATTTTTTTTCCTCTTGTGATTCTTTTTTGGAAGAAAAAAAGACCTCACTAAAAAAATTACTAGTAGCAATCTCCCCTTGGGTTCCATTTATTTGAATCATGTCTGATGCCCATACTTCCCTGCAAAGGCTTCTGGGAAAGCAGGTTTTCAACTTCTATAGTGAGATACAGGCTCTGTTGAAAATATGGTGGGGGAGGAGAATGGTCATTTAGTTGGATAGCCAATGGTATCTACCACAGTGGGGCCAGGGTTCTGTTGGCCATGGGCATTCCAAAGTGCTAATGATACTCCACTGAGTCAGCACAGGGACGGGACGATTGGAACCCATCATAGTGTGGGTGCTTAGATAATGTCAGATGCCTTAATTCACCTCATTGCCATATCCCTCTATTGGTCCATGACTTACCATCCCTTCCCCCCACCTCCCGTCTATTGTATTGATTTAGAGCACTAACATTTCTCACCTGGAGTATCGTAATAGAGTACTAAACGATCTCACTACCCCCATCGCTGAATCTAAATGACCCATTCATCTTGCATACAGCAGTCAGAGACCTCTAGCCTGCAGATGTGACTATGATATAGCTTGTTCAAGATTCTTTAATGGTCCTCCATACCGTTTGTGATAAAATATTGACTCCACAATATAATCTTTAAGTCTCATTATAATTTCCTCTCTGCTACTTGTCCAGACTCACCTCCCAATACTTCCTACCAAAGTCAAAGTCTTTGATTTAAAGAGAATAAGAGAGTAATTTTCCTAGGACTGATAATTACATTCTACAGGTATAAAGTCATCCATTTAAGAATTCCTTTAAGTATCTTCACAGATCATAATGAGTGATTACAAGGATTCCTCTGGCTTGGAACATCTATAGTTTCTGATCTATTTCATATCTTATAATCTCGATCATCAGGGTCATTCTCAACTATCCCAGGAGGGTTTATTTTTATTCATTTTTACCTTTTTATTTTCATTTTTTAATTTTTATCCTTATATATTTATTTAGGAGGATTTAATACTGAGATTTTCAAGGCCTTTCCATTCACTAAGAAACTGGAAGTCATTAGGAGTCCAAGTTCTTAATTCCTTAATATTAACTCTAGTATGCCTTCTCTTCTGTGATTTATTAAGTCCTATCCAAGAGTAGAAGACTTTCTGGCTTATTGAATTTTCAATATGCATGATTTTTTATTATTATATCTCTGCCCATCCTCTCATTACTTTCATTGTTCTGCCAGGTGTAAGTCAGAAATGGCTTACTTTCTCTTTCTGTCTACCGCCACTCAAAATAACAAGCATGGAACCTGATATATATTTTAATAAGTGCTCGGTAAAGGATTTTCCATTCTCTCCTTTACAAATCTATTGAGCACCTCTTCTCTGGTTTGTTGGTAGAGTTGAAAACCCAACACATAGTCCCAGCCTTTAAATGATCAGACCTGAGTTTACCTTGACAGTGGTAGTTTGATTATTGCCATGGATTGAAAGTATGTACATAGAACAAGAGGTATGGGGAGGAAATAATCTTTAGGTTTTCCTGGACAGTTTGGAAAGGCAATCAGGGGTGATAGGGCAAGAGGCATGCAAACAGTATGGAGAAGCTGGCTGCGTGAGGATAAGAGGCTGGGCAGCACCTCAGCAAGAGGCACACATTCGGGAGGAAGGCAAGCAGCTGAATTAGGCTGCACCCTATAAGAAGGGGAAGGTGGGAGAGGGAAGGGCTATTGAAATATGCAGACAGAAGATTATAATGAGACTGTAGGCTACAAAGTGAAGATTTAGCATGAACCGCTAAAGAATTTTGAGGAAGGTATGTCACAATCATATTTGCAGGCTTAGGTCTCACACAGGTGCTGTGCTGAGAAGAAAGAGAGGGTGGGCGGAGACCTGGGGACAATGAAGCCTCTTGGGAGGGTATTCCAATTCTCAGGTAAGAAAGCATAATGCTCTGAATCAAAACAGCAGTGGGGTAGGGGGTTGACAATGTGGTGTAGATGATTAGAGAGATATTTAGGAGGTAAACCTGGCAGTGCCTATGTTGAATAAGGGTAAATATGACTTCAAGGTGAATATGTAATTAGCAAAGAGGAGAGTATGAGTCCCAGTTTCCTTCAACGTGCAAAGACCCTCCCCCTCTGCTGAAATTGTTGCACGGCTCATTGTGTACCAAGCTGTGTGCCAGCTATATCCGACAACCTGTAAATAGCACCCAGCCTAGATTCCTGGTAAAGCTCGCTGGCAAGTGCCTCTCCACATCCACTCTTGAGGAATAGAGTGCTGTGGCTCATAGAAACATGGCATTGACCGCATGTGAATATTGTACTTTCCTCTTGAGTACAATCTCTATTTTTATTGAACAACTGTCAGTAGGCCATGTAGCATTGCCAACAACACACCGAAAATAGAAGGACGACAATTACCTCAGCAGAGATTAACACAGAAAGTAAAATTGCACTTATGTAACACTCATCTCCCAGGCATTGAGGAGAACAGCCTTCCGTTGGTTTCTCTGTATCGGTTTCAGTGTCATGGCGAAGCAACACCATCCCTGTCCACATTGGACGGACCCACCCTCTCCCGAGTTCCCTCTCTCTGTGTTCTCTCACCCTATGCTCAGAGCAGACACCAGCACACAGAGTTGTTCCCCAAGAGGATTTCCCATCAAGATGCTGCAAACAGATGAGAGATAATATTAGCTAACAACATATCCACACTCCTCTGGTGTTTGGCAACTACTTGTCAGTAAACTTCAGCAAAAAAAAAAAAAAAAAAGGCTTGCATTTGGGAGAATGTCAGGACTGAGAGAAAGTTTGAAGATGATTGAGGAAGGTCCTTTCAATTTACGGAGGAGAACACAGAAGCCTGAGCATTAAATGGTTTGTCCATGGCTTCTTTGTCCCTTAAATTTGGAGAGAGAACTAAAAACTCAGCCTCCACTCCAACAAGGGCACTTTTCCAGGCTCTAGGCTTCTCACTGTGAAACCAAGATTACAGGGAAAGCTTCTTTATCACATCCCGAACAACCCCAGTAGGCGGAGAAAACGTCAATACAAAAGAAGAAAATCAACCCCCTAATTACACACAGGACTGACTCCAGACCAACTGGCAGAAATGTTGTGCTGTTTCCGTAAGGGCCACAGAAGGAGGAACGGGAAGCCTGCCTTAGCAACTAGAGGTGTACGTAGAGGTGGGTCTGATGCAATGATGCCATTTTCATAAAACACACAAAAATTAGAGAAAATGGCTAGGATGGGATGTAAAGAAGTAATAACAACTAATTGCTAAGGAGGGCTACTGTGGCATCAATTGTTAATAACCCTTTACCCTCCTCCCCTCAAAAAAATATCTGGCATTGACTGAGCTGACTCATTGCATCTGTTAAATTGTAGTCATAAGAATATTAACTTTATTTCTTGAACTGTGACCACACCTTGTCAGGACGAATCTTACATCTGTAATTAACAGGGAAACATGGAGGATAATGGAGATTTCGGGAAGAAAGGAAATACCTGAGACACAGTGGTGATTCTGACTTATGAACCCTGGTTCCTATTTTAGTAGAGAGAGAGAAACAGAGAGAGAGAGAGAGAGAGAGAGTATTCATCAGATACAGTAGTGTCACATACTTTATCTCAAAATATTCTGGCAAACACCTTATGAGATGAGTATTAACCAAATTAGAGAGGTTTTGAAACTTCCCAACTTTGGGCTTTCCCAAGTTCAGAGCAAATCATAAAAACTGTTTGTTTCAAAATTGTTTTACATTTATAGAAGAATTGCAAAGATGGTACACAGCATTCTCATATACCTTTCACTCAACTTCCTCTGTTTTTAACATTTGCATCACCATGTGGACCTAACTTGAAAAGTTTTATTGAGATAGAATTCACCTATTTTAAAGTGTACCTATCAGTGGCTTTTAAGATATTCATAGACGTGAGCAGTTATCACTCCAGTCAATTTTAGAACATTTTTATGACCTCAAAAAGAACCCCCATACAATTTACCTAATCCCTTCCCTCCCCATCCCCAGCATCCCTATACAATCCCTTACTAATCTACTTTATATTTCTGTAAATCTCCTAGACTTTGCATACGAACAGAATCTTATGATATGTGTAATCTTATAATCTTAAAATATGTGTAATCTTATAATAGTATGAAAAATCTTATGATTTTTTGTACCTAATTTTTTTCACTTACCATAGTGTTTTCAAGGTTAGTCCATGCTGTAGCCTGTATTAATACTTCATTTTTTCAACGCCCAAATAATATCCACTTTATGGATATAACATATTTCATCTAACCATTTGTTAGTTGGTGCAGAGTTGCATCATATCCATCTTTGGCCTTTAAGAAGCATGTTGACCCAATTTTGGTGGAATCAAAATGTCTACTATATTGCTGAAAAAGCTGATTGAAGAACATGATTTTAGACCTGAAGGGTGTCCTAATGCAGCACTTCTAAACTGAACTGACTTATTCATCCAGTTGCGGACTAATGACCTTCCCATGAGGGCAAGTCCTTTAAACACATGTCACAGGACAGTCCAAACATGCATGTCCTGTGGGCCTACCATTTCCCGGAGAGGAATGTAATAAATAATGCTCACTTTCTTCTTTCAAACACATCAATCTTCTCCCTTCGGGATCACAGTACAGGAACCAGAAAGATGATTTAGTTTGGGTTACCTGAGAAGCCAATCCTTGAGATAAAGGTGAGGGGTTGAGTAGTTTATTTGGAAAGTTCTGGAAGAGGTCTAGAGAAGTGAGGCATGAAAGGAAAGGAAGGAAACCAATATAGAGTAAGCTAGTGTTATGGGGACTTGGGGACCACACAGAAATGCCGAGGACCTCTGCGAGACAGTGTAGAACATTCTTTGAAATCACACCAACAGAGGAGTAGTGTGTAGGGTATCTACCCATCAATCCTTATCAGTCAGCGAGGGTGGGGCAGTAAGTCTCCCCGGTAGCCCTTCCAGGCTACCCCTCAAAAAACCAAGCATAGAGTAGCAGGTGCTGGCTGCAGAAGCTGTGGGACTGGGAATGATGAGGCCAAGGTTTGGTGGCGCCAACAACTACATGCCCTGGGCAGTGATACATCTCCTTATGAAAAAGGCAGGAAGAAGTGGGGGGGCTTCCATCCCGATAATGAGACTTCCGGAGGAGACATTGACTGGTAGCAGCTAGTGGTGATACCATAGCCCTGAACTTACTTGTCTATCAAAATGAGGACAAGGTCTGTGATCACTAAACCCTTGCTAATTAGAACTGGAATCACGTGTGAAGCAATACCTCAGTCCAGCCCCACCCCTTTTCAGCTTAAAGAGATTTCTGCTCTATAGAGAAATACGGTAATATGTGATTGCAATGTGGTAGAGAGCACACAGTGTGGTGACTGATGCCCCTGAGCTCAAATCCTGACCCCAATGTATAGACTCTGTATGCAAACTCTTGGAGCAAACTATTTAATTTCTGAGAACAAGTTCTCTCAATCCATAGGTGCCTTCACCTCCACTCCACAGTCTGGTAACATAAAATGAAATGTTCAATGACCCTTGTCACAGTGGCTGGCTTATGATGTGAATTCAATAAGTAGTAGGGATGTGTGTGTGTGTGTGTGTGTGCGTGTGTGTGTGTGTATTTCTTACTTGGAGTAAGAAAGAGATGCAATAAAAAATACATGCACTCATTCAACAAATATTTATTAAATTCCTACTATGTGCAAACTTCTATTACAGTCACTGGCATAGAGGGGCAAAGACTCGAGATCTCTGTCTTCAGAAAGCCAACATTCTAGTAAATCACAAATACTGGAATTCTGTTTGTACATGTCAGATCCTATTTTCATTGTCTAGAAAAGCAGGGTTTAATTTATGTTATCCGTTGGGCTTTTAACTTCTCAAAATATAAGCTTCATATCAAAATGTCCCTGAGTGCTTCCTCTCCAACCTTTAATCAAACATATTCTGAGAAGCATTTCTCAAATCTTTCTTTGACATCGCATTAGTTGGAATTTGTTTGGTCCCAAATGACAGAAGCCAAATTTGAACCATTTCAAGGAAAAAGATGAATTTATTGAAAACAGAGGATGAATGAAAAGCTTGAGGGGGGGGGAGCAGACCCATGGCTGACCCTCCAAACAGCTGGAACCAGGAACTGAGACCCTCAGGAGAGTCGCAGTGCCTCTCGCATCTGTCCCTGTGTGGCAGTTTTATCTATCACTCACGCTGCAGTGTGGCTTTCTCCATATGGAAGACAGAGCCTGCTCATGGCTCCGACAATTTACGTCTCGCAACTTCAGCCACAGAAGAGACTCACCCACTTGTCCCAGTTTTCTCATCTAAAATTCCCAGGGAAGAGATTCTGATAGTCACAGCCTGAGACACGGATTCTCTATTGGATCACTCAGCCTTGTTATTTACACAGCATTTCCCACACTAATTATAAGGCTGGGAAACTAGGAGTGCGCTGCTAGAATCCCATAGCTACCCACACAACCTGTCAAGACAGGGAACCTCCAAAAGGCTAATTCTCACACCACGGACACCTTCCTGGCAGGAAGTATGTATAATAGCAGCTCTGGAAGCTGAAGAAATGAACAAAACAATAGAGCTAGAAGAGGCCCCATGTTACTCAGCCCACAGAGGAATACCCATGCGTAGATTACTTCCTGCAAATTGGTCAAGTATATTCAAAGCAAACACATTAAAATGGATTATTCACCATTTATGTATCAGAGAAGTAACAGTTACATCTTTATTGCACATATTAATGTTCTTCCAAAGAAGTGCTCATTTCCATATGAGTGCTTCCAAAGTACTGCAGAACTTCAAAACACTTCCCGGTTTCATAGGATTAATTAGATCCCCTGTGGGGCAGCTCGGGGAGCAATATTGCTGTTTTGGAGATGGGATGGTTGAGTTGGAAAAGCAGGAGGTGTCCAGTGATTCCTCTTTTTTTATAGGCATTTATCAAGCACCTACTCCATGCATGGCTCTGGGCAGACGGTTTTGGGGTTATAAACTGATCGAAATGAAGTCTCTTCTCTCATGGAACTTACAGTCTAGCAGAAAAGGAGAACTTTTCAATAACTAGCTCTAATGCAAGTCAGCATAAGATCTGGATAAGATGGACAAACATAACAAGCTAGAGAAAGCTATGAGATAGGGCTGGAAACAAAGTTAAATTGCACACGAAAACCATAGGAATTTGGTCTTTGATATGTAAAGTCATCATTAAAATTTACATATATAAATTTCTTATACATTCATTTAAATGAGTAGTTCTGTGATTATTTTTAAATCAATAATAAACCTATATCTCCTACCCTCAACCCCTGCCTCTGGCAATCATCAGTCTGTACTCTGTATCTAAGGGTTTGGTTGTTCGGTTTTTAGATTCTACGTATCAGTGAGATGATATAATGTTTATCTTTGTCTGATTTACTTCACTTAGCATAATGCTCTTGAAGTCCGTTTATGTCGTCAAACGGCAGGATTTCCTTTTCTGATGGCTGAATAACACTTCTCTGTGTATGTATGTGTCTCGCATTTTCTTTGTCCATTCATCCATCCAGGGACATTTAGGTTGTTCCCACGTCTTGGCTAATGTAAATAATGCTGCGATGAACAGAGAGGTGCAGACATATCATTATGCATAATGACTTCATTTCCTTTGGATAAATACCCAGAGTGAAATTGCTGGGTCATATGCTAGGCCTATGTTTAATTTTTTGAAAACCCTCTATAGTGGTTTCCATAGTGGCTGTACCTATTGACATTCCCAGCTACTCCTTCTATTCTTAATTAAATGATCTCAATAAGTGAAAGAAAAAAAGATATATTTGACTAAATCATTCAAATGATTGGCTAGTTCACCGGTTTACTTTGCCCTGTGGATTCTGGATTAAAATGTATAATAGCGAGTGAAGACTGGAGTGTTTGTAAAATAGGTGGCCATTAACTATGCATGTTTTCATTATCCAGGCAAGTTCTGATTTCTACTGGGGCTCTCTTTGTGAAATCAACCTCCATGAAGCAAAGAAATCTATGAGAAGCTGTGGAGAGATGCACATGGAGAAGCCCACGTAGAGAGAAAGTGAGGTCCCTGGCCCTCAGCTCCTGTTAAATGCCAACAGCAGGCACAGACTGCAAGGCATGCAAGTGAGCCCTTTGGGAAGCAAATCCTCCAGATCTGAACTGAGTGCCCTAACCTGACGCTGAGTGGGCCAGAAGTGAGCTCTCCTCCCCGAGCCTCGTCCAAATTCCAACCAGATTCAGCTTAATAAAAAAAAAGTGTTATTATTTTTAAGCCAAGAAGTTCTTGGGTGGTTTGTTCTTAAAAATAGTTGACTGGAACATGTTCCGTGAAGATGTCATGACAGTAACATCTTTTTCCTTGCTTCCATTATTCATTGCACAGCAAGGTTTCAGAAACCCCAGCTATTCAGATTTCAGAAATTTAACTCGGGATTTCAGAAGATGCCTTTCCATTTTTCTATAGAATTTCAAAGGGAGAATGCAATTCAAAACTTAAATAATTTCCTTTACATGTGAAATTTCTGAAATATTAATTTTAAAATGATGCCCTCTTATTTCTAAAAAAAGCTTAAGCTAAAAACACCAATAAATGGTATTTGCCTTCATGACATTTGCATTTGTAACATTTGTAATATTCATTGACCAGTTTTTACAAAATCTTTACCTCTGACTCAAAAGGGCCACTACTGTATATATGAAGGTCACTGGAGCTCATGAACCTTCAGAGCTGGGCTCTCTTCTCTAATTCACTAATCAAAAGTTACAAATATAGCTTCGGATACCTCCTCTCTCCTCTTCTTTGTTATTGGCTGTCAAGGCTAGGCAGGGCAGCAACCAATCAGCTTTTAATATTAAACAGTGTATTTTGCTGAGCTGGACTTGATTCCTGGTTGCTACAAAACAGATCTAAGTTTATATCAGAGGTGACAAACTCCATACCCTGTCATTTATCCTTTTTATAGCATGGGTGACACCAATAGACAGCAAGTCTTGTTGATGACTACGTGCATCAACTAAAGCAGAAAACATCTAAGTCAACAGATGACTGTGCCAATTGTCAGAAATTGTACTTTCAAATACCAAGTAAACTAAATTAAGAGTAAATTTCACTGTTTTTGATTACATATTTTCAAAAAGAGTCATAATCCAAGTACTAACAACAATAAACATTATTAATACTAGAGTATTTTCTAGACATGAATCTAAATACACACATATTAACAAAAAATGCACTGTATTATGAACTCACCTTTACACATTTAATGATTGCCAAAATCCCCAAATATGTTGATATTTTATTATATACTAGGTACTATATTAAGTGCTTCATAAATACTATTTCATTTAAAGCACAGCAACACTAGTAACTAATGTTATTATAAATCACATTAACACAATAATGCACTGAGGTCTTGGAGGTCAAGATCACAGCTAGCAAGTAGAAATGTCTGACTCTGTCTAGAAACCTAGACTTGTTAACAAATTTTTACTATCCTATTTCTCATCTTGTGCACCTGAATTTTTAAACTAAAACTATGTTATAACTATCATTCATAATAATATTTTCCTGTTCTCTTACAACAACAGTCTAATGTCTGACCGGTGTTTACAATGTTTCAAAATGGTTCACGGTTCTTCTCTTGTTAGTCACTTGAGTTTGGTTTGAGTTGTTCTCAATTTCCTACCAGTACAAACAACACTGCAATAAATATCCTGTAGATCAATCTTGCTTGTACATTCTTGATTATTTCCTGAGAATGAATTTCTAGAAGTTGAGTTGTTGGGACAAGGACATACAAGAATTTAATGTTTTCAATAGTTATGCCAAATTCCCCTCCAGAGAAATTATACCAAACTGCCTAATGGCCATCCACATCTACCTACATTTGGGTCCTAAAACCTCATTTAAAAAACCAAATCAAAACAAAATAAACAAAACTTTAAACCACAACCTTCCTAATCATGGGACTAGATGATACCCTAAGAGTTATTTTTTCTAATCTCCTACACATTATAGACCTTTTCATAGCGCATCTCTGATCTAGATTATCCATCCTATGTAATTAATAGGAAGTTCTGGAGACAGAGAAATTTTAAAAATTCATACCACGAAGCACACTTCTAAACCTCTCAGCAATAAAACACTTCCCGAGCCATTGTAAAATTCATCCAGGATAAGAGAGTATCACTGGAACCGAGGACACTTTGGCCAACTTTGAACACACGTGAACACAGGTCATGAAATGATAAAGTGTTTTTGGTCATTCTCCGTCCAAAATGGATTTGTTCCAGGTGTTGGCAGCTGAATCCCTGTCCCTTGATCTAGGCAGGTGAGCAACTGCTTGGTTCCTTTGCCTTTGGGAATTCAGCAAACAGGTGGATGGTCAGTGGGAGATGAAGACTGCTTAGAAATAGAAATAAATGAGATTGTTTCACATTTCTAGGCCAAAGGGGAGGTGAGTATACTTATATGTGTCCTCTCCCCACCCCAGGCACTCAAAAAAGTCATCACCAAATCCTTTTCATTGTAGAGACACTGAGATTTAACTGTGTTTAAAGGAGGAAATGACCTTCAACTGGTTAAGCTTTCCTTGAATGCCCATTAGATACAAAACTATGCTGAATGTTGCAATGTTGCAATGGAGAGAAGAGAGAGAGAGAGAGGGAGGGAGGGAGGGAAAGGAAGAAAGAAAGAAAGAGAAAGAGGTAATAAATACAGGTCGGTGAAGCAATAGAAATCTACTTTAAAATCTATAGATATGTAAATTTTGCAAGGGTTGGCAAATACAACTACTGAGAGTGAAGACAAAGGAAAGGGTAATTCAGCATGGGGGTAGGGGTAAGGTGTGGAGTTGGGAAAGGCTATAACAAAGGAGGTATTTATAATGGCTGGGAAGGACAGTTCCTTTGGTCCAAATTAATTTTTTTTGTTTTTGGTGCATATCTGATAAATAAATTAAATCATGAAATAAGAACATTACTAAAACTGGTATTGGTTTTAATCTGAAAACACACACTTTTTTAATAAGGGGCATACAGACTCTGTTTCAGCTCCACACTTACAGTTATCCCTGGAAAGCAGGGGAATTTTGGTTGGGGTTATGGAACAGGCGTCATGACTCAACCCCAAAACTCTGGCCTTCAGAAATTGCAGGGGATCATTCTGAGATCTGGCCACGGAACCTCCAGAGGGGCTAGCTGGCCTTATTCATTCATCTTTCCCCCGAATAGCCTAGTGGAGTACTTGGTACTCGGTAGGCAATCATTTGTCAAATGGATTCGAAGCATTCTCCTTTTTCTTTTTCTCTGTTCGAGGACAATCAACCAACCCATCACTATGCGATCCTTATCTGCCAGCTTAATTTAGCTCTGATCTCAGTAGTTAGGAAAACAGGAGAAAGAATGGGGCCATAGCATTCTGAGAGTGAAGCTGGGCAAGCGGGTGTGAGGAAGGCAGGCGAGGGCTGCAGCGGGTGCTAAACACTCCCACCTCAGCCCCACGTCTCCGGCGGCAAAAGCTCAGCCCCCTCCCTCTCTCTCTCTATTTCGGACCCGCACCGGGGAGGTGAGAGGGCAGCGCCAGCGAGGCGGTGGCAGGGCTCGACCAGGTTCATTATTCCCTGCTGCTTTTGCCAGTACCCAGCCTTCTCGCCCCTCCTTCCTCCTCCTCAGCACAGGTTTGGAAGCAATTCCCCTCTAGTGACTGAGCCCATTGCATCTGGGTGAGAGGCGCTTCGCCTCCCTCATGTCTTTGTCTCCTCCTCCTGCTAGGCTCCCGGGCCCGGCGCAGGGGTTGCAGCGGCCGCTGCAGCAGCTGGAGCCGAGCCGTGCCTTGCACCGCCTCCCGGAGCCGTACCCGAGCGGTGAGAAGGCTCCGGAGGACACCAGCTGAGCCACTCACCGCCCGCCCGCATCCCGCGCTCCAGCCACCGCGCGCCAACGCCGTGGGCGCAGCGGGGGAGCCAGCCAGCCCAACCCGACAGGTCTGGAGTAGGCAGCCGGGCTAGCAGCCGCGTGTGGATAGCGGCGCTGCAGCTGTGGCGGCGCGCACACCCCCCGGCAGACGTACCTAACGCCTTCTCCCTGCGCCACCAGGATGAAGCAGCCACCCTAGCCCGGGACTGGCGCAAGGTAAGGTGCGGCCGCCTGTTGCTTTTCGCAAAGAGCGGTATCAACCCTCTGCCCAGGTGCCTAGGCCATTCCTCCACGAACAAGTAGAGGAGAACTATCACACCACTTCTGAGCCACGTCCAACCCTCCTGCTCCCCTTAGCGAAGACCCCTCGGAGAGAGCACTCCTGGCCAGGGTGAGTCGACCCTGTTTGCTCGCGTGCAGCCAGCTGCCACGAAATAGTCTGCAAACTTTTGTGCACCCCCTTCTCCGCGCTGTACTCACCCCGTGCCGTGCAAGTTGAACCTCTAGTTTTCGCGTGCGCCCTTCCCCCAGCCCCCCTTCCTTGCCGAATGCATATGCCCATTTCTCTCTGTATTCTTGTCAGTCGACTTTTCACTCCCTGCAGCTCTCGCTAGAGAGGCGAGGGTTTGGGACTCAGCAGTACTCATCCTGCCTGTAGGGGCAGTTTAGGAGCCGAAATGGTGGAATAGGAAAGGTGGGGAGTGGGAAAAGCCTGCAGCCACCCCTGGGGTTCCGTCCAGCGCTTCGGGAGTCGGTCCATCCTTGTGTTTGCCACCTCTAACTAGGTAATGAAACCCTTGTAGGGGCTTGCGGCTTCGTGCCTTGGGAACCCCAAGTGCAGGTCCGGGTGGGTGAAGGAAGTGGTTTTGGGAGGGAAAAGCTTGCTTGGGGGTAGGGGAGGAAGCTGAGTGTCGAGGATAGGTCTCATTGAGGGGGAAACCGAAAGGCTCTGCTAATGCGGGTGAGGGGCCAGTCCCGCTCAGGCTTCTGCTAGAGAGGAAAAGGGATTTGAGTCCGAAGGTTGCTGGCCGGGTGTGTAAATACAGATGGGAGAATCGCAGAGAGGAGAAATGGAGTCTTGGAATGCTGGGGCCCCGGGGACCTTGGGAAGGCAGGCTTCTTCTGGGTGCCTGGGATGGGGCGATCTCCCTCTCCTGGAGAAACAAACCTCCCGGCGAGATTCTGAATGCGTTGGTGTCTTGGGCGGTGACTGAGTGGCTTAGATCACGGACCAGGGATGCTTTTCCTGGCTCTAAGAGGACTTAAGTCCCCATTTTTTTCTCTGGCACCGGCTTCTACACCCTTTCACCTCCTCGGCCAGGTCTGTAGACCCACGCCCGCCTTCCCTACAGGGTGCTCCCGGAGTTAAGGAGGTCTCTGTAGCTGCAGTGTTGGAAGGGGATTCCTGGCACCCGGGGGAGACCTGTGTTCGGGGTAGGGGGAGAGTCCCCAGCTCTGAGACAGTAGACTGGGGTCCGAACCGGTTGGAGCAGAGCACAGAGGTGAAGGCTGCACTGGGAGTCACCTCCCCCACTTCCCTCCGCAAATCGCACCTGGGCGGAGCAAGGGAGTGGGGGAGCCCCGTGCTGAGCCTGGGGAGGCTCAGGAGCTCAGAGCTGCAGGGAGTGCGGGGTGATGGGGTGTGGACATTGGATGAGGGAAGACCCAGCAGATCGGGGGCTCCTTGCGGGGGTGGGCTGTCTAGGTTGCTGCCCCAAGGTAAATCCTTCTAGTTGTTCCAGACCTTTTGGCCAATGCAGGAAGGGAAGGCTTTTTTTTTTCCTTTGCGCCTCAGCAGTCTGGGAGGAAGAGCATTTGTGGGAGCGGGCTTAGATGCTGCTGCGAAAAAGGCGAGCAGCCCTTGGGGCCCCATTTATCCTGGTGTGGCACACTCTGAGCTGCCAAAGGCCTGGATGCACCTCATTTAACCCTTCTCTCTGAGTTGGTGCACGCCCATCTCCTGGCGGCGGCTTCAGCTTAAAGAGTTTGGTTCTCATTTCCTTCTGTACCTATAAGAGAAGAATTTGGAGGTTGCGTGGATCTAGAGACGTGTAAAACCCTCTGGTCCTCCCTGTTCAAACCCCCCACGTGCAGGCTTTTAGGGGTGCAAGTGACTCTGCACTTGCCCTGTGGACGTCTCCTGCTCTCCCGCACCAACTGCGAGAAAGCACAGCTCAACGCAGTCCCCTTTTTTGGGGCCCCACTGCTTGGCCAGACCCTTCCGGAAGAGACGTCGACTGGCAAGGGCTCGGGGAGGAGTCCCGAGGTTGGCCCTCCCATCCCGGGACACCCCCGGAGCCGCGAGTCCCCTGCCACCCAGCGGCAAGCCTCAGAGCCCCAAGGAGCAGTGACAGGGATTCCCTCCGCTCCAGGCGCTGCTCTTGAGCACCAAGGCCACACCCTCACAGGCCAGGCACCGGGGAGAGAGCGTTGGCTTCTTCTGAATTACCTGGATACCTGAGGTAGGAGCCCAGAATTCAGAATTAAGAGCCCCTCACTCACAAGGTTTAGCTTTCGATGACCCAGGGTCCGTTTCCTCTTCTCCCCGCCCCCCCCAATGCTTATCACCTGGATTTGTGCGTAGGCCACTTCCCTTTGCACAAAGAAGCAGGTTGAGACCTGTCCTTTGAGAACTCTTGAAGGAAGACTTCAAATCCACACCAAGGTGTTCTATTTTGTTTTGTTTTTCAGGTTGCTGAACTATTCTGGGCGGGTCGGGGGGGGGCGGGGGACAGGTAGTAATACTAATCAGCGCTAGCATTTATTGAGTCCTTACCCTATGCCCGGTATTATTCTGGATGTTGTACGTGCACTATTTTAGTTTGAATCCTCACAACCCAGTAAAATAATTGAAGTTAACTTCCCCATTTTATTGGTGAGGAAACTAAGGCACGGAAAAGTTATTTGCTCATCGTCATCCAGCCAGTAGGTGATGGGGCAGATTTCTCTTGTCAGTAGAGAACCCTGGGTGTGTCCCACATTCTCTGCCTATTTGGTCCTCAAGCCCCTTGTCCACAAGGAAGCGGGGGAGGCCTCCAGCCTATTATCCAAACCCCAGGGGAAATACTGTAAGGGTCAGCCCTTGCCTGTGCACCCCTGTAGCTGTGGCACTGGGGACATCTCACTCCCCTCAGAGTCCATTGAGGTGCATCTTGGTAGGATGGGATCCTGGTACTAGAAGCAGACTTAAGGAACTGGCTGCTGACATTGGACTTTTCTGAACCTTTTGGTAGACATTCCCTTTGTAAGGAGAAATGAAAGGAGGGATTTGAATGTGAACAGAGATTTGCTCTGTGGTCACAAACTGCAGACACTGTATTCTAATGGGTCCCTTTCAAGTGATGGAATCACAGAATATTAGAGCTACAGGAATGTCAGCTACCACCCCTCTCCCTCCAGGGGTAGGGGGGAGATTCACTGATAGGCAAGGCCACTTGGTGTGTTCATAGAGTAACTACTATCGGAACCACGGTCTTCTGACCCTGGTCAAAGTAAACTGTGTCCGTGCATAAAATACATTATGTTCACTGCTGCTGTTTCTCAGCATCTTAAAATCAATTAGGGAAGATTAATTAACGAGTGAAAAAATGTTATTAAAATAGATCATTTTGCTAATTCTTCATAAATGCATCAATTAGCATAACCAGAAAAAGTCACCATCACATAACGGACAAACCACCACAAACTGCCTGTTTTGCAAAAGATTGCAGTAGAGTGTTTAAATTTCAAGTCAACGAAAATCAACCAACTATGCAACCTTTTTAGATGATTCTAAGTGAAAATCAAATGGATTCTCAACCATTTTAGCCAAGTTCTTCTCTCAAGTTGAGTGGGTCTGTCCTGCCTCACTCCCAATTACTGTGGAAAATAAGAAAAAACGTAGTGCTTCAAAGGGGAAAATCCTTTTGAATCCAGTGAAATGATTTGTTCTTGTGTCTTCTGGATTTCTGACCCTGGGGTTAGACTTTAGACTCATGTGAATATGAGGCAAAACATACTTGGGACTCAGAAAGGGGAAAAAATAGTTTGTGGCCACTTTCTCACCCATCGAGTGCCTTCACAAAGCGGACTATCTCCAGGAGCTGAGGGTTCCCATGCACCCCTGGGAGTTCTTCTAGGGCAGAAATCTGGTTTCTGAGAACATCCCATGCCTCTCCCCTGTAGCTGCATCACTAAGACGTCCTCCTTCCCCTGGACATAAACCAACAGTCCGCTGGAGGGAACAGAGGTTGGGCGGGGAGGGAGGATGGGCAAACCCTGTTTATCAGAATCACACCAGAGGGATAAGAAGTACAGGCAGAGAGTAGAAACATGGTCCATTTATGTCACCTGGAACAAGATTTTCACTCCTGTTGCTGTGACAAGTGAGGACCAAGGCCCTCCTGCAGGAATGAGGGTTGGGGAGGAAAAGGTGAGGGTGAGGGAATAGTGGCTGGCTGGCCACAAGGCTTGGGGTCCGGGAGGTGGGGCTTGGCTGATCAAAGGCTTTGGTGGGACAGAAATGGCCCTGGAGAGCCTGCAGGAAGAGCTGTCCTCCACCCTTTCCCTCCTTTCCACCTCCTCGGTCTGCTGTCTGTGTTGGGTTGGCCAATCTGAACCCCAGCATCCTCAGTTATCTCAAGGAAAGCATCCCCTTTCTAGGGAATTCATTAGAAATGGACGTTGTGTTTACACACGTAGGGGAAATACGCACAGCTGTCCCACTCCTCAGGAAGAACATCAGACCATCCCAGACGGGCCACCCTCTGGGGGTGGGGATACTGGTTTCGTTGGATTACAGCAGTGTTAGAGGGGGGAAAAGGTGCAATATTAAAATCAGGTGTGACAACAACTAAACGAAATGGTCTATCTTTTTAGGAAGCACAGCAAGAGAAATTTTGGCACCTGGGTGTGCATCTTGTTCCCAATTCCCGGCTTTTCCAGGGGCCATAGGGGAGTTAGCTGCCATCCAATGTGTGGGGCCCACATCCCTTCTGCTTATTTTACTCCTGTGTCGTATAGTGATAAAGGGGACACACACACTGCTGGGGCAATTCTTTGGCTGTACATTTATCTTAAATATATATATATACACACACACACACGCTTATCATATATATATATATATATATACATACACACATACTCACAGTTGAAATTACTATCAAGAAACATGCCTTAGGGAAAAGATTATAAAAATACTGTTTTTATTCAGAACACAATGAATAAATATGTTTATGCAATACAGAGTATGAATTAAAATTCCCAGTTTTTGTTAGATAGTCAAAAATGAAAAAAAAGTCAAGAACCAGAGCATCTGGACTCAATCTGCTTCTAATAACAAGAAAAGCCAAATCCTAAATTTCTGTGGAGTTTGAAGAAGTTAGCAAAGGGAAACAAACAAGTAAAAAAAGATGAGTAAGTAAAACCGGAGAAGATTTACCCTTATGCATTTTATTTTAAATAAGTAAATAATATCTTAATCTGCTTTTAGATTTCAATAACATACAGTTATGAACTTTAGCAGTTTATCCACAGATTGCCACTTTGACGAGCTTTATTCTACAAGTGGTTGGCAACCAGGATGGAAGCTTTTATGACTGATGTATATACTAGTTATAGCGACACGAGCTTTATAAAAAATTAGTGAATTAAAATATCACAACATGAGACATGTAGTGCCCTTTTTATATGAGAATGAAGTCTGAGATCTTCCCAAGAGCTTAAAGACTTAGAACATACTATTTTCCCAAAGAGAATACTTTAACAGTAAGGGCCCTATCATTCATTTCATAAAAATAGTTCAGTAAATATTAAAAAGAACCACACTGATAATCTTTAAGAGGATAAATGAGCACGTCAGCAAAGTTTATGAAATTTATGGTTTCATTTTATCCTAAGCTCTCTGAGCTGCTTTTTGTGTTAGCACTAGTCCAAAGCACAGTCACTGTACTTCAGTTTTTATAAAAGGCTTTGTGCTTTTTATAATAAATAAAATGGAAAAAATATTTAAAAAATACTGTGAGTCATTCTCACACATGAAGTAACACTTGACAAAACTGCTTTCAAGTGCAGATTCCTTTCTTCCTTTCTTTTTCTTTCTTTCTTTTCTTTTTAGGTCATTGATAGAATTTTCAGTCTGCATGTAAATATTCAGTACCCGGCTGGGAGAGACGAGTTTCAGGACAAATATTTTCCCCAGTGAGGGTGCTCATATATTTGTCCAAGGCTAACACACAAAGGTCATGAAGTTACATTGGCTTTTTCTCTAGTCTTCCAACCTCAGCTCTGCTTCCCACAAGGATTCCTTGTACAGGCCCGCTGCAGTGGGCTCCCCCTGTTCGCAGTGACTGAGCGGTATCCTGGCCCATTCCGCCGACCTTTCCTACATGTCTGATCAGTGGGGGTTATCAAAAAGAAATGTTCTCCATCCTTTCCACAAATTATATTCAAACTTGAATTTGCAAAGTTACGTGACTTCTGCTATGAGGTGTTTCATAGTTGTTTATGTGGGTGATCAGCCTGTTTTTAGGTTCTTTCTCAAGAACACTTTCTAGAAACAAAATTAATACCCTACCCTAATGGAAGGGATAGTATAGACTCTTGGGGCCCTAAGTATTTGCTACAAAACTCATGGAAAACGTGTGGCTGATACCCAACCAGGTCATGGGAACCCAGAGAGGCAGCAGAGAAGCAGCTGGGAATGGGGTTTGGGAAAAGGGAGTGGGGGTAAGAGAGGTAGGCCATCGGGGAAAACAACTCAGGGAAGGGAACCCAGTGATTAACAGTAAGACAAAGAGTGTTTGAGAGTATGCTGAAACTGAAGTATAAGAAAAAGAAAGACATAAAAATAAAAGAAGATAAAGAAAGCTAATAAGAGTGATAAAAAAGAGGCATGCAAGGCAAAATATACCTAAATAATTCCTCATGGGCTGGAGAACTCAAAGGCAGGCTAGCACCTCAGCTAGAGGACGTGGTCTCTTTCTCACGTTCCCCTGTTCCTTGGTACTGTGGTTTCTTAATCTCCCGATTAATGGGGACTCTTAATCCTATTCATGCCTAGGTATCCTTTGGTGGTCTGATGAGCTTAGGGACCCCAGAATTATCTGTTCAAGTGCATAAAATGCCTTATATGATTACAGTATACATTCAACCTCATATATTATAATCATATAAAACATTGTGACAAGATCTATTGATGGGACTAATGGCCGTCATCATTTTGAAGGAGAGAGGAGCATAAATGCTGCTGGGAGGCGACTACAGCCACTGTGTTATGACATGAAGATATCTGACTTACACTGTTGACAAAATCGTTGCGACTGCTCCTGCACTTGACGTTTGTGTCTTGCATTCACAATAACCTGAAATTCTGAATTGTCACTCACTGTTGGCAATTTACTAAACACTCACTTTAGGATTGTTTTTCACTGGAGTTCATGGGTCCCTTCGATTCTATTGATAGATGTTTTAGAGGAGTGTGTGACCCCTAAGAACTCTGGACGAGGGTGACTGTCTAATTTACTATCTAGTACAACTGGGGTACTTTTGAGAATGAAAAGGACTGTAGTTGTTGCCCTAAGACAGCAGGTGTAAGTTGGGGACGGGCCTGGGAGCAGCTTGTCTCTCTCTGAGATCCTTCTCCTCAGACCAGTTTTCACTTCTTTGGCCCAAGGAATTGGCTTTCTTTGCCCTGTTCATAGGGATGATGGGTGTGGATACTGACTGGCATTGGAAGTAGAGAATCGCTTTAGCTGAAAGAGGGTCGCATGTCAGGGCCACAGCCAGGCTTTGGGATGCCTTTGTAAAAAATGGAAAATGGCTGTCATCAGAGCAGGAGGCTCTGACTTTGGGCTGAGTGAACATTGGCCTCCATTTCAGTTTTCAGTGCCCCCTTGGCCAGGTGCCCTGTCGCCTTGGCCAGTTTCACCTGAAGTGAGGTTCAATTATCAGACTTCCCCTCTAACAATTTTTTTTCAAAACAGAGCTGCCACAATGGCTTTTAAGGCTTTACTTCCTTTCCCTGCCCAGTTCCTAGTTATCAGGAAATGGCCTCGGTACAGGCAGGTGGATGGAAACCCAAGGGAAAAGGCCGGGATCTAGAGAATTCTCAGACTGGACAATAAGGCCTTAAGTGATGGGGAGGGACTGTGGCCATGCAGTGTTTCCTAAACAGATGGCTCATATTGTCCTGTGTTGGGGGAGGGTGACAGAATGTTCCAGCTCCAGGATATCGCCAGGTTTCTGTCTGTTCTAACTGGTGAAGTGGAACCTGCTCAGTAGATGAAAAACATCTTTGAAGAAAGCCTTTGACTTTGCAGGGGGAAGGCAACATCTCAGAAAACACTCTTTAGGTGCATACGGAGTATTTGACTGGGAACCAGGCGACCTGGTTCTAATTCCAGCTTGGGTTCTGGCCAGCGTGGCAGCTTTGTGCTGCTGAAGCTGACTGCCCTCCACTCCACTTCCCAAGTAAGTGGGTAATCGGAATCTCAATGGTCCCTAAAGCCCATGCCACCTGTATGGTCTGTAATGTCAAAGATGCGTCTGCCATTGTCTTATTTCTACTCCACGTGGGGGCTTCTCTGTTTAAACTGGTTCAGACCCACTTTTTGGCTTAGGCCCTTCCAGTCCTTACATGCCACAGATCCTACAGTGATGGATGGACACCACAATCCTGAGGCTCGGTGACAGGTGGAGCCCTTCTGGGAACCTAGAATAAGGGGATGGGAGTGGGAAGTGGAGAGAAAAATACCAGAGAGATAAAGTGATACAATAGGAAAGAAATGGAACCCTTGATACATTTCCTTACAGCAATAATTGTTACTCAGAAAAGATTTAGGAAGTATGATAGGAGTTTCTAAAATTTGGACTCTTTGTCTATCTTGCATCCAACCCTTTAAAACCATAAATCACGCCACTCCCTATTAACAACTTTTAAATTACTCATGGTTGCATAGAGGAGGATTACATCCTTAGTGTGGGTTAATAGGTCCTTTATCACCCAGCCTTGCCTGTCACTGCATCTGTCGTTTTCCTTGTCATATCCCATGCCCTGGTGTGTTAATGCTGGTGTTTTAGTACTGGTTAGTACCAGCAATTGTTCCCACGTGTTCTCTCCATCTCTGCATTCAATAACATGCTGTTGGTAGCTTGAAATCAGCTATGCTAGGAGTATTTACATCACAGAAACAGTCAGACACTACAAAGCAGTGCTTCCTCCTGCCCCCACTGGGCCGAGAGTCTGTTGTTAACCTTCACTTACGCAGAGAACTGCCTCTGCCTCATCAAAAGACTGGAAGTTTCTACAAGAGTAGATGTGATGTGAAGTTTCTACAAGAACAGATGTGCTCCGTCACATCTCTCTCTACTTGGTTTGTCATTCTCTGTTCCTGATGGTCCATCTGTCCCTCCCCCCTTTCTCTCTCTTCTTCTCTTCCTCCATCCATCTAACTGTCCATCCATCCGACCATCTATCAGTCTGTCCAGAGACAGTCGGACTCTGTTCTAATTTCTCTCCTGCTACTTAATAGCTAAGTAAGTGACTCTGGAAAAATTTCCTAACCTCCAATATGCCTCAGTTCCCTAACCTCTAGTATGCCTCAGTAGAATGCGTATACTAATAGGTAATTGTGAGTCTTAAGTGAATTAATTTGTATAAGGTGCTCTGTACACACAGTCTCTGGCACATGAGAAATACTATTGAAGTCTTTGTTTTTAGGAATGATTACAATATTATTGATTGCTTACCATGTACATAGTATTGAATATGCATGTGTGATGTGAAAAGAGGTTCGATAAAACAAGCACAAGAGAATATTCAAGAGCCTCGAACAAAGCTTGGTTCGTTTTTCCAGAGATACCAGAATTGACTTCACGCGGAGCTGGGAGCATTTTAACTGAATCCTGAAAGACTGATCCCATATGCCCTCCAAACTGGTAAGACAGGTAGAGGCATCCCAGGAGGAGGGAAGTCATTTAAGCACAGGCATGGACGAGGGAACAGCATGGGCTGTTTGAGTTTTGTGTAGCTGAGCATGAGATCGTGGAGGGTGAGGGAGGGGGCCTCTGATCATATGTGGGTTACCGTAAGATCCACTTTTGTCTGCACCAGGTCAGGCCAGACCTCTGGATTTTTCAAAGAGTCAGAATTCCAGATTTTTACATGAAAGTTTTTATTGTTTAGTAGTAGGATTAATTCAATTAAAAACAAAACTCATCCACAGGCTATATTTGGCTTTCTGCAGAGAATGGAGTTTCTGAGCTTGTATAAAGGTAAGATCAACAATCAGAATTCCTGATTTCAAATACAGTTCTACCATTAGTTGTGTGACCACAGGTAGAGTGCCTTAAGCCCTCTGAGCTCTGGTTTCTGCCAGATGGCTATCACATTTCATGTCCTATATGGCTTGCTCTGAGGGTCCTTTGGACTATGGGGATAGAAGCCTTTGCAAAGGGGAAGACATGCATTAGAATTATTTGTAGGCCCTCCTTGGCAGAGAGACATACACTCAGTGCAGACCCAAGCCTTAATTAGTCACCCAGAGATACCCCAAATGTCCCCGCCTGCCTCTTTAATTTTAACAGTAGGTGGGGGAAGAGAAATGTAGGAGTATTTGTTCCCCTTCCTTCTGTTAATAACATCATGAAAGAGCTTGACATTCCATTTTGGAAGTCTGCATGTCAGAGATCCAGCTAAGATGGATCTAAGCTATTGGTTGCTTCCACATGGATCCAGGATCACCAGGAGAGGTGCACGCAGCCTCTGCGTGGTGTGTGTTGTTTCTCTGAGGTGAGGGAGGATTCTCTGAGAAGCAGTCAGCTCTACTAGGTATTAGTCTAGGTCATGTTAAAATCTGCACCTGCATCTGTGTGCAATTTCCCCTCTTTTGATCTCTTTCCATTCCGAGCTGGCTTTGATCATGCAGGCTTTTAAGGAAATGATCAGACCTTTAAAGAGTCTAATTATTTCTAGTTGAGGGGCTGAGCCTGATGGATGTTGGCGTTCACACAGCAGAGAGGTGGCTATGCATCCAGCCAATTCCATCAGGCCTGGTCAAAAGCACTATGTAACTGCAGCAATGCAAAAAACAAAATAACAAACAAACAAAATGAAGGTTACCTTAAATGCATTGAATCTTGGTGCTGTTCTGATTGTGTTATCTTTATGTCTTTTTGTTGTATTGCCTGACTGAACTCAATCCTGAGAAGCTTCAAAGATGCAGGCAGGTTGCGCTGGCCAGTATGGCTCAGTTGTTTGAAGTGTCCTCCTATGTACTAAAAGGTTTCAGGTTTGCTTCCCAGTCAGGACACATGCCTAGATTGCAGGTTCAGTCCCTGGTTAGGGAGCCTACAAGAGGCAACTAATCAATGTTTCTCTCTCTTTCCCCCTTACTCTCTCTCTAAAAGCAGTGAAAAAATGGCCCTGGGTGAAGATAAATACATACATACATACATATATACATACATAAATGCAGGCAAACCTTGAGGTAAAGATACCTGATCTGCACAAGCACATCAGTTACAGATTTTGGCCCCACTGTAGAGATCTTAACACCACTTCAGGAGCTGACCTGAGCCTCAGAGTGTAGTTCATTTTATTCCAAGCCCTAAGCCACCTGGCCCTCAGTACTGAGGTGTCTATCGATGCTGTAGCTCTCATCCCCTGTTGATGTCTGGGACCCTGTCCCCCTTATCCACCGCAAAAGCTTGAGAGGAGCCAAAATCTCACTATTCGGAGATGGATTGGAAAAGTTTGGTGTATTGAATTAACCTTATAGGTGAAATAACATGTTTGCTGTTAAGGAAGTGTTGAAGTCCTAATTCCTAACAGGATGGTATTAGGAGGCAGGTCTTTGGGAGGTAGTTAGGTTTAGATGAGTTCACAAGGGTGAGGACCTCATGTGGAATTAGTGCTGTGATAATAAGGGATCAGAGAGCTCTCTTCCTCTCTTTCTATCTACAAACACCAAGGAAAGGCCATGTGAGGAAGCAGCCAGAACATGGTCATCTGCAACCTGAGCAGAGAGCCCTCGCTAGACATTGATCATGCTGGCACCTTGATCTTGGACTTCCAGTCTCAAGAGCTGTGAGAAATAAATTCCTGTTCTATTGAGTCTATGAGTATGGTATTTTGTTATGGCAGCCTAAGCTGACTGCTACAGGAAATTACTGCAAGTTAGCCCGGGGTCCTAGGCAGCTTGTAAAACATCTTTTTGAACAAAAGTGTGCCTATTTTTGTACGACTTCACCTATGTACACCATCAGCCCGGCAAGAGTAGAGTACACCATCAACAAGAGTAGACACTTGTTGAATGAATGAAGGAACACTAATGAATGGAGTGAAAATACCTCATTTATAAACACACATTTGGGGAAAAATTTATTGGAGGGTTGGAAAGGTCATGAAATCATGGTTTGAGATGAAGGAAAATAATTTTCTTGAGTATGTTGTGTGTGTATGTATATATATATATCACCAAACTGTTAACAGTCTGAACTTTTTTACTAGCTCACCCCACGGAGACATAATGATAGTAGAATAAATACTGTCAGCATGGTTTCCTATTTACCCAGCATGCTAGCAAATGATGCTGAGTTGAGCTGCTGACCTACCCAAACCTAATTAATTTCAGTTTAGCAAAAATAAAAAAGTAATTTATTTATAAAAGAAACATAGCACCTCGATGTCAGAAAGGACTTCTGAGGTACCTTTTCATTTTATATTTCCAATGGGCAGATTGCCACAGAAGGATGTGATTTTTCTGAAAAAAAAAAAAAAAAATGGCGGCATTAGGGTTCTTTCTTGTCTGTCTAAGCAGTCCCTCAGACACTACAAGGAGTTGGCTCCATGGCTTTTGCCATTTGAGAATGGAGAAGCTATTTCCTCAAGATGCTATTCATCTTTATTCATATCTGGGTGCAGATGAGTTCAGAACGTGTGGGTGTGGGATTTGAAGAATCCGAAGTGCTTAGGTAACAGTTGGCGTGCCAGTTGTATAATGAAGAAAATGTATTGACAATATTAAATTGTGGGCTGAAGCTTGGTTTTGGTGTTTAAAAAAAAAAAACAGAGCAAGATTTCTAAAAGCGACGGCGTTGTTTTCTGCCGGGGCGTTTCTCAAAGTTGGGCCAACAGCGCTGAGAAACACGGGCCTCCAATACGCGTGGCTTTCTCCTGCCGAGCCGGATTTTCCTGTGTGAGCCCCGCATAGCTTTCTTTTTTAAGTGGTAGGTGCTGGAGTGTTTCTAAATATACATTTGTATTGTCTTCTACTGACAGAGGGAAATAGCTTCGGTAATAACAGGCAGGATTTTAATTCGCTTTCATATACTGAAGGTGGAAGAGTCAACTGGTTTCTGGAAACAAGCATGGTAATTTATTTAGTTACTAGGGAATGAGTGCTTGCTTTCGAAGCTTCAGAATCTCTAAGTCATCATCCGCGCCAAGGTCTTTCGCATGTGAAATTGTGCACCACGACTTCTTTTTTGAACTCACCTCCCTTTCTCTACCTGGGTACGTGTGTGGGGGGACAACAGAGGAGGAATGCAGAGAAACCTTCCCACATGTGTGTGCGTGGAGTGGAAAGTGTGAACATGACTGTGACCGGTGCATGGTCACGTGTGTGGGTGCCACGTGTAGCAGGTGTCTCTAGTTAAAAACACGTGGCTACTCAAGGCCCTACATCAGTAAGGTAATGCCTAAGTCTTGGGGGGGTGCGGTTTAATCCCCTTGGCAGTCTAGAAAAAGCTATCTGCCCCTCCTCATGTTTTTAATGTAAAAATTTTTTTTAGTGTAAAAATCAAATATTCTTTCATTTGTTTAAATGAAATGTAAAAATCTTTTAAATGTAATGATTTAAGTAATAGGATTATAAAAACAAAATAAAAAGATAAAAAATACACAAAACATATTGATTCTCATACAACTTACATTTTGCATGACCTGTATCTCTGCCTAATCTGTCAAAAATACTTTTAAAAATTACTTTTAATAACACACTTCAGTAGTTAACTTGCCCATTAGGGGTGTTTGAACTTGCCTTGTCTAGACTTGTAACCCACATGCCTACTAGATTTCAAAAGACGATGATAACTTAGGAGAATTAAATTGTCTCATTTGAACTGTTCAGTTTTGCTAAACTATAACAGATAATTTAAATGACTGGTTTCTTTTCATGTATCTATAAAGAACAAACAAGTGTCCACAGGGAAGACCATAAAGCATCTTAGGGTTCTGGTTCACTAGGAGAAGATGCACCTGTCCACTTTGATGCTGCCAGATGAAAACTGGACCAATAGTTGTCTCTATATATTGCAAGAAGCTACCATGAGAAGAATTAACCATAATGGCCTTAAAGTCATGATGTACATAAGTGATATTTCAGGATTTCTGGAACAAGTGTTTTCACATAAAAAAACCTGTGACTTTTATTGGTGACATGATAGGTACTGATAATAGTAGTGTAGTCTGTTGTTTGCATCTAAAATGAAAGGCAATATCACCTGCCTGGTGTAGCTCAGTGGATTGAGCATGGGCCTGTGAACCAAAGGATCGCGGTTTGATTCCCAGTCAGGGCACATGCCTGGGTTGCAGGCCAGTTCCCAGCAGGGGACGCATGAGAGGCAACCACACATTGATGTTTCTCTCCCTTTCTCCTCCCTTCCCCTCTAAAGATAAATAAATAAAATCTCTAAAATAAAAGAAAATATCAAATTCCTGTTGGAGATCAATGGGAAAAAATCAGAAAAGATGTTTGTGGATTCCCTGCATTACAGCTGTGGCCACACGGAAGGACCGTGGACCTGAGTCACAAACCTCTGTCTCAGCCTGTGAGTCTGTACCTGATAACGTGGAATATTACAACCAAAGCAGTTTTCTGACCAATGAGATTCATAGAAGGTATTATAAAAGAATGTCATTTTCTGCTGATAGTTTATATAAGAAACATGCCAGAATTCACCCTAGAGAGTGTGATGCTTGGCTTTAAGACTGACCTTTTAGGAGAGAGATGCTATTGCCTTTATTCAAAATGATATTGGATCTTTTTTGAGAGGGAGTAATAGAATGTTTTGACTATATTCATCAACGTTAATTCTCCAGCTGTTTTTGGGTGGGTCTGGTTTTTAAATAGGCCAAGGTCATTTAGAGTAAGGCTGCTGAATGATGATGGGTGATCAAGGAGCGTAAGCACCAGATTGGGACTTGAAAATCCCCAGGCTCCTTTTTGGAAGGGAGCTCATCAGCTTCCCGGAAGACTGCGCCATACTGGTTGGAGGGGAGAGGGAATGAGGCCCCGAAAAGACTGCATTTCCAGAATGAGTGCATCCTTGGAATCAGGTGATAACCCTCCAAAGGGGCAGTAGAGGGGCCCTCATTTCCTTCTATAAAGTAACATTCCAAGATAATTCCAAAATATTTAGTGATGACATTCAATAGTCATATTCTAGGTATTCTTAAACAGAATTTTCCAATAGAAATATGATGTTCACTCTTTATGTAATTAAAATTTTTCCAACAGCCACATTAAACATATAAAAAGAAAAAGATGAAATTAATGTTAGTAATACATGTTGCTTAACCTAATATATCCAAGATTATCACTTTAACAGAGTCAAATAAAATTTATTGAATTTTTTTCTCATAGTGAGTCTTTAAAATCCAGTGTGTATTTTATACTTACAGCATATTGCACTTGGGCACTGAATTTTCATTAGGAACACTTGACCTGTATTTAGAATTCATAAAATTTGCCGTTCAGAAAGTACTTTTACATGTCTAAGTTGTTTGAACTGTACTTAAATATTTTCCAGGCACTGAATCGAGGGTTAAGTTTTAGTTTTAAGTTTATATTATTCACAAACAAAATCAAACATTCAGCTTTTCGGTGTCGCTGGCCACATTTCCAGTGCCGCATCTCCCCACGTGCCCAGTGGTCACCCAGCTGGTGGTGCGAGTCCAGACCACATGGGGACACAGCTGGAGAGGATCCATGGGCACAGTTAAACTCCGGAAAAACTGGGGAGAGATGCCTGTCTTCCAGTTTTTCTGTCCTTTCTATGAATCAGTTCTTGGATTGTGTCAATTCAGTATTTTTCCGAAAGTTTCCTCTCTTCTCCTTAGGATCGTTTTAGATGACCCCCTAATAGGGGTCATTCATCATTTTGATATTCATCGTTTACATCCAGGGCCACCATAGGTTCCCTGCTTTGTAGAAGGAAGGTTCAGGGAGGAGTTTAGATGATTAGACGAAGACAGGAAGGCAATGAATGCCACTGCCCCAGGTTCTTAGGACCAAGTAGTTAGACCAGGGGAGTACGTTTCCTGACTCTCGGCCCCACTGAACGCCCACCACTCTCAAAGCGCCTCTGATTCTGAAGATTTGGCTGAGGCCCAGGAAATGACATTTTTACCAAATCTTCCTTTCTTTCCCTACCTCCCCTACCGTGTGATTCAGAACAGCCTGATTTAAGAATCAGTGCCCTAAGCAGTGTGTTCTGAGGACTCCCTCCATCAGAAGACTGTGTCTTGTTAAACTGAAGAGTTCTAGGCGCTGAAGCAGCTAACTCAGAATATCAGAAATATCTACATATTCACAGAATATCTGTGGTACTAGGAAACCACATTTTTAATAAGCTCCCTAGTAAGCCAGTAGACTTTTAAAACTTTAAACTCTATGCAGACCCTCCAGCTTAGAAAACTGGAATTTTTTACTCCCACAATTTCCCATTCATCCTCTTGCCCAGTGTCTGACATTTAGAAGGCCACAGTGCCATAGTTTTCTGCCTCTTCTGTGTTCTGGTCATTTAACAAACATGCATTTGCTCCAGGGACTGGGGAATACAAAGACATAGATCATGAGATCTTGTCTCTGATTTCAGACAGCTGGCAGACAGAGGCGGGAGAGGCCTCTGTGGCAAACAGTTCCTAAAGCATTTCAGGTGGAGGGCTGCATGTGCGTGCTAAGTACAGCGAGCACATGAAGGAGACGAGGCATACCCACCCAGGTGGTGTGCTGATGAGAATGGTTTGAAAGGGCTTCTGAGACCCTGGGTTGATTTAGGGAAGATAACATTGATATTCCATTAGAGAGGAAGGGAAAGACACCTAGAAACTTATCATGAATTAGGTTGCGAACAGGGAAGCAGAGCCAATGTGAATGACATGGAATAATGGATTTCCTGTAGGAGTCAGACCTTGCGGAGTTGCAGGAGCCGCTGGAGCTGTGGTGGTCTAATGGGGCACAGGTGGGGGTCTAGTGGGACACAGGTGGAGGAGCAGAGAAACATCACCGACCAAAGCCCATGAAGGAAGCTGATGAGGAGGTCGACAGAAGGCATCGCCTCTGTGGCTGCTGCTGGGCCTGACGTTGCTCTAGGTCAGCAGGGTTTCGGGGAGGGAACAGGACTAAAGTGAGGGGGAAGCAAAGGTACACTGGCACCTGGGAGGATGAACTGAAACCCCTGCCTGTAGAAGCAGCCGCTGCCCTTTTCCCAAGAGCTGCACAGGCAAACTCAGAAACTCGGGGTGGAAATGCAGCAGGCGCTGGGTGAGATAGGAGCCCGCCTCTGCCCTCACCTAGGAGGTAAGTTACATGATCAGCGACAATGTATGGGAGCTGCTACACTGCCTTTCACGTGTAATGCTGAAGTTTCACTCCCGCTTCCGACTTTCACTCAGATTTCTATGGTGGCCAACCTTAACTTGAACCCCACAGGGAAGGGAATTCTAGGAAACTTGGTCCAAATAGAAGGAAGTCAACACAATATAAAACCACTGTAGTTGACTTAGGAAACCTATGCTGGGGGTGGCTGGCTGGACGGGCATGGGCACAGGGCGCGTTGGTTGGGGTGGGCAGCGAGGCAGTAAGGCAGGTAACAGCCCTTGCGAGGAGATAAAGCTCCAGTGAATGGCCTTGAGGGCCTTGATCGACGGCAGGGACTTTATCCCCAGGTGGCAGTGGTTTATAAGTGAAGAAATAATGTTACAAAATGAGTTTGCCTTAAGAAAATAATACAAGCAGTGGTTCTCAGACTTTCTGGTGTCAGAAACCTTCTAGATGCTCAACAGTTACTGAGGTTCCCAAAGAGTTTTGTTTATGTGGGGTTATATTATCCATATGTACCGTATTTAGAAGTTAAAACCGAAATTTAAAACATGGTTACTAATTCATTAACTATCACAACCCCATTACATGTGAACATAAAAACACATTTTATAGGAAACATAACTTGTTTTCCAAAACAAAAATTCTGTGAGAAGAGTAATGTCATTTTACATTTTTGCGTATCTCCTTCATGTCCGGCGTCATAGAAGACAGGCTGGTTCTCTGGTCTGCATTCGCTCTGTCGTGATGGGCCATGTCAGAAAGACTTTGGAAAACACCTCTGGACACTGGTGATAGAATATGAGTAGCAAAGGCAACTCATATCTTAAGTACTATGACATAATACTATGGGAATAGTGTATATCATCTCTATAGTCAAATCATATCTACAATGTTATAGATATAGTCTTGTCCTCATGGATCCCCTGTAAGGATTTCAGGGGCCTCCAGGAGTCCCTGCACGACCCTTTAAAAGTTATTAATGTGGAGGGTGGCTTGGCGGGCAGGCAGTGCCCATGGATACAGGAAGGAGATCTTGTAACAGCGTTCAGAGGAAAATGAGGGCCTGCACTAAGGCATATGAGCCAGCAAGGAGAAGCAAGGATGGACAGAGATGCTCAGGACACAAATGCCACAGAACTTAATAACCAATTAGATGTGGGGACCAAAGAGAGGGGAGAGTCCCTGAGAATATCCTGAGCCAATGAATGGTGAAATATCTACCAGCTGCTGATACAAATGTAGGGTGTTCTCAACTCACTCTTGAGCCAGCCTTCTATTCCAAAGGGTTTGACCTGAGGTGGAAAGAAGGCGATAGGCCCAGTCCTAGAATAATTATTGGGGGGTCTAACTCTGACTGTTTACAGTATGCTCATACATTGGTAGAACCTAGGGTGGCCAGAGTTACTAAAAGCATTCAAGTATGGGCTGGGCCAGGCTGCACAGTTCACATATGCAGGGACACAGAGAAAGGTGGCCGTTTGGTAAGTAGCGAAGATGACAGGGTAAGGATTGGGGAATGATCTCTTTGGGGCTGGACACATTTGTGGTTAAAAAGAGAATTTAGGATCGATTCAGGAAGCTAGAATGTTTTTTACACATATACATGTATGTGTGTGTGTATGGGTATATATAGATGTGGTTATATATATGTGTGTATGGATATGGTTTATATATGTGTATGGTGTACCAATCCATAAAATAGTATCTGGAAACTCTGTACCTGGTGGTTTTGTGTATAAATAGCTGTATAGACTCAGGCCTCAGCCTGGGGAGTAGAATGAACTGGTCTGCGCATCCAAAGTCATGGATGAAGTTCCTGATTTGCCAGGAACTGGCAGTATGAGCTTGGACAGCCCACTCAGCATTTCTGCACCTCAGTCTCCTGGAAAGTGTCAGGGCTATGAAATAGCCAATATATTGGATCAGGAATCCTGTGATCCAATATACATATTTTGCAAGTGACAAAGACTTGTCTTCTGGAAGACACAGTGGTTTCTTCAGCATCAGAGTTTGACTGAAAAGCATTTTCCTGAGCCTTGTTTTCCATCTTGCCTATTCAGGGGGTTGGGAAATGCATGGAGAAGCAATCAATCTGACATCTGGGGGCCGACTGTACATAGATGCACCATCTCTCAAGTTGCAGGTTTTGTCATTTGTTTCGATGGTGTCCTCGGCTTGGCCTGCCAACCTTGGCACCTTCTTGTTTCCTTAGTTCCTGAGACAGCACGCCTTTTCTGCCAACTCTGTCTAAATGCACACCACCACCCCCAGCCCCCAAATAGCCCACACTCTACTCAGACTTTCCCCAAGTACCATTCTCTATTGTGGTATGGGAGGTAGTTGTATGAAGGGGGGCCCACAAAGCCCCTGAAATTTATTTATAAAATATTGTGTATTTATTCATACATGTTTAAACTTCAGACGCCTTCAACATACTCTCCTTTTGATGCAATATACCTACCATGATGTTTTCTCCACTGCTCAAAACAGTTTTTGAACTTGTTGATTTTGATGCCTTTTAGTGCTTCTGCTATTTTTTGTTCACCTTTTCCACATCAGCAAAACATTTCCCTTTAAGGACTTTTTTCATTCAGGGAAACAAAAAAAAAGTTGCTGAGGGCAAGATCGGGTGAATGGGGGAGGTGGGGCATGGGGGGTCATGCCGGTTTTGATAAAAAACTGCTCAACACTCTGTGCTGTGTGGGCAGGTGTGCTTGTCAATCACCCATCATGAAATGGGCAAACACATTGAAAGAGTCTTCAGAAAAATTCACTGAAGCAGAATGCAGCTTCTCACAACAATACCAGCTGGTGCACTGATATAGCTGGGTTCTTAGAACACTCCACTAGTGGATGAAGCCTGTACTCCAAGGGACTGCCCTCCAGAAGATAATTTTGTTTTTTTTTTAGTTCCCCTCTTATAGATGTACACAAATAATTTTTCATATGTATGTATACTTGGTAAACACTAGAAAATATAGAAAGTATAGCAAAAGCACTAATATCAGTATTGCTTCTTAGGATAAGAAATAGTTTAAATAAGTCAATTGAATTAAAGTAAAAGATCGCATAAATACCTATACAAGCAGAACTCCAATGCAGCAAAACCCTTGAAGGGAGTAGGTGAGTGACTCATATGTGGGAAGCACTAACCTAATTGCATCATAAAGATTTGAACAGATTCAGGAATGGTCTGATCAGGCAACACCTGATACCTATGCCAGAGTGTTTTATTCTTCATTGGTCTAGTATTTCAGCCTAAAAATTTCTTTGGGAAATATGGGTTATTTCACATCCACTTTATTTTGATTATGTGAGATACTTCGTTGACTGTGAAACTTTAACCACATATGATTAGCAGAAATAATCAAGCAAATTAAAATGAAGGGAAAATCTGTAAAACAACTGTACTCTACAAAAATCTCAATGTCATAAAGGACCAAAACAAACAAAACCCAAAAGATCACATCTGGGGAACCACTCTAGAGAAAAAAGAGATTAAAGAGATGTAATGGTGAAATATAATGTGTGATCCTTAACTGGACCCTGGATAAAATATAAGTTATAAAGGACACTTGGGTCCACTTAAGGAAATTTAAAAACCAACTGCATATTAGAAAATGGTGTACTAAATTTTAAATTGCTTGAATGTAATGATTTTAGTCTGGGGGACTAACCTTGGTCTTATTAGATTGATGCTGAAGTATTTACAGATGAAGTACATCAATCTCTGCAACTAAGTTTCAAATAGTTTAAACCAAAATATATCTACATGCACATATACTCACATGTACACATAAAGCCCACAAAAACACAGCGATATATACATGCAGATAACACACATAGGCACATACATATATACAGACACATAGACGTGTACCCACATACATCAACACAAGCCACAGGCAAGTGTACAGAGACAGAAAGCAAATGTGGCAGAATATTAGTAGTTGGTTAACCCAGAGTGTTCACTGTGCAATTATTGCACCCTTTCTGTAGACTCAGACTTAACTTTTTCCAAAAAAAAACACTGCAAGAAAATACTATACTTTTTGAGATAGGTCACAGAGATAATCTAAGAATTTCACTGTTTGAGGGGGATATGAGGAGGTTAAATGGTAATGGAAAAAATACATTAAGAATTTTTTTTAAAAGAATTTCATTGTGTAAATCAAGAAGTAGGTGTTCAGGCCCTGGCTGGTGTGGCTCTCTGGATTGAGTGCCAGCCTGCTAACCAAAGGGTCACTGGTCTGATTCCTGGCTAGGGCACATGTCTGAATTGTGGGCTAGGTCCCCAGTAGGGGGCACACAAAAAGCAACCACACATTGATGTTTTTCTCCCTCTCTTTCTCCCTCCCTTCCCCTCTCCCTAAAAATAAATAAATAACATCTTTTTAAAAAGAAGTAGGCATTCAGAAATTGGATAACAATTAAAATTTTTTACTATTATTTCTATTCTTTAGTACACCCCATTAAAAAAATTGTTCTTGATTTTGTTTTGCCCACCCTCCCTTCCCCGTTAGCATCTGCCAGCTTAATCTCTGTGTTTGTGGGTCTGTCTCTGTTTGACTTTGTTTATCCATTGTTTTTTGGATTCCACATATGAGTAAGATTATATAGTATTTATCTTTTTCTGTCTGACTTATTTCACTTAGCACAATACCCTCTAGGTCCATCCATGGTGTTGCAAATTGCAAGATTTTATTCCTTTTTATTGCTGGATAATATTCCACTGTGTATGTGTAACACCTCTTCTTTACCCATTCACCTGTCAGTGGTCACCTATGTTGTTTTCTTATCTTGGCTATTCTGAATAATGCTGCAAAGCACATAAGGGCCCATATGTGTTTTTAAATTCGTTTTCTTTTTCTTTCAATAAATACCCAGAAGTGGAATCGTTGGCTTGTATAGCAGCCTGTTTTTATTTATTTATTTATTTTTTATGAATCCCCATACTGGCTTCCATATTGGCTGCACCAATTTACAATTGATTTGCATTTCTCTAATGATTGCTGACATTCAACATCTTTTCATATGTCTGTTGGCCATCTGTATGTCCTCTTTACAGAAATGTCTATTCAGGTCGCCTGCCCATTTTTAATTTTTTTTTTTATGTGGAGTTACTGAAGTTCTTTACACAGTTTGGATAGTAACCCTTTATCAAATGTATCATTTGCAAATATCTCCTCCCATTCAGTAGGTTGTCTTTTTGTTTTGTTGATGGTTTGGGATAAAATTTGTCTTAACCTGTTCAGGAGCATGCCAGGACCCACAATGGCTCCACAGCTATTCCACCACGAATATTCTCTCTGCTAAGTAACCATTAGACATAAAGCCAGTCTCTGGTCAGCAGAACCCAGGACAGACGGTTCATGGTGACTGCCTGGATTCTAGCCTACAGCTCGCAAAACAATACTGTTCCAGAATAGCCTCTGCTCTGGTAGAAGAAGACTTTTTGTGGATTCAAAAATCCTTCAATAAATATTTATTGTTGACTATGTTCCCGGTATTGTTCCTCGGGGCAAAGGAAGATGGTCAAGCTCCTGCTTCTTATGGAGATTACATTCTGGAGTGGGAAGGATAGAAGTAGCCAAACAAGTGATGAGATGAAGCGGAATATAGGCATTTACTAAGTCTCCTTAAAAAAAGAAAGCACGGGGGTAACATGACAGGGAATGATGAAGCAGGGTGGTTGTGGAAGGCCTCTCTGAGGAGATGATCGATCGTTGATGTCACAAGGAAGAGTCCTTTTATTTTAAATGTTTGTTGCTGTGTATCCCTAATTCTCAGGGCCTTTGAGCTTGTTCCTGATGTCAAGGTCAAGGACCTTCTGCAACCTGACTGTTCTGCTGGACTGCCACAGGGTCAGTGTTTCTGGTGTATTTCACACCGACTGACACTACAGAGCAGCGCTAACACACGGGTGTGCTCTTGTTCGCCTGTTCTCTTACTGATGAATGCAGGTGTTCTCGCCACACTTTTTATCTTCATGACGGACTTTTAAGGAAGTTTAATTTAAAAACCACACCAAGCTCATCATTTGCTCATACTGACACACGGTGATGAAAGTGAGTTATTGTTCCTGAATAATGCTGCAAAGAAGCCTTCCAACCGGCAATTTTCAATAATGCCACATTGGCACCCCTCTGAATTACTATCTGCTTTGGCTAATTTAATATGACAGGTTTCTAAAGCAATTTGAGTTCATGCGAAAGCAGTGGCAGAGAGAGTATTTAAACTTGCTTAAAGGAGGGTGGGGGAAAGAACTTACGTTGCAATCTCCTTGTAACACAGATCAAGATCTATTTGGACTCATTTCCTGGAGGCATTAAATATGTTTAATTTTTTTCTTTTTCCATCACCTTTTCAGTTACATCTGATAATTGTATGCTATCTGCTCTGCTTCAGTTTACCCCAGAGTGCAGAATCCATCAGCTGGTTCTCCAGCTGAGGGGCCACCGAGGACAGGAAGTGGAAACACTATTTCTTAGCATTAGAGAAATTGCGATGTTAAAAAACCAGGTCAACACATGCCCTTCATATAAAATCACTCATGAGATAAGCCAGCAGATAAAAAAGATCCCATGTAGGATTCTGAATATCAGTGTTGCTTCTCCTTCCTCTGTTTCCACCTGGGTGAACCAAAGCTGTTCTTCCAGATGGCAGGGTGTGGGCCAGGCAGCATGGTATAGCAGAAAACTAAAGGATTTAGAGTCAGAGAACCTGGATGGAGGCCCAGCCCTGCCACCTATGACTGTGAACTTGGCTCAAGGCCTGGCTCATTGTAAACATTCAACAATTATGAGCCTCATTTCCTCCTCCTCCATCTTCTTTCTTTATGCATGCTTACGCATGCTCAGGTAGGGAGGCCCCTACCATTGTCTCCCTCAGCTGCAGTCAGCCATGCTGGCCTTCTTTCTGTCTGCAGAACATGCCAAGCATATTCCTCCTTCTAAGCTGCTGAACTTACACTTCCTTCTGCTTGACATGCCCCTGCCACACATCACCCCATGGCATTCTACTCACTTTTTGCTCTCAGCTCCAATGTCACCACTCAGAGCAGACTTTCCGCCCTTGGTCACTCTCTAACATATTGCCTTGCCCGTTTTCTTCATGGCTCCTCTCACTGTGTTGTTACCTTGATGACCTATTTGTTCATTTTCATTATCTGTCTCCTCTTTCAACCCTGAGCTCTATGGGAGTAGAGGGCCTTGACTGTTGTAATGATACCAGCCGCTGGTACATATTAGGTGCTCAATAAAAATTTGTTGCATGGAAGTTATTGGGACATCCATGAGAGAAAGAAGAGGCTTGTAGGGCTGTTCTGAGGTCAGATGACACAGGTTTCAGAGAGTCGTTTGGAAACTATCAAACACTTACTATTAGGCCTCCTCTGCTATGATGCACCCCTTCCCCCTGCCCCAACCTGAAGTGTCCTTTCGCATTCTTGCGGCATTTTCTGTAAAGGTCTCACATTTCTGACACATAATTTAACTGCTTTCATTGGCAGGCATTTCAAATGAAACTTGGAGGAATTTGAAGCACGATGAAAAATTCTCCAGCTTGGAAACTGGTACTCAGCAAACAGTTTACAGATGTAAGTACACAGAGCAGGCAGCGTTTAAACAATGCCCAGCCTCCGAGGCAGACTGTATTAAGAACTCAGGCTACCCACAGCTTCCCTGTGCCAAGTTAGGCCTCAAGAAAATGCCATCGTATGCTTGGTCTGGGGGAGTCAGAAAACAAATGCAGAGGGTTCAGTTTGGAGGCAGACACAGTGGTGCCATGGCCATGGCCGTGAACTATTTTTGCTCCTTGTGTTCCTTCAAGACAGCTCTGTGATGAGGGACAGTGGTGACAATGAGCCATTGGGGACATCTTACCCGTGGGGAAGAGGATTATTTTTTCATCTACCCACCATTGTGGATACGTTTCAACCTTTACTATTTATGATCATTTCAGTCTTCAATCAAGATGTAGTATGTTGGATTTGAAAGAGCTTGATTTAAATTGTGGAGGGGAAGGAAGGGCGGTTACAGAAATCTCAATTCATCGTGCATGATGTTTAGAGAGATGTGCTTTTGTAATAAGTGAGCAAATTACCCTGATAGTGACTGAATCAGGCAGTGGAGTGTGTTGATTTCAGAGGGTAAAACCTCTTCCTCTCTGCCACCCTGTAGAGACGCTACTGAACGGTGCTGTGCCTTCTCCCCTCCGCATCCCGGTTTTTCAGGAAGTTAAAATGGGTTAAGTGTCATTGGAAATTGAAATTCCTAGCTTAAGAAAATGAAAACAGCCCTGGCTGGTGTAGCTCAGTGGATTGAGCACAGGCCTGCCAAAAAAAGCATCACGGTTTGATTCCTAGTCAGGGCACATGCCTAGGTTGCAGGCCAGTTTCCAGCAGGGGACACACCAGAGGCAACCATACATTGATATTTCTCTCCCTCTCTCCTTCCCTTCCCCTCTAAAGAAATATTAAAAAAAAAAAAAGAAACTACATTTGAGCCCTAGGGTTCAGGGAGAATGCCCAGCCACTCTCTGAATTCTCCATACTGTTTCTTTGGAAACTTTAGCTTGGAACGCTTCATCTTTAGTTCAGAACATCATATCAACCTANGGAGTGTGTTGATTTCAGAGGGCAAAACCTCTTCCTCTCTGCCACCCTGTAGAGACGCTACTGAACGGTGCTGTGCCTTCTCCCCTCCGCATCCCGGTTTTTCAGGAAGTTAAAATGGGTTAAGTGTCATTGGAAATTGAAATTCCTAGTTTAAGAAAATGAAAACAGCCCTGGCTGGTGTATCTCAGTGGACTGAGCACAGGCCTGCCAACAAAAGCATCACGGTTCAATTCCCAGTCAGGGCACATGCCTGGGTTGCAGGCCAGTTCCCAGCAGGGGACACACCAGAGGCAACCATACATTGATATTTCTCTCCCTCTCTCCTTCCCTTCCCCTCTAAATGAATAAAATTTAAAAAAAATTAGAAAAAAGAAAATGAAAACAAAATTTGAATTTGGAAAGAATGACTTCACCTGTGGCTCTCAAACTGTATGATCTCCCTCTACTTTGAAGTATAAGAATTTTGGTAAACTGAGTCAGAAAAGGAGAGTGCACAGCCAATCAGATTTCTCTTCCCCCCTCTCCAGAGGACCAGAATCCTGCCCCTTTGTCCTAGGACATAGGGTGTTTCTGTTGAACTTCCAAGAGAAACCCTCATGAAAATGTTCACATCTCCTGAAAAAAATATATCATGAGGACTTTGATGCACAAATATTTAAATCATAGTATTTTTAATTTGAGTGACTTAAAAAACAGTTAAAACACCAAATTTGTAATATGGACTATGCCTTAAAATGAGTACATTATCCGTAATAAAGAAAGATAAATGTACTGACTGTCTACCATCTTAAAATTACATTTCTCCCTTAAGACAACTCAAAAGTAAGAACAGGCATTTTTCTGTTTTGGAGAACTGAAGTTCCTTGTCCAGAGTTCCGTTTAAAGAGGAGAGGTGAATTAATTTAATTAGCACAGGAGAAATAAAAAATTAAGCGCGGCCCTGAAATACAGCTTATTCAGAGGATTTAAACACAGCATTTTTTTCCTGAAGCTTCTTGTGTTTTCAAGAAAACAATTAGAAATAGAAGATGGATCTTCAATTCCTAAAGGTGTCCAAGGGTTTCGTATTGATCATCTCACGGACGGCCAGGTTGCTCCCGGTAGAACTAACCACAAGATAAAATTTTCTTGGAACATCACATAAGTGATTCTTTCCCTTGTTTTCTTGTTTTTGAAGAAAAAAAAGCCTCCAGTGGCATCTGTAAAGAAACTACATTTGAGCCCTAGGGTTCAGGGAGAATGCCCAGCCACTCTCTGAGTTCTCCGTACTGTTTCTTTGGAAACTTTAGTTTGGAATGCTTCATCTTTAGTTCAGAACATCACATCAACCTATTAAGAGAATTTTCCTAGATGCTGGTTCTGTGACAGTTTTCCCCAGGCCCTTATCTTCATATTCCCCAAATGAAAAAAAATTAATTCAGGCTCAGAGTTTTAATTTTATGGTCTTTGACCTACATCCATATATTCCCATTATATTTGAAGGAGAATTTCCTCAGTTCAGGTCTCTATCATTTTATGCCCACCCTCAAATTTACTTGCTCTTTACCTTCTCACTCTACCTCAGTGCTTGCTTTATATTACCAACAGATTCATTTTCCTAAAATACTGCTTTGAGTTGGCTATTTTCTTGCTTAAAGCATTGGGTGGCTCTCAGCTATGAATTGTACATCCCTTGACCTGGCATTCAAGGCCCACCATGGCCTCCCTCTCCTTCTCCTAGTGTATTTCATGGTGCATCTCAATGCTCACACTGAACATCATCCCAAGATTGATAGACTTTGAATATCCTCTACATTTTCTAGGCCCTGATGTAGTCTCCACTTAAGACTTTCTCCCTCCTCTTCCTTTTTACTTACCCAGTGGTATTGCATCCTTTCCAAATGAAGGTCAAGTCCTAATGTAGAAGTTTTCCTTGACCACCTCTGATTAAAGTACCCCCTACTTTTAAATAAGCTTTTTTGCTCTTGAATTTATTTGCTCTGTTTTTTTTTTTTATTTTGCCTTTTATAAGCTGTGCCCGGGACTAAATGTCTTATGGTCCAGGACTGTGTCTCATACCTTTGTCTACCTCTTTTCACTGCCTAGCTTCCCTTCTTACATGATAGGTATTCTGCAAATATCTGTTACTCGTTCTCAGAAGTGAAGTAAGCCTCTTCTGGTAAATAGGAAATCTAGGTGGCTCCCATTTCTTAAAAAAATTTTGTATTAAATGTATTGGGGTGACATTGGTTAATAAAATTATATACTTTGAAGTGTACAATTCTATATCATCTGCATATTGCATTGTGTATTTACCATCCAAAATCAAATCTTCTTCCATCATCACATATTTGACCACCTTTTTCTGCCCCCAACCCCTTTTTCCTCCAATAACTGCCATTCTGATGTCGGTGACTAGGAGTTTTTGTTTGTTTCTTTGTTTGTTTGTCTTATTCATTTGTTGCTTTCAGTTTTATATGCCCATGAGTGAAATCACATGGTTCTTGAGTTTTCTGACTTATGAGTCAAATAAGCTTTTCTGTCGAGCCTCAGAAACCATGTCAGATCACTTTACTTCCAGAATATGGGCTGTCATTGCCAGAGTCGCAACGGTCCATGAAAGAGAGTGTGAAACATATTTGGAAGTGGGAGCATGTTAGACCTGCAAATGAAGAGAGAGGGGTCACTCAGCTCCCCCACCAAGTGGTATATCTAGGGTGAGGCAGGAGAAGCAGCATATCGTGGAGACAGGCAATAAACATGCACATAGAGAATTTAAAACTATCGTGAAACCAACTACAAGTTGTTCTGCTTCTTATCACCAAACATTAGCATACCTCAACAAATATCAATAATAGAACACCTTTTCTTCCTCGGAATATGCATTTCTGTTACTGTCAAATTTTAATAACATAAGTAAGCTCCAAAGCATGTTATTGTGATTATTGAATAAGTGCCGTATTCTACATGGAAGTTAATTCGGAGAAGTCCTGGTGATACAGATGTGCACACGGCCTCAGTTATCTACTGACTGAGGAGGACCAATGGTCTCAGACCCTTCTCCTGCTCAGGCACTGCTCGTGGCCTATGCTCTGTGGTACCAGGTACTCTGCCATTTAAATAGTAGATTTAGAACAAACAGTGGAGCACAGGGATTGTAAAACTAGGTAGACCTTGAGGTACATTAATTCTGCCATTCTCTGTGACCGCTTATGGTTTTGGTTTTTGCTTAGCTTTTGGGCGCTTAAGAAATGCTCTAGAAATCAAATCCAAGTATATGATTTTGTTTGATATGTGCACATTTTAGTTGATACATGAACTATATTGTTCCATTTTATGATTATCGTAGAAAATGATTTCTTCCATAGGGAGGCAGGATATGTTAAAAATTATTTACTCCTAGAGGCATTTATAGTAAGAATTCCCATGCATTGGCTGTGCTTGTTTTACTGAAGAACAATTTCTGAAGTCTCCAGACACAGCCCTACACAAATGTAAATGCCACCTTATTAGAGAAGCTTTCTCTGATCAGCATTTGAGATAGGTGACCATGCCCCTTGCCCCCTACCCCAGTCTTTGTCGTTCTTATCCAAGTTTGATTTTCTACACAGCACTTACCACCCCTGACATACTACACAGGAGCTTGCAGGTGTGTATGTTCACTTGTTAGTATTTGTCTAACAAGTGAGTGTTTGTATTTGAAACTATCGTGAAACCCAGCCCCACAGGGTCAGGAATTTGCTTTATCTGTGCTGTATCCTGGAGACCTACAAGGTAGTCTAACATGGAATCAAGGCTCAATAAATACTCATTGAGTGAATGAATGAATGAGAGAAATGTCATAATACATCCCACAGACACCTCTCATTTATTTTCTTCTCTCAGGAGCCCATCTAAACAAACCTTCACGCGGGTTACAGAAGTCCCTTATTGCCTATCCTAACAAACATGCTTTTCTCGAAATAGATGGAAAATTGTCTCAATGTCCTTACCGATCAATTCTGCCTGGAATGCTAACTCAAAAGGTGGCAGCATAGAAAAAATAGCCATATATCGAGAGATTACTATAGCTAGGCTCTTTAATATGTATGACCTCCACGAATTCTCAAACAGGCTATTTTATAGATGCGGAAATGACAACACTCCTGTGATCACCTAGGCCTGTCCTGTCCCCGGGACCGGGAAGGAAGGACAGCTGGGGACTGCGAAGAAGAGCCCCACCCGTTGAGGCGTTCTCTCCGTTTCTCACAGCCTCTGCTGCTTTGGCACCTGCTTCCACCAGCATCTGCTGCCGGGAAGTGTGTGGTGTCATCGCACAGCTGTGAAGTGGGGCAGAACAGAGTAGCAAATGGAATAGCATAGAGGAGCCAGGCAACTAAATGCGAGGCTCCAGGGAGGTAAGAGAACAGGAGCAGCTCAAGTTCAGCAAGAATAAAGTTCCTCTCTGGGGAGGGGATGTAGGAATCCTTTAATCCAAAGAGGACACGCCGTTTCAAATGTCCGTGTACGAAGTGTGCCTCTGCAAAGGTACTCATCATTTTGTCTCAGACTTTGAATGACTCACCCACAGCCGTACTTTAAAAAAATAATCCATAGATGTTTATGGACTTTAAGATAATATTTTTTAAAGTGTATACTTTTTTATTTAAAAGTTTAAAATTCAACTAACACAGTCATAACAACACTGAGGGAAGTCAATAAAGCATCTCCCTAAATTTTATGCTACTACAAAGTATGTTCAATTTTTTTTGGATTCTTTGCCTTCCAGTTCTGATCCATATGCACACGTTTTTATTACAGCATAAGCCTGTATCTTTAAAGTGCTAGAATCTGTTTCTGGAAGGAGTTGTTTTCACGGCCACCAGGGCAAGGTATTGTCAGGGTCTAGGAAGAGGTGAAGGGGTGACAGCACCCCTTGGTAGATTCATGTTCAGGAAGAGGTCACCCCAAAACAGGAGGGTGAGCTTATGAGAAAAAAGAATGGACAAGATGTCAGTGGACATACTAGGAAGAAAGAACAAAAGTGCCTAAAAGACTAGATTAAAAAATGGAAGAGACACAGGTGGGGAAAGAGAAAATGAGGAAGAAGAAGATATTAGTGGGAATTAATGAAAGGAAAATGACTTGCATCTCTCTGACATTAAATTTGGCTGACTTGTCTTATATCAGGACAGTTTCTCCCTGAAATCTAGAATTTCTGTCATTTTTCCACAGGCAGAATAACAAAGATGGCAGAAAAGCTGATTTGAAATGCGCATGTGAGTTAAGAAATTGGTCCGTCATTAATAATGTTTTAGGAGAAACCGGCACGGCATTTCTCACCAATTTGAGCCTCGAGGAGGCTGAGAGAGGTGGAGTATAAAACAAAACCTGGACACTATCAGGAGGAAGAACTCACAGCAAACAAAGCTGACGGTGTCCTTTAAATAACAGTAAGATAACCTGAAGTCTAGCAGAGATTCTGAGAACTCTTGATCACGCTGGGTTTATTAGACCCTTAAATCATTTTTCTGATCACAGCTCAGAACCAGGTGTTAGATTTTACTATGACCTATCATGCTACCCTTTTAAATTCTCTCTTGTTTGTTTCTGAGAACAGATTGTACCAGGCGTGTGTCAGGAGGTATCAGGCACAGTCATTCTGTAAAATGCCATCTTGAAAACAGTGGTTCATCGGATTGATGGCATTTAGTTTATAAAGAGGTGACTTGTATCTTGTGGACACTGGAGGAATTTATAGTGTCCATACCTGGTGACACCAGATGACTGTTTTGGTTTGTTTTGGTTCGTTTTCTCGTGTCTAAGTAACAACCTGAAATAGCCTACAGGATGCATTTCCTAGGTGCAGACACAGTCCAAAGCCCGGCAGAATTTACCGTGATGCCTTCCTCTTCCTGGTGGTCTGTTCATAACAACCTGCACAATTATGTGACAGAATCACGATGGAAAATCCACCAAAGACTTGGATGTGCTAGAATAAGACCACGTCAGGCTTAGCCAGCCCGAACTCAGATCTGTTCAGAATGCTCCATTGAATTCTTGAGTCGTTTTCCCACTGCCACTCCATCTGTACCCAGGTGAATACACATAAAAAGCCGACTGTCCAAAGCAGGGACCCAGGGAAGGTCATAAACATCCCTAGTGATGGATTCCCAAATCCTGCTCCATACTAGAGACTCTTGGAAAGTGTCTAAAATCCTCCAAAGCCCAGGCTATACTCTATACACATTAAACAAGAATTTCTAAGGCGGGGCTAAATCATCAGTTGTTTTAAAAGTCTCTCAGGAGGTTTTGATACATGACTATAAAATAAAGTAAGGTATAATAAATGCTGAAGGCAAATGCGGTTACGCTCTAGGAGTACTTCAGAGATGAGAGAAATAGCAGACTTTCGGCAGGGGGTAAGGAGGTCGATCTAGGCAGGACAACACAAGCAAAAGCAGAGATAAGAAGGTGGGTGGCGAGACAGTACAAAGCTCTTTCTGGCTGCAGCCTGGAGCCATAAAGGACCAGAGAGACTACCAGCGAGTGCCAGACTATTCTGTGAAGGGTCTGGATGCCAAGCGGCTAAAACCCGTGTGTAGACTTTCGTAGGCAAAGGCAACCACTGGGCAGAGAAGGTGTTTTGTTTGTGTTTTTGTCTTTAATGAACATAGTACCAGAGTGAACAAGTGCCTAGAATGAAGCAACAACTATAAACCTACAGCACATTAGGAGGCTAAAGTTGCTTTAAAATGACATTTCCTAACCTTATTACCTTACGTGTTTATGGTTTTTATTGTCTGTACTGTTTCCTATAAATGGACTTTTTTATTTTTACTGAAATAGATCTGTGTAGAATGTATGACTATATATGCGTATTTATCTACTTATCAAATATTTCTATGACATCCTCAATGGAAAACTAGTGTCATTTCTCATAGATAGACGTTTAGTCTTAGGAAATAATACTACAAAAATAAAACCAAGTTGTTTCTTGTTAGACACTCTTACCTGTTTGCAATGCTGAGTTTGGGGCCTAGTCTCTTCAGGAAAAGGGAAGATTTGCAAGTGGCGTTAACGACAGAGTAGCACTACGCTTGATGGTGGCCATGAGGATGGAGTAGAAGGAATGGAGATGAGGCAGCTCAGAGGCAGACGCACCCACACTTTGACCAGTGGGCCTTGTTGGCTCTGCAGGAGGTGGTGAGCATTTTGTCAGTGTTATCCCAGAGAATGGAGTCACAGTCTGCCATGTGTCAGCTTTAATGCTAAAATACAAGCAAGGGACGTGGGGAGAATCACAGTAAAAATCACAACAGCGAATCTTTGGAGATGCTTTCGGATCTAATCATATCCTTTTATTCTGCCTGCAGAAAAGGCAGCTCCCGATGGTTTGATAATCCCAGGAAGGATGTACGTGCTCTCAGTGTGAATGAACTTAACTGGTAACATAGAATGTCAATAAAGATACTTGAACTTAGGGATTGTCCCTTGTTAAAATGCAATATTGAATAACATGAGAATTTTGGAATGGCATGGAGTTTAAAAGCAGTGTACTGCATGGCTATAGTTTTATATGGGCACATTTTATTTTGGTGATGATTTGATTAGATATTTAAAAAATATTTTATTCATTTCTCTTTAGAGGGGAAGGGAAGAAGAGAGGGAGAGAAATATTAACGTACGGTTGCCTCTCATGTGTCCCCCACTGGGCTGGGAACTGGCCTGCAACCCAGGCATGTGCCCTGACTGGGAATCAAACCTTGACCGTCTGGTTCACAGGCCCACACTCTATCCACTGAGCTACACCAGCCAGGGCGGTTTAATTAGATTTAATTAGGCGGGAACCCTGTAGTGTCCACATGTCATGTTGATATGTCTGTGTTATGTTCACTAGGCGCTACAATAAAGGGGAAATTTCCAAAGTCAAGTTTTAAAAGGACAAGGCAAAGATAGTAATGAAGGAAATAAGCCTGTAGTCATAGACCAAACATTATGACCCTATCCTAAAGCCAGTGAACAACAGATAAGAAAATGTAACTCTTTTTAACCCTCTTGAATTCTCTGAAAGCCGCTTAGAAGCATACTAATGTCTGTATCTTGAGTTACATGNCCCTGTAGTGTCCACACGTCATGTTGATATGTCTGTGTTATGTTCACTAGGCGCTACAATAAAGGGGAAATTTCCAAAGTCAAGTTTTAAAAGGACAAGGCAAAGATAGTAATGAAGGAAATAAGCCTGTAGTCATAGACCAAACATTATGACCCTATCCTAAAGCCAGTGAACAACAGATAGGGAAATGTAACTCTTTTTAACCCTCTTGAATTCTCTGAAAGCCGCTTAGAAGCATACTAATGTCTGTATCTTGAGTTACATGCTGCTTTGTTGATGTAGACTGTTGGTAAAATCCAATTGAGAGCCTCTGCCGTGGTATGACTTAGGCATTCGCTGATAAGTACATCTTACTCAGCAGGTTGACTGGGGATTATTAGTAAAACCCAGTCATGCTGGAGACAAATACACTTCTGTTCATTTCACCAATTCATTTCTGCTGCTTTGCATCCACAGCAATGACCTTTGTGTTTTTAATAGTCATAACGGTCTTCCGTAGTTCTGTCCTCTTTAGAATATCAAAAGAAGAGCTCGTGTCTCTACTCCACGATCGACTACCTGTATGACCTGCAGCTACACTCAAGCTGTGTTGTGGTGACAGAAAAGGTCCGCCGGGCACATGCTAAATAATATCAGTAGTGCCTGGCAGTTACCACGTACCCTTTATGTGGCAGGGTCTGTGCTAAACATGTCATGTAAGTCGTGATATGGCTTAAAATGCACCATAACATAATTGCTGCTTATTATCACCATTTTACAGATGAGGAAACTGAGACTCTGAGAGGCTAACGGACCAGCCAGAATTTGCACAGCTAGTAGATGATAGAGTTGGACTTCAAACTGAGGTTTGTTCACACAGCCTGATCTCATCTACTTCTCTACACTGCTTCCAAACGGCTGTGTCTGATTGCTCACCTCTGCAGGTCACTTTGACTCAGTGATTTATGAGTGTCCTAAAGAATCACTGCAGGGGGAGATTTGATTGTCTCTGTGAAGCCGAGAAAGGGGTGCGTGGCTGTTGCTGTTTCCCCAAACAGTTGGTATGCAGGGCTGCCAAGATCATCTAATACTAAAATAAATGGACCCAAGCATGTCATGACTCAGCACAACAAAAGTTTCTTTCTCATTCATAGGATTGGGCAGAACAATTTGAGGTTGGTGGTCAGGCGGAAAGGGAAAGTGACCTTGATCCATGTGGTCACTCGGGGACCTAGGCTGACTGTGGCTCTATTATCACCAATACATGACTTCCAAGGGTGTCATGTTTCTCATCTGAAAATCAGAGTCACTGGCCCACACTGCTTTCTACTTCACAAGGTAGAAAGGTCAAGATTAGAGTGAAATAGGTGCGTGGACATTCTTGGCAAGCAATTTAGGACTACGCATGGAAGAGCAGACAAAGACCTAGACTGGTATAGAATCCAAGTTCCAATTCTTGTTTCTGGCCCTTTGTGGCCATGCAGACGTGACTCACCCAGTCTTCTGAGCTGCAGAACGTTTGTTAAGAGGAAAAAACACTCCCTTTACCTTCTTTATGGGGATCCAGAGTACATTCAAGTCAAGAGCCTATCCATAAGTGTGTGAAAACCATCACATGTCAAAGAGATATTAACATGTGCCATTTTGGTGATCACCCGTCCTGCTGTTTAAGGACCCGTCACCCGAAGAGTGCTTTCTGGACCCCAAACACCCAGCTTTGCCCTTCTCTCCCCACACAAATGAAGTAGAATATTTATGCATGAAAATAACATACCGTGAATAACTGCAAATTCCTGAGAGGACCGCCTGAATCACCTCCATGATTGGCATTCCCACCTCGCTAGGTAGATGCTTGCCACCCGGTTGATACTTACTGAATTTTATTCCATTTTCAAATATACTTTCTTGCCAAAGACAAAGTGACCAAGGAGCTGGTGCAATCATGGTTTGTGACTAACCCCCCTGAGACATAACCTGGTATGGTTATGTCTCTCTCTGAGGGTAGGGCTTACCCTGAAGGATTGCATTACAACTTTTTTACCTGGTAGGTCACCTTCCTGAATGGATGGCGTTGGTCATTTGAACAGACTCAGACTTTCTTTCAGGCATTGAGTGGTTCCAGAGTTAGCGTGATTCATGAAGTTACTCCCCCTACCCTCCTGCACTTTTTTTAACTAGTTGGGAGACTCCTAAACTTCTTCATTCCAGCCAAGGTGCTTGTTCCTTTCCAGGTTGCCTTCCGAGCCCAGTTTTGGGAAGGGATGATTGTCTGGCCTGGCTTTTCATTCATTTCTGGGTTCATCCAACTATAAACCCAAGCCTGCTCATCTAATTATGGAGTGTGATGGCTCATTCTTGTGTTTTTCTGGGTTGTGGCAGCTGAGGCCACATCTGCTTTTTCAAGCTTTGGTAAGTAAATAACAAGAGACATTAGAGAAACTCAGCACGAGACTGGCCGCCTTTAGTTCTAGAATGGTTGCTGAAGTGTATCATAGTTCTGACTATCAAATTCAGGCCAGTCTTGACTTTACCCAGGCACTGAACAGCTAACCATTTATTATTCCCTTCCAACAAAAGGGAAATGGCAAATAAACCACCTGCAGAGAGGTGGTCCTGCACTGCTCCAACTTTTGAGTACATGGGAACCTGGGATCTTTCTGAAATACATATGCTAATACAGTAGGTCTGAAGTGGGGCCTGGGATCTGGTATTTCCCACAAGCTCCCCAGGTCCCGCTGGTCCTGGTCCAGCTGCCACATGGCTGAGAAGAAGGGGAGAGCTGGGGCAGAGCAGCGCCCATCCTTACCAAGGCCTCATTCTTTACACAAAACATTTTCAGATGACATGGTGTCTGTGATAAGGAGTAAATACCAGGCTGCAGTTGTGGAAATAGGTAAAAAAATTGCCATCAGGAGGAAAGGGGGATCTTTCATGTTTTTTCAATGCACAGTATTTTACCAAGTGCTTCCTCTGGGTCATTGTGAGCTTGCATAGTTTAGGCAGCATGGCTTCTAAGGTCGTGTCTATGGCGGCAATAAATGAGAAGATACCAGATCCCATTTCATCTGAGTGATGGGATGGGCATGACTATAATCAATAACCTGACAGAAGGGGCAGTTAGCTGTGATTGCAGGGTGTGTTAGGATCCACAGACAATTAGGTCTCTGGGCTGGTGTCACATGCTAACTTGCTAATGATTCTGCTTAGCACATTGAGAATATTAGTACATATAAGTATAAAAATTGGAAACAAAACTTCACAAACATCACTTTATATTTAAAAGGGGAGGTGGAACCAAATAGCTATCTGTATGTTAATAATAACAGCCACGTGGGTGGTGCTTACCAGGTGCCAAGCATTTTGTGAATATTAACTCATTTTATCCTTACAACAACCCTATGAAGTAGGTACTATTATTATCTCTACTTTATAAATAAAGAAACTGAGTCATAGAAAGGTTTGTTTCTTACACTGCCCAGATCAGCAGAGCCTAGATTTTGAGCCTGGGCAGGCTGGCTGCTCAGTACACTCTCTTACCATGCTTTTCCTGGATTCACCTGTGACAAGTGCATGTGAGTTCAGGTTCAGGTTCAGATTCCACAAGTTGGCCTTGTCCTTTAATATATCCTTAGGCTCTCTGTCTCAGATCCATCATCTATGAAATGAGTCTAATGGTGCCCTGGCAACCTCTCAGAATTGTTGAGAAGTCAAAATAAGGTAATGCGTATGAAATTTTATGGATTATATACAACCATGGAGACAGATTCTTAGGATTAGGTAGAAACATTTGATTATCATTGATATATTTGATTTGATTTTATTTTATTTGATTTGATTTTAATCCTCACCCAAGGATATGTTTATTGACTTTAGAGAGAAAGAGAAAGAGAGAGAGATCAGTGTGAAAGAGAAACATTGATTGATTGCCTCCTGTATGTGCCCCAGCTGGGGATCAAACTTGCAACCTAGGTATATGCCCTGACTTGGGATCAAATCTGCCACCTTTTGGTGTATGGGATTGCACCCCAACCAAGTCACCCTGTCAGAGCTGAGACATTTTAAATAGTATTGTGTAAATAGCCAGCTTATATTTTTAGTCTATATTTTTATATATTTGCTGCTTCCTCAGGAAGAGCTTGTTTTGCCTGAACACTTAAAAAAATTCTTTTTGGATTTAATTTCTTTAGGTTTTCTGAAAACAGAATGTTCTGTAGAGGCCAAAAACCAATAGAAGACCCATCAGCTGATTTCATTCATTCCCATTCTGTGAAATATTATTCCCTGTAGATTCTTTTTGTCAGTGTCAGCCCCTCTGAAACAAAATGATTCTCAAAAAAAAAAGATTCCCCAGCTCCTCTTGTATTTGGCTCTTCATTTGGAAAGGTGTTTCAACATGAAACCAGTTTCACCACAGAATTTTACATCCGATTTAGCTCATGATTTCTCTTGTTGCTGTGTCTCATTCTAACATGTTTCTCATTCTGCAAAAACCCTCACTTTTCTTAAAATCTCTATGTTCCAGTGGCACACAGTTTTCTTCCTCTAAATTTTAGTGGGAGATAAAACAGGTCTCATCATTGTACATTAGTACATCCCTGCTCAGCCTGAGAATTCAGACAACTTGAGACCAGGGAACTATAAGGACGAAGAATTTATTGGGGTTTTGCTTGTGTTGCTGGGGCCAAGATTTCTATGACTTTAGTTCCTGAATGTATGTGGGGAAAGTCCCTCCTGGTTATTCAACTAAAAAGGTATAATTAGAGATTAATTTTTCTTATCTCTTTGTCAGAAAGCCACAGTAGTAAAGCAAGTGAGTTTAAAACCAGAACTTTATTTTATTTCATTTCATTGAACCCAATCAGAATTTATCTTCTTTTAGGCAAAAATCATGGTTTAAGCCTTTCAGCTTAAATGTTAGACCCAATTATCTTTTAAAATAAAGTAGCAAGTTCAAAACAGAGCAAAGATGGAATGAATTTGATGTGTGCAGATAGGTAACACTTTCAAGATGATTTAAAAAGGAGAACGATCAAACAATGACATCATCATTTTTTCTTTAACTGTTGGCTTCTAAAATAGGGGTCATGTAGGTTTTTGATGTGGTCAGTGTAGGGAACTAGTCGTGAATAGGTATCTGTGTCTTCCAGTGCATCACTCACCTTCTCTGGTTTGTTCCACAGCCAAAATCCATAGGGAAGGATGGTCTCTGCGGCCTGCTGACTGTCGAGGTATCTAGGTGTGTGTTTCCAGTGTCAAAAATGCAGATGATGTGGAGTGGTGGTCACAGATGCAGAACTTGAACTCTGAGAGTACTCAGTTCCGTTCCTGCCTTTTCCATTTCTTAGCTGCATGACTCTCAGTGAGTTACCTATCTTGCCTTAGCCTCTGTTGCCTCATCTTTACAATGGGGACGATAAGTGTACTGACCCCACAGGGTTGTGATGGGTATTGTACTGCCATGATGTCAGCATAGTATATATTTCTTTAAAAAATAAAAATTCTTAAGCCCTGGCTGGCGTAGCTCAGTGGATTGAGCGCAGGCCTGCAAACCACACAATCACGGTTCGATTCCCAGTCAGGGCACATGCCTGGGTTGCAGGCCAGTTCCCAGGAGGGGACTGACTCATGAGAGGCAACCATACATTGATACTTCTCTCCTTCTCTCCTTTCCTTCCCCTCTAAAGATAAATAAATAAAATTTTTTAAAAAATAAAAATTCTTCAGTTAATTTTCAGATAATTTCATTTTTGACCTATTATTATTAAGCCATGTGTAGTCTTAATAGCTTCAATGGTTTTATTTTTCTTCTTTCTTTTATTTTATATTTTTAGACATTTGAACAATATCAAAAGCATCCTGAATGGATTATAGGTGCCTTTCAAGCCAGCCAATGCAAATGCTGACTCTGGACGTGTGTGCATCTTTAACTGAAATCCCCACACTACCTGTGCCCCGCCCACACACACACACATTAACATTTCAATGGACTTTATTTACAGGAACATCTTATGTGAAGAGAATAAAACATGTTATGGCTTCAATTTAGTACCAAATGGGTAATTCATATCTGAAGATCACATTTACTACCAACAGAACTCTGTAAGCATGTAAGAGCCCACAATTTATCCGAAGCACACTGGTTTGTTCTATTCATTTGTTAAAATAAATTGGGAAAATGTTAATAACTAGGAGGATAAAGAAATGCCACTCAAAATCTTAATCCCCACAACCAAGTGCCATTAATCTTTATGAATTTTGTTGTAGTTAGCTGTAATGATACTGTGCAGCTAATTATATTATATCCTCCCTTTTCACTATATTGCAAGATTTATTTAGCATTATTTTTAATATTTCATTTATTTATTTTTAGAGAGAGAGAGGGAAAAAGAGAGGGAGAGAAACATCAATGTGTGGTTGTCTCTCACACACCCCCTCCTGGGGACTTGGCCTGCAACTCAGGCATGTGCCCTGACTAGGAATCGAACCAGCGACCCTTTAGTTCACAGGCTGGCACTCAGTCCACTGAGCCACACCAGCCAGGCCTGTGATAGCGCTTTTATAAACATCATTTCAATGGCTGTGTAACATCACAGTGAGTGCATGTGTTGTAGTCTGTCCAACCAACGAGCTGTCATAAACACGGCTGTCAGGACATGTCTATGCACGCTAACCCTGCAGCATTTGTGAAAACGAACCCTCATGTCCCACACGTGGCAAATCTGTGAAAATCATCAGTTGGAACTGGGTCGATGTAATTTCTTGCACTGAGTTTTCTGATTTTCTTAGCTTCCTCCAGCTCAAGACCAAAACCCAAAGCCCAAAGTTGGTCTCTGACAGTAGTGTGTCTTGGGAAGGCTGGAAGGTCAGGAAAGCGCAGACAGGTCTGGAATGGAGAGAATGTACTCATTCTGCACAGAGAGCTTGCCCCGTAACTGTGTTCCGATCTCTGTGAGCCCTCAGGAACTCCAAGCTGAGGCTTTCCTGAGAAATGCTGTTGCCCTTAATGTATCACCCCAGCTTTACTTATTGGTTTCAGAAAACTGCTCATGTTAACCTCATTATTTTTTAAAAAACGTGAATTTCAGATCTTATTTCCTTTGATCTGCTCTAGAGTTAGATAATTGTCATTTCTTCTGGCTGTTAGTGCTAGGCTGCCCTATCATTTTTGTTTTCTAGATCCTTGTGGCCAATTTCAATCATTACTGTCCTCAGACTCTCTTCCATACCCGACTTGGGCTCCACATTCTGGGATTTGGAAAGTTTAACATAAGAAAAATATTCTTGTTTACTAAAACCGATATTCGTCTGATATGCCTGGTGCTAGCAGGCCAGTTGTTGAAATATTGAAATGCATTAATACTGATTAATAAATAGTTTCTGCCACTGTGTCCCCTTAAGGGACTGCCATTTAGCTCCCAAGTTCCTCCCATTTCCATTATACCCTGGCAGCCCCAGACCGTCCTCTGAAATCTCTCTACCATCCAGCCCCTATCAGCTCATGCTGATTGGTTTCTGTCCATGTCTTCAGATGGTAGAGAGAGAGGTGTGTGTGTGTAACACTATAGTCTGCTTTATTCAAAGTGGGACTTGAGCCGGCAATTATCCATTCTTGGAGAGAGCGCAGGTCCCTTGGTGGTGGAGCTGTCTCTTGATTCCCACCACGACCTCTTGCACTTACCATCCCAGCCTGTGCGGCACTGGGGGTATAGTGGTGAGCATAGCTGCCTTCCATCCCAGCCTGCTCCTCTAGCAGACAATCTTTTCTCCAATTATGATGATGCGATGAGACCCACTGATGTTTTGGTTCTTTTTGTGAAAGTCTGAAACTGGTGTTTCCTCATGGTATTTCTCTCATTTTGATACCAAGGAGTTGAAGGCAGATGGAGTAGAGGGAAAGGCGCGAAGCGAGCATGTGCGTCTGTGGTACTCAGGGAGGTCTTTCTAAGAATCGAGACTGAACCGTTGGGCGGAAGGGGAATGGAAACCTTCTGCTGGCACTGCCATTCTGCCACTTGTGCTACTGAGGCCTCGGGAGCAAGAGGGTGGGACTAGATTGGATTGTACTTTAGGCCCCTCCGAACTCCAAGACACCAGTGAAAAAAAAACCTCTTCCAAACCATTTCCAAAGGGGTATCCCTTTTTTGTAAGCATCTTTTGGCTTTGTCAAGAGAGTTTAATACAAGGAAAACATCCATGTTTGCTAGGACTGATATTCATCTGATATGCCTGGTACCAGCAGACCCATTGTTGAAATATTGAAGTGCGTTAGTACTGATGAATATATACTTCTGCCTGATTAATAAATAAAGTTCTGTGCTGATTAATAAATCTTGTTGTGTCTTTGAAAAGGGGGCACATTTAATGAGGATATTTATATACCAGAGTTAGGAGTTATCTTTGTTTCTGTCCAAAGAGTGATTTGTGGAATTTATTTTGTTGACAGCTCACATTGCTTATGTTTTTGTCTCTCCCATATAACAGATACACATACATCTTCATTTTACTCTTTGTTCTTTTAGTAAGCTTTTGCATGTCTCTTGTCTAATTTTCTCCTGACTTAGACTTTTCTTAATTAAGAAAGAATGAAAAATTTCATTAACTTTCCGTTTAAAGTAATGATGCCTAACTTGGTTTAACTGAAAGGGCTGATCGATGGTGCCTGGTGTTTTTGCTGATTTAAGTTAACTTAATTCATTACTATTCTTAGATTCCTTCCATACTCCACATTCTGAGATTTGGAGAATTTAATATAAGAAAAGCAATCTTGTTTTCTAGAACTGCTATTCATCTAACATGCATGGTACCAGCATACTAGATGTTGAAATATTGAAATGCACTAGTGCTGATTAATAAATACTTTCTGCCACTATGTTCCCTTTTGGGGCCCCCATTTAGCCCTTAACTTCCTCCCATTTCCCTTATATCCTGGCAACCCTACCCCCTCTGTATCATTGGCAATTCCGTATCAGAGCTAATCGAAACTGCCTTGTGTCTCTCAGCTCCCACAAAGTTTCCTATTGGCTGTTGATTTAGAATAGTAATTGTATCCGACTTTCCTAAGGTAGGGGAGCGATTCCTAGCATGACCGTTTTAGTTCTCACTCTGAACTAGCAAAATGAAAATGATTGTGACTCTAAGTTCATTTTTCCACACAAGCACAAAAACCTGGATTCGGCCTTGCCTAATTCCTCCCTCTCATCCAGGACTGCATTTGTTCGGTCAAAGCCAATTTCACATCCTAAATATCTCTTGGGTTCCATATGCTCCTCTAGTTCAGGCCCTTGTTATGTCTCGCTTAGCTGATCACTATAGTCGTTGACTTGGTCTCCCTGCTGACGAAATTGCTCTTCTTAATTCAGCCAGGAGGATTTTTCCATGCACTTCTGAACATGTTACTCTCGTGCTTAAAACTCATCAGTGAATACTCATCACCCACACTGTAAAGCCCACACAGCTTAGCAGGATATAAACTTTCTCAGTTTTTCAAGTTCCTCACCTGCCTATCTGCGAGTTCTACTTGATACCACATGAGCACCAAATGATGTGTGGCTTTTCTCTGTTCCTCATTTCCACATTCCAGTTCATGGCTTTGGCTGAAATACTTAACTTTTCATAACCCAACGCATGAATTCTTGTCCATGCTTCAGCAGTTAGTTGGGCCTATTGCCTCTTTAAAGGATTTTGGTAAAAATGTTTCCTTAGCACAGTGGAGAATTTCAGGAGTGTTAACTTGACAGTATGCGTTTATGCATCCGCTCCCCACCACTATGGCCACTGGCTCTAAGTTTTCTGAGGTCAGAGAGAGTCTTATTTATCTTGTTATGGCCAGTCTCTGGGATATCCAGTGCCTGGAGCCCCCAGGCTGTAACCAGTGACACTGAGGTTTTCACTGAAAGAGGTATTTTTGGTTTAGTCCCCTAGAAACAGATACTTAGCTGGAGACCCATGTTAGGCAGTGAGACAGAGAAGTGAAGGGAAGAAGACCAAGTGAGGTTGCACATCAAGAGAGTGCCACGGAGGGTCATTTTGCTTCTGTTCTACAGGGCAGTTCTGGAGACAGTTTGGGTTCCACCCCTGATTTGTCCCCACCAGGGTGAGGCAGCCAGGGTGTTGATATTTGCACATTTATTTGCATGGGCTAAGGGTTGCCTCTTCCCCAAAATATTATCTTCCAGTCATTTGGCTTTCCACTTGTGGTCAGTAAGGCTAAAATTGAGCATGGGTCAGGATAAAGCAGAGGGCTTATTAAAATGCAGGTTGCTGAGCCCTATCCCTAAAGTTTCTGACTCATTAGGTCTGGGGTAGGGCTCAATAATTTGCATTTCCAATGAGTCCCCGGGTGACACTGAATTTCCTTGTCTGTGGATCATACTTTGAGAAGTATTAGATTAAGCAGAATGGGTTCCAGCACCTCGAGGGTCATCTTACAATGAAGGCATGAGTGTAGGTTGTAGGGAGTAAAGGCACACTAGAAGCTGGAGGACTAAAGACCATCAAGGAACCACTGGTGATGAGGGTGGACCATCTGCTTGGGTCATGACTAATGCCCAACAGGGTCTGAGCTGCCCAGAGGTTGGAGTGCCTCTGGCCCCATTTATAATCCAAGGCCAGCTGGGATTTGGGGGACTGACCTACCTNTTTGAGAAGTATTAGATTAAGCAGAATGGGTTCCAGCACCTCGAGGGTCATCTTACAATGAAGGCATGAGTGTAGGTTGTAGGGAGTAAAGGCACACTAGAAGCTGGAGGACTAAAGACCATCAAGGAACCACTGGTGATGAGGGTGGACCATCTGCTTGGGTCATGACTAATGCCCAACAGGGTCTGAGCTGCCCAGAGGTTGGAGTGCCTCTGGCCCCATTTATAATACAAGGCCATCTGGGATTTGGGGGACTGACCTACCTGAGTAATTAACTTCCACGTCAGACTTCCCTTTGCTATGATTAAAAATCACATGCACTAAACTATTTCTTCTTACCATCTTTTGCTCTTTTCTTGTGTTCTTCATTCAGTTCTGCTAAAAAAATCTATTTCCTAGAAGCACCACTGCTTTGTCTCATTGATGTGTTTTTCTTCCCAGATGACTCATTGTGTTCTCTTTTATCATAATTTACCAAAACAAACTTCAAAATGGTATCTCTTAGAAAAGAGTGCAATGTATTACTGATAACTACAGAAGAGAGAATTGAGGCCAGAGATGATAAAACATATATGGTGCAAGAAATCTATAACCAGACACTAAAATTGGCTGAATGAGCAAGAAAGAACCTAGATTTTTTTTCTCAAAAAAATACTGTGTGATTTGCCAGACACTCTCTGGAAATAAGTGAGGAATCTTTTGGCAATTTGGATTCTGGTCAAACATTAGGTATGCTTTTATTTTACTCTAAGAGGGTTTCCATCACTTTTTTCCTCCTGGTGGTTTGACAGTTCATGGAGCTCCCAGAGGCATCTGACGTTCACAGGAGTAACTCATGTACTAGACAATCTGTCTAACTTGGGACTTTGAAATAAATATAAGAGAGAGAAAAGTTTAGTGTTGTAATTAAATCTTACGTCATGCTGAAATGTTTGCAAAGGTAATAAATCATTCAAGAATCCTGAAACCATTCTTCCACTATAGTCCAATTTTATTAACTTAAATCAATTTAACAGAAACATACTGTGAACCTACTCTAGGAAACCTGGGGACAGGGAGAGGAAGGGAGAAGAGAGGACTTTTGTTGTTAAGAAGCTTATTATGGGATGTCTTTGTGAGGACGTCATATTATTTAGATCCTAAATATAGTGATATGTGTGGCCTTTAGAAAAATAGCAGGGAGAAAGGATTTCAAGGAAAAATGAGGAGGAACTATGAGGAAAAGCTGATGACAAATAGATAATTGATGGTGGAGAAGAAAAGCCCAGGAAAACACCCTCAAATGTATGAAAGTTTAGGATAAGAAAATAAGTTCTTCAGCCATGCCAAAACAGAAGTACATGCCATAGAATTTATCAGAAAACAAAGGCATTGGTGGGATTTAAGGGTTCACTTGGACGGAAGGATATTGCCATATATTGGATGCCTTTGACAAGCCCTTGGGTTTATACCTATTATCTCAACCAATTCTTTTAAGCGCTTGTCAATACATATTGCTATTTTGAAGTAAATAATGTAAAATTTAGAATGGTTCTAGGTGCACAAAGGAAGCTGCAGAGATAGAACAGAGTTTCTGTGCGCCCTCACCAGTTTCCCTGATTGCTCACACCTTATATTGGCCTGGTTTGTCGCAATCGGAACTCCAGCCCAGCTGCAGGCTTTGTTTGGATGTCACCATTGTTTCTACCACAGCGCTTCCCCCCAACCCCGCAGGATCCAATTCAGGACCCACGTCACCCTGAGGTGATGCTTCCTTATCCCCTCTGGTCTGTGACAATTTCTCAATCCTTCCTCGTTTTGCCTGACTGCAACAGTTTTGAGGAGTGTTGGTTTGGTATTTTGTAGGATGGAAATTGCTATTTTTATACTTTAGAACTATATCAATTATAACATTTTTTCAAAGATAGGAATTTAAGCTGAGAAGAGAGGTATCACTAACAATTTTTGCCAGCAACAATGTTAAAACTAAGAATGAATTTGAACTGTTTTGTAGTGAAGCCTGGGCTACTTAAATTCTGGGAAGTCTCCTTCTGTAATTTTTTCACTGTTAGTAAAGGTTTCCTTCCAAGAAAAAGAGAAAAAAGTAACTCAATTTAGGCAGGTATACTCAACCCCATGGTCTTTCAATCTCTGGGAGAATGATGAGAATGATAACTTTCTAAATGAGTTGCTAAGTAACCCTAATACATGTTATTTACCTAGTGAACTTAGTAGTTTATTAATTTTAGTAAGGGTTCTAATTATGTATTCTGCTAAAATGCCTGGTTGTCATACAAAGTTTCATATATCCTTTAAGATTAGTTTGAACTACAAGTATAGAGATCTCAAAAAAGAAATTGTCCCACAAACACAGAGACAAATATTTATCCTTTCGTCACCTGGAAACAACCCAGAGTAGGCAATCAACTCCACACCTTCTAGAGTAGGCAATCTAGAATTGCAATAAGAGCCATAGAAATTATTCATTCAGGGACCTAAGCCCTTCCAATTCACTCTTCTGTCATTTGTAGAGCATGCTCCCAACCTTATGGTCCAGAAGGGCTCATAAACTGCATCGTTCATCACATCCACGTTCCATGCAAGTGGATGGAGCAAGAGCATGTGTGCCTTCTCTCTGATGAGACCTGAAGTACAGCACAACAAAACTTGCTCTTTATCTCCTTGACCAAAACTTGGTCATGTGGATACAACTAACTACAAAAGAGGCTGTGGTGCATGGTTTTTATTTCAGGTAGACATGTGCCAAGCAAACATTGACTGAAAATTGTGAGATAAATAGTGGTCAGTACCATACTTGACACTGTTGTACATCCCCCCTGCATATATAAACACTGATACTTGGGTTACTAACAATTTTCAGTGCACCATCAACGTTGAGTTTTTGGACTCAACATTGCTTGGGACCTCTCGTTAATTTTTGCATGGATAGTGTTTTGGACCTATATTTTTCAAATAACTAGATGATGGAGGCATACCTAGATTGCAGTCAAATCCTTTAAAAATAGGTTTACTTTCTTTTTCACCGATCTTGGGAATGGGTAGAATAGTGAATTCATCCTTTTCCTTACCTGAGCCCTACTGAAAGAACTGGGGAGTCTTTGTTCCAGAGGATGTGCTCTGGGAAAAGACTAGACTCCCAGGAAGTGGCAAGCAAGATGGCCCTCAAGGGTCATAACAGATCCAGAGTTGGTCACTAAGCAGAAAGGTTAGGCATTCGGCAGAATCAGAAAGCTTTGTGGCATGCAATTACCCTACAGGTCAATGGGGGAGCCATCGAAGGACTTAGGCAGGAGCCAGACAGGATTACTTTCACAATGAAAATGGAGTTATTCTTGCCACAAACTTTGGTTTTGAGAATATGTGGTAGTAGAGTACACATTTAGATTCCCATAGTTTGTGACATCACTTTGAAGGAATGGGTCCCCAGGAGAGATTGAGAGCAGATGCTAGGGACATTTTCCAAGACTTTGGGACTCTTAGGGCCTCCCTGGTGGTGCGGCATGAAAACCTTTGGTGAAGTGTTCATGTTTGGCTTTTTTGTTGTTTGTTTTTTTTTTCTGTGAAAGGAACAAATCATTATTGTTGAAAAATGGGAAAATACAGAAAAGCAAATAAACCTGAAACTATTCTAAGCCAGCAATGCATACTGTTACCATTTCAGTGTATAATTCTCTGGCTCTTTTTCAATGCATATAGGCTGCAAATTTTTACAGGGTAACGTGCTAGAATTCCTTCTAAAAGCCTATTTTTGTACCATGGAGTTCTTAGGAGAAAGAAAATGTTTAATAGTTTCCGTCTAGTAGCTGAAGATTCCTGAAGCACCACACATTGCTTATAAGGGTTCTCAAAGCCATCCATTTATCAACATCGTCTGTAGGTTGAACGATTTAATGTCACACATATACATGTTCAACCATTGAGTAAACATACAAAGGTGCTATTTATTGAAATTAATAAATGTAAATTCATTCAAAAGCACTACTGAATTTAGAGTACCTTGCTACCATTAGTTTTTTTTTCAGTCAATGAACATTAAAAAATTCAACTATATTATGGTAGATTCACAGAGGCTCTGGTGTTCCCAAGAGGTCCTTGTACTTGTGAGCGTGGAACAAAAATTGGATGAGGGGAAAAGGGACATACAGAGTCACTGCTGCTTCCACCACATCCCACTGCAGTGCACCAGTCACGTGCTTCCAGAAGAGTTGCCTTTGCCTTTGATTTGCCGTTCATTTTATTTCATGAAGGTGAAGCAAATTCCTCCCGTAGTTGGGTGGTTCTTCTTCCATAGTTGTATTAACAAACCTGAGCTGCCTTAGATAGATTCAGAAAATGGAAGATTTGATTATTGAAGCCAAAATATTGTTTAATATTTTATGTTAAAAACATTAAAAAATAAAACAATATCTATAAAAGAAGGAGATGGTGACTGTTGCCTTTTTACCCCATTAGGATCTTAAGGGTCATGGAGCTGAATCCCAACTTTTACTAATTTCTAAGGTTTTTTTTTCAGATTTATTCTCTTCCTTAAATGTGTCTTACTTGAAGAGAACAAACCAATAACTTGGAAAATAAAAGAGGTTTTTTATTTGCCATTCTAAAGAAAAAATTATTACACACTTTATTATTTTTCATTCCCCCAAGTTGTATCTTACTTAAAAGTCATAGGGCTGCTGGTGAAAGTTGATTCCTTGGATTTTCCATAAGCAGAATTAAGTGTTAACAGATACCCCTTCCAAACCATGTATTTCAGGTTATTTTGTTTGTGTTCAGCTCTGTTACTTGGCGGATGGGGACTGGCTGCCAGATGAAAAATCAAGCCTCCTCGTCCTTCCATTATATTCCAAATTTAAGCACTTTTCTATGAGCTTGATAAAGGCTTTTCCTTCCCATATACACTGCTTAGCTTTCTTTAACTTATTTGAATTAATATTTCTTCCCTGTCTGTACTTGATTGAGTTTGCTATCAGTTTAGCCCCTCATTGTAACCGTTTCTCTCCTGTGTCCCATTAATTTTTAGCCCGTGCGTGCCGTTAATTAATCCATTACTTTCATCACAAGAGAAGAGGTGGCGGGGGGGCATTTAGGAAAGGGTTTGCACTTCCTGGTAGACACTCAGTTCCAAAGAGAAATCATTTCATCACGTTGCTTTTTACAAATAAGAAACATGAATCAGTCCCTTAGAATACAGACAGACATATTAGTAGGGTATCTCCCAAAATAACAAGGGATTTGATTTTGAGTCCTGTCCCCTCCCTCTTATCTCATTGCATACTTGACAGTTACAATGGGTGATACAAGAGGCCATTCATTGTATTTTTATTCTGACATACTGAATTCTTTTTCATCTGCCACTTGTAACTTGTTTCTTCTTTCTGAGCTTTGGGTTTCTTAATTTATAAAATGGAGCTTATGATAGTCCCAGGTTGGTTGGTTGGGAATCCCATGAAATACCATATGTGCTATATGGGAATATCAGGAACTTTCATGATGTCAAAGTTTTTATAATAAACGGAAGGCAAAAGTCATTTTTTGAAGGATATAATGAATCTGGTATGAATTCCCAGTCCTACTGCTATCTATGTGACCTTGAGCAAATTGTTTGATCACTTTGTGTCTCAGTTTCCCCGAGCATAAAATAGAGATAATCACACTTACTACCTCATTAGGTTAAGAAATGGAAAGCCATAATTTACATAAGTAGTTCAGTGAGATGCTGGGAACATAATAGAAGCTGAATAATCATTCATGTCTTTATTATTACATAGAAAGAACTAGCCAGAGAATTCTGATATTTCAATTCTTTCACTGAGTGTGTCTTCTGTGTATACTCTGCCAGTCCCATCACAGTGTGCTTAACTTCGGGAGAGGTGGACCCAGTCCTCTTTGCATGTGTCTTACCAAAATAATGCCTGCATTTAGAGTATCAAAACTAGCCTCCCGTTGCAGATAGAGAACTTGAGGCTCAGGGATGTGAAGCAAATTATTTGAACCAGGACCACATCCTGGGCCTTCAAGTTTTTGTCCTAAAATGTTTTCTTCTATATTTGCAAACTTGTGCTTTACATCCTTCCCTAACAGAAAAGCCAAGAATTAAAATGTTATGGGCTTTAAAAACAAGAAAGTGGTAACAGTAAAATGGAGACAATTGTACTTGAACAACAATTTTCTTAAAAAAGGAAAAATAAGATTTAAAAATACATACATACATACATACAAAAATAAAAATAAATACAATTTGAAAACCACTAAAAAATAAACATAAATAAAAACAAGATCTATTTCCCTGCCAGAAAGTTGAAAACCCAATAAAGTAACAAGAACTCATTGTCAAACTCATTTTATAGATCTTTTAAAAACATGGTGACTCTGCACTCTCCTTCTTTCCAACTCTAAGCTCCAACCCATTGAAATAAATTGGTGTCCACCTACCAAGATGTTCAATGCAACAAAACAACTATGGCTAAACAACTCTGTCATTCTGTATATGTTTTAATTGACAGAAAAAAAATACTGAATATATAGAGTAGCCAGATTAGGATATGTTAGAGTGGTTTTCGGTACATAGGAAAGCCCCAGAGAGGATCTTGTGAACATCTGACAGTGGTCGGATTGTAGGTCAGTGTTGGTGCCCAGGGGTCCAGATATTGTACCTGTGAGCCAAGGGACCCTCAAAGCCCCGTGCTAAGCATAATGCTGGTTTCTGAAGCTTTTTCTGGTGGGAAGGTTGGAAAAACACCATAATCAGAGGACATAAAATCATACATTCATTGAAACAAAAGTAAAAATTATTTTGGAGATCATCCAATACCCAACTCACAGTCTGTGGAAGCTTAGCATGGAAACCTTTGAGAATAAAAAAAGGAAGAAAAGCTTTCTAGGGGGAAGTATTAGGAATTTCTTTCCTATACTTAACTTTTGCTTGTGAGAAAAAATGTGTATTTTCTCATTATCTTTCATTGAAAACAAAGTGAAAATTCAACTTCCTCTAGGAAGCTTAGATCTTCCTGGAATATTTTAGTGTACTTCCTGTTGACATGTCTATTGTCCAATGGCAAATCCATATAGATTTGATGAGAAAAGATCTTAATGAATAATATAACATACCATTGTTTGCCTCGAGTAGGCAAGATCTTGACTACTAGAAACTTTCATTCATTCATGGACACATTCAGTTATTCATTCAGTCATCAAGTACTTGAACAGGGAATACAAAATCCTCCAGGATGGACAAGCTATGGGGGTGTAGGTGCTTCTGCAGGAAAGGTAATGGCAAATTGCATGGGTGTGGTCGTAACAGCCAGAGTTATCCTTTCAATGTAGAAATCAGACCATCTTCCTTTTCTGCTCACAATCCTCCAGTACCTTTTCATCATGTTTAAAATAGAACCCAAACCCCCTACCATGACTATGGTCTTTGAGGACCTTTATGGTCTGGCCTCTATTGACCTCCCCAAATCTATCCCTACCACTGTGCCCCTGCCTGAAAAGTTACCTTCTTGAAGAGGTATCCCCAATCCTCCTCTCTTAAATAGCACTGTCACACACCAACAGGCTTCATTCTTCTATTTTGTTGTATTATTATACACAGGAGCTGTTGCTCCTAACTTTCAACAGTTTATTTGCCTCTTGTTTGCCCCACCCTCCTCCACCAGAATGTAAAGATTTATGGGAGCAGAGACCTGGTCTGTCGTGTTCACTGCTTTGTCTTCAACTTGGGGAGCAGTGCCTGGCACATGGGAAGCTCATAAAAAAATATTCATGAAAAGGGCCCTGGCTGGTGTAGCTCAGTGGATTGAGCGCGGGCCTGCGAACCAGAGGGTCGAGGTTCGATTCCCAGTCCGGGCACATGCCTGGGTTGCAGGCTGGTTCCCTGCAGGCCAACTCCCAGCAGGGGATGCATGAAAGGCAACCATACATTGATGTTTCTCTCCCTCTCCTTCCCCTCTAAAGATAAATAAATAAATAAGTAAATATTCATGAAAAGGGCAAATGAATGAATAAAAGGGAAGCTATACAAGGACTGACTTGGGGAAAAAGCAAAGGAATGTCACACGAAGGAGGGCAGGAGTCCCTTAGTTTAGCGTTCTCCGTTAACCTGTCCCCTGCAGTGACTACTTGCTTTGTTCCTTCAGTCTGCAGAGGTGGCCCAGGCAGAGAGAGTCAGGCCTCCTTGTACAACATATCACCTGGCTCTTGTGAAAATGCAGTCTCTCATGCAGTAGGTTTTGAGAGGAACCTGAGATTCTGTATTTCTAAGAATGTGAGTGTTGCTGGTACATAGACCAGGGACGGACAAGGGCAACCAAGCCACCCTAGGGTGCCAGAGTCTCCCTGCCCTCGTGGTTCCACACACCTGCTGTCTACACCTTTGGGTCTCAGGCGAGATGGAGTCATGACAGGTGAAAGGTAAAGATTCAGGTGTGACTCAGCTTCTCACTCCAGGGCAACTAAGAAAAATGGATTAGTTGTCCTGAGTATCTAATTTCATGCTACTTTTGATTTTTAAGAAAGTTACTAAAGGTCATGGAAACTGTAAAATAACAAAAACCCAGATTACTTGGAATTCTGGGACATACATTTTTTTTACTACTTTTATTTTTAAAAATAAGCCTTGTTTTCCCAGGTGTTGTTTTGTATTTCAAGGGGGAAAAAAACTTGTCCTGGGTCTTTCTTTTTTCTTAAAATTATAACATTTAAATTTCCATGTGTCTCATTGTTGCTGAAGAGCCAAAATAACATAAGAGCTTTTTTATTTGGATAGTTCCTTCATGCTTTTGGGTATCAATATATAACGAGTTATTTAGCCTTTTCATTCTGTTTCTACTGATAGTAGAGAAAGACCCCTGCTGGGCCAGTCTGGTTAGGAATTTGGTACAGTGTTAGCATGACTGGATCATTTCTCGAACAGCCCAGAGTCCTGGGGTGGCGGGTGAAATGGGATGGTGAGTCATCTTTTCCTCTAGGAAATGGGAACTGTGTGTTGGATAGCATTAAGAATCCTAAATCTGTAGTGTTAAACATTCTGTATTGATTGTCCTGGAGATTTTCTTGCCAGAACAGGAAAGTATCTTCTCTCTGTATTTTATTTAGAATTAACAGGTGAAGACTAAAGAAAGTACATGAGAGACCATATGGTCTTGCTTGCATTTTCTTTTCTTCAAGATTTTATTTATTTATCTTTCAAAGGGAAGGGAAAGAGAGAGGGAGAGAAATATCAATGTATGGTTGCCTCCCATGCGTCCCCTGCTGGGAACTGGCCTGCAACCCAGGCATGTGCCCTGACTGGGAATCAAACCAAGGTTGTTTGGTTCATAGGCCCACATTCAATCCACTGAGCTACACCAGCCAGGGCTCTTGCTTGAATTTTCTAAGTACATTCGCAGAACCTCAGAACTCTTAAGTCATGTGCCCAGAATCACTGCTGTGCCAGGACTGCACATCCATGAGCCTTGAGCTTTTTCTTGCCTCCCATGATGCCCTGTGGTCACTAAGGTTTAGACGTAGGAACCATTTGTCAAATAGGGAGGCGGTGCCCATCTTGCTTGTGGGAAGACTAGTCTTGTGAAGGAGCACTTTGTGCTGTTATATTTATTTCTGCATCCACAGCTCCTTAATCGGTGCCTGGCATGTAATAGGCTCCCAGTACAAAGCCGCTGAATAAATGGATGCCATTACTGTTTGCAAAGATGAGTATTTCATTTTCTGGGGAGTTGTTCTGGACTCTGGGCTATAGCAACACCTGGGCTAAGAGTGGGTGGGACGCACTGTGGTTGTATTTTACTTGTCACATTCTTCCTCTCCAGTAGCGTTCCACATCCTTCTTGTCTTCTAGAGGTTTATTCTCTTCTCCACCCAAATCCCAGGAGACACAGAGGCAACCCTGATATCCTCACCGAGAATCCCTAACTTGAAACCTCAGACACTTCCTCTCTCACTGCCCCCCCCACCCGGAGACCTGGAGGAGAGGCGAGGCCCAGCCCGGAGGCATGATTTGTGAAGGAGGGCTGGGATGATGACACCAGACACCACTTTACCACCCACCCGCCACAGTTCAGCGCGGAAAACCATCCTTTTCGAATTTCAAGGGTATATTATTCGATTAATACATTAATTAATATATCCATGTAACATCCACGATACATTTGGCAGGATGCAAAAGAGAATAGCTGCCCTGAAAATCCATTTCACTGCAAATTGTTATTATTATTGTTATTACTATTTTTATGAGAGAGACTTTCTGAGCACTACATTTGCAAGAATATCAAGTTTCCTACCTGCAGAGTTTGGTCAGAGGTCCTTACTACTCTATGAAAGAGTCAGGTAGAGAGAGAATTAGTACAATGACAGTGGAAACGGGTAAGTAAATCTTAAGGTTGGGACAACTGTCCCCATTTTGCAGAAAAGAAAACCAACGTAGAGAGAGGTTAAAGTAATTTGCTGGAAATTACATAGATGATCATTTAAAGATTCTAGCTTAGAATAACTATTTTGTTTTTAAGAAGAAATGTCATATGTACTTGAGTCATTGAAAATAGGGTGCACAGAGCTTTAGTATCCATAAGAATCTGAATCTTCTGGTTCTTGCTAGGTAGAAATTGTTCCTTCTTATGTTAATCCAAAGATATCAATAAATAATGATTATTGTCTCAAGGTCTCAAAAAATTTCCCAATGAAAATATCCACTGATGAAGAAAATTGTATGCACGAATGCTCTGCTTGAGCTCTCTATGTTTCAGAATCTTGCTAAGTTGCACTTTTGAGAAATATATCTCATTGATCTACTTAGGAATCAAGTATGTGTTTGTTTCACCAATAAAACTTTTAAAAGTTTTGATAGCATTTCTTCTAGATGAGGTGTAATGCCAGGGACAGAGACTGTAAACTTCCTGATGGGTCTGGGAACTAGGACTTTTCATCTTACCCATTTTTTGGAAGGGTAGGTGGCCCAGAAATGTCACACATAAGACACCACTCTAAGTTCCTGTAGACTCTCTGTCACTCCATGTCAAACTCCTATTCTACTCTGCAGCCCAGAATAGTTCAAACAGTTGACCTTTTGTTTGTTCAGGCAGAATGCCAGAAACCCGTGTAAAAATTGTTTGGCTGTTGCATTTGGTAAAGGAAACTGTAGCTGGCTCCTCCTTCTTCGTCTCCAAGGTCTTTTGTTCCCTGGTCACCAAAAGAATTAAAGTCCAGCCCAAAAGGTGGGACCTATTGTGGTATATCTTAAAACACAGATTTCCAAATATTTCAGCTTCATCTTTCTTATTCCATTATTAACTATAGAATTTTCCTTTGAAAGCTACTACCCAAAGGTAACATTGAACCAAGCCTTTTGTCCTCTCATATATTTTTGTCACATACCACACAAGACAAGTTAAATAATGTGGTCTGGATTAGGCTTTTAAAAATAATAGCTTTAGAGGACGTGAGAAAGAATTAGGAGAAGGTTAGAAAATGAGGTAATTAATACAGAGCTTCTGTTCTCGTTGACATTTACTTGTCCTTTTTATTTTTCTTTTGTGCATATGGATGTTTTTTAGACAGTGATTACCTAATGTCAGTCCTGTGGGATTGCACTAAATAGTGTTAACAAACAAAAAAATCATAGGTGTAGAATTTATGATTAATATAGTGTAATGTTTAGATGTGGTTGTACAGGGAAATCAGTTTGAAAACCACAACTAAACTTGTAGCTCATGAAACTTTCTTCTTCACAGTCTGATACAGAAGAGTTGACATAAATCCATCACTTCTGCACAGCAAGAGATAATATTCCCTAAGATTTATGAGCTCAGGCTGTGCAGTCAGCATCTCTGGGACCGCCACTGACTCAAGCCAACTCCTCTGAGCTTTGATTTCCTCATCTGTAGACGGGGCCGATCGTGGTTCCCACCTTTCCAGATAGCTCTGAGGGTTCAATAGGATGAGCTGACCTGTATAAAGCATAGAGTCCAAAGTAAGGGCTAATAAATGTCACCCACTGCAATTATAACAACCATTGTTATCACTATGTTATCATTGCTGTCAATCACTGTCTGGAACTGAGATGGTTGATAAACCTGGTGTGAATGAAAATATTTCCAAAAGAAGCAAAAGCTCTGGAATTGAAAATTTAAATGAAACAATCCATTGAATAAATCAGCACGTGCAGGCTTTCCCAGATTTTGCAGTTAACCAGATGCATTTTACGCCGTGGTCTTGTTGTACAGTCAACCCTCAATCTTTTCTCACCCAGGATGTGGCCACAGTTCTGCCACCAGCCCCTGCTCTCTGTCCTGCCCACACATTTCATGCTGATTTTGTTTTTCTTACACATTGCCTAGAATTTAGATCTCCTCGACATGTAATCCGTGTCTCATTATTGCCACTTCCCCTTATAAATTTTCAAGTTTACTCCCTCTTTCTGCTTTGCTCCCCGCCCACCCTCCTCCCTGCATACACACACTGTCACCTGCAGAAGAGAACTTCTTTGGTTGCTCTCTAGTCACCCGGTTCACTGTGTAACTACATTGCCTTTTGCTTTTGTTCCTGGTGGGAAGAGCTATTTATTTTCCCCCGGGGAAGTCCCGTCACTGAGACGGAAAAATAGCCTTCCTGGCCAGGTGCCACCAGAGAGACAGACCCCAGCCTGGAAAAAAATCAAATGTTCTCTTTGGTGGTGGAATTGTTCATTTGAAAGCCACACTGGCCTTCTGTGAAGGCCCCTCACTTCAGGGTTCTCACACGGGGGTGTCATTACCCCAGTGGGCTGGTTCTTTGCCTTCCCGTTGTATATTGCACATGATGTTCACCCAAAGAACATTAACATCAAAAGATTGCTGTTTTTCTTTCTTCTACATCAATTAACTCTCTATTTTTTATTTCACTTTTCCATTGTGTTTACCCAACACAATGCACGATCTGCGATTTCCTAATTTACACACTGTGTTTCTCTACACAGGCATTCTGCAGCCTGTATTAAAAGTGACGTGCAAAAGCAATCTGTCTTCATTTTTGTTATACCAGTTAAACCCCAGCAACTCGATTTTGAGATCTTTTGTATTCTAATCATGCTTAGTCCCAAGGCATGCTGAGACTTCAGCCATACCTTTTGGAAATGAAAGGAGGTTAAGAAAGGTCAGGATCTAGGGAAGGGAAATGCATGAGGCTACAGTGTTTTCCTTGCTCCATCCAGGTAGGAGACAGCAGTTCGCTCACAACTGTGTGGGCCTGGCAAGCACTGGCTTGATGCAGGAAGGCATTAACATTACAGTCATTTCATCTGCGTGCAGCAGCAGCGTGGGTAATCTCCAAAGGTTGGCAAAGCCAGATTTGAGCAGTTGCAGCACCCACAGTTTTTTCCTGGGGTCCCATTATTTAAACCAAATGAAGAAGGGGTTGGCAAGGTTACACTGGGGGTTGGATTTCCCAAGGAGCAGAGAGAGTCATGGCAGGGCCCCACCAAGGGCGATAGGGTGCAGATCAGGAACAGAAGCACAGCCATTTTTCAAGGTCCAGTACGTAAGGGCTGTGGCTACGTGGACCCATAAGTGCCGGAGGTTTCTGCCCTATTGAAGCACTGAAACCAGCCACAGACTCTATTCCTAAACTGCCTCCCAGGAGCAGGACAGCTTCCACCACACTGTAGCCCACTAGTTATCTATCAGTTCTGGCTCTAGGAGCAGCCTGGCCAGCCTTCCATTTTGTATTCCTCTGCTTATTTGTGCAGAGCTGGGACATCCACTTTTCCTAAATTACCTGCAGCAGAATTTCTCATGACTAAACCTCTGTTCTTACTTCCCAGCAATTCACCAGGCAAATCTCGGAGCCAACTCTTTGGGCTCTTCTGAGCGTAAGGCATGGTAATTAATGTCTGACACTGGCTGATCCTTAGTGTACAGGCTTGTTCCTTTCCATACTGACTCAGGACGCTCCAGTTGAATTGTCCGCTGTGGATCTGTCCCGTTTCTGCTGGTGGATCAGCGGGTGTAAATGGCTTTTGGGTTATTCAGTCAGGATCACAACAGGGTGAACATTCCCTTGGTATCTTTTTCCCCCCTCTCTCTCTTTTTAAAAATAAAGTTGGGAAAGTTCCAGCCCTCTCTGGGAAGGCTTTGCATTTTCTGATAGTGGCCAAGGACCCAAAGGTGAAAGCGGACTGTGTGGGACTGGCCCGCACAGCTAGTTCCCATGAAATCAAGTCGAAGCCTCAATCGGCACAGCATGGAAAGGACCGTGCAGCCTCAGGGATTGGGCAGACTGGTAGGAAAATCTTGATGACGTCTTGGTCTTGACCGTAACACATGTTGCATCTGTGCTTACACTTTTCTATCTTTTCTCTAACAATTTCTGGTCCTTTGCCCCACTTCTTTTAAATAACTTTCTATGTTTCGTAAGTTCACAATGAACTCCTTATTCACGTGGCATTCAGCATTCTGGTTTCACCCTGGTCAGCACCTCAGTGTTCGCACACACGCTGGATATTTGCACTTGCTCAGATATACTTTCTTGCCTTCTTGACTTTGCTCAAGTTGTCCTTTTTTTCTTAAAAGGATTCTCGACCCTAAGTATCTGCTGCCAAAGGACTTTTCATCTTACTGGCATGTGGAAGGAGGTTAAGCAACTGTAATGGTGAGGATGAGCTTGGTGATGCTACAGTAGTAAATAAGCTCCGTTTCAGTGGCTTAAAAAGGCAAAGACGTTTATTTCTTATTTGCACTACATGTCCGCATGAGTCAGTGAGGGTATCCGCTTCTCCCAGCTACAGAATGATCCAGGAAGATGGAACGGGGTGAGACGCAAAAGGCAGGGGAGGTGCTTAAAAAGTACTGAAGTTCTGCTCAGAATTCACTCGCCAAAGTGGTCACATGGCCCCACCTAAGTTCAAAGGGGATGGAGAAGGGCAATCCTGCCAGTTCCCAGAAGGAGCACTGGAAATTGTGTGAAGCACTACAGTGGCAGCCAGGCCTCTGTAAAACACACAGTGAACCCTAAGACATCACCCAGGTGTTAGGTGGGGTCAGTACACCTCCTCCTCGCAAAGGCCGGCTCCAATGTGTTGATGAGAGAGAGCAGTTCCGATTCCGGCCGAGCCACTAGCTAACTCTGTGGCCATGGGCACATTCGCTCATTTCTCTGTGCTTCAATTTCTTCACCTGGAAAAAGGAGCCTATATGTGTAAATTTCTTAAAAGGTAGTTATGTGTGGTCAATGAGTTAGTAATTGTGAAGTTAATCCAGGTGTAGTTTCTGATGCTATATATGGATTTGCTGATTAAATGGAATTTATACTATAGTATACTGCCATGCACACCATTCTACAACTGGCTTTTTTTTTCCTTTTAATATTAGGATGTAATAGACTTTACATATATGCCTATATGTATGCATGTGTGTGTGTTCACCTTTAAAAAAAACAGATGCATATTATTCTGTTTTTTGGCTCTATCTTAAATTTCTTAGGTAGTTCAGTTGATGGAAAGCTCATATAAGACAATTCAGGAAGATCTTGGTTTCATGAATCTGCATTAATTGAGCTGTATCCCATTTTACTCCTCCGTAGGGTCTAAAGGCTGTGTCTAATGACAGTCAGTGGGGGAGTGTGTCCAGATCAATCAATAATTCAGTCCAGTCTCTCTGCTATTGATGTCTTCATCTGGTGGCAAACATTCTCTAAAATTGTACTGCAAGCAGTTCCCCCAGTAAAAAATGTTGTGTTCCTTGGCTTAGCCAAAGAGGTTACTTGCTCATTAATGGGTTGAGCTATAGGAGGGGATTGCCACGGACTATGTCCCTTACCTTTCCTAGGTAAACACCATGTTGTCCCCACTCACTGTTTTCCTCCCAGTGCTTGGCCCTGATCTAGGTACCATAAATATTTCTTAACTGATATAGTTGTGACTTTTCGGTGTTTCATGTTCCTAATGGTCACATCCATACTGATCCTTTTGATAAATGTGAAGCCAAATCTCTTTATTCTATTTCCATTCATCTCATTGAAAGTGTTTTTCTCACTGGCATTTCCCACCCCACCCCCAGCTTGCATTTCTTCTTTGACTGGTTTCATAGCATCTCTTCTGACATATACCAACAGCATACACAAACGTGAATCTTCAGCTCAGAAAAAGTGATAAGCTGTACATCCCAGTCAGGATGAGAAAGAAGTAGTGATTACTGCATATTGAGCTTGCGAGGGAAAAGACTCTGGAGATGGGATTCCACGTACAAGAGGCTTATTAAGAGGAACCCCTGAGATCAACATTTGTGGATGGGATGGGGTGGATTAGAGAGAAGGTGAAGTCAAGCTGTGGTGCAGACTCAGTGGTAGCCTCAGCCAATGCCACAGGCAGCCCTGGATCTAGAATGGCCTTCAGAGCTGACCCACATTAGGCCAAACTGGCCAGGCCTTTGCCTTCCTATATTAGTCAGCCATTCGATGTGACCAGTCATTTGGCTGGAAGGGAAGGTAAGTCTGCCATGGACACAAGCCCCAAAGCGTCTGGTAGCTGGAAGTTCTTTGCCACCAGCATTCCCAGCAGCCAGGATAAGCCCTTCATGGCAGGGGCAGCTGGGTGGCCCGTCTCAGTGTCCACCACAGAGCAGGACAGGACATTGGGAACCATAGCCCAACCCCTTCCTGTGTCATAAGCTCAGAGAGAGGAGGACATTTGCTTTTGCTCAAGAGTTCCATCTTCCCCCTGCCGTATTGTCTGTGTTGGCGAGAGTGGGTTTAAACGTCTTAATGTATTTTTCTCTCTTTCCATTATTCTTTAAGGGTTGGAGACAGTCTTTGCTTGTTTCTGCTTTTGCTGTCCTTGGCATACTCTTTTCAGAATTCTTTCTCTTTTTCTTCTGTGCTGCTATGACAATCAGTGCATCCTCTGCATTATAATTGCTCTAAATATGGTCTCAGCCTCACTGTTCCTCTAGTTCTGAGGGGATACGATGCTTCCAAACAGGAGTTTGTTTAATACAATTTGGACTAATCTGTGTGGCGTGCTGCCACTGAGCATATAATTCCCTTTCCTGTTCTTTGAAGCAGCTACTGTCAGAGGGAGCCTCCCCCCTCCCTCCTTTCTTCTTTCATCCCACAGATCATTTCCATGCAGCCCACTCGATATTGCCTGGCAGCAGGGGGGACAAGAATAGCATGAAGAACTGAAACCCACAGAAGAGCTGCAGCTGCCTCCCCCTTGTATACATGTGAGCTGAGCTGCTAACAAGTGGCAGGAGAGATTCGTTTGAATGCCATTCCCCTTCATCTGCCTTCCCTCTGGTGCTGGCGATAACAAGCAGTGAAAATGACCCAGGACGCAGGAGGCAGTTGCAATGGGGAGAGAATTCAGGACTCGAGATAACCCATAGTTTGAATAACCAAGAATTAGCCCTTTCTGAGATGGCTCCTTCATCTCCCAGGGCTCTAATTCATGCGGCCACGGGCCAGTGCCACCAAACAAGGAGACATTCCACAAGTGGCCTCTGGAAAGATTTCCATCGGTCCTCCTCTTGTGGACACAATAAAAGCACCTCGTGGAAGCTTTCACCTTGGTCATCTCAGAAAAGGTTCAGGTGCTCCAGGTTTACCTGGGAAGACGAAGCATGGAAGTTTTACAATGACTGATTAGTAGGGAAGGAATGAACCTTCAAAAATATTTTCCTCCCCACATACCCACCCAGGCCTCTGTCCTTCTCTGGCCAGGAGATACAAGTCATTCTCCCCTGCAGAAAACAGGTACCCACTTTGGATAAAGGAGCACGGGAATAATAGTCCTGCTGGTTCTTTGTTCCAGGGGCAAAAGTCCAGCCTAGTTGGGGAATATTTGCCAGCACCAGTAGAGAGTAATGACCATTTCCTTCACACTCCCATAATTCCTGCCTGGAGTACACCTTTCTATCACTCCTAGTTCTGGCTGTACAACAGCAGGACAGTCCCTGCTCTGTATAATTATTGGTCAGTTTGAACAGACCCACCTGAGTCCCCCAGACAGACAAGAATCTACAATCTGGATAGTAGAAAAATCAGTGCCTCATGTGGCCATGGCTGTGGTTTCCTCATCATGGGATGAGTACCATCTGCTTCTGCAGCCAGAGAGAACTTGGTGTCTGCGGCCCTGTTGGGGTTGCCTCCTCTCCAGGGAGTTTCCAGCAGCTGAGCACACAGAGGCCGTGTAGACTTTCAGACGCCCCATGTCCCTCAGGGTTGGGGATGCAGACTTACCTTCTGGAGCTGAGACACAGTATAGATAAAGAGGGAAATGCTGCAAATTTAAAGTGAAACATCCCCTTGGTACAGATGCAGCCTCTCTCTGTGACTTGCTTCCTGTATATGTTTTTCCTTCACGTTTTAAATATATGTCTCTGAAACTCATGGGCCAAGCCAGTGTCACAGACTCAGTGACAGTATGTCTGGGACACCAGGACCCATCCCCATGTTAATAGTAGCAAGCCATCTCAGATCATGGCCTCCTGTGACCAGGGCCATCCCTGGGTGGCTTGCGGGGAGCAGAGACGTCATCCTCCTCATCTTGGCTGGATGCCGGTTTTCATGGTTTGAATGCTGCCTTCTTCATTTCCCCAGTGCAAGAGGCTCTCTGTTTTTATTTTGAACCTGATTGCACAAGAAGCAGCTCACAATTAGTGGCTCTCTTTCCACCCCCATTTCCATGGGAACTGCCATGCAGATGGGGTGGAGTGTGGAAGTCTGCACTGGTGAGGAGAGGGTGGGTCCCTTCCAGGACCCCAGCCCCCACCCCTTCGGACTCAGGTTCTTGAAAAGCTTTCGCTGTGTTTTCAGCCATCTGATCTTTTGCTGAGCATGTACCATGCTGTTGGTCCCAAGGTAACTGGGGGGATGCTTGAGGACCACTCAGATGGTCCACAGGCTCACCCACACATGGATGTTCTGCCCTGTTCTGTCCAACCTGCCCATCTGTGACTTTAGACATTGCTGAAGTAGAAACAGAGAAAGGGCGAGAAGTGCCGGGGTGAGTAGTGATGGTCTTCTTTTTAAAAAGTGTACAAGCATTTAGAGGAGGAGATAGGCTGGGATTTATGTATCTTTATCTAGAAATGGCTCTCTCCTCTTCTTGACTTTCTTAGCTTTGCCTGGACAGAGGTTTACTCTTTGCTGCTCTCCACCTGGCTGGTTGGTTCACTGAGCTATAGTAAATATTAGGATGGGGAATGCCAATTTAGTTTTATTTAACCTGGCATATCATGTCTGAGCAAGGAGATACAGGAAGACCTACTACATCCTGCAGACCATTAAATGAGTTTGGAAAGTTGTATTTGGTTTGTTGTTGACACAAGCTAAGTCCCTGGGTAGCTGTTAATTTTTCCGGGTGATTCCCGGAGGTAAATCAAGCCTCGCATTTCCCAGTAGAACTTCAGTGAATGGCACTGCATGGAAAAGATAAACCAGTTTTCAGTTCTGACTTCACTTTTTGTTTTGTGCAGTTTCTTTACTATGAAAGGAAGGTTTTTTAAAGAATATTGGGATAAGCCTATGTTTAACTGTGAAGGTTGAGGGCTCAGGGAGAGGATAGGAAGAGACAAGAATATTTCTAGACTATATCCAATCCATTCATCTAACAAGGGCTACCCCATTCATCCATTAGCGTAGTTAGGTAAACAGAAGGCTGCCTATCTGATGATCCTCCTGGTAGAATTTTTTTTTAATTTAAATGCTATATTTTTTCCTTTTAAAATTTTTTTCCATTTTTTTATTTAATTATTTTTCAAGTACAGTTTTCTGTCTATTACTCCCATCCCATTCCACCCCCGTGCTCCCCCCTCCCTCCCATCTCCACCCCTCTCAGTTGTTGTCCATGTATCCTTTATATTTGTTCCTCTAAATCCCTCCCCTATTTCCCCTGAAATTCCCTCCCCTCTCCCCTCTGGTCGCTGTCCCCCTGTTCTCTATTTCAGTGTCTTTGGTTATATTTTGCTTGCTTGTTTGTTTTGTTGTTTAGCATCCTGTTAAAGGTGAGATCATATGGTATTTGTCCTTCAACACCTGGCTTATTTCACTCAGCATAATGCTTTCCAGTTCCATCCATGATGTTGCAAAAGGTAGGAGCTCCTTTCTCTCTGCTGCATAGAATTCCATTGTGTATATGTACCATAGTTTTCTGATCCATTCATTCACTGATGGGCACCTAGGTTGCTTCCAACTCTTGGCTATTGTAAATTGTGCTGCTATGAACATTGGGTGCACAGTTTCTCAGAAAACTAAAATTGGACTTGCCTTTTGACCCAGCAATTCCACTGCTAGGATTGTATCCTAAGAACCCTAAAACACCAATCCCTCCTGGTAGAATTAAATCAGTAATACCCAAGGGAGTTCTTAGTATGACTATTGTTCTGTGCGTATTGGTTGGTTTTTCCATTCTGTCTTCATGTTTAGGGAGCACATACATTTTAGGAAAAATATTTGTCATGAGAAAAATGAGGTAAACTTTGATCTTACAGGATCCCCTGTGTGATCACTGAGAAGATGAAATTCAAAAGTGCTAACACAATGAAGAATTTCAATGTGAAATCAAGGGCAAATTACATGAAGATCGGGGATGATTTATATATCCCTTGTTTTCTGTTAACAAATTGTACTGGTAGCAATTCTCTACTTGGTTTGATAGATAGGGGTTCTGGGAAGGAAAATAATGAGGTTCTACAAGGAAGGATAATATGAGTGCATATAAGTTATCTATTCACCTTTCATTGAAATCTGGGTCCACATGTCAGCCTTGGGTCATCAGCCAAATTATCTGGTGCGAATTTGTGTGAAAGCACAGGTCTGACAGGCTTGTTGATGGGTGAGTGGCCAAAATGAAAGTAGAGAAAGCAGTCACTTGCAGTTCTGCCCTTCACGGCTGCATCGTGGATGGTGGTTTTATTTAATGGCATCTTTTGCAGACAAAACAATAAATGCACACCTATAAGTATCAGACTTGCTGGCAATAGATCCTGAATTAATACACTGTTATTTATTTCAGTCTGTTTCATCACGGCTGCTGAGACATGACATTTAACTTCTTCACAGAATCTCTAGAAACTCTGCTTCCTCTATCGTCGTCTCTTTGATGTTTGTCTTAGTGTTTGCAGGAGAGCTTCTGACAGCCTGAGGGAACCAGCAAGCACCAGGGCTGGCTGCACACACATGCCCCGAACTTCTGCATAGGCTCTGTGTCCTGGAGCACGTTTAAAACAGAAGTCACCCAACAGAGAGAAATACCCAACGTGTTTTGTGCACGGACTGTGGCCCAGGCACTGGTCTGAGTAATTTATCTGAGGAATCTCACTTAAGCCTTACTACAAATGAAAAAAGTAAGCAAAGCTGCTATCCTGCTTTGCAGATGAGGAAACTGAGGCCAGGCAAAGGGGTTGAAGGAAGTGGGAAGTTTTCAGACTCAGAAAGTCTGACACCTGAGCCCTTGCTCATAACCACTGGGCCACGCCAATGCAGCACTGTCCCCACACTGGGCACTGTGCTAGGCACCAAGGGTATGGGAGCAAGAGATAATTAAAGGTATTATTCCAATGTGACCTTGGAATTGGATGGATATCTTTTGTCTGTGTGTCAGTTTTTCTGAGTTATTTGGAGGTTGCCATAACAATTTGGAACATTATTAACTATCATGGTCACCAAATAGAATTAAATAAATTACTTTCTAATGATAATGTAACTGTTAATGTTTTTCAACATTAAGCAATTACAACATTATTGAATAAGATCTCTATTATACTTTTATACTATTATATTATACTATTTAGTATAATATACTAAATAGTATATAGTGCAAAATAGTGCAAATAGAACTTTTATTTGCAAAGAAGCATACTGTTCTGTTTGTTGTTAGTGCATATATGTTAAATATTAATAAGCTTTGGCATAAGCAGCACAAATATGTCAACTATTTTAGAAACATAAATATATCAACTTTTTTAATTGTTCAGATCATCATGTATATCACTGGCTTTTGCTCCTTAACCAGTATCCCCCAGCTCGGTGGCGTTTATTATTGCTCACAGATTCATGAGCAACTGGGTGGTTCTCCTACTCTTGGCTGGGCTCACTCTTGACTCTGTGGTCACATGCAGGTCAGAGAGTTGACTCTGATGATCTAGGCTGGGCTTTCTCACCTGTTTGGAGTATGGCTGGCTCTAGACTGAGCTACCTTTGCTAGGACAACTGGCCTCTCCTGTATATGATCACTCATCATCCTGTAGGCTAGCCAGGGACTTTTCACGTGGTAACTGGGGGAAGGGGCAATTCCGAGAGCAAAAGCAAGAGTATGCATGGCCTCTTGGAAAGACCTAGGCTTGAAACTGGCATAATGTCATTCCTGCCTCACTGTGGTCAAAGCAAATCCCAAAGACAGCCCAGATTCGAGGGGTGAGGGTTTAGACTCCACCTCTTCATGGAAGGAGCTTGCAGGTAACATTGCAAGAGAGGATGGATAAGGATCAGGAATAGTGGAAGTCACTTTTTAAAAACAATCCACCGTACTACATGAAATAAGAACTATTGTGACCATTGTACATAAAAAATCCATGTCCGGTGTTAAGTAACATTCCCTAAAAGGCATGAAAATAACTTAATCATGAATAAGTAGTGAGTTATTTGCACTAATTAGCCACTACAAAGCGGCTGAATGACAAAGGTAGACAAACTTAGGTATGTCTAACACCAAAGTCCTTTAAGACACCACTCTAAGGTTTTCCAGGCCTTTAGGGAACATGTCATTAATGGCCTTTTCAAACATGAATGTAGGTTCTGAGGATGAAGAAGTAGAAGAGGGTAAAATTCAAACATAATTCCAACCCATTCTTTTGCATGTACTGACAGGCATAAATAGCTTTAATCAAGGGGCATTTCTTTAACAAAGTGGTCCTCAGCTGCAGACGATTAACTTTTTTGGTGTTGGGTGTTTTTCTTTGGTAATATTGTTATAAAGCCTGAGACAGTCGAGTGCAAATAGAACTTTTATTTGCAAAGCTTGCCATGTCCAGAATATTTGAGTAACATGAAAGTATAGTAGTAGGAGTAGTAGTAAATGTGGTTTAATTCTATCTGATTAGCAAGTATCATATGCTGTGGGTGGTTATGCTGTAAAATAATGGAGCACGGGGAGGCCTTTGGGCAGGAGAACTTTTAGGAAATACTTTGCTCTAATTTTTCAGAACCCTCTAAAGCCTTGTGCCCAGTGTGACTTTCAAAGAGAGCATTTCTCCAACGTATGTGACTTCACAATATTCACTTGGTAAAATTCTCAGATACACAGTATTCCACAGGACCCTTAGAAAATCTGACCTTGATTCAGATCTCTTTGAAGGTATAGGTGGAGTTAATAGTTTGTGTCTAACATGTGCTAAGACGTAGGCACTATCAGAATCACACCAGAAACCCATGAAGTAAGTGTTATTCAGATTTATAGATGAGGAAACTGAGCAGTTAATCTATTTGCCCAAGATCCCCTAGTCGTGCCATAACTGAAACACCTGCTCAGAGTCACAGAGTTTCAATGACTGCCCGGGGAGAGGGTTCAAAAAAACACCATCTCTTGTATATTTTATAATCACTATAACTCCTAATAGAAAATAGGTTATCAGTCAAGGCCTACCGGCTAATCCCTTTCTTGATTACCTAGTTATTATGATGATCATGCTTACGGCCAAAAGTTGCAATAGTAGAAAAGGCTATAAGATAAAAATTAAAAATTGTTCTGTATACCATCAACTCCAGAACCATGTCCAAGAGGTAAGATTATTATCAATTTTTGTTGTTCTTCCATAATTTTAAAACTATATTTGTGTGTATAAATAGTTCTGTTTTGCTTTACATAATGTGATCATACATGGACACTTCACCTGATATATATTTGAGATCTTTTTTAAATAAAGATTTGTAGATTGCTTCTTTCTTTTGTACTGATGTACTAATATACTTATTTGTTTTTTTGTGGTGGACTGATAAATTTTTAGGGTACAGTTTATTTTTTAATTTTTATATTTTGCTTTTGCTATGATAAACGGTGCCTGAGTGAAGAAACAATCTTATATATGTATCTCTGCACAGTTATGTTTTAAATGAAAACCAAAAAATATGTACAGGGCATTATTTTTCCCCAGTGACTCCTCTTAAGAAAAATAGTGGGCTATTGCCAAGAAAATGTTATAAGAGCTGTAAATAAACAGATTTTTAAAATGCCAATTTTGACCAAAAATAGTATCCTGCTTCTCTGGTCTGCTCTGCTCTGACCAGGGAGAAAATGGACTGAGCCAGCTGTTCTTAAGGCATCATATGACTAAGATCCACAATGGGTGAGACCCGGGAAGGGAGACTCTGCCTCCAGGAGCTGCCACAGGCCCCATGAAGTGACTCTGCATCATTTGCTTTTGACACTATGGACACAGATTTCACATAAACTGGACAGGAAAAACAAACTTGGTCATTTGAAAGACACTGCCCTTCATGGTATGCAATGGTCCTTTCGATGACGTACCAGAGGTGTCCAGCCCGCGGGCTGAGGGCTGGCTGCATGCAGCCCAGGATGGCTATGAATGCAGCCCAACGCAAAGTTGTAAATTTACTCAAAACTTTTTTTTTTTTGCTCATCAGTTTTTGTTAGTGTTTGTGTATTTAATGTACACCCAAGACAACTCTTCTTCTTTCAGTGTGGCCCAGGGATGCCAAAAGGTTGGACACCCCTGGTAGACCTGATGGTAGACCATGAACAGACTCCAGATGAGAAGTTGGGAATCTTTCAATGCAGGTGATCTCACCTCTCAGAATTATCTTAAAGTAATCTGACAGGGAAAATTTATTGACTCAAAACATGCACTTCAATTTCACACCATTTATGGTAAATTATCGGCCAAATTGGAAGAAGACCAAAATAATCTAATGGAAGAATAATGTTTAAATGGATCTAATATATAATTCCATTCACTGGGGCATTATGCAGGTATTAAAATGAGAAATGTCATGAGAATTTAGAACCTTGAAAAAGAAAAAAAATGTTACCTATGCTAAAATGGCAATTATAAAATTAGATATGTGTGTGCATATGTTATAAGTCCTGGGAGAATAATATATTTGACTTGTTAGATGTTTGAATTCTGGATAGCCTTTTTAATTTATAAAAATTATATTTGTTTTATAGTATTTGTAAAATTAAAAGTTAGTAGTCCACAGAATATAATTTATGCTGATATCTAGGAAGACTGTGAGCCCTAAACAAAAATTGTTTTAGTCTTTGTCAGGGACTGACACATTGTTTAGAAGTGGCATTCTGTGGATTTGGCTAGGCTCTCTCCTAACTGTTAAGGATGTTGTGTATGATAATAGGATCTTGGGTCTCATTTCATCTGGAACAGTTTCTGTTTGAGCCTGTTGTCTCAGTACCACTTTTCACTATCAGTGTCTTTGTTAGCATAATAAATCATATGAACCACCCCCCCCGCCACACACATTATGGGGGACATGCTAATTATTCTTTCTCTATTTTATTATGCATCTGTAGTATACATCATCCCTAGATAGTCATTTAGCTTTCTATGGCTTAGAAAGTCTTTCGCAGAGTAGTGATTTCACCTTATACCTAAAGCCAAAGGAGAAGAGAGGTACATCATCAGTGAAAATGTAAAAAGATATTGTTGTTCATTAAGTTGTATGGTAGCCCTTTCACAGGATCCTCCATAAATTCTGAGAATTTGAAAAAGTTTCACTCTGCTAATAATGAATACTTTTTATTATATTAGATAATGACCATTTTATAATCTGATGTTCTTGTCTTCTTCCTTTGGCTGCCAGGAGGCTCTGAGCTAAGGCAGGCATGGGGTTGCAGCAGAAGTCCTTGACCCTGTGCAATGGGAAGTTGGCTAGAAGTGACTGTGTGCTCTCTTCCCCCACTTATGACTTTGTTCATTTTCTATGGCTGCTGTAACAAATTGCCACAAACTGTGTGGCTTAAAATAACACACATCTATTGTCTTACAGTTCTGAATTCCAGAAGTCTGAAACCAGTTTCATCGGACCAAAATCAGTTTGTCAGCAGGGCCATTGCCTACAGAGGCTCTAGAGAAGTTCTCTCTGGCTGCTTCCAGCTTCTCATGGCTGTCCGAATTTCTTGGCTTGTGGCCACATCCCTTCAATGTTCACTTCAGTAGTCATATTACCTCATTCTCTACTGTGTTGACCATCCCAATTATCCTTCAAATAAGGGTATTTGTAATTACATTTAGAGCATACCCAGATGATCCAGGAAAATCCCTTCATCTCAAAATCCGTTATCACACCTGAAAAGTCTCTTTTCCAGGAAAAGTTACATGTGTGGGTTCTAGTGACAAGGACTTTGATATTTTGGGGGACATTTTTCAGGCTGCTACAATCAATTCTCTGGCCCCTGAAGATTCACATCCAGCCCCATGGAAAATATGTTCATCATATCCCAACATCCCCAAAAGTCTTAATCCATTATAGCAACAGCTCAAAATTCAAAATCTCATCCAACTCTCATCTGCTCAAAGCCCCAGATCTCATTATCTAAGTCATCTAAAGCAGGTAGGAGGAGACTCTGGGAAAAAACTTTTCTCCAACTGAAATTAAAGCATTTGGTCAAATGTCTTGCACACAGTAGATGCCCAGGGAATTTTAGCCACCATCAGAACTATTCCCATTATTGGAATAAAGGGAAGGTGGCCCTCCCTAGACCCCACATTGGTGATGACGATGATGATGGTGATATCAATAATAGTAGTAATAGAAATAACAATAATGGCAACTCTTGCTGAGAGTTTATCATGTAACAGAAGGTTTTCTAGATGTTTTACATGCTTTCTTTTTTTTTAAAGATTTCATTTATTTATCTTTAGAGGGGAAAGGAAGGAGAGAAGGAGAGAAATATCAGTGTATGGTTGCCTCTCGTGAGTCCCCTACTGGGAACTGGCCTGCAACCCAGGCATGTGCCCTGACTGGGAATCGAACCGCGATCGTCTGGTTCACAGGCCCGCGCTCAATCCACTGAGCTACACCAGCCAGGGCTTACATGTGCTTTCTTAATTAATTCTTATAAAACCCATTGAGGAGGAAGCTATTATTACCTTCCACGTTCCATTGAGAAAAGTTTTGGGTAGAGAGGTTACGTGATTACTAAGTAGCCAAGCCACGCATTCCATGCAGCCCAGTTAAAAACAGAACCACACAGGTGTGCTATGTCAATATGCCAGCCCTTTTTCAAGGTTCGGCATGCAATGCAACTTATACAAAAATGCTCATTTTTACCTTGGGTTTCCATTTTCTGTCACTACAAGGATATAGGCCACATGCTCACTAGTACTCCAATAATGGGATTTCTCCTCCTCTTGAAGTTCAGTTTTGTTGTTGTTTATTGTTAAGCATTGACTCTCCCCTCCTCCCAATTTTCATTTTTAAAACTTGAGACTTTCAGGCACATTGAACAATTGGTACAATGAACCATTTTCCATATGTCACTTTTTCATTTACCAGTTGTTAATTCTTTGCCACATTTGTCTCTCTTTTCACATATAAATATAGTTTTGTTTTTGCTGGATGATAGAAAAGTTGCAGTTGTCATTTCACTTTATCCCAGAATACCTCAGTGTGTACCTCCTAAAAACAAACAAGCTCTCCTTCCTACTCATATGATAAAGCTCAAGAAATTTAAATTTGATATAATAGTTAACATATAGTTTGTATTTAATATTTTACCCAACTGTTCCAATAATGACCCTTTCTAGCATTTCTTTTTTTTTTTTAAAGATTTTATTCATTTTCAGAGGGGAAGGAAGGAGAGAAGGAGAGAAATATCAATGTATGGTCGCCGCTTGTGAGTCCCCTGCCAGGAACCAGCCTGCAACCCAGGCATGTACCCTGACCGGGAATCGAACCACGATCCTGTGGTTCACAGACCCCGTGCTCAATCCACTGAGCTATACCAGCCAGGGCCCTTTCTAGCATTTCTTTAAATTCCAGAAGTCCATTTGCATGGCCTTTAGTAGTCACGGTTTTTTTCCTTTCATCTAGAACACCTCCACAGCCTGTTTCTGTTTTCTCTTATTTCCCTCCCATGACCCTTGAAAAGCCCTAGTCATCCTGTACCACGTCTCAAGTTTTGGGTAGGGCAGTTCCTTTTCCATCCATGAGATTCGGGCTGAAGGTATTTTGGCGTGAATACTGTATAGAGAGGTCCCCAATTCCCTCCTTCCTCTCCATGGACACTGCCAGCATCACCACCTGAGCTCCACCTCCTGTCTCTATCCCTCAGTTCCCCGCCCCCACCCACCCCATCTGCCATGGAAAAACTGCCTTCCACAGAACCAGTCTCTGGTGCCAAAAAAGTTGGGGACCACTGCACAGGAATCATTTCCTAGTTGATTATGCTTAAGAAAAAATATATAAGACTCTAGAATGAGAATGAGCTGACATTTTAGGAAACAACTAAGCACTGAAACCCATAATAGAATATCATCTTTAAATGATCGCTTATGGTTTCTAAAACACATCTCACATACATTTATTTCATTTTATCATTGTGACCATGAGACCAATGAGGTGAATATTACTGGTCACAGTCCTTGGGCAGCTAAGGCATGGATGTGTGAGTACTCACTCAATTCCTGGAATTTATTCCTCAGAAAATTTGAATCTAGTTTCTGGACCCTGGTTTTGGATCTCAATTCTGTACCCTTCTGACCCAGTCAGTGGATAAGGTTAAGCAGGATCTATTTTTTAATAACGGTAACAGTCATACACCCTACTCAGAAATGCAACAGAGTTCAGCCTTAGTAAGTGCTTTTTAAAAGCAGCTTTCTAATTGCCTCTGGACCCTGATGAGTCTTTGAGATCTACATTTATGTAGATTATGTGTTAAGAGTTTGCAGAGCTATCACTGTTGTTAATGCCATAGGCACTTGCTGGGAAATAAGAATAGCAGAAAGGAACTGAGATGTGTGAGTTCCCACACAGTCTCTATAAACTTGCATCATGTTGGATAATAAATACAGATGTTAGCAAAGACAGTCTTCTATTTATTCTATGTTTGGTACCCACAGCAAGATAGACTGTGGGTCCAAAAAAGTCATTGTCTTTGTTAGTTGTTTTTCCAGTGTGTTCCTGGTGGGAAGAACTTTTAAATCCACCCTGGAGATCTTGGGCCTCAGATCATGTAGAAAGGAGGCAATGTATTCATAAGACATTGTTCTTTCCCACTAATGCATTGAGGGTTTGCTTAAATGTTTATTTTCTGAAGTAGGTTTCAAAGGGGGAAAGTCAGGGCCTGAAACTGAGGTCTGGAACACACAATATTCTCCACTGGGGATCTCATTCCTTAACGTGGCCATATCTGACCTATAGGTCCCTTTCCCTTGTTTGATAAACTCCGGGATTAAAGGCTCACCCCAACATGGAACTATCACCCACCTCCCTCACCAAACAATAAATCAACCCGGTTCTTGTTTTAGGACATTTTGCCCCCCAGCTCTGGGGGTCATGTAATAACTCTCTCCTCTTTACGGGGAGGTGACAGGATAGATGTGCCTTGATGCATTTTGCCCTCAAAATGGGCAAGGGGATGTTGGATTCACAGAACTTGTAACAACCGACCTTCACATGGCAACGTGACACGTCACTTTGGATTTCTATATCCACTGACCCAGGAACCTAGTCAGAATTTCAATTTTACCATTGTGTTAAATGAGGTCATCACTTAGTTAATACCTGGCATATAATAAATGTGAAACTAGTGACAACTGATTTATGATCAAATTAGACTGGGTCCTAATTCATTTTAATAATAAATATTTATCAAATCCTTACCATGGGCAATGTGAGAATATAAAAATGAGTAAGACATGGGACTTGCCCTCTAAAATCTCATAGTCTGGCAGTACAAATAAACAGATGTCTTTAATTTGAGTAGAAAATGATAAGTAATAGAATAGGCTAGGACATTAGAAAAGGGAGCATTTGAAGGTTTGGGCAGCTCCCTGCCTTGAATAGTCTGGATCCGCAAGCAGATTATACTCTTTTAAGTATGAAGATCCCCAATGTCCCCCTGTATCTGTCTGCCTTATCAGTGCATATCCCTAACTGAGGGATAGTACGGCCATTAGGAATGGGCCACCTAAATGACTTATAGGCCAGATTGTCATAGTCGGATTTAAAGCCAGGAAAGCTATTCCAAGCTGTAGAGCTCTTCACTGAGGATGGCTCCTGATAAATCTCATATTTCAAGTGCCATTTCATCTTTCTGGTCACTGATTTATGCTACTGAGCTCAGGTTTCTGTGCTGGGTAAGGAAGTGTGGTGGGAGATAGGATTGGAAAAGGAGGATTGCTGTGGGCAACAGGGGGTCAGTAAAGCATTCTGACCAGCGGGAATACTGTATGGGATTAGAGTGTTCCTTTACCCTGACATTAGAGAGGAACAGAACCAGGGCGAGGCTGCACGTGGGCAGTCTGGAAAGGAGGTTTTTTTGCTTTCATTCAGAATGCCGTGATGGAGGTTTAGACGGGAAAGAGGCGGTGGAAATATGAAGCATGGGACAGATAGAAGGGAAAATAAGAATAAAAACTTTAAGAAAATCAGGAGGGAAGAACGAGTGATTTACGGTGGAGGAGGAAGGTAACTGGGTGGAGATTGAAGGGTGGAAATGATTTTATTTTTAGGTGTGCCCAGTTTGAACCCCTGAAGGAATCTTCTGGTGAGAGGTGGTCGTGAATAGACACCCAGAACTAAAATTCACGGTGGGCCTCAGTGCTGAAGATGTGAAGGAAGGAGACGGTAGCTACGAACGTGACCTCAAAGAGCAGCAGTAGGGAAAACGACTTGTACCGTTTGTTCACCGGAATGACTCAGGCCCCAAGCCTCCCTAAATTTCTGGTCAGGAATTACACATATTGATGGCTCACACAACCCATAGTTAGTTTATTTAAAAACTCCGAGCATATTAAAAAATAAGTATATAATTTCTGTTGCAGGTTATAAAGCTAATTTTGGAAATACGGCACTGAAAATATCACATACTCAAACTTTAGTGTGTGTGAAAATAAACAAACACTACCCACAGGAGAACAAGCAAAGGCCATTTTTTCCAAGCTTTTTATAGCCAGGGACTTAACCATGATCCCTTGCAGTTGGCAGAGAATCAAATTTGGGAAGGAAAGTGTAAAAGCTTTGGAGTGGGAAAAACGAAAGCCTTCTGTGTGCCCTGATGGAGGCTTTGGGCGCGGGGAAGCTGGCGGCAGGCTCATCAGAACCAGATCATTCTCTGGGATTTGTTAGGGGAGCCGATGTGGCCGTCCCTGGTTATTCTGAAGTTGGACACAGGCATAGAAATGAGGAAAGCGGGCAGTTCCTGCTGATCAGGACCTGGCTGATGTGGGCCGGCTGCTGCAGGTTGTGAGTTAAACGGACTTTTATTTTTTCCAGTTAGTTAATGATTTACTTTTAACAAGTTAATAGTCTATCTTTCATAATGATCAGTGTAGATGCATGCATACCGCATGTTCTTTTTTTCATTTTTTAAGAAAATTATGGTTCAAGTACAGTTTTCTGTCTTTTACGCCCATCCCAGCCTTCCCCCCCAATCCAGTGCTCCCCACGTCCCTCCCATTTCCACCCTCCCTTAGTTGTTGTCCATGTGCCCTTTACACTTGTTCCTGTGAGTCCTTCCCCTTTCCCCTGAAATTCCCTCCCCTCTCCCCTCTGGTTCCTGTCAGCCTGTTCTGTATTTCAGTATCTTTGGTTGTATTTTGCTTGCTTGTTTGTTTTGTTGTTTAGGTTCCTGTTAAAGGTGAGATCATATGGTATTTGTCTTTCACCGCCTGGCTATTTCACTCCACATAATGCTTTCCAGTTCCAGCCATGCTGTTAGACTTTTCTTTTTATATATGGCCTCACGATTGTCCATTGGCGTACTCGGTCTTTCATGTGGAAACGCGTTCAGCTTTTAAAATTTCATTATCTTCACACTTGTCTGACCCTCTTGGCCACGACTGTCCCAGCTCTTTTTTAATTTTAATTTTATTGTATCATTTTTTATTTTCAATTACAGTTGACATACATTATGATGTTAGCTTCAGGTATATAGCCAAGTGAGTGGACATTATATAAATTACTAAGTTACGTAATAACAAAAAATGTCATATCTATCTGACACCATACATAGTTATTAGAATATTATTGACTATATTCCCTATGCCGCCCTTTACATCCCGTGACTATCCTCTAACTACTAATCTGTACTTCTTAATCTCTTCACATTTTCACCCAACCTCCCATCCCCCAAATCCCTCTCCCATCCGGCCACCATCAAAACCTTCTCTGTATCTATGAGTCTGCTCTGCCTATTCATTTATTTTTTTAATTTAATTGTTGATAAATACATATTTATTGCCATTTTATCATCTTTTTAGCTACTCAAATGTGGCTTTCTAAGGTGTATGTTTGGATTGGTTTTTCCAGCTAATCCCATGTCCTTTTGTATTAAATCTTTTAAAGCTCTATTGTAAAAAAACAAACAAAACACCTTCATACCATAAGAAGTTAAAACCATACAGAGGGTATAAAATAAAAAGACAATTCCTTTTCCCTTTCCCAAGTTCCTCCCATCAGAGTTAACCACTATTAATAGGTTCTTACACATCTGTTAGAAATGATCTATGCATATGTAAACACGGAAATTACATGGCTACAGTTCATATTTACCTTCTCTTTTTAAACTTTTTACACAAATGGGATTGGGCTATAAGAACCCTTTACAAAATATATTTCATTGATTGCGCTATTACAGTTGTCCCAATTTTCCCCCTTTACCCCCTCTGCCTGGTACCCACCTTCCCTCCAGCAATCGCCCCCCTCAGTTCGTGTCCATGGGTCCTGCGTATAAGTTCTCCAGCTACTCCACTTCCTACACTGTTCTTAACAACCCCTGTCTATTCCGTACCTGTCAATTTGTACTTAATCCCAGCACCTTTTCCCCTAGTCTCCCCCTTTCCCCTCCCAAATGATAACCCTCCAACTAATCTCCATATCTATGATTCTGGTTCTGTTATGCTTGTTTGTGTAGTTTTTTTAGATTTAACTGTTAACAGTTATGAATTTATTGCCATTTTAATGTTTATAGTTTTGCTCTTCTATTTCTTAAATAAGTTCTTTTAACATTTATATAGTAAGGGCTTGGTGATGATTAACTCCTTAGCTTTACCTTGTCTGGGAAGCATATTATCTGTCCTTCAATTCTGAATTATATCTTTGCTGGATAGAGTAATCTAGGTTGTAGGTCCTTGCTTTTCATCATTTTGAATACTTCTTGTCAGTCCTTTCTAGCCTCAAAGTTTCTTTTAAGGTATCAGTTGATAGTCTTATTAAAACTCCTATGTAGGTAATTGTCTACTTTTCTCTTGCTGCTTTAAAGATTCTCTCTTTACATTTACCCTTTGGCATTTAATTATGATGTGTCTTAGTGTGGTCCTTTTTGTGTCCATTTTGTTTGGGACTCTCTGTGCTTCCTGGACTTATATATCTATTTCCTTCATCAAATTAGGGAAGTTTTCTTTCATTATTTTTTCAAATAAGTTTTTAATGTCTTCCTCTTTCTCTTCTCCTTCCAGAACCCCTATGATTTGGATGTTGGTACCTTTGAAGATATCCCAAAGGCTCCTTATACTATTTTTGTTTTTCTGGATTCTTTTTTTCTTCTTGCTCTTCTGATTAAATTTTTTTTCTTTTTTATGTTACAAATCATTGATTTGACTTTTAGTTTCATCCCTTTCACTATTGGTTCCCTGTAAAATTTTTCATTATTTCACTTAGCATAACCTTCATTTCTGCCTAGGTCTTTTTATGCTGTTTAAGTACCCAGTGAGTTCCTGGAGCATCCTAATAACCAGTGTTTTGAACTCTGTGTCTGGTAGATTGCTTACTTCTATTTTGCTTAGTTCTTTTTTCTGGAGTTTTGTTCTGTTCTTTCATTTGGGCCATATTTCTTTGTCTCCTCATTTTGGCAGCCTCCCTGTGTTTGTTTCTGTGTGTTTGGTAGAGCTGCTTTGACTCCCATCTTAGTGATGTGGCCTGTCTAGATGAATGTGGCTTCTTTAATTCCTTGGTTGTTGGACTTTCATACAGCTCAGTTTTCTGACAGTTCAGGGTGATATTTTTTTGTAGTCTAGTTATAATTTTTGCTGTGGTTACACCAAGAACCTTTTTTTTTGCAAGCTGCTTTTTGTGGTCATCTTTGGAGAACTTTATATTAGTACAAGTCAATCTATCTTGTTCTTAAATTTTAAATCATTGATAGATGTTCTTAAATTGTTCAAACAGAAAGAGTGCCCCAAATTTTCCCCTCATCCAGTGTTTGAGTGTACTTTGTTCTTTCCACTTTTATTGACATTTTCCAAATTTAAACCAGGATGATAGGTATGTTAACTTAAATTTAGTTTACTGTCAGTGAGATCAAATTTAGTTCACAGTCAGTGAGATCAAGAATCTTTTCATTTGATTTATTAATAAGTTTTATGTCCACCTTTCCATTAGATCAGTTCCTTGTTGCTTTATAAGAACTTCTTTATGTTAAAGAAATCAGGCCTTCTTTTTAAATCATCTTTCACTTTATTTATGATCTTACTTTTTGTCTTAAAGATGTTTTAATTTTAACTTTAAATTTATGAGTTTGTTTTTCTCATTGATCTGAATTGTATATCTTCAATCGAAAGACCTTCTTTTTTGCTTTTTAAAAAAATTTTGTTTGGTAGCAAAATTACATGGGATGTAGTTGGAAGAAAGCGAAGTGTCTGGTATTTCTCTCTGAATTGGTGGACTCTGCTATCTCATAAAAGTTAGTGCAAGCTTGGGGGTTAGAAACCCTGAGAATCTCCTAATGATGAGAAGAAATAGAAAGGAAAACAGAGTTGTTATTCAGCCTCTGAAAGAAAAGCCTTCTCAGTCAGTTTGTTAACTGCCCCATTTTTTCCTTCTGGAAATAGTATTTGGTGGTTTACACCCAATCCTGGCATTAGTTCCTATAGCTAAGAAGCACGAATGACAAGACAATATAAGCAAGGCATGGGATCACAGATAAAATGGCCATCCTTGGCGGCACAGCTCATCCCTGGACATCACATCCAGAAATACTATAGCTTCCTGATTGCCCCAGATGTATTAGAAGGATATGAGGGGACAAGGATAGAGTAGTCTAATGAGTTGAGAATTGCAGATGGGGACTTAAGAAGTAGAAAAGATGCTGTTGGATTTGGTCCATCCCTTTGATAGGTCTTATTCCTTATCAGAAGGACAGGCAGTGTCTGCTATAGCTATTGTTGCCCAAACCAGTGGGACCCCAAGCCTCCTCTATGTTCTACCCACTCTTTGTTTGCTATTTGGGGTTTGTAGCTAGACCTGGTTAGAAACAGCAGGAAGGAGGTTGAGTTTTTCAGGTTCCTCTTTAGCTCTGTACTCTGCTGCACAATAACCAATATCGGAAGAATACTCACTTTTTTTACTCTGAGGCCCATTTCCCCATGTTCTCCTGTTCTGAGAACCACTGTTGCCCTATCCAGTAATTTAGGGCAATAACAATATGGCGATCCCTTTGTAAAATAGCATTTCAGCATAATAGAGTGAAGAGGCAGGTCTTCCATCCTCCCTGCTGAAGATGGCCTGGCTCGGTATCTTTGGTCTTACTGTCTGCCTAGTGGACATCCGAGGGCTCAGCTCTCTACATCCTGCATCTCTTATCTCTTCATCCTGGCTGCAGGCGGAGGCTCTGGAGGCTGAGTCATAACTCCCAGCAATCTAGGCAATCCCAAAAGGTTTTATGTTCCTTTTATCGAACGTCATAGGAAGAAGAATGAAGAAATACTGAGTTTGAGTCTAGCCTCTTTGAATGCAAGGGATACCCTGAATTTGTACTCCTAACAAGCATCCCATCTAGTGTGTAGGCAAACCCTTTGGGGTATGAAGGGTACCACTTCCACAGGGATTGCACTTTGATGTGGAAAACTCAAGATATGCCCTAACCATTTCTTGTCTGTGATTGTGACCACTAGATTGACCATTCTGGAGAAACCATGATTGAGTCTAGAGAAGCCTACTAAGAAAGAATTCTATTCTACCTTTTATCAAACAGAAGCCTACACTCGGGATTTTTTCTAAAACCATCATGTTGAGATGTAAAACCAAGAGACATTTCATGGGCCAATATTTATGTACAAGTAATTACCATAAGGAAGAAAAAGCACAGCTAGAGGCTTCAGTACTCTGTTGGTTCATTCGTACAATAGGTATTTAGCCCTTTCTACATGTTGAGGACTATGGAGTTGGGAATGTGTCTAGGATAATAGTAACTATAGCTAATAATTATTGAGTTCTCTACTACCAATGAAGAATTGTGTTAAGTCCTTCACATGGATTATCTCATAAAATGCTCACATCAGCCTGGTAATTAGGTGTTGTTTTTTTTAATCTTTACATGATGATAAGGAGAGTGAGGTTTAGGGAGGTTAAACCACTTGCCCAGCAGCACATTGCTAATAAAGATCAAAGCTGGAATACAAACCCAGTGTACTTTCTGCTTTTTGTTTACTATTGTTTCCATATGAGGCAGAACAAGTCTCTGCCTTCTCAAAACTAATAGTCTAAATTAGAACACACACTTCTTCAGACAGGTTCTTAATTTGTCTCTGGAAAGATGTGGAGAGTCCACCAGAGGAGGCTTCCCACCTTTCAGCAGGATTTAGGCTAGCCATATGTACTCAGTTGATGGAAGTTGCTTAATGACATGGATGCCCTTGATTTTGTCTGATCTCATTCATTTCCCCCATCTCCTATGTCTTTCTCCTGGCACACTTTGCCTTGTCCTTCTGCTGCCTTCTTTCTTCTGAGTGTCCTCCCCTCCATACCTGTTCATTTCTCTCTTCCATTTAGACAATTCCTGGACTCCCTAAATGCCACTTTAGAAAGACAACATGGACGGAAGAGAAAATTTCACTGCTCGTGAAATGAGCTATTGATGGATGGCTTCAGTAAGCCTAGGGGTCCTTCTTTAGCATTCTCTGGCATTTAAGGGACTCAGGATTTCAAAAGCACATCCACAGGAGTCTGCTGTCGCTAATCTCATTTTTTTCCATGATTAACAACCCAGTTCATTATGTTTTCAGCTCACATTAATCTTCTCTTCTGTGAGTTCGGTGACATTTGGAGTCATTTCCCTCTGTATTTATCCATCTGGGATCTTTAGAAAAGATAAGTGTGCAGAGAGTCATTTTTTGCTCGTGCTGAAACTCTGTAAGAGGGCTGAAGGTTTGGTCCTCACTGCTGTAAGAGGGCTAAAGGTTTCTCCAGTCCTGAGAGAGAAACCTCTGAAGTCAGGCATGGATCCCCTACACAAGGCAGAGAGCCCCGTCCATGGAGCTCCATGGGGAGTCTCCATTTGGGATTGAGCTGCAACATAACTGCATCAGAACTCACAATAAGCAATGCTCCCTGGATCCTGACTGTCCTCCTGGAACAGATGGATTGGGGCAGAGCTGTGGAGGTAGCAGAAACAGTTGCGAGATTAATGAGTCAGAACAAAGTTTCTGGCCTGAGTCCTTTCTTTACCACTTATATGCTATTTGACCTTGGATAAGTCACATAATCTCTCCCAGATCCACTTGCCTCCTCTGCAAACTGGCTGCAAAGATGTGTCTCCTCTTTACATGAGAGGGTTTTGAAGGTTAACTTATATTCTCCTCTCATTTTTGAGTAAGTTCATAACCTTGCTCATATTACTTGATTTTTTTCAATTTCTGAGACCCCTTTAAACACTAATAATATAAGGGTGGGGCAAAAGTAGGTTTATAGTTGTTCTTATGGAAAATAATACAATAAATAATAAATAATAATGTAATAATAAGCTCTTTTGCATACTCTGAACTATAAACTTACTTTTGCCCCACACTGTATTTATGACTGGAAAGAAATAATAGGCTGTTGGGAAAATCTTAAAGGCTATTATTTCTTATTTCCCATCTTATATTTTTAAAAGTCTTGGAGAGGCTCTGGCTGGGCAGCTCAGTTGGTGAAATCATCATGTCAATACACCAAGGATGCAGGTTTGATCTCTGGTGAGGGCACATACAAGAAGTAACCAATGAATGAATAAATAAGTGGAACAACAGATCTTTCTCTCTCCCTCTCTCCCTCTCTCTCCCTCTCTCTCTCTCTCTCCCTCTCTCTCCCTCTCTCTCTCCCTCTCTCTCTGTAAAAATTAATTTTAAAAAATTAAAGGCTTGGATGTATGTGTCATGTTTAAAGATCTATTGGGGTGGGAATATGTTGTTTAGAAAACAGAGAGAGAATCCTTTGGAAATTCAGTTAAGGGCATCCTCCCAGGTACGATGTAATCTCAGGAGGTTACAGGGGAGGCAACTCTTTTGGAGATTCTGGGCCGACAGCCCCTAGCAACATTTTGTTGTGAAGATTGGAGTGCGCTCATTCATTTCAAGTGAGAAAAAATATGCAAAATTGGAATGTCAGAAGCCATGACAGATATTACTACCTCTAATCATTACCTGTGAAATATCATTGTTATTTTTCCTTGCAGAAATGCAGGGAATTATTTTAAAATGCAGGGCTAACTCACATTAATGCATGGAACTGTAGGGATAAAAGTGTAATTAAAATGTATGGCTGTAGAAGTCAGAATGGGTTCAGGAGAAGAACCAGTAGAGATGAGAGAAATCTGGACTGTTTGCTCTTATTCTGTATAGCTAAAAACAAGGCAACATAATTCAGATATGTTTTCATTTATTGCCAGTTTTCTCCCCCAGCAACTGGGATTTGAACTGGAGATTCCCATTACGCAAATAAGTCCCAGTGGTGTTCATGGAAATTACCTGCATAACCAACTCTCCTGCCCACATAGAATGCCAGGTGCCTGAGAATACTTTTAATTGCAATGTGCTTCCCTTTGCAAATGAGCTAATGGCATCTGCTTCCCTTTCCTTTAGGTATCCAAGCAAGGACTGGAATAATGAAGAGACACATGTGTTAGTGGCAGCCTTTTGAACCACGCAAGAAGGGAATCAGTGGTGTGGACAGGGCTGGAACCATTGCCACGCTTGTTTGTTGGAGTAAATGAGGAATGGGCCTGTGATTATGCTGACATTCCAGCATGAATCTGGTAGACCTGTGGTTGACCCGTTCCCTCTCCATGTGTCTCCTCCTCCAAAGTTTTGTTCTTATGATACTGTGCTTTCATTCTGCCAGTATGTGTCCCAAGGGCTGCCTTTGTTCTTCCTCTGGGGGCTTAAATGTCACCTGCAGCAATGCAAATCTCAAGGAAATACCTAGAGATCTTCCCCCTGAAACAGCCTTATTGTATCTGGACTCCAATCAGATCACATCAATTCCCAATGAGATTTTTAAGGACCTCCATCAACTGAGAGTTCTCAACCTGTCCAAAAATGGCATTGAGTTTATCGATGAGCATGCCTTCAAAGGAGTAGCTGAAACTTTGCAGACTCTGGACCTGTCTGACAACCGGATTCAAAGTGTGCACAAAAACGCCTTCAATAACCTGAAGGCCAGGGCCAGAATCGCCAACAACCCCTGGCACTGCGACTGTACTCTACAGCAAGTTCTGCGGAGCATGGCGTCCAATCACGACACAGCCCACAACGTGATCTGTAAGACTTCCGTGTTGGATGAGCACGCGGGGAGACCATTTCTCAATGCTGCCAATGACGCCGACCTTTGTAACCTCCCTAAAAAAACTACCGACTACGCCATGCTGGTCACTATGTTCGGCTGGTTCACCATGGTGATCTCATATGTGGTATATTATGTGAGGCAAAACCAGGAGGATGCCCGCAGACACCTCGAATACTTGAAATCCCTACCAAGCAGGCAAAAGAAAGCAGATGAACCCGACGACATTAGCACTGTGGTATAGTGTCCAAACCGACCGACATTGAGAAAGAAATTTGTGTGCAATTGCAGTAGAATAAGTGGTTTACTTCTCTCATCAGTTGTAAACATTTCAAACTTTGTATATCAGTTTCTTTTGAATTATGCCACTGTTGACCTTTTAACAGACATGACAACATAACAAATGATTTTAGTTTAGGTGATCCACCCCCCCCCACCCCGGTGATATATCCCCGAGTCAGCTACTATCTGAACATTATTTAGCTCCATCTCACTATTTAATAATGAAATTTATTTTTTTAATTTAAAACCAAATAAAAGCTTAACTTTGAACCATGGAAAACAGAGTGACTTATTGGTCAAGAAAACAGTATAGTTATTCCATTTGTACAGGAAAGGGAAACAAACAACCTTGGTGAAACTAAAGAGCTATCAGAGTGAAAGATGTGTTATTAAACCCTACTGTACACTGGGGAGACATAGCTGAATTATTTACCAAGTAAAGGACCTGTCAGTACTTCAGAATACCGAGCCTTGGTGAATCCAGGTGATAGATAGCACACAGTGCGGTATCCCGCAGAGGCTTGGTCAAGTGGGATGCCTCTAAGTGTTTGTTATCCAAAAGCTGGTGTGTATAGCAGTAAGAAGACACCACTACTTTTTTCTAGAAACACAGAAAAGAAAAAGGCTACCCATATTCTGTTTCCAACATTACCTTCTAGTGGACAGGGGTGTGTGACCGAGATAGAAATAGCAAAGCTAAAAGGGAAGGTCCTAACAGTCACATAGCGTCAGCTGTGTGCAAGCACTGTGCAAGTCATTTATATACCAGTATGTCTGTAAGCCCGCACTGTGACAGGAAAAGTGACAACTGTACCCCATTTGCATAAGAGGAAACTGCGGGTGAAACAGGTTCAACAACCTGCCAGGTAGAAAGCATCAGAACTTACCCAAGTCTTCCTCTCTCTGAAGAGTGAGATCTTCTTATGTTCCTGCTGGGTTGGCTTAAAGAGGTATATCTGCATATTTAAAAAATGCACCCATATTAAGTGTACAGTTGAATAAGTTTTAACAAATGTATACACCTCAAGATATTATGTCCCTGATATTGTTCAGAAAATAGAGGGAAGCTCATCTAGTTCTTAAAGTAGGGAATTGTAGGGGGTGGGGGGGGACATGCAGGTGTCATTACAGGTAATTCTTGAAATTTGGGTGGGATCTCATCCGATGGTGATGTAGCCAAGGAAGGCAGAGGAAGCAGAGGGAGCAAAGGGATAAAAGTGTAGGGAGGTATTTGGGAAGAAGGAGTTTATGCGCAGGTGACGTGAGAGACAAATTGGAGCCATACCATGGGGATCTCGGTTCCAAACTCGGGGTAAGATGGCATTTATGCCACTGATGGCATTTATGGAACACTTACTATGCCCCAAGTACTTTTTTGAGATTGCCTTCATCCTCACAATTACCTTTGGAGATAGTCTTTAGTGAATGAGTAATCAGAGACACAGGAATTTAAGTAATGAATTCAGGACCCTAGCACTTACAATACACAAAGCAGATAAGGGAACCATATCGGCCAACTCCAGAACCTATAGTCTTCTGAACCACTGAACTATGTTACTTCACAGTAATAGACTTTGCTACAGAAAGTTGCTGGTTTCCCAGACCTAGAGGTTTTCAGACTCCTAAGTGATGGTTGCATTCAAAAACAACAGGATAAATAGCTCTTTGTGAGCTTAAGTAGGAAGGAGGTATCCTTTGCCATTTTGACCCACCTCGCCATCTGCAGTCCATATTAGGTTACCTTTGGGCGTCCAGGAATCACATTTCTGCCCTTAGAAGGCACTACGGTTTTTAAACACACCATTTGTTTCTAAAAGGATTACCAGCATGGACCATGAGGGTCAGCCAACCCAAGACCTGTTAGGGCATTCAGAGCATTGTGGCCAGGCTACACTGGTGCTCACACCCTAAGGCACAGGCTTTTCATGCCCACCCTAGTTTTTCTACAAAGCGTACAGCTTACTCTGAAGGCTGCGATGTGAAATTCAGGGTATGGGCCCCAGAACTACTGCATTCCAGTGAGAAGAAAGCTGGACTGTCTGCTTTTGCTAACCGGATTTGCAGGCCTACAGATGAAGCTGGAGCTTTGCTGAAGATTTAACGCCCCCTGGAGGACATTATTATAATAGATCTCTGTAAGTACTGCCGTAAAAAGATGCCTACCCGAATACAGCCCCCACTCTTTTCCCCCTAAAGAATAGGAAAATCAAGCCTTTGCTAAAATAACCCTTTAAATTTTAAAATAAATTGTATCTATTTGAGTGTGTGAGTCACATTCATATTAGAAAAGCTTTCACAGATTGCATAATCCATTCCAGGTTGCTCCTCTAAATTTTTTACTAATAAGAAGAGCTTATCTTGCTAATGACCAATTACTCAAGTGTAAGCATTATATATAGGAAAAATCTCTGAGGAGTGTTATAGTATAGTCGTATTCTTGCTCAGATACAGCGCAGTTAAATTCCGATGTTTTAGTTTGTCATTCTCTGCATACGTAGAGTTAAGAGGAGCCTTCTAGGTTAAAAATTATCCCCTTGCTTGATTTTTACATATAGATTTTTAGTCAATGCTGCCATAAATGCAAGTGCTTTTTTAAAAAATAATAAGATTCATTTCACTGTTTAATAAAATGTGCGTTTTAATTTAAAACCAATGGAGGAAAAAATTCTTTATTTCTTGAATAACTGATGGACTACCAGACTCCTTCATGGCCACACTGAAGGGAAATGCTCTTCCCCTCAGTTTGTAAGGACACTGCACCCCAGTGGGCCAGCAGCTCAGGATGCCGACGAGTGGGGACAGTTTACGGAGGTTCACGGCTGTGCAGAAAAAGGCCCCATGTGGATGTTCTGGTTTTGATCCCAACACACTTCTTAATTTTTCAACCCTTTGCAGGTGTTTGTGTACATAGACAGCTACCTACTTTAGGACTGCGAGATTTTCAAAATTAACTCTAATCTCATTATCTAAGGCACATACCTTCTTTTTAAATATTTTAAGTAGCAGTTTCTTTGCTCAGCCTTCTCCTTTCATATCACCGCCTCAACCTTTTAAATTGAAAAATACCTGGGGATTTCAATCTAATCACTGACAATGTGCTAATCTCTGAAGCAAGGGAAATCATAAAATATGCCAACCCAACTGGAACATTTTAAAGAAAGGAATACAAAGTTATGTAATGGAAGATTTAACTTTCAAGAACACGCTGGCAAAGTGTAACGCACTGATACACAAATTCTGCCAGGTACACGCTGTTCTTCTTCAGGTCCTCCTCTGATTACCCACAGTAATTCTTGTTCTGACATCAACAAGCATAAGTCAGTCTGGGATGAGAGTAGATTTTCCTTACTAGCTCAAGACTTTCAATTCATACGGTAGGCTCTCTCATGTATCTGGCAGTTAGAGAAAGAAAAAGTATGCTTAGCTAAATGTTCAGGGTACCAGAGATAGGCAAAGTCCTGACATTTCAGGCCTGGAAGAATCCTGGAGATAATCTCACCCACTGATTTTACAGGTGTTGACACTGAAACCCTTACAGGCTTGGGGACTGACACTCCTGACTCCATGATCCCCCAGCCAGTGTCTCTCTTAATAAACTCTTTCCCGTCTTCAAAGAAACAGATCTGCATCATAATATGCACCAGGAAAATGCCACTGGCTATTGGCAGTCATTTTTTTTTGCGGATTCAGAAGACATTGAATGTTCCTACATTGTCACAGAGTTGTAATAAAGAATATCCATGGTTGTTAAAAGCTTCTTATTTCTTCCAGATATAATGAGAGAATCTGTTTCCCTCTCACAAATAGCCCCAGATAACATGCCCAGCGCTGTCCGTGAGCTGGTTTTCCAGGGGAGATGTGGAGAAAAATAATCTTGATGCCACTTCTGAAGAAGTAAGCATTGATTAGCATCTGTTACCTTGAGTAGCAACATAAACCCTGAGTGGCCAAGTGCAGCGCTGCTGGCAGGTGGGGAGCGAGTGCCCTGAAACAAGCTTCTTCTCCATTTCCAGAGCTCTTGTCACCCTGGCTTCCCAAAGCAGTTATCATTGATTCATCTGGTTGGCTGGGTCTGACCCGGACAAAGCAAATCAGAGGCAAACTGATGTACAACACATTTGAAAGTGCCCTCCTCAGCCCTCTCCCAAAGCCAGATAGGTGAATCAGAATTTAAGGAAAAGGAAGATCTAAATTCCTCATGCCCTATTTGCCCACACTTGCTACACAGATGGTCACAAATGCACCAAATGATTCAGTAGGTCGCAGAGACAGAGCAGGGGCGATTTCTCAAGGTCCAAGACCTCTTCCTTTCAGCCCAGGGAATGACAGGTGACAGCAAAAGGAAATCCACTTGTATTGTGGCTCTAGCTCCGGCAACATTGAAAGAACCAGAGCTAGTGCGAATCATTTAAGAGTGTGTGTGTGTGTGTGTGTGTCCATGTGCACCTGGGACTGACATGGAGAATTGGATCCTGAGAGCATGAGGAAAGGAGATAGTAAGAACACTGAAAAAAAATCTGCTTGTCAGTAGTTTGGTTTAGGGAGGACCCGGTTTCAAGTTCCTGGGGAAATTACTGATGTACTTTCAAGGCTGTCTCCAAGTTCATTGAAAACATTTATGCCTCTTACTAACCGCAACTGAGTTGATCAAGTTTGTGAACTATGCTCCTTCTTTGGCTAAATGTTCCAAATGTTGCTCATTATTTTAAAAAGGAACCAACGGATTTACTTTCTTTGCCTGTGAATGCATGAGCATCCAACTGGCAAAAGTTTTCAAATTTGACCTTAAAAGTGAGGCTGCAAAAGGATATATTGTGAGTCTTTCTGGGACCAACATTCTATTTTTTGTTCCAATAGTTCATTTATATTTTATTCTCAGAGAAGTGTTTATAAAATAGAAGGCCATCTGAAATCTGCCTGTTGGTCTTAAGATTAACAAGCCAGCTGTTGAGCTAATAGCATTGCTTACTGAATATTTTTTTTAAAAAATCACCCATAGGAAGTAGAATGGGGCTATTCCAGCTTCCTTAGGGTCGCCACATTTCTTCAGTAGGAAAAATGTATGTGAGATGCTGGTTCACTCTCCAAGTCTTTCATCCTCACACCCTTGCCAATTCCCTGTCTCTGAGGAGGCCGCTGCAGTAACAAGAGGAGAATGTGAAATGAGAAAGGAAACACAAAAACTTGGGAAAGTGCTACCTAGAAGCAAGGCATTAGGGGAACGAACAGGACTGACTTACACTGGCACTTTCTGCCCTTCACCACTGACAAGACTTATCTTCACACTGACACATGAACTGAAGCAGTCCTGTGTATGAGTCACAGATAAAGAACCCTTTACAAACCAAAGGATTTTCTGTCAAATAATTTCACCTCTCCCTATCCAAAGTTGTCATTACTTGGCACAGTGTTCCTTCCAACTGTTCCCACCTTCCCTGGTTCTCACAAAAGTCCTGCCAAGTAGGCCTCCTCATGGTTCCCATTTTACAGATGAGAAGACTAAGACCCAAAAGATATTCTGCCCAAGATGACACAGCTGATGTGCAATAGTGGAGCCAGATCCTGTTACCTGCAAAGTCATTTTTTTCCACCTAAGCCACACTTCCTAGTTATGCATCATCCTTTAGTCTTGTGAAGTCTCATTTTAGGCCTATGATAATAAATGCAAGAGGATAGGGCAAGACATTTTTCTTAATTTGCTCAACAGAGAAATGAGGTTCAAAAGGAAAAAGCGATAGCTTACTCAGCCAGTTAGCAGAGCCTGGTATTTGGAGACCACAGTGGTTCATCCTCTCATCACATCCACCACTCTGTGCCCAGCCCTGAAATCCCACATGTACAGCCAGTAAACCATGCTCTGGGAAGGGGCAGACATGAAGAGAGCTCTCCATCAAGGAAGCGGTGCCCCTTGGTTCCTCTGTTGGTCCTGGGATGGTGGCGAGGGTGGTGTCAAATACACTGCTTTGTGGTAGCCCCATCTACCCTAACTCCCACAATTGCGTGTCCACCAGCCAAATTTCAGTTGGTACCCCCACATGCAGTTGCATGAGGATTTTCTCTGGCCAGCACAGCACACTTTGCCACTTACAAAGAAAGCTGAGGATGCTAGGAAGTTGCCACCCTCTGGGAGTAGCCCTCAAGTGATGACTACTGGAGACTTGGTGTGTAATCGCCCTGTTCCTCTGCTCTCCGAAGCATGTATCCTACTCTGTGTTACAGAGTTTCACCAGCGTGATGAAGCTCCCTTGCCTATCCCGGTAACAGGCTTGGTGGGGCACTATTTTGGGGGTCTTTTCTTTCTTGTCTCATTTCCACATTAACCTATTAGTGTCTCCTTTACCTCCCAAATAAACTCTTTACACTCTAAATGCTTGTCTCAATGTTTGTTAATTGGAAGAACCCAAACTACGATATCTGAGGATACCCTATATCAATGCTCTCCATGCCTGGCTAATGATCTGATAGCCTGAGACAGCTTTTGAAAGGCAAGTACCTATACCTTACCCAGGCCTACTGAACTGGAGCCCCTGGAGGCTGGGCTCAGGCCTCTGCCTGTTCTGTTGGCTCCTCCCTTCCATGGAGATCTAGGGTGATCAGTCAGTGATCTGATCAGTCAGTGACCACTGACCAGTAGGCTATCCTGTACTGAGAATTTCTCCTCAAACATGGTACTTGATGAAACTTAGCTACCTTAAAAAAATAAACCGCTATTTCATCATGAAGAGTGAGTGTTATGTGAACCCAAAATAAAGTTTCTCTTTTGCCTCGCATGCCAGGACGTGAAGAGAAAACAAAACAGAAATCTGTGCTTCTAATTTAGTAACTTTATATCATCTCATAGTCTGTTGAGCTACAGTGTAGTTTCTCCTACTTTTTGTCTGCTGCAACATGGACGGCATCAGTTATTCTGATTTTTTAAATTTATTGTCTTTTTCTCTTTTATAAGTATGTCTTTAACACCCCTCAAACCCTTTGTGTAATGAGACAAAAATTTATGTTTATTTCCTGCCTTTTAGATTTTCCCCAAATGTATAGATTAATCCAGACCCATCTCCTGTTCTGTACTGCCTAAATTCTGACTTCTTATAATTTTTTCCACCTTGCTTCCATGTTCCAAAACAGTTTGATATCCTGTCATCCTTTTCTATGAAGCTACGTCTGAATCACCAAGATTTAGGATCAAATACAAGTTCAAGCCTCACAATCCCACAGCTCCCAATAGCTATCTGTCATGATTCCCCCACCCACTTTGTCAGGAAGGAGATAGAGGGTATGATAACATTATTTTCAGAATGAAGGAACTGAGATTCAGCAATGCTAAGAGACCCAGCCAAGGTGTCAACAGGTAAGCCAGTGAGTGAGCTGGGACTTGGAGGGTGCTGTTGACAACCGAGCTCTCTCGCTCTATCCACACTTCTCATCAATGAGTCATGAATGCCTTTGGAGAAGCTTCAGGGAACAGCAGAGAAAACAGTAACGATCCGGTTCAAGAGAACACTCCGTTCTGGGTGAAAAAAGTTTGCACTTATCTCTATTCCAAGTTGGCAGAGTATATTGTCATCATTCCTGATATTATAAGACAACAGCAATAGTTAATATTTTATTGTTTTCTTTTTCATTTACTCTTTCTAACTGATGCCACATGTTGTAAGCTGAATTGTGTCCCTCTCAAAAGTTATATGTTGAATTCCTAACACTGAATGTCTCAGAATGGGACTGTATTTAGAGAAAGAGCCTTTAAATGAGATAATTATATTAAAATGAACCCTGTAGAGTGGGCACAAATCCAATATGGCTGGTGTCCTTATAAGAAAAGAAGATTAGGACATAGGAGGGATGCATGTGTCAGGAAGAACACATAAGGACGCAACAAGAAGGTGCCATCTGTAAGGAGAGGCCTTGGAAGAAATCAAACCTGCTGACATCCTAATCTTAGACTTTCAGATCTATGAAAAAATAAATTCCTGTTGTTAAAGCCCCCCAAACCATGGTAGGGTTAACAAACTAATACATCACACGAACCCTTGATTTTCAGTGAGTATTTTGCAGGAAATACAATTAATGCCTTCACACATCTGGATTTTTCTGTATTCCCCTTAGTTTTTACAGACACTTTTGCTTTAGAAATGGATCTGCCTCTATCCTCCAGAAATGCCCCCATGCTGAAAAATAAGTGTAGTCATTCTGAGAAATGTGAGCATCCATGTAGATATATGAGAGCAAAAAGACAAAATGAATAAGTTAGAGGACTGCACTGGCTTCTTTTCCAGATTGGCCATAGGTGAGAAAGCATCTTAATTAAAAGAATGATAAAATTATCTGTGTGCCCCACATTTAATTACATCCAAATAACATCTGAAGTCCTACTCCGCCTCCTGTCCCGGCTTCATTAGGAATTTGCCTCAGAGCTAAAAATCCCAACAACTCCATTAAACCAATCGTCCTTAAGAGCAGGGGGGGTTACAATGGGAAGGGTTTTAATCAGTTCCTTTACAGCAGTTTTCACAGCAGCTTAGCTCCGTTTACAACGCCAATGATCAATTCTCTGATTAGGGGCTTTTAAAACACCAACCAGGGTGGTAAAGGATGGCTCTAGCCTCTCATTCTCACAGAGCAATAAAACATTGTAATTGGAACTGGCTCACCATTTGGTCAATGACACACTATCAGCAACTACAATTCAGCTACTTAAGACACTCAACAGACTTCTATGGGCCAGAAACTTAGAAGCCAGAGACAATGGGAAGCCTGTATAAGAAAACAGCAACACAATTGATGATAACCAAGTGCTGGATGCAACCTAGGTGCCCATCAGTAAATGAAAAGATAAAAAAACTATGGTACATTTACACAATGGAAATTCTACGCAGCAGAAAGAAAGGAGCTCCTGCCCTTTGCAACAGCATGGATGGAACTGGAGGGCATTATGCTAAGTGAAATAAGCCAGGCAGTAAGGGGCAAATACCATGTGAGGTGAGAACCTTTTACTGGAACCTAGTCAACAACAACAAAAAAGCAAGCAAAATATAACCAAAGACATTGAAATTAAGGACAATCTGACAGTAACCAGAGGGGAGGTGGGAGGGGATAATGGGGGGAAGGGTTTTCAGGAACAAGTACAAAGGACACATGGACAAAACCAAGGGGTGGGGTGGAAGCAAAGGAGGGAGGTGGGTTTGGCTGGGATTTGAAGGGGGAGTGGTTGGGGTAAAATGCAGACAACTTTAATTGAACAACAATAAAATAATTTTTTACAAACACAGCTTGATAGGTCACAGATTCAGCTAGTCTAAGTGATTCAAGTGTGTGAGGCCCAATTAGCCCTGTGTTTTAACTTGGCTTGTGGTATGGGAAGAAAGAGTACAGACTTGTTTTATTTTGCTTGCAAAATGAAAATAAATTCAATGTTTAAAAATCTGAGACTATAGAACCATGTAGAAAATGAGAATAATATCAAAGAACATGAAGAAGAAAGCACATATTACTCCCAGTTCCACTACTCAGAAATAACTACTCTTAATATTTTGAACTCTTTTCTGGGCCTCTCCCTGTGTATATTCATATATAAAATTTTATGTAAAAAAATGCAATGTGCATATTTTTCAAATACATTAGATGGCACCCTGTTTTACCCTCAATAATGTCCAGGCCAAACTCCTTAATGCTAACACAGCCTTTCCTGGTCAGTCTTGTTCAGTTTTCCAGAATGATCTCTTGCCTTGACCCTCCCCCCAACCCCAGGCCCACTAGGTTCCTGACTTTCCCATCTTGAACTCCTGGAAACTCATGGGAGAAGAATGGGATCAACTTTACATTTTGGGAGGCTAACTGGCAGCAGTAGTCAGAGAGAATTGTCAGAGGCGGGGGATGACTGAAGATATAGAGCCCAGGTATTTGCTGCACTAAAGTCAAGTGAAAAAAGCTAGTGGCCTGGGAAGGAACTGTGACAGTGGAGTCAGAGAGTGTGTGGGTCTGAGAGATGCTTGGGAGATGCAGTCAGGCATGCGGTAGATGCTGCCATCATTATAATCATCATCGTTGTCATCGTTACCATCAAGTTCATCATCATCATCATCATAGTTTTATTGTTGTGGTCATGTTCTGGCCCTAAAGTTAAATGGTTAGATGTGGAAATAATAGAATCAATCAAATACAGGGAACCAATGAGGCTTCATAAAACCAGCCTAATTATTCTAGCTAGACAACATGGTTTCACTGTCAGGTTTAACTGGAAGTAGCCAAAAATAGACATGATTTAAACTTCATCAGAGATTAAATGGTCTTAAATCTGGCTGTCAGAGAAGGATGAAGTTCATTTTATTTGAATGACCTCTTTTAATGAAGGCTTTAAATCAAAAACCGTACCCACTTGTCACCTTGTGGGGAAATGACTGAGCTCATGTTAATGCAGTTTATTAGATTTCTCGTCTAATCCTTGATCAGAGAGTCATAATCAGCTGGAATCTCTGTCCTTCTAGCTCCTCCCAGATCTCCATGCAACTCTTTCTTAGGTGGCCTGGGCCACCTCTGAGCTTTTGTTCAGGAGACTAGGATACAAGATGCTGGTACCTTGAGCTCACAAAAAGAGATGTTCTTTAAGAGTGGGTGGGAACAATTGGAATATTTTTTCCATGCCAATGAAGCCTCAGCTCATGCAATCTAAAAGGCCAGTTAAACTGTTATAAAGGGTTAAAGTTTGGCTACCAAAAAATAAAATGAAGTGCATCATTTTTAACAATCAATAAAACAAAATGCTTTCCAGGACCCTATTGTGTTGCAGAAATTTAACAAGTACCACAAAATAATTAAAATCATAATTTTTAGTTGATAACACTTGTTAAGCAATTACTGTGTTCCAGGTATCACCTCAGCACTTTTCACACCATTTTTCGTCATTCTTCACAGCAACTTTCGAAGATGGACACTAATATTATGTCTCACATTTTACAGAGGAGGGAACTAAAGCAGAGAGAGGTAATTAACTCACCTGAGGTCACACCTTGTCCAAGGTACAGCAGAGATTTCGGTGCCAGCAACCCAACTCCAGAGGCCACATCACCCAACCGCAGCTTCACAGCGCTTCTCCTTGCCAGGAAAACACAGGTCTACATGGTTCATCATCATAATGTGTAACCCTTGTGTAAATTCATTAAACCTGAGAACACCAGGCATCGCTGTCATCCTCATTCTGTAAGTAGGGAGCTCTACCAGAAACCTTTAGCCACTCCCCTCCTCAGCTCTGCCTGAGCTAGTGAGGCAGACAGAACAGGCACCGCGCCCCGATCTTCTGCTGCAGGAAGTTTTGTGCTGCATTTCCTATGTCAACCTCACACATCCCATCTCAGATCAGGCAGTCCCTTTCCAGGTTGACTACCACCTGTCATGGGGAAGCATCGCTGGGGACTTTGTAAATTAAGGGACATGAAACTTCATCAAAGTTATCACTTGTATGTCTTAACCAAGCTGCCATGACTTACTAGTTCTTATTTATTGTAAGTAATAAACTATACCATTTGATAACTACAGGAGTGTTTTGTTTTCACCTGTGCTGCATTACCTGCCAGGACTGAGATTCTATAGTCAAGGTCAAAGGTCTTGCTCAAAATGATAAACTACAGTGACCACATTTTGGGTACATGCTGGATCCTGATTGCTCTTCTCTATCACAGAGGGGGTGCGGTAGCCATTACATACACTCTTTTCTTTGGGGAAGAATGCAGTAAATTTTGTCTCTGATTTTTCCTAAACAACAGATATCTCTCAAACACAACTTTGTTTTTAATCTGATAAAAAATAAAAAATAAGAAAAATAGGCGCTGTCTACGGCCATACCACCCTGAACGCGCCCGATCTCGTCTGATCTCGGAAGCTAAGCAGGGTCGGGCCTGGTTAGTACTTGGATGGGAGAAAAATAGGCGCTGGCTGGTGTAGCTCAGTGGATTGAGCGCAGGCCTAGGAACCAAAAGATCGAGGTTCAATTCCCAGTCAGGGCATATGCCTAGGTTGCAGGCCAGTTCCCAGCAGGGGACTCACAAGAGGCAACCATACTGTGATATTTCTCTCCTTTTCTCCTTCCCTTCCCCTTTAAAGATATATAAATAAAAAAAATTTTAAATTAAAAAAAAAAGAAAAATAGCAGCTTTGGGAACAAAATAATCTCTTTATAATTTTATCTGCTCTTTCTTAGAGTTTTAGCCCTACCTGAATTAAACAACATTTTAAAATGGCTTTTCATGTATACAGTATAGGAATCAGAAGACCCCATGTGAAAAGCCAATAGGAGAAAAACAAATACCCCTGAAGAGACTGGACCATGACCCCATATCCTATGGCTTACAGCAGCTCCTCCTGTAAAGGAGTAACTGTGCCGGTTCAGGGTCTAGGACTTAAGACACATCAAATGCTTCCACTCACCCTCTTGTGCTCCTGCCATTCATCATGAGAAAAATGTATCTTAGGTAGATACTGGCCTGAGGAGAATAAGACACCCATGAAACAGACTGGACTTCCTGAAATAAATCCTGAACTTCCTGAAATAAATCACCCAGTAGTTTAAAGCAGAATCAGCCCTACTGACCTTCAGAGCCGTAAGCAAGAAAAATAAATGTTTCCTCATTGTCTTAGTCTGTATGGATTTCTATAACAAAAGTACCTCAGACTGAGTGGCTTAAACAACAAACAACAAACTCTCACAGTTCTGGAAGATGGGAAATCCAAGATCAAGATGCTAACAGATGCCACGTCTGGTGAGAGCCCACATGCTGGATCATAGTGGCCATCTTTTCATTGATCCTCACACGGCAGAGGGCAGTCAGTCTCGAGCTGTCTCAGGACCCTTGTGACAGCACTCAGCTCATTCATGAGGCCTTTGCCCTTACGGCCTCAACTAACCCTAATCGCCTCCCAAAGGCCCCACTTCCTAATGCCATCATATTGGGGGTTAGGATTTCAACATTCAGATATTAAGGGAACACAATTCAGTCCATAACATTTTTTAATCCTCACTTGAGGATAAGTTTATTGATTTTAGAGAGATAGGATGAAAGATGGTGAGAGAGAGAGAGAGAGAGAGATGTGAGAGAAAAACAACCATTGGTTGTCTCTGACCCACAAGGTAGGTGTGTGCCCTGACCGGGAGTCAAACACATAACCTTTTGGTGTATGGGATGATGTTCCATCCAACTGAACCGCTCAGCAAGGTAGTGATGAAACATAACATTTTTTAAACCATTGAGATGTTTAGGTTTCTTGTTATGAGGTATTATGGCAACAATAGCTGACTATTACAATCCATAAGAAATAACCATAAAAGTCCATCTAAAGCTATCTGGGCTGGTGTGGCTCNGAGAGAGAGAGAGAGAGAGATGTGAGAGAAAAACAACCATTGGTTGTCTCTGACCCACAAGGTAGGTGTGTGCCCTGACCGGGAGTCAAACACACAACCTTTTGGTGTATGGGATGATGTTCCATCCAACTGAACCGCTCAGCAAGGTAGTGATGAAACATAACATTTTTTAAACCATTAGATGTTTAGGTTTCTTGTTATGAGGTATTATGGCAACAATAGCTGACTATTACAATCCATAAGAAATAACCATAAAAGTCCATCTAAAGCTATCTGGGCTGGTGTGGCTCAGTGGATTGAGGACAGACCTGCAAACCAAAGGGTCACCAGTTCGATTCCCAGTCAGGGCACATGCCTATGTGGTGGGCCATGTTCCCAGTAGGAGGTACACAAGAGGCAACCACACATTGATGTTTCTCTCCCTCTCTTTCTTCTTCCCTTCCCCTCTCTATAAAATAAATAAATAAAATATTTTTAAAAAAAGTTCATCTAAAGCTAAGAGTATGAACAAAAGAGTTCAAGAATTTTGTGCACTGCTTTAATGGAATAGTCCCCAACATAAATGGGGAGAAAAAAGATTAATGTTACTTCATTCTATGCCTGGAGGACACCCTTTATTACAAGGGGATATATACTATGTATATAATATGCATAGAAACAATCCAAGTTCTTCCTTTGTAAGATTCTTTGGGTAAAAATATCAACATGAAATGTCACTGTATAGTGTGTTCAATCTAATTTTCACACACAAAGCAAACTACTGTAGTCGTAAATACCAGCAAATGTTTAGCTCCTTTCCAAAATCACCATACATAAGCTGATTAAAATCATTCCAAGTTATATGTCTACATTTTATCTAAACTATCGCCCTAGATTGCCCCAAAACTCAAAGGACACATAATCCATGGGGATGGAATATGTTGAGGTTTTGCAAAATAATTAGCACTTTGTTTAAGGACCAAAGTACTCACTGTACCCCAGGGCTTCCCATCTGTGAAGCGGCAGCTCATTGAGACGATACTAAGTAGGTGGCAGGAACATGGAGAATTTTCACCTCACTTCTTCATTCACATCTTGGTGACAAAACACCTTGTCAGTCTAAAGTGCGGCCTGGTGTGATCTGCCAAGAACCCGTCACAAGCTGTGTCATTACATATGTCACCGTTACACAGTGAGACAGATCTAGCCTTGGATTCTGGATTTTTCATTTCCTGGGAAGTCACCTGGAGTGATTTAAATTTTATGAATTTGAGTTTGGGGACTGTAAAGTAAGAAATAATAATAACTACTAACTGGGGTTATTATGAAGTTTAAATAAAATATTGTGTGTCAAATGCACAGTATAAGGCTTGGATACCAGACCTCAGATTTAGGTTCAGTATTGCGTACTGCTTTGACACCTGGTGAAACTGGAAAGGGCATGAAGGGCCTGCATGATCACTTTTAACTCTGAACACTCTGACCCTGTGGATAAGAGCTCCCAGCCAAACATCCTCCTTTATCATGGGGACCAGTCACAGTCCTTGCTTATCCTCAACTAGTTGGCTTCAGTTTCCTGCCAGCCACAGAATTAGTCAAATAAGTCAATCACTTCCACCCATGGGAGTCAGGGGGGGCCCTGCCCACAGCCCCTGGTTTTTCCTTCTGTCCCTAAGTGCAACCCCTGTGAACCTTGCATAGTATGTGCAGTGTTCTCCTGCCCTGGGCTGGGAGTATATGTCACTAATAATGGCTGTCAATCTTCCTGCCCAGTGTTGGATGTCTTGTGTTTGGCCATCTCTATGGGGCAGGAATCTCTTTCTTCACAGTGTGGTAAACAGGGGATGATCACAGCAAAGACCTAATATGATGCTAAAAATAAATGGTAACTAATGTCATACTATAAAAAAAACAAACCCTAATATTGTTCTCCAGCCTCTTAGAAATCCCTTTAAGTTGCTTTTCCCAAAGTGGAGAAGTGGTCATCCTCTGTCTTTTGTCACCCAAGAGCTGACATTTAGATACTGGAAGTAGGGGAAAGGAGTAAGGACCCCAAATGAGGAGAGACCAAGGGACCCTTGGCCTCTGTGCTTCTCATTCCATGTGGCCCACAGTGTAAAGGAAACAGAAATAAAAAGCCTGGTTCCATAGGCATCACAATTCTCTGGACACACCCAGGGTAGCTTTCCCCACTGTGATCCTGTGGGACCATCAGAGTGATGCGTCAGAGCATCCTGGCTCTGTCGCTGGCTGTGTCTCAGCATCCTGGGGATTTCCTGGCCTGGGAGCCTGGGCATGCAGGCCCAACTCCAGGTGGATGAGGAGAAGCTGGAATGCAAAAACGACCTCTGTGGGGTTGCAGGAAGCTAGAAATGAACACAGCACACCGTCGATCGCTGGCTGCTGCTATACTGCCCAAGGAACAAGTCTTTTGGAAGGTTCAGTCATTGCACTAAATAAAACATAGTGAGTGTGTTGTTCCCTTTTGCCTTCAAAGCACTTAGTGTGATGCCTCACACTTAGAGGGCTCTCAGCGAACGTGGATTATTGATTGAACAAATGCAAAAGTGAAACAAAATTACTACGCACCTAGCACTATAAGACTGTAAGATTTTAAAAACATGGTCCCTGAACTTAAGGTGACAAAAATCAAGAACAGGAGGAACGCTCTGTGGGAAGAGTAGGTGGAGACTCCTTAAAGAAGGTGGGGCATTGAGTCTGAAAAGATCTGAGAAGAGAACGAGGATAACACAGGAGTCAGCGGGGAAGGAACACAGTGAACAAATGTCTGTGCGTTCCCACGGGAGAATATCCTATATGTTTCTTGTGCCCTATTTCCAAAAAAAGAAAGCAAAAATGTAGACAAGTGGGCACATGATGTCCTGCAGGAAATGCATGTGAGCCTCCAAAACAAACCACCTTCTACACATCATACTGGAAGCATGCAAATTAAATCAAAGGAGATCTTGTGACAGCAGACAGCAGTTTCGTCCCATTTAGCTTTCTTTGGAACAGCAGCATTATTAATTTTAAATGTTCTCAACTGTTCCGTCCCGCGGAACAGTCAGCGGGGGTCCCGAGTCTACCTGAAACGGATGAATAGGGATGGGAACAGGAGGCGCAAAGAAAGGCAGCAAGACAAAGGATTCTGATCAAGCTGCAAATTTTATTTTAGGCGGGCTGTTATATAGGGGGCAGGGGAAAAGGGGAGATGGTCCTGATAGGTTGTCCTGTGCATGCTCACTGCATGCTCTTGGCGACGGTTGGTGGGTGGACGAGTGATCAGCATCTTGATTGGTAGGTAGTACTCGTGATCAAGGGATGCCCACAAGGGTGGGGGCTACCTGGCTCGGCTGCCTCAGCCAAGCCCTCCTGGTGCTATCTTCTTGAAAAGATTGCATCCGCCGTCTTTAGGCCCCAACACTCAACTGTGAAGTTTGGTTTGCCCAGTGTGATACTGGAATACCATTGCTACCATGTAAATGAATCCCTACCCCAGGATAAACTCATGAAAAGTGTCAGTTTTCCCTCAATGCTCTTTTTCATTCCGTGCAGAATAAAAAGGGAGCCATGCCACACTAAGGGCTTGACAGAGCTACATTGAGGTGACAAATACCTGAGGCATAGAAGTTGAAATGTGATATAAAATATGATCACTAAAGGAAAATAATGGTGCCTTTCAAACTTTCAGAAAAAAATCTCATTATAGAATTAGGAAACCAGGAGTTGTGCCTTTAGGAAAAGTTGAAGCCTATTCTTTCTGTTCTACTCTGCTGGTACGGCTCTATGTCAAAAAGTTAGAATTAGAAGTTGAAATATAGTCTTAAAAGCCTGGATTAATGGACAAAATCACATTAGAAATGTAAAAAGAGTCAGTAACGTTCAGCATAAAAACATTGTTACATCTTGAGAAATTATTCCAATGCCATTGTAGATAGAAAAGGTGCAGAAAAATTACAGATATTTTTTAATGTTTTATGGCTGATGTAAAATAGCATCTGAGTGTCAATTTTTAACCTAAACACAAACACACATACCGTACTCCCTAGTTATTATTCTGGAATAGAGATTTCATTTTAAAGCAAGCTGGCAATTTCATCTGTTTTTGTCTGAGGAATTTGTCTCAATATCTCACAATTCCCAAATGACCCAAAATGTATAATTCCTGCTTTAGTCAGAAACTCTCCATTTGAGTCAGAAACTAACATTGTGTGTTGTTGACTGAGCTTATTTCAGGGATTGGGGCTTTGTGATTTGGGTTTAGAGAGCCTCATTGTCATGGTAATATGAGATGCTTTTGATACAACTCAGAGAAAGTGTGAATGCTTTTTCGGTTATTTTAATGCCAAGAAGTTTTGGTTCCTAAGAAAGAAAATCAAAGTTAAATAAATATGAGGAATAGTTTTTTCAAGGTGTCCAGACTTGAGAATCCAGGTAGAAAATTAAACCTTGCAATAGTGGGATGTGCAGAGACACCTTAGCACATAGCCCATAGATAAGTTTAGAGAAATATGGGTTTTTCCCCAAATTTTCAAGGCAATAGTTTCTTTTCATGCAATCACATCTCCTTTATTCGCAGGGCCACAGGGCATTTGGGTTACTGGATGCTTCAAGACTTCTCAGCTTTGTTGGATATGCAGATGAGAGGAAGAATGGAAACTGGTGACTGGCAGGGAGTTTTCTATTTTTAGCTGGGAAGCTTCCAGTCCACAGCTCTTCTTGTATATGATTTTCATCACTTTAAAAGTTTCAAGAGGACAAAGATCGATCCACTTCTTTTCTATAGAAAAAAAAAAAGAATTCCAAAGCAATTGTGAAAATCTTGTAGAACTAATAATGCCCTTTTGAGGACAAATGGCTTCCACTGGAGAGGTTTCTGGAATACTACAAGCATTTTTCTAGGAAAATGACCAGGTGTCTAAAGGATAGACATTGTTATAACTCAACTAAAAGCCATCCGCCAGGGAACAAAGTAGTCAGCCCCATGAAGACCCATCACTTAGCCAAGAGCTGTAGCTCAATTCAGGGTCAAGATACAGCCAATTTTCCTTTCATGTAGAGCTATCCAGGAAGGAATTATTCTGGTCAATTAAATGTGTTGACTAGCTTACTCTAAGTGCTACACACTTATTTTACACCTGCACTTGCTGTTAGCATGGGTAGTTAGCTAGATATTAATAGAGGAAGGATTCAAAGGGATTCAGACATTATTAAGTATAATCAACTGGGGAGCAAAAGCCTGCTTGCTTTACCATGAAGTCACAGCTTCTCACACTCCCTGGGGACGCACCTGTCTGTTTCCTGCAGATCCCTGGGGGAAGGGATAAAACAGTGAAGACGGAGGTCAGCATATGCACAGAAGTCAAAATTATTCAGGGGAAGCGCTTTTACGAGGCATGTGCAATAGGAGCCAAGATGGCAGCCATTGAGGCCTGTCGGTCTAGCCTGGGAAGGAAATAGATTTGTTAGGGGCTGCAGCCATCGCCAGCCTGTGAAAGCTCAGAAAGTTGATTGGTTATTTTGAAAAACCACCTGGTCCTTCCCAAGTGCAAAATAATATAATCCCAGGGAACAAAGCCCTTCTCTGTCTTGCCAATAACACATGCTCCCCCTGTTCATTCACATGTTTTCTGTATGGTAGCCGTGTGGGTCTAGAGGCCACCTGGGACTTGCAGCAGAACATGTGGGCTCCAAGGGACTAAGCTTTGATATGAAGCAGAAACTCAACACTGGCCTTTGTTTTGGCCCTGATAAAGGCAAGATTGGACTTTTTCCGTGGTGGAATGGATGGAGATGGGACATTGGGAACCCAGGGGGACTCCTTTGATTTTCATCTGTCACTACAAATAAATTTTATCACCAGACCTTATCCTCCCTTGTGGGTCTCCTGGAATGCTTTCTTTGAGACGCCACAAAACTGTACTTCCACTGGCAACGTTACCACATTGTCTCTATGCTTTTTCTCTCCCCTTCAAAGAGCTATTTACCACTTGAAATCAGAAACTTCCCTTGCAACTGCCTCCCTCCCAAGACTCTCAAGGAAGTGCTTTGTAAATGTATGAGTGTTTTATAAATGTGTAATGGTGTGATTTTCCCCTCCATTTTCTCCGACAGGATGCATGTTCTCACTGACAACAAGAAACCAGAAGGAAAAAGAACACACCCAGAGTCTTCTGGGTTGCCATGGGCTGCTACCCTCACTCACCCTATGCCATATACATTCCACAGTACCTGGAGTCAAAATTCCTCCTGATTTCTGAATTGCAGAACCGAGATACATGCACTGAAGACAGTGCACCGAAGACAGAATCTCTCAGTGTGGAGCAGTGGCAAGCCACCGTTTCACAGAGATGCCACAGGATCCTTATATGGCAGGGGTCAAGGCTACCCGGGGTCTATGTAATGTTTGGTATTTACCTTCCGCCCTGGCAAAAGCATACAATGCCAGATACACGGCTTTGCCTGTTCAGAAAACACTTTACTTTTAGGGGAACATTACTCCAAAAGAGGGAAACAACATTTATGGCATATATACTGTATATTGCTTTATTCAACACAGATTCTAGCTTGCTTTCCTAAGCTCTATCTGTCAGACTAAAAGTTACATTTTAAAACTGTAAAGAAGGTAGAAATCCACAGGAAAACTATTTCCCCACACAGATATAATTCCTCATGTCTTAAAGGTCAAGGGAGAAAATGAAAGCAGTGCCCTCATCGGAAAGACCCAGTTTTTGCCTAACAGATATATGACTATTGTGCACCACGAGGGCCACTCTAAGGTCTAGTCCTTGGCATCACATTGCTGACTGGTAGGTGGTATCAGCAGTGAGGTTTCTAGCAGAGAACTTCCTCGTATGTTTGATCCATTAGGCTGCATTGCTCTGCACTGAGCAACGTCTAAGCCTGAGTACCCATTTAATGCTAAATACCATCTCATGTCTCTGCCTGATTAATAGCCATAGTGGATTCTGTTGTCAGTGACTAACAACCTCCACCAAGAGTACTCCATCATGGCATTTTTCTGGAAATGGAAAAGAACCACTGCATTCAGATTTGACTACACATTTGGAAAAGGTATAAAGAGGTGATTTTTGTTAAATAAATATAAATTAGATACATAAAAGTAAGTATAATCAGTTCTATATACTATCTCTAATATTATCAAGTTGAGAGAGAATTAGAGTTTTTTCTATTATTGGAATCAATGTAGTATTCTATGTATGAAAGCTGTTGTAGTTAGGATGTTGAGGCAAGAGTAAAGTCTATTCTCCCTTAATATTTCCAAACTTTTCTTCTAAGGCTGTGTCTTCAAATTAAGAACAGCACTTGCCTGCCAACAGTTGAGGATATTTTAATCAGTATTCGAAAAGCCTCCTAATTAGCAAACACAGATATTTTTAAATTATGACTTGTAAAATTAAATAGTATCCACCATAATTTCCCTTATGGGGACTTTCCACTGGAGGACACTCGTTTTTTAGGTCCAAGGTCTTGAGGAAATACACATAAATCATGGCTTAAGTCTTGAAAGAAATTTGAGAGGCAGAGACCCTGGTATTTATTTTAGACAAGAGAGCCAGTCAAAGGTCATTGTAACAACTGGATCCTGACTCATTGTAGACGGGGGGGGGTGGGGGGGGGGGGGGGGGGTGGAGAGAAAGAAAGAAAGAAAGAGGGGGGAGGGGGAGAGAGAAGGAAGGATGGAAGGGAAAGGAAGAAAGAAAGAAGGAAGGAAGGAAGGAAGAGAAGGGAGGGAGGGGGGAGAGAAAAAGAGAGAAAGCAAGGTTTCACATTACTTTTCAGTTCTAGAAGTTGCACAATTGTCTCATTTCTTTTAAATTAGATTCCTGTTTTATTTGTGTTTGAATTCTCCAAACTGTAGTCCTTCTTTAAACCATAATCACTTTGCTAGGAAACTGTAATCTGTGGGAAAAAGTCAAAGATGATCCTCCAGGGAAAATGCTTGTTAATCTGTGGCAGAGGCTGCTATGTATTCACCACAAACTGTCTCCACTTTGTGGTTCAAAGAATGAGCCCCCAGCACCGCTTGAAGATGTGCAAGATGTCCACAACCTGATTCCTAAAACCTGGGAATAAGTGACCTTAAGTAGAAAAAATGAAACTACAAGATGTGACTAAGTTAAGAATCTTGAGACAGGAAGACTACCCTCCATTATCCGGGTGGGGACAAATGTCATCACAAGGGTCCGTAGAAGAAGAAAGCAGTGGGGTCAGAGGAACAGTAGGTGATGTGATGGCAAGTTTTAACACTTTGACCTCTAGAACTGCAGACAAAAAAGTCGTATTTTAATTTTCCAAATGTGTGACAATTTGTTAGAACAGCAAGAGGATACACACACACACTTCTCTGGGACACACGGCTGAACCACATCTTCCAACTTCCTCTTAGGCGAAATGCAGCCACATGACTGAGTTCTGGACCATGGAACATGGCAAGAGGGAGATGCATCACTTCCAGATGAAGGCGACAAAATATTTTTAATGATCCTTCATGATCTCCTTTTGCTCGATGAAAATAATGCGGCAGAGACCTCTATGACTCTGTGAGGGACTAGAACCAGAATGTGGAAGGATCCTGCTTCCCTGAATCTCCACCAGGTACATGGCCCACCAGAAAACCCCACTGAATTGATATATAAGCAAAAAACAAAACAAAAAAAAAGTTCTGCCTTGGCTGGTGAGGCTCAGTGGACCAAAGGTCACAGGTCCAATTCCCAGTCAGGGCATTTGCCTGGGTTGCTGGCCAGGTCCCCAGCTAGAGGCATAAGAGGCAACTGATGTTTTTCTTGCACATGGATGTTTCTCTCCCTCTCTCCTTCCCTCCTCCTCTCTCTAAAAATAAATAAATAAAATCTTTTTTAAAAGTTCCAATATGGTCATCTACTGAAATTTTAGGTATGCTCGTTATTCAGTAGCTATCCTACCTAGTACATCGTTCAGTTAATAAATATTTATTAAGCACCTACACTATACTAGGCTCTAGTAAAATGGTAAAAAAGAGATAAACATGATTTTTGCCCTCATAAAATGTACAGTGTTCTTAAGACCTTTTTCTTCTTACTTAGTGTTAAGCCTCCTGATAACTCTTTTTAACACTAACTTACTTAAAGCCTATCACTTACTGCGGTAGTTATGGTGTGTAAAGAAAAATGTGAAATGGTGTTAGTAACATCCTTAATAATAGATTAGTGACTCACCCATGGAATAATAATTCCTGTTAATCAAGGTATGTTTACTTTATAACAAATAACCTAAAACTCTCAGTGTTTCGAAGCAAAGGAGGTGTTTCTTCCTTCTCATTTCTGAAAAGTCAACTGTGAATGAAACTTTTTTGAGTAACCACCATGTGAAGATTACCTCAAAGCCACATTGCTCCCACCTTGAAGCTCCAAGTTTCTTTGGCAAGACAGTCAAAGGTGAAATGAACAAAGTGTGAGGAGGACACACAGGTACATCCAACCACCTAGGATGAAGGATGGACACATCATTTCCTGTTGGCCAGAACTGATCATATCATTCTCTCCTGGTGCAAGGGAGCTGAAAAATGTACTCCCTAATGGATAACCACATTCCACCAATTACTGTAGACGGCCACTGAGCCACCTCTGCCACATAATCTGGAAGCAACCACTTTACAAGGACTTCTCATTTAATTTTAAACTCCTTGAGACATTGTTATTATTCCCCTTGATTTACAGATGAAGAAAATGCATCACAAAAAAAGAGGAATTCACAAGATTATGCAGCTAATAAAGAGAGCAAAATCAGGATTCAAAAAAGTGTTCAGAGAACCTCGTATCCTGAGCACATGTACAGACTTACACAAGCAGAAAAGAGAGGAGCACCCAATTTACTGGCGCCAAGATAGATGGCACCTCCCTTTCAGAAAGGAGTATGTGCCGTCTTAGGGAATAGGAGTGACTGTGAAAGGCCAATGCCCGGATGTTTTGTTTGCAGTACCAGAGAAATATTTCTTCTTGCCCCTTCAGGGCGCCAGGGAACTGGTCCAGTCCTCACAACAGCTTCGCTCAGTGTTGAGGAAGCTCTGTGATTTTACCTCCCACCATAGCCTGCACATGGCCTCTAGTCTCCCTTGGAATTTCAACGTGAGAAAGCTTTCATGCTGAGAAACACAAATCAACCCAGGTGTGAGCCGTTCCTTAGCATTTGGCTTTGCACTCCCTCTACCTCACAGCAGTGTTGGAGGGTCCCCTGGCTTCCCACAAGATTTCCTCTCAGGCTGTGCTGGAGGAGAAGCCAAAAAAAGAATCCCAGTTTTTGCTTTCAGTTGCCCCTCACTAAGTGATGACATTGACACAAACCTTTGAGCTAAAGGACCTTGGATGAAATTCTGCAGTGCTGGGGGTGGAGCTCCAGAGAAGGAGAGACTTCCTTTCTTTCCCGGAACTGCTCTCTCTGGGAGGCCTTCTTGAGCCTCCTCTCCAGGATGAGCTCATTGTAGTCAGTGCATCTGATCACACTGGGGGAGCAGCTGTGTCGGCTCCCAGCTTCACTGTTAGGAGGGCCAGGGCACTTAGGGGCAATTCAAAATCCAGGCTCGTCGTATACAGTGGCTCAAGTACATAACCTTAACAGTCTTTTCTATTCTCTCTGCTTTACCAGCTGTCTGTACAGACAATGCTGTGTGGTCAGCTTAGTGAGAAGGGGAAATGAATGCCTAGTTTAAAAACTGATAAAGAGAAGACAAGGGCAGGAAAGCAAAAGGAAGGCGAGACCTCAGTGGAGGTTCCATCTACATATATGCACACATGCAGTTGCCTCTTTCTGATGTTACCACCGCCTTTCACCACAGGGCTCTGACTCCTTTTCCTTCAGAGCTCAAGGTCTGCAACATGTTCCTCTAACAGAGTTTCTTCCCCTCACCCCAGTTACCAGGATACCTAACACTGTGTTCCTATACTTCTCAGTAGAACCAGTGAGATGTTCCTCACACTCGGCTGTGCTTGTGGACTTCCTCATCTGTCTCCTATACTTAACTGTATGAGAGTAAAGGCAATATTTTATTCACATTTTTCGTTTAAATGTCCACCCCAGCTTTTAGTGTGGGGTCTGGCACATTGTAGGTCTTTAATAAGTACTTTTTGAGCCCACAAATGACAACAGTACTAGAAATATCACCCTGAGTCTTATGCAGTGTGTTTTTCATTAGGAAAAACCTAATGTTCATATTTTCAAAGGTGAAATCAGTCATTTCCTCCCACTGGTTAGAAAAAAGGACATTTCCCAGCCCCATTGGAGAAGGTTACTAAAAAATTATAGGAGAGTTTTCAATGCTTTTGAAAACCATATTCCACACAAAAGGCATCCCAAAAGAAGATAAATAAGCATTTACATAGAAAATCCGACAATGATATATTTATGTGGGAGTATTCAGGGTTCCCAAGGATTCCAACCAAGAAAAATACTAGCTTGTGTTCTTGTCTCAATCTTGTTATTTGAACCCAGAGTTTCTATTTTCGGTTGATTTTTGTAGCATGTTGCATGAACGCCAAACTGAGCAAAGGAGCTGCTCTTTCAGATACCTGATGTATACACAAAGTCTGATTCATGGGGGAAAAAAATCACAGATTTTATGAAAAGATATATCAGGACTAACTACAGGTTTAATGCACTTTACTTTATTAAAATATATGCACGATCATTTTTTAGAAGTAATAACATTTTAATGGCTTTTGATACTTAAAACATCTTTTGGACTCCAACTGCAACCTTGGCTTTTCTTCAGTCTTGAGCCCACCAATTGAGGACCCACACTGACGGCCCTCCAGGTTCTGACTTCACACCAGAACTGCAACCACATCACCGGCCGCCCTCCTGGGTCGCCAACTTGCCCACTGCAGATCTCGGCCTCCATAATCATAGAAGCCAGCTATGATACACCTTTTTCACTTTATGTATACTTCATATATATTGTTTCTCTCCCTATAGATTGTCTGTACATAGTTATTTCTCCCAAAATACACATTTTTGTATATATGGTTTATAGTTGTTTCTCTCTACATACATAATTTATCTACAGTTGTTTATATATGGTTTACATACATTTGCTTCTCTCTATATACAGTTTATACATATAGTTTATATATTTTCTCATATGTAATATATAAATTTGTTTCTGTATATAGCCAGTATGTGTGTGTTTGTGTGTGTGTGTATCTGGACAACCAGATTCATACACTCTGACCCAAACTTCCTTGCTTCCCTCTCATAATTGCATTGGGCCCACCCAGTTAGTCTAAAACAATCTCCTCACGGTAATATCCTTAATTTAATCAAACACGCAAAGTCCGTTTTTCCACACAAGGTAATAGTCACAAGCTTTGGGAATTGGGATGTAGACATTTTGGGAGGACCATTCTCCTATCGACCACAGGCTCTCATCAGCCAGGGTAGCTCATCTATTAATCTCTGACCAAGTCTCCACAGTCAGGGAGACGAGTTGCTGCGACTGGCCACCCCTCAGACACGTGCTGGCATTTTTACCTCGGGGGTGGGGTGGGGTGGGGAAGCAGCCCAAGCCACCCCGCATAGACTGAAAGCAGAGGCAGTTTGATCCTCCGAGGGGAACTCAGGCACAACTTTCAGTTAAGGGGAACTGAATGCTGGGAAGGCAACAACAAAACAGTCTCTGTAACTTTCAATCCCAAGGTGCTCTCAAATTCCCTGGGAGTGTTGGAGCACAAAGACGCCCAGCTTGGGAGTCAACCCAGGCCTGCTGTAAGCGCAAGCTTATCCCTGAAGACCTGGAGTGAGTTACTGAATATCTTTCAACCTGAGGTTTTTCACCTCTAAAAATAGGGATAAAAGTCTCTATCTTGGTTGGCTACCACGTTGACTAAAGGAAATCGAGTATATAAAATGACTAGAAAAATGAATGGCCCATAACCAGTAGGCCATAAGTATAAGTTCCCCTATTTTTTCCATTTCTTGTCTATGACATTCTGTTTCTAAAACACCACAAAGTGAATTTGTGCAAAGCAGTTCCTAAGAGCTTTGTTGAACTGAGATCACAGTGATTTTCCGCCTGGTTCATAACATGACCATTTGGAGCTGCTGGCTTCCAATGGGTGGATTTGAGAAGCCAAAATTAAAACACAAGGAATTCGTACCTCAAATTTCTCCCTGACAAGAAGAGATTACAAGGCATCAGTTGGCACTAGGAGCCCCTAGAGAACCTAGGAGAAGATGATATGAAGGAAGAAATGAAGATTAGAAGCTGGGAGAAAGAGATCAGGATAGTTTCAATGCAGGCTTTTCTGGGAGCAGGGCAGACATTTCTGTAATCTCTTAAAGTCCCTTCTAGTCCCACAGGGTCATTATTAATCGAAGCCTATTATGTAAGGCCTAGAAATAAACAGCCTGGCCCCCTTCCAAGAAGGCTGGTGAAGAGAGTTAAATAGAATGCAAGTGTTCTATAAACAAAAATGTGCTGCAAAGGTTAAGTAATAACATTGCGGAAGTACTATCTTAAAATTTTTGCTACCTGTCATCAGTGTTTATAAATAAATATAATTAAAACATTAGAGAAGAGGAAAACAATCAATGGACCAAAGCATATTGGGCTGGTTGGTAGAAAATGCAGGAAAGGAATGTATAGCAAACATGGAGATTGGGACTAAACGTGTTTATCCTCAGACTTTTAAAGAACCGGCAGAGGGAGTTACTGAGTTGATATTGATTATTTCTGGCAAGTCACCAAAGACCCTTAAGTTTACATAAAATTTGAGCACACACATAGACCTCATTTCTTGGTCCTCATCTGACCTGGACGGCTGGGCCACATCAAGATGGCCAGTACTTGGCTTTGACGTGGTCTTGGAACTTGGATGTGTTGCAACATCGTGTGAAAGAAGGAGCCCAGGCCTAGAGTTAAGATCCTAGTATACCTTGGCTCAGATATTAACTGTACAATCCTGAAAGAGAAACTTTTTTTTCTGAGCTTGCCTCCTGGTTTTCCAAATGCTTAAGAATAAATAATCTGAAAGGGCCTTTCTAACCCAAGCCTTCTATGACCCTGAGAGAAAATGGTTCATGAGGGACTGACTGCCTACTCATTTCATCTCCCAAATCAAATCTTGTCTTCTCCAGGGTTTCAATGGTCAGAATCCTTTTGCCAAAATCTCATAGCAAACTGTGACTTCTACAATGGACTCAATCATCCTTGTCCTTGTGCAAGAACATTTCTAGCTTTTCTTATATTTCTAACAAAACTAGTTGTTCCTTCAGTGCAGGGACCCTGACTGATACGTATTTGCACTCCAGCCCATAATAGCACATAATATTCCATAAGCATTGCAAAAACCTGAGTTGGACTTTTCTATTGGCCCAGGATTGGCAACCATGCCTCAAGCTCAGACAAAAAACTCTAAGCACCAACTGTTCTGCTGTGCTTGACCAATAATGAACACCAATCCTCCTTCAGACAATATGAGAGGAAGATCATGAATAGAGAGGAGGAAGAGGGAGGAATACGATCCTTAAAGTCAGGGGTTGTCACCATGGGAACTTGTGTGGATGTCCTCCTTTCTTAAAAACACGTGAGTTCAGATAAAAACAAACAAACAAATCTTACATAGAGTAGAGCAGCCTATTCATTTGAGGTTGGAACTTTAAATGATCAATCACTCTCACAATCATCCCAATGTTTCTGTTTCAACAACGAGAAAAGAGATTGGAGAGATGCCAAGCGCATTAGTTTCCCTTGGGTCAAGGGAATACCAGTGATGTTTGCTAGGTTTGAGCCAAACTGCAGAGACCCTAAGAGACAGGGTCTGTACCCCAAGACAGGGTCTGTACCCCAAGACAGGGTACAGAAATATCACTTATTACTGATTTCTTATTCTGCACTCACCTTTAACAGAAGAACCATGAATACAAACCTTTTATACTAAAGCCATTGTGATCCAAGAATGATCAAGGCATTGGAAATATTATTTTCTAAGCATCCATCACTTTCTGTATAAATATGGTTGTATTAGTCAGTAGTTTTTCTCTTTTCCTCCTGGACATCTTATAGAGAGAAGGAAAAAATACAAAACTAATTTTCAGCAAAACTACAAATCAAGTATGCATAATCTGCAGACTCCAAACATGTCTACGGGTTGCCCAAACAAACCAAATTGTGCAAAAAAACCTCTCAGGAGAAAGAAGGAGATCAGAGGGTGGTGATCTGGCCAACAAAAGACAGAAGTCAGAACATTCAACAAAAACATCTTTCATGAAGGTAAAGGACTCAGCCTGTGGAACACCCTACATTTCCAACGACCAGTGACAGAACTGAGATGAGCAGGACTAGTGGCAAAAATCCTCCCCTTCTTCCTTCAACCGCCCCACCCCCCCATACTGAGAAAAGGACGTCTGTCTCCACAGCAGACGAGAAGAGAACTTTGGGGTGTGATCTGGAAGGTTTCACCCTCGAAGTAATTAAAGAGCAATAAAAAGGAGGGGTGCTAACCCAGAAGAGAGCTACTACAGTAGAAAAATACAAGAACCCAGACTTTCCAAGAAATTGTTATAGCCACGGTATGGGTATATTTGTTCAATAGTTCTCCACGAACTGAAAAAGTGTATTACAAACTTAATCTAGGCAATGATGTCTCTTTGGGAAGATCACAGAGAATAAATGTTAGAATCCAGAGACGTTGAGGCAAAGGGAGGAAATGAGAGGTGATCGGGCAGGGTTCGAGAAAGAAAGAAATGAAACAAAGCAGAGCAAAACCATCACAGAAATGAAGTTGGAATCAAAAGAGACCAGTGGAAAGCAGGCCAAAAGGATAGAAATAAGAATACTGAATAAAAGGACATGGAATAGGAATAGATAAGATAGACTGGAGAGAAAATAATAAGTAAAGTTAAAGAATCCGCCATCTTCATTGTTGGAGTCTTTACAAATTTAAAAAATGAAACAGAGCAAATATTTAAAGCTATTCAGTATATACACTAGGCCTCTGCTTCCTTGAATTTAAAATGTGATGACCTTGTACCATGTCAGTGAAGAAGAACAGGGGAAAGTACACGAAGCACTGAGTCTAATGACGGGCTCACATTAGCCCTCACAAGCATTAATTTCTATTTTTGTAACTATATTCGGAAATAATGGGAAAGGGAGAAGGTCAGAAAAATGTTGGGCCAAGGAAGAGGGTGCTGCTTAGCAGAAAACTTAGTAACAAGCTTGAATTAGTTTTTCTGCAGCACTGGATTCATGACTTAGCTCTGGATGTGGCTCAGACAGAGGACTGTGGGGATGGGAGAGCCTCTTTGCAAGACGAGACAGAATACGGTTGTAGGAGGAAGCAGCAGGGGTGGCGGCAGCAGCAGCAGAGAAAGAGAGAGAGACAGAGACATAGTAAGGCACTCTAAGGCCAAAATCCCAAATAATTCCTGTGAATATGTTGGAATGTTGCTAAAATATCATCAGGGTTTGTTTTCCTGTCTCCTCTTTCTTTATGTTGCCCAAAGTATGAGGTTTGTAATTTTTTAAATGCTCCTCTTTGCCCTTTGCTTAAGAGCTTTGGGAGACATAAAAATCACTAATAATGAAAAATATAACAATATTGTAAGCAGACAGCCATAAAAATAGTGCCACACAACCTAGAACACCCACCTGGCAGGATGCTGGGCTGCATCCTCATGAGGTCTATTCTGACTGGGCTTTGTGGTGACATGCAGGCCATGACACAAGTCACAACACTGTTGGCCTCCAGTGTTGGTGAGGAGGGTGTCCTTGGATTCTTATGCCCCCACAAGACCCAGGCATGACTCTGCTCCAAATGGTCTACCTTCCATTGAGCTTCCTGGACCATTTATTAAAGACACAGAGTAGCCCCAGGTGCACTGAACAACCTGTGGGATTAGTATTAGCCTTCAACTCTGTGCATAAACCTCTGGGAATTCATGAACTTGCCCCAGGACACTTATTGTCTAAACATGAATCTGAAACTGGAGCTCAGACTAAGGTCCAAATTCAGTTGTGTTTTGGATGCAGATGAGTGAAGAATCTGTGGGTATAAAGTAGGGTCTGGGAATAGGGAGGCAGGGCAAAACTCTGGCCAGCCTGAGGCTCAGATCATTATAGTGGAAGGATCTACAGACACCATCCACTCTTCCCATCAAAAGGATTCTCCCAGTCTCATTTGGGAAAGACCTGTTTTCCTTGCAAGCTTCAGAATTCAATTTCCTTCACTCGTTAGTATCTCAGTTTTATCTTTCAGAAAAATATTGACAGAGAGGGAGTGAGAAAAGGCCAGAGGAGCCAACAGAGAACTTTGTGATGGCCACTTGTTTTATGGAGGAAGCAGTGAATTGTTCGAACTTACTCTATCTTCCCCACTAAGACATTATTTAATTTATTTGATTTTTGTCTTCATTCTCCAGCTACTCCAATGACACTGTCAGTACACCTAGGCTCATTGTCACATTCAACTCCCTGAAGCCTCATCTAACGCTAATTTTACATTTCAATCACCTATCCAGTTCCCTGCAATGTGTGAATATTTACTGCCAGCATTTAATTGCCCTGAGACATTAAAATAACTATCAAAATGCCAAGTCTGGCAGACATAGCCTGTTATCTGTAAACAGCATTTTCACCAGTTACTTTAAAGGGCTCAGCAGCCATCATCCCTTAGACACTAGCTGGTCTGTTGCTTTGGGAAATATCAATGCCTCCCAAGGCAGAAACAGATTCTGCAGACTAGCAATGCCTCTCTCCAGAAAAATAATTGCAATATTTTGCTTTCAAATAATTCTTCCTACTTTACAAACCTGTTGATGTATGTTACTTCATTCTATCCTCATATCTCTTAAAATTAGTTTTCACCATTTCTATTTTATGTAAAAGGAAACCATGGTTGTTTCAATTATTTGTCAAATATTTAACTACTTGTATATTTCCTTATCCTTATTGGTGTCTGGGTTGGTCATGTGACTTGCTCTGGCCAATGGCATGTTTGGTGGCTATGAGGCAAGCAAAGGCATGAATCAAGTTGGCTGTGTTAAGCACGCTTTCCTGTGCATTTCCCAATATCATGGGAAGAGCTTTATTCCAAATAGTTTCTGTGCCTTCGGCCTAGGCCTCAGAATTAATCCAAGTAGGGAAATTCTAAGATACAGTGAGGAGGCAAGTCCAGCTCACAACTCGAAGCAGGACCACTCAGCTGAGCCTGGTCAATCTACCATGGACCTACAGGCTCTGAACATGAGAATAAATGCCCACTGTTGTAACTGAGTTTTGTTACAAAGCATTATAGGAATAGCTGACTGATACAGAATCTGAAGTTCAGAGAGATTAAAATTTTTTTCCAGCATTGCACAGCTGATAAGTGTTTAAGACAGGATTCAAAACCTGTCACTCTAAATAGATTGTCTTCCCTACTCTATCACTGGCAGGGGTGGAATAAGAGAAGGTATCCTTTGTGCATTTATTCTTTTACTGTTCTTTAGAGGCAACCCCTCCCTAGCCCCCTGTTTAATGCAATGGCTTTATGAAACCAAAGTAAGAAGGTGTGCTTTTCTGATTCTACAAGTCAGAGCAGATTTTAGATGGGAAAGGGAACCTTTTCCTTCTTGTCCTGTTGATGCCTAACTTGACACCATAGCTCCAGAGGTCAAGAGATTAAGGAGGGGGTATATCGTTGTGATAAAGAACACAAACTTTGGCGTCAGATTTAGGTTTTATCTGGTTCAACACACTACCTATATGGAATTTGGATGCATGATTTAATTTTCCTAAACTTTAGTTTCCTAAAATATAAAGTGACTGCAGTAATATGGACCTTAAATATGGTCCTGAAGATAAATGAGCTGATATAAAAGTAGGGTCCGACAACTGTTGGTATTAAGAGCATGGGTTTTGGAGTTAAACTGTTTTAGTTTATATGTTTGATCTTTCGTTTCATATGTGACCTTAGGTAAATTCATAAACATTGTTTATTAGTTTACTTTTGTATAAAATAAGGACCAGTTTGCACCTACCTCATCAAGTTATTTCATAGATTAGATATGATAATGGTCTGACATACAGTACGTACTCAGTACACATTAGCGAGTATTTTCCTTTCTTAATAAGTACAGAATAAATAGTAACCTTATAAAATTTCCATTATATATATTCCACTCTACAATGCTGTAAGGGGGTTGGAAAGTTCTGGTAAATCAATCTGTTTTGCAGAGAAACTCTTTGGGGTGTAAATCCAGTTTAGAGCATGAAATTTCCAGTGTACAAGTTTTTAAAGCATAGACTCCACAAACTAGAACCTTAAGCAAATGTTAAGTGAATATTTTATTTTATAGAATGTTACATGCAGCAAAAGACCCTATAAACTTCTCTTCCCAACTGCTAGCTAAAAGAAGGGTGGGGGTGTGTACATGTATGCACATGTACACGTGTGTGTGACTCAAAGGTTTTCGAGGGCCAGTCAGGTAACATAAATTCATGTGGAATAAGGCAATAGTGAGTTTTAAGTACTGGCAAAAATGTACAAATTAGGCCCTACTTTAAGAAATTTAGTTTCCCAACTCTTAATGCATTATGTTGACAAAACACAGCGTACCTACAGACCACATTCAGCTGTGAGTCACCGGCTAAGATCCCTCTTTGGTTGATGGGGGAGCTAATTTGTTTCTTAACTCTTACTGGTAGTAGTGGGTAGTAAGACATCTCTGTGTCCATGGATACACTAGGAATACGTATCAATTCTTAAGCATCTATTTGCACAGGCTGATTTCCACTCAGAAGACATCAGGATGAAGGAGGTTTGGGAACAGGTGCCGGGAACAGGTCCTGAAAGGGAGAGTGAGCTTGCTGTCCCTCCCCTTGTGCAGGAGGGCTGTGCACAGTGGGGAAGGTTGTGCACCGCCCACTCAAGGGGCTCCACTCACATCGTTGTCTCTGAGAAGGACACCAACTCGAACCATGTACAAAATCACTTGTGTGGGGGTGACCCCAGAGTACCAGGAACCGGATACTTATGTGTGAGTTTTACAGAGAGGTGGCCATTTTCTGAGAAGCTCTGTGACCCGAGCGGCCCTTTGTGAGCCCTTGTCTAAACACATGTAACACAAAATAACCCAAAGTTTCCCTCACTGCCGTAGAACAGATAGCAGTTGGCTCCGGTGGGAGGCAATGTCATCCCTGTGGGGAAGCATGAGGAAGAAAGTGTGTCCGTTTGTAAAACTACATTTCAAAATGATTTGACTATTTGATTATTTTTTATCCATTCAGGCAACTTTAATGGGAGGGGAGATACTATTTTTGTTCATGTATTGATGTTAAAGAAAGCTTCTCCCTATCATGTCATGTCAGCCATGTCATTCTGAGGCTCTCGGGTCTATTGTAGACGTGACAAGTTCCAGAAGAATGCCTGGGGGTGCAGACTTGTTCTGAAACTACTGGAGCCTTCCTTAGAGGTGCTTAGTAATTCATACTTCTCAGGACCTGAGCTGAGTGAAAAAGAATTAGGGAAATTTGAATTTGAATGTCACTGTTATTTTCTTCCCCTGTACCCACAGGCTGGAAAGTTCTGGGAAAGCAGAAAGAAGTAGTCCAGATTTTTTTAAATGCCAGTGAATAGCCCTGAGTGGTGTGGCTCAGTTGCTTGGGTGTCATCCGGCAAAGCGAAAGGTCACTGGTTCGATGCAATTCCCAGTCCAGGTACATGCCAGGCATTGTGGGTATGGTACTTGGTTGGAGCACATACAAGAGGCAACCAATCAATGTTTCTTTCTCATGTCAATGTTTTTCTCCCTCTCTCTCTAAAAATAAATAAAATCTTTAAAAATAATAATAAATAAATACAATTAAAATGCCAGTGAATGTTATATACTTTTTTATAAGCTAGTTATTAATTTAGGAAAAGCATAGACTTTGCCACCTTATAACCATGGCCCATGCTCTGACGGTGAATGAAAACCTGTGTACGAAATGATTTATACACACACACACACACACAGTTTTTCATAAAAATCCTTCAAACTGAATACTATTATCTGCATTTCAAAGATGGAAAAACAGAGGCTTAGAAAGATAAGTGACTTGCCCAGAGCAAGTACTGAAACCCAAGCCTGACTGACTCCAAAGCCTGCTGATCCCTGCTCTGCTGCAGTGATCTTTGGACCTGCCGTGCAGACCACATTGACCATGATGTCAACACCCCAGACTGGGTTACAGAGAAGAGACAGCTTGTTGCCCCATTATTATTTCCACTGCTTATCCATGCTGAAATTACCCAGAACCTACTCAGCCTATGGTTCCCTCTCTGTGTACACAGCATTTTCCTAACCACCATGAAGTTCAAATTTGAATCTATTTCATTCCGTTTGTGGGGCCCTGGGTAACTCTGAGTGACCACTGGCCCGTGAAGTGACCCTCAGCTCTGGTGTCATCCTTCGCCCTCCATCAGATAACCACATTAGTGCATGTTAATCTGAGAGTATTTTAAGTAGGAAGAAAATCTTTCTCTGACTTCACAAAACAGAAACATAAATTCACCTATATAAATATGTACATTTGCCAAGAGCATTTTACCCTTCACATCTAAGAGGGACACAATTATGTGGCATCTTTTTGACTAAGAAGAAATTCTTTTACATTTTAACTGTGAGTCCCTGCTTTGTCTCATTCTGTTCAGATTCTTTTTTAAAAAAAAAGAAATTGATGAAACAACTCTACTATAAATGTATGTACAAAAACTGAACATATTTAATATATGCAATTGGATGTTAGCATATATTTGATTTAATCTGCACAGTTTGAACATATGAACATACCCACCTGTGAAACTATTACCCCAATCAAGTGACATAACCATCCCCTCCCAAAGTTTCCTTGGGTTTTCTTTGGCGGGGGGTGTCCGTCTGTGTTGAGGGTGAGGGGTGGGAACAAGGAAACTTGAGACAAGGATACCCTCTCAAATTTGTAAGTGCACGGGATAGTATCAACTCCAGGCACTATGCTGTACAGCAGATCCCTAGAACTTACCCGCCTTGCATAACTGAAGTAATTCCCCCTATATCGGCATTTGCAGAACATTCCATTTGATACCAGGTGATTTGGGGGGGGGACCCTCAGAGTCAACTATGGAACTAAGAAACTGTTTGTTGAGAAAGAAATCCCACAGGACATGTTTACAATTCCCCATGCATCCTAGTGCCCAGAAAGTGATTAAAATAGACACAGACTACTCATTTAAGTTTAACATTAAAAAATGCATTACCAAGAACTTAGTGTATGCCAAGGAAAAAAATAAGTTTGGCTCTAGGAAGAGAAAATTGTGCAAGAGAACCAAAAAGTGTGGGATATGGTTTATTTTTGTCTGCAGGGACCCTCAGCACCATCATCAAAAGAACAAGATGCAAGGGGGAAGAGGTGGGCATTGTGAGGACTCGGTGCCTTTCAGTTCTTATCCATCGTGATCAACACAAGGGACCGTGTTTTAGGAGCAAGGGTCCTGAATGATGGTTTGGGTGTCCCAGAAAGCTAGATAACTCGATGTGTGTCTAATCACAGGAAGGAATCTTTTTACAAACTGCTTATTAATTTATTTTGCACATCTCTGTTCAGCAGCTGAAAATATTCCTGGACTGGAGCCCTTAGCCATACTCTGCATGAATGCCAATTTTCAGTGTTTTAAAATGACTCTTTCCACTAATACTGATGTTCTCCTAAGAAACTACCCAGAGGCCAGCAAAACTTTGACAAAAGAAACTTTGCTTGGGAATGTGCTACACACCCAGGACCTTATTTATCACAGGATTTGCCAAGGCTGCGTGCAAAGTACTCAAGAATGTGATTTCATCTCGTCACCTCGAGTCCTCTGGAGGAATCCAGATGCAGGTCCCAAAGTGAATGAGCTCATGTCATTTCTAAAGAGGCAGCTGGAGGAGAGGGGGAAGGGTATAATGCTAGAAGGAAGGAGAAGGAAGGGGAAGGAAGGGAGTCAAAAAACATAAATGACTCATGAACATGGACAATAATGTGGAGATTGATTATGGGAGCAGGTGGGATGGGTAGAAGAGGGCAAGGGGGGAGGGAATTTGGGACAACTGTAATAAAATAACAATAAAAAATTTTTAATACATTTTAAAATAAGAAAAAATGTTAAGCTTCGGAGAAGGTTACCAAGTGTTTCATTCAACCCAGCCTTTGGTGAATGGAGTCTTTCCGTAGAGTCAGTGGAGACATCATCCTTTTCAGCTCTATGGACTGACACAGAAGGGAGGCGTGTCATGAGGGTGGTGGAAGAACTGCCTCCTGGGAGCTGGATATCACAAAAGAAAGGGGCTCTGGTATCTCCTATTGCCGGTGAGATTCTAGAACTGTGTTCATGGCTCCAGATGGTAAAATGGGGAGAGCACCATCTGGAAGCATGTGGGCCCAGTCTCTAACCGCAGCTCTGCCCGCACCAGCTCGGTGACTTTGGGCAGACCACTCTCCCTCTTTCTGGGCCTCAGCTTTCTCCTCTATCAAATAAGTACAGTTCTGAGTTGTCCAATATGATAGCCCCTAGCCACATGTGAGTTACATGCAATTAAATTTGACTTTCTCAGTAACACTGATCCACCTGAAAGTGCCACATGTGGTTGGCAGCTGCCACAGCGCTAGCACAGGCTAGAAACCACTTCCATCCTCACGGAAAGGCCTTTTGAATAGTGCCGGTACAGATGATGTACCGGTCTTTTCTCACTCAAAAATGCTGAGTCCATGCCCACATACCATCTGTGTAATTCGGGATTATTTCAGGATTGCAAGGCAAGGACTTCTGGCCTTGGAGCAGTAGTCTTTGTCTGCTAAACATGATAATGAGGGTGGCATTTGTAGCAGAACGGGGAGGTGCTGGCTGGAATCAGCCTGCACCCACCAAGCAGATGCAACAGGGAACACAATGGAAAACCCCACCGAAGAGGAATGGAAGAGAGCTGGCTGGCCAGATGGTGCTCCTGGGTTCCTATTTGCAAACCTCCCACTTGATCAAACCTCAGGAAGAGGCAGAAACACTAGACCCAACCTTCTCCAGAGAACAGGGCTTTTATTGTATGCTCACCCAGAACTGGCTGAGAAGAATTCACAATTTAAAACCCTGATAGTGCTTTAAGAACTAAATTCCTAAAGAATCTGCCTCCAAAGTAGCCAGAATCACAGATTCAACTTCACAGTAAACCACAAGGGAAATTCAACCCATTATTATCCCTGAGCCTCAGGATGCGATGCTCACAGAACAAATCGAGACACCTCCGGCCACTTAGCTCCTATTCTTTGGGCACAGAGTTTCAATTCTTTCTCCCTTGGACACAGCTCACTTTTGGTTGCTGTTGTGGTGGCTGGATTTTAAATTTTTTAGTCCAAGAGACCTCTGAGCATAAGAAAGAGGCACTGTTGGAAGGATATAAGGATCCAGGCCAAATGCAAATAATTCTGGCACATTTTTCATTCTTATGGACTGAAGCTAAATCCACAGCCGACTCTCCTTTAATAATGGCCTGTGGGTCTAGGCAGCCAGACCAGTGGAAAATCCACGGCGGCAGCCTTTTAGCCCAAAGTTTACATTCTCACTCAATCTCTGCTCAGCCCTTGTTCCAGTCAAATAAGACTGATCATGAACCTTTGTCTAGCGCTTGTTATACACTTGGTACACTGCCAAACACTCTGGATATATTTACTCACTTAATTCCCACAATAAACATATGAGGTGGGTGTTATTATCGTCCCCATTTGACAGTGTGAAATGGAGCACAAAGGGCTTAAATGATCAGCACGAGGACACACACTAGGCCAGGAGAGCCATGGATTCTGCCCCCAAGAACTCTGCTTTTAGAGTGTCCATGTTCAACCATGAGGCTACACAGATTCTCTAGATAAAAAGTTTTTAGCTGCAAGCCAGCTTGTAAATGGCAAAACGCTGACAAAAGAGGCTGTTTGAAGGATAACATATTAGAAAAGGAGACAGGAAGAGCAAAAGTGACTGGGACAGGAGCAGGGATGTGCTTGGCTGGCCTCCCTGAAGCCAAGGCAGTGACCGTAACAGTCAGGCGAACCAAACCCAGAATGCGTCCTTACCACAGAGGCTCTTCCCTAACACGGCATTAATTAGCTGGGCTTTCCCCTTTTTTCTTACTCAGAGAGTGCAACAAACAGTGAAGCAGTCAGAAGGAAGGGCATTATAAGGAGGATGGGGGTATTAAAAAAAGACATAGAAAAGCAAGAAGTTAAGAGTATGAATTTGAAACAGAGTGGAGAATCCCTCTTGAGACTGGACTTGCACTTGTAACATCTGTCATTCCTCCCATCCAAGTACTAACCAGGCCCGACCCTGCTTAGCTTCCGAGATCAGACGAGATCGGGCGTGTTCAGGGTGGTATGGCCGTGGACAACATCTGTCATTCCTTAGAAGCATTTACTGTACCAGGAAGTATAGCAAGGCATAATGTACATTTTCTTTCAATCCAGGCAGCTGCCACATGGGTGGTTAGAGAGTTTCATACAACAGTAGTCACTATTAGACGGTTCAAGAAAGAGACCAGAGAAGGCTCGGGGATCTATGCACAGTCATACACCTACCATGATTTGTCACCACAAACCCTTTATTAGGAAGCAGCAGTATGAAATAGTTGAATGCTTTTCTTAAGATATTGAGGGACATGATAAGTAGCAATTTAAAAAAATCAGTTTACCGAAGTGTTATATGACAACATCTTTCATACTGTGTATTGATCTTGAGTGATAAACATCCTTAAAATGTGTCTCAGAGACAGAGACCTGCTCTGAGGTTTTATTGCCATGTCTCAATCTCCCATCACTACCATACCGTTTCCAACATACACGCACACACACAGGTGCTCACACACACACATCCGTCAATCTGAACTCCAAGGGTAAGGTCTCTAAGCATTGCACATTGCATTTTCCAGGTTCTATTGTTTCTGTTTATTTCCTTTTGTTCACCAGGACTGCCATCCTCCAGTTCCTCACTGGAGGCAAAATCTATACCTTTTAGATGCAAACCTAGTTATTACTGGGTATGTATCTGGTTTGGTCCACTTCCTAACCTTGTCGGTGTGGAATGTTTGTATGAATAAAACAAGATGGGATCTCAGTACATAGCAATGGCTTTGAGCTTGACACAGGAAAACTGCCTCCCCCACCCCGGGTACACTAGTTCACGAGAGGTGGATTCCAGTTTCCTAAGCCCTTTCCCCCTTCTTTTCACAGAGTGTACATCCCAGGCCTTTGTGTGCATGCCATTAAAATGGCATGTCTTACTCTAGAGATATGTGGAAACAGGCAAAGCTATGAGTTGTGTAGCCCTAATAGCTAGGAAGATAATGAAAATAATTCAAAACAGAACAAAGTAGATGAATCCAATCAAGCTATAAGGTAGCATGGATTGCAAATTTTCTTAAATACATGAAAGAATAAAACACTGAGAGGACTGACACTCAAAGTGATGAACAATCTGCCCTGTTTAAATTCTGGAGTCCCTGCCACAGTGATGATTAAAGACCTGCAAATAAATTTCAATCAATGTCCTAAGCAGTTTCTCTAATTTTTATATAATCTTCACTAGTTGAGACGACAACCACAAAATTAGATAATACAACTCTTGCTAATGAACAAGAATCTTTGAACCTTCAGAATATTAAAAATAAATGTAGAAATGCTTAAGAGAATTATGATATTGATATTTTGTATTAAATATGTACTTAATATCTTGAGTTCATAATATTTAGAAGAATTTTACCTTCGAGGGTACTATATCAACTTAATGATTTTAAGCAGTGTAATTTGAAGTTAAAATTGTCTTATACCTATATACATTGTGGGATTATTTAATATGAATTTAAAATTCCTATTTTTATTAGTTTAATTGATAGACTTGAAAGAAACAGGTCTGTCCAGAAGGTATCCTGCCATGTAATATGAAAAATAGAGTCAAGAAACATTGTACGTAGGACAATATTGTCTCAGTCCCCTTCAAAGTAGGCACCTTGGGACCTCTCACAGTTCTCCCAATTGCTATCAGCTTCCCTGTCATGTTTTCATGAATCTCACTGACAGTCTGCAGTCTCTTCTCTTTCATAGGTGATTTTAGCTTTGGAAAAAAGCCAGAAGTCACAGGGCACCATATGTGAGCTGTAGGGGGACTGAGTCACCTGGGCGATATGATGTTTCACCAAAAAACTCTGCATGAGATGTGATGCATGAGCAGGTATCACGTGGTGTGTTATGGTGATGAAGCTGCCAATCACCAGTTGCCTATAGCTGCGGCCTTCTGAATCATCTGGATAGTTTCTGTGGAGGAATGTTCAAGCTTAATGCAAAATTTGATGCAGATTCATTGCCCTACTCTCTCAGTCATTTTGAACGTGACATCCACGCAGTACACATACTCACTCAACAGCATCTACTGCCCCCACTGACTAGTACAGTGAAGTCATCATTGTTCACAAATGCACATTCCAGTCTAGTCTCTTTGGCTGCCAGGTTACATCGATGTCACCCAAACCATTCTCCTTATATTAACAATGGCTGGAATTTTTCTGGACAGACCTTGTAAGTGTTCAAGGAGATTTTTTTACATCTGTTATTGAAAGTTCTTAATAAGGAAATTGAATGTACTAAATTTATAAAGTAAGTTTAAGGTGTTCAAAAGAGCTTAAAATCTAACATTTAAATAAGACAGAATATTAGTTGAAGTCCCTTTAAAACTGAGTGTTATATTTTGCTAAATTTATAAGTAAAATATAAGTAGAATTAAAAACAAGAAAAAACTTTGCATTGAATGAATTTTAATAAATTAAATATTAACTTGAAAATTAATAACACCTAGATAATTTTCCGTTAATTAATATCTTCTTAGGGATGCTCAAATTTTGCCTTAGTTTCTTTTATCCCCTCTTCAATGAATCTTTCAGGAATGGATTGGGGAGTTTGATGTCCGCCACCAGGCTCTACACTCACGAGGAAGAGGTCTGCGTAGGGCAGGTCAAGGAGTCGGGGAGTAAATGTCACCTGAAGACTAAGGATCTGGCAGATACTATTTTGGGGGGAAAGGAAGAGATGTTTCCAAGGCCCACCCTAAAGACAAATGCTCTGGGCTGATTGGTTGTTTGCTTGTTAGCCACTGCCTTTAGTACCAGATGTATATATGCCTTTGTGCCAATCAGCCACAGGCCAGTATGTTGCTCCCTGCGTGGTGAATGGAAAAGTTTTTCACTGACAGAAAAAGTATGGAAAATTGTGAATGCTGTTGGTTAGAACAAATGCTAATTTGAGTCAAGAGTTTATCTTTCTTTTTTTGTTAGAAATGAAACCAGCGAAAGATAGATACAGGGATGGTTCATGTTATTATTCATACAAATTCATCATTAAATTTTTGAGGAAGAAATAGACTTATTGGTGGAGAAAAACTGTTATGCCTGAAGATGGGGACCTCAAGCACACTGTCTTTTCTGTTAGTTTCAATGTGTTTTGCAATACATCGTTAAAATAGTGGCAAATTAACACTGATTTGTAGAAAAGCCGTCTGCACCACAAGGGACTGGATGAGGTTTTGGTATTAGCTGCCACTGCTTAAGGGGGTTGAGGCTTCTGTTTCCCCGATTCCTCGTTCTTATTCCCTGTTTTCATTCCCTGTTTTCACAGGCTTGGAGCTGTGCAGATAAGGAGTATCTCACTTACCTGAGTGAGTTCTTCCCACATTCTTCCTTTTAACTTCTGTACATCTTTCTGCTATGGGTCCATTCACTTTGCTCAAACTTCAGAGTGAAATGTCTGCTAGCTGAGCCTCCGATTTAAAGTTATCATTATTATGCAGATTTTATGAACAGAATGTAAAAGGAGAATTAAACCAACAGAATCAGGAGGATTCTAGCTCATATAACCATGATCACATCTGCATAAAAAGAAGAGCAGAGGGTGCTGTGGGGAGATGCTAGTGAGGCAGCCTTCTGTGGGATTCGGAGACTGCTCCAAGGTGTGCTTGGACTACCCTTGCACCGGGATCCAAGCACCAACCACAAAGTTTAAGGTAAGAATGAAAAGAACTTGGTTTAAAAACAAGACAAGTGTGATTGCACAGGATTTAGAGAATAAGACAAATCGTATACATAAGTACCCAGAGAATGTTTAGAGAATACATTTTGTAGAATTATAGAAGTACACGACCATTGAGGATGATGAAGTCCAGACCTTTAATTTCATGGATGAGGAGAGTTTACAAGTCTTGCTCAGAGCAATGGGCCCCAGTGTCCCAAGCCAATTTCCTTTCCATTGCATAAGGGTGGTTTGGAAGGTGATGCTTGTCGGTGAAATTCAATTACAGGTGCAGAGACTCACTGGTCAGCTCTGCCTGAAGGGCTCCCTGCTGCTCTTCCCCCAGGGTTGTCACTCATCCCCCTCAGAGATGAAGAGGACTCTTCTAATTAAATCTCACTGACAAAAACAGGTGGTGATGCCAGGAGCCATAGCTGACTGCTTTGATTCATTTTGGCTAGTGCATCAAAATAGTCTTTTTCTTCACCACAATTTTTTGGCACCCTCTCAAGTTTTGCACCAGGGGCAGACACCTCACTGCCCCCCGCCCTAGTCCTGGCCCTGCCTACATTTAACACCTCTTGGTTAGAAGGAAGAGGTGACTGGCCCCTGTGGAGAAAACTTCTGCCTGGCACCCGGTAGGTAAGGTAGAGGGATTTAACCTGCCACTGAAAATTTAAATCTCCCCAATGTTTAATGCTGGAGATTCTCCATAGGCAATACTGGTCAGTAATTGCCAATTACTTTGTAAAGTTTTCAAAATAGTTACAGATAGAATAAAAACGAATCTATTTTAATGAGCCACAGGAGGATGGGTGGGGCTGGCCAGAAAGGAAAGATAAGGGAATGGTTTTCCTTGAGTTTCCAGGAAAAGGTTTAATTGTAACCAAGAGATACTCGGGGCTTGCACTTGGTGGTAACAGTAGAAATGGGAGAAGTGATCAGGTTTTGAGAAAATTTAGCCAACAGAATGTCCTCAATCATTGGATATATGATATGAAAGAAAGAATGGAGCTGACAGTGATTCCAACATTTTGGGCTGAGCAACAGGATGGATGGAATTACCATCAGCTGAGATGGGAAATCGCCGAGAGGGGCAGGATTAATAAAGTGGATTAAGAGTTCAGCTTTGGGCTTACTATATTTGAAATATCAATCAGACAACCAAATACATTACTGAGTAGGCAGTTGGGTATGAAGTCATAATTAATAATACAAACAACAACAACAAGAACAGAATTTCTTGAGTGCCAGGTATGCTTCTAAGTAATTCACATGCATTAGCATTATTTTACCATCCTTGTATTATATCTGAGGTCAGAGGTTAAGTGTCTTAGTCCACTGGGGCTGCTAAAACAAAAATACCATACACTGGGTGGCTTAAAGAACAAATACTTGTTTTTTTATAGTTCAAGAGGCCAGAAGTTCTAAGGTAAAGGTGTCAGCAGATTCAGTGTAGAGTGAGAGGTAACTTTCTGGCTCACAAGTGGCTGTCTCCTCCCTGGGTCTTTACATGGCAGAAGTCGGGGTGCAGCTCTCTGGGGTATTTTAAACAGGGACACTAATCCCATTCATGGTGACTCTACCCTCATGGGCGTAATCACCTCCCAAAGGGCCCGCCTCTAAGTGCTAACCCTGGGATTAGGCTTCAACTTGTGAATTTTGGAGACACACACACACTCAGTCTATAACATTAAGTAACCTGTACCCTGTGATTATTAGGTAACCTAATAATCATCTCTATTAAGCCTGATTAAATGCCAATGGATTTAGTAACAAGTGTCAAAAACAGAAGACTAATAAAATTACTTGGATAATTGTGGTAGAAAATGTGTTTTCTTTGAGTGATTCCCCTAAAGATATCCACCAAATATATTTATGTCCTAATCCAGAACCTGTGAATATGTTACCTTATATGGCAAAAAGTACATCTGTAGATGTGATTGAATTGAAGATTTTTAGGTGGGGAGATTATGCTGGATTATCTGATGGGCTAGATATAATCATAACGATCTTTGTAATGGGAGTAGAAAATATGAGTAGTAATAAATATGACAATGAAAACAAGAGATTTGAGCGATGTAAAAAAAGTCAGGGGGTGGGGGTGTGAGTCAAGAAATGCAGGCACCTCTCAAGCTGAAAAGGGCAAAGAAACAGACTCTTCCTTCAATTCCATCAGAAGGAGCCAAACCAGTTGTACCTTGATGTTAGTCCCCTTAGATTTATGTCAGACTTCTGACCTCTAGAACTGTAAGAGAATGTATTTGTGCTACTTTAAGGCACTAAACTTGTGACAACTTGTTGCGGCAGCAATAAGTAATGAACAAATTTTGTACCTAGAAATGGAGCGCTACTGTGACGAATACCTACAAATATACATGTGGCTTTGGAGTTGGAAATGGACAGAGGGTTGAGGAATCCAGGGGCACGTGAATAAGACAGCCTACATTCCACTGAACAGACAGTTGGTACAAAGATGGATATTAAAGCTGTTACCCAATGCATGTCTGGCTGCCTGTTGCAGTGAAAGCCAAACTCATGAGACAGGTTCTGGTGGGAAGGAAAGAGGTTTATTCAAGTGCCGGCCACCTGAGGAGTTGGGGGACTCTTGTCCCAAAGCCTATCTCCACATCTCGATGCCAGCAGAGGTTTGTATAACGAGAGAGAGGGAAAGAAGAGCAGAAATCAAAGGGAGGGAGTTGAAAAATTCTACATGTGCAGATTAGCACGGTCCACTCTGAAAAGGACCCTGAAACTGACAAGCGATGGTCTGGGGTGGGTCATCCTGGTTTTACAATTAAAGGTCAGCTAATCTCCCAGAGTTGGAATGGCTGAAGGCCGAGGAACTGTATCTTTTGAAGTTAGTTCCCAGGATTCTTATACAAACATGCTGTTTATTGACAAGCTACATACTAGTCTGAGTGAGCATTTATAGAAACAATGTCAAAAGGATGGAAGGGTGGGTTACAATTCCCCACTGTTACAAAGCCACTGCTAGTGAAGGCTCAGAAGGAATTAAACAGCATGACAGAGAAAACCCATATCATTTCAGAGAATATTTAAATTGTCATTAAAAGACTGTTGATAGAAATACATGAAAGGGGCTGCTGCTACAGGCTCAGAAGGAAATGGTGCTGTGTTATTGAAAGCTGGGGGACAGAATTCTTGTTATTTAATGGCGGAAAGCACAGCTGAATTGCGTCATGGAGCTGAGTGTCAAGCAGAAGTAAGCAATGAGTTTGGATATTTAGCTGAGGAGATTTCCAAGCAAAGCGTTATGCATGCAGCCTGGTTGTTCTTGCTGCCTATAGTGAGAGGAAAGAGATACATTGAGAGAAGAACCATTCAGCAAAAAGGAACCAGGATTTGATGAGGTAAGGAATGGTTAGCCCATTCAGATTGCACAAGGTACCAACACTGTCAGGAAGGTTGGCTCTGAAGAGGAATCCAGGGGTGGGGCTCCGCAGTCTTTCTCTAGGTCCTTGGAAGAGACAAAAGGTCACAGCATTCTGTCCCACAGAAAGCTTTTTGAAGTGATTAACGTGCCCTCAGGCATACCAGAAGAAGACAGAAATAGAGATGAGATTATCTAGGAAAGATTCTTGGAGCAACATTGTGTCTAAGGAAATCAATTTCTGAGCTGTAACAGGAGACTCAAATGTTGTTAAAGGATGTTATATCAGCAAATGCACTATTTGCAGGGACTGAAAGTGACTAAGATAGAATGAATTTAAAGGAAGTGTTTTTTTACTTCCAAAATTTGACAAGCAGAAAACAGACTGATATAACTACTCAGCTTCAAACTCATACTACCAGTACTGAAAAAAAAGGGATGGTTCTGTGGGCAGAACATAGATCCTCCAGGTGGACTCATGGGCCACAGAATATGCAACTATTTCTGGGTCTTAAAATTGAATGGAGTTTGCCCAGTTCAATTTCAAAGTTGCTTGGGATTTGTTTTTGGTGGGGCGGTGGGGGGGGAGGGAATGCATATAACTCATCCTGTGCCTGTCCCATCATTTTATTTTTCGAATAGATAACTTGAGTCTCGAATGTCATAGGTACACAGACAGGCAGGAATTGTGTGCCTGGACAAAATACATCCAGAGTCTCATTTATACCTAATTTAAATGATTTAATAATGAGACTTGGGACTGTAGAACTAATGAGATTTAAATGACATTTTGAACTTGAGTTAATACTCTAATGGGTTGAGACTTTTGAGGACCTGGGAGTAAGGTGAATTCATTTATGTGTGGGAAAGACACAAGTCATTGTTATAGCTGTAATAGAAAATGAACACATTAGGTTATTAAAACACTTCTTAAAAGACCCTGGAATTCACATCAGTGGGCTTTTTGCTTTTTTCAGTGACAACTCTTTGAAAGTAAATGTGGATAATTCAGTAAGAAATGTCTTTTTCCTTAACTATTCTCTTAATTGAATGTTGGCTCTGAACTAAAGTATTCAGAGCATTATTTTATTTACTGTGTGGGTGCGTATGTATGTGTGAAAGAAGTCAGTTCTTTATTCTGACATTGTGATTGACAGTAGGTAGCATTAGACTTGTTCTTTTGGGTTAGGATATAATTCCTGGCAAACCATTGTCAAGATTTTATGACATACCACCACATTCGCTTTTTTTAAAATTCCCCTTAGCCTACCATTTTTTAGTTGCACATAGTAAATGATAGCTTCAATTGTATTTTGCTAGACTAATTATCACAAATCCTCAAAGCTAGATCATATCTCAACACAAAGAAAGCTTTCAAGACATGTCAATCTTGTTAAGTTTATGCTGAGAAAATTAAACCCACTAGAGAGTTCTCCTCTTGGTGACAAAGAGAAAGCCCCCTGTTTCTTTAGGGCTGAGATATTAATGATTTGAGCTGATAATTTATTAAAATTTTGTTGTTTGGATACATTTATAAAATTGCAACTCTGTCCATAAATGAATACTGAAAATTCCACCCTCTGTATTCCAAAGTGTGATTTACTATTCTGTTGTAAGGTGTTGTAAGTCAAATGGAAAAATACTGAGGACCCCTCTAAGACCCATCAAAATGTCTACAGCTGCCTACTGTTCAAATCCAAGATACTAAACCTAATCTAGCTTCCTGAATTTACAGGGAATTTTAATAATTTCTGAATTTTAGTAAAATTCAAAATTTTACAAATAATGAATTGTTGCTATAACCAATTCAAGGAATAGAAAAAGAATGAATCAACTAATTTGTGTCAATGAGATGAAAAAGAAATAATGGCATTTTTTTTTACTTGTATCTCAGGAGTTATGCATGTTTGTAGAGAAAACTTACCTACCTCTGGTCAGTCAAGAAAAGCGACCCTCCCGTCAGATGCCCAGAGGCCTCAGAATCTCACACCCATTTTGGAAAGGCTTGCTGGAGAATCAGAAGCCCTCCTGAGGGAATCACAGAGAAAAGGGGAAAGAGAAACATTTGCCTCAGCCATTGGGAAGCAGAAAAGCATCGAAAATGTATTATTTTTTTCTCAAGAGTAGTCCAGCTTTGTGAGAAAGCAGAACACCACCACAGAAAAGGAGTTTGATTCTCTACTCTATGTATAGAAAAATAACCTTGCAGGGAGAGTAAGAAAGAAAAGATTATTGTCTCCTGTTAGCAAATTTGGCTTTTCTGTCCTGTACCCCAAGCTTATTCTTACAAAATATGGTTAAAGAAAAAAAACTCATGGCCACAGCCTTCTCCTCATCCATCTCCACTGAGCTTTGTTTGGGCACCTTGTGCTGCTGAAATATCAGCTCCACGCAAACCACTGTAAAATACCATCTGCAGCCCAAACCACCCTCCCGACCTCTGTGCGCGGGCTCCGGTTGCCACTGACGGGATACATTTGACTGCTGCACAGATTTCTCAGATGCGGCAGGCCTAAACCAAAAGTTATCTTTTGTTTTCTACAAAGCTCCCGCCCTCTGGCATTTGCCATCTCCGTGCATGGCACAGCCATCCACACAGTCACCCCAAAGCAGAAAACAGCCTGAGAGTGAACGCCTGCCTCTCCCACTCACCTCTCCTATCGAGCCCGCTGTCTCTGGAAATTTCTCCTCTGAACCAGCTCACTAGCACAAATGCTACTGACCTGCGGTTTTACCACCTCTACGCTGCTTTTCATACAGTCACCAAAACTGATTTTTCATTTTTAAATTGTAATTTTGGGAGATGTAAATAAAATTCAAATGCAGTCTAATTAGAAAGAAAAACAAAACAAATATAGAAATACACAAAAAAGTCTCTTACCTCTTCCCCACTCCACTCTCATTCCAGAAGTAACCATTATTAACATATTATTAATTATTGTCTTATTAGACCTTTTTATAGACAATTATGCCAATATGCACTTAAACACAAAGTTAGTGCTGTTTAAACTAATGGAATCATAGTGTCTTGACTTATAACTTGGTGTGTTAACAAGGTCTTAGAGATTATTTCATGTTAGAAAATATAATAGTATACAATATTTATTTAGCAATTATCATGTGCTAAAAACTGTCCTAAGTATTAGATATGTATTATCTCACCTAATTGACATAGTATCTTTGTGTAGTTAGAATTACTGTTGGTATTCCTAGTTTACACATAAGAAAATAAAAACATATAGAAGTTAATTAACTACAGATAAAAAAGAGACTTAAACAATAAGAAAACTAATTTAACTAGTTTGCAGAATATAAAGTCAATTTAGATTTCTATATACCAGCAACAAACAGACAATACTAAAATCTACAATAGCATGAAAAATGTCAAGTAACTAAGAATAAATATAACATGTTGTACACTAAAATTATAACGCATAATTGTAAAAAAGTTTTAAATACCTAAAGAAATAAATAAATGATGTTGTGGAAAGATTCGATTTTGTAAAACATTAAAATTCGACACCAATTTGGTCTACAGCTTCAAAACACCTCCAGTTAAAATCCCACAGGGCTACGTGTGTGTATAAATTGATAAGATAATTTTAAAGTTTATTTGCAAAGGGCCAAGAATAACCAAAACAACACTGAAAAATGCCAATGCTGGAGAACTCTTATAGTCAAATATCAAATTTATTGTGAAGGAATAAGAAGTAAGACAGCATGAGCAGCAAGACAGACATCACAGGATAAAGAGCTCAGCCGTGGACACATATTTAGACGGTCACTTGATTTTACAAAAAAAAAAAAAGTTGCTACGGCAGAGGTAGGAACCAGCAGTCTTTTCAATAAATGGTGCCAGGACAATAGAATACTCCACGAGCAACAGAAATCTTGACAATATCTAGTACTACACACACACACACACACACACACACACACACACACACCCATAGCTGTCCTACACAGGAAAAGCACCTACAAAGGTGAATTTTTATACTTGTAACAGGCATATGGCAGGACAATCAATGATGGGAGAACAGTCCTTTGACAGGATGAAGAGTGAGAGAAATAGAGCCAAAATGGCGGAAGAAAACAGGAAAGTGTACAATGTAGTCCTTCCGCACCAGCCTTCAAAGTTTCATTAAAGTTTTCAAAATTAGAAAACTCTGAGCATGAATCAATTTCCTATGGGAAATGACCACAGGATTTACACTTGCCTGCTGGTTTACATGGGTCTGAAATAATGTGTGCACTGATGCGTGAATGCAATGTCAGGAAAAAAAAAACCAAGGAAAAAAGTATTGGAAATTATGGGAAGGATTCTGAAATAAAATTGAGATTGCAATTAAGTTTTCCATGTATAGAAGGCCATCACAGATGTTCAGGCTACATTCATGCCCAGTTCCTACCACCTTAATTGGCATAATGCAGGCACTCAATGCATGTGTGTTAAATTGAATCACTGCTTGGAAACTGAGCATAAGAAAGCAATCCATCCTCTTTTACGGTGATCAGTGGATTCTGGGAAATATCCAAGATGGTGGAAAGGACAAATGAACTATCAAAAAGCTGTTAGATTCCTGTTCTGAGCATGACACAGGCTTCTGATGAGCCGATCGAGTGACCCAAGACCCAGCCAATATACCTCCATCATCATATCAACCTCCAAGAAAGAGAAGAGAATTTGGGAAAGGGGGTAATAAAATAGGGAAATTTATAATTAAGATTTAAGGGTTCTTTCAGGAAGTAAGTATGTGTAGAGAGGAATCTCAGCTTGCAGTACCTAACTTCCCACCAGACATACTCTCAGGGTGGCTTCTGCATTTTCTTTTCTTCAGCTTGAACATTCTAGCTAAGTTCAAACATTGTAGATTGTGATTAACCATTAAATCAAGCATATAAACATGATAAAACGTGAGGCTGTAGTTCATTCTTTGGCTTACTCCAGAGGCGATGGCATTGAAAATGATTCTCTGAATTCTTGGGTCTTTTAGAAAATGTTTTCTTTCAATAACATAGGCTCTCTCTCATGTGAGTTTTAGGGCATAAAAATGTGCTCTCTTTTGCTTCAATCCTCACTTTGGAGGTTACAAGTAGACGATTTTCTGCCTTTACCCTGCCCACTGCCAAAAAAAATATGGAATAACCTGTCTGATTTTGAAGTTGAAACCAGTAAACTGATTGGTGTTCCCCTTCAAGAATTTCAAATTATCTATAGAAGGCCTCATTTGACATCCATTACATTTATGTGTAGTCTAAGTATTGATTTCTAAAGGAAAAATATTCTCCACCTTGCTCTTACTGCCACCCAACGATGGAATACAAAGGAAGGAGCTTATAAGTGTGGACTAGGAAGGATGCTAAGGCAGAGCTGTCTGTGACATGTGGTGGTGCCGGCTGCTCTGTTGGAAATCATGTGTCATAGTGGGCGGTTCCTACCCACCGTTCTTGGGAACCTCTCCTGGAATCACATATTTAGAACGAATGTTGGAAAGGACTTGCTGGTCCCTTTGCTACATAAAATACCCCAAGGACATCAAGTATTGGTATACAGAAGTTAAATTCTATTATCAAAAGTTTTACCTACTATGTTAGAAAACAATACAATCAGGTTTCAATCTTTGGTCCAACCATGTGGCCAAATTTCAAGCAATCAATATACTAAAGTCTCGGTCCATCACACTAGTATCTAAATACAGATAATTAATAGACAGGATGATTGAAATTTATACTAGTAGGCTATTCATTGGGCAGATGAACACTAAGAATGGAGGATGTATTAATAATGATGATAGGCAGTTCCAAAAATTTAAAATAATCCACTGCTGATTAATAAATAAATAGCTCAGGCTCATGCTCATATACCTATTCTCATCCTAAAACAAGGATTTAGCAATTGACAGGCTTTTCATCAAAAAGCATTGCTATATTGCAAACTCACTTTTAGGCCCAATTAGAATGTAAATTCTTTACTAATGAAGTCCCAAGGAACTCTGGCAACCTTGGGAATTTTCTAATATTTATCACCCCTTAGAATGGCAAGTAATGATAGAACAAAATGCTATGGGCCCACAAAAAGAGAGACAAACACTTCCCAAGATATCTGATACCTAAAAATGAGAACCAAAGCTGCAATGCCTTCACCCATGTGTTCTGATAGAGAGCCTCTATTCATACAAACTTAGGTTGTTAGTGTGTTTTAAGGGAAGGTAAAAATGAGAGTATGTGTGAAATCTTGTTAGTTGCATGTATTTTCTCATTTTTACATGATTCTTATTGATAATATCTGCCAGATGCTGGACCAGTCCTACCTCCTGGAATGTCAATGAGGACAACATTAAATCAATAAATCCAAGATGCTAGAAACCACATAAATCCTTCTTATTTTTCACTTCTTCACACTGCAAGTGACTATTGAAAAGTGACTTAGGGTACTGATGTTAGTATCTATAAAAAACATCCCACAAAATTATTGGTTTAAAAAGAGATAAACCTGTTTTGATGAGATCCCATTTGTTTGTTCTTTCCTTTATGTCCATTGCTCTAGGGGACATATCAGTAAAAATGTTGCTGCGTGAAATATATGAGATTTTCCTGCCAATGTTCTCCTCTAGGACTTTAATGGTGTCACGACTTATATTTAAGTCTTTTATCCACTTTGAATTTATTTTGGTGTATGGTGTAAGTCAGTGCTCAAGTTTCATTTTTTTGCATGTAGCTGTCCAGTTCTTCCAACACCATTTTTTGAAGAGGCTATTTTTACACCATTTTATTTTATGGCCCCCTTTGTTGAATATTAGTTGCCCGTAGAGACTTGAGTTTAATTTTGGGCTCTCTGTTCTGTTCTAAAAAACTGTGGTACATGTACATAATGGAATTCTATGCAGCAGAAAGAAAGAAGGAGTCCCTACCCTTTGCAAGAGCATGGATGGAACTGGAGAGAATTATGGTGAGTGAAATAAGCCAGGCAGTGAAAGACACATACCATATGATCTCGCCATTAACAGGAACCTAAAGAACAAAACAAACAAGCAAGCAAAATACAACCAAAGACACTGAAATACAGAACAGGCTGACAGGGACCAGGGGGTGAGGGGAGAGAATTTCAGGGGAAACGGGGAAGGATTCACAGGAACAAGTATAAAAGACACAAAAACTAAGGTGGTGGGGGTGTGGGGAATGGGAGGGAGGTGGGGAGGACTTGGGGAGTGGGCTGGGATTGGAGTAAAAGACAGAAAACAGTACTTGAACAATAATTAAATTTAAAAAAGGATTAAAAAACAAACAAACAAAAAAGATAAACCTGAAGGAACATGGGACAGTAGAATGCAGGGGGGAGCAAAAGTGGGTGTACAGTTGTGAGTACACAAAACGCAGAGTTCCTTTTTGTATTGTCATTCGTTAGTTACTGTATTATTTTTCATATGAACCACTATAAAGCTACTTTTGCCCCACCCTGTATAATCAGTTTAGTGGGTGACTGTTTCTTTCTCACTACTTTTGCCAAGCATGGAGCTCATGCAGAGTACTGGGTGGATACTCCACTGCCATTTGTTAACAGAGAAATTAGTAAGTGAATAACTAAAACAACTATGAAATCAACCAGCACATTTGCAATCATAAACTGTAGGCAATGAGGCTTACACAACTCATATGGCTGAGGTAGGGGGGGAGCACAGAGAAGGTCATAGTCATGAAATACACAGGTAAGCTCTAAAGTAAAAGTAAGCATAATTTTTCTTTAATGAGAATGAATAAATGCAGATTATTTTTTCCTAATGAAACATAAAGAGAAATAGATGCTAAATGGGGAATAAAATATAGTATAGACATGAGCAATAGAGAGGAACATGTACACATCGAATTATTTTAAAAAGTTAAACAATAAGGTGATGATCCAAGAATAACAAAGGGGAAATCATAACAGTCAATGATCAATAAATACAATAGCTTATCAGATACAGTGGCAGTGATTTTAAGTAAGTGCCAGGCTGGTGTAAACCAATGTTTATGTTCCAGGAAATAAACCATACCAAAAGCAAAATCACTATCTACTAACCCATTAGTCATTGGAATAATTAGCCAGCTGATGGATGTTAATCAAACATAAAACAAAGTACTGTGAAGCTAGGAAATTTTTGTTAGCAAATCCCACTGAGGATCTTTTTTTTAAAGATTTCTTTATTTATTTATCTTTAGAGGGGAAGGGAAGGAGAGAGGGGAGGGAAGTATCAATGTATGGTTGCCTCTCGTGCATCCCCTGCTGGGAACTGGCCTGCAACCCAGGCATGTGCCCTGACTGGGAATCTAACTGCAATCCTCTGGTTTGCAGGCCCACACTCAATTCACTGAGCTACACCAGCCAGGGCCCACTGAGGATCTTTAAAATGAGACCAAAATGCCTTCAAATTGCATTTTAAACATGTTAAGGTCTTCCTCTTCCAAAGGGAAGAGTAAAATCACAAGTTACCACTGCTTCCATCCTAACACAAGCAAGTTAGATAAGCTATAAAATCAGTGTTTGCTAATATGTCTAAGACCTGAGGATATAAAGAAGCATAAATCAACTAATTTCCAGAACATGACAACTTATTCTTAGCAGTGAAGCAATACATAATCATGCTCATGCCTTGTGAAGCAGTGAAAGAAGGCAGAATCTCCCCTAAACATGGATAAAAAGAACAAGAAAAAAAATTTAACAAGGTTTTAAAGTTGTGTGTTGACTGATATGATAAATTGGAATCCTAAGCAGCCTCGACTACAGAGTAGTCTGTCCTCATCCAACAAACATTTGCCCGAGCCTTCACTGACTGCGTTGGGCACGCTAAAGGCCTCGTCAAATGCACTGCATTTGGCCTTCCAGGACCAGAGAGACCTTTCTAAGAGCAGAAAGGCAGTGGCAGCAAATGGAGAACAAAGACAATTCCTCAGCCATCCAGAGAGCAAACAACAAAGAAGTAAACTGAGGTTCAGAGTGAGGTGAGTGGTTTAGAAAGTTGGCAGCAGGGCAACAAAACCTAAAGAGATTTCTAGAATCTCAGAAGATGCTCAGATCCTAAGGCCTACAAAAGAGAAAGTCCATTTCAAAACACTCTAAGCCAATGATGAACATAATTGAATAAAAGTTACAACAAAGCTGAGACCTACTGCAATTACAGATTAATTATACATGTTCCCAATACCAGCCATCTCACAGGAAAATGTGCAAGATCTTCTTGGAGGCATAGGTATTATTAATTATTTTACACACAAGGACAAGCACAAAATCAGAGCTTATGAGGAAGAGAGAATCACGTAAATGTGATCATGGGAAAGGCAAAGATACCTCAGTAGAAATAGCTCCAGAGGTGGGCTAGATATTGGAATTATCAATAAAAATTTTAAATAACTGGGAAGACTATATTAAAAGATCCACTGTAAAAAAAATAAACAACAGGCATTAATAGATGAGAAATGTTAGCAAGTACGTGGAAATTATAAAGTGAGCCAATGCAAATGGCAGTAATTAAAATGCAATATTGGAAATGAAAAAAAATAAAGAGTAGATTGAACATAGCAGAATAAGAATCAGACACTGAATACAGGTCAGTAGTTTTAATAAACTGAACTACTAAGAGAAAAATACTGAGAAGAAAATATAATAGATCAAGCAAGATCTATGAGATAATATCAAAAATTTCACATCTGAATAATTGGAGGAACAGAAGAAGCAAAGAGAGAAAATGAAGCAAAAGAAATATTCCAAGAGATAACTGAGGATTTATCAAATCTTATCAATATAATCAACCCAGAGACCCAAGAAATAATCTCATATAAACCATAAGCAAGATAAATTAAAAAAGAAGCTCACTAAATCATATCATAGTCAAACTGCAGAGAACCAGAGATACAGTGAGTATTAGGACAATAGTCAGAGACTCACGCTGACTACAAACAGGGCCCAGCAATAAGGATGATGTCTTACTTCTAATCAGAAATAATGTAGTCCGATAGCACATAGTCTTTGAAAATGCTGGCAGAAAAACAATGTTAGCCCAAAATTCTATATTCATTAATCAAAGATAGCATTTAAGAAGGAAGATGAAATAAAAATATTTAAAATAAATAGCTGAGGGAATTTGTCAACAACCAACCTATACTATAAGAAATATGAAAATAATTTCTGTAGGCTGAAGGAAAATGATAGCAAGTGATTATTTTTGAATCTTCAAGAAGTGCTAACGAGCACTATAAAGGAACTTTTTATCTCATATGCGTGTGTGCATAAGCACAAATAAATACATATATACATATGCACATACATACTTATATACACATATTTACATTTCCCTAAAACATCATTTACTGTTTAAAGAAAAATAGTAATAACATATGGTCAGGTTTTCATCATATGTAGAAGTAAATATGAGACGAGAACAGAAAAAGGGGAAGTAAGTGGAATTGTAATGTGAAATTCTTAAATTGCTTGACAGTAATACAGTTATTTAAAAGTATAAAATAGTATTAAAAATACATATTGAAATCTTTATAGCGATCACTAAATAAATGATACCAAGAAGCATAATTAAATATCAACAGAAAATGAAACAAAGGGTACTAACAAAAATAATTTTCTCACCCAAAAGAGCAATAAACAAGCAACATGAGGGAAAAAAATAGATGAGGCAGAAAGCAAACACCCACGTGATAGGCTTACTGCCAACCATGCAATTAATTATATTAAATATTAATGGGCTGAAAACAATGGAATGTATGTCATACTAAACTAAAAAGCAATTTCGATTTTTCTGTTTATAAGAAGCACACTTTAAATATGAAGACCCCAGAAATGTTAAAAATAAAATGATGGGAAAAGATAGACCATGTAAACTTTAAGCATAAGCTAAGCTAGGGAGGCTATATTTGTATTAGAAAAAGTAAACTTCAAGAGAATGAGTAATATTATAGACAAAGAGGGACATTTCATGATAAAAACATCAACTCATAAAAATACATAATTTCATATGTATACCTCATACGTACCTAATACAACTTCAAGATCAGGGTGACAGCTGGTTTGATTACTGATGACAGCTGTTTTCCTGTCCTGCAGATGGCCACCTCCTCGGCGTGTCTTCACCTGGAGGAGAGAGGGAGAACACATAGGCTTTCGGCTGTCTTTTCGTATCAAGACTTCGGTCCTACTGGATCAGGGACCGACCCTCATGACCTCACGTAACCTTAGTAACCGCCAGATCACCAAATACTGGAGTGTAGGTGCTTCCACATATGATTTCAGGGACGGGGGACAGAAACATCCAGTTCATAACAAGTAGCAATGTAGTCTTTCTTTAAAAAAAGAAGACTTGATCCTTGACAACCCTTTCCCTTCTTTCCCCCGTTACCCCCCTCCCCCCTCCCCTCTGGTTACTGTCAGTCAAGGAACATGTATATAGGACCCATGGACAAAGACAACATAAGGGAGGATTGAATGTGGGAGGTGGGAGGTGGGGGTGGGCAGGACAGGGAGAGAGTAATGGGGGAAAATGAGGACAACTGTAATTGAACAAGAATAAAAATGAAGGCAAGTGGCTAGATTTTATGGTATGTAAATTATGCTTCAATAAAGCTGTCATGAAAATAAAAAATAAAGAAGATTTGATGCCACTGGAGAGGAATTGTTGCTTTTGTTTTGTCCTGTTTTTTATTTAAAGACAACCTTCTATGGAATATCAAATTAGGCCAAATAAATGGAGAACAAAAGTATAATTCTGCACCTAGAAAAGTACCATGAATGTGCTAAGAGAAATTGTTTATTTTTTGAATTCTTTCCATGCAAAACAGACAATTAGTTTAGCAATTGGAAACGTTTATGTAGCAGTCTTTAAATCATGAACATGTGAATAATTCCGAACATTTGTAACACTTAAAAATATCTCATGAAGTAATGGTCTAAAAACCTGCCTCGAAATACAGAAGCTAAACAAGCCAAGCACCAACTAAACCTAATAATAAATTTTACTTTAAGAAATATGGAAAAACCGCATAGCCATAATGAGAAATAACCCTAACCCTAAACTAAGGTACAATCAGTAACAAGAAGCAAAGGTAGCCCTGCGTGCTGAAAGCAGGATTCCACTCAGCTAAACATTTGACGTGTCTTATGTGTACCGGGGCCACTAGAAATCAGTCTTTGCAGATAGATTGTTTGGCCCTCAACCTCAAAAGCTGCAAAGATTTTTAACTGATTCTCTTGTGTACATTTTGGCCCACATTTGTAAGGTCTGTTCCTTTCCTCCTCTAGGCTTATTTCACCTTCAGACCCTGCCTCTGTTTGTAAGAAGAGTTTCTAAAGTTTTTATTTTAAAATACATTCAGTGTTGGGACGAGCACCATGTTGGATCTTAAACACTTTTTCTGGAAGTAAAGATAGGATCTAGGTAAGAGAAAGTTTATGATCAGGTTGTTTAAAATGTACTTTTAAATATTGGGGAAAATCTCATGGAAAATAATTGAAAGTAGTCTTTTCGTGGAATACTTGAGTAGACTCAGTAGGATTTCTGTACAAAGATTATCTATATGTTAAAAGAAAACAAAATAAAGAAGGCTATTATGTATTTTTATGGTCTTCAGCCATCTGTAGGCCCCAAATAGATCATTATCCATGTGGCAAATTTCAGAAAATTATTAATTTCTTGTGTGTAATGGATGAAATTGGTGCCCCACCCAAATAGCCCAGCACTTCTCACTTGGTGAAAATCTGATACCATCCACCTGCATGCCTGCTTTCCTTGAAGCCTTCCCTGGCTTTTGGAGCATCACCTTGCTGCCTGCATGTCAGGCTGGACTTGCCAGAGACATCCCAGTTCTCCTGACCCAGCCCTCCACCAACTGGAGTCATTGTATCAATACCCAGCTAGGGGGACAACTCTGAGGTGTGTTCTAGCTACCTTCCTCCTCTTCCTCACTTCCTCACTTCCCTTCTAGTGTTCTCTGAGATCACCTCCCAAATAGGTTTTAGTTCTTTAATCTCTGTCTCAAGGTTTGCTTCTGGGACACTCCCCACTAAAGATATCATGAACCCATGGCTCATCACCTTACAATTGTTCAGAGTTTTAATTCTCACAAACAGAATGAATCAGCGCTTTTTGACTTCAATTATACAACTGACACTTGCAGTGGCTGAGCTAAAAAACCTTAACCAGTGAGACTATATTGCAAAAGGCCTATACTATAACGGAGCAGATTTAATGTGATTTCAGCCTGTTGTTCCCCAAAAGCCTTTTTATTGTGGAGCTCCAAATGTCAATATCTGTAGGCCTTTACTGAGGTACCTATTCATTTCTAGAGAAGAATTCCATCATCTCCGTCCTGAGGAATTATAAGCCCCATTCTGGCATTCTGAGATCCTGGAGGAAGGTTTGCTGAGAGCTCACAATTTAATGTAATCTTCATGTTTTGACTTTGTGTTTTTTACCTTTGACTTTATCTATGTTGTATGTCTAAAGCTTCAAGACTCTCTGTTTCCATTTTTTCTAACAATGGACCTCCACTTTTTTCAGAGATGGTCAGAGTTGCTTACAGAAGGTGAGAATGGTAACCACCATATACGTTAACTTAACTAATATTCCTCTTCTCAGCCCCATGCCTTTATCCATACTGCATGGGCTCTCCAGTGCCTGGGACATTCCAGGGTAGAGCAAGAGACATGGATTTCCCCTTGGTTTCCATTTAGCATACTGTTAGGTTTCATCTTCCTCAGCTGTGTCAGTAATAACTCTTTCAACTAAGGCCATGTTTCTGCTGCTGTTGCCCTCCTTTCTAGTTCTTTTTGTCCCTGTAGCCTTATTTTTTCTTGCCCGGTCCTTTTATGTAATTCTAGTGGGAACCCAAGATGAAATAGAGAGAAGCATTTGGATTGAGACTACCACGTTTAACAAAAGCTAGAAGTTGTTTTTCAAAGAAATATGGGCTAAGGGTATCAGGCATCATGAGTCCCCCAGTCCTTCCAGGTTTGCAAAGAGCATGATCTCAGAGTGTGCTGCATTATATGGATTCTCTGTAGAGTTTTATTTTTATAACAGGGAAGAAAAAAGACCTAAGGTAAGAGTTGGATTTACTTTGCTGTGCAAATGTAGAGCAGGATGCAGTGGTTGGGATGGATGGAGAGATTGGGGGGCTGGGGAGCTGGGGAAATTGAGCACAAAAGAAAAGAAAAAAGAAAAAAACTCGTAGGCCTGGACAACAGTGCAGTGATTGCTGGGGGTTGGGGGTGGAAGGAGGTGGAGGTGCGTATGGGGAGATAAATGGGGATGGACAGAGACTTGACTTGAGGTGGTGAACACACAATATAGTGTACAGATGATGTGTTATGGAATTGTGCACCTGAAACCTGTATAATTGTGTTAACAAATGTCACCCCAGTAAATTCAATAAATTTTTTAAAAAGACATACAAGCCTTTCATATTTCTCTGGAAGTTGTGCTTTTTTTTTGAACAGTAAAATGTAGTTTTATTTAACCAGCTGAATTTAGAATATTTAGTGCCAAAACATTTGTTTTGTTTTGCTCTAAGGGAAAAATCTTAAGAGCTTGAATATTTACTCACACAGTGAGTCTTCAGAAGGATTGAAACAGGGTCAGTGGGCTAGATAAACAGGACCATTTTTCAGTCAATATTTTGAAAAACTCTGAGGGCCAAGAAGAGGAACCAAAACAGATATTTATTAAAATGATCTAAGTTAATAAAAAATTAAGATGTGCCTAATGAAGCATAAGCCTAGAATATAAAAGAGAAAAAATCATTACCTTAAAAATAGGTGGTTATACAAGATCTGTTCGGAAAAATCAAGCCATTGTTAATATAACACAAACAGTTTGGGTGACATCAATGTAGCCTGGCAGCCAAGGAGAGTGGACTGGAATGCACATGAACGAGCAATGACAACTTCACTGTACTAGTCAGTGGGGACAGTAGATGCTGTTGAGTGAGCATGTGTACTGTGTGCCTGTCACATTCAAAATGACTGAGTAGAGCTACAAATCTGCATCAAATTTTGAAATTAAGCTTGAACATTCCTCTGCAGAAACTATTTGGATGAATCAGAAGGCTTTCAGGGACAATGCACTGAGTGCAGCACCAATACAAGTGGGGCACAAATGCTTCAAAGATGGTCAAGAATCTGTTGAAAGTGACCCACATTCTGGAAGGCCTGCAACAAGCAGAACACCCGAGAATTTTGAACGTGTACAGGCTGCAATCAACAAAGATTGGCAACTGACAGTGCGAGAACCAGAAGCTGAACTGGGGATTCTAAAAACTACCGTACTGTGTCTGAGATTTTTTTAAATTTTTATTTATTTAATTTTTATTTTTTATTTAATTCTTGTTCAAGTACAGTTTTCTGTCTTATATTCCCAGCCCTGCCCCCCTCCCAGTGCTCCCCACTTCCCTCCCATTTCCACCCTCCACCTTAGTTATTGTCAATGTGCCCTTTATACTTGTTCATGTGAGTCCATCCCCTTTTCCCCAGTGATTCTCTCTTCTCTCCCCTCTGGTCCCTGTCAGCCTGCTCTGTATTTCAGTGTCATTGGTCATATTTTGCTTACTTGTTTGTTTTGTTGTTTAGATTCCTGTTAACAGTGATATCATATGGTATTTGTCTTTCACTGCCTGGCTTATTTCGCTCAGTATAATGCTTTCCAGTTCCATCCATAATGTTGCAAAGGGTAGGAGTTCCTTCTTCCTTTCTGCAGCATTGAATTCCATTGTGTAAATTACCATAGTTTTTTGATCCAGCCATTTACCGATGGGCATCTAGGTTGCTTTCAACTCTTGGCTATCGTAAATTGTGCTGTTATGAACATCGGGGTGCATAGGTTCTTTTGGATTGGTGTTTCAGGGTTCTTAGGATATACTCCTAATAGTGGAATTGCTGGGTCAAAAGGCACATTCATTTTTAGTTTTCTTAGAAAATTCCATACTGTTTTCCACAGTGGTTGTACCAGTCTGCAATCCCACCAACAGTGAACTAGGGTCCCCTTTTCCCCACAACCTCTCCAGCACTTGTTGTTTGTTTCTTTGTTTATCATAGCCATTCTGACTGGTGTAAAGTGGTATCTCATTGTGGTTTTAATTTGCATCTCTCTGATAGCTAGCGATATCGAGCATCTTTTCATGTATCTCTGGATCCTCTGTATGTCCTCCTTGAGAAGTGTCTGCTCAAGTCCTTTGCCCATTTTTTAATTGGGTTGCTCGTCTTCTTTGAATGGAGTCGTGTGAGTTCTTTGTATATTTTGGAGATTAAACCTTTGTCTGAGGTATCATTAGCAAATATGTTTTCCCAAACTGTTGCTTCTCTTTTTATCTTGATACTGTTTTCCTTAGCCATGCAGAAGCTTTTAATTTTGATGAGATCCCATTTGTTGATTCTTTCCTTTATGTCCCTTGCTCTAGGGGACATATCAAAAAAAATATTGCTGCATGGAATATCTGATATTTTCTTGCCAGTGCTCCCCTCTAGGGCTTTAATAGTTTCACAGATTATATTTAAGTCTTTTATCCACCTTGAATTAATTTTGGTGTATGGTGTAAGTTGGTGCTCAAGTTTCATTTTTTTTTTTTGCATGTAGCTGTTCAGTTCTCCCAACTGTGCCTGAGATTTTGACACAGGATCTTGGCATGAAATGTGTTGTGGCAAAATTTGTTTTGTGGCTTCTGCTACCAGAGCAGAAGGACATTGTGCTGTAGTTCCTAATGACTTGATTCAAACTGCTACCAGTGAACAAGATTTCCTCCAGATGGTCATAACTGGAGATGAATCATGTGTCTATGATCTTGATGCAAAGGACCAGTCATCCCAGATGGAAGTCACCTGGTTCTCCACACCCAAAGAAAGAAAGTACAACAAATTCTCAGCAAGATCATGCCCATGTTAACTGTGTTTTTTGATTGGGAAGGTGTTGTCCCTCATGAGTACACCCCTCCAGGCCGGCCCAACAATTAATAAGGAGTACTACACCTCAATGTTCCTCATTGGTTGAGAGATGCAATACAATGAAAACAGCCACAGCTACAGACAACTGGTGATTGGTAGCTTCATCATAACAACACACCCGCTCATGCATTACATCTTATGCAGAGTTTTTGGCAAAACATCAAATCACCTAGGTGACTCAGCCCCACTACAGCCCAGATTTGGCACCCTGAAACTTTTGGCTTTCCCCAAAACTAAAATCACCTTTGAAAGGGAAGAAATTTCAGACCACTGATGAGATTCAGGAAAATACAACAGGGCAGTGGCTGGTGATTCCAACAGAGGATTTTGCAGGGTGTTTGGAACAGTGGAAGAGACACTTGAGAGAACTATGTGATGTCCCAAGGTGCCTACTTGGAAGGGGACTGAGGCATCATTATCCTATGTACAATGGCTCTTTTAACTTGTATTGTCTTCAATCAATGTTTCTATTTTTCATATTGTATGGCTAGGTACTTGGATGGATAGTTTCTGGACAGACCTTTTGTGTGTATGTGTGTGTATGTGTGTGTGCGTGTGTGTGTGTGCGTGTGTGTGTTTAACCAATGGCAACCAAGACCCAGGTCAGAAGCAATGCTTTAAACTATTCTCCTACCATTAAAATTAAAAACTTGCCATGTTTGTAACCAAGAATCTCAATAACAGCAAGTGACTTCATTCTATATCAAAGGTACATGTTTTAAATTGGACTCAGGTTGGCATGTCAAAAGAATAAAGAAATTATTTCACCTGAGGGAAACATAATAAATTTGTAAGAGATATAAATATTAAAGTGCAGCTAATATTAAAATTTCAGTTGTACTTCCTGAGGATTACCCAAGTCACCAAGTATAGAAATATTGAATAATTTTTTTTCATCACAAGGGCTGCAACTAAGATAAGAAATCATTAACTACCAGGGGTTTTAGCTGGTGCTGAGTCTTTCACTGTGGAATGGCTAAATTATGACTACATTAACAGTGGCAAATGGTATCTTATGTTGTATATGCCAGGGAAAAGTGGTTCAATCTCGGTGTGCTTATTTTCTATTTGATTTCTAACATAGTTTGGTCATGTGAAGTACTTAGGGAGTATGGTAGGGGAAATAATACAAGGTAACTATTATAAGACTCCAAATAGTACATTCCTCAGGTTTCATCAGCAAACAACTAAAGTATACAAGAATACATCAGGACTGGCGGATGCTAGCTTCTCCCTTCAATTGCTTATGCCTGAACTGTGAAATTAGAGAAGCGAAATGAAAGATGCTGCCTTACACTTTATACCAAAAGAATCCCAGGATACAGTAAATACTAATTACTTTACTACAATATCCAGTTGCAGAGTAAAATGAGGCCTTTGACATCAGTGAAAAGGAGGGGCAGGTTCATCGGGGATAGATGAAAGAAAGATAGATAGATGATAAATAGAATGAATAAAGAAATGAATATCTCTTTCAGTTTATAAATAAGTGTTTTTAATAAATCTAATAATTCAAACAGACAACTTGTTTATGGAAATGCAAGGAAGATAAGCCTCTTTTTGTGCCCAATTTTCTTGGCACACAAAAGAGTTTCACTTAAAAAATGAACTCTAAATTCTGCCTAGGATTTAATAACTTTAAATGACAGAATTTATTAAGTAAGAACTTTGGCAAAAGTGATAGGCAGCCTTAAGTTCTTTTATGAGACTGTTTTCTAAATATTAGAGATGCCAACTAGAGTTAAGAGCCATCTTGTACTTAAACATGCCAATGTAAAGAACACATGCCAAAGAGAGACCCTCACCACCACTGTGAGATGGATCTGCACTGAGAAAGTCAGTGGTAATATCAGGAATCAGGTAGCAGATGCGTCAGCATCGTGTCAAGTTTCAAGAGAAATGTTTCCCTATGAGAAACTTCAAAGTAGGCATAATGTGTACATGCCACAGCCGAAGAGTAACACCTAATAAAATCCACAGCAGGCAACAAATACAACCAGTCAAATTTAGCAAATGTAGCAGATTCATGAGCCTAAAGATACACTCTTTTTAAGCCATTAGATTTTGATTGGTTGCACAGCAATAGATAATCACAGCAGCTACTAATTAGTTACCCCAGACAATCAATTAGTTTAACATGCTAGGCGTGAAATAAAAGCTTGGACTCAGAGACTTATCTTTTAGAATTATTGACAATATGTTAAAAGATAACCAAAGGTTCTACCTTTTTTATAAGTCATCCTTAACCACAACATTGAGGAACCCATTAAAACTCCATTTTCAAATCTAACTCTACTGTTTCCTTGACTATTAAAATCCTCACATGCACACTCATACACACATACCCAGATGCTAGTGTCTTGATGCTCTAAAGGTATAATTTTAAATATATGTTTCCATGAATCTAGGAATGAAAATTTAAGAGTAACCAACACAAAATTGGTTTGATCACAAAAACAATCTTCAAAATAAGAAATGAAATGGATGGGCATCTAGGTTGCTTCCAACTCTTGGCTATCGTAAATTGTGCTGTTATGAACATCGGGTGCATAGGTTCTTTTGGATTGGTGCTTCAGGGTTTTTAGGATCGGTAAATGACTGGATCAAAAAGTTATGGTACATTTACACAATGGAATTCTATGCTGCAGAAAGGAAGAAGGAACTCCTACCCTTTGCAACATCATGGATGGAACTGGAAAGCATTATGCTGAGCGAAATAAGCCAGGTGGTAAAAGACAAATACCATATGATATCACTGTTAACAGGAATCTAAACAACAAAACATACAAGCAAGCAAAATATGACCAATGACACTCAAATATGGAACAGGATGACAGGGTCCAGAGAGGATTGGGGAGAGAATCATAGGGGAAAAGGGGATGGACTCACATGAACAAATATAAAGGGCACATGGACAATAACGAAGGTGGGGGGTGGAAATGGGAGGGAGATGGGGAGCACTGTGGGGGCAGGGCTGGGAATATAAGACAGAAAACTGTACTTGAACAAGAATTAAATAAAAATTAAAATTAAAAATTAAAAAAAATGAAACAGAGTTAAAAGTTGGACAATATAGAACTCTTTATTTAAACAGGAGATAGGAAAGAAGAAAAGGAGATGCAAACAGAAAAGATGGTAACAAAAACTTAGATATGGTTTAAAAAGTTCCTTATTTAAAAAATAGAAAATTGTGAAAGAAAAACTCAAATATTTTTCAGGTGTCTGGAAAGGGTTAGAATTCTAACCTGATCACTTCACATCACTTGCAATGGTCAGTGGACTCCTGCTGGTTCTGTCATAAAGCTGGAGGTATATTGATTTTCTAAGAGTACAGGTTTCCCAATTTGGACACTATTGTTCTTTGGAGTCTTTGTTTTACATGAGAGATCACTCCATAGACCAATAATCAACTCATTTTGTATAGGTCACTGAACAATGGTCCGTAGTAATGATCCTGAAAATGCTATCTGTCCCATGCTAAATTTCCCCTCGTAAGAGGCAGGAAGAAATACCTGTTATAATCTTTCTCTTCATCTCAAACTCTCTACCACCCTGAAGAAGGATGGTATGCTTAATGAGCACCATTAAGATATCACTTCCTCCCTAAGAATTACATGGTGACTTACATTTTTGATCAATTTTTCACTTGTGTAGATTTTTAGACATATGTCTGAATGAAGTTTTCTTACAGTAGATGTAAACTCAGAAAATTCAAAGACAGAATCATAATTTCAGGAAATGTATGGGGCCTGGGGGATTATTTCAAAGATGAGTTTACTACAGCCTTAAATAACTAAGGACATACAACTAATTACCAGTAAGAGTGAAACTAGAACCCAGGCCTTATAGAATGTACCAGAACTGTTCATAACTTTTTATAAATCTATCAATATAATACTAGAGAACAGTCAGTCAAAAAGCTGAGAGTTTGCTTTTGTAATCTCATGGTTTAGCATATATCCTATGTAAACATATGGCTCTCCATCACATTTCTATAGCTGGTAGGTGGCAAATATTAACTATGAAGTCTTGTTGCCTCTGCCAGGCAGAAGAAGGAAGGGATTCCAAGTGGAATCCTTTAGAATTATTGACAATATGTTAAAATCTTCCTTAGTTTTCCATTCTGGAACTAAGGAATTTCTTAGAAACTCCTATGCCATAAACCTAAAACCAAGTTCAGAGATTTCACTAACTCATCTGTCCATTAACTTCAACCTCCTGTAAAATTTCATAAATATTTACCATAATAGCAGATCTAGTATTTTCATTAATAATTATAAAATATTGGAAGTAGAAAACATCTTAGAAATTTTCTAGTTCTTCATTGATACATGAAGAAACAAAGACACAGAGAGGTGACTTGCCTGAGGTGTCACAGGTGATTCATACCAGATCGTTGACTCGAATTCAAATCTTTTAATCTCACTCCAGGGTCTTTTTACTATTCCTCGGGGGTAAAGGACAAATATTGGGTAGCTCTTCAGTTTTTTGTTCTTCTACTAAGCAATTTTTGATTCAAGTGTTTATGAACCAGTCCTTCCAAGACAAAAACACTAACAAGAATGCTTACAATAGAAAGAAAACAAAATCATTCATTTTATTCATCTATTGCATAAGCAGCATACACTCTTCCAGGTAGAAAGAACTTGCATTTCAATGGGGAAGAGGAGAGTAAAGACAGAACGTCTAAAGAAAATAAGCAAATAGGTCGAATAAGTTTGTATGTTTATTCCACCTAAGAAGAAAATAAAACAAAATGAAAGGGAGAGAGTTACTACTTGAGACCAAAGAAGACCCTTCTGAGGCATAAACTCTTACCCTAAAAGCTGAATGGCTACAAGGAGCCAGCCACACGAGGGTCTGGGAGGCCCACTCCAGATCATGGAGGCAGAGGGCCTGAATCTGGAAGGAGCATGGCAAAATAATCCAGGAGGAGAATGGCCACTGTGGCTGGAATGCAATGACTGAGGGAGAGAGTGGAAGGTAATGAAGTCAGAGAGAACTAGGAGCTCTGGCATGCGGATGATAAGATGTTTGTACTTTATTTTTAATGTTAAGGGATCTAGTTGAAGGTTTTACAGAGGAAAAACACAATTTTTCATTGATTTTTCTTTTTAAATCACCATGACTGCCTGTGTGGGGAACAGATTACAGTGATGCCACTATACTTTGGTCAATATTTTGTGACATGCAACAGAGAATAAAACAACCTAATCAGATAACACAAGGCAAAAAGAGCTGAAATTATTTGGACACTGTTTTGTCAAACCAAGTGGGGAAAGAAAGTTACAGAAAAGGACAGCTGAAATCTGGAAACCTATACATCAGGCTGATGACAAAGAAAGGACCTTGCAATCCAGTGACACCAATACAGTTTAAGAATTCAGAAATTTTGAAGATAGTCATTAAAACTCATGGTAAAAATTATGTGGTCAAGATTAGTCTGTTTTGTAATAGTCAAAGTAGTGAATCTTAATGAGAATATTAATGCACTACATTTTTAATCTATCTTATTTTCACATTCTCTTCTCTTGACTTTGATCATTTATTCAACTTCTTTATGAGCTGTCCTTGAGGGAGTAGAGAGGCCTTCTAAGCAATTTGCCTCGTTTGTCCTGGAGACCAAAGCAACCTGTTGAAGTGCCTTTATAAGTGATAGGTCTGACCCCTGTAATATATATGAAAAGATTCCACAAGAGGTAAATAGGCATCATTTGTCAGTAAGGAACTATGTTAGTACATGTATTTTATTAATGTCATCTCATGAATCTTTAAAATAAGGTAAGTTTTGCTTTTTCCATTTTCCAGATAAGAAAGTTGAGGTTCAGAATGTTTGGCAAACTGTCTTGGGTCATATGGCCAGTAAATGGCAAAGTTGACATTTTTATCCAGGAGACTAGGGGCCCCCCAAACCAAGACCTTCTCCTTGGACTATCCAGAAAGAATTCTTTACGCTATAGGAAAACCTTAGGTAGCGTTCTGGCTGGCCTTCTGGTAGACCTTGTGGGACCTGGAGTACATACCCATTTTCAGTCATTATTAATCACCCTCTCATCACTAATGGGAATATTCCTATGTATTTTTAAAAACTTTAGCGATAATTAATTGGATAGAAAATTAGGATTAGTGTAGCATTAAAATAGCTCTAAAGTTGTTTTTTATAAAACAACTTTTAAAAAGGTTGGATGCCATGTAAAATTTACTCCCACTTCGATTGTAGTTCAGTAATGCAAATTGTTTTCCTTTCAGTGCTAATTTAATGCTCCCCTGAACTGGCTCCCATGGTTTCAGGAGCTGGCCTCCAAACAGCCATGCTTCATTGATGACTCCTACCATGAGAAATTCATTTTCTGCTTGACTTTGTAAGTGAAATTACACTCTGACACCGCTCCTTTCTGCTGTCACTGAAAGGTATTAATGTAACGTGGCACCAGAAATTTATTTGCAAGGTTGTCTTCTATTATATCCTTTGGTCTGAAGTGCCTTTTTAGACCCCTGTGACAAAGGGGTGAAGTGGGAAAACACTCACTGTGGCCAGAAAATCATACAAATTGTTGCGTCTCCAGATTTAGAAGAAGGCAACATTTTCAGAGCTGTCTTAATTATAAAAGAAAACTGCTCTCTGGAGAAAGAACTATATAGATGGGTATATTCTGCTATCAAATATCAAGATTAAGTTTGTCTTTAAATAGGATGTTTATTCTAAGTCAGAAATTGTTAGAGGGCATACTATCCTTCAGAAAGGGAAGTGGGGTTTTTTTTTTCACATCAGATGGGTAATGATGTAACAAGATTTCAGGGAGGCACAGCTCACACAAAAGCATGAATACTTAATTATCATGCTTATGAACTAGTGTCCAAAAGGATCTGGAGATTTTCTTGATATTGAAACTCATTGTTCAGAGTATGTTTACAGAAGCAAGATGTTTAACGTCAGAATGAAGTTTCTGGGAGGGTTTCCCTGTTGATCGACTTTGTGCTTTCTCCATTCTCAGAGAATAAAACCAACCTCAGTTAAGGAGCAGCTTGTTTAGGTACTCTGATCTGAAGACAACTCACTCAAGATTCTTCCAGCATCCTGTTAATATCCTTTGCCAACTCACCACGATTTATTAATTACACTGGGTCGGCCATTTTTCTACCCAATTTGTGCTCATGGGTCATCTACACATGCCCCTGAGTTATCTCCCAGGGCCTTATTTTCACACCCAAAGTGAACAACTCACACCCGCCTCCTTGTGTTACTGTGTTAGTACAATATGGTGAGTGGTTTGTGTCCTGAGTAACCCTGCTGACAGTTGAGCGTACCTTTCATGCTGATTGCTATGTTCCTAGCAAAAGCACGTGATAGGAAAACAGAAGCTATTTGTTGAATAAATAAATGAGCAAATAATACCAGGGTAGGTGCTTTTCTTCCAAAGCTGCACAAACCATGTTAAACTTCCAGAATCAAAATTACAGAAAGAAACAGACCTTAATTTTGGTGACTTCTAGGTACTGTTGGGCTCTGAATTAATCTATTTGTCACTACCTTTATACTTTGGGTTTTGTTATTTAGTGGTTATTATTTATTTATATTTTTCTACCAAGTGTTGTCTAGTTATTTTTAAAATGCTATCTGAACTTGAATGTGGGCTACTGTTTGGTTCTCTGTAGGTTTGATATATTTTTTCGTTTTAACTTTTACCAGTGGTAAGTCTTATAGACCAAATTGACTATGACAGTCCATTTTTAAAAATCTGTTTTATGCCCTGGCCAGGAAGCTTAGTTGGTTAAAGCATCATCCCAATACACCAAGGTTGCAGGTTTGAGCCCCAGGGTCAGGGCACATACAAGAATCAACTAATGAATGTACAAATAAGTAGAACAACAAGTCAATGTCTCTCTCTTCCTCCCCTTCTCTAAAATCAATAAATAAAAAAAATAAAAATAAGTGAAAAAATAATCTGCTTTTTCTGGGATCTTTCAGAGGTCCTTGTTTTCCAAGTAGCTCTAACATAACTTCTTCCAATTCTCTTGCCTTGGTTCCCAAGGCTGAGTTAAATATTCCTCCCTTGGCTTTCATAACATCCCTTATCACCGCACTATTATTCCTTTCTATTAGAACTGACTATCAGTTCCTCCCATGCTGGACTGTGTGTATGTTAAGAGCCTATGAGCCATTCATTATTTCTTTTTTTATCCAGAACTTAGCGTGGCATTTAACATAGAGTCTTAACATAAGTTAGGTGAATGAGTGGATAATGATAGATAGGCACATACATACATACATACATACATAAAATTTGATGTGGAGGAGTTGAAGACAATCCGGACTCCCTTTGGTCTCTAGCAGAAACTTCAACAAACTTTTGTCCATAATGAATAAATTGACTTTGGAGTCTATACTAAAACTTACATCCATTGTTCAGGTCAGTATGATGCAGGAGTTCTGAGGCCTTTATTTTTTTTTACCAACTTCCCATGTACTAAGATATTTATGCCTAAAACCTAAAATTTCACATGCTATTTGCCCAAGCTGTAAAGATGAGGAAATTATTCCAAGTATCAGCAACCCCTCAGAGTTGATTTTTGAAGAGAGTCTGATGGAGTTTGTAAGTTTGTGGTACTTTCCTGAAATACTTTTGGACATAGGAATATGTAGGCAATGATTATAAAGTTCCACCCTCATGCTCCTAAACCAGCTCTGTGTTAGAATGGAAAAGGACAGACATTTGTTAGGTGAATTACTGCAAGGCATGATGGGGGAAAAGTAATTATACCAAGTGTCCAATCTCAGTTCTCACTGCCTGAAGGTCATTGTTATTAATAATTCCAGGCCCTGGGCTAAGTGAGACTGGCGTACATTAGCGTGTTTCATGCTCACAATAGCTCAGTGAGATCCAGGGCTTTTCACATTTTATGGAAATTAAAATCATGCCAATTTCAATTATGCAAATTTGAAATAATTGAATATAAATTATCAACCCAGTCTAACTTTATTTATAAAACTTCAAATGTAGCAAATGTCTCCCAATTTTAAAGAGTATGAAGAATAGCCAAATTTAAATGACAAGCCTGGGGAATTTTAAATAGTATTTATGCTTTGGTAACATGTAGGTATGCTACTTTTGCTGGAAAATAATAATTATTAGAGTGAAAGCTAATACTTATTGAGCACTGATAAGCACTTCATAGGTATTATCCCCTTTATTTTTCACAAAACACCCTATGGTGTAGGACTATTATTACTATTTCCATGTTGTAATGAGGAAAAGTTGAGTGACCAAAGCAGAACTTGAACTCAGGCAGCCCAGCTCCAGCCTTCATCAAGGCCTTACCTCTCACTTTCCAGAATTAGTCTTGAATTATGTGCATTTTGAATTATTATAACTCTTAGGAGCCCTCCTCTCATAAGATACACCTGCCTCGTAGGTATTATATTCTCGCCTTCAAAAATGAAGAGTAAATGTCAGAGTAGCAAAGTAACTTGTCCAAGCTTCAAAACCATCGAAAGACCCCCTCATCTGCCAGGAACATGAGCTCTTACGTCTAGGTAGTGCCACAGACATTCCAGGAAGTTCGACCTGAGACTCCAAGTCCTCCTGGTCTGTGCCTTTGTGGACTCAGCTGTTGGCTTAATATTGGGTAAACCGAGCCCATATAACCCCTCATGTTCAATCCCTAAGTCTTTTTTCACTTCCCAGATCCATTCAAATACTAACCTTGTCCTAAGAAAAACATACATATGCCAAATTCCTGACCACCCTAACTTATCTCCAACTAAAGTTCAGAAGAATGATCCCTTGAGCACTTTCTCTGAGTAGCCACACTACTCACAGTGTCTGTTCTGTAATTTTAGCACCATCTTGTCAAGCAGCAACCCAAATCAATACATGTCTGACCCAGGCAAATATCAGGGGAGGTGGAGAGAGTTAATCACTAATCACCACTCCACACACCCTTGCTATCAAACTTAGACAGATTTTTGCGGCACCTGGCTTATCCAGTGAAAAACATAAGATGCCTTCTCTCTAGGTTGGCATCAAAATTGACAGAAACTGTATTTATGGAAGCTGAAAATTGATGGCATGCCCTTCTTCTAGTCTCTTAACAGAGCCCCACAGCCAATACAGCAAAGTTTTTGTAGGAGCACAGGTTCACAATTTTGTTGGGTAACAATGGGTCATTTTTGCACCAAAGCTAAAACTTTCTGCCTTTTGTCCTGGTGACAGAGTTAACACTGATTCACCCGAATGTGTGTGTGTGTGTACATGTGGGTACACATGTGCAACAGAATAATGAGAAAGAAAAACATTTTTCCCAGCAGGGCAATCACAGCCTATTCATCATGAACCCTCTTTGGTACAAAATAAATTCCTTGTTTTAGAAGAACAAAAGATCCATAAAATCAGAAGATCCTACCAATCCACAGCTCTGTGTCCTCACTCTTCCCTGGGTAGGTATGGGCACCCAACGCTGATGTGGAAAAGCATTTGCTTCCAGGCCATCTGCAGTTGCTACTGGAGTCAAAACAAAACAAAACAAAACAAAACAAAACAAAACAAAACAAAACAAAAGGATTGTTCAAACCGAGTGCACAGCCCAGTTTCTTCATTCTTATCACCAGCCTCATTATTCAACAATTAAAATTTTCTGCTACCTATAAAGGACTTGACATATAGCACTCTTAATTATTTAAAAACAATCAACTTATGAGTTTTATTTAGAGATGTTGATGCTGAGACCCAGAGAAGTTAAATTTCTTGTCCAAGGTCATACAATGATGGACCCAAGGCTGGAACCTGTAGCAATACCTCTATCCCATCCGAAGCCTTCCTTCCTGGATTGAATACTTAACACACCAAGAAAGTTCTTGATTTCTCCTGATCTTTTCCTCTAAGAGATCGTCCCCTCTCTTCCTGGGCCTGTTAAAGAAGAGACTGTGTGCTATGAAAGGGGCATGGGACCACTTGCCCGGAAGAGCCCATGAAGAAAGGAAAATAAAAAAAGTCAGCCTGCAGGGGTGAGGGTGGTGGAGTAGCCTCCCCTTCCTGTCCTCAGACTGCCTGGGTCTGTGGGGAACCTGGGTCTTGGAGGAAATGTCAGTGCAATGACCTATTCGATAGAGGTCAAGCCCGTACCATTTCAGTTTAGCATAAAAGAGAGTAGTTGCGATTGTGTGATGACGGAAGGAAGGCAGAGAGTGCAGCCGGGAAATTCAGAGGCTCTGGGGCAACTGCAGACTCAGCCATGATGAGAATCTTGGGGCAGACAGATCTTGGCTCTGGGGCTGGGAGTGAATGGAAACCCAACCACAGAAGCTCTCCAGCCCTCTAGTGAAGAACCTTCTGCCTGGTCTGCTTTGGGTCACATGTGAAAAGGAGGTCTGGCCTCCTGCTTACAAACCCAAGAGAAAATAGATGGCAAGCAGTTACAAGTAACAAATAGCCACCTCAGCACATTTTTAAAAGATATTTGAGTTTCCACATATGTTCTCAAATATCTCATGTATTACATTTGAAAACATACTTTCAACATATTTGAAAGCTATTATTTTGCTTGATTCCAAGAAACTCACACTCAAAGAAGTGGAGCCCCGGCTGGTGTAGCTCAATGGGTTGGAGCATCATCTTGTACCTAAAAGTTGTAAGTTCAGTTCTCAGTCGGGGCACATACCTGGGTTGCGGGTTCGATCCCTAGTCCAGGTGTGTACAATCCCCAGGCGGTGTGTACAGGAGGCAACCAACTGATGCTTCTCTCTCTGACACTGATGTTTCTCTTTCTCTCTCCCTCCCTCTCTTTTTAAGAGCAATGAAAAAAAAATGTCCTTTGGTGAAAACAAAACAAACAAACAAACAAAAAAGAATAAGTAGACACTGATATTCTCACTTTTAAGATGAGAAAAGTAAGGCTCGGGGATGCTAAGAGATACAGGTAGGGCCATGAGGGTAGAAGGTGATGGTGTGCAAGCCAAGTGCTTTAAGTTCTTAGAGGTACCAGTCCCCCCAACTTTGTTATATTATATTGGTTGAGCATGTTAGAGAAATAAAAATGGAATCAGGTCCCAACCCGATCAACTAACAAGAGTCTCTGAGTGAAGGACCTAGCATTGTTAATTATTAAAAAGTGCCCCAGGTAATTCTAAAATGCAAACAAAGTTATAAGCCACATATATATAATCACTTGAATGTTAGAAGCAAAAAGATAAACCTGGAATGTGAAGTGTTAAAGGTATGTTCATAATTTGGCTGCATTTTCCATTTAGATGCTACCCTGTTCCAACACAAACTTGAATTTATAACTGCTAACTCTGCAAAAGACAGCCGTCGGAGGAAAGTTAGGGTTGCTAGGGCAATCCAATTCACCACGGAAACCAGCTGAGCGGTGGAGCAACACTGTTTGGAGCAGTCCACAGCTAGAACATGCTCCGTACAAGGGCACGCTCTCTTTGTTTCCTCAAGCAGAAATTGGAACTTTTGTTCCTTTGGCACTGGGAAATCAGCATGTCACTCTTTACTGGAAAGTGTGTTTATGTAGTTAAGGCCTCTGTTTTCGGTCTCTGCCTCAAAGAACAGTGTGGTCCCTATAGAGGGGTAGCAGCCAGCAATCAGAGGTGGCCTTTTTTAAATTCTCCCTGCTGCCCTTAACCCTGTGACGTGTTCCAGTTCTTTTAACTTAAGAACAGGAGTGTGTGTCCCTGAGAAGTTTCTCGGGGAATTAAGTGAGCCTGACTCAGATTATAGACATCTGCTCTCAACTCCCGGTCGGTGGCAGACGCCTTTCCCAGCTTGGTGCTGATAAGGGACAGGAATTGAACCAATGTTTTGTCTCCTGTGTGAAAAATAGGTGAAAGGAAGGATTTGATAACAGCAAATAAGTTACTTTTTTCTGCTGCCTAATTCTCTGCAATGTTACTCTCTACCTAATTTTTTTACAATTTAACTAGAAATGTGCATCACCTTTATGTTTGTTCATTCAGTGTTGTCACTTGTTCCATAATAAATGGTTATTAGTAAATCACTTCAAACATAAATATTTAGGGAATCTACAGTTTTGATCTGAATCTTAACTTCCAGTGCAGGCTTCTGATCACACACCTAAGGTTCCAGATAATGTAAGTTATAGTGCGTAGGAGAGAAATAAAGTCTTCTTGATTGATAAACTTGTGACTCTATTTTATTTTATTTTACTTTATTGAGTTTTGAGAGAAAGAGGATGGGAGAGAGAGAAACATTAGTTTTGCTTTTCCACTTATTTATGCATTCATTGGTTGCTTTTGGATGTGCCCTGACTGGAGGTCGAACCTGCATCCTTGGCCTATTGGGACAATGCTCTAAGCAGCTGAGCTACCCAGCCAGAGCAAACTTGTGAATCTTGAGTGATAAACCAAGTGAAGGCTAATGGTGATTTTATAAATATCCCAGAAGTGAGTTCATGTCAGTATCTCATCTGTGTAAATATCACAATTCAAAGGTTTAAAGGTGATGATGTCTCAAGGTAACTAGAAAGGTGCTTCTTAGTTTTTATTTACTTTTATTTTGTGGATGCCTATCTAGGTATGTGTACAGATGAGCACATGATCCTTCCTTCATGGCCATGATTAAATCTAAGTCAAAGTTTTGCAATTTGACCAGTATCCTTCTTCTGCCTAATTCCCAGTCAACTTTTGGGTACCTAGGTAGCAGCATCTCCCCTCGGCAGACATCCCTGACACCCCACTCCCACTGTGAGTTACCACCTTTCCTCTGTGCTTCATGATACCCTATGTTGACCTTTCCGTGGCAGTGATCATACTGATCACAGAAATTTTAGACTTCAAGTTCCTTGATACAGAGATTAATTTTGTTCATTCATCTGTTCAAAATACATTATTGCCCACTGTGTGACAGGTACTGTCCTGGTCTAGAAGATACAATCAAGATGAAAATCCCTCTCTATATAAAGCTTATATTTGGGGATAAGACCCTGGAAGATTCAAAATGTTTATGTGTTGTGGTAGTGGGGGGTGGGGATGAAATTTCAGAGGGAATAATCAGAGAAGGACTCACTGAGAAGGTGGGAGTTGAGGTACACCTGACGGAAGTACAGGAGAGAGTCAAATGAAATTCTGGAGAAAGAGGGTTCAGGCAGGGGAACAGCATATGCTAAGGCTAAGGCTCTGAGGATTACCATGGCATGTGCAAGGAATAGCAAGATGGCCAGGGACCTCAGAGTGGGAAGAGAGAGAAAGAGCAGAATATGGCCTCTTTGTTGCTGTGCCTAGATTACTGAAGAGACTAAGGAGCTATTTGTTGAATAACAACTAATAAAATTAATAGTAAATTTGGTAGAATACTAAATTATTTATATATTGTTGTCCTCACAATCAATCTAGCATACTTTCTGGTAAGAAATACTCAGTTGTTCCCTCTGCAAACTGAAGAGGTGATCACAGACTCACACAGATTAATGGAAAATCTGGGGTTGCATGCACCGGACTCCCTGAGAGTAGTTGTACTATATTAAATGATAACCCAGTTTTACTCATTGAATTTAACTTATTTGAAGAGAACCTTGATTGTTAAAGTATCACTTTTACTACTCTTATCACTTCCCCATAACTCTCATCGCTGGAGTACACCGTGGCTTTTGAGTAAGCACTGATTACTCTTAATCGTCCATAGTGAGTGAGTATGCTTACTTTCCAAAGGCCTTTTCCTTGATAATTCATTCTCCTGTGGCTTCCTTTTCTCTTTCTCTCTTTCTTTCTTTCTTATTTTTCATAGACCTCGGTCCAAAGCAGTAAGTTAAAGAGAGAGAGTTCCTAGCCATAGCAAGATGAAATGAAGTGATGAGGAGAATGCTTAATCTCATATTTCACAGGTCTGACAAACAAAGCTAGAAGAGAAAAACACATGTCTTCAACCTTCCTCCCCAGAACCATTCCAGTGGGCAAGGAGATGTAAGGGGTGTGTAGGAAGGTTGAGGGGAGATGACATACTTCTAAATAACTGCAAATGAAGGGACAAAATGGGGACCAATTTCATCTGCTCCATATCTTTGTGCTCAACTAGAGGAAAGCAACCTGATGGATTGAGCTTTAAATCTCAAATTATAGCTTCACTGATGAGGCAGTCTTGGGTGAATCATCTGGTCTTATGTGAAGCTCAGTTTCTATATAGAACCTGTAATCAGGTGGGTACTGGACTTATCTGGGGGACCACCCACTTCATAAGTTATATAAATATCTAACCACTAAGCTGTACATGTGAAACTAACCTAATTGTAAATGTCAACTGTAATTGAAAAATAAAATAAGTTTTTTAAAAAATCTGCATTGGAGGGCTGGGATAAGGATTAAATGAATAATATGTATGAAAATATTAAGAAACTAATGAAGAATTATCAAAAAAGAAAAACATTCTGTGAATTAAAATAAATGTAACAGAAAATAAAATGAATTGGTGGGGAAGCAGGCAAATATTTGTCTTGAATGATTCTTTTCATATTGTTTGAAAAATAAAAGGTGATCATGGCCCTTGGCTAAACAGCAATTCTCTGGATACCAGGTGCTCTCAGCTCTACCTCCAGAACACACCTTTTCTCTGTCCGCCGCTTCCCTTTTGCGGGGCTACAGAAGCCAGCACCACGGCGCTGTGCAGTAGCCCCCCGACCACTATTTCCGAATCCCAACCTCTCCGCTTTAAGTCTTTTCCACACAAACAGCTAAAGTGATCTCTAAAATTATTGGGTTTGCCAAAAGGTTCATTTGTTTTTTCCCATAAGATGGCCTAGTAGCACTTGGTTGTTTTTAACTTCACGTGAAACACTTTTGTTAGACTGTATTGTGTCAGTGTGCATTGTAAAAAAACATCAAAATTAGCGAACTCTTGTGTAGCCATTGTAATATTGAAGATGGAATGTACACAACATTTTCTGCATATTATGTTTTATTATTTCGAGAAAGGTAAAAATGCAACTGAAATGTAAAAAATAAAAATAAAAAAGATTTGTGCAGTGTGTGGAGAAGATGCTGTGACTAATCAAATGTGTCAAAAGTGGGCTGCACAGTTTCGTGCTGGAGATTTCTCACTGTGCAATGCTCCACGGTCAACTGGCCAGTTGAAGTTGATAATAATCAAATCAAGATATTGAGAACAAGCAATATTCTACCACGTGGGAAAAAACCAACATATTCAAAATATCCAAGTCAATAAAGTTATTGTTAAATGTTGGCAACACAAATGGGTGTTTCTCTCTCTCTCTCTCTTTCTCTTTCTTCCTCCCCCCTCCTTCCCTCTCTCTCTCTCTAGCCAATAAAAAACTTTTTAATATATATATTTTAACAACCTTATCAGGGGATCTTTATAGCAACACCTCTGCGGCAGCACATGAAAAGGTTAGAGCTGTTTTCAGTAATTCTGTGAATAATATGACATTTAAAGAATAGGGAAAATAAAAGGATAAATAAAAGTAGTTTCAAAATTTGGGGAAACTATGTAGCAGAGATTGATTCATTTTCTTTCAGCTGCCTGCTGAAATATACATGAAAAATAAAAGTACTTAAACTAAGAATATCGGTCCATAATTGGACAAATGTCAGAATCCATTCTTACTACTCAGACATAGATGGGGTCTGTAGTAATTCTATGCAGTGCAGATAACTTCAAAATATACAGAAAAATTTCAGGGTTCAGAATTTCACAGCTGGGTAAACAAAGATGGAATGAATGCCCTCTGGTCCGATGGAACCTCCATGATCTGCTAAATCCTGGAAACCCCTCCAAGGATGGTGACAAGAGCCTCCTTTCCAACTGAAGGATCTGAGACAGGGAATCTGATACAAACGAGCAGGACAATATAGGCGGCCAAGAAAAACGGACCCATCTTGTTTTGGAAAACACCAAGCCAGAAAAGATTTCATTCATTTTAAATTGAATTAATACCCTTCCAGAGATAATGTAAACATTCCCACCAATGCATAAAAAATGCTTAGGACAGTACTTTTAAACTCCAAATAATTTCTTTTAAACTTCAAATAATTTATACCTATGATTGGTACTAAATTTAAAAGGCACCACCACCAATATGATGATTAGCAAAATATTCTGAACTATGAGTGAGGGACCAATATTCAAGATGAGAAAATCATACTTTAAAAAGTACTAAAGCAAACCAATAAACATTTTGAGCTAGCAACTTTGTAATGCCAATAAAATTTGAAAAGTAACAAATCATATAAATCATGTAATAAAAAAGGGGCTAATTGAGGTATAAGAAGAGATAAAAAGTAGAACTGAGTGAGAAAGGAAATGTTTCCTACATTTGATACAGATTTAATTTTGCTTTACCTTAATATCTTTCTCTCTTTTTAATAATATCTGTTATAAGTTTCTGATCCTTAGAAGTGTTGAAAATGGTATTAATTTTGCACCAACCATCTTATAGCCATTTTATTTATTTTATTTTTTTTATTTTTAATTTGCTTTTATTATATTTTCCCATTATCATTTTTCCCCATTATACTGTGTCCCCCACCCCTTCAATCACTACACTGCAATCCATGTCCATGAGTCCATTTTCCTCTTAGATGAAATCTAATGAACAAACTAAACCAAAAGCAGAATAGAAACAGACTTGTTTCTGTTTTAATTCTCTGTGTGAGGGCTCCCAAAGGCTGATAAATAAATAATTATTATATTATTTCAGTAGAATACTCAGATCTCTTGTGTGACTCCTCTGCGAAACATATTTGGAACTATTACACTCCCCTAGTTTTTTTTTTTAAGGCATCATTTATCATTTTAAACTTTTGTGCCTTATCAGGAAGAAAGATAGCTTAGTTCCTCTGAGAAATTCCCTAAATGATGAGCCTTGAAAATACATACATGTGCAGGTAAATAAATACACGTGGGCATGACTATTTGCATTAATGACAATCGCAGAACCTTGAAATGATAGGGTGTTTTTTTTCCCTTCAGCAATTTATACACAAAATTTATCTCACAATGGGTTTTAAATGCATTAAGTTATTCAGAACATTTCCCATAGAATGCTCTATTCATTGGTAGAATAAGGTGAAAATACTGATGTTTTAAAGTCATGATGTTTAACAGATGATACCAAGATGTGGTGCAAGGAACAGTGAGTACAATAGACAAGGGCAAGAAGTGGGTTAGAATTTTTATCTACATTTTGTCTGACATTTCTGTGAGCATCTCTACCAGAAGGATGGACTACAACAGTGATGAACAATCCACTGGCCCCAGACCGCCTTACCTGGCAGGTACTTCCCAAAATGGTCCATAATTTTATCTACTATACATTAAATAAATATTGATTGAGCACCCTTCCAGCTAGAGTTTTAACACAGTTTTATGTGCATTAACACTCCCCGTTCTGTGGGACAGTTATAACTATTCCCATTTCACAGATCAGGAAATTGAGCATCAGACACAGTAAGTCACATTGACACTGCCAGAAGAGGAAGAAGCCAAAGATGGTTTATTTTAATCAAATGTTTCCTCTTGCCAGCAGATATTTCACAAAAGAAGAAACTAAAAACTTAAATAAAGGATGATTGCATGAGAAAGTGTTAAAATAATATAAAGTAGATATGAAGCACAGACCAAATGGACCCACGTAGATGGTCTCTGTTGAGGTATCAGGTACATAATAAAATACAGGTGAGCAATGGACGCACACAGCTGAGAAGGTATTAGCAGAGGGACAGGTGTCCTATCACATGACACCAATGCCCCATTTTCTTTTGGTAACTTCCCTTCCTTTAGCAACATAACAGATAATAGCTTGAAAATACAATACTAATCTATTCAGGGGAAATTCAGACACTAACTTAGCAAGGCACTACTAAAACCCGAAAAATGTCTAGAGAGCCCTCTAGACAGGTGAGATTTTTTTCAGAAAATTTGTCAACAGAGAACTCCCTGAACACTCATACAATCCCTAAAAAGTCCTTCTGAAGGTAAACTCAGTGCTGGTGGGGAAATGAAGGCTCTGAAAGATTTCCGGGGCCTCCCATGCTGTCTCTGGTACAATGGGTAGTGAGTTTATTTCTCTCTGGGGAAAAGCAGGAAAAGCAACAAATTCCGACCCTTTGGTGTTGAGAAACAGATCTGCTGCCCACCGCACCTCATTAGTGGCAGTGTTTATCTTGAGAAGGGAGGGCCGTTCATTTCCTCTGCCACAGAGATAAGGAAACATGAGTCATTTCAATTGCAGAGAGCGTATAAAAAATTACTGAGTCTGAGGAAGTTTTGCCTGCAGTGTATTTTAGCAGGAGTTAAGCAGACAGGATTAAATCCAACCTTCCCAAAACCGCACAAAGAAGGTTTTATCACGGCCAGGAACTGGGCAATATTAAGTCAGTGCTTAGATTATATAACTCGGCTCCAGATAATGCATGAAAACAATCAATAAATGGCATTGGCCTGAGTGAATAGATAACTGACCCATAAGGAAGATAGAAAAGCAGAGAGAGTGGATTTATGAACAGGATTTATCTGCAGAGAGGCTTGGTCTGAATCTCACATGCACATCCCAAGAAGGAAAGGAGAATAGAATCTACTAACTCTGTGCCTTGTGAGGGTGTGAGGTAAGAGTCCCTGCAGTTGGGAAACAACTAAACCTTGGAGGGCTGAGTTGAGGGCTTCATTTGACAGCTGGCTTTCTTAGACTCATCTGTCCATAGGGCAAGTATGCCCGATGCCCAGAGATCAGCTATGGACAACATGAAAGAGCAGAGTTATATTGAAAAGGATCTTGGTCTTTGGAACTCTGTTTCCTCATAGTGTCTACCTTTCCCATCTGCCCACTTAGTATTTACCTCTTATTGATTTATTTACCTCTTGATTCCCAAGATACTTTTCCAAAAGTCTCACCCAAAGCCTCCCATCAAGAGCTGTAAACCACAATGGCCACAATCCCAAACCCACCAGGTAACCCAGAGAAAAGAGGAACTGATCTAACTGATTAGCAAGGGGAAATCACAGAAGGAAGGGTTTGGGGACGAGAATACAGGTTATCTGATCCATCATCTCCTGTTAGTTGCCTGCCCACTCCCTTGCCTCTCCTTAGCTTCAGAAGTGTTCATAGTATTATATCCATTTCTAGTTTCTGCTTCTTGGTCTGTCCTGAGCTCTCAACTACCTTCAGAGGGGTCTTTCCCACTCTATCCATAGAGTGTTAGACTCCTTTTTCCTGGAAAAAGGAGAAAAGGGACCTACCAGGCGCCTTTCACCTTCAGAAAAGCCTCCTCAGCCCCTATCTTCCTTTACCTATATAGCTCTCCTCTTACCCATCCACCAAATGTCCGGAATAACAGCCCAATCCAAAGGAAAGGAACTCACTGAACCTTATGAGGAAAACATTCTCTGGAAGAAAGAAGGCAAAGCACTCTATCACCCTTTTGTAATATTTCACAGTATTGTTCTGTTATTGCCTTTAGTCCCCCACCCTTGGCTTTACTTATTCTACCTCCAAATTGCTCTTTTGTGGTGAATTTGCTGCTTAATTTTCCGTGTTGAAAGGATGACCATGCTCCAGGAGCCAAAAATAAACAGTGATTACCCAGGGCGGCTTGCCAGAGCGAAAGGGGCTCGACGGCCATGCCACTGGGGTGCTGACCCCTCCACCCTATCACAGGGCAGAAGCTGCAGGGAAAGGCCAGTAGGAGGGCCCACACCTGAATCAAGAGAGGCATAATCAGTGAGGACCAGCCAGGCAGCCTCCCCACCCTCCACCAGTGCCAGTGAGGGGCTGACTTACAGTGTTACATGGGGCAGGGAGTTCAAGGTTAACTCCGGACTTGGACTGTCAGGTGAAAACTCTCTGTCTCACCTCTTCTCTTCTCCCTCATCCATCTCCTACCCTGGCCATTGGCAGGGACAATTAATTGCTAGCAATTGCAGGATAAAATGAGGCAAGAAAAAGGAAAAAAAATGTGCTCCACTCTCACCCCAGTCCTCCACGGAGGAAGGGAGATGACCTAAAAATCAAGGTCTGTGCTTTGATTATTCTTTGGAACAGATCGTTTTCAATTGCTAGCCTGAGTTTAAAATTGTGATTTAAAGTGATGGTGAGATTTTCTATTATAGGAGAGTGACCGGAAAGATCCCGGACTTGTTTCCTAAGTTTTGCCTAAGTTTCCACCCAGGAGCAGGGGAGGGATCATGTCCATGGCTTACATTTTAAAGGCAGAGTGGGAGCACGGGGGAAGCATTCTCAGATCACCTGTCACGAATTTTTTCTATTTAATACACTGGTTACAGTGACGTCCAGGCCTGATGTATTCAAGTATTACCTCCTAAAACATTTCCCCCTTCTCTGCACTTAGATCACTTCAGACTTATAGATGTTGATGTAGGAGTGGGTTCCATTTGAAAAGTATTTCTGGTGGATTCCATTAAGTTACATAAACAGTGTTAATTTGGTCCTTCATCAACACACAGCGTGTTCTTTAGCTGATGAATGTTATAGAAAGCCACCGACATCAGAGGTAGACAGGCATTGACGAGACATTGACAAGGCCTATATACCTATTGATTGATGTTTAACTCAGAAACCAGCTGCTTGTCTTTACACATCTGCTGATGATATTAGTCATAATAACATTTATACCTGTTCTTTGGGGTTTTGTATAAAGTTCAAGTCTTATGATTATTAATCATGTATAAAATAACTGTTAATACTCAGTGATTTATGAAAACAATATAATGGATATAAAATACAGAAAAAAGTGAGACAGAAGGCAAAATTCAGAGCATGGTCATTCAAAGGATGGAAATGACCCAGAGTATTGTTTTTGCAATGAAGGCCATAAGATCTGACTGCCTCCCATTGACCTGCCCTCCCCTTTTGGAAAAATACAGCCTCCATTCCTATTTCATGGTTGCAGCATTGCACCAGCCCTAACGGTTCACCATTTCAACAAGAAGACTTTAATATCAAGATTTCCTAGACATGAGTTTTCCTAGCACTGTGAGACCACAACATCCAACCAAAGGTCGATCATCGATGTATCCTTCACATTGATTTATGAGCAACAGGGGAAATGTGAATGAAAAAGCATTCTGTAATTAATCATAAATTCCTCACTGGGCAGGTCAGGTTGGTAGTTATGCCCCAGGCCTAAAATTTCTTTACTGAAAGATTTTTAAGCAAGCCCTGTCCATTGTTCGTGTTCATCGAGGTTAACACATCTTTGAAGTGCCAGAAACAATACCCCTTGAAGGTATAACCAATTCCCACCTGGCTTTCTCTCACCTTCATGTAGCCTTCTTGACCTTCCCTCCTTAATTTCAAATGCATAACAGAAACTCCAAAACTGTCATTCTGTAGATTATATGAGAACTTGCTCTCAGGCAATTGTTATCAGTTTGGGCTTATACAAAAAAAATCTCTTCTAAAATATTCCACAGCTTTGAATGTTTCTTATATCAAAAATACACACAGACTGTGTGTATATGTATAGACCATGTATATGCACAATATATACATGTGCATAGACCCTGGATATACACACAGACCAGGTATGACAATGTCCAAACCTGTGGAAAATTTTTTCAAGCTTTTGGGAGCCACACTGATGATATATGCTGGGGAGCAAGATATCAAATGCCCTGGAGAATAATAATTCTGCAGCTTCTTTTATGCATCTAAAATTAAAGAGGGACTTAAGTAAGGAAGACGACATGAAGGCGGGAGAAAGCCGGCTGGGGGTCGGATTAGGAGCTAGTGATGATTATGTACTCTCATGCTTTAGAAGGAGGGTTTGAAAGGGAGTATTGCAAAGAAGCATTAACCTCGATGTACAGAAACAACGGGTAGGATTTGCTTAAGCCTTTTACTGAAGAAGTGATGGTAGGTCTGCGGTGTGACTGCGCACCATACCCTGCCCAGTTAGGAATTTATGAGCAGATCACCCTGTGAGGTTACTTTCCATAGAACCTCATAGAACCTCTTTTTTTCCCACATACCTAGACCATGTATGTGTACCTAGACCATGTAAATTGCAGACAGAAAAAACAGGTGCTGTAATAAGTCATAAATTCCTAGCTGGGCAAGTCATGGTCGGCAGTAATACTGAAGGTCTATAACTTCTTTAGTGAAAAAAATGTGTTTTGAGCAAGCCCTGAGCATTGTTCCTGTGCAACTAAGTAAACGTGCCTCTGAAATGCCAGAAGTAATATTGTTCACAGAGGGTTAATTTGTCCCTTCTTCAATACACAGTGCTCTGTAGCTGGTGAATGTTAACAGAGTTTCCCAAAAATGGTTCTGCCCACACATCTTGGCCTGTAAATGAGCTTCTCCCACCCATCCCCTTTCCTCCCACTAGACACAATGTGTGCACATGCTCCCAGGCACAGAGCAAATTTCATTTGTTGGGTTGGTCAAAAAGTCTGTTTGGTTTTCTCCATATGATGGCTCTAACAGCACTTAGTCTTTACCTTCATTCAAAACAATTTTGTTAGATTGTATTGTGACAGCTGTCATATCAGCATGGCTTTTTTGAAAAACTTATCAAAACCGGTGAATTTTTGTGTAGCTAGTTTAATATTGAAATGGAAGGAAATAAGCAACTTAGGCTTTTTTTAGCATAATATGCTTTATCATTTTAAGAAAGGCAAACGCAATGAAACACACACACACACAAAATTCTGCAGTGCATGGACAAGCTGCTGTGACTGACCAAACACGTCAAAAGTGGTCTGCAAAGTTTCTTGCTGGAGATCTCTCACTGGAAGATGCTCCACAGCCAGGCAGACCAGTCGAAGTTGATAGCGATCAAATCAAGACATTGAGAACAATAAATGTCTGACCACACAGGAAATACCCAACATACTCAAAACACCCACATCAATAAAGTTATTGGTGAAAATGAGAAATGTCTTTTATTTTATGGAAGAAAACAAACAGACGTTGTGGCCCACCCAATACTCACACGCTCACAGCTTAGTCCCCGGAAGAGCTCCCAGCTTTGCAGGATTGTTTGTGTACCTCCCTCCTCCTTCCTCAGGACACGGGTAACCCCCAAATCTGCACGGCCTCTGTCAAAATCAAAACAAGATTTCGGTTCACTTTTGTTCATTTTAATCAATTTTTTACATATGTATAGCTCCATTTTCCAAACAAATACTTCCCCATTGTGTATCGGCAGTGAAGCACTCTGTTCTTGCTCTGTCCTCTGCCATGGACACCTCTGCCCCCAAGGAGAGGGAACTCTATCCCGAGACAAACACAAAATGTACTCCTAAGGTAACAAATGAGGTCGTCATAAAAAAGTGGAATATGTTGTTATTATTGTTCATTTTGCACCCATGGGTGAAATAACACAATTCTGAATAAAACAAGGTAAAATCACAATCCTCTTTGCTTGGAATTACCTGATTTCTACACGCCCACCCGCCCTCCCTCCTGGGAAGCTTTTGGAGTGAGGCTGCCAGTGGCAGATGCGCCTGCCCCCTACCTCATACTCCTCATAAGCCAAAAATAAAATGACAGAGAAGCGAAGTAAAGTAAAATAAAATGAAATTAAATAACATAAAATAAAATAACTCCAAAGGAAACAGAGAACTTCTGGTACCAAACACAGGCTTTGAGTTTTGCCATAGTCAAGATCAGATCAGATCAGATGAAGATTTGGGGTGAAAGTTTTCAACAAAGAGTGAAGGTTTCCCTATAGCATTTTTCCTGCATGTATTCCCCAGCTGAGGTAGCAGTGACTGTGGTAGGTACTGGTCTAGCACCCAGAGTTGGGATGCTAGCTGTGTATTACCTGGAACACAGTTTGTTTATATTCTTAAAGGCCTGGCTCATTTATTACCAGCACAAAACAGTTTTATGTAATTGATGCCCAGTGACTGTTAATGGTAATTTTGAAGGTAAAGGAACAGTCAACGGGGTGAGTTTTGTGGTGAGAAAATAGAATTAACATATTGCAGCTACAGCTACTATATGGTGCCGTGGGGCTATCAGATTTGACATATTTAATCCTTACAACTCTAATCATGATTCTGTCTCATTGATGTCTCAGTACCTGATGAATTAAATGTATCAATCTGCAAGTTAGTTATTATTGCTCTCATTTATGATACAACTAAAATTTAAAAAATGTGACTTGTGTGAGGTTATACTTGCCGGTTGTGTTTGCGTCATGAGAAAAACTTATTAAAATTCAGTCTGCCCTGGCCAGGTGGCACTGCTAGTTGGAGCATCGTCCTATATATCAAAAGATTATGGGTTTGATCCCCAATCAGAGCACATACACAGATTGTGGTTCAATCCCAGTTGGGGTATGTGCAGGAGGCAGCCAATAAATGTTTCTTTCTCTTTCTTTCTCCCTCTCCCTTCCCTTTTCTCTCTCCTAAATTAAAAAGAAAAAATAAAAATCCCTGACTGGTGCAGCTCAGTGGATTGAGCACCAGTCAGTGAACCAAAGGGTTGCCAATTTGATTCCCAGTCAGGGCACATGACTATGTTGTGGGCCAGGTCCCCAGTTGGGGGCATGTGAGAGGCAACCACAGATTGATGTTTTTTTCCCTCTCTTTCTCCCTCCCGTCCCTTCTGCCTAAAAATAAATAAATAAAATCTTCTTTAAAAATCAATAAAAATATATCCTCAGGTGAGGATTAACAATATACTTTTAAAAATTCACTCTGTCCGTGTATTATTTCCTCAACAATTTCTCTAGTGATTTGGCCAAGATGTCAAGAAAAAAAAACATTCAACAGATTGAATGTTTTTTTAATATAATCCATTTTTATGGTGTCATATACACAAGCAATACTTGCTATAGAACAGACAATAGATAGGTCAGTATTATTGATAGTAAACAGACAATACATCTACAAATAGTTGCCTAGGTTTGTCTGAGAAGTCATAAAGAATTCTCTCACATACACAAGAGTCTTATGATTCCTAGGTTGTATATACATTCTTTATCATAATAACTTAGACCATTTTCTTGAATGTAGGAATCCTGAGGTAGATCAAGATTTGTCAATTATATCTTTGAAAAAAAAGGAATAGTGATACTGGAATTAGAAACTTTTACATAATAAGAAAATGGGATTTTTTCTTTTATTTTAATTTTCTTTTCAACATACTATTTTATTTTTATTTATACGTGAAAGGGTCAGGTGAGTTTTCTGACCTGCCAAATTGCCCACAACTCAGTTGTCCCAACTCACTTGCTAGTCTTCGGCTTAGTTGGAACTGTCTCCCACCTTGTACAATACACATCTGACTCCAGCCATAATGGCAAGTGGTCAGACTGACCTTCCTGCACCTGGGGACAGCCTGGCCCTTTACCAAACCCGTTGTCCGGACTCACATCCTGAAACCCTCAGGCAACTGTCCAAAAGAACAAGAGACTGACCCCTCCCTTATTCCTCTACAACTCCGTGCTTTTTCTTTAAACAAAAAAAAATTCTTACCTCCCTCGACTTCTGCAGTCTGTCTAGACTTAGCCCACCTGTGAGTGCCGCTTCAAATAAAGACACTTGGATCAGATCATTTGGCTCTTCTCATTTCAATCTCTCTTGTATTTCAAATAATACGTTCCTTCATGTTTTTTTTTAAAATGTGTTCCCCATGACCATGTTTTATGTTAGTGTAAAGTGAATTTATCATTGAGGCTATCATCAGATCTTGAATAGATGGACATTAAGATCAACACTATCCATGAGGAAAGATGGAAATTTGTGGCTTGCCTTCCTTCTCCTTTCCCTTAACTCCCTGATGTTTTTATATAAATTATAGTTATTGGCTACAAAGTTGGATGGAAGGAAATATACACTGAGACACTCAATGGTAATGAATTCAATTCAGGTTAAAAACAAGAGGGTACAACACAGCAAAACAAAACAAACAAAAAAACCCAAGAGGGTACAGACTATCCTAAAATATAGGGCAGTAAATCTGAAAAATTCACAAATATCTAAGTATATATTGACCGAGTCATTCTTTGTTCAATTTTCATCTTATAATTATATCTATGCAAGTTCATAATAACTGATTATACTTGTTTTGTAGTCTACATTTTATATGACCCTTGCATACATAATTATCAAATTTGATCTTTGAAATATCTAGTGAAATATTCACTATAGTTTTATTCCACTTTATGAATAAAGGCACTAAGACTCCAAGGAGTGAAATGAGCTGCCCAAGACTGCACGGTCGGAAAGCTCTGAAGCTAGGACTCAGCTCTAGCTCATGCTAGACTCATGACTCGTCTAAGAGAGCAATAGTCAAGCATGGGCCTCACACCAGGCATGTTGTCTCCTGTCCCTTAATGTAGGAAACCCCAGTGCCAACATCAATCAGCTCACAAAGGCAACACTCAATTCAACTCCTACTGAACAAACAGTTGATGACCTATTTCTAAGGGACCCAACACAAAGTAAATGGAAAACTGTGGCATGTGCCCTTAGGAAACTCATCAATAAAGAAGAGTAAATTTACCCAAAAGGCTCTTTCTGTGCCCAGTAACCTCAGGAATCCCTGGATAGATGGTCATTATACATTTACTGTTAAGGCTCTCAGTTCTTACAGTGAGTGGTCAGGCATTACAGAACTTAGGTATAGAATATTCATTAATCCTAACATGCATTCCTAAAAGACAGTCACATTCTTATAGTTCAAATATCACATATGTCTAAATAGTAGCTGTTGCACTATAACGAATTTTCATTAACCTGTTTCATATTTAAGGACTCTAGAGTGTTTGATTTTCTAATGACAAAAGGGACAAAAACATATTGGAAAGTGATGAATACAAAGGGGATGGCCCTGAGAAGCAGATCAAAATGTTTTAGGAAAGTGTAGGGAAATGAGAGTCAGAGAGGTAACCATGGGTTATGCCCATCCAAGCTTTTTACCAGGCTAAGAGGGTGGGGATATGCAAAGAAGAGATGAGTGCTTAGAGCACATGAGAACAATTTTAAAGGTGATTTAAATAAGACAAAAAAAAAGGAAAATGAATTTTTAGTTGAAGTGGGAAAGAAATTAATGTTTACCAAGAGCCTACTATGCTAAACACTTCATATAAACTTTATGGAATACTATTTTTTTCTTAATTCACCACAAATAATGAGGGCTCTTCTGCATTAATGGTTGCTTGCAATTTCCAGTAATTAAACTCCAATTTGTCTGTTTATTGAACTGCATTTAATGTATTCACTATGTTTTGGGAAAAGATAACCACAGAATTGCCTTAAAGAAGTGATCAGAATGGAGTAACTAAAAATAGTACATCCATAATCACAAAATTAAAGCTATTTACTCATTTCAGAACATTCCAGTTGCCTTAGGCAGGTATATATTTCTGAAATATCAAACAATTAAAGCTTTGATATAATAAATAAAGAGAATTGTTTCTTAATCTATTCCTTTAAGCAATACAGTGCTGGCTGTGATCCTGAAAGATCTCACTGTAACCCACCAAATTTCTATCTCCCTTCTTTCACTCAACAAAGAGAAGGAAAGCTCTGAGGGCTTATAGATTATCTCATGTTTTCCTTCCTTAAGTCTGCTGCTGCAATCATAGCCAGGAGGGGGAAAAGAATTCAGCTACCACAACATTCCCCCCTTTATTCTTAGTGGTGGAGAGATTGCTGAAACTGTAGAGAATTTTTTCCCCTGTGGGGTTCCTCAGAGAAAATAAGAGCTAGCCTGAAAGATAAAGGTTATATCTGATTACATTTTGGGTATGCAGAGAAAGTCTGTACAAGTCAGGGTTCGATAAGGAAAAGAGACATGACTGGATATCTTAAATAGAGAGAATTTAATTCATGGAATAGGAGACACAGCTGGGTGAAAACAGGAGACAATAAAAAACTGGAGATTAGGAAAATCAGGAAGCCATGTATATCCCTAGGTTAAAGTGGGTGGTAGTAATGCCACAACTCAAGGGCTAGGTCTCTCAAGGCTAACTGCAACTATGATAGGCTTGTCCAGCCTGAGTTGGGGCCATGGAGGAGGTAAAGCTTGAGGTGGAGAGGGAAGTAAAGAATTATCCTTAATTATGCCCTCTTCCCAGCCTCCAATCTCTGAAGAAAAACATCCCAGTGGTTTGGTGGGGGGGGGGGGGGGGGGGGGCTGCGGGCAGAACCCCCCGGGCCACCACAAATGAGAATAAGTCTACCAAGACATGATCTGCTTGAGGATGAAAGGTGGCCAATCTTTCAAAGAAAGGCCAAGAGCCTTTTCCTCAATGGACTTTTATTAGCTTTGTTTTGCACAGGAATACAGGTAAAGCTCATTAATCATTCTCAGGCAATAAGGGTCAAACAATAGATAACAAAGAACTCTGAGGGCCTATTTTGAGTCAGGGTCAGATAGCTAAAGAGCTATGAAACTTTGAGGAAAAAACTCGCTTCTTGCTTGGACTCTTATTTAATTGAGAGCATTCTAAACAAAGCAGGTTTCACAGGATTTTACATACTCTTTCTTAGGCCTGATTGCCCTAGGAAACCCACCCTAGGGCAAGCACAGCATAGGGCAGTACCCACCACCAGCATTGTTTCATGCTTAAGTCAGTCCAGGGTAAGAGATTAGGAGACTTCTTGCAGACAGAATGAGGACTCAGGCTATGCCATAACCAAGGGGCAAGGGTCTATCACCCCCTTTTGCTGTAGCCCCCCAAGTCCTTCCTTGGGGCCTCCACATGATTGTGCCTGTCTTAGGTTGTTCCCCCCTTGGGGAATATTACCCATCACTGGCTAACCCATCAAGCACAGGGGGCCAGTTACAGATGAAGTAAAGGGAGCAGAAGCAGTGCTCCTGCCAGGAAGATAATCTTTGTCTCCTTAGTGGCTTATGGTCTGAAGGTTGCTCACTCAGCCTTAGCCATGGGGGGGTTACAGATTCTAAAACCAGGCAGGGTGGCTCCCAACCATTCGGCAGAGGAAAGGCAAGGAATGGATCCAAGGGCAAACAGGTCCAAACCAGCAAAAGGCCTTAGAAACGGAACTCTCTGGTTATGATGTATTTTACATGTTACTCCCCAGCACTGAGGCATGCAAGATGCAGATTTCAGTGGTGGCCTCTTGACGTGCAACAAGCCCAGGCTAGCCTCTCTCCAGCATGAAAGGCAGCCACAGACCTGAATGGAAATATATGTGACAATTGTTTGTGAACTCATGTTTGACATCTGAAACTTCTCTCTCTTGATGGGGATTCTAGAAATCTCTGGGTGAGGTTATGCAGGAGTAAGGAAATGGAAGTTTCTCCAATACTCAAGAAGGATAATTCAGTAAAACGTCAATTATTAGCATAAATAGGACCTAGCATTACTTGGAGACTGACAATACCTGGAAAAATTTAAATTACTAATACACATGGCTAAAACAAATTCATTAAAATGTCAGAAGCGATGATCATGTCTATACTTCCCTAATCTCAGATATTCCATGCAAAATATTTTTACCCATATGTCCCCTAGAGCAAGGGACATAAAGGAAAGAACAAACAAATGGGATTTCATCAAATTAAAAAGCTTCTGCATGGCTAAAGAAAACATTAGCAAAATGAAAAGGGAACCAACCATATGGAAAGACATATTTGCCAATGATTCCTCAGACAAGGGCTGGATCTTTTTTTTCTTTTTTTTTTCTTTAATTCTTTTTCAAGTACAGTTTTCTGTCTATTACTCCCATCCCATCCCACCCCCGTGCTCCCCCCTTGGATCTTGAAAATATATAAAGAACTCACATGCCTGCACTCCAGGAAAACAAACAATCCAATTTAAAAATGGGCAAAGGCCCTGAACAGACACTTCTCCAAGAAGGACATACAGAGGGCCCAGAGACATATGGAAGGATGCTCAGCATTGCTAGCCATTAGAAAGTTGCAAATTAACACCACAATGAGATACCTCTTCACACCGATCACAATGGCCGTCATAAACAAATCAACAACAATTGCCAATGAGGTTGTGGAGAAAAGGGAACCCTAGTGCACTGTTGATGGGAATGCAGACTGGTGCAGCCACTATGGAAAACAGTATGGAATTTCCTCAAAAAACTAAAAAGGGAATTGCCTCTTGACCTGGCAATTCCACTGCTGGAATTGTACCCTAAGAACCCTGAAACACCAATCAAAAGAATCTACGCACCCCCATGTTCACAGCAGCACAATTTACAATAGTCAAGTGCTGGAAGCAACCTAAGTGCCCATCAGTAAATGAGTTGATCAAAAACAGTGGTTCATTTACACAATGGAATACTACACAGCAGAAAGAAAGAAGGAGCTTCTCTCCTTGGTGACAACACGGGTGGATCTGGAGAGCATTATGCTAAGTGAAATAAGCCAGGTGGGGAAAGACAAATACCACATGATCTCACCTATAAGTGGAATCTAATCAACAAAACAAATAAGCAAGCAAAATAGAACCGGAGACATTGAAATAAAGAACAAACTAACAGTAACCAGAGGAGAGTGGGGAGGGAAATAATGAGGGAACGAAGGGGAAGGATTGTCAAGGAACTTATATGAGGGACCCATGGACAAAGCCAAAGTGGGGTAGGATTGAAGGTGGGAGGTGAGAGTGGGTGGGCAGGGAAAAGAGCGGTCGCAAGAAAATGTAGATAACTGTACTTGAACAACAATAAAAAACCTAAAAAATAAAAATGTAATAATCAAAAAGAAGAAAAAATTTTTCAGCTATAAGTTAGATGCTACTTTCGTTAGTGTCTAAGGTTTTAAAGCATAAGCACTGTAAGCGATTCCATTCAGAACGCTTGCTGCTTTTGGTGCTTTCTGATGACCTGGTTGGGCCTTGGCTCACACAGACCCTTTCGGGCAGCTAGCGTCTGATTACCCAGCTGAAGGCAGTCCAGCAAGGACCCGTCTTCCAGAGGGCTGCTGGCTGTGAGCAGGTTTAATTGGCCTGCCTTGTCAAAACCCAGCACTCATGCCCTGACTTTTGAGCTCTTTTGCAAAGCTCTGATCGAGACAGCTTGAACGCTTTAATGTTCCCCTCATCGCAACTAAAGGTTTGGCAGGCTTCTTCCTGATTATAGGCCCCATTCTCCCTTTTCTAAGAGCATTTTTTTTAGAAAACTAGTGTATGTCATTTCTTTTCCTGCCCCCTTTGAAATATAAGTAAGCCTCCTGAGAAGCCTTTCACCGGTTTTTCGACGAGGAAATGTCTTTTTCAAGGACCAGAAAACCATCTTTTTAAAATGGGAAAATCGAAGGAGCTATAGTCTCTGTGGGAGGGCAGGCGCCTAACTCCACAGGGGACCTCAGTTCCAGGTTGTAAAACTAAGGCCCAGTCGTGCAGAGGGGAGAAAGTTTACTTTGCCTTTGGGTTAAGCCAATTAGCAAATACAGGTGGCTCTGACTTCCCCTTCACAGCTTTTGAAAACCCTCTGCTGAGCAAGATCTATGAACTCATGTTGGACACCTGGAACATCCCCCTGTTCCGTTGAATTCAATCTGCCTCTGCTTTTGTAATCGTCTTGCATGAAGTCTTCCCCACCCATTTACCTTTTGTTCAGGGCAGTTCTTATGTTGACACCTCCCTCTCTCTTGGGCTCATCCTATGAATCATTAGTGGGTTTTTTCACAAGGGGAAATATGATTCTTAGTGGATTCCTCATCTCCCTGGGAAACTAAGGGAGATCGCTTGGGTGCCTAAAGCAAGATGCATTTTGTAAAACACAAAATGTTTTGGTTTTTTTTACTATCAAAAGGCCTCTAGTTAAGAAATTGGTGTTAGGTTTTATTCTCTCCTGTCTCCCCTTTTTTTCCTCTACTCTCTCTCTGCAAACACACACACATTGCCATCTCATTTAGGGAAAGTCTGTACCCTTCTCATTTATTTAGAAAGGAAACTCCAGGCCCGGGGTATGTGACAACTACCAGATTGCCCCACAGTGAAGGATTTGTCACCCAGCTGCTGGAAGAGCTATTGCGGACAGCCTTCAGCTTCCATCTCCGTCAGTGATTACTTCACTGCCGAGTACCCTTCCTAAGACCTCTTGTCCGTCAAACACAGCAGAGCCTCACTCAGTAGCTGACAGGTGCAGGGGTATAAGGATCTGGACCTCTTGGCCAGATGCAAGACAATTTGTCAGCACACCCTTCCAGCTCCAGAGCCCCCAGGACATTGACCAAAACTCACTGGACCGTTGTCATAGTTCACCTTCCCCCTCTGCCCTGTCCTGCTTCCGTCCTCCTCTTCTCTCACCGAGCCTCCCAAGGGTGCTTTCACAACAAACACCCTGTCCACTCAGCCGTCTCAGAGCTTCCCAGGAAATGCGACCTGCCACAGCGTTGTCGGGAGAATGAAATCAAATGTACGTGGAATGTCTGCAGAACCTCTGAAATGAAAACCATCTGAAAGGTAAAAATAACGACTACTTACAGAATACGGTGCTAAGCACTTTAATAAATATGATTTATTTCTCTCAAAAAATGGCAAGGTAGACTTTTTTGCCTTCATTTTCAAGTAAGACATATAAAGCTGAGAGGTNCACACACACATTGCCATCTCATTTAGGGAAAGTCTGTACCCTTCTCATTTATTTAGAAAGGAAACTCCAGGCCCGGGGTATGTGACAACTACCAGATTGCCCCACAGTGAAGGATTTGTCACCCAGCTGCTGGAAGAGCTATTGCGGACAGCCTTCAGCTTCCATCTCCGTCAGTGATTACTTCACTGCCGAGTACCCTTCCTAAGACCTCTTGTCCGTCAAACACAGCAGAGCCTCACTCAGTAGCTGACAGGTGCAGGGGTATAAGGATCTGGACCTCTTGGCCAGATGCAAGACAATTTGTCAGCACACCCTTCCAGCTCCAGAGCCCCCAGGACATTGACCAAAACTCACCGGACCTTCGTCATAGTTCACCTTTCCCCTCTGCCCTGTCCTGCTTCCGTCCTCCTCTTCTCTCACCGATCCTCCCAAGGGTACTTTCACAACAAACACCCTGTCCACTCAGCCGTCTCAGAGCTTCCCAGGAAATGCGACCTGCCACAGGGTTGTCGGGAGAATGAAATCAAATGTACGTGGAATGTCTGCAGAACCTTTGAAATGAAAACCATTCTGTAAGACTACTTACAGAATACAGTGCTAAGCACTTTAATAAATATGATTTATTTCTCTCAAAAAATGGCAAGGTAGACTTTTTAGCCTTCATTTTCAAGTAAGACAAATAAAGCTGAGAGGTCATAATTTTTGGCCCAGCTAACCCAGCTAGCTACCAAGTGGCAGCAACTGGGGTCGGAAGTTGCTGTGCAGTCTCTGGAAGCTATGACTTTAAGAAATAAGAGTATTAAGATGGAATATAAAAGTGCCTTCCAGTGGGGAGAGCTCATCTGACAACAACCAGTGAACAAGTTCAGCTGTCTTCCCCCCCCACCCCCAGCAGCTCCAGGATGTGCTCCTGCTGAGAACAGAGAAAGGTTGTCAGGTCTATTAACCTCAGCAAATGTAAATGGGGACCCAGATGCTGTCGTCTAAAATAAAATCCTCTCCAACAGATGGTCGGGTTTAACAAGTTGGTATCGAGAACGAAGCTTCCAAACAGCTCATCTGTACAAAAGCAGAATCAAATAGAACCAACAAACTTCAGCCGGCCTATTTTCTGGGGCTTTTATATGGATCCCAGGAATGACCAGCTGTCAAAAGTACCACAGCATCTCTTGCTAAAGACAGTATACACGTGGCAGACCAGATTGTTTTATTATCTGATCGAGGAGGCCTGAGTTGCTGACCAGGAGGCTGTCTAACATAGGACGATCCTGTAGGAAGCAATAATCTACTCCTTTGAACAATGTTTGCCGGGCAGCCGTCAGGTGCCCAACACTGACTCAGTGGCTGGAGGTACCAAGTAAGGAAGTGGTAGTACTTGCTATTAAGGAGGACATGGGCCAATGAAGATCAATGGCTAAGTGAACCATTTTGATCACGTGCTTTGAAAAGGCACTAGAGATAATGATGGGCATAGTGAGAGCACATAGGAGACATTGTCTCGGCAGCTTTCCTCAGTCAAGGCCTGCTTCCCAGAGGAGGAGGCTGAGAGGTTGAGACTTGAACGATAAGTAAAAAAGTCCACCAGAAAATGTTTGGAAGGGGAACTCATAATAGGCAGAGGCAACTGTATTATCTTATATATCTGAGGAAGTGTGACAATTCTATGTGACATTCACTCATTCAACAGCTATTTACTGAGGTCCTACTAAGGGCCAGATATTGTTCTAGGCCCTACAGCACAGGTGGCAGACAGAAGGTCCACGGGCCGATTCCGGCCCTCCACTTTGTTTTATCCGGCCCGGCACCTTGTTTCTACCCAGCAGCAGCACCGAATTCTCGCTTAATTACTAAAGAGTAGTTACATTTACACAGTCCTAAAGTTACACATTCCGCCCTTTGAAGACAACCATGAGGCTGATGTGGCCCCCGGAGAAAATGAGTATGACACCCCTGCTCTCTGGTTTATAGTCAGCAGTAAGAAGAGCTGTCCCCATCAAGGTTTGTATTGAGTGCCTGCTGTAAGCCAGAAACCCTAAGTATTAGGACAGAACTGTGGATCTCACTCAGGGCGGAACATGTGAATCACCTGGGGAGATTTCACATTTTCAATGCCAAGACCACCCTCCACTAATGAAATCGGACTCTCTGGGGAGAAGACACAAGCACCAATATTACCTGATCCCAGACAATTCTAGTGTCCAGCCAAGTTTAAGAACCAGTGGACAAGAACAGTGGTTCTCAAAGTTTTAGCATGCATCAGAATCACAGAGGACTAATTCAGGAGGTCTCAGGTGGGGCTCCAAAATCTGTCTTTCTGACTCGTTCACAGGTGATACTGATGCTAATGGGCCAGATTTTGAGAATCAGTGCACTAGGTGGGGGTGTCCAATCTTTTGGCATCTCTGTGCCACACTGGAAGAGTAAGAGCTATCTTGGGCTGCACATTAAATACATTGCAACACATACTCACAAAAGAAAATTTCATAACGGTGTAAGTAAACCTACAATTTTGTGTTGGGTTGCATTTATAGCCATCCTAAGCTGCATGCAGCCCGCAGGCCTCGGGCTGGACACGGCTGCTAGAGTGTGGGAACTTATTTGTAGCTATTTATCTCACCAGGAAAAGTTATCTTTCTAATAAATCTCCACATTTATTAGGCTGGCCACACCCTCAGGTCCCCTTTCCTTTTATTGGCCAGACACAGCAGCTCACATGTGAAATTTTTTTAAAGCGATGCACGTATTAAGAATATGATGCCAACTCTGAATAACCTTGTGGAGGCGGTAAAGCAAATTATGCCAAATAAGGATGATTTTAGTTGTCTATATAACAAATAGTGGTGACTACAGAGGGCACTTCATCGTGAGACTACAGTTTCTTTTAACTTAAAATTCCTCAATAAGACTGCACAGAGGTTAAACATGTCTATGTAGCAGGGATGAATAAAAAAATACGGAATATAAAAGAAATGGTCTCCACAGTGGAGAGAAGTAATTTTAAGCCTGAAATAGAAATGAAGGTAGAAATTTGAGCCATATGAACTTAGACTGAAATCCCAGCTCCCCTATTTACTAGTCCCATGGCTTTGGGTAAGTCACTTAATCCCTTGCCCTCATCGTCTTTATCAGTAGAGTGGAAGTCATTCACACTTGCTTTGCAGAGAAATGATGCAATGCACCAGCCCAAGGCAAGTCTTCAGTTGGGAGCAGTTATGAGTGTTATGGTGTGGGATTTATAATACAAGATAATAATATCCTTCAAGTGAAGCACTTAGCTCACATTATATCATCATTCTGTAAAGATCTCTGTGAAGAAATGCTGTTGATATAATTTTATAGATGAAAAAACTCAGGCTTACAGGCGGCTGTAACTTAACCAATGCCACAAAAATGAGAACTAGTACAATCAAGCAGATTTTCTGGTGCGTAGCTTAAAACAGTGCTTTTCAAACACTAGAATGCTGATTCTGATGGCATTGGGCTGGGTGGGGTCTGAAATTCTACACCTGGAACAAGGACTTGGGTGATGCTGATGCCATTGACCTGCAAAGAGTAGCAAGGAGGGGCAGTATGTTCGTGGTGGCTGTTAAGAAGTCTGCGATAATCGTGTTTCTCTCTGCCCCGTGGATATACCCTTAGAGCAGGGGTGTCAAACTCGTTTTCACCTGGGGCGGGTGTCTTCAAAGAGCCAAATGTAATTTTAACTCCTTAACAGTTAAGTAGTAGTTATATTTATACAGTCCTAAAAGTATTTCGGCCCTTTGAAGGCAGCCGAGAGGCAGATGTGGACCCCGCCCATGAAAATGAGTTTGACACCCCTGCCTTAGAGGGAATCAAGATAACTTGAGTCAATAGATCGCCTTGTAGCTGCTCAGATTAACTACCCCCACCATACCCCACCATAACTACAATAACGCTGACAAAATGCCAACATTTAGAACATCAGTGAGATAATATTATTCATATTCCCAGTTGGTTAAAATGGGTGAAAGCCGCAGTTTTCAGGAACTCAGATACTAGTAGACTTCTCATTATAACCCCCAAAGACTAAGTTTACCAGTCATTTTACTTCCAGCTAGGCAAATACCCCTCCCTCAGATGCCACAGCTCTAGTTACCAGCTTTTACTAGTTTGGCTTTGTGTTCTTAACACCCACGAGAGCCCTGTGGCCCTGGAGAGGGTGTACACCTGGAAACACTACTGATTTTCCCTGAGTCCCTCCTGCAAAACTCCAGAAAACCCCAACTGATAGAGATTCTGCCAGTTATTCCAGATGATAATAAAACAATTTAATGAGACCAAAGAGAAGGTCCTTAAATCATTCATGTTGAAAGGGTGTCATGGTTATTTTAGCTATCACTTATGCTTCTGGGACAGAGAATAAGGAAACCTTATCTTCTGGGCAGGGAAATAGGCTCCTAGTCAGCTAGAGGGAGTGGAAATTGGAAAAATCTTTCTGTGTCAATCATTCAACTCATATAAATAAACCTGCAAGTAAATATGTGTCCTACTTCTGGAAACTCATCATAACAGACTATTGAAAGGACCCACAAATATTTGCTCATTATGTATTCATTTTCATAATTTAATAATCACATACTTATTTGTACATAATATGTATCATGCACCTATGATTTCCCAAGTGCTATTCTGAGTGGTTTTTACCTAATTTATGTTCAAATGGCAAAAAATAGATAATATAATATATATTTTATCGGTTAAGTAAATTAAGGTATATACTACCAATAAATACTATCATTAACAAATCTAGTATAAGTATTTATTGACGTGAAATGATGACAACAGCTAACATTTATCAAGTACATATTATATTCTAAGTACTAATCTGACTGTATGCTTTACATAAGATCTCTAATTTAATGCTCATCACTTTTTACAACGGGTAATTTTATTTTCCCTACTTTACAGACAAGAAAACTAAAACTCAGGAAAGCTAAACCCAAGAGTACACAGTGAATAAATTGTATCTAGGACATAAGTCTAGCCCAGGGTCTTAATACATATGTCCTATCTCTGAAATAACAAGACATAGTTGTAAATTAAAGGGAAAAATAATCTGCATGTGAACAACATTGAAAATGTTTTAACCAATGCCTACAAGGAAAGTGAATATTCTGAAGTGAATATTCTGAAGTTTTCTCTAGGGGCAGAAATATTAGTGGTTTAAGTTTCTTCTTTTTACATGTCTATTTTTTCTACCATAAATATAAACCATGACCCCTAGACTACCCACCTAGTTATGGAACTACTTATAATTAAGAATAGTAATTTTCCCTTGAAAGAAAGGATTCCTTACAAATAAATACAATCTCACCTACCTTCTGGTGACTTCTACATGGAGTGTATAGGAAAAACTAAGCCATAGCATGACCTATGACTTTGTGAAGTAAACTTGTTCTCTTTTGGCAAGAAGGGAGGGTCAGCAGGTATGGAGGAGCTGTACGGAATGAAGGTTGGCACAGTGGATGGGTCGAATCAACTCTCCAGGGAGGCAGGGGGATGTGATATGGAATACTGAACATTTCCAAGTGGAATACTTCCGTTTCAGTGGTTGTACGTTGAAGAAGGGGACATTCCCATCAATACTCAGATGACAGGGGATTATTGCACATTGCCTCTGAGCTAATGTTAACTTCTGAGTTCCTACAGCAGAACAGCACTCTGGCCCACAGTTGGAATGGGAGGCTACAGGGACCGTGTCCTCCTAAGTGGAGTTCTGACCTGAGCACGTTTCACAGTGGAGCCAGTTGGTCCATAAATCCACCCTGGGATTATTTCCCACTTCTTTAATACATGGTTAAACCAATGCACTCAGAAATTGGCAGACCCCCACATTGGTTTTCTGACCGGGAAACTGAGGGTTCCATACAGGAAGCATCAAGCTCCTTTTTGCCAAAATGGAAAACCAAGAGCAATACTTCACGCAGGAGGATCTCAGGACCTTAGGACCCACCATGGGAAAGTGGGAAAAATTCAGGAGTATTAATCCCTATAACTCCCGTTTCACACATCTGTTTGAACTGAGCAATAGTCAGATGGGCCACATCAGCCAGGCAATCACCAATGGTGGTAAGTTTTGTTGAGGGTACCGACCCTCGATGTCCTGTGCGGAGTGGGATGGCACTTTACTTCTGTGGTTTTTCTCCCCCAAACCCGTAACCCTAGCCTAACCATGAGAAAACGCCTCAGACAAACCCAAATTGAGCAATTCTAAAAATACCTAACCAATACTCCTCAAAACTGTCGAGGTCACCAACAACAAAAGTCTGAGAAACTGTCACAGCAAAGAGGAGCCTAAGGAGACATGATGACTAAATGTCACATGATATCGTGGGTGGGTGCTGGAGTGGAAAAAGGACATTAGGTAAAAACTAAGAAAAGAGGAAGAAAGTGTGGCTGTTAGTTAATAATAACATTGTCACTGATTGTGACAAATTACCATGATAAAGTTAATGAAGCGAGACGTGTGTTGGGGAAACGGGAGCTCTCTATAGATACTATTTGTGCAGTTCTGTAAATTCACAACTATGCTGAAACAAAAATTTTATTTAAATGTTAAAAAACATGAGTCTATGAAAATGATGTATAGCTTCCTTGCTAATTCTCTTGATTAGGTTCCACTTGTAGGTGAGATCAGACTGACCGTAACCAGAGGGAGAGGGAAGGATATAATGAGGGGCAAGGGGAAAGGGTTTTCAGAAACGTGTATAAAGGACACATGGACAGAACCAAAGAGGGGTAGGATCAAGTGTGGGGAATGTGGATGGTTGGGGTGGAGGGGAGTTGGGGGGGAATGGGGACAATTGTACTTGAACAATAATAAAACATTTTTTTTAAAGAAAATGATGTATAGCTTAATTACATGGTGACTCCAGTTACCATTGCTGTTCCAAGTACAGTAACTTTACTGAGGCAAATCAGCACTATTTTTGACATTTGTGAATGCAGCTTTTTTTAAAGCCACAATAAGCAACTTTTTTCTGCTCTTTTGAAGTATACATAGGGAGACAAATTAGTATATAGAAGTTGAAGTGACTAATATGGAAGGTGGGTGCACTCCACATTTTTTCTAAAATATAATAGCCATGTATTCATCTTTAAGTAAAAAATACTATATATTAAATTTTACTTTAAAAGAGACATAAATTTAAATAATAAAAATATTTTAAAGACTATACTATATAATAAAATTGCATTTTTTAGAATCTATTTCTCAGAATTTCTGGAAATGGAGGTTTTCAAATATTATTTGAGTTTTACCAAGGTGACCCATGAATTTAGTGAATCTGCAATCAGAAATGCCTTCAGTAGCCCTGACCAGTGTGGCTCAGTTGGATGGGCACTGTTCTGCAAAGCGAAAGGCCTCTGGCTCGATTCCCAGTTAGGGCACATGCCTGAGTTGTGGGTTCAATCCCCGGTTAGGGTGTGTATGAGAGTCCGCAACCAATAGATGTTTCTTTCACACATCAATGTTTCTCTCCCTCTCCTTCTTCTTCCCTTCCCCTCTCTAAAAATAAATAAACTTAAAAAAGAGAAAAAGCACCTTCAGTGGTCAGGGTACAGTAGCACACAAGGTATCTATTTGGCTGATGTGGAGCAGAGATGTATGGCTTGGCTCTGAACAGGCAGCACGCACCCTACCTCTGGATTCCAGCTAGGACAAGATGGAGCTGCAGCAGACTGGCAAGGCCATCTTGATTCCCGGATCCGGGCTCGGACGGCATGATGCTGTTGCAGCAGGTGCTTCCTGAGTGTAGCAGGGGTGCAGCTGGCCCCCTAGGGACTCAGCTCAGGGCTGTTGGTGGGGAGGCAATTCTGGAGCTCTGATCTTTCAGATCAACAAGACTCTCATTAACACATTTTCTCTATTAAATCGCTTCTTCCTTAAAATGATAGAGTGGTTTCTGTTATCTTCAACTGAGCAATGTTTTATGTAAGGGACCAGGGAAGAAGCCATGAATAGGTGACCCATGCTGCATATTAAATAGTTAAGAATAGTTTCCACTTTTGCAGAATAAAATGGTCTTTACCATTAAAAAATAGAGTTGATACTTGATCTATCTTTTGTTTCTCCACTTTAGTAGACATATTATAGAAGTATCTCTTTACTATGAGGATAAAACACACTGCAAACACCATGCTAATTGACATCGGATGATTGACCTCAGCTGGGGGCACATGTGGGGCGTGGTGCGAACTGTGGAAAACTCACAAGGGAACCCTGAGAGGAGGTTCGGTGACACACAAGGATAAGGGCAGCCAGAGAGGAAGAGGGCAAGCCTGGAAGGTAGTGTCCCAGACTACGCCATCCACAGCATAGCATCCTCCCCAGAGCTGGTGTGTTTTCTTCTGCACAGTACACCCCTTTCATCTCGCACGTGAGTAAGGCATTGCACTGCATACGGCAGTTAAAGAGGATTCATAAGCTGATGTTCGGCAGCCTGGACCCACCCCTCAAAATCACGTAGTTTGGCCAAAATCAGGTTTAATGAATTTGGTCCCACATTACAAAATGAGTGGCATGTTCAAAATTATTGATTTCTAGTTTTCATTTAAAAAAATCAGAAGGTCTGGCAATCCTGAGAGTACCTTCTGGCATGGCAGTGAACAGCTGGAGCTAAGTCCAAGACATTCCCCTCATGAGCCATACTCAACTTTATTACACAAATCACACCAAGCTGCAAGTGTCCCTTTGCTCACCTGTCTTTCCCACTGGATTATGGGATGACAGTTTCTTTTACATTTGCCCCTGTTCCTCCCAGACTTACACAGTATATACCTGTTGAAATGCTAATAAGTATTTATTGAGTGAGTAAATGAGTAAATGTAAGGAGCCAAGCTATGCAGTAGTAATTTTGCTAAAACACCATGGATCGAATCCCTACTCTGTATGAGGCACTGAGCTGGGAAGCTTTCTTGCACCCTCTCATTCGTGTAGTAAACACAATGGCAATGGTACGAGGCAGTCAAGGAAATAAAAGGAAGCAAATTTGAAATTAATGAGGCTCCTTCATAAATAATGTGTGATTTCAGCTGTTCTCTAAAGGAAGGGTAAAATTTTAATATATGAGGTAGACATGGGGCAGGGTGGCAGGGTACTCTTCTAGAGAGAAGACTATAACCCTGGTACAAGGCATGACTGGAGAATGGGGGACAGACCCATTGCTATAACCAAGAGCCCAAAGGAGATAAGGCTGGAAAAGCATATAAGGGATAAATGGCGGAGCAAAGAAAGGCCTGGGTTCCAAGGTTTAGATCTGATTCTGTATATATTGGATTCCATTCAAGTAGACAGGAGAAAAGATGGGGTAGAAATATTTAGCTAACCGCAATTTATAGAAAGCATCGCAGATGGAAAGGTTGTGGCTTATAAAAGCAGGTGGTTTTCAAGTATCTACATATGTTAAAGCTCATCAAGTCTCACACTTTAAATATGTGCAATTTATTATACTTCAGTTATACTTCAATACAGCTGAAGAGAAAGCATTACACACCTCTAATTCATATTCCCAAAGGAAGCGATGTTGCAGGGGCTGTAATGAGCTAATATTTATTAAAATTCTACAAAGGACACAGCACCAAGCAAGGGAGCTTATTCAAGCTATCTCAATTTGTCAGCCCAAAAGCCCTGTAGGGGAAACACTATCATCCCCAGAAATTCACAGAAATTGAGACTCAAATATCAGCTCCAAACACTACAAAATTAGTGCGAGACAGAGTTTAGATTTAAACTCAGGTCTTTTTGTCTTCAAAGCCCTGACATTTGCACTCGTATTGAATATTAACACAGAACTTAAAACTGTTTTCATTCTTTCCTCTGATGATAAGTCTCGTATCAGGGCAAATTGATGAATGCATGTACACAATCCAATTTAAAGGCTTAGATCTATATTCACCAAGCATATTAGCCTGGAGTTTTCTTTGGTAGTATTCTTGTTTGGCCTTGGAATCAGGGTCATGCTGGCCTCATAAAATGTGCTTGGAAGTGTTACCTCCTCTTTGATTTTTTGGTAAGAGTTTGAGAAGGATTGGCATTAATTCTTCTTTAAGTATTTGGTAGAACTCAGGAAAGCCAGCTGGTCTTGGACTTTTCTTTGCTGGGAGATTTTTGATTTTTGATGAAATCTTCTTACTCCATTGAGATTTTCTATTTTTTTCAAAATTCAGTATTGGTAGGGGCTGGGGATGGAGGAAATGGGAGGAGGTTGGCCAAGGGTGCAAAGCTTTAGTCCCCCAGGATGAAGGAGTTTTGGGGATCTAATGTATAGCATGGTGACTATGGTTGATAATACTGTCTTATACACTTGAAATTTGTTAAGAGTAGATCTTAAGTGTTTTCACCACATTAAACAATATTGTAACTATGTATAGCGATGGATATACTAATTAGATGGTGGTAATCATTTTATTGTGTATGCAAATATCAAAACATTGCATAGTACACCCTAAGTGTATATATAATTTTTGTCAGTTATAACAGTTAAAACTGGGAAAATTACAAATTACTGAGTTAGAAAATTATACTCCAAAAACTTGTTTTAATTTTTTTATAGACTTGTCGTATCCTAAGACATTCTTAAACTGACTGGAAATTTAATGAAATTGAGAAAGAGAGAGAAAAAGAGAAAGAGGAGTGGAGAGGGGAGGAGAGGAAAAGAGAGTAGAAAAAGAAGACAGAAAAGGAAAGAGAAATAGAAGAAAGAAGGGGGGTGGCAGTAAGGAAAAAAAGCATAGAAAGCTGAAGACCATGTCTCTCTACATTTTAATGCCCTATTCACACAATATAGAGACTCTATTAAATGTCTTAACCAATCCAACCCAGTTATTTTGAATACCACCAATTTCACCAGTGGAAACTTATATATTGGTTAGCAATGCCTCTGGTGTTGATCTAAATAAAATAATAATTCCTTAATGTGGACATTCTGATAAGAATACTACCACCCTTCCTTGAGTAAAACTGAGAACACTGATAATGTAACAAAAACTATACATAATATGTGATTGCCCATCTTGAGCATTTTGAAATGTAAATAGTGTTCGGTACAAATTTTGCTTTAAATAAATTTACAGGTGTCATAATAAAATGTAAAACCCATTGAATAACTCTGGATTTCAACATATTGTCACCGAGTTGATGAAGTTCACTTAGGCGGTAAACCATTTTAATCATATAGCTAGAATGAGGCAAAACTTGGGTTTGGTTTTCGGTCATTTCTGAATATTAGAAAGCTTGTTTTTTCATTCCTTTTTATTCGCCCTCAGTGGTTCAGATTCTTATAGTTCATTGTGGTTCATTTGCCTACCAATTATTGGCTTCTTTGAGTCTTCCATTGGGGAGTTTTTGTTGATTCCCAGTTTGGCACTCTCTGCCTAGGATTTTTCTTTACCAAACTTCAGCCTCAGTGAAGCGAATGAAAAATGTGTAATGGTGTTGAAAATATTTTTTTCAGTTGGCTGTTCTTATATTCTCATTAATCATGTATTATGTGCTTTGAAATTATCATTTATTTCTCAATTATCTCTTTAAATCAGCATGAATTCCTTTCTATAATAGGGAAGAAATTCATTGCTGCTTTACTATCAGGAAAATGAGGCATAAGTATATTAAGTGGCTCTGTTTTTCCCACTAAAATTGAGGACTGAACATTGTGGCCTAATCTGCAGTGTCGCATCAGGTACCCAGTTTTGTCAGGAGTTAGGACAAAGAATGAGAATATCCTCTTAGTAAATTCAGTCCATAGTAGAACCTTCTCTTCCACTCCCCACATTTAATGTTCTAGACCTTTACTTAAAAGTCTAGAAAGTGTGTCAGAAAAGACTAAGATAATTAACCTCAAAGAATTCCACATCTCGTCCATACATCTGTAGCACTTTTGGGGACTGGGAGAAACTCATGTTACCATATTGTAACAATAGCAAAAATAATAGTAAATCTCATTTATGGTTAGTTTCTTGTTATATAGCTCTCATTTCAAAAGATACGTATTTCGCATCCTTCTTAAATACATGGGAAATGAAAACATGACAAATTTTCAAGTTTCTGCTTCATTCTGTCCTGATATGCTATTTTAGAGGCCCAAGGCTACAAAAGATGCCAGAGAATTTGCATGTTTTCTTTTAAATGAGCATCCTCTCAAGAAAAACAATATATCCATTTCCATTGTCATCATTGGAAATGACATCTCAAAAATGAAGACAGGCAGTGCAAGAGTTAAAAAAAGGTGAGCGGTGGGCTAATTCTGACACAGCTATGTAATTGATCGTGGTCTGTCCTTATTGGAGGCCAGTGCCAAAAATAACTTCCAGGAAAGCAATGAGAAGATTGGTCAGAACTGAACTAATTTCCCAAATAAAGAACTCTAGTTTATCAATGTATAGTAATTTTATCTTCTCATGCAACCACATTAGAAGCATGTGTGTCATTGTTAATATTCAACATTTGCCTGAGAACTAAATAGGCTACACAGGCATTTCTCATTTTATGCAACCATCCCAATGTCCCGGGAAACTTTTGAATGTACTGAAAATTTCTCATTCCTTACATCTCTACCACAGTATAAATTATGTATATTATAGCTAATGTTCCCCATTTGACCGAGAACCACATAAACATTTCCCAGACTATATAATTGTTCCACTTTAAAAGGTTATTTGTAACTCAAATTTTGCAAGGTCAAAAGTACTGTATGTGCTCAAGGTACACAATGATTCTGGGCTGCAGAGGGGAAGCTAAGAGAAAATAAATGGGGGTGAACTCTGCAGAGTCCTAGGGAAGTTCAGAATTTCAGGAGCAGCCTCAGGCCTGTTCACCACCCTCTGTCTTTGAACAAGGAAAGGGTGATTGTTCGGGAACATGAGAGAAGCCAAAGAATTTGGATATCATCTTCACTTAAACTGCTCGTGACTACTCTCTTAACTTGTAGCCAATACTGTCCCCACAGTCCTGGATTTCGAAACTCATCAATACCGTGTTCTGTTATCTACTCATCTCTTGCAATCTTACCCGAAGACCTTGATTTGTGGACTTGACAGCATTGATGTTCTGTATATAATGCAGTATAGTCTGCCACTAAAAAATAATAAACATTATGGAATAAACTGTCCAGATTTAATTACTGTTTGCCAAGAGTGTAATGACCCACTAGGAACATTCATTTAACTTCCAGAACAGTAAGTATAGCTCAACACACACACACCTTAATGTAACATATGAGCGCACTTCTAGTTTTAGACTTCTGCCTGACGGTTTTTGCTAGGACATGATCACTTGATTTTCCAGTTAGTTCCATCTTCTCCCAGGAAAGACACTGGTTTTTTCCTGCAAACACTCTCCCTTTTAAATGTGTCTCCTGTCTCTAGATATGCTCTCTTGCTTCCAGACCCACATGGAAGCCTTTAACATCATCCACATTGGTGCTGCTGAACTTAGTAGCAGCCCCTCCAGGGTAATAAATACTCATTGGGCACCCGCTATAGACTCAGGATACCCCCATATTAGTACATCAGGGCCCCCTTTTGGCAAGTTGAGGTCACACTTAGCCACTTAGGGCACACTCCCCAGTCCCTTTTTGTTTCCTCTGGGTGTCTCGCTGTGCATGTGCATGCACCCAAGCATGCACACACACACCACAAAGCAGTGTACACAAATAGATATCCTCGGTGACAAAGCCTGCAAGTGGAGACACACATCAGCATTCCACTCACTTCTGTCCTGGGGGCAAGTCAGTATGGGATAGCCCAGATGGACAGAGCAGAAGGAACCTTTTCTTTGACATCGAAACTTGACATAGAGCACAATGGGCACACACAGGGACCTCCTGACAGAGAGGCTGAGATCCAATCTCACCAAGGCTGCATCCTTGGTGCCCAGTGACATCCAATCTCAGGCTCAGCATCATGTGTCCTCTCTGACTTTCCTTCCACTGTCTCTTTATAATTCTCCTCCACTCACAGTGTTGGACCCAGAGTTTGCAAATTAAGCTGGTGGCTCAGATGTTAAATCTAGCCACCAGATGGCCAGAAGGGCATAATAATGTGTTTTGGATTAGCTGTTAAAAAGAGGAAGATTAACATGAAAAAGTGAAATTATGGAGTCCCTCCTCAGTCATTCCAACCTGCCTGGCCCCGGGATTCACTGGCCCTTGAAACTCTCTGATGGCACATCAGGCCACTTCCTAAACAGAGAGAATCTTTTTTTGTGCACGTTCATTGGGGATGCTGAGCATCCCCCAAACTAAACTCTTCCCAGCAATCCTCTTAATGTCAGAGCCTTCCCCTGGTTGTCAGAAACAGTTATCGCACGCAATTCCGCACTTTCCCCAAGTCCCTTAGAACATGAAAAATAGGGGATCAGGCAGCCTTCTGGCTTTTACAGGAAGCAGGAGCCAGAGGGAGCCTGTTTCCTTGCTCCAAACTGCTTCATTAAATAATTCATTTAATAACTTCTGCCAGGACACTGTTGCTGTTTAATTGCTTGCTTGCTTTCTTCTCTCTCTTTTCAACTTTCTTTTAATTGAAAATCCAAGCCAGGCTTTTCACAGGGTGGGAAGTCAAATCGCTTGGAGAGATCTCCTGACTTCACTTCATTAGGTGTCCAGCCACTGAAAAATGCATAATGTTCAGAGAAAAGGCAGTAGAAGCAAACAAACAAAAAAAAATTTTACCAACAACTAATGAAGAAAACAATGCTTTGAACACGACATGGGTTATTCTTCAACAGGCAAAGCAGTCACTATGGTCAATACAAATGATTAGGCAGCCTAAGAATTTCTGGTACAGGAGGGGTGGAGTCAGTAGTAATAGGGAAAACAAATAGCAGGGGGTGGACACGGCCAGTAAAGCACCGTGTCAATAAGGGATATGAGATGAATAGGGAGTCTCAAATCTGGGCCTGAAGAACAGAGAAAGCAGGCCCATCTGAGCAACTCAGTCCGAGGTAGGAACACAGTGCTGTGGTGATGGAGAGAATACTTTGAGTTATATCCAAACTCCTGGGTTTCAGGCTGGGTTCCAAAGTCCATGGGCATGCCAGAAGTGATACACCTTGCCTTCCATAGCCTTACTTCGTGTTTCCTATATGGAAGCCCACAAAACATTTTCTTAAAAGTAAACGTCTGGAAGCAAATGCAGACTCTCAACCAATGAGTACAATGAGCCTTAGAAAGAGTCTGGCTGGAGATTCTGCTGTTCATAAAAAACAGCCGGGACTTTGATCTTTTATCCTCCATCCTGTTAGACCGCACACCATCCGCCTGTCTGAGAGGAGCAACTGCACATTGACTTATTAGCAATTGTGTCAGCTGAAATTCTGAGAGAGAAGTCGTCTCTCTGACCAAAGAATGATACCTTTCCTTGATATTGTTTTATTTTAAAAGGAAAGCAGAAAAAGCCCTCATCCTGGGTTACATGTGTTGCACTCACATGTAATCTTTCATTTGATTCTCTAGACAATCTTGTAAATTGCCTACTTTTATGTTATCCAATGTCAGATTCAGGCAGAGTAAAACAGGTAGTGAGTATTGGAGCCTGGATTTAACTCTCTTCCCAATCCCAAACTAATGTGGTTTTACTAATGATCAGATAGATGCTAATTCGAGAGCTTGACAAACCCCTCAGTGTTGAATAGATCTAATTAAGCCCAGACACAGAACCAAATACTATCAGTGCATTGAATTTGTTTATTTCAAGTTTTGTAATTGACAGAATAATGTCCAATCACAATTACTGAAATCTAAGCAGTTAGAAGTTAGCTATAGTCTATTAGCAAAACAGAAACAAATCCAGCCTCTGTCCTCTGTCTCCCAGGGCACTGATAATGGGAAATGCAGTAAGATTTTCTGTTTTCTTTTCTGCACCTATTTTCCATCAGCAAACATGACACATCTACCACACACACACACACACACACACACACACACACAATACTTCTTTCTATGGCAAGTAGATCAACCCATCAGCCACTCTACTTATCCCTCATCAGCCTTGAAAGATCTCTCTTGGTTGGTAAGAGATGGTTAGTAATACAGTTTTCTTTAGGGCCTATTTCTGAAAAGACATTTTCCTCCAGGATAGATGATTACCAAAATCCTCTCATTTGCACCTTACTCTCAAATAAATCCAATGCAAAAAAAAATATGAACAAAAATTCTTGCTTATTTTCTAGACTTTAGACTTGAAAGATTTCAGAATGTGTCAATAACTCTTTTGACAATCCCACGGGAATCGTACCCTTATATTCTTACATTCTTATGTCTCCTTACATTCTTCGTGATTACTGTTTGCTGCAGAATCAGGTGTCTAAGTGTTTTTTAAACCCTAGAGGAAGATAAGAAACTCCTAAGATAAAATAATAGCTCCTGGGATTTGGTAGACCAGAATACTTCTTCCAGGAAGTGATATCAAAGTGATAAAATGGTATCTTTCAGCAATTTCTGTGGTGGCATCAGAAGAAGGGCAAAGACGGACTCACAGCTGTTGAAGCACTAAGTGTAATTTGATCTGACTGAGAGATTGCTACTTTCTGTGCTTTAGTAGGGAAATTGGTGTGGGTGTTACGTTTCAGACGTTTCAGTAGCAGAACTTAGTAGCAACTGAACTAAGAGGTGTTGTGCAGAGATTTCTGTAGTCATTTTCTTTCATGAGAAATCCCAAGAATAAATGTAAGGAAACTCACTGCGGGGAAACACCATCAGAGGCAAACTGTCCTAGGACAGTGCAATTGCAAAGTGCTGTTTTCATGAAACACACTCCCATTTTCTGCAAGCATTTTTTCTGCAGCTGTGTATACTTCCTAAATTAAAAGTAAAGGCCTAGTGAACAGCCTTGGCTGGCATAGCTCAGTGGGTTGAGTGCGAGTCTGCAAACCACCTGATCACGGTTTGATTCCCAGTCAGGGTACATGCCTGGGTTGCAGGCCAGTTCCCAGCAGGGGACTCAGGAGAGGCAACCATACATTGATATTTCTCTCCCTCTCTCCTTCCCTTCCCCTCTAAAGGTAAATAAAAAAAATAAAAGTAAAGGCTTAGTGAACAGTAAGAGAAGTGATAACTGAAACTCTTATGCACACAATCCTCTTATTGAGTGGCCATACTTCCCTAACCCCATAACAAGCGATACTGTGACCAAACAAAAATAATTTAGCTGCTTGCTCTAAGAAATATCCATACCCAGACATTAAGGCTGGTAGCCAACCAAACAGTTAAACCATCAAAACTCAGTCATTATATTCCAAGGTTGATCTTTTACTTGGGCTCAGAAACTCATAAATTCTGATCTGGTCAGAAACCCCTTTTGCTCAAACTCTAGGAAGCTTAATCAAACGGACCCATCTTACAAGACAACTGGAGAAAGCCAGAATGCCAATTTGAGGAAATGCAATGAGAACTACAACTGCCAGCCAGCCTGGAAGCTCACATCAGTATGACAGGCGCATCCTCTCTGTACAGACAAGCTACTCCCAGAGCCAACTAACAACCCGCAGTTTTCTTCCTGAGTGTGAAATCAAGACAAGGGAGCTATGTAACAATGGACAAGCCTCCCTGGCCGGAAAGCAGGCACTCCTGTCTCTGGGGGGTGACTTGCAGATCACTGTTTCAGCACATAAAAAGTCAATAGTCGACTCCTGCTCTCAGCTGTCGATAGCATTTCCAAGTGGCAGTGGTGAGGGGGAGGGAAGGTTGGCAGCTGGAATGCCTTATTTGTTTCATTGGCTATGGGGAGACTGCCACTCAAGGTCATTAATTGTACCCTAATGATGGTGGGGCTACAGTTCTTACACAGATCTATCTAATTATAAAAAACACGGTTTTTCCATTATATGCCTTCACTAACTAGCTGGCCAGCTTCTCCAATCTTTCATTTCAGTTCTGAGAAATTCAGTTTTCAAAGCTATAAAAATAAGTGTTTTCTTTGATTATTTATTTGTTTTATTTTTGCTGAAAGTATCACTTGTTTGGCAAATATAAAAACTGAATTCTTGAGAATTACCAGTCCCAGCACGGAGGCCTGAGCCCATTACAGCTCATGCCTTCTACTGATTACAACTAAAAGTTCTGGACAAAACAGAAAAAGCTACCCAAGGATGATGAAGAATAAACAAAAGCTGATAAGTTGAGGGTGGATGTCAAAACTTAGAGATGTGACTACACAGGGTGAGTGTGGGGGCAACTTCCCTCGAAAGTCCCCCCCCAGTGCCACAGATGAGAGTGAATATGGCCAAGATATGATGTGTTCTGCTTAGGGAAGAGAAGTGGCCGTTTTTCCAGAGGGAAAAGGCTGTGGGCTGGTGGCCAGTTTCCCAGGGGAGACAAAGGCCAGCAGTGGCCAGTTTCTCCAAGGAGAAAAAGGCCTCGAGCCCCTTCCTCCAGTGCTTTTATTGGGTTCTAATACACAGGAATACAGGGCAGCAAGGATCAAACAGTAGATAACATTTCAAAAAAATCTGAGGGCTTCAGAGTCTACCAGGAATGGAGTTTTAGGGTTTCCTGTTCGAACCCTTAACATAAGAATGAAAGCACTCTTAGCAGAGCAGATTTCACAGGTTCATCAGGAAGTCTTTGTGATGCCAGATTTTTCCCTAAGACACGCTCTAGCAAGGCAAGGAGCTGCACCACTACCCCCAATCAGGTATTCAGGCTTAAGGGGATTAGAGCCAGGAAGTGCTTCTCCCAGAGAGCATGGGGACTCAGGCTTTGTCAAAGCCAGGGGTGGGTGAGAGTCCATTGCTCTTCGTTGCAGCCTCCCCTAGTCCTTCCATAAAGGCCTCCCAAGTGATCGTGTCTGGCCTAGGTTGCCCCTCCTCTGAGGGGTCTTACCCGTCCAACCATGCTTTGGGGGCAGGGAAGAAACTGAGGCAGCATTTGCTACCAGAGACAAGCTTTGTATCCTGAGGTTCGCATTCCAAAGGTCGTCCTTCACCTTTAGCCACAAGGGGTCGAAATACAATTCCTAGAACCATGGCAGAGCGGTCTACAACAGGTGAGTATTCTTTTTGCTTTTGCTTTTGTTTTTGTTTTTGTTTTTTGAACAGCTATACCTTAAGAGCAAGGTCTTAGCCCATAGCTGTGAGGTGGTGGCACAGCAGGGGTAGCTAACCCTTGAATAAAAACTCTGTATTTCAGGCCGGATAAACTGGGGAAAATAGACCTTAATTGCTACAAAATGAGTGGAGGATCACAGAGCAAAGGAACCCAGAGGGGACACCTAATTCTGTGTATGAACCTGCTCAAGTTCTTAGGCCCACTGCTGAGCTACGCATGAGTAGGCCAGACACAAGCCAGCATGACAAAGCTTAGAGTCTGGAACTCAAATTTAAACTGCCTCCTAGGGAAGGCAAGACAGATCTTTCAGTTTGAATCTAACTGGACTAATTGTCTGACAAAAGCATCCACACTTCCCAGAAAATTATAACAGGACTCAGAGTCTAGGGGTGTCAGAGACCTGCAACATCACATCACTGTGGAGTGCCAAGTGGACTTACGTGGTTGAAATGTGTCTACATTTCAGTGAGAACCTTACCACCTGAAGTGGTAAGACATAAAAACCCTAGGCACTGAAACTTAAGGCATGTACATTTTATTTCTAAAAAAACAGACATGAAAGAGCCAGAATGTCAATAGATAAATTAAAATGGAATACTAAATTTATTCAAACATTCAAAAAAGGCAAGAAGGGAAACAAGAATCAAGAGTAAGAAAGAAAAAAAGTAATGAAATGATATGTCTAAATCTAACCATATTAAAATTTTGTAAATATAAATTAAGCAGAACAATTAAATGACAAGTCATTACATTAGATAAATACATATGAAAAAAATAATGACCCAACTATGAACCTCAGAGCTTTAAAATATTGAATCTGAAACCTACAACACTAAAAAAAGAAATAGACCAATCTACAACTATAGTTGGGGATTTCAACATTCCCCTCTCAGCAATCAATATAACAGGTAGACAGAAACTTAGTAAGGCTAATAGAGGACTTGAACCCCATTGGCCATCAGCTGCATCTAATTGATATTTATATAACATGCCACCTAACAACTGCAGACCATGCCTTCTTTTTTCAAGTGCATGTGAAGCAATAACAAAGATAGACAATATTCTGGATCAGAACATAAACTATAACACACTTAAAAGAATTAAGACTAGACACAATATGTCTTCCCAGCCATACCAGAATTATTAAAGTAGAAACCACTAACAGATATATATTAGGGAAAACCCCCAAATAAAAGGAAACTAAAGAATTTTATTTTATTTTATTTTTTTTATTGATTATACCATTACAGTTGTTCTATTCCCCGCCTTCAATCCCTTCCACCCGCACCCTCCCTCCCCCACCATTCTGCCCCCCTTAGTTTATAACCACGTGTCTCAAGTTCTTTGGATTCTATATTTCCCCCACTATTCTCGCCCTCCCCCCTATCTATTTTCTATCTACCCTCTATGCTATTTTTTGTGCCTTCTCCCCCCTTCTCCCCCTCCCACCCCCCTGTTGCTAACCCTCCATGTGTTCTTCATTTCTATGGTTCCACTCCTGATCTAGCTGTCCTCTTGGTTTGCTGTTGTTTTAGGTGTGGTTGTTAATAACTGTGTTTGCTGTCCTTTCACTGTTAATATTTTTCATCTTCTTTTTCTTATATAAGTCCCTTCAGCATTTCATATAATAAGGGCTTGGTAATGATGAACTCCTTGAACTTGACCTTATCTGAGAAGCACTTTATCTGTCCTTCCATTCTAAATGAAAGCTTTGCTGGATAAAGCAATCTTGGCTGTAGGTCTTTGGATTTCATGACTTGGAATACTTCTTTCCAGCCCCTTCTTGCCTGTAAGGTCTCTTTTGAGAAATCCGCTGACAGTCTGATGGGTACTCCTTTGTAGGTGACTGTCCCCTTATCCCTTGATGCTTCTAGGATTCTCTCCTTCATTTTGGTCTTGGCTAATGTAATTATGATGTGCCTTGGTGTGTTCCTTCTTGGGTCCAACTTCTTTGGCACTCTCTGAGCTTCCTGGATTTCCTGGAAGTCTATTTCCTTTGCCAGACTGGGGAAGTTCTCCTTTATTATTTGTTCAAATATGTTTTCCACTCGTGGCTGTTTCTTTCCCCCTTCTGGTACCCCTATAATTCGGATGTTGGAACGTTTAAAGATGTCCTGGAGGTTCCTAAGCCTCTCCTCATTTTTTTGAATTCTCATTTCTTCATTCCTTTCTGGTGGGATGTTTTGTTCTTCCTTCTGGTCCATTCCATTGATTTGAGTCCCCGTTTCCTTTCCATCACTATTGGTTTCCTGTGCATCTCCCTTCATTTCAATTAGTTTAGCCTTCATATATTCCTCTAATTTGTGACTTTGTTCCTCTAATTTGTGACTATAATCTACCAGTTCTGTGAGCATCCTGATAAATAGTGTCCTGAATTGTGCTTCTGAGAGGCTGGCAATTTCTCGGTCGCTTAGAGTTATTGGCTCTTGGACTTTGAGTTCTTCTTGTGCCATCTTTCAGGTTGTTCGTGCCTGTTCCATAGCAGGATCAGAGCCCTAAAATGTTCACTAGAACAGGGCAACTCAGTTGCTGGGTTGTGACATTGTATGTGGGGGCAGGGTCAAAGAGCGACAATGGCTCTCACCGGTATTGCAGGGCAACTAAGTTGCTGGGTTGTGACATTGTATGTGGGGGCGGGGTCAAAGAGGGACTGTGGCATCCCGTCCGCCGCCTGCTGCCACAGCCCTCACCGGTGCCGCAGTTGCTGCTGTCACCTGGCCCACGCGTTTCGTCCCACTGCTCTCGAGTGTGCCACCGCCGTCAGCCCTCGCCCCCTGGGGCCTGCGTGGTCTGTCTCACTGTGCGCGAATATGCGCCCACGGTCTGCCCCGCACCCCAACTGGTTCTCGTCAGCCTGCGCGCCTGGGTCGGGGGCCCTGTCCTGCCCGACCCTGCTCGCTGCTGGCTCCGCCCCTCTTACCGTCCCGTTGAACGGTTAGATGTAGTCGGACTTCCATATAATTCAATTTTCTGTCCTTTGGTTGTGTCTTTGTTTCTCCAAACCTTAGTTTTATTCAAACTTGGTTGTGGGAGAAGGCACAGTGTTTCCACCTATGCCTCCACCTTGGCGGAAGTCCCTAGGAAACTAAAGAATTTTAAATAAGACTGGGCTTACACAAGAATTCACAAGAAAAAAGGGAAAATATTTTTCCTTGAAAGAAAATGAAAGCACATACAAAATGTGTGGAATAGAGCTAAAAAGTTACTGAATTTGAAATTTATTATTGAATTAATAATTTAAATTTCCACATTATTAATCTGAAATAGAGCAAATTAAACCCCAAGAAAAAAAAGAAATAATACAGGTTAAAGGAGAAATCAATGAAATTAAAAACAGAAAGACAATAAAATAAACAAATAAAAAGAAAATCTAGTTTTTTTAAAAGTTGAAGAAATTTGATATTCCTCTAGACAGATTTAAGAAGAAAAAGAGAAAAAAATGTAAGAAAGTACATCACTTCTCACCTTCAGACCTTAAGAAATAAAAATGGGATATTATAAAAGTCTTTGTGCCCAGCAATTTAAAATAAAATGCAATGGATAACCTAACTAATTCTAAATATATTTAGAAATTGAACTCACAGTTAAAATCATTCTACAAAAAAAACTCTACTCCCTTTTGTAAATCTACCATACATTGGGAAAAAATAATAATACCAGTTCTACACTAACTCTTCCAAAAAGTGAAAGTGAACATTTCCTAACTTGTAATGATTTCAGGATCATCTTGGTATCAAATCGAGACAAAATAATTATAAGAAAAAGAAACTTATAAAAGTTATTAAATCCATCTATACATTACAAAGATAAACATCATGATAAAGTGATATTTATCTCACAAATGCAAGGCTTGTTCAACATTTAAAAACCAATTAGTATGGCTAAAATCATTAAAAACAATTGACCATATCAACCAGAACTTGAATGACACTGATGAAACTGCAAAATGGTGTTGTTACCATTTGGAAAATAATTTGACACTTTCTTATAAAGTTAAACGTATAGCCCTCACTGGTGTGACTCAGTGGATTGAGTGCTAGCCTATGAATCAAAGGGTCACCAATCCCATTCCCAGTCAGGGTGCATGCCTGGGTTACAGGCCAGGTCCCTGGTTTGAGGCATAGGAGAGGCAACCACACACCAATGTTTCTCTCCCTCCCTTTCTTTCTCCCTTCCTTCTCTCTAAAAATAAACAAATAAAATATTTTCTAAAAATGAAGTTAAACACATACTTGTTATACGACCCAACAATTTCACTTCTTAGTACCCAAAAGATAGAAAAACTTATATTCATCTAAAAACCTGCAAGTAGATGTGTATAGCAACTTCATTAATAGCCTGCAAAACTGGAAACAGCCCAAACGTCCTCACACTTGTGAATGGATAAGACAAGTGTGCCCCATCCACAGCACGGTATACCAGTCAGCAATAAAAAGAAACTGCTGATGTATGTGACAACATGAATGACTCTCAAATGCGTTATTTCAAATAATAAAGTATATTAAATAATCTCATTTGTGTAGAATTCTGAAAAAAGGCAATATTATAGAGATAGAAAACATATCAGTAGGTGAAATGGTCTTGGGTAGGGGCAGGAGCTGGTTACAAAGGGGTCGGAAGGAATCTGGGAGACAGGTGGGTGATAAAACTCTTCTGTAGCTTCACTGTTGTCACTACATAAATACACGTTTTTATCAAAACATACAGAATAGAATTTGTTGTCTACAAGTTTCAGCCAAGTTGAAGAGGATACATATTTGGAGTTGATTAGCCACAGAAACACAGGAAAAAGAGAATCATAGAAACAAATATTATTCATGGCAGAGAAATTTTAACTATTGTAATAAACTATAAGTGTTTTTCACGCCAAACATTTAAAGTGTCTGACTTTGTCATTTCTCAACTCTGGTATGAATCCAAGCATTACTCTCCAGTACATTTCAGTTTTAGGAGGTTTTCCTTCTCGACGTTAGTCCGCTCTTTACACACAAAAAAATAGAAGGAAAATAAGAGATACGAAGGAGGAGGAGCGGGGAGAGAAGGGGAGGGGGAGGAAGAAGAAGAGGAGAACAAAAACAAGAACAAGAAGAGGTAGGGGAAGAAGGAGAAGGAGGAGAAGGAAAAATCAGAAGAAGAAATGGGGGATGATACGGTTTGTAACTTTATACCAACAGGTTTCCCTGCTCCGCTGAAATGGACACACTTCTTCAAAATTACAGCTCACCATAACTGAACTTGTCATTGAACTTATTGCTCCCCACTAAATACAAACACACACGCACACACACACACACACACACACACACACAATCAAAAACAAAATAAACTTTCAGGTCCAGATGGTTTCACTGGGGAATTCTATGAAATACACAAGAACAGATGACGTGAATTTTACAAACGCTTCTAAGAAATAAGAAGTGAGTTATGAGCACAGCATAACACTTTTTGTCAAAATCTAACCAAGATGTAACTAAAAAGAGTAATAATAAATACAAGTATGCTTCATAAACAAAGTCGAAAAACTTATAACAAAATATTAGTACATTGAATACATGAAGGTATAAAATTTATCACACATCATGACCAAATACAGTTTACCCCCGGTATGTAAGGTTGGTTTAGCAATTGAAAATTCATATCATACCACATTAATATAATAAAGGAAGTGAATTATTTGATCATTTTAATGGATGTTTGAAGGCATTTAAATAATTCAACATCTGTTTGTTGTAAAAACAACATGTAAATATGATAGGAAAATGTTTTTAAAAAGAAATACGTATATATAACATATATACATGATGCTCTTATTACGACTGAGTATAGGCTTTAGTCAGTTGAGTGGAAATTCTTTAGTCAATAGTGATCTTTATCTGGAGTAGATTTTGCTCGGTTACTCTTTGGTAAATATCCTAGTCGAAAAGAAATTGTATTTTAATTTGAAAATACTGGCTTTAATTTGTTTGTTTGTTTCCTGTAGCTAACAACAGAGAACTCGCAGTGTGCTCAAAAGAAAACCTTCTAGCTACACAGACATGGCTGTCCAAACCCCACTCTAACCGAAACCTTCTCTCAATCTCATTCTCCCCTACTTAAGAAAAACCATTAGCGATGACTACCTATTGGGAAGAAAAGAAACCATGAATATGAAAAATTGTTATGTCTTAAATAATAAACATTCTTTCATGAGTTCACTCTAAATCAAAAACAGGCAAATTATAAGAAAGCAAGGCAATTTTTTTTCTGAAAACTAGACTAAATTTTTTTTAATGTCAGTACCAGCACTGATAAGGATGCAAAGGAAACTCTTTTTTTGCACAGTAATGGTGAGGGTTTAAATGGTCAAAACCCCTGGTGTGAAGGGGGGACTTGGCAAAATACAGCCATGGACTTTAAACACAGTTTCATGTCCTCTGACCCAGAAATTACATTTTTAGAAATTTATGTTAATAATGTCATCAGAATGTGTCCTTTTATTTTAAAATATGTTGATTATGATGTTATTTTTAATAAAAAATTAGAAACAGTTTGTATACTTAAAAGAACACAGTGCTTAACTGCTACATGGCTGCACCCATCAGTGGGTCTCATTCTTCCTTAGTCTTGTTGCAGGAAAATGTCTCATGCTATTCAGAAAATGCCCGAGATTTCCTTTTAGGTGGGGGAAATTTGCTGTTGCATGGTACCATGTGCACTGTTATCCTGTGGTGGGCAGAATAATGTCCCTCCCCCACCCAAACATACCCATGTGCTTATCCCCAGGACCTGAGACTACGCTTTATTATATGACATGAGGGAGTTGCAGGTATGATTACGGTTAAGAACAATGGAGTGGAGAACTTATCCTGTTTTATCCGGGTGGGCTGGGTCTAACCTTCGAGTTGTTAGAAACAGAGAGCATTGACGGGCCATCACCAAACACAGATGTGACCACAGGAGGGTCAGGCAGGTGCTACTTCCTTAGCTTTGAAGGCTGAGGGTAGGAAGCAGGAGCCACAGCATGCAGGCAGTGTCTGGAAGCTGAAAAGGCAAAGAAATGGATTCTCCCCTAGAACCCCCAGAAGGCACGCCCTCCTGCTGAAGCCTTGGTGTTCGCACAGTGAGACCGGGAGCAGACTCCTGAACTGCAGAACTGTGGGATGATAGACCCGTGCTGAGCCAACCACTTTGTAATCAGTTGTTACATCTGCAACAGAAAATGAATTCACATCCTGATGGGTCTTTTATATTTTATATTAGAAAGAGGAGAGGGGTATATGATTTGGCTAAATGTTTACAGTGTCTCTCAGAAATTATGTTTTTTTTTAATATTATTCACTATATATTGCAAAGTTTTTCTGAATTTATAGAAATAGAATACTTTAAGTTTTATAGTCAGAAAACACATTAAATGATATTTAAAAATAAAAAAACAACCTCAACATAAGTGATGGTTTTATGAAGTACTCTTAAGTAAATAAGCCACATCTCTCAAACTGTTCACTTTCTCTTTCAACAGGTCTTTACTAAGGCCTGCCAAAATTATGTGAATTAAAGAAGCATACGTTTTGTTTTGTTTTCTAAAAAAAGAATTAAATTTCAAGTGAATCACATAATATTCACCGTCCGTCACTTTCAAGGACTGAGACAGTGCAACCATTGCAAGAGCAACAGGTGCTTAGAGTTCCCTGCTCCTCAGAGGTGAGAGATGTGTTAGCCCCGAGCCCTCCCTGGTCTCCCCACGGATGTCTCTCCAGGTCACCGAACACATTTTCCAGGTAGTTGCCTGAGTTAAAAATAAACAATTGTTCTCAAAGGCCAGCGCAGTCCTCAACAGATGCTTTAGATGAGTGGCCCCAACCTTTTTGGCACCAGAGACCGGTTTTGTGGAAGACAATTTTTCCATGGACCAGGGAGAGGGAGATGGTTTGGGGGTGATTCCAGTGCATTACACTCAAGCTCTCTTTCTGCCATGGGGTTCCTCACAGCCCCCGGACCAGTACTGGTCTGCTGCCAGCAGCTTGGGGGCCCCTGCTTAGATGATAAAAATGGTGACATCAAATTGGTGTAATTCCTTTCCTTATGTGCTCTACGACGTATAGCTCATATAACAACAGTCCAGATACTTCAGACATCAACATGTCGTAGAACAACTTGGTATGGGAAATAAGAGTTCCTTAGGACCTCATCCTCCCTACCACATTTGCTTCCTAACTGCAATGAGAACCCACACGGAGGAAATCACAGTTGGGCCTGGCTTGAGGAGGTGCTGAGGCAGGGAATAGGAAATATTATCTATCGGATGCCTGCTAAGTATGATGCAGGAACAGAGTGAGGCACTTACCTATGTTAATAATTTTTTAAGACTAAGTGGCCTTCAATCTTAGAACAATATACTTGGGTAAACATAAATAAATATGTATCTAAATCAAAGTATAGAAAGTCTAAACTTTTTTTCCTATTGTGGCCATTTGAGGAATGTCCAGAAATCTCCCACCCTTATCCCCCCAAAATCCTTCCTGATGAACTTCATAGATCATCATGTGGCTTGGATTTTAATTCGTTGATTGGTTTGTTTGTTTGTTTGTTTGTTTGGTCCTCTGGAAATTCTGCTTGTATGGGAGAGATCAGGGCCTCAGGCATCATTTGCTGCAGTGGTTTTCAAAGTCTGGTCCCAGGACCAGTAGAATAAGCATCGCCAGGGACTCACTAGAAATGCAAAGTCTTGGGCTCCAAGAATTCTGATTTGAACCCACTGAATCAGAACTCAGAGTTGGAACAGGCAGGTTATAATCTGGTTTTTTCCAAATGCTGCAGGTGATTCTGATGTACTCCAAAGTTTAAGAAGTCCTAGCATCCAAGTAACATGTTAACAGGAGTGATGGAGTAGTGTTTCTAAAAAATGTAATCACTAGAATCTGGGACTTCTCAATTCCCTTGGCCCTTCTCCCCATTTAAGTGGCTAGTTTGGTTTGATCTATTTTAGTAGCAGTGTTCCCTGCGGAGAAGATTCCAGTGCAAGGGATTTAGGAAGGAAGGGTGCCTGGGAAAAGCCCCAAGGCTGGGGGAGATGGGAGAAGCGGAACAGGAATGATCGTGAAAAGGCTGCCCTCAACCTGGTCCCCCAGGGAGTGTGCATTCATCTGCAGAGTAGTCCCAACCCAAGCCAAAAGGAAGGATCTTCATACCCCTATCTATGTCAGCCGTTGGCTAGACCTGTGCCCAGGGCCAGGACAGCAGAGCGGTAGCCTGCAGAAAGGGCTGTGAAGGGAGAGTCACAGGTGTGGGGAGCAAAGCACACCAGAGAGTGGGAAGGGAGCACAGAAACTGTAAATGGGACCCTTGGGGAAAATGACTCAGGCCCGTGCAAAAATTGGGACAAAAAAACATCCCTGTTGGGAACCACCCTGCCTGGTTTCAGGAATGGTAACTGCCTCCCAGGGCTAAGTGAGCGACCTCCAGAATGCGAGTCACAGGAGACAAAGCTTGTCTCTGGCAGCAAGTGCTGCTTCTGCTTCTTCCCCTGCCCCCAAATCATGGCCGATGTCCACGGTAGGTACGACCCCTCAGAGAGGGGCAACCCAGGCCAGACACAATCACTCGGGAAGCCATCATGGAAGGACTGGCGGGAGGGCTGCCACGAAGAGGGAGCAATGGATCCTCGTCCCCACGGCTATTGTGGGCATAGCCCAAGTCCCCATTTCAGTCTGGGAGAAGCACTGCCTGGCTCTAATCCACTTAAGCCTAAAAACTGATGATGGGGAAGGAGGTGCAGGCCTGTGCTGGAAAGGGTGGGTATCGGGGTAAATCAGGCCTAAGAAAGAACATGTAAAAATCCTGTGAAACCTGCTTTGTTTAGAATGCTCTCATTTAAATGATAAGGATCCAAGCAAGAAGTTTGTTCCTCACAGTTTTATGGTTCAGTTAGCTATCTGACCCTGACTGAGAATAAGCTCTCATGGTTCCTTGAATGCCATCTATTGTTTGATCCTTACCTCTATTCTTGTGCAAACAAACCCAATAAAAGCCCCTTGAGAAAGGGCCTCTTGGCCCTTCCCCTTAGAAGGATTGGCTACCTTTCCTCCCCAAGCAGATCATGTCTTGGTAGTGTTTACTTTCATCTGTGGCGGACAGATGGGGGAGTGGGGACTTGCAGGCAAAGTCACCCCCACACATCCCAAGGAGCAGGAATTTCTCCCCCATTACCCTCTGCTCCCTCAGTTAGATTTCCTGGGAAAGAAAATGTGAGGAAGGGTGCAAAGAGAAGATAAACATTGATGAATCTCAAAAGGTGGGGTTCCATACACTACCTTCTGGGGTCATTGCCAAGACCTCAGACCTGTGACCTCATTATCATACAAATAATGATCGTTTTAATAACAATAATCATGATGGTAACAATAGGTCACATATATGAGGCACTTGACATGTATCAGACACTGTTTGGAGTCCTCTGTATTTATTAATTCATTTAATCGTCACAACAACCTTGCAAGGTAGGTACTACTGTTATTCCTGTTTTATGCATAAGGCTTCTGAGAGGCAGAACAGTCCAGGAACGTAGTGAAGGTGGCACAGCAAGTAAATGGGTCAGCTGGGGTTGGAACCCAGGTGGTCTGGCTCCAGAACTCACCATGCTCAGATCCACCGAATATCATTACACTGCCTGACTCTGAGGTCACATGAGCAACTGAACTGAATCGCGTTTAAAAATCTGTAGGTTGTGGCAGCAACACATAGGAAGAATATGAATAGAATTTAGAGGAGAAGAAGTCAATAGATTCATTGAAATCTTATCAAATAGTGCAACAACTTCCACATGGAGAAACTAAGAACTAGGTGATACGAACAGTGAATCAGGGGATGTGGGCTATAAACTGAGACAGCTCGCAGAAGGAACAAGTGTAAAACTTGGCTGAGCCTGCAGTTGTGGCCTGTTTCCAAGAATGTCACCAAGTGGAAGCTTCTTAGGTCACTAAAGGCCTCAGCCAGCTGTGTATGTAACCTCAGGAATTATTTGAAAAAGTTACCCTAAATATTTTGGTTCGGCATAATTGTTTCATTAGTTGCCATCATTTTTCAACACAAGGAAGATTCATAATTGGGTATATAAATATGTAAGAGAATCCAAGCAATAATACAAGCACTGTTTTAAATTTGTACATGCTTGGTGTGTTTGCACATTTATAATGATTAAGAGAATATGGTCTATTAAAGTAACAGATTAGCCTTGTAATTCTAATTTGAAAATGTGCAATTGAGTTACTGGTTTACACTTTTGATTCTTTTAATTCATACCTTTAAAAATACAAAAGAAATATGTTAACAAACAGTTAACATTCCCACAATTCTTATCCTTTTCTTCATTTTCTACATCAACCCTTTTCCATCCTTCAGAGAAAATGCTGTTAAATTTTTGTTTGTATACTCACAGACTTACATTTTTTAATCGAAGTCTGAGTTATTGTAAGTACTATTAGAACACTAATAAAACTTAATATTTGCCATATAAATTAAAATTATTAGATTAATAAGAAATATTTAAATACTCAATTGAAGTACTTAAGAGGAGATAGGATATACTAAATTTATAGATGCAATTTAAAATATTTAAATGAGCTTGTTTAACAGAATTTATAAACAGAGCCAAACAATACTTGCAGTGAAATATTGTATTCATTACACTGCTTCTCCTTCCTGCAAACTCAGGAAAATTCTCCCTCTCAGCGCTAGTAATTGTTGGGATGGAATCTTGTAACTGAGTCCTTGCCTATGAGAATGTGTCACTTTGGTCAGAGATGGTTAAGAGCAGGAGTGAATGAAAGCAGCATTCTTTAAGATGACAAAGTTTGAAAAAAAAAAAAAACCCAGCCCAGATCTCTAAGTCACTTCAGGAGACATGCCCAGGAAAACCATCTGACTTGTACCAGGCTCTAACTGAACTGAGACATACATCTTTGTTGCAGTTACACCTAAAGGAAAATACTCAGTATCACTAGTCACACAGGAAATGCAAATCACAATCACAGTAAGATTCCACTACCTAGTTTCCCGAATGACTAAAGTTGTAAAAGAGCAATAAATGTTGACAAGGCTGTGGAGCAAATAGTACTCAGACATCAATCAGCTCAACAATGCAAGGGTCGGGCCAGGTTTTTTGTAAAATTTTAAAAAGCAATTAAATCATAAGACTTGAATATTGACTAGCAATTTGCCAGTATTATGAAATTGTTGGTGTGATTATAAGTGTTCAGTGTTGTGGTAATCCTTAAAAATTGTATTTTAGTGTTGTATGCTAAGGTACTTACAGGTAAAATTATGAGATGCCTGGGAATTTCAAAGTGATTCAGTTGTGGGGAGTGGGAAAAATGAGAAGATACAGAAAATATATCATTGGCCACATTTGATCATTGTTGAAGCTCTAGTCTGTCTACACCTTTTATGTTTTAAATTAAAAAGCTAAAAATGGTTTTAAAAGCAGCCAACAAGAATAAAAATACAATTAGCATGACCTCACTACTGAGCATTTGGGAGAATCCGCCTTTCTAATTAAGACGAAGAGGATAAGTACAGAGAGTTGTGAAATGTTATTAGAACACTTACTATTAAAACATTTTAGTAAAGCTGGTTTTAAAACCCTTTCCAGCAGGTAATGTTTTGCTTGTTGACATGGTCCACATAGCAACAGCAGCGTTCTTGGACCAAGGGACTAGTTAGATGAGATGCCAGGCAAAAGGAAGTCCCCATTACCATGTCAGAGCGGCATCTCCGCAGGGGATCGGTGATGGATGCGGAGTGCTGCATCTGCTCCTCCAAGAGCTCGCCCCCTAATTCATATTCGGATCTGTAGGAGAGCTCTCCAATGGGTAATTGGAAAACACTTCCAATTCTGGACTCCACTCCGCGTCTCATTTTTATGCCTGAAATCTCAGCTGTTTTACAAGTAAATTGTGATTCATTCACTGCTCCCTTAGTGAGAGAAGGAATTGGGTTTTTTAAAATTGGGTGTTAAATTTGCTCAGCCACCAAGAAGACAGGACACAGAGACAATGATTGGGGATGAATGTTCCCAGTCCATTCCCCAGGAAGAAGGATGCAAGTCCTGACTGTCGGGACAAATGGCCATAGCTGCATTCTTGAGAGGTTTGGCCCGTACTCAGAGATCAGTTTGTTGTTGTCGGATACGTTCTACCTCTTTCCCAAAACTGAGCTGGGGGTATTAACTCTCTCCTGGCAGTTAGATAGTATTCACATGAGGAAAACTCACTATAGGTAATTCAGTTCAGCATGACACAGATTTCAACTCAAAACATCTCACTCTCTACATCAAACATCCTACTTTCTTCTTTTCTTATTCTGGTCCCTATGCACAATAAGTTCAGTCCTACTGAGAGTACTGTTTTGTACCTATATGCTTTCACCCTAGGAATCCACCTACCAACAGTAGACAGTGAAAAAAATCATGAAATTTATGTTTGAAAATATAAGAAGTATGCGATCTAACAGTCCCCAAAGTGTTTTCCATTAGATGTTTATTGGTCTTAGGAAGGAAAAAAAGGTTGGAAAGGATGCATTCCAATAAATGTAAGAATCTTAATTAAACTAACATAAACAGGTTTTATTTATGGCAGAGTTTCTCAGAGCATTTTATATATTTATGCACTAAGTGAACTGCTGAAAGAGTCACAGATTGTACATTTTCCCAATTTTATTTTACCGCATATCTCTTTTAAAGAGCAAGATTTTTTTTAAAAAAAACATGGCTTCTAATAAAATCCTTTATCTTAGCCCTGCCTGCTGTAGCTCAGTGGGCACATGCAGGGCACATGCCTGGGTTGCAGGCCAGTTCCCAGCGGGGGACGCACGAGAGGCAACCATACATTGATATTTCTCTCCTTCTCTCCTTCCCTTCCCCTCTAAAGATAAGTAAATAAATAATTTTATAAAATCCCTTATCTTAGAGACGGTTGCACCAAGGACATTTGTGACTCTGCCAAGGACACAGAGCAAAGCCACCTGAGAGCTGCAGTCCCTCACCATCTCCTGACCCCACATCAGAGCACTCCCCACAACTCCGTGTTCCTGTCAGGACAGTGGCTGACACCTGAACAATTAGCTCTTAGGTCCCTGCATTGATCATTGAATTTTAGCCTCCCAATTACTTAGTTTGGGAGACCTAGAAATTTGATTTCTTCTTACAGGTAAGAAACAGGAAGAAGAGAGCATAAAGTCTTCTTCATAGGTACCCCAGATCTTTGGATGGAAGTCGAGGTAAGGATAATGTTGAGTTGGTCACAAGCTACCACTCACGGTAGAGAACTGACCACTCAGTAAAATGCCAGTTTGATTCCTTGAGCCTCTAACCACTTGATGCAGGAGATTTCTTCTCATGAGTGTTCTTTCGGGACAAACAAATCAAATCATTCTCCTGTTGCAACTTTTCCACTTACTAGCTGTGTGACCCTGAACACATCACACAACATCTCTGGGTCTGGAATCCTATCTGTTAAATGGATACACAGAATTGCTGTGAGGATTAAATGAGCAAATAATATGCAAAGTTGAGAAGAGTCCTGTCACATAATAAGCATGAGAGATGAGTGCAGTCACTTAGGCCCAAAATGATAGACTAAACCAGCAATGGCTGAGCCCCAGTTTGCCATGTGATGCCCCGGGTAGCAAGATGAGACACGTTTCCATCCAGGTATATACAGTACGTGGTGTTAACTAAAGGGGCTATAGAAAATGAGTGCCAGCTACCAGAGGGAGAATTGTCTTGGAAATGATTAGGCATGGAAATTAACTGTCTGTACATAATGAAAATGACTCTATCTCTGATCTTCAGACTGATAGTGAAGTTCATTTTTTAATTTTCATCCTGCACATGTTTTTGGTTGACCTTCATTTTCATCATCTCACAGCCATCTAATTACAAGCCTCCAGCAACTTTTTGGGTTAGTATTTCAAAAAAGCCCAACAACTTTCTACTTATGCTATTAAAGAGAACAATTAGGAAGTTACCTGGGGGTTTTCGGGATATAATTCTGTCAAGAAGTGGCCTAATGTGTGACTAAATAGAGAGAAAAGCCTAGCCTTGCCTTTAATCTCTTTCTGTATCTGTTCTAGTTCTGCATGGCTGAAAAATGTCACCAGGCAGAATATGACTAGTTCCTCAGAAATGTGGGATCATGTTAAGTATTTAACTGGAAAGAATCTAGAAGATCACCAAACAGCAGTTCTCAAACTCAGATGTACATCGTGAATACCTGGAGAGTTGTTAAGATGCAGAACCTAGAGTTGCATCCCCTGTGGTTGTGATTCAGTGGGTCCTGAGCATGATCTCAGCATCTGTATTTTCATGAGTAATCCCTTAGTAACCTTGAGGAATACTGAGGTCATCTCCAGTCCTTTCAAAGTCATGAGGAGAGAAGCTGTAGCCACCCAAAGCAGCAGGATCTGAGCTCAAATCCAGCTCTCTTAATATTCATAGCAACACTCTTTCCATAACCGTGGCCTTGACTTGCAGGGTGTTACCAAAAACAAAAGGTTCTTGAAGTCTCCTTTCAAAGAAAAAAGTGATCATGGAGGATGGGATAAGCTGAAGGTGCTTGAGACCTTGAACCAAAGATGTCAGTGGCAGGAGCACATTCAAGTTTCCCCTGTGAATCCATACTGGGTACTTGACCTGGTAGGACCAGCTTCTGTGCTAAACATTAAGGATTATTTAGCAAGGAGAAACACTAGTCTTATTATCCATGAGGATCTGCTTACTTGAGGGCTCTGTTCTAAGTTATAAGCAATGCCTGGCTTGCTAGAAATGAAGCAATGCCTGGCTTGCTAGAAATGTAGTCTACTGAATTAAGGATCGGTTATAAATGCAGACAAATGATCTATATACATTTAGATTCCTATTTCCTTGCCAACATAGTTCTTTCTCCCAACTTTTATCTGTTGTTACAGGGGACCCATTTTAAGGGAGCTTAAGGCCTCTGCCACCCAATGTACTCAGAGGTACAACTGTTTCCTTTCCAATAGTAAGAACTATACAGTTTAAGCCACTTCCTTGGACATTGGGACATTCAGAAGCGAATATGAAGCACAATCAAGTGTCTATGTTGACCACACTGATTGAAACACATGTGTTCTTCTATGACTGGCCCCCTGATATTTTTTCTCCCATCTGTATTTGCTGCCTGACTACATCATCAAGGGTGTTATCTGTGTTGTTGATTAAGCTTTCCCAAATTCTCTGTGGTCAAAGACAAAAAAATTACAAATAACATTCATTACAGTTGAGACTTATACTAGACATGTAAATTAACATGTAAATTATCTCCTACCTTCTCCAAGCTCCTTACAAGGGGGAAGCTTTAGATAACCACCTTGGGTTCCAAGTGGCTATTTAAAGTTTTTTGTTGTTTTGGTTTTGGGGGTTTGTTTTTGTTTTTGACTGACCAGGCAAAGGCAGCCAAAAGGCAGCCAAAGGCAGCCTTCTGATCCAAAGGCAGCCAATCCTCCCAGGCTTATAAACTCACTTGAAGTGAAAAATGTCTTGTCAAGTTGAGATCATTTTGAGCAATCTGAATCCCATTTCCAGGAATTAAATNAAATTATCTCCTACCTTCTCCAAGCTCCTTACAAGGGGGAAGCTTTAGATAACCACCTTGGGTTCCAAGTGGCTATTTAAAGTTTTTTGTTGTTTTGGTTTTTGGGGTTTGTTTCTGTTTTTGACTGACCAGGCAAAGGCAGCCAAAAGGCAGCCAAAGGCAGCCTTCTGATCCAAAAGCAGCCAATCCTCCCAGGCTTATAAACTCACTTGAAGTGAAAAATCTCTTGTCAAGTTGACATCATTTTGAGCAATCTGAATCCCATTTCCAGGAATTAAATTAGGGATCAATAAGAAAACCGATGGAGAGAAAGCTGAGTTAAAGGGATATACACAGAAAAGCCTGCAGGGGCCTCAGTAGGGTGGGGCATGGGAGTGGAAGGCGTAAATAAACAAGAGTATAAACCAGCAGAAGCTATCAAGAAGCAAGAAATTACAGGGACAAAAGAAATACAGGCAAGTGAAGAGGCAGGAGCTTATGCCACACGTAAGGTTGAATAGGCTGCACTTTCTGCCTGGTTAAGCAGGGAGCCAGGACAGAAATACTGGGTCCACCCTTCTATCCAACCAACAATTTTCTCTTTTTTTCCATAAATAAAAAGAATATTTACCCTTAGGAAGAGGAATCCATGGCAAACAATCAGTTGTAGCATCTGACCAAGGTTCAAGTACAAATAATTTGTTTCCTGCCAATTTTAGCAAAAGATCTACATCCTAGTCTCATGCGTAAGTACCTACAGGACCTAAAAAAGCCTCTGAGACTCTCTAACCAATTTCCATTCCTATCAAAAAGAGAGAATTTTTGTTCCAGAAAGTATCTCTTGCATCCATCCGTAGTGTGTAACAGAACTTTTTGGTACCCTATATCTCATGCCCTCAGGCCACCTCTGATTTCAATCGCCACTGCAGTGGACAGTTTGGTGCACCTTGACAGCACCTCAAGACCCAGCTGTACATTTTCTGAGTTTCAGCCCAGGTCCAAAGCTATGGAGTCTGTCTACTCAGTGGGACTACAGTCCAGAAGTATGTGGGAAAGAACACCCTCAGCTGAGAACAAAGCCTCAGTAAATGGTGAAAGGAGATTCGGACTCACTGGATGAATGCCCCAGCATCCGGGTGTTCAGATGGACTCTGCTTAGAGGCATTCTGTTCTTAGTGGTCCCGTTGTCTGTTGCAACGACTTTGACTTTTTCTCCTTTCCTGTCTTACTTCCCCTGTTCTCTCATTTGCACTTCCTGGGCTCACCTCTGAGATGAACCTAAATCTTTGTCTCAGTCTCTGCTTTGGGGATAACCCAAAAGAAGTCAGGTCTTTTTATCTCTATCCCTCCTGGCCCTGCCCCAGGCCACATCCTGTGATCTCTTGCATAGAATATGAAATAACCTCCTGATGAATTTACCTCTGCTTTTCCACACAGCAACCAAGATTCTTTTCTTAAGTCACATTAAATGACTGTCCCACTTAAAACCCTTCGGTTGTTTCCTTCCTCACCTGGAACAACACCTAAATCTGTCACAGCGACGAAGCCTTTAATGTCCAGTTTCAGCCCAAATCCCCAATCTCAGCTCATACCACTCTGCACACCTCACTGTGTTCCCACTACTATAACCTCCTTTCTTCCATGAACAGGATGCAACTTGTGCACCTCCCTGACTTTGTACTTACTCACCTCTTTGCCTGGAATTCTCACCTCCTCAGTACTTGAATGCTGAGCTCTTTGACTGGCTCTTTCTTTTTTCTCACATCCAGCTACAACTTTCATTCAGAGAAGACTCTGCTGCTGCCCTAAGCAAAGAACTCACCAACACTATGAATTTACTTCATAAACCTTGTGACAATCCAAACTGTTTTATTTATTTGTTAACCTATTGATTTTCCATCTCTCCCCACCAGCATGAACACTCGTTAAGGATGGAGACTTCCATCCATTTTTTCCCCACTGTACCCCATAGCACATGGCTTGGCACAATAATGGATTTTGAATTAAGAAAATACATGACAATTGAAATGGATAGAAATAGATGACTTACAAATGAAAAAAAACACAACTAAAAATAATCCTAGTAGATTTCCTCTATCAAGAAATTAAAGGAATATGATTTCAAATAATGAGATTTCTATATAATAAGTCCAAATAAATGTTTCATGCAAGCAAGGATACAGTAATTCTCTGCAACTAAGTACAAATCTTCTAGAAAGTAATTTGGTAACATGTCAATAATAAAAACATTCCTACCCTTTGACATAGTCATATTACATTTGAAAATTTATTCTAAGGAAAAGATATAAGTAGATATGTAGAAAGCTCTGTGCATAAGGAATTTTATTCAGATTATATCTGCATATCATGTAATGAGAGCAAAGAAATTATTCTATATTCACTTGTATGAACTGAGATTAAAAACAATGGTTATGGAGGCAAAGTATCAGCAGGCAAAAATAACCATGCTAAAAGATTAAATTTAAATGGATACAATGCATGTAAAACATGAAAAAATAAAACACACAAAGGCAATACTATAGAAAAGTGATGAGATTGGAACTGTCTTCAACTTTATTTTCTAATCGTTTTGGGTTCCCTTGCTTCCATAATGAAAATAAAGACCTGCTCTGCCTAATCTAAAAAGATTATTTTGACAATAGACTAAGACAGCTCACGAATTCAGTCCCTGAGCTATGTCAGAACCTGCGGAATCCTGTGGGTGAATATGTCCTTGTTTGTCTTCAAGATCTCAGTGATGTGTGCAGAAGAAAATACATCTGATCATAATGCAACATGGACCATGATAAGGACAGTGAGACACTGGTGAGAGGATACACAATTCCTAGTCCCCCATGATAGGATACTTTGTTACTCACAATAAGTTGGTAATACTGGAAAGTGTGTTAGTCAGAGTCCCCAGATCTCAAAAGTCCGACATAGGTGTTCCTGGTTAGCATTCTTTGGTGGAGGATGGCTCTCTTCTAGGCAATGACTCAGGCCTCAGGTGCTTTGCTGGCATCTTCCAAGATCTCTTGAGGAGGGAGCAAGAACCAGGGCAAGACGCACCAGATACTCAGTCACTTCTGCCTAAAATGACACATTATGTCCACTCTCTTTTCGTTGACTTGAATGAGTCACATGCCCCCACCTAAAAAGAAGGGGCTCGACTATGCTAGGTGAAATAAGGCACTCAAGGAAAAACAAATGCTGTATGATTTCACTCACATGTGGAATCTAATGAACAAACTGGACTAACAAGCAACACAGAGAGAGGGGCATAGATGGAGAGGAGATGACAACTAGTCGTGTCGGGGCCTAAAGATGGTGAATGCAATCCATCAAGAAAATCGCATAACTCATGGACATGGACAACAGTGGGGTGATTGCTGGGGGGCAGGGGGTGTATAAAGGGACTAAATGGTAATGGAAAAATATAATAAAGATTAAACTAATTAATTAATTAAAATAAAATAAGGGGCTGGAAACTGTAGTTCCTGACTGTGCAATGACTCTCTACTAAGGAAGGGGGGAGCCACATACAGGACAGGTGGTAGCCATCTCTGGCACAGAAAGCAATAGGAGGGTGAGCTCAAATCTCAGCCCTGGCTTCAATCTGTGCTGTTGAGAGAAAACAAACCCAGACTGTGTAAGGAGAGCCATTCTAAAGCATAACTGCAGGAGGCGGGGAAGGGAAAGGGACCGTCATGAAAGGTGAAACGCTCCAACTGTGACATCTGTGAGTGCCTGCGTTAAGCGGAAAGAAGCTTCATTTACAGGGAGAAGTCAACAAGGTTTGAAAGAAGTGGGTGTGGGGAAGGGGTTGAATGGGATGAATAGGTGGGCATGGCAGGGACTAGACAGCAAATTCGCATTTTTTTTTACCCTGAGATCAGCCAATTCACAGGAGAGGTTGGCTTAGACAGAGGGTGGGTCACAGTTCAGGAATCTTGCTGAAGGACAGAAAGTTAAGTGAAGTGTGTTTAACAAGCAATTCGTTCTGAGTGGTCAGTGGGGACAGACAGTTCAGCTAATCATTTATGAGAAAAAGTGGGAATACAGAGAGTCTTTGTCTGTCCTTGTCATAAGTTAAACGAAGGGCATCTGTGAGTCTTATCTAAGTCACATTAGGACAACTGCTTCTTTGCAGTAAGTCATTTCCCCAAACAAAAAAAGTAGGGGCGACCTGTTAACTGTTACTGTTCTCCAGGAGCATTGGCTCAGGTAAAATGCAACTTGTCACTGTTCTCCTAATTACTAGCATGATGCCTTTGTAGCAAAGACTTCGATTTTTTCATTCAATTTTTTTTTTTTTTGCTTCCTCCTGGTCTTCTTTAGTTTGCATTTCCTGGCCACATGACTACATTTTACACAATGCGATGTGAGTGGAAGTGGTATATGCCATTTCTAGGACTCGCCCTTCTAAGCTTCCTACATGGGATCATTTATCGTTACATTCAAGCCAACAAGCCTGGAAGCTACTTATTGAAGACGTTGGAGCCACAAGACAAACAGCTAAGCAAAATATCTACTCTTTTTGCTTATGAGGAACACGTACTTAAATTTTATATGTATAAGAAATAAGCTCCAACTCTGTTAAGCTACTGAGATAATTCCTTGTTCATTTTATGTCATTTATATAGAAACTAACATTATTTAATCTTTCTAAACCTAGAAAGGCTTTGGTTTAAATATTTACCCAAAACTTCTTAACATCATGTCTGGTACATGGCAAGCCCTCAATAAATGTTAGCTGTCCTTATAAATATCACTCAATATTAGTGTGGAAGGGCTTGACTGAGGAAATGGCATTTGAGTTGTGTCTTGAGATACTGAGAGGATTTTAACTGACAAGAAGTCTAAGGGGCAGCACTTCAAATGGGACTGACTATGTGTGAGAGGCTAGAGGGAAGGGAAGTCTCAGGAGATGAGACTAGCCACTGCACCATACCATACACTCCACACACCCACGGACAGTGTTAATAGGGGGTAGGACAGGAAGGTGGGCTGCTGCCCCGTATTGGAAGGTCTTCAGGTAAAACCAACCGAGGTTTGAGTGTCACCCAAAAATAGAAAAAAAGGGTATTCATAGCACAGTAAGGGGACTGAGTGAAAAAGACACCTGCTTGAATCATTGTTGAACTCATGAAGACACTTTACACTGTTGCAAAGCACAGGAAGTGGCGCGTGAGTGCACTTTGTCACCCGAAGTGTAATTAAGGAGCAAGGCTCTACTAGGAGCCTTGCTCCTACTTGGACAAAGGCTACTTGGACAAGGGCCCTTTGTTTCTTATATATATAAAATCTAAACATATTCCTTATTAGCCAAAGGAGCAGTGATTTAGAGACTGGCTCTTTCCACCCCGTGGCTCTGTTGCTTCCAACAACCCTACGAGCTCGGCATTGCTGGCTCCATGATGAGTCGGGGAAACTGAGGCTTACAAAGATTCCGTAAATGGCAGACCCGGGACTTGCATCCAATTGGTGAATCCAGACAAAGCACTCTTCAGCACCACGTGTGGGTGTGCTGCGTGGGAAGGAATGAGTTTAGACTTCCGTTCGGCCACAGCACCAGTCGGGAGGTGCAGGCTGCCCTTCAGGGGCTGCCCTTCAGTGAAGACAGCAGAGAGTCCGGGAGCAGGAAGAAATGAACACGCACCAGGGCTCCTTTCAACAGAAGACAGGCCCCACCCCCACCCCCAGGGAGAGGCTCTCTCTGCTCAGCCTGCCTCCTCTGAATGTTGGCTCCTGCAGCTTCACCATCCTGAAAACCACAGGAGTCTGGAACATCCCTCCACCAGCCAGGGAAGGGCTAATTAACTAATAATGTTGTCTGCTCTCCAAGAGAAAGGCAAGTTCAAAGTGATGTTCATTTTTTGGAGCAGCCATCTGTCTCAGCAAGCCCAGCATCTTCTAGCAAATGTTGCGTCCTCCTCCTTCTCCTTTCTCCCTCTTTGCTCCTTCTTCACCCATCAGGTGAATATCTGATGAGCATTTTTGTGTCCCAGACTGAGTTTAGCACTATAACAGATGATGAGACAGGAATATTTTGTTGTTATTGGCTTTCCCATAATCCATAGGAAAGCAATATTTTCCTTAAAGGCAGTAGCACCTATTGAGCTCTGTGTATGTGCCACATCTTAAACTATCCTCCACACAGCATCCCTTCTACTCCTTACAGTAGCCTCTGAGGTTCCATGATTCCTATTTTTCGGATGAGGCACAAGAGCTTTCTCTGACCATCTGAGTTTGCCTGTTTTTAAAGATTTTCTAGGACTCTACGCAAACTATCTATTCAAGAAGGTTGTTGAGACTTCTCCCTTTGGGCCAGCCAAAAAAAAAAAAAAAACTATCTGACCTTTGGGGAAGAGAAATAAGAGTGGATGATATCCTGGATAAAAATATAAACTTCCTAAGTCTCTTCTGCGGAACAAAATAGATCAGAGATTGAAACTTTGGGTGTGTAACTTTCTAGGTTAATTGCTTTGCTTTCAGGCAGGCACATTAAAGTAGTTTCATCTGAGTACCTCCCTTGGAGGGAGTGTGTGCTTAGATTATTAATTAACTTTGCATTACAGTGGAGCAGCCTCAAATCCCCCGCAGAGTGTGCAGTGAGAAGATAGTCGCAAAGAGGAGCCTGGGGAGATGTGCGCCCCACATGGAGCCCTAAGTGCTGCTTTCTGTGAGCCTAGACCATAGAGAGACATTGGGCAGTCTCCCCGGTTCCCTGGGGATTCCTGCCTCTTCCTGGGGGCAGCATTAAGACTCGTTCATGCCCCGTAGAGGCAGGAAGGGCATCCTCTTCCCAGATTATTGCTCACGGCAGCCACTCCCTTCAAATCTGTGGCAATTGCATACGCCCTTGATGGCTCCGTACCACCTGACAGTGAAATGAAATAGGGGTCTCTTTCCTTGTCCTGAACTTCATTTCCAGATAGAACTCTCTAGGGATCTTTTGTTGCCTACCGTGGTGCTTGATACATTGGATGCCCAATAATGGGTGGACAGACAGACAGACGGATTGATGAATGAATGGAAATATAAATAAATGAGTGAAAACCTAAGGTCTCTTCTGCATTGAATAATGCAGGAGAGATACCCTGAGGCAGATACCCTCATGCTAGATTATAGCTTCTTAGCAGTTCGGAATGGCTTGCGGGGACTTCTGGAATACTTCGGTTGACAGAACAAACCCGAAACGGCGATGCTTGCCATGGCTCAAGGAGCATCGTGAAAGCTGATTAAACAGACTGAGCTATGAGGGAAAATGTCAGTCTACATAGGAGAAAGGTCTGCAAAGTTTGTGTAGGACTCCCAGAGTGTGCAGCGAGTGATTGTGATTTCTACCATTTTCCCATGTAGACCCCTCCGAACAGCTCCTGGGGCATCTACTGGTTAGGAATTAGCATGCTAATGAACTAAGATAACCATCAAATTCACAAGTAATATATTTGGAGACTGGCTTTCAAAGACCATACCCATCTTTCTGAAGAATTGTGCAACAGCAATTTGGCATCACGAATTCACTGAGCCATGATTGTAAAGCTCTGGGTTTGATGCTGCCGTTCAGCTGCTTCTGTGCCTTGGCGTTCTAAGCATTTTTATGGCTTCTGATTCTAAGCAGACTTAGATTTTCTCCGTGTAATTAGCGGCACCAGAAGAAAAAGCAACATTCTGTTACTCTTGGCTTTAAATTCATAGTATGTTAAAGATGAAAGAGAATTTAGAGATTATCCACGCTAGCATCTAGGTAGTTGTTAGATCGGGTGGGGGGGGGGGGTAGTATGGAACTGAACTGTTCTACTTCTGCTTTCTTCCTGTTCTTTGCAGAATGGAAGGCTCAGGTTTCTTTACGCCTCCACACAAAGATTCGAAAAATAAGTCTGCTCTACCCCCTGAGAACAGAGCAGAAAGGCATTCAGTTTTAATGTGTACATGAGCCTTTCATCCACCAGGTGGGGGTGCCTTTATCAACTCTGCCTTCCATGGGTGTACAGTGAGGACTTCACTTTGTCAGTATGCATCGCCGCCCTAAGGACTGGCCATTGGGAGTGACATTCAATTATGAATCACAGTCCCCTTCTAATTGCCTCCTGTGGGTACCCTCTGCAATTCAGCAGAACCTGAGCACTCAAAAGAAGGGTGCAACCTCATAACTGGACAGAGCTGAAATGAAAACCTCAAAGCCCTTTGAGCTATGTGACATAGGTCACTTCAGTAATCTTTCATTTTACATATGAGAAAAGAGGGTTCAGAGCGGGCTTTACAATGTGCCTGAGTCACAGAATCTGGTAAAGACAGAGCCAAACCTAGAATCCAAGTTGCCTCAAAGCTTGTTTCATTGAACATAAGTAATGCACATGAGTGTTGCAACTGGTAGTCCCCATTTTAAAGTACTTCTCTAATGAACAGGAAAAGAGCCTAAAGCTACCAGGGTAGGCAATGCCTAAGTGACTTGGTAGACAGACTCTGAAAACCTTGGATTCTTTCTCACGTGAAACCCTGGGGGAATTCTCTTCATTCACGCAGTCTGGAAGCCAGGCTTCTCAGGCCCTGGGTCTTTCATCTGAGACTCCGCCCACAGATCAAACCAGCTTCTCCTAACAATTACCTCTCTGAGGTGACACTTACCTCCTTACAAACTTTTAATTAGGGCCTCCAATATTGCTCTTCAAGTTAGAAGCATAGAGCCCATGCTCAAACAAAGAGAACCTTCTCCTCCCAGTCACTTTTGGATTTTATGTCTGTCCCTTTTCCTTCCCTTTATCTTTTTTTCCTCCTTTTTATTGACTTTATTGGGGTGACACTGGTTCACAAAACCATACTGGTGCCACGTGCACAATTCCCCAGCACCGCATCTGTGTGTTGTGTTGTGTGTTCACCACCCCACCTACCCTTTCCCTTACAGTCTGAACTGTTCTCTAATTTTTCTTCAGTTAGCCTCTTGCTTGGTCTTTGCAAAAGCACATTCCCTTCTTGTAACATTTGTCTTTGATTTTCTGCTCTGGGTTTGGCAACGGCTCTCTTCTTCGGTCATTACCAAGGAAAAAATATCAAGCAAGCAGAGAGCTTCACATGACAAAAATGAAGGGAAGAGCCCCACAGAATCAGAGGCAAACCAGCTCCTTTTCCTGGGTCTGGTGGATGAACAGCAGTGCGGGCCAGTAAAAAACACCAGTCACTGTAGATTGATGTCACAGATCTTTCCCACCTCAAGGGCATAGTCTTGGCCCTTTTTTGAAAATGCATGCCTAGCAGAGTTATACTGAGCTCCCTATATTCTTTGCTTCCAACACCTTCACATCCCAAAGGACACAGTGTTGGTGTCGCAGGCTGTCGAAAGTCAGAGAGCACAGTCACGGGTCATCAGCTAGTCCAGAAAAGAACAAACCCTTAACTTCGGAAGGCAAAGAAGGCTCGCATTTTCATGAAACACTCTCCTTCCTATGGTTTTCAAGTTTAGGAACAGAAAGTAAAAAAAAAAAGGCTATGAATGAATTCAAGCTACATATATGAAGTATCCATTATTTACCAGGCCTCCAGGGTACGATGCCGACAAAACAGACACAGCGCCCTATCATGGGTCTGGCAGTCTGCTCTCTGCTGAGTAAACAGACAAAAAATAAGCAAACCAAATAAAAATCATTATATATTAGAAAAGTGCTCTGAAGAAAAAATACCATAGAACATGGGTGTCAAAGTCATTTACACCAGGGGCCACATTAGCCTCTCAATTCCCTTCGAAGGGCTGAATGTAATTTTAGGACTGTGTAAATGTAACTACTCCTTACCAGTTAAGTGAGAGCTCAGGGCTGCTGCTGGGTAGAAACAAGGGGTCGGGGCAGGTAAAACAAGGCGGAGGGCCAGATTCGGCCTGAGGAGCTTGTGTTTGCCACCTGTGCCACAGAGGTAAAATACTCTGAGAGCGCATCATTTACAAAGAGTCTTCCAACCCACACGTTCCTGACCCAGGGCCTATGTTCTGTCCTCCGCGGCATCCTGTACTTGAACCTGAGAAACTGACCCCAACAAGCCCAAATGACACATTATCATAGATATCAAGAGGGATGTGAGGTGACGGGGTATCTGCACTGACTACAGGCTATTTAACTTTCGAGATTTTCTGCAGAGATCAGTGAGAAGTCCCTGCAGGTTTCAGCTGAGTCTATATTTTCTTTGTGTCACTCGGGCGTCTGCTAAGTCCACCCTGCAGGATTTAATGAAAATTGGCTCAAGACCAGTATCCCATATCTTAAGAGAAGTCAATCATCGTCTCTGAGATACATTCCAGTTTCGGCTTTATCCTTGGTCTCATTTTCACTTCCTCTCCTGTGACTGCACTGTGAACATTTTTTTCTGGTTTACCCAGATAGGAACTTGGTCCTTTTAAAAAAAATTATTTATTTGTTTATTTTTAGACAAAGGGGAAGGGAGGAAGAAAGAAAGGAAGAGAAACATCGATGCGTGGTTGCCTCTCACGCGCCCCTGCTCTGGGGAAACTGGCCTGCAACCCAGGAATGTGTCCTGACTGGGAATCGAACCAGCCATCCTTTGGTTTGTAGACTGGTGCTCAGTCCCCTGAGCCACCCCAGCCAGGGCCCTTTCTTTTAACTTCACTTCAAAAGCTATGATGGTGTTATGTTGCACAAGTCCTGAGGGAATGACGATGATAATGATGAGCATTACCTTGCAGGGAAATAAGAAAGAAAGAGAGAGAATTGCGAGTTAAAATTGGACATTAGATCACTCAGTCCTCAGGCACCAATCAAGCTCCCTCTGCCCACCATCTTCCTCCTATCTGGTCCTCCTACCGTATAGCATGGCTTCCTCCTTTTTTCACTTCTGCCCTTTCCCAAATTCTTGTTTATTTCTTATGCAAACTATTTGCATAAGAGCTTTTTCCTCCATAATACTATTGCCTCCCTAGTCACCAGCCCCAGTTTTCATCCCCTGCATCCTAAGTGTTTTATCAAGGCACTTGTCTAAATTGAGGTTGCTTTCTCCCCTAAGAGAAATTGCTGCCAGCTTTCAAGCCATGCTATTTTTATTTCTCACCCTGATACATTGGTTTGGAGACCCAGAGTGTTTGGCAATAGAATTTGAAATCACTTTGTATTTAAAGAGTGCAAGAGAAAGGAAAGCACAGTCACAGCTCATTCACCCCAACATTCTGAGCCTCAAGCTGTGTGCCTGTCAGTGAAAGAAACTCAGTACAAGATTTCCTCCCCACCTGCCTCCCGGACAGTGTCAAAGCTCACAATCACACTGAGGAAGAAACAAAAGGCCTGGTCAATGGTAGTCATACCTTCACACCTTTTAAAAGATGTCATTTCACTCTTGCTTCAGAGAACCCATCCACCAGCCCAGCACTGTCCTCTCAGAGCCACACCAGAAGGAGAAAAGGCAGGCACTGAATGTCTTCTTACAGAGCATTGTCCTTCCATGGAAATGGACTTCTCACTGGTCCCCCAGTTCTTTGCATTAGTCATGCAGATTGAGCTGCTGAGCTCAGGATTTTGGCACCATACCATACACTCCACACACCCAGGGGACAGACGCAATGTCATCTATCTTGCTTCAGTTCACCTGATAAATTAATAGGCATCTAACCTGTAAACAGGCCAACGTGCAACCTTAGGAATGAGGGATCGGAAGCATAATTTGGCTACAGCTGTCTGACCCAAGTTCAACATTAAGAGCATGGTTCATTGCATACCTCATTGCCTTGAGGAACAGAAAGAATTGTGTCGAGATTTTTAATTGCATCACACAAATTTCCCCCAGGTAGTTTGGTAAAATGGTTAAGAACACTATGGTACATTAATACAGTGGAAAACTATGCAGCAGAAAGAAAGATGGAGCTTCTACCTTTTGCAACAGCATGAATGGAACTGGATAGCATATGCTAAGTGAAATAAGCCAGGCAATGGAAGACAAATACCATATGATCTCATCTTTTTGTGGAACCTAATCAACAAAACAAAGAAGCAAGAAAAATGTAACCAGAGACATTGAAATTAAGAACAATCTGACAGTAACCAGAGGGGAGGTGGAAGGAAATGGTGGCGAGAAGGGGGAAAGGAATTTCAGGAACAGCTATAAAGGACAAATGGACAAAACCAAGTTGGGGGGTGGAATCGGGGGAGGGAGGGGGAAGTGGCTGGGGTTGGGGGGAGAGGGTAGAAATTGCAGACAACTGTACTTGAACAACAATAAAATAAAAATAAAAATAAAAGAATACAGGCTCTGGAATCAGACTATCTGCACAAGCACCATGTCTTTGCTATTCAAAGCCGATGTAACCCCACTTACCTAAACCTTGCATGCTTCATTTTCTCCTCTGCCATTATGGTATAATTACCACAGCTACCTCATAGAGTTGTTGTGAATATGTGTACTACACATAGAACTGTGTCTGGCCCATTGCACCAATAAGTATGAGTGATTATCAGCATACAGACGAGCAGATTCCTCCTATATCAGGGAGAGAAGATCTCGCTTCCATAATCTTGTGTTTCTAATTGAACTAATGTAATACTGAGGAAATGCAGCGGAGTGCCAGAAATATTCAAAGGCACAAGGTAAGTGTAGTTCATTTTCCTGAAATATCAATTTGCCTCCCAGGAAGTAAATTTAAAGAATAAACTCACCTATCTGTATCAATATAGATAGATGTCAAAAATGTGATTTTTGAGTGGTCAAATTGCAGAATTTTATAAAGTGCAACATTTATTTTTAAAACATAAAACCATAGTATATTTTCCCAGCATGTATAAATGAGTACAAATTTGTAAGGATTAAAATCACAAATAAGTAGTGATTATTTCTAGGGAGTTGAGAGGAGAGAGGGACTATTAGTGGTGATCAAAGGGATTTCAGCCCTGGCTGGTTTAGCTCAGTGAAATGAGTACGGGCCTGTGAAGCAAAGGGTCACCAGTTTGATTCCCAGTCAGGGCACATGCCTAGGTTGCAGGCCAGGTCCCCAGTAGGGGACACATGAAAGGCAACCACACACTAATGTTTCTCTCCCACTCCTTCTCCTTCTCTTCCCCTCTATCTAAAAAAATAAGTAAATAAAATATATTTTTTTAGAAAAAGGGATTTCAGTCTTGAATGTTCTGAATGCTTTCAAGATGGGAGAATAGATTTATAAATTTCACATAAAGAATTTTTAAGAATTATTTAAAACATTATTTTATAACAGGCTAGGCATATAATGAAATAGAAAGTAAAATTGGCTTAAGTATTCAGAATACAACAAGACACCTCAAAGAAAATTCCCCCAGTTGCAGGGTGAACAACCTACTGGAACCTCCCAACATACCGATTTACCTTTTCGTTATTGATAAAGATTTGAAAGAAAGCTCTAAAAAAAACTGCATCAACTGAATGGCATCCTACTTCATTTTCTTTAAACTCAGTTGGTAATACATATTCACCCACTTACTTGGGTCAGAATATCAGTGAGCCATCCCTTTCTACTCTCTTCATATTCAACCAATCTTTCAGGCCTGCCTCCTAAATTCCTGTGAACCTTCTCTACTCCTCTTACTTCTCACCTGTCTAGGGCATCCTCATCATTTGCCTGAACCACTGCAAAAGCCTTAATACTGGTTCCCTTGCCTTCATTTCCATGACGCCCTTCAATCCACTGACACTGATGGCCTTATGACCTTTAAAATATAAATTATCACTACTGCTTAAAATTCTTTGGTGGCATTCCATCATCTATAATTCATCTAAGCGCCTTTGCTGCAAAGGCAACTCATGGTATAAAAGGGCAGCTAACTAATTACCACACTGTCATTGTCTTCAGTAGCATAGAGTTTTAGCTTGGAGGCAAGGGTCCAGAGGAAAATAATTTTGTAGAATGCCCTGCATGTTACCTGTTGGGCCAGCTAACAAAGTCTGGTTGATGGAGAGTGAGCCTCACCCATTTTCTCTTGTAGACATTTCTCCTGATAAAATCCTTACATGTTTAATTATTTCTTGGTGCCTACTTCTTAGAAACCTAAATTTAAATATAAGATAGTATGACAAGCAGTCTTCTGAGATAGATACTATTATTGTACAAATATCTAAACTGAGGCTTGGCGCTACTAAGTAACATTTCTATCATCTCACTTTTTTACCTCCCCTTCTACCTGGTAAACTCTCTTTCACCTTCACAACTCAATTCAGGGGTCAATACATCTACTTCCTGTTCTCAAGACATGACACCATTTTTTCCCCTGTGAATTTTTTTTCTTGCTCTTATTTTTTTTACGTGACTGTCCTCTCTACTAGACTCTGAGCACCTTGATGTGTCTATATATACCAATATTTGCATCACCAGTGTTAGCACAATGCCTGGAATAAACTCAAGAATTAGATTCTGTTGAATTGTGTGGATGTTAGCTCAGCTGATTCTGCAAGAGATAATGTGGCCCCATGTGAGAAAAGAAAATTTGGGTGGGCTGATTGAACTCAAGACTATTAAAACTGAAGTTTCAAGTAGGTACCAGTGTTTCAAGAAATGTAAAATTACAAAGCACATGACCAAATTAGCCCCTGAAGAATTAGTGAAAGAAATCTGAGGGCCACCAGTTCTATCACATTTGAACTCCTTATCCAGACCAAGGCATTCATTAGCACATGGAGGAGGAAGATTTGCAAAGAGAGTTCTTTGGAATGAATGGTTACTTTGCTTCAAGTCCACCCTCTGGGGGGAAGGGGGACAGTACTTCTTCCCATGAAAGAAGCTTCCATGGGCTACTTGGAAAAAGGATATGTCATCTTTTCCAGCTAGAGAAGCATTAGGGAGTAGAGATTTTTCTCCCCTCTGCTCCCCAAAAAACATACTATGAGGAACAAGTCAGTGAGCTGACTTAGGGTGCTGGGAAAAGACTACATGCTTAGGATTCTTATAGACTCCAAGTTCAGTAGGTTAAGAGATGTATCAATTTTTCCTGTGATTAAGAAAAGGGTTGGGTGGGGGGAAAGAGATCCAGAACAGAGTTAGGGAGGGTTCTTTCCAATAGGGTCCCCTCAAGGGTCAGGTCTCCAGCAGCAAAAATATAGAAGGGGGTTGCTAATCTCTAAAATGTGAGGAAGGAGCCCATAAATTACCTGTAATAGAGATGTACCCATCCAGGTCAGTCAAGGCAACTATGAAAGTGCAGGACCAGCAGTGAACCTCCAATGAGTTAACAAAAGCATCACACAAAGAAAAGTAAGGTTTGGCCATCAGCTTGTCTTCAGAGCAGCGAGCCAAATAAGAATCACTCTCTCAATTTCCTCCCACCTCCTTCCCTCCTAACCCACCCAACCCATCTGGAAATCCAAATAGCATCTGGTGAGGAAACAGCATCTGGGCAGAGAGATACAGGTGAAGCTATCACAGGTCCCTTTCTCATTCACAGACTCTCCTGCTGAATGCAACAGGGTGAAGCTGGGGGCAGGGAGAGAAGTTCTCATTGCGTTTAGTCAGGTTTTGGATAGTGTCTTTGACAGAACATTTTAATTACTAAAAACAAATAAACAAACTGAAATTTTACATGTCTGTTAGTGGAAGTGACCAGAAAAGTCATTGACTTGCCAGAGTTTTCATTTGAAAAAGAAAATGATCTTCCCCTGAATAAATTGAGAAGAAATGGTGGAAATTTAAAATAACTGTGTCCTTTGATTTGTGAACTTGAACTTCAGAAGTTCCACCTATTCCATATATAAATTTCATCACTATCAGAATTACTGAGACAATGATAACTCAGAGTCAGGGGGTAGATGGGAGAAATAGAATAGATTTTCCAGAAAATAGAAATCTGGAGGCGGAATATCGTCCAGGCCCACCGGGGCAGGGCTATACTTTCACTTTCCAGAAGAAGAGCTAATATTTATGGTAATAAAAAGTAAGATTCAAGAGGCCCAATATTCTTGAACATCCTCTTAAACAGAAGTGCCTAAAATTGTAGTGTACAAAAATGTCTCTCAAATTGTGATCTTTAGACCAAGAATATCAGCATCACCTGGGAAGTGGTTAACAAAATGCAAATTCATAGGCCCCACCCATGCTTACTAAATAAGAAACGCCCAGAGTGGGCCCAGAAGGCTGTGTTTAACATGCCTGCCAGGTGATTTTGGTGCAGCTGCAGTTTGAGAAACACAGGTATAGAATATTTTAGAATAATGACCCAACCCTTGTGTAAAAAGAGAGCAATTTAACAACTCTCAGCTGCTTGCTTTTTTCCCTTTAATTCAGGCAGCCGACAGGACACTACCTAAGCTCAGAGAAGATTGTACCAAAATACAGACGGGGCACATAGGCACAGCTGATGATCAAAGGAATGTAGCGAGGCACAGTGTAGCATGAAGGAAATGATGCATTATTTATGAAATGGCTAGAACCTGTGTCTTGTTACACGAATCAGTAGCTGGATTGTCTCTCGCCCTCTCTCTCTGTTACACACACACACTCCCACACATGCATTTATTTATTAAACTTGCGCCAGTGTTCAACTAGGTACAAAACCGCAGCTACAGATCCACCCAATGGGGATGAAACGAGTCAAGAGTTTCAGGATTTTGGAAGAATCCGTCTGCTCAATATCATTTCATTTACTCACCCTACATGGTTTCACACCTAACTACATGCCAGCCATGTTCTAACTTTCACAGCCAATTTGTAATATACCTTCTTATATGTCAGGGACATCATGCTTACAGGAATTTTCTCAATAATCCTATGACAATTCATTCTTGGATTAGTATTATGACTCCCATTTCAGAGAAGAATCTGATGTTGATTAACACCCAAAATCTCTGAGCAGGGAAGTGGGAGAATCAAGCTAACAACCCAGGTACTATAGTGTCTGTCCTCTTAACTCTACATTGTGTGGCTTCCTGTGAAACTGAGCACACTTGATATCTTAGTGTGTGATTACACATAGTCTGCCTGTTGCACATAGATTATTTATTCTCCAACTAAAATTTATCAAGCCCTGGTTCTACCATGTACTACTCATGTGAACTCAGATGCAGTAGACTTTCTCACAGTCTTTCCCTGTAGCTCCTAAGGCTGTTATGAAGCTGATGTAAAACATACAGAGCACTGTATGAACTAGGAGGTCCATAAAGTTCGTAGAAACACTTTGAAGGGCTCGACCACCTCTCCCACAGTCAGAGCTGACTCAATCAAGGCAGTCCTGTAATGTCTAAGTGCGGGAGAGGGTCATACTACCTATTTCCAACTTGGAAACCAGTCAGCTTAATAGTGTCTCCTGTGAAAAGGTGGCTCTGTATATTCAATTGAAACAGAGTCTAAGAATGTCAACATGTTCCCTATCATATGAAAGAGCACACAAGCCAAAGGGCCACGAGCCACTGTGGACCAGCTCAGGCATTCAGCCAGGGTTTATTTACAGCATCTTATTTAATCCTCATGACAGTCAGTTTGATATCATTCTCATGGTATTTTAGATGAGACAGTTAAAGCACAGTGAGGTTAAGCAACTTATGCATGTCACCCATTGGTAGAGTTGGAATTCAGACCCAGGTCAGTCTAAAAGTCCATCCTACTCTCAGCTAATTAAGCTGACTCCCTAGTATGAAGACACATATGGGTTATGCCCCATTTCAGAAGCAGACAACCTTCTGTTCCTTACCATTTGTGTCAATGATTGCTAACCATAACTATAAATCCTACCTTGGGTTTCCTCGGTAGGATGTACTATCCTGAGAAATGAGTTCCCCTTACTGGGCAGCAGACTCCACATATGTCTGGGACTAGATTAGCGTTTCCCAACTTTCAGTCCAACTTCGTTTGTGCCACCTTCACGGCTCTTGCTATTTTCAAGTGACACTTAAACCACCATTGTTACCTGCCACAAGTAGAAGGCATGCACAGAAATAGATACAAAGAAAACTAAAGAATGACATTTGGATCCTAGCCTGATCATGTGCCCTTGCTTTTTGTGAAAATAGAGATTAATAGCATTTGAGACGTGGTACACACATACTAACATCATCCTGAACGTTGTATTGAGTATAACCAGAATGGTTGTACAGGATTGGAAAGGAAGTACCCTTCACTAGATGATTTCGTATCATTGAATGCCTTGTCCAATGTGCTCCCCAACGTCATCTCACATGCTACTGAAGAGCATTTGCTGTGGTCCCAATGGTAGCTTGGGAAATACTGAACCAAAACATTTTCAGGGTTCCTACTGGTCTTTTGATTTTGTAGAAAACTTGTGTGCTTGTGCCTTTGGTAATCCACCTATTATATAAACTGATGTACATTCAAGCAGTGCTCAGCCACACATGGGGGGTCATAAATAGAGGGAATGGACAAATAACACAATCCTCACCCTCGTTCGAAGGTACACTAATGATCAAAACACCAGCAAGCAAGTTATCAAACTTACCTGTTACTTTAACAGTTCCCTGAAGCCGAATGTGTCTCCAGAGACTAGAAACAAACACTGGGAAAAAACACTGCCTGTCAAAACAGAACACGGCTTACATCAGCTCAGAATTGTGTATGAAATTGTGTTGGATATTCTCTACTGAGCTAAAGTGCACTCTCTAGCAATTCCCATCTGAAGTTGATCTCTAATGATGAATTGCTTTCCGATGTTCCTTTCCGCCTCCCCAAAATATTTTGTCTGTATAAAAGAGATAACATAGACAATTCTCAGGAAGAAGGAAGAAGCTATGCAGAAAGAGAATGCACATATCTGCTTGCTCCCTGTGGATGTTCCCCAAATCTGAAACATTAAAACAATAAATAATATATTGGGGAAACAACCAGGGGTTAAAATAAGAGTACTCAATAAGAGTACTTAAGAACTGTTCTCTGTTCCCTGGCCACACTACAGTCAGGCAGAAGCTCCCAGATACTCAAATACTGGTCATTTTCAAATAAAAAGATCCTCTGCATCCAATTACCTCCTGAAGAATTCTATTTGAAAAATCCATTAGATACAATTATCACCTCCATAAATTTTACATTCCCTTTCATAGGCCTGAGAGTCAGGGACAGCAAGCATGAATGATTGAATAAAGCAAGTGACCAAATGTCATGCTTAGTTTTAAATTGTATCTGCAGGTATCATGCCAAGAAACCAGAAGATGCTAAGAGAAAGGTCAAAAGGAAAATCCTTGCTAGGGAGTCCCTCATATCTGGTGTGATTTTATATATATATATATATAATCCAAGCTAGGATAGATTTATAAAACAAACAGAGAATGTATCAGTTGGAGAGAATTATCCACCCTAAAATTCAGTGGCTTAAAGGAATGGTGATTCATTGTTTCTATGGCATCTTTGCATTAGCGGGAGGTTGGCTGATCTGAGCTGTGTTTGGCTGGGAGTAGCCCTGCTCCGTGTGTCTTTCACCGCCCTAAGTCCAGCACCCTGGCCTGGGTGTGGCCTCCACCTGTCCACAGCAGGAGTTCAAAAGTGCAAACTCAGTTGTACAAGAAGTCTTTCAAGCCTCTATTTGAACGAGTTCTGCTAACATCCCATTGTCCAAAGGTGTGTGGCTGAACCCACAGTCAAGGAACAGGGAAATACAGTCCCCGTCTTGGTGAGCAGAACTACAAAGTCATTTGCGAAAGAATATGGATGGTTTGCACTGCTCACCCAGTTCTTCATGAAGAGGAGAGAAGTATGGGCGCCATGAAATCAATCCATCTCAGACTACAATTGATTAACCAGTCAGACTAAATAGTCTGCCTCAAAGTGACTCCCTATTAAAGAAACACTTACACGGGAAAAAGATGCCCTGGGTTGAAGTTTCCTGGTTAGATAGCCAGAAAAAATGACTTGTCATAACTACGTCCCAGGCCCTGACAAGCTAAAATCCAGGCCCCCAAATACCTGCAAAAACAGCCACCTTCAGTAAACATGGACAAAATAAGGCTCGGCTCGGTGAAGTAATTTACCCAAGGATACACATTTAGTAACTGGAGACAGGAAAATGTCCAAACCTACTTGTCTGAAAAGGCTCCTAGGACCCCACCTCACTGGGTTGTCTTCACCTGACTGGCAGAGTGTATCTCTAAAGACGATATTGCAAGAGCCAGGTGCTCAAACATCTGTAGTCCATTCTTGAGAGTTGTAATCCCAGCTAATGCCTTTTATGAGACAGAGTTTGACCTCCATGGGGAACACACTTTTGTTTAGAATATATTTTGATAATTAGCATTTGTTTTTGTTGCCAAGGCACATTTAATGCATATTTCTAAATACATTTAAGTGTGACTTGAATTTAAACTTTTCACAGTTTAAAATTCAAATCTCATTTTACTTAATAATTTGTCAGCAAAAGGATAAATATTAAAAATATAGTTAACTTATAGTAAGTAAATCACAGCCAGATATGGAAGGCACTTTCTCATCACGTGAGTCCCTTCCTTTAAGCTTCATCCTGAGTGTTAAAATTTAACTGGCTGGCTCTGGCCAGGTGGCTCAGTTGTTGGAGCGTCATTCTGCACACTAAAAGTTTCCCGGTTCAATCCTTGGTCAGGGCACATACCTAGGTTGTGGGTTTGATACCTGGTCAGGGCGTGTGTAAGAAGCAACTTGTTGATATTTTTCTCTTAGGTCGATCTCTCTCTCTTTTTTTCTCTCCCTATGTTCCTTCATTTCTCTCTAAAATCAATAAATATATTCTTGGGTGAGGGTTAAAAAATTAACTGGGTGATTCACTCACTCAAGATCAATATTTCAAGACCCAGGCATTCAAATGATCTTGCTTTTTTTTTTTCATTCAGCATTGGAAGGGATCAAAAGAACATCTAGAGAAACTGTCTCAGAAGTGTCAAAACTTTTGGCATCTCTGGGCCACACTTGAAGAAGAAGAGTTGTCTTGGGTCACACATTAAATATATTGCAACAAGGAACCACACACAAAAAAAATCTGATACTGTTTTAAGAAAATTTATGATTTTGTGTTGCACTGCATTCATAGCCATCCTAGGCCACATGTGGCCCTTGGGCTGTGGGTTGGACACCCTTCATTTAGAGCTTTCAGTGATACAAAAGAACTTAGGAATGTGAAATAGATATGATGTACACCTCACTTAAAATTTGCAGACATCGCCATCAAACAAAACCTAGGTGTTAACTGAGCAGGCTCTGCCCTTTGGCTGGACCCCCAATTCCAGGGCCTGTGAAAGGCAGACGTGCTCCACACATTTTCTTGGCCAAGTTCATTCTTGGCTCCCTCTGCCTCTTGTTTCTGTATCTGAGGATGCTATCTCTGTTTCCCCTTGAAGGCAATATGCCCCACCTATCTTTTCTCTGCCTTGTATATCTACCCACTTATAGCAAGCATTCTATGAGTCTATGAGATTTCACTAAAATTTGAGAATCACAAGAAAAAAATTCTGTGTATCTATTGGTATGTTACAAAGGTCTGGCTGAAATAAATCACCCCCAAATTTACTGATGTAAAACAACACAACCACTTATTATTATTATTATTATTATTGTTATTATTATTATTATTATCATAGTCCTGCAAGGTTACAGGGTTGACCAGGGATGGGCCCAGTTGTGCGGTGCTCATTCGGCCTCCCAGCCAGTCACAGATGCTGGGGCTGGAGCTCTCTCTAGGCTTCCTCATTCTCATGTCTGCTGCCTAGGCTGGAAAGGCTCAAATGGTTGGGGACTGGAGCAGGGGACCTCCTCAAGGCTGTCATTCCCTTTATAGTCTTTCCACGTGGTCTTTGCTTAAGCATTTGTGCTCAAGGGTATCCAGACTTCTTACAGGACAGTTCAAGGCTCCAACGCAAGGGTCCTATCAGAGACAGCTAACAGAGGCTAGGTGACCTTTTCCAACTTGGACCTGGAAGCCACCCATTGTTTCTTTTGCTACATTCTCTCTGTCGAAGAAGTCCCCACGTCCCACCAGTTTTAAGGGAAAGAGACACACTATCCCTTTTTAATGGGACAGTAGCAAGGTTCCAAAAAAGGGTATCTGACCAGAAACGTTTTTGTGGTTGGTTTTGGAAAATACAGTTTGCTACAGAGGGATGATATTACAAAGTGTAATGTCATTTTGCTGACCGCTCTCTCTCTCCTTTTCCTGCCCTAGCTCTTCACTGCCTTCTTCCCATGTTCCTTCCAAGCTCCAAGTTTTCCTCCCTCCGTTATGAAGAATAGTTTAATTCTCTCCCAAATCCTATTTCCACTGTTAGTCAGAACACAGGGACTCTATTCCCCAGGAGCCTGAACATCTACCTTCTTTAAAAATCCCGTTTGTTCCCTTACTCTGATTTAGAAGTAAATACCACTTGAGCCCACTGTCTACAGGACAGCAATGTTGTGGGTGGAAAGGAAGAAAGCATCAGAAATAAGGGCACTGGCCACAGTCTTTCACAAAGAATTCTCCTCCTTAGGAGAGAGCCAGAAAAAAAGTGAAGGAGCAGGGAGTCTCACACATTCCAAAAAGGGGGAAAAAAAAAGATACAACTTCACTAATGCAAGGGAGAAAATAGGGGAACAAGACCACCAAGGCTTGTATGTCATCATATAATGGTCTATTTGGAGACAGAGGCTTCCCATTGCTACAGCGTGGACTAAGTGATTAGCGAACAAAATGTAAGATACAGAAAAGGCTTCAGGAAGGGAAACGAAAGTCTGTAACTATTACAGCAACATCAAAACCCTCCTGGAAAAGGACCTTACTTTGTATATCCATTTCATCTTCTATGCCTATCAATTTTGCCAATGTTTTTTTAAAAAGTGATTGTAAGTTTTTTCTGAAGATGCCATTGCATAAAAATTGTTCTGTTACAATAGTCCCTTCCACATAGTATCCTAGGAAAATGCTTTCCTTAAGAGAACATGTTTGACAGGCACATAGACCAATGGAATAGAACAGAGAGCCCAGAAATAAACCCAACTCTCTATAGTCAATTAATATTCAACAAAAGGGGCAGTAACATAAAATGAAGTGAAGATAGCCTCTTCAGGAAATGGTGTTGGGAGAACTGGACAGCTACATGCAAAAAAATGAAACTTGAGCACCAACTTACACCATACACCAAAATAAATTCAAGGTGGATAAAAGACTTAAATATAAGCCATGAAACCATTAAATCCCTAGAGGAGAACATTGGAAGGAAAAATCTCAGATATTCCACGCAGCAACATTTTTACTGACACGTCCCCTAGAGCAAGGGATATAAAGGAAAGAATAAACAAATGGGATCTCATCAAAATTAAAAGCTTCTGCATGGCTAAGAAAAACAGTATCAAGATAAAAAGAGAAGCAACTGTTTGGGAAAACATATTTGCCAACGATACCTCAGACAAAGGTTTAATCTCCAAAATATACAAAGAACTCACACAACTCCATTCAAAGAAGACAAGCAACCCAATTAAAAAGTGGGCAAAGGACTTGAACAGACATTTCTCCAAGGAGGATATACAGAGGGTCCAGAGACACATGAAAAGACACATGAGCAATATTGATGCTCAATATTGCTAGCTATCAGAGAGATGCAAATTAAAACCACCATGAGATACCACTTTACACCAGTCAGAATGGCTATCATAAACAAAGAAACAAACAACAAGTGCTGGAGAGGTTGTGGGGAAAAGGGGACTCTAGTTCACTGTTGGTGGGATTGCAGACTGGTACAACCACTATGGAAAACAGTATGGAATTTTCTAAGAAAACTAAAAATGAACGTGCCTTTTGACCCAGCAATTCCACTATTAGGAGTATATCCTAAGAACCCTGAAACACCAATCCAAAAGAACCTATGCACTCCGATGTTCATAGCAGCACAATTTATGATAGCCAAGAGTTGGAAGCAACCTAGATGCCTATTGGTAAATGGCTGGATCAAAAAGCTATGGTACATTTACACAATGGAATTCTATGCTGCAGAAAGCAAGAAGGAATTCCTACCCTTTGCAACATCATGGATGGAACTGGAAAGCATTATGCTGAGTGAAATAAGCCAGGCAGTGAAAGACAAATACCATATGATATCACCGTTAACAGGAATCTAAACAACAAAACAAACAAACAAGCAAAATATGACCAATGACACTCAAATACGGAACAGGCTGACAGGGTCCAGAGGGGAGAGAATCATAGGAGAAAAAGGGGATGGACTCACATGAACAAGTATAAAGTAAACATGGACAATAACTAAGGTGGGGGGCAGAAACGGGAGGGAGGTGGGGAGCACTGGGGAGATCAAGGCTGGGAATATAAGACAGAAAACTGTACTTGAACAAGAATTAAATAAAAATTAAAATTAAAATTAAAAAAAAGAGAGAGAACATGTTTGAGATGCACTAATTTAGATTATATTCTGTAGCATGCATTCAAAAGTCTAATTAATAATGACAAGTAATTAAGGGTTTTTTCTTTATGTAATAAGAAGTCCAAAGATTTCAGAAGAGTCACTAGAAAGGGTTTATAATTTCATCAGAGATTCTGTTTTCTTCTACTGTATCTTTTTAGCTCCACTCACATTAGTGTGTGGCTTTTACCCCATGGTCGCGAGATGGCTGCTGCCATTTCAGTCCCCCACCCACGTGCCATGTCAGATGAAGAACAGTGCAGCAGAGGCCTTCTCCCTTATGTGGCTTTATCTTTAATGACAAGACAAAAGCTCTTTTCGGGGCTACCTGCCTACACCTTACGAAACCAGAGCTCTGTCCCATGGCCACAATAAATCCAAGTGATATTTTAGCTTTCCAGTAAAGCTAGAGGAAGATAAAGACATGGGAACTGTGAAAGCTGTTTGGTTACCAAAGTACAGTGTCTGCCAAACTAGCACCAGGTGACTCAGGTGTGCTGGCTTCTGCCTGGATCCTCTGATCTAAGTATTTCATCATGTAGGAGCCCTTTAACCCCCAGGTCCTCAATTTTCTCACCCAAAAACAATGGAATAATGAAATGAAAGATCTCCAATATCCAAATGATTCTCTGTATCCAGAATTACACTAAGGCAGAATGGTTGAGACAGGCACTGTTGGTCCCCTGCCTATCAGCCACTTCCTACTGTCTTTGTCACTGGCTGAGATCAGCTCCCACCTGGTAGGTTTTCTAAGCCTCTCTCCCAACTAGAGCATGACCATGTGACCAAAGTTTGTCTAAGGAGGCCTAAGGAAAAGTGAACCATCGCATCTGGGGAAGATTTTCCACCAGACTATAAGCTGAATGTGTACAAAGTCTTCTGGTTCCCTCCTCCACCCTCTCTCCCTCTCTAATTACTCCTGCCTTTGGCTCAGTTGTATGAGCGGTAGCGGCCATTTTGTACCAAGGAGGCAATAAACTCAACACTCTGAAAATGATGGAATGAAAAAATGATAAAGACTTTTAGTCACTGATGAGATCAACGATCAAGGCCACCTTTTCCCGACTTTATGTTCCAGGAAACAATTCAAACCTGTTTGTTTATGCTGTTTTTTTTAAATCTGATGCTATTGCCTGCAGCCCAAAACATCCTATACAATATGATGGTCCAGTAGAAACAGTTGTAGATTCTAAACTAGCTCAATCTTACACTTCATGTGCACATGAATCACCAGGGGAGCTTGTTAAAATGCAGATTTATGATCACATAAGTCTGCTATGGGGGCTAAAATCCTGCATTTCTAACAATCAGGTAAGGCTGATATTTCCGCTCTGCAGGTGATCTGCACTGCCAATTGAATAGCAAGGTGCTAACCCATATGTGACTATAGATTAAGTCAACCTCACTTCTCCAAGCCTCAATTTTCTCATAGAATCTTACATCTTATGACTCATCTGTCTTATCAAAAAGAAATACATTCATTTCCTCCACAAATGAAGACACACATGAAAAGTGAATCGAGGAAGTATAAATGCTGTGATTTATTTTGAGCTTTCTGCTGAAGGGTCATTAATCTCATTACTTGTTACAAATTGCATCCAGGACAAGGGCACATCAGCCAGAGCTTGTTTCCGTGACTGTCCAGTGGCCCCACCTACACAGAAATATCATGGGAACAGAATGTTAAACTTAGCTGTGTTTGCAGCTGCTCCTTGGGATCTCATTATGCATAATGTGTGTGCTAATCAGAAATTCAATTAATAAAGATCTGAAAAGATTTAGAGCAATCCATCCTCTTCTTTGTCCCATTCTCTCTCAATGACAATGAAGAATGAATGTACTTATTCTTTTAATAGAAGAAAAAAACCATCTGCCTGCAAGGGTACATGTAGTTTGGTACCCTTTGTCCCAAGTGATCCTGGCCATCCACACGCATCTCAGTCCGGCACTGGAGTCTGGCTGCTTTCACATCCTACTGTTCTTCTCTCCCTTTTGCCATCACTGTTCTTTTGTTATGCAACTAATGGAAAATAACCTGCTCTCCTTTGGTACATTTCAAACTTCCCGTTTATTACACCCTGAAACATGTCTGGTTCCAGGAAGGGATTGAGTCCTGTTCTGTCATGAGTGGGGAGATGAGGGATATTCTTCTTTTCCTTAAGTTTTTTTAAAATATATTTATTTCTTAGAACTGTTTTGAATTTACAGAAACAATTGAAAAAAAATGCTGGAGTTCCTATTTGCCTCAAGTTAGTTTCCCCTATTATTATCTCCCATTCATATGATACATTTTTGCAAATAATGAACCACTAATGATACATAATCATTAATCATTAACCAAAGTCCATAGTTGATTTAAATTCCTTGGATTTTACTTAAAGACCTTTTCCTGTTCCAGAATTTTATATTACATTTACGGTTATGTTCCTTTGGGCTCCTCTTGTCTGTAACCATTCCACAGACTTTGTTTAGATGACCTTGAGAGTTTTGAGGACTGCTGGTCAGGTATTTTGTAAGATGCTCCACTATTAAAATTGTCTAATATTTTTATCAGAAGACTGAGGTTCTGGGTTACTGGGTAGAAGACCAGAGAGACAAAGTGCAATTTCTCATCACATCCTATCAAGCATACATTCCATCAACATGATTTACAACCATTGACGTTGGCCTTGGCCACTTGCCTGAGGTAGAAGTGGTCAGGTTTCGTCAGGGTGCAGTTATCCTTTTTTGTCCCCTTTCCATATGGTGCACTTGGGAGGGAAGTCACTTTGGGGAACCTACATCTAAGTAGTGAGGGCTTACACTTCAACTCCTTGAGGGTGGATAGCTGCATAAAATATTTTGAAATTCTTCTGCATGGGAGATTTGTCAATTTTCCCCCATTTATTCATTTATTTGATAATTCATTTACATTGGTATGCACTCAGGGATATTTACTTCATACTTTGGGTTAAAATCCAATACTACTTCATGTTCTTGCTCATTCCAATTAGGGTCATTGGGAGAAAGCTCTTCTGTGGACCCCTATTTCCCCCTGGCACATCCACATCACTGCACATTTTTCTGCTAAGTTTCTGGTGCTACAAGATGACTCAGGTGTATCTTCTATAGAAGATAGAAGAAGATACAGCCTCTCCCAGTCATGGAATCAGTTACTTCTCCAAGGAGCCCTGGTTATTTTTATTAGACAATGGCACTAGAAGTCAAGATTTGGGTTCTAGGTGTCTTCATTGCTCATAGGTGTCATTTCTTTGGGGCCATCTCATCTGACAGCAAAAAAAACATGTGTTTATACTAACTCATGGATAGACTTTATACATATCTATAAGTATTTCCACACATAAACATCTCTGTCTATATTAAACTTAACATGAGTTCATGCGGAAACCTCCAGCTCTACTCCAGTTGCCACATGGATCATTCTAGCTTGCTCCTCTTGCTTGCCTGTAACCTCCTACTCACACCATCTGCCATCCATTTAATTAGTTCTATTCCAGTCACATGGATGGCAGTATTGGGACTGTTAACTATACCCCCATAGAAACAACGTTACTAACTAGGGTGTGGTTCCTCTTGCCTTAAGCCTCACAAACTCCTATTTCCAAAGATACATAGGTCAGCATTTTTCTCCCAGTTGTCTTCAGTGTGATTATTTCATACATTTGTCACACAGTTAAATTCTCTTGTACCCATCTGGATTCCTTGTTGAGATCCTAAGATTATTTATATATTTACATAGTTAATGATAATTTGGAGTTCAAAGTGAATAATGCAGCTCAATATTTTCAAAGAAACTCTTATTTACCCTACTTCACAAACCATCCAGTGGAATTTTTTTTGCTTTTAATTTAATATCATTGAAGAATTAAATTATAAAATTGTAGAACATAACAGCTATTGGAAATCTCAGGAGTTTCCTGGCATGTGTAACAAATGAACGACAGGCCAAATAAATCATATGGTTTGTCCAAGGGCTCAGCTAGAGATAGAAGCAGAAATGAAATTCAGCCTTCATAGCTCCCCATTCAAAGCTATTTTTCTAATACCACCTAATATATAGGAGGAAGAGTGCTTTCTATAAAAGAAATGAAAACCTGGTTTAATTCTGATGGACCTAAGTTCCCAATTCTCACTGGCATTGTACCACAAATTGTACGTGGGCTTGCTAAGTTTTATTTTTTGCATGGAGTGATTTCACGTCAGCTAACTGTTCCCCTTGTTTTATGAGTATTTGTGGCTACTCAGTCATAATACGGTCACTTCCAAGAGAGTCACTAGTACCTTCCAGTGGACTTCAATTAGATTTTCTTTCCCAGTCTTGTGCAAAGAAAGGAAGAAAAGTGAGGATCTGTTTGGAGCAACAGAAATGAGATATTCTTAGTAGTGATAGTTCAGAGCATCAATTCTGGCATTGACTCTTCCTAGAGTCTTCCCTGACTCATTTATCTCTACCTCAGGGTGTTCTTTCACTTTTCTCTGTGTTTACAACATTTGTCACACTACCCTGTCATTAGACTGTGAACTCTTGAGGTCTAGGGCCATGGCATTCATCTCAATTCCTTCCACAATTGACTTTATATGTAGCAAGTAAGAACCATTCAATTAATATTTGTGTAAGTAGTCAGCAAAGGATGAATGAAATTAGAAATACTATTAAAAAGTTGAAAACAAGAGCAATATGGGGAAAGAATGAAAGCCAATACTTAAAGTGAGAAAAACAAGAAAAGAATGAGAAAAATGTGGTTGGAGTTGGCTTTGTAAGTAGAGGGCCTGGGAAAGAAAGGGGATTGAGGCTACCAAGCAAAACTGACACTTTGCAAACAAAATAGTTCTGAAGCAATCATGAATGTACAGTCCTTCCAGAATGTTAACCACCCATGATTTTGGTAAAACATCCCTCTGTGTCTCCAAATTGGAGGTAAATCAAAGACTCTTAGACCTTGATGTTGTAAAAAATTGAAGAATGAACCCACCTTCCTTTCTCTTGCTCACTTCTCTGCTTCACACTGCCACAGCCCAGTGAAGAGAATTCAAAGAATCACAGGATAGAATTCAGAGAATCACAGGGCCTGTTGCATGAAACATGGATTCCTGACAGGACTAAAGGTTGTGAGAAACAAAGCTTCATACTGCTATTTGAGGCATTTCTTGGCTGAAAGACAGAAACCTGGTTTAGGGGTTCAAAGTCACAGAACTCCAAAGAAACAGATCCATCACAGGGGTAGGAGAAGGGTGACAGATGGTTAGATGTTAAACTAAGTTCAGATAACAACGCAAAAACAAAACTAATAACAATAAACCTTGTGTAATTGATACTGGACCCTAGGACAAAAAGGACAAACAGAATGATGGAATGGGCTATTAATTGAAATAACTAACTTTGAGAAATAAAACGAAAGTAATATAGAATGGTTAACAACGCGTACAGAAGTATATAGACATGGATGCAAATCTGACTTCTTCTATTCACTAATGGAGTGGCTTTGGGCTTGTTACTTGTACTTCCCTGGCCTTGCTCTCCTTTCTTATAAAATGAGGATGGTAATAGTCACCTAGTAAGATTCTTAGGAAGGTAAGTTGAGGAAAAAATATGTAGAACACTTAACACAAAAGTGGAAACCCAAGGATAGAAGTCATCATCATTGTCACTACCATCATTATCAACATCATCATCATCATATCAACCATCACTAAAATGTATCAAGTATTTATTGTTTGTTAAACATTGTACTAGGTGTGTTACACGTAATTCTTATTCTTCATATTATTCTTGATCAATCGGTACTATCAGAAATTGAATTTTATCTTTTTAACAAAGTCCTGGAAATGACCATTTTCTTCTAACTTGTAGAATTAGTATGGAGCAGCCTAAAGGCAGGCGAATGAATGGCAAGTGATTTTCCCCAAGTCTTTCACATTCCTACAATTTATAATAAGATTAGACATCCAGGGCACTGCTGGTTACAGGAGAGACAGGGAGAAAGACTATGGCATTTGAACAGTTGCCCAGTGTGGTGAGAGACAGCTGGCAATGTCTAATGCCCTGTGTCAGGCCGGAGAGCTGGTTTCATCAGCTCTTTTCTTCTCAGGCTCAGGCACTTGCTGCTGCATGTCTCTTCAGAGTCAGGGCTGCATTTCTCAGTGCCTGCATTTCTCCGTAAATGGTAACAATCTCCTCTAATGAAGAGAAAAGCGAATTGCTGTTAAAATAAAAGAACTTGCATAAATGGAAGGAGCACTAATTACTATTGCCTTTAGCCTCCTGGTAACTCCTGCTCTCTTTCCCTGGTGATTGGCATGATTACATGCTATTTAATTGTATATTTAGTTCTCTACAGAGATCACAGGCATGTTTCAGCTTAGCTAGAGTTTTCAATCAAAATGAGTTAACATAATTTTCCTTATTTTAGGTTAAGTTAATATGGCTGGGTTCATTTTAAATGTACAATCACATTTGTGGGGTTTTCAGTGGGAAGTTTTGAACAGAGATTTAGTCCTTCTCGTCATTATCTGGGAAGCCTGTGAGATTGTTTGGTCTAGGTCCTGACCTTGAGTACTAGGCTAGTCCAGCAAGTAAATGGCAAAGAAGCCAGGCTAGACCCTTCTCCCTCACTGGGCTGAATCTGCAACTAGTGCCAGATTCCTTTGTGCCAGGTTCTCATTACCTTCATGTGATGTAACACTGTAAGATTTTCTTTGGCAAGTAAAGCAACCCATGATTCCTGGCAAGGGTGGGAGCCTGGCAAGTTTCATGTCCAGGGCTCTGGTGTCCTTTCTGTCCCTTCAAAGTGGACACAGATATTGCCAAAGCCAAGTGAGACATAGAGGGATATGCTAGATTCCTGATTCTTCAAGGCTGTGTCTTTCTTTGCAAACTGGGACTTTACTCCCGAAATTTGGAGAACATTACAGCTACATGACAAGAGTCTATGACAATAGAGGCTGAGTGCATGGCAAGGGCAAGCGAAGAACTTATTTTTAAAAAGTCATGGGCGAACCCAGGGAAAGGCCTTACCCACCGATCACTAGATCAGCATCCATCCGCCCACCGATAGGTACAGCCTGGAACTTCAGATTTACGAGATATTGACAAAGAGCTCAAACACCTTTCTAAATGAACAGCACATGTCACCATTTGCCCATGTCAGGAAATGAATAACATCTTATATAAGCATCAAATAATTTACACAATGGAAAATACATTTCCCCAAGCGCCAGAAAGTGTTTATATACCAACCCTCCAAAAACATGTGAGTTTTATTTATGTTTTTTTTTTTTTACTCTTGAAGCTGCTGACAGAAAGCTCAACCTGGGAAATCCATGTTTGTACTAAGAAGTTGTCTGTACAACAGAGAGAATTCAGCCTGGTTTTGTTCAAATCTACCTGCAATTTGGGGACTTTCTGCCCTTAGACTCTCACAGGACAAGTCTGGCAACCTCCACAAGGTAACACATATTTGTCAGACCTAGGAGGGATTAACAACGGGTAGCAGACCTGAGTTCAGCCCTATCTCTGCCACTAACTGGACACAACCTTCCTGGACTTCAATTCTCCCATTTATGAGATAATGTAGTTGAACTAGATTAATGTTCCCCAACCCTGGACATACTTGAATCAAATGGGAAGATTTTTAAAAATATGAATGCCCAGGCCTTACCTTGGACTAATTAAATCAGACCCTTCAGGGGCAGGACTGTTTGTTTAAAGCTCCAAAGGTGATTCTAATGTTCAATCAGGACTGAGACCCATGAGGCCAGATTACTCCTGAGTCTACACTGCATGAACATGCCGTCCCTTTCAGTTTTCCTTCACTTCTAAGTGTTCCACCATCTCTGAACTTTCTCTCCTGTGGAAGGCAGAATTTAAGGATGACTTCCAATGAGTTATGCCTCTGTAGCAACACCCTCTGAGTGCAGGCAGAAACCTTGACTTCCTTCTGGCCAAAAGAATATGGCAAAGGTGTTGACATAATCACTCCCGTGATTATGTCATATTATATACAGCAGACTGTGGTGACAGTTCTCCTATAAGCTTTGAAAAACCAAACTGCTGCATTGTGAGGTCTCTGCTTTAGTCTCAATGCTTGTGTCCCATTCAAATTTAGGTGTTGAAATCTCACCTCTGATGGATGGCACTTGGAGGTAGGGCTTGCAGGAAATAATCAGATCGTGAGGGTGGAGCCCTCATGAAAAGACATAGTGCCTTTATAAGAAAAGTCCAGCAACAGGAAGTAGCAAGAATTATTCAAAGTGATGAAAAATAAGGACCTACAACCAAGATTACACTACCCAGAAAGGCTATCATTTAGAATTAAAGGGCAGATAAAGATCTTCTCAGACAAGAAAGAGTTAAAGGAGTTCATCACCACCAAACCAGTATTTTATGAAATGTTAAAGGGTCTTCTTTAAGAAGAAGAGAAACAAAAGATTAAAAAAAAGAACAATAAAATGGCAATAAATACATAGCTATCAACAATTAAATCTAAAAATCAAAATCAACAAACAAGCAGGACAGAAGCGGACTCACAGATACCGATAACATTCTGTATATAAAATACAGCCTAGGGAATATAGTCAGTAATATAGTCAGTAATATAGCTATGTATGGTGCCAGATGGGGATGAGATGAATCAGGGTGATCACTTTGTAAGTTCTAGAATGTCCAATCACCAGGGTGTACACCTAAAACTAATAATATTGTATGTCAACTATAATTGAAAAATACAAAATGAGAAATAAAAAAAGAAGGAGAGGCCAGAAAACGAGTATACTCTCTTTCCGTAGTATAAGGATACAGGAGAAGCTGGAAGCCCACAACCTGAAAGAGGCACTCGCTGCATAAGCACAACAGCATAATGCTTAAGGGTATGAGGTTTGAAGATATTCTGACCCGGGTTTAAATTCTAGTGCTACTACTTATCAGTGATAGATCTTTGGCTGAGTAATGTATCAATCATGCTAAGCCCCAGTTTTCCTTATTTATAAAACGGGAATAATAAAATTCAATCTTCTAGCATGCAATAGTAAGTGATTACTATGGCAATATTACTCATACTCCAAAACTATAAGAATAAATTTCTGTTTATAAGCCACGCAGGCTATGGTACTTTGTTTTAGCAGCCAGGACAGACTAAGACAATCCCTAAGGGAAACACACAGCAAGGAACTCTCTAAAAGTGGGCCCTGGCTGACAACATGCAAGAAAGTGGGGACCTCAATCTTATGGAGGTAAAGAACTGAATTCTGTACAAAATCAAACGAGGTTAGCAGAGGATCCAGAGTTTCAGAATGCAGCAACGTACACTTAGATAGGAACCCTGTGGTACCCCGAGCAAAGCACTTACAGTCTGTGACTGGCCTCTTGACCCACAGAAACTGTGAGATATAAAGCAGGTTGTTATAAGTTGTTAAGTTTGTGGCACAACAATAAAAAACAAATACATCTTCAAAGGGCATAAATGTGCTGAGTGTTACATAGTGCTGCCCGGTGGCATCTTAGAGAAAGGGGCAAGGTATGTATTGGAGAAAGCAGGACTTGTCATGCTAAAAAACAAACTGTAGGATTGAGCTTTTGAGTAAATGAAATGAGCACAAAAATTAATACATATCTGACATTTAAGTTATAATTTCTCCATTAGGAGTGTTTATTTATTCAGTTGAAGTCTATTATTGACATCTTTGCTTTTACATAACCAAATACCTTAAGGTTTATTCTTCCCATGTTTTGACCTCAGCTCTCTCACTTACGAGGCTGGTAGAAAAGTTCCCTTTTTCACTTGCGAAGCTCTTTGACCCTGTGCTCTTAGCAGAGTGAGCAGCATAATGCTTAAGGGTATGAGGTTTGAAGATATTCTGACCTGGGTTTAAATTCTAGCGCTACTACTTATCAGTGATAGATCTTTGGCTGGGTAATGTATCAATCATGCTAAGCCCCAGTTTCCTTATTTATAAAATGGGAATAATAAAATTCAATCTGCTAGCATGGGGGGTTATTATTTGAATCAATGAATATAATAGATTTAATTAAACAAAGTACTTAATACATAGTAATGACTCAAGAGTGGTTGTGGGTGGTTGTGGGGCTTTTGCTACAAGTTATTGGCTTAATTGCCACAGGAAAACTTTTTTATTTTTATAATCTATTGTAATCCTGCTAGGAGATCATTCAGAAAGCCTGGCATGTTCACTAGGCATATTTGAAAGCCTCCATAGAGTTGGGAGGAGAATGCAATGTCTGCAGAGGATGGCAGTGTCCTGCCCCAAGTCCCCTCCAGCCCCCTTCTATGTTCGCACAGCAATCTTTAAAAGCAAGAGAGCCAATGCTGAGAGGCTGGGCAACACGGAGAATAACAATGCATTTCAAGTTTATCTGGGTTAAGGAACAAAACCATGCATTTTCCCCCATTCTTTTACTTGTCCCTAATCTGTTCTTTCCCTTTCCACAATTAAAGTGAGTCTTTTTCAGGCACTATTCTGAACTACTTTCAGAGACCAGATGTGGTTCTTTTCAAGTCAAAGGATGGGAGGCTGCTTGACAGCCTTGAAAAGCCTTCAAAAATTGTATTTGAGCTGTATTATCCAGGAAGACTATGGCCAGATATCATATTCTTTGCTCAAGCAGAGCTATAAAAAAATAAATCCCAACGTTTGCTTTTGAGAGCCTCACACTCAGTTTGGAGAAAGAGAACCATAAAGCTGGGCACCGAGGGAGGTTTTCTTTGGGGCTGCGAAGAGCTTGTAAGAAAGTTGCCTAACGATCCCCAGAACTCACATGTATTTGGCAAAGGGTGGACTGCTTTTCAAAAGAGAAGTAACTAAAATATGAGATAATTAAGGATAAACAAAAGTTCTTAACAGTGAAGCAAACACTAAATTTTATTGAAAGTTTAAAGTAGGAACTTAACACATTCACTGCCAGAAACTTGGCATGAGCTAAATACAAAGAGGTTTAGGTACATTTGTGAATTTAAAAACCCTAAGGAATCATCAACTTCAAGTGAGAGGTCTTGGAGGTGTTCAGAGAGCCTGAAATACGTGTCACAAACATCAAGCGATTCATCCCACAAACGTTGCCTGGTGATACTGTCGGAAAAGTGATTCATCACCGATTGGTCCCTGTGTGGCATTCCCATTTTTTGGACACACAAAAGAATAAGAATAAAAAAGAATGATGGAATTTTTTTCAAAAACATTTTTATCTATAGCATAATCCCTTTCAATATTATAGTTTTCATTTGAGGGGTTATCACAATAACATTTGCCTTTGTTGAGTCGCTTAATCGTTGCAAGCTGTATGATTAAAATCAGAAGCAAATTCCCCATGAACACCATGTCTAGGAGTACGACTGACCTTTGCTCACACAAAATACAGTGTGACTGCTGGCCTGTAAGACCATATCTGTTTCACTCTGTAGATGCAAGGCTGAGAATTGAGCCTCCTGTCTAGGAGGTGTGAGAAAGAGAGTAAAAGGATGAAAGAAAGGGGAAAACAATTTGGAAACTGTGCTCAAGGTGACCACTTGTCAGTTCCTGCCATGGGAAGATCTTGGAAGAAAAAATTGAGTGAGTGTGCAAATTGACCTAGCATGCACTCCAAATCCCACTGGAGAGTTCTAGTCCCAGTGGAACCAAAGGCTTGAGTCCAGATGGTTAAATCACATGACTCCATGTGCAGCAGGCTGTGAAGAAGACCATTGGGTATTCTGAATGCACTCCTGGCAATTCTGGGACTGTATCAACATATATTCTCAGCATTTCTCTAGGCCTGTTGCTCCTCCAAGCCATTAGAAATCATTTATGGAACCATAATCATGTCTTGTATCAAAACTGAGTTTAAAAGAACATTAATCATGTCTTTTGTTCTTAAACTGCAGAGGACTTGAATGTAGAAACTGTGGCTTATTTGCCATGGATTCTCGCCACCAGGCAAAGTGTTCAACAAATGCATTTGAACATTTATGTACCCCTTTCACCCATGTCAAATGAGAATTGTTCATAAATTTCTCCCATAATCACAAACTGATAGCTAGTTAGATACGGTTTTCCAGATACATAATGAGATATAGCTTGAGGCAATGGGGGTCAGGCCTTTGTACCTTGATTCAGTTAATGAGGAACTGTGGCTACCTACCTGCAGAAGAGAGCATAACCTCTCAAGCATCTCCTAAAAATATAAGTCCTATGCCACAGAGCAAGTCTCTGAAGAAGGGTGCAGCTTTCAAATCTTATCAAGCAAACTCAGAGGAGCTTGGGGACAGGTGTACCCACTCTACACATGGGACCAACAGACTTGCTATGGCTTGTTTCTAGCTTGTTTCAAAGGACTGTCTCTGTAACACCTTTCATGAGTACCTCCAACCCTCACCATATACTCCAAAGTATGCCCTTTAAAGAAAAAGTAGAGATCAAGTCATATAGATTAGATGAATGAATATTAAGTATATGAAACTCAGAATTTCTCTTTTATTTATATTCAGCAGATTCTTAAATATGAGATCAGGGACTGGGGAATCTAAGGAGTGTGCCAGGCTATTATAGATAAAACATCACTCTTTTCTGTTTCAATAGCTCTATAACTGTGATGATAAGCAGATTTTGCTAAACTTTCAAAAAAAATTCTCCTCTGGGCTAAAATCACGCATGATAAATTTCAAGGGGAAAGGATCTTTTTTTTTCTAAAGGTTACAGACCCAAATTATAAACTCAAGTCAATAAGTTAGACATCTAAAAAATTCTAAAAATAGGGGTGGATGATAAGAGTGCTTTCTCAACCAAATCCACAACCTTCCCTCTGCTGCACTCAGAGAAAGCATCAGAAACTAATCTTTCTCCTCAAGTGGAAAAATAGGTAATAGAAATCCACCAGATGCCTTGGATTTTGCACACTGACATGCACTTTCATCAATCTCACTTATTTTTGTCTGGAGTCTTATTTTCAGCCATTTCCAGAATCAGACCACATCTACCAAAATGCTCGGGTGGGAAGAAATGCCTTATATTAGCAGGCACACTGATTTTCCTGTTTTTACCATCACTGATGACAAGTATTCACTGAAAGGAGGCGAGATGGTGGCTCAGAGAATCTTAAATAAGAAATTTGCTAGAGTTCTTGGAAACAGGGAGAAGTCCAGAGGTCCCTGCTGGGTGCACTTCGGACAGGGTATAGAAGTGCTTTGTCAAAAGGTCTCCAGCTTCCCCAAATGGAGAATAGGGCCCTCAAAAAATGAGAAAAGGGGTCCAGCATGGCCACTGTTGAAAAGACACAGGGTGGGAGGCTGAAGTCCTGCCCAGGTAGCTTCTTCCCAAGCACAACTGCCTTCAACAACTAACACATGTGATTGGGTCATTTGGCTAATTAGAATAATTGAGTGCAGACAGATGATAAGAAAAAAGGCATACTGCCATACAGCTAGAGAGACAGTCAAAACGGAAATCTGGATGTGAAATGATCTTTCTAAATCTTTGCTCAGTCATTGATTAAGTACAATTTTATTCTTTTCAGTCCAAGTTACACACTGTATAGATCTTTGGCATTTTCTCATATAAATAGATTCAGAGAACAAAAACAAAATCTGTTATCAGATTATGGTTTTGGTTTGCATATGGACAATTTAGTTGCCCCCATTTTTACCATGTAAGATACATCTAGCAAGCAAGGTTTCTTTATAAGACTTTGTTTATTTATTTCTAGAGAGAGGGAAAGGGAGGGAGAAAGAAAGGGAGAGAAAAACATCAATCAGTTGCCTGTTGCATGCCTACAACTGGGGACCTGGCTTGCAACCCAAGCATGTGCCCTGCCTGGGAATCGAACCAGTGATGCTTTGGTTTGGCAAGCTAGTTTTCTTTCCAAGCTTTCGATTCTAATTCTTTCTCAATAGCTCTCCTCTGTCATTCTTTCTAATACCCCTTCTTTTCATCCATTCCCCTCTTTTCTCTTTTCCCACATTTCAACAAAGTTTGACAGCGCAGCTCCTTCCCCTTCCCGCCAGGGCTCACCACAGGCCATCTGGCCATGTGATTGTCAGGGGAAAACTGGTGACATCTCAGGGAGACCCACAGAGCAACAGCAGTCCTTTGAAGATGCCAGCTGCTCTTCCTGTTTCTGAGAAATTGGAAGAGACAGGACCACATGCTGATGCTTCCTCCCCACAGAAGCTGGCTTTGGAAGAGTGAGCTGAGCGGGGTACCTCTGATGTTGGCCTGCAAGCTGCCTCCACTGGGCAGGGGGGAAGGGAGGGAGAATATTCATAGTCCCAGGGGTTCCTTACCCAGGTCTTGCTCCTCTCCCAGCTGGCAGGACACAGCCGCTGCCAAAGAACAGAAGGATGAGCATATTGTAGTTTCCACTTCAAAACCAGAAGTTTGCAGCCAGTTGTAGTCACTTCACTTGGAATACATTACATGAAATCACATGATATTACCAATATCAGACTCCTTTGACCTATAAAAATGGTCAAGCCTAATCTCATATGGTTTAACCTAATCTATCCTGTATGATGTCTCAGAATGACAAGGAAATCATGGCAGAGAAAGAAAATCTGTAGAGGACCTCCATTCACTATTCTGACTGTATCACTCCTGTGCTCGAAAGTATGTGGTAGATCTCTGTTACTCCACAGTAAAGTTTGCCTGCATCACAGAGGTGAGCTAGTCCCTCTACAAGGGCTGCAACCCAGCAACAGCACTCATTCCTACTTCTCAGCACTCACCTGCCCTGTCCTCGGAACCTCTGCAAACCTTCCTCACCCTCCACCTCTTGAAGTTTAGGGTATGTCATGGGGGTTTACAAAAACTCCCAACTTTTGGCCACTTATTTTCATATGCAACTTAACTCATTGGTCTTCCTAAAAGCAACAGATAGCAGAAATAAGAACTATAACTCAAGTCTGATGAAACTCTTTGTTTCCCAGATTTTGAATATTATTTCAAATTAACCTCACAGCCCTGGCTGGTGTAGCTCCGTGAACTGAGCGTGGGCTGAGAATCAAAGGGTCACCAATTCAATTCCCACTTGGGACACATGCCTCAGTTGAGGACCAGGTCCCCAGTGGGGGCCACGTAAGAGGCAACCACACACTGATGTTTCTCTCCCTCTCCTTCTTCCTCCCTTCCCCTCTCTCTAAAAATAAATAAATATTTTTTAAATAAAACTGTCCTCACAAATGTAAAAGACAAGTTTGAATTTCTGTTAAAATAATAATGCATTGCTTGATTTCCAATCAATAAAAGGAGAGGCATGTCAGGAATAATCCTCAGTCCAGGGGTTTCTTCTATGGAGCCGAGGAAACTGACAAACTGCGCATTCACCAGGGCGATGCCACCAGAATCCCTGGAAAGAAATAATTATTTTCCCAGCCCTGTAGATGGGAGCACTCCTGTTGGGTCTCCCTCTGGGACCTCCTCAGGTGGTGGGTTTCACAGAAAATTGGCCTTTCAGGCACCACAACCTTCTATAATAGTGATGGGCTAACTGAACCATGAACAAACCAGAGCCCGGCCGACCCTTTTGCTAATATTCACACTGTACAGTTATTGGGGCGGGCTGGGAACTGCAAATGTGCCCACTACACAAGCTCAGTGGCCTCAGGGTTATCTTTCAGCCACTCTGCAGACCATATGTCCTATCTCGTACCCTGGTCCTGACAATAAGCATGCAGCTTATTTTCAGGGACATTACTAAACAGAATCATTTCACACAATATATTCCCTTCTGTTAGAGTTGTTACCCCTTCCTCTCTATACCTATCTCTTCTCTTGCTTTCTCCTAGGAAACACTTTTTCCTTGATTCTTTTTTCACTTTCAGAGAAATTATTCTGAGTGTGTTTCAACTGTCCCAGAGCACAGAAAACTATGGAAATCTAGTGGATGCTGTTGGTGCCCCACCTAGACCTCTAGAACTTTATTAACGAAGGTGATACCTTGGTACTGTGCATCAAGTTATCTGAGCTGGAATAACATTTCCCAGAATTGACTTTCTTAGGTGGTTCTAGGTGAGCTTTAAACTCAGAGAAATATGCTTGAGATTCAAAAGTAGAAGTATATCCACAGCAATTTTGTTAAATCCTGAAGATGAATGTGGGATTGGGTCTTGATACCACTCACACACATTGGCACTGGACCCTGGCTCCCTGGTTTGGTAGGCAGAAGCTGAGCTTGGAGCTTGTTCAATTCCTACCAGATATTCTTCTTCAGTTTCTCTCTAGTCCTGAGCCAAGTAAGTTCCAGCGCCAACTGAAGGGCATCAGCATATTCTGGAGGTCGCCTTCACCACCGGGCTTACATAAAGCAAGGGGCATGGATTCCAGCTCATCCTTACAGGTCTGTTTGCTCTCGGTCTCTGCCACTTCATTTCACCCTCCCTTCCCAACTCTCTGCCCACAACCAGACACTAAGGCACCAGGCTTTTGTAAATCACGTAATAAGCTCCCAAGACTGCGTAAGGTCTAATCCCTTAGAACATATATTGGCCTTCTTTCTGACTGGTCCCCGGCTGATAAAAATAATCAAGCACAACAGGCATGGCTCCTGCTTACCATTAAATAAATTTTTATCTGAAAGCTTCCTTACAGCTTCTGAAAATATATTGCTCTGGGCCAACCTATAAATTTGATAGACACTGAACCCCACAGTGAGCCCAGTCTAGGCTTAAGGTGAGATTCACTTGCTATGTATATTGTTTCAACTCAGACTCACAACACTGTGATGTTAGTATTATTTTCTGACTTCATAAAGACCAAAGCTCCAGGATTGAGTGGTTGGCTTAAGATGACACAGCCGACAGGTGACAGAGCAGGGACTTGAATCCAGGTCAACCCAAATCCAGGCAGGCACTATATCTGCCATGTCGTGTCCACAATAAGGCAAAACAGAAGTAAAGCAAGGCAATCATAGAGAACAATCCAGAAGTCTACAGGCCAGAAAGATTCCTCCTCCCCAGAAAGAAGGCTGCGGACCAATAGTCTTCAAGGAGCACACTTCTTTAAAAGTCTAGACTGCCTGTCCTCACAACCCATAACCCGTCTCTTTCAGTACAGTGAGCCTCCAAAATACTATAACAGGCAGGCGATTAGAGTTTGGGAAATGTGGCCTGATGGTTTCAGACACTTTCTTGACCAGATGAGTACCAACTAGAGAGTCTCTTTACCACCTTCTAATTCCACACAGGTTCTAACTGGTTGCTGGCTTCTTGTCCATGGTTTTTAAGTTACCCCTCCCTAACCTGACCCTTTGAGTATAACATAGTTTTAGTACATAATGTGACCTTAGAGATAACACCATATAAAGTCTTCTTTTAAAGGTGAGAACAACGCACTCAGAGAGAAGTGACTCTTTCAAGGTCACACCTTGTGACTTGCAGTACATATTGAAGGGAAACCCATTGGTCATTCTTAGAAGCTGGAGGACGTGCCAAGGAGTCAGCGGCAGAAGTGACATGGGTTCAGCACATTAAAACTGGATCACCCTACTAACTCCAAACAAAGAGAACATCAAATACCTCCAGGCCTGTTATACTGACTGAGGAGAACGCTTTCTCGTTGTCACACTTGGTTCAATGCCTTTGCCTCTGATACCCACAAGCAGTCATTGCCCCCCCTCCAGTGTCATAGCCAGCTGTGCTCCAACATTTCAGCAAATGAAAAAATAATTACCTCAATAATGGATTAGTTGCTGAGTTTAATCAATCTGAAAAAGTACTTGGCTTTTCCTTTTGTGGAATAATGAAATGTTGCACTTCCGTGCTATCCATCATTTAAAGGTCCCTAAGAACATCATGCCTTTAGTGACATAGACTGACATTAACAACAGAAAATGAGTGGCTGAAGAGAGACAGAGGACCTACAAGAGGGGAAGAAGGCTGGTGACCAACAGTGTTCCAGGAGTTGATTCTGTACCTGTCCAGGTAAGGAATGAGAACAAACACAACAAATTCTCTCTTCCAAGGTTTCTCAATGGGCAAAATCAAATGAATAGGATATAATAAGTATTTTTATAAATCACAGCCTCATCCTCTCTATTTCCATCCACTAGATTCTATCCAGTTTCTCCATTTCCACCTAACTATAATGAAATTCCCTGCTAATTCTATTGAGTTCCACCTTAGATAGTCAGGTTTTCCCTTTATGCCCCATTCCTCACAGGATTCCCAGGTGCCCTGCCCTATCTGTCTAAGATTTGCAAGTATCCAACACGACTAAACATCAAGTCAGTTATAAGTAACATGTTGGCAGGCATGCCCATTAGTCACAGTGGTAATAGTGCTGTGAAACAAACCACCCTCATCAGTTAATAGAACAGCCAGCTTGCATTCCTGTGGGTCTGTGAGCTGCATGAGTTAAGCTGGGCTTGGCTGGGTGGGCTCACTCATTCATTTCTGCAGCTTGCAGGGGGCTGGCTGATCTAGCCTGGGCTCAGCACTGGTCCACAGTCTCTCACCATTCTCTGGGGACTAGTAGCTGGTCCAGACATGTTCCTGTGGAGATNTCTCTTGCTTTCTCCTAGGAAACACTTTTTCCTTGATTCTTTTTTCACTTTCAGAGAAATTATTCTGAGTGTGTTTCAACTGTCCCAGAGCACAGAAAACTATGGAAATCTAGTGGATGCTGTTGGTGCCCCACCTAGACCTCTAGAACTTTATTAACGAAGGTGATACCTTGGTACTGTGCATCAAGTTATCTGAGCTGGAATAACATTTCCCAGAATTGACTTTCTTAGGTGGTTCTAGGTGAGCTTTAAACTCAGAGAAATATGCTTGAGATTCAAAAGTAGAAGTATATCCACAGCAATTTTGTTAAATCCTGAAGATGAATGTGGGATTGGGTCTTGATACCACTCACACACATTGGCACTGGACCCTGGCTCCCTGGTTTGGTAGGCAGAAGCTGAGCTTGGAGCTTGTTCAATTCCTACCAGATATTCTTCTTCAGTTTCTCTCTAGTCCTGAGCCAAGTAAGTTCCAGCGCCAACTTAAGGGCATCAGCATATTCTGGAGGTCGCCTTCACCACTGGGCTTACATAAAGCAAGGGGCATGGATTCCAGCTCATCCTTACAGGTCTGTTTGCTCTCGGTCTCTGCCACTTCATTTCACCCTCCCTTCCCAACTCTCTGCCCACAACCAGACACTAAGGCACCAGCCTTTTGTAAATCACGTAATAAGCTCCCAAGACTGCATAAGGTCTAATCCCTTAGAACATATATTGGCCTTCTTTCTGACTGGTCCCCGGCTGATAAAAATAATCAAGCACAACAGGCATGGCTCCTGCTTACCATTAAATAAATTTTTATCTGAAAGCTTCCTTACAGCTTCTGAAAATATATTGCTCTGGGCCAACCTATAAATTTGATAGACACTGAACCCCACAGTGAGCCCAGTCTAGGCTTAAGGTGAGATTCACTTGCTATGTATATTGTTTCAACTCAGACTCACAACACTGTGATGTTAGTATTATTTTCTGACTTCATAAAGACCAAAGCTCCAGGATTGAGTGGTTGGCTTAAGATGACACAGCGGACAGGTGACAGAGCAGGGACTTGAATCCAGGTCAACCCAAATCCAGGCAGGCACTATATCTGCCATGTCGTGTCCACAATAAGGCAAAACAGAAGTAAAGCAAGGCAATCATAGAGAACAATCCAGAAGTCTACAGGCCAGAAAGATTCCTCCTCCCCAGAAAGAAGGCTGGGGACCAATAGTCTTCAAGGAACACACTTCTTTAAAAGTCTAGACTGCCTGTCCTCACAACCCCTAACCCGTCTCTTTCAGTACAGTGAGCCTCCAAAATACTATAACAGGCAGGCGATTAGAGTTTGGGAAATGTGGCCTGATGGTTTCAGACACTTCCTTGACCAGATGAGTACCAACCAGAGAGTCTCTTTACCACCTTCCAATTCCACACAGGTTCTAATTGGTTGCTGGCTTCTTGTCCATGGTTTTTAAGTTACCCCTCCCTAACCTGACCCTTTGAGTATAACATAGTTTTAGTACAGAATGTGACCTTAGAGATAACACCATACAAAGCCTCCCTTTATAGGTGAGAACAATGAACTCAGAGAGAAGTGACTCTTTCAAGGTCACACCTTGTGACTTGCAGTACGTATTAAAGGGAAACCCATTGGTCATTCTTAGAAGCTGGAGGACGTGCCAAGGAGTCAGCAGCGGAAGTGACATGGGTTCAGCACATTAAAACTGGATTACCCTACTAACTCCAAACAAAGAGAACATCAAATACCTCCAGGCCAGTTATACTGACTGAGGAGAACGCTTTCTCGTTGTCACACTTGGTTCAACCCCTTTGCCTCTGATACCCACGAGCAGTCATTTCCCCCCACCCCCAGTGTCATAGCCAGCTGTGCTCCAACATTTCAGCAAATGAAAAAATAATTACCTCAATAATGGATTAGTTGCTGAGTTTAATCAATCTGAAAATGTACTTGGCTTTTCCTTTCATAGAATAATGAAATGTTGCACTTCTGTGCTATCCATCATTTAAAGGCCCCTAAGAACATCATGCCTTTGGTGACATAGACTGACCTTAACAACAGAAAATGAGTGGCTGAAGAGAGACAGAGGACCTACAAGAGGGGAAGAAGGCTGGTGACCAGCAGTGTTCCAGGAGTTGATTCTGTACCTGTCCAGGTAAGGAATGAGAACAAGCACAACAAATTCTCTATTCCAAGGTTTCTCAATGGGCAAAATCAAATGAATAGGATATAATAAGTATTTTTATAAATCACAGCCTCATTCTCTCTATTTCCATCCACTAGATTCTATCCAGTTTCTCCATTTCCACCTAAATATAATGAAATTCCCTGCTAATTCTATTGAGTTCCACCTTAGGTAGAGAATCATGTTTTCCCTTTATGCCCCATTCCTCACAGGATTCCCAGGTGCCCTGCCCTATCTGTCTAAGATTTGCAAGTATCCAACACGACTAAACATCAAGTCAGTTATAAGTAACATGTTGGCAGGCATGCCCATTAGGCACAGTGGTAATAGTGCTGTGAAACAAACCACCCTCATCAGTTAATAGAACAGCCAGCTTGCATTCCTGTGGGTCTGTGAGCTGCATGAGTTAAGCTGGGCTTGGCTGGGTGGGCTCACTCATTCATTTCTGCAGCTTGCAGGGGGCTGGCTGATCTAGCCTGGGCTCAGCACTGGTCCACAGTCTCTCACCATTCTCTGGGGACTAGTAGCTGGTCCAGACATGTTCCTGTGGAGATGGAATAGGACTGGAAGTAGTCAGAGCATCAAGAGCCATAGTCATTCCCATTTTGCTGTGTTAACTGGGAGGCTTCTTGAAGCTGCTTATTGGGCTGCAGATGTGGGCAAGTAGGAGCCACGGTAAGAGCAAGGGTACTTGTGAGGCCCTCCTCTGGGACCACAGAGATAGTATCCAAGTTGAAGAATTATTTAATGTTAAACTAAGTCTTCCATCATTATTGAAATCTTTAAGTTAAAGGAATACTTAAAGTAGGATAAACAAACTCTTAATTGTGGTACTTGTTATATAAAAATAGTCTTCTTTGGTTCATTTCGACACTTACAAACAAAAAAAGAAATAAAGAATGAAGTTTAAGAATCTTTAACTGTAATCCAAGAAATCCCAAATATATTATAGTTGTTAAAAATCACACATTTAAAAAAGAGTTTCCCTTACATATGTCTTCTCTCACTCATTTGTTGTGACAGATTATATTTTTATATTCTTTAACATGTCTCTATTTTAAATAGTAAGGTTAAGTACAAATATGGCCACAATAAAGGCAGCTCAGCATTTGTGTCTTCCCAAATTTCTACGTAAAAACAGAGCAACTGGATCATAACACCAAAAGCCACAAACAATATTTACAACAAAACTAAATGTCAAGATATCCCTCCAATATTGGTTTTAAGGCTGAAAAGGCCAAGAAAGGAATGACACGTGGCAAGGGGCATCCCTAACATTCAAATTGTCACCTGAACCAGCAAATGTACAAAGTGAGCCTGGAACCCTTACTAGACAGTAAGGAAGATAACAAAAACCAGCAGGTGTGCATGGAAATGAATTTGTGAATCCAAGAAGGTTCTACTGGCCAAATTTGGGACAGTTTGAGCTTCAATAAGATACGAATTGCAAACTCACTGAGTTATTTTAAATCCATGAATTAATAATGCTATAAAATATCTCTCGCTTTCAAAGGACGGCAGAAGACAAATTCATCGTTTTATAAACTGCCAAATAAAGGGAACAAAGCAAGCATCTATTCGGCTTGTCCCATGTGAACTGTAAAATTATTTAAACCAAACAATAGATGAAAGAAAGTATCTCTTTAAATACAAATAAAATGATAGAAAGAGAATACGACCACTTTACAAGCCCCAGCAAAGAATGTCTCTAGGCATCAAGTCCTGCTGTAAGGAGAGACTATCAGCCGGAGGATATGCATCTCCTCACCTACAGGCCAACCATAGGGAGTAAGGCTGAGTCTGATTAGACTTGACTCCGTTGGGAACTTGCCAGAAACACAGGGGGACGGAGTTGAATTGCACCATCATTATGTGGTCTATAAAAGCCAGACTGTACAAAACCCTGTGTATAGGTCAGATGCCTAGGATTTTCAGCTGAGAAAATGTAAGAAAAAGGATGGAAGGGGAACATGTAAATTTAAAAGGAGATTTTACATGTTTACAACATAAAAAAATGTTAAAATGGACAAATTCAAGCTCTTGTATCAAGAAGTGACTATAGGGGAGTTGAAATATAGAGAAATGCAGGGAAGTTATTATTCAAAAGTTGAAATGGTGCTAGTTTTTGAAAAAGAGAGACCCTACAATTGGGACCAGGCACATGGAAGCCTCCTGGGATATTAGCAACATGCTCTTTGTTGACCTGGGTGGCACTCACATAGGTGCCCATGAGAATGGCCAAGAATGGCATGTGGGCATGGGTGGCACTGTGCCAATTGCCAGACTAGGCCTTAAAAAGCATCACTTGTTTCTTTCTCCCTTCCTGCATTTCTGCCACCAACAAGCATTTCGCGAGGTTACTGCTGCCCTCTTAACCCAGGGCCCCAGAATGAATATACTTGGAAGGGACAATATGCAGTGCAAAGCGAGGCCCAGTGATACAACTTGAAACAGAGCTGCTAGCCACGTCCAGTTTCCACAGATTGACTAACAGATACATGAACAAGAATAAACGATTGTTGTTCTAGGCCCTTGAATTGGGGCAATTTGTTACACACCAGTAACTAGCTGACACACGAACTATGCTGATACAATATATGACCAATCACTCCTTCCTGACAATTTCAGCCTTTGCCTGACTTATTCTAAACTGAAAGCCCAGAGTTTGTCATTTTCCATATCCCATTCTCTTCTTATTTTGCCCTGTCCCTCACTGCCCTGTCCCAGACTAAAATAGAGAGGATAATGTTGTCCAAGTTTTAGCAATAAATTTCATAAATATTCATTTCAGGCTTCATCCCTGCCTTCATTATTTATTCCTTTTCCCTGCTTCCAGTTGTGTGACTTTATGATCTGACCCCTGACATGGCCTGTGTGCATGGGATACATGTTACTCTCCACATCACCTTTTGCCTCTATTTCTAGATTAGGGTTGGAAGTAGGGTGGAGGAAAGAAGAAACAAGGAAAAGAAAACCTTGCGACTGTTTATGTTCCTTTTAAATGCATCCCACCTACCACCCATTTTGTCATTTCTGAACTATTACTCTCACCTAGGACTCATTTTTGCATGTTTTGTCATTCCCAATTTTGCAATTTTAAGACACTGCAAAGAAATACGCCAGGCAATAAAAAGATCCTCCTAAGGAGGAAAATGATACTGTCTTCCCCAACCAGAAGCATTTCGAGACAGTGAAATTTCCAACTCTTCTGCCACAAGAAGACATCCAGGTAGGACTTCCTTTCATCTGGGGATGAAAAGACAGATGACTCGCATCCTGGGAATGTGGGGCTCTTTTCCAGGGGGGAGCATTGGGCCACAGAGGGCTGGACCACCAGGCATCACCACCACGAAGGAGAGAGACCTTGATGATTGTTGCCCCCTACCCCACTCCCCGGGGAATTTCTTCCCTTCCCCACCCCCTGCAGGGTTAACCCTGGTAGCTGGCCTGGCTGGATTTCCCATTCCTGGTGCTCCAGGGCAGTGAAATCTCATGCACAGAATAGCCTATATCTTTGATTCAAGGAATTTTTTGAATAATCCCTTTCTCATAAGGACTAAACAAGAAGTTCTGTGATTATACGATCATGCCTAGGGCCTGCCAAAGAACTCTTATAAGCCACTGACTTTATATCTACCATGCAATTATCCTAGAAATATTTACTGAGGAAAGGAACCTGAATACCAGTTGTGTCCCCTATTTGTCAATGCCAATGTAAGAAACATCCAAACCTCTAGAGAATTTTTGTGTTTATTTGAGCCGAACTGATAACAATTGCTGGAAAGCAAAACCTCAAGGAGTTGAGAAAATGCTCTGGAAAATGGCAGTTTTGCACCTAATTTCATGCATTATAATCAAAAGAGGAGGCCTAAGTGGGTTCTGTGAAATCCATTGGCTGGAGATGGTTTAAGGAGGTGGGAGGAAACAAAGGGGAAAACATCTGGGATTGGATAAAAGTAAAATGGTAGACCCATCTTTTATACAGGTGGGTACAGGATAGTAACGGTCAGAAATTCACATGACAACAATAACAATGGGGGAATCTGTGGCCCTCCCCTGGGACCATGTCTGTGCTCTGAGGGGTCCAAAGAAAGGAAACTTGACATTCCAAATGTATGTTATCACAGACGCCAAAAGACAATGGACAGGTTCAGTTAAGGTAAAGACTGACCTTTGTCAGGGAAAAATACCAGCCTAGTACATGCCTGCCCACCACGACCTGCTTTCAGCTAGAAAGCTTTTAATTTCAGACCACCCTAGGTGATTACTTTAGGTCTCTGAGTTTGTAAGGCCAACACGCAGGCCTTTCTTGAGCTTGTCAGGTATGTATATGGCCCTTTTTCTTCTACACCAAGTAGGTTACATACTTCATTTTATTTAATTCTCATGACATCCCTATAAAGTACGTATTTTTAGTCCCGTTCTACTGACAAGAGGGTTAATGCTCAGGAAGACTCAGTCACCTCACTAAAGGTCGTAGAGCTGGTTAAAGTTAAAACTACTCATGGGAGTAAGAGAACATCTCATCAATTTCAGAGTTGTAAAGAGAAGATTCATTATTTAAAACGACATTGCATGGCACTTAGGTATGCAAGAAACACTGGTGTCCCATCCCTCATCCCCCAGTACCCACTCAGCATATGGAACTGTACTCATTCACTCCATTATTGGTTCTTTGAACAAACTCACACCGAGTAACTTCTCTGTCGGAGACTGTGCCAAGCACTGGGAGGCCCTACCTTCAAAGACAGGGACCGACATATAAAAGTGTTTATGTTCCCATTACACACCATATACTTTGCAGGAGGCCTTTTGATTAATATGAGCTCATCTCTTGCTAAAGTAGCGAGATTAGGCTCGAGATTGAGTCACATATACTAAGCCTCACACCAGCAGACTAAAACTTAATGTCTGTGACTTAATGTCCTTCTCCTGGAAAAGGAAGACCTAGGTCAACCAGTCTGTGCTTCCCTGCTGGTACAAGTTACCTGATTCAACTGCAAGATTTCCCTTTGTTCCAAGTAAGAGACGTAACCTGCTTTAACCAGTCAGCAAATACCCAGTATGACTTTCTTGTTCCTGCTCACTTTGCTCTATAAAAGTCTCTCGCCTTACAGAAAGGTCTTTGGAGCTCCTTTCTCTTTGCCTGACCAGATGTTGCCCAATTCATGGATTGCTAAATAAAAGCCTGCTAGATCAGGAAATATCTGTGGAAAATTTTCTTTTAACACTCTAAATAGTGACAGCGTTATCTTCCAGACCAATGTGCTACCCAGGCCTCCTGGTGACCCCAGTATGGGTGCCAAGCCCAGCTTTCTTTCCTCGGGTCTTGACAAACTGTGATTTCCCCTGAGGAGAAGGTTGATGTTGTGTTTGGAAGGGGGATAGATGGGATCCAATCAAGGTCTCCACAGGCTTCAGTTAATTATCACGTATTGACATGGAAACTTTAATTTGAATTCACCTCTTGTCTGTAATAATAATGGTAAAATGCAATCAAGCCAGATATTAGCTCAAATCAGGGGCTTGTTAACTTTCCAATTAGCTCACTGTGTTCACTGTGCATACAAAAGGCAGACCCTAATGACAACCATTTAAAGTTCACTTTGTCTTACTCACTTTCAATTATTTGGGTCTTCCTGTTTTCACCTCCATAGCAAATCCTGCTGAAGCTCAGCCAAGGCACTGAACCAGGAGTCAGATTTCAACTACTTGGGTTATACTACAGAAGTCTTGCAAAGGTATCATTCCCACCCCTTGCAGCGCATCCAGCCCCCCATGCAGTGCACCCACTCCCTTGCCACACTCCCACCCTGGCATCACACCCACCATGACTAGATAAACTAACTCTGAATCATCTCGTAAGACTGGAGAGAGATGCTTCTTAACCAGGAGCTCTACTAGCTACCTGATACCTGACCAGACTTGGGTTCTGTTAGCAAAGAAGAATAAACTGCTGTTGCACAGGAGAACAACAGTGTGTTCAGGATCTCTCCCTTCCAAGACTCCAAGTTCTATATTGTGAAGGTCCAGGGAAGTAGTCCATCAATGCTGGGATCCCCTTAAGAACTGGGAAATGTAGACAGGCAAAGTCAAAATGTCATTAGCAAAATAGGGTAAGGGACTGGGAACTATTGTAAGTCTCCCATGTCTACTGTGTTATAATCCTAATGCAAGGCACACAGGGCTGAATGGTGTGGGAAGAAATATAAAGCACTGCACTGCAGGTAACTAGAAGCACTAGAGAGAACCTACCGTTGAAGAGATTGGAGTTAACCAATACTGGATGGAAATATGAGAGTTAAATTCACATGAGAAAGAACAGACATTCCCAAAAGAGAAAATTCTGAGAAGAAAGAATTGTGAAGTTGCAGAGAGCCCTGATTTCTTGTGCACTGGCTGGGAGACAGGCTGGGAGAGTGAACACACAGACAGCCATAAGAAGAGGGGTCTCTCAAGTACGTTCTTGACCTCGTCAATTGAACCTACTGCTTTGCAGCATATGCTCAAATCTCCTCCAGGGTAGGGTGAATCTGTGACGCTCACCTTTGCCCAAATCCTGTCACTCCCCTCAGCTCTTGAGACTTCACTAGACAGATGTTCCCTGACAACACCAAACAAGCACACTTTTCCTCCCTCTTCTACACCTAGAGAAGGTTTGCTTCCCCCTTTCTCCCACCCGATACCTGCTAAAAGTCCTCCACCAGGAAAGCCAAAGTGAAGTACATTGTTACAGATCTACTTGTCATTGAGTCCCAACTCGATATTTAGTATTGTACCTAATCTCTAACTCCATTATTTTATTTCACCGTCATCTCAATCTTATTCGGTACTAATATCTCCATGTTACAGACAAGAAAATTTAAACTCCAGAAAGTTCAACAATCAGCTTGTAATCATAGTTAGTATGTGGTACAGCCAGGACTCAAACCCAGAGGAGTCTCATTCCAAAGGTGATGATCTTTCCTGAATACCACAATGCTTTGTGGAGATAATGGGGACAACGGTAAGTGAGCAACAATAATATTTTTTAAAAGAAAGAAAGAACCAACTCTCATTCTTTTTAAAGTCCAGCCGAAGAAAATCTTAATGGCTCATCTGGGTTAGTCTCCTCCCCTAGTCTGTTCACTGTGGCCCGGTGAACACTAGGGCTGCTCTGGTAGGGCTTTGGGCAGTGCAGGTTCTGTAAGAAGAAGGTTTGATGGTGGGTGTGTGGGCGTGGTAGGAAGAAGTCATAGCCTAGAAGAAATTATTGTGATATCTTAGATGCTCCAGAAGGCTACCATGACCACAGCAAAGGTCTCTGAACTTAACACAAAAATAAGCAAATCAATTCGAGTCATTACTACACCAGGGTGGCATATGTTAATACTTCTTAGTCTTAGCCGCTGTAAGTGCAAGAATGTATTTTATGATTTAAGGAATATGTTTACAGTATGTTTTAAAGGACTGCATAATAAAAAGCAGGAATCAGCTAAGGCCCACGGCAGTTGCCTGTTACTGTAAATAAAGTTTTATTGGAAGTCATATTCATTTGTGTATGTACAATCCATGGCTGTTCTTGGCTATAATAGCAGAGTTGAATCAGTACCAAAGACTCCCTATGGTTTACAAAGCCTGAAGTATTTTCTAACTGACCCTTTAAGAGAAAATTTGCCAACAAGTAATGCAATTATGTTGTTTTTTAAATAGGATCACTATCTTTCATAGGTAGTTTCTAACATACGCCCTTCTTTTATTCTTCATAATACCCAAGGAGGCATTTTGGGGGTGGGGTGGGTTGGAGATGGATGAAAAAAGCCTTTAATTAAAGATAACCTAGCTCTGGCTGGTATAGCTCAGTGGGTCGGGCATCATCGCACAAACCAAAAGGTTACTGGTTTGATTCCCGGTCAAGGCACGTGCCTAGGGTATGTGCCAGGTCCTCTCCTGGGGGCATGTGCAAGAGGCAATCTGATCAGTGTTTCTCTCGCACGTTGATGTTTTTCTTCTTCTCTTTCTCCCTCCCTCCCCATCTCTCTAAACATAAATAAAATGTTTGAAAAAAACAATTTCTTCTGCCCTGACCAGTGTGGCTCACTTAATTGGGGCATTTTTCCACAAAGCAAACAGCGACAAGTTTTTCTCCTGATCAGGGCACATGCCTGGGTTACAGCATTGGTCCCTCATCAGGGTGCGTGTGAGAGGCAACTGACCAATGTTTCTCTCACACATCAGTGTTTCTCTTCCTTTCTTTCTCTCTCCTTCCCCTCTCTCTAAAAATAAATAAATGAAATCTTTTTTAAAAATACAGTCCTACAAGTTGATAGTTACTAAATAGTCAAAGGGATATAAAATACAGCATAGGGATTATAGTCAATAACATTATAATAACTATATATGGTGCCAGATGGGTACTGGAAATGTCAGAGGAAATGCTTTATAAAGTATATGGTTGTCTAACTACTATGCTGTACACCAAAGCGAATACAAAGTAGTATTGAATGTGAACTGTAGTTAAAAAATAAAATTTAAAAAGATCTTAAATGTTATTATCTGATGGTCTTCTTCCAGTGAAAATTTAATATTTTTAAATTTAAATGAAAGCCTGAAAAATATGTACAAAACAAATCTGAATGAAAATTAAATATGAAAAGTAAAAAAAAGTTAAAAGATCTATTCCTGCGTGTGTATGGAGGGGTGTATTACATCTATGTAAGGTGTCACTTAATAGGTTATTTTAACATCTTAGGTATTTATGAACACCTACACCTTGAACCTGACACCAGAATACCCAATGCTGAAGCCCTGACTTGCCCTATTACAACCACGGACAGGTCAGAGCTTCCCATCTCTCATCTGCAAAATGCAGGGTGTGAAAAGGTTTTGCAAGCAGTAGGTGCAACACAAAATATAAGGCGGAATTAAAGACAGTTATTTAACATTCCTGCCAATCTTCACTTTCATTGAACTCTAAAACTCCCATAGAGCCTTAGGCAATGTCAAAACCCATTCTGACCATATCATACAGGGAGAGAACCTTGTTTTCAATACATCATCTCATTAAATCCTCATAACCATTTCATAGTCCACCCTGTGAAGTAGGTATCATCATCTCATTTTATAGATTTGGCGACAGAAGTTAAATATCTCTCAAGGTCAACTAGGGTGATTAACTTGTCCTGGTTGGTCTGAGACTTTTCTGGTTCTAGCCTTGAAATTCCCATGTCGTGAAAAAGCCTCAGTCCTGGGAAAAGCACAATACCTGGTCAGCATAAGTGTGAGTATAAGACACAGGCTTAAAGCTCAGTGCTAAATGTCTATAGCTAGTGACCTTAATAGTTCACCTGTCCACACCCTCAGTTGTCCTCAGTGACTCCATCTTATCATGTCTAAACTGGATGTCTGTAGGCCATGACCAAGAACCTGTTCACCCACACAATGAATTTCTTGCACTTAACATGAAAGACATTGGCTCACAAATGCTGAAACACAACAGAGGAGGGGCCCAACCAGAGCTACACCCCTTGTGGATTTGCCTGTCACTGCCATTGGTCCAAGTGGCAGCAGGTTTACTCCTACCACTCTTCATTATCCCTCAAGCAAAAGTGTAAAGTGTGTCAGAAGGTAGCCAAAACCTGGAATGGCTGGAAGACTGAGGGATGGAGGGCAGTAAAGCATGAAATAAATTCAGTTTTTTTCTCTGGCCATTTCCCTCTTGTATCTACTTCCTTTCTTCCCAGCAGCTCAGTAATGGTATGCTTCCACTTGATCCTCAATCACACTAAGGCAGAAGGAGAACACAAAACTGTAAATATTCACCCCCCCCGCCAAGGAACTCCAGCTAAACTGTATTCCAGCCCAAACCAGTCACATGAAAAATNCACTGCCATTGGTCCAAGTGGCAGCAGGTTTACTCCTACCACTCTTCATTATCCCTCAAGCAAAAGTGTAAAGTGTGTCAGAAGGTAGCCAAAACCTGGAATGGCTGGAAGACTGAGGGATGGAGGGCAGTAAAGCATGAAATAAATTCAGTTTTTTTCTCTGGCCATTTCCCTCTTGTATCTACTTCCTTTCTTCCCAGCAGCTCAGTAATGGCAATCACACTAAGGCAGAAGGAGAACACAAAACTGTAAATATTCCCCCCCCAAGGAACTCCAGCTGCTGTATTCCAGCCCAAACCAGTCACATGAAAAATGAGAGCACTAAGAGCTATGGAGAACAATACATTTTGCTCCACAGCCACCTCTCACACTTACATCCCCAGCCCAGATCCTTCCCCAGAACTTCAGACTCATATATCCACTATTTAGCAGACAACTGGATCTCCAACTAATATGTCCAAAACTAAATTCTCAGTTTTCCTTATACACTGTGGGTCAGGGGTGCCCACGACCCCCATCTGGCTTAATGATTCACTAGAAAGACTCATAGAAATCAGAAAAGTGTTATGTTCATGGTCATGGTTTATTACAATGAAAGGACACAGATTAGACCCAGCAAAGGGCAAGATACATGAGGAGTAGTCCAAGGGAAACCATATGCATGCATCCAGGTGTCCTTCCCAGTGAAGTCATAAGGGACACACTTAATTAAGCCCACAATGATGTATGACAACACATATACTGTGTTGTCAACTATAGAAGCTCATGTAAGCCTTGGTCAAGAATTTTCCTGGGATGTGAGCCACGTAGGCATGAATTGTGCACATGACTGACCTCAGTTACTCTGACTCCAGCCTCCCAAAGCAAACACAGGCATTCACTGCAAAGCACATTGTTAGAAGAAACTTACCTGATCACACTGGCACAGTGCAGCCCAAACCTTCCAACATACAAAGACATTCCTATTGGGCAGAATATTCCAAGGACTCAGAGGTTGTCTCCCGGGAGCTGGCCAAGGGCCAGTGCTGAGGCCCAGCCTCTGTCTGCAGTGTGCAGCGTTTAAGCAACTCCACCCTGCTGGGCTCACCCTTTGCCTGCACAACTTGCAGCTCCCTGCCTTCCCTGTTGGTGCCAACAGCAGCCTCCTCCTTTCCAGATATCCAAGCCAGCCTTGGAGTAGTTCTCAACTCCCCTTTTGTCCCACATCAAACCCATCAGTTAATTTTGTCAGCTCTGCTTACATAATTTATTCAGAGTTTCAACCACATCCCCCGCCCGTGGTCCAGGCCTCATTATGTCTCACCTGGTTCCTGCAATAGCCTCCTACATAACCTCTGCACTTCTGACCTCGCTCTACCCAGTCCAGCCTCACTCAGCACAATGGCGAGACTAAAGCTTTTATCAGGGGAACCAGATGGGGTCTCCCTCTGATCAAACTATTCACTGCCTTCCCATTTCAATGGCCCATTTCAGTAACCTGGTGGCCTTCTCTTCTTCCCGCTATATTTCTGACCTCACCTCCACCCATTCTCTCCTTTGATCACTCCTTGTCAGGCCATGGTGGCCACTTCACTGTTCTTCAGACTCCTACGCCACGCTGCTGCCTCCGGGCCTTTGGACTTTGCTGTTTTGCTTGTCTGAAATGTTCTTTTCCAAGTGTCTGCAAAGCTGAGTTACTCTTTCAGGTGTGTGCTCAATTATCATTGTATCAGAGAATTCCACCCTGACCATCATGTGTAAACTAATATCCCAGCACAGCCATCATCCTGATTTAGTTTTCAATGTAATTGGTCGTACTACATGCCTATTTTACTACCCACTTGCTGGTTTGTTTGTTTATTGCCATCTCTTGCAACTAGGTGCAAAGACTTTGTTTTGTTCACTACTGACCCAGGTTTAGTTAACTACTGGACACACAAATAGCCTTGGAAGAAATGAATGTGGTTTCTGGAGCATCAGCATCAGCCTCACCAGAGAACCAGTTAAAAATGCAGTACAGCATATAGATTAGAGTCGGTAATATTGTGATAATTATGTATGGCGCCCAGTGGGTACTGGAAATATCGGGGGGATACTTGGTAAATCCTATGATTGCCTAATCACTATGCTGTACACCCAAAACCAACACAAAATAATACTGAACCTAAATTGTAATTTAAAATTAGGAAATAAATATTTTTTAAAAATGCAAATTAGGAAGCCTCCCCACCTTCCAGGCCTACTGAATCAGAAGCTCTCTGGGCAAAGCCCCGCCCACATGTATTTAACAAGCCCCGCAGGTGCTGCTGATGCAAATACACTTTGCAAACCAGGGCTCTAGCTACTACTTGATACAGATAATGAAGTTTAGAGAGAGGAATTACTTCCTGCAGTGTCACAGCTGGATTATACACACAGGTGTGTCAGGTTCCTGAGGCTGCCCACTTAACCAGCATGCTCTGCGTGGTTGAATTTGAGATTATTCTCCTCTCAGAGAAATTTTCACGTGTCCCTTCTTGGGGGTGGGCTACCTGTACTGTTTCCTACTCTAAAGGCCCAATACACTCATTCAAACAGTTGCCGGAATGAGGCAAAAATGAAGACCATGTCAGAATCTAACCCCCTGGACTCGGTTCTTTCTTGGGACTCCTGATCTCCCCACCACGCTGCTCTACGCATCTAAAATCAAGCCTGCAGAGAGTCCCCATTCACCAGCTCTGAGGGCTGCTCCCATCGCCAACCGAGTGCCCCCACCGCTACCACCCAGAATTGATCGTTAACAGAAACAAATAACGAAAGCTCTGTGAGCTGGAAAGGCCTTGGTGATAAGGCAGACCTAGAGCAGCCTCCGCCTGCCCCAGCTGTCAGCTAAAATGCTACCTGCTGGTCCAGGGAGAAGGGTCCGTGCTGAGATTACCTGCAAACCGCTATTGAGGAGCATGACGGCATCAGGCCTCTGCGGCCTGAGGCCCCCTGGCTGCCAGGAGTCAGCCTGGCACATCCTTTTAGGGGCTTTCTGGTCACTCAGTCCTCCTTGGCTTCCCACCCTCTTCCCTCTCTCTCTACCTCTCCACTCTTGCCCTGAGTAGTAGGCTGTGCTTCTTGTGAATTTTAGCAAGAAGAGGGGACCTGATTGGCGGTGCTCTCCCTGGAGAGTCAATAACCAGAAGGACAAATAGAGTTCATGTTCAACAGTGTTGTGCTCGCCGAAGCCACCTGCTTCATTTCCTTCTTCAAATTCTGTCTCACATGAGATGGTTTCTGTCACATCAGGCAACCTTTGGAGGTTTAAAAATGGCAAGAGGAAATTGGCTGCACAGGCCCAGAAATCTAATTCTTTTATTTATCTAAATGCTAATGGCCACAGCCCAGCAAGCCAAGAGAAGAGAAAGGGGTGGGGGGTGGGGGCTGCTGTTTTGACTACCTTTAGGCCTCAGCTGGAAATGGCAGAGTTGTGGCAAGGGCCACCGAAGCCTCGGTGTCATGAAATATGCAGTCTAGGGTCCTGGAGACGTGTAGGGAACACCCACTTACCCAGGAATAGGCACCCTACAACCACTGGGTCTCAGCCAAAGCCACGCCGTGACTGCCTTTTGCCAGGAATAGTTTCTAGAAAATCAGCCACAGAAGAAATAAAATGAAAAAGAATAAAAGTAGTTAGCATAAACAGAGGGCCAGGCACTCTCAATATATTAGCTCTTATGTAATGCCCTCCAGTCTGCTGAGACATTAAGAAATGAAGCCAAAGAGCATTAAGCTTGGACACTAATAGATTTGCATTCAAAGGTTCCCTCCTAAAGCTCCTCTTAGGTATTACCTTGAGGAAGTGCAAGTTGTCAGACCTCAAATGCCGGTGTGCAAAGGGGCCACTGTGACAATGGTTCTCCTCCTGGAACATTGAAATCCCCTGGGAAGCTTAGAAACTACTAGGTCTCGATCTGGGGTGCAGCCAAAAAACTTCCCCTTGAGTACAGTTTAAGTACCACTCATCATAAAACATAAAAGAGGTTGCAAATGTAAAACCCTGACAGCTGCTTAATAACTGTCTTCACAACAGTTTTTACTGGTTTTCATCGCTTTCGTCACAGCAAGAGTCCAGAATAAAAGCAGAGGCAGTCTCATTATCTAACCATTGGATGTGCAGTTTGCTCACGCCCAGGCGCAAACACTGACATTAAAACTGCTAGACTTTGAGGATTACCTGTAGAGTCACATTCTTTTTTTCTAGGTCATCCACCATATCCAGCGACAGACAACTATCTTGAGCAATAGTGCATGTTCTTGAACTTGAAGGTGATGTCAGTGAGAGAGCCATAAAGGATGATACATCTGTGAGGAATTATTATTAGACCTAGTAAGGAATTGGGGATGTGTATTTCCCCTTTGAGAACACTGCGGATTCATGCCTCTAAAATTAGACATTGAATTATCTGAAGAAATAAGTTTAAATCCAGTCATGATAAGTACTTACTTAACCTGTCTCCCAGTTGATATCATCCAATTACAATATTCTTCAGGTTAGAATAACGCTCCCTAATTATAGAATCCTAATAGAGTCTAAAATATTAGTCCTGCTCTGACAGCTGACACATAAAATTCTTTATTTTCTGTTCCAGCCCACACACATTCTTGACTCCTGGTTTCTCAGTTTCCCCACAATTTTATATTCATTTTGAAAAACAAAACAAACAACAACAAAAAGATAATCCGATTATTATAGCCTTGTGATAACCTGAGGTCTTGCTAACCTCATGGCTCTCGGATAAACAAATTGATCAGGAAAACCTGGAATGATAAATGAACTTCCTCTTCAAATCCCAGCTGTGAATAGGCGACGCATCAGAAGGCATTAATCACATGTTAATTTGAAAATGCAGTGCATCATTTCAACTTTGCTTCCGTCCCGTTCTTGCATTTGTGAGTTTTAATTGGATGAATAAGTTTCTGTTTGGTCATTACGAGTAGATCTGCACTTTATTCTCCATGACAGAACATCTGTGTTGGCGATGCCCAAGTTTGGTACAATTCACAGGCCATATTCCAGCGCTGTGTGTGTCTCTGTGGTGAGGGGCAGCGAGGGAGAACCCTAAGGAAACAGGTAGAAGATGAATCCTGAAGACTGATGGACAGAAAGTGAAGGGTCTTGTGGTGGCTTCGTGGACCAGGATAATGTAAAGCACATTCACTGGAGAGCAGACCAAGAGAGAACGCAGAGAAGGGCACCAGACAGTACATGGGAATTCAATCAGGTCAAGGCGGCATAAATGAGTTAAAACTAAGGATCAGTCTACGGCCATACCACCCTGAATGCACCTGATCTCGTCTAAAACTAAGGATCATGTGGAGAAATCCTAAAAGAACACTCGCAGTAAGGGTACACACACACATGTGAGAGCTCAAAATAAATGCTTGCTGGTCCCTGCAGAGTCAAGCAACAAATCACATCTTTTAGTCCCACTCATTCCATGGGCAATAGGGCTCAGGCAGGATTAGCAATGCAACATACAGCAATGGATTTATAATCACATCTGCCAGGACTAAATGGGAAAGGGCCCACGAAGATACGCCCAGTCCCCAAAGATAGGCCCACGAGGGTCAAATGACTTGTAATAAAAATAATATTCATGATAACAGGTTTATATGTGCTGACTGTGTGCATTCCATTTTAAATGCTTTATTCCCTTTTACTATTGTTAGTAATGTTACTGGTAAGTTAGGTATCTTTTGGCTGCAAGAAATAGAACCCCTTCTTCAAACTGACATAACTATGTAGATTATTCTCTCTGTAAGAAGAAATCCAGACGCAGGACCGACTCCAGAATTGGGTTGATTCAGTGATTTAATCAGGTCATCCCAAAACTCGTTGTCTCTCTGTGCCCACGCTCTTCCATCCTGAGTATTGGCTGCATCCTCGGAGCATAGGGAGATGGCAACGGCAGCTCCAGGTTGTCACATCCAATGTCTGTATGGAAAAGTGGCTCTGTCATGGCTCTCTCTTTGGATCAGGGAGCTGGTCAAGAGAGATTTCCACTCCTCAGTGAATATAACTGGGACATGTGCCCATTCACAAAGCAAATGGTGCAAGGCTCACCTGAGACCTAAACAAAACTGGGGTTCAGTTAGAAGAAAATGACACAACCATGCCCACGGCCTAGAAACGGTTGTTATCTCCTGAAAGTTAAAATGAGGCCCAGGGAAAATGGAATGACCTCCCCAAGGTGACACAGCTAGTGAGTGGAAGAACCAGAGTATATTTCCAGGGAGTCTGACTTCAAAGCCCACACTGTAGACCTCTGGCTATACTGCTACACTGGTGACAGAGAAGAGGAGAGAAGAAACCAGAAGAAACTATCCATGGATTTCTGGCAGTGGCCTCAGGAAGCTGCCAGGCGCTGCCCTGTGAGAGGTGTCCAACCTGCATCTTAGGATGGCTATGAATGAGGCCCAACACAAAACAGTAAATTTATTTAAAACATTATGAGATTTGTGTGTGTGATGACATGTAGCAATGTATTTAATGTATGGCCCAAGAGAACTGTTATTCTAACAGTGTGGTGCAGAGATACCAAAAAGTTGGACACCCCTGCGAGTTTTTTCAGCATTTGAACCCCTGTCACGAAGGACTGTAGTAGTCAGTCAAAGGAAGCGAAATCCTACCTCCCTGAGTAAGCAAGGGAAAAATGAGTCAGAGCATTGGGATCTCAGGCCTATTCACAGACTAAGACACTGCAGGAGTGCAGGGTAAACTCGAAGGAAGACAAGACCCAGGCACCTAAGTCCTTGTAACTAACTCCAGGCCCTACTGTAACTGGATTTGGCCTGAGGTTGAGTGAGACCTAGCTCAGGCAGGAATGGGGCTGAGTCAGCTGGCCCATGAACCTGAGAAGCCAGGAGCTGGCTAGGGAAATTGGGTTTTACAGCCCTCACCAATGTGAAAGCTAGAAAAATAGGGTAATCAAGAGTTGTAAAAGGACCTTGCAATTCCTGAGGAATTACTCAAATCCACGATAAGCGACCATCACCCACCTCTCACCACCCAAACCCCTCATCACAAATGACCTGTTTAATAGGCAACTAGAATAATGGAAGTAGAGCTTAGAAATAAGAACAATAATGAGGTCACTGCAGGATTTTTTTCCCCAGTAGGGAGGCTGACAATTACTCAAACTCCATCCCATATGTAAGTTAAACACACACAGGTTTTCTTCAGGGACATATTTGAGAATAAGTAACTAGAAGGGTGAAAGAAAAATGCAGATAATACATTCTCACTGCTTCTCTAACCCAGGAAGGCCCTCCTCAAATTCTCTACATTTCTAGCTGTGAGATGTCAAACGCAGCTTAACATGGGCTATGAATAGACAAGGTTGCTGTTTCCCAAGAATGTTAGTTTTACAGGAAAAGTGTACACATTTCCCCTCTTGAGTGAAATGAATTATTGTATCTTCCCATGCATAATGTGTACCCTTGTTTTTGTCCCAAACTTTCAGAAAAAAAAATCTTTCATTTTAATTTTTTAATTCAGTTTTTTATTTATATATAAAACTGATTATTTGCCCTGGCTGGTGTGGCTCAGTGGATTGAGTGCCATCCTGGTAACCAAAGGGCCACCAGTTCTATTCCCAGTCAGGGCACATACCTGGGTTATGGGCCAGATGCCAAGTAAGGCGTGCATGAGAGGCAAACATACACTGATGTTTTTCTCCTTTTCTCCTCCCTTCCCTCTCTCTAAAAATAAATAAATAGAAATTAAAAAAACTGATTATTATATTGCAGGGTATTAGTTTGGATATAGATGTCATTATTGCTTTCTAGGGTTATACTTTATATAAGCATAAATAAAAGGGTTAAAATCCACTGCTGGTGGGATTGCAGACTGGTACAACCACCGTGGAAAACAGTATGGAATTTTCTAAGAAAACTAAAAATGAATGTGCCTTTTGACCCAGCAATTCCACTGCTGGGATTATACACCAAGAACCCTAAAACACCAATCCAAAAGAACCTATGCACCCCGATGTTCATAGCAGCACAATTTACGATAGCCAAGAGTTGGAAGCAACCTAGATGCCCATCGGTAAATGACTGGATCAAAAAACTATGGTACATTTACACAATGGAATTCTATGCTGCAGAAAGGAAGAAGGAGCTCCTACCCTTTGCAACATCATGGATGGAACTGGAAAGCATTATGCTGAGGGAAATAAGCCAGGCAGTGAAAGACAAATACCATATATCACCATTAACAGGAATCTAAAGAACAAAACAAATAAGCAAGCAAAATATGACCGATGACACTCAAATATGGAACAGGCTGACAAGGTCCAGAGGGGATTGGGGAGAGAATTATAGAGGAAAAGGGTATGGACTCACATGGGTATGGGCACATGTACAATAACTAAGGGGGGAGCGGAAATGGGAGGGAGGTGGGGGGGCACTTGGGGGGGCAGGGCTGGGATGGGAGTAAAAGACAGAAAACTGTACTTGAACAATAATTAAATAAAAATTTAAAATAAAAACATTTATGTAGATACAGAATTAGTACTACCCATGCATAATGTGCATTCTTATTTTTCCCTCAAAAATGTAGGCCAAAAAAGTGTACATTATACACAGCAAAATATATTCAGATCACAACAAAGCAGCATATGAAATAAAGAGTTGAGTAAGAGTCTGGCTAATGAAGGTAATAAGGCCCTGATTCCTTGTTAATTATTTGGACAGTTTGCAAACAGCAAGTGTGGGTAGGATGTGATCCAAATTCTGCGTTGTAAGATAAAAAGTTTTCAGTTGACCTGTGCATTTTTCTTCTGCAGTTCTGTTCACCGCTACCCCATCACCACATAGCAGCAAGGACTTTCTGTTCTGTGTGTTGCCCTCGGGGGAGAGTTGTTTCAGCAAAAACGAGGAGAAAAAGGAAGGGTGACTACACAGCCCTGAACTGCACTTCTCAGGCCCTCGGTGAAGATGGTTGCTTGTAAAAGGAAAAGCTTTCTTTGCCAGCGCTGGGGTGTTTTGAGTAGCAAAAGAAAAAAACACTTTATAATCAATAATATATTTGAGGATAAAGAGCTAGCTAGCAACCTCATCCCTTCTGAGAGCACCGAGAAAGAACAGAGAAGGAAGAGGTTGCATGGTGGGGCAGAGGAAGCAGGGAGGGCTGTGTGGAGAGGCTGGAAGAGCCCACGTCACCAATTGCAGAGTTAGTGTCAGAAGCTTCCTCAGAATCTACCTGAGAGAAGAGGTCAGTTGGAAGCCTCTCAGGAGCTGAGTATCTGCCTCGAGACTCTCTGGTCGGCATGGAGGGTATATCATACTATCATCTCTATCACATACCAGCTGTCCTCCTCAGGCCTTTGGTAACAACACTCATCCACCACAGCCCACGATGAGCCTGTGGCTCCTCTAGCACGAGTCACATCATTTGAGCCTCCACAAATTTGCTCAGTCTGCCTACATCACTCCCAGCTACTTGACCCTTGTCAATGGCTCAGGGCAATCAGAAGCCCCATACATCTGAGGGTAGGAACCTGGGTGCCTAGAAAGTAGCTAATGTCAAAGATGGGGAAGGCTGGGTTAGGGTGGATGAAAAGACTTGAGATCTCTCTTAAACCCCTCGGATGACGAAAGAGCCTTTCAACAGAGTTGGCTTATAGCATTGGCTTATCAAGGTCAAGTCCACAATACGAGTTATAAACCCGAAATGTATCTATAACTTTCTCTTCAGCTACTGTAAGGGCTCACAAGATTTGACCTGAAGACTGAGAGTCCTTCTGTTCCAACACAAGTAGCAACAGGGAGGCCCAACTTCCCCACTGAATTCCTTAAGGAACTGACAATGCCATTGCTTCAGAAAATCCCTGTGGACTTCCAAGCCTTTGCCTGTCAGTGAGATAGAAACTTAACATCAAAGGCCTGTCCCCTCCTCTGTTAAATGAAGGGGATGAGCCAGATGGGCCAATTCTGTGATTTCCAGAGTCCTTGGCTGGCCTCCATCAGAAATCTTTCACTTTTATTTATTCAGTCTCCAAGACTAAAAGCTGTGAAGTTAATTGGCAATCACCAAAAAAATCAAGAACAGCGGAGGAAAAGAAAACCACATCCCTTCAAATTGCCCGATTCCTCCCTCCGTCACTATTTAAGACACGGCCAGACAGCTGGAGTTCCCCGACACTGGGGTCACCTATAGCCTGGAGACCCTGCCATCTCCTACCTAATTGATGGGCCCCGTGAGAAACAGAGAAGTCAGGAATATGAACTAGAGGGTAATGGTCTTTGCCAAGGTGTCACTGCGCAGTTGACAGATGAGTTTTCTCGTTGAACGCAGGCTATGCCTCACATGTGAGATGAATTCCTCCTTCTGCCTCTCCTTGGTTTCAGGCTTATCTCTGATTCCTAGTGACTGTGGCAGATGAGGTGACAGCGCTCAAATTTTTAAAACCAAAAGTCATGAACAACAGGGAGCTATGATGGGCCAGAAAAAGTCTGTGGACGTGCTTTATGTGCTAAATAGCCCACCGGGGGTCCTAACAATTTTTAATTAATTGCACTATATGGCATCTATATCATTGTTCTAGGCCTTTGGGGAGGTGAGCCTTAAAAGCAAATGAAATTGGAACATCATTTTCTGTAGGCATTGCTCTGGAGCAAACTGCTACAGACTTCATCAGATTCTTCTGGGGTCTGTCATGCTCGATGCCCTCCTCCAAAGTAGCTGAGAATTCTTATTTTGCACATTCCAAATGTATTCCAGGAACTAATGCACCAGTGAGCATTAAAACCCAGGAAATGACGCCCTGGCTGGTGTAGCTCAGTGGATTGAGCACGGGCCTGCGAACCAGAGTATCGCGGTTCGATTCCCAGTCAGGGCACATGCCTGGGCTGCAGGCCAGTTCCCAGCAGGGGACACACCAGAGGCAACCATACATTGATATTTCTCTCCCTCTCTCCTTTCCTTTCCCTCTAAAAATAAATAAATAAAATATTTAAAAAAACAACCCAGGAAATGAGAGGAACGCAGCAGATCCTGGCTCTGCAAGTCCAGTTATACTCCCAAGAGCTGTAAGAAATGCAACTAAGCAGGGGCCTGTCATCCATATATGGTGCCCCAGGACTGGAATCTAGTTTTTCCTCTCATTTGATGCATCTCAGCATTTTCCTATTTTCAGATACCAAGTTTCATTTCTTTTTTATTATACCATGTGGTGTGTTATGTTCTTTTTTTCCTACTAAAATGGTAATATTGGGTTGGCCAAAAAGTTCATTTGGTCTAGTAGCGCTTAGTTGTCTTTAACTTCATTTGAAACCATTTTGTTAGATTACATTGGGACACCTGTCCTAACAGCGTGCGTTAAAAAAAACTTATCAAAATTGGTGAACTTCTGTGTAGCCATTGTAATACGGAAGGTGGAAGAAAATATGCAACATTTTCAGCATATTATGCTTTATTACTTCAGGAAAGGTAAAAACACAACAGAAACACACACAAAAAGATTTGGGCAGTGCATGGAGAAGGTGCTGTGACTGATCGAATGTGTCAAAAAAGGTCTGTGAAATTTCGTGCTGGAGATTTCTTGCTGGATGGTGCTCCACAGTTGGGTACACCAGCTGAAGTTGAGGGCAATCAAATCAAGACAGTGATTTAGAACAATCAACGTTCTACCATGTAGGAGACAGAAGACATACCCAAAATATCCAAGTCAATAAAGTTACTGGTGAAAATGAGAAATGTGTCTTATTTTACAGAAAAAAACTAAGCAGACTTTTTGGCCAACCCAATATAACTACATAATCCCATAGAAAAGAGGGAGAGTCTACAAGAGGGGATGGGCAAAAGTAGGTTTAGAGCTGTGAGTATGCAAAACACAGAGTCTATACTTATGTTAATACTTATTAACTACAGTGCTATTTTTTATAAACAACTGTAAACCTGCTTTCACCCAACCTCGTACTGGCATTACCTATAGTCCTTGGAGTTAGAAAAATGGGGCTTTGCAGGGAACTTCCTCTTGGTTTCTGCAAACTTGCGCAAGATAGTTGACCTCATTGAGCTTCTATTCTCATCTGTAAAATGTGGATAATGGTGCTACATCAGAGAATTTTTTGAGAATTAAGAGGAATAATTGGAAGAACGATGTTACTCACCTTACCCTAATCCCATCAACCCAACACAAATGCTGGTGGTATTTTCATGTATTTCCTCTAAACATTTTTCCAATTAACAAAAAGTTGATAGTATTGAGTATAGTTATTAATTTTAGCATGCTTTTAAAAATTCTAATTTGAAATCATTTTAGACTTACCAAAACTTGCAAAAGTTAATGGAGTTCCTACAACATGCATCTACTCTAACTTCCATTGTCAACATCTTACAGTTACAAATTAGTGCAATTGTAAAAAATAAATTTAACATTTGTACAACACTTTTACCAAGCTACAGGTTTTATTTGGGGTTCACCAGGCTTTTTTTTAAAAGATTTTATTTGTTTATCTTTAGAGGGGAAGGGAAGGAGAGAGGGAGATAAATATCAATGTATGGTTGCCTCTCATGCATCCCCTGCTGGGAACTGGCCTGCAACCCAGGCATATGCCCTGACTGGGAATCAAACTGTGGTCCTCTGGTTCAAAGGCCCGTGCTCAATCCACTAAGCTACACCAGCCAGGGCTCACCAGGCTTTTAACTAACATTTTGTTGTGGTGGTGGTGGATGTTTCAGGATCCCAAATTGCAATTTGTTGTCACATCTCCTGGGTCTCCTTTAATAGTTCTTCAGCCCCTCCTTGTATTTCATGAACTTGACACTTTCGAAGAGTGCTGATCAATTGTTTGGTGGCATATCTCTCAGTTTGGATTTGTCTGATGCTTTCTCATGATTGGTTCAGTTACGAATTTTGAGCAAGAGTACCACAGAAGGAATGTGCCCTTATCATTGCATCTTATCAAGATGTATAGGATGTCAATATGCCCTGTTACATCAACTTTGATAAAGTTACTACTTTTACTTTGCAATTGTTAAGTGTCTTGGGGAACATATCTGAGACTGCAAATATTCTGTTTCTCCTTAAACTTTTTCATTAATTTTAGTATCCATTGGTGGGTTTGCCTTGCCTACAAGCAACAATTATTACTAAGATTTCTAATGATTTTCTATTTTCTTCATTTTTTTACATTTATTCACTGTTATTATTCTGTAAAGAAGAAATACCTCTTCTCCCATATTTATTCATTCAATAATCATTCTATCACTATGGATCAGGAATCTTCATGTTATTATCATCTATTCTTGTTAATTATTTAGTTGCTCAAATTGTTCCAGCTTTGGCTATTGGAAATTTGTTTGTTTTGACTCCTGTTCCCTTTTAACATGGCTTCATCCTTTTAAAATCACTTTCTTACTTTTGAGCACTACAAAATACTCCAGGCTCACCTTGTATCCCTGCCCCATCCCCAGGGGTTAAGGTATTTTGTTTTGTTTTGTTCTCTGTTCCCTTACCCTAGTTGCAATGAGTTTTACCAGCACCCTAGAGCAATGATTTATCTCCTTTCCCTTCAAAATTAAGACTTTATTTCAGAGAGGGAGCAGGGTCTAAGAGGAGTTTTGTGCCTCTCCTGTAGCAACTATTTTTGGTCTCCCCTAGGCTTGTAGGAGATGTGAGATTCCTAAAGAATCTTCCTGGTAAGTTTAGAGAAAAGTCTTCAAGAGGCTGCAAAAGTTTCCCATGTCTGCATTCCTCCCGAGCTTTATACCATACACAAGCCCATACCTGACCTCCACTAACGTGCCAACGCTCCCACTGAATTCTTCTTGCTGGTGTCTGCAAATGTCTCAGATAAGCAACTTGCAGGTGTGCCTATCTTTACTAAGAATTGGGTTAGCTGGTGGCCCTGTGATTTTAGCTATCTGATGGATTTGAGAAACACCAGGGCCTTGTGTCCTGCGTGCCTGTGTTCCTGTTGCAAGATTGGGAGTGATGCTCTTCCTGACTCGGTCCTGAGTGGAACCGGGGAGAGCCAGCATGACTAGAAGAAGCTTACCTGGCTCTTCCTGGCAAGTTTCCTTCCTCCCTCAGGGACCCATCCTCACTAGCTTAACCTTGCGGTTAGCAATCGTCATGCAAACACTCACAGCCCCCAAGTGCTATTAGGCTGAACTTTCTATAATTGCAAATTCGGTTCACCTTGGCACCTCTTAGCAATTTTTCAATAACTGCTTCAAGTTATGCCAGTTGAAGTCCAGGGGGCCTTAGCATAACATTGCTAGCCCTCAGAGAAGATGTCAGAACCCATAGGGGTTGGGAGACATCTGCTGATGCATCCCAGCCCTGCCAGGGTGGAACAATGGGGCTAGAAGGGGAAGTCAAGCCAAAATATGGGTTGGCCAAAAAGTCTGTTCAGTTTTTTCCATAAAATAAAAGACACATTTCTCATTGTCACCAACAACTTTATTGATTTGGATATTTTGAATATGTCTGCTATCACCTACATGGTAGAATGTTGATGGTTCTCAATTACTATCTTGATTTGCTCAGCTGTGGAGCATCGTCCAGTGAGAAATCTCCAACATGGAACTTCAGAAACCACTTTTGACACGTTCGGTTAGTCACAGTGCCTTCTCCATACACTGCACAGATCTTTTTTTTTCATCTCAGTTGCATCTTTACCTTTCTTGAAATAATAAAGCATAATATGCTGAAAATGTTGTGTATTTTCTTCTACCTTCCATATGAAAATGGCTACACAGAAATTCACCAAGTTGGTAAGTTTTTTTTTTTTAATGCATGCTGGTAGGACAGCTGTCACAATACAATCTAACGAAATTTTTTCAAATGAAGTTAAAGACAACTCAGTGCTACTAGAGCCATCGTATGGGAAAAAAACAAGTGAACTTTTTGGCCAACCCAAGACTTGAGTTCAGGAAATATTGGGTACCTGCTGTGTGACAGGTGCACACTGGTTAAGGGTATCACGTGGACTGGAATGACAAAGGTCTTGGCTCCTCTACCTACCAGTCTGACATATAAATAATTGCAATAAATTGAGATAAACAATGTACCTGAGGTATGTACAAATGTTATAGGACAACAGGCAATTGTTTTTCCTGGGGAGTTCTCAGGAAAACAGAGAGGAGGGAAGACAGACCCTGAGATTAGGGTATGAGGATAAGTATTTATTTGGGAGGTGATCCCAGACACCAGTAGGGAAGTGAGACCAGAGACAGCAAAAGGAAATAAAGAAGCATCACATCATCAAGATCAATCGTGCTGGGAAATCTGGGGGTCCACAAGCAACACACACCCAGGGGTTATTCAGCCCCAAAAGCAATCCTGCTGGTTATTGGTGGGGACTGCTGAGTCCTGGGAGAGGAGAGTTAAGTTGGGTCCCCTGTGCTGGCAGCCAGCATTGCCCAGAGGCAGAAGGGATTTTGTGGCCAGAGAGAGTGCTCAGGCAGCGTCCCAGACACTGGCCGCTGGGAGTAATGGGGGCACTCACAGGAAAAGGTGCCAAGGGGACACGGGTGGGCTACTGCCAGCATCAGGAGCAAGATGTGGCATTTGAATTTCACCTTGAAGAATAAGTAGCACCTCAGAAAGAGGAAGCCCACAGGAAGAAGAAATGGCAGGAGCAGAGAAGGAAAGACAATCTTGTTATAACCATGTTTCAGGAAAAAAGCTTAGAGAAGCTAGAATGAATGGAAATGGGATAGGGAAAGCCGGAGTGTGGAGGACTTGCTGTTTACTCTGTAGGCAACAAGGACCACCAGGAAAGAGTGGGTGGGGGAGAAAAGGGGAGCTGTGGAAGGTGGGGGCATGGTCCAAGGTATCTTGTAATGTGTTTGCTCTCTCTCACATGCTCATGTGCTTTCAGATTGCCTCCTGCATCATGTCTTCCCCCTGCTAGGGCCTGGGTTCTAAAGGAAAATACAGCAAGGTCTGGTTCTTGAGGAGCTGACCCCCTGGGTTGTTCCCTCCTACTGCCTGGACAGAAGAGATTGTCTCATTCTTTTCTTCACTCCCAGGGAGCCTGCAGCATGCTTGGCTCAGAATAGACCCTCACTATACATCTGTGAGAAAATAAGTAAAGTATGTTTTCACCCCTCAACCATCAAAGCAGAAGGAAAGGGCGTCCAGACTCACAGTACTTACAAGGCAGCTGTGGGACACAATAATTATTAATAATAACCAACATTAAGTGTTTGAAGTATGAAGCTTAGGGAGGCAAGGAAGCAAAGCAAACGAGGAAGGGGCAGAGCTGGGGTATCATCCAGGTCTGTCTGTTTCTGAAGACCAGGTGCTTAACCGTATACCATGTTTTTTTCCACAACCCCTCCGTTTTTTAATAAAAATTCCCCAACCAACTGTGACGGCTCAGCCAGCCAGCAGAGAAACCCGGTGCACTGGGCAAGCTCCCCTCGCAGGTCTCACAGCGGTGAGTCTGAGATAGGCAGAGGCCCGGGCAGCTCTCCTGTCTGTCTGCCCCAACCACCTCCACCTCTCCAGGGAAGGAGACTTGGACAAACAGCTACCCCTGTAGAAGTGACCGCAGGGTCATCCCAGCTGTCCACACCCATTTCCCCAGAGCTCAGCATTTCTAATGAGCCGTGTGTCTGAGAGATTCAAGGCGCATTTGTGCCCTTTGGGCAAACAGGCCTTTTTAAAAAAAATAAAAGAAAAAACATTTTTTTCCTCAAGCAGTTCCTAATGAAATAGGACTTGTCATTCTGTGTATTTGGTTAAAAATAAAAGTTTCCTTTCAGCCTAAATAAACCTTGGCAGCTTCCCAGAAGCCACTGCAGCCTGTGGACTAAACAAGGAATGTTTAAATTAGTGTTTCTTAGCTCTCTTAGCAGGCAATAGTTTTCTTTTTTAACTAAAATAAAAACAATTTTGATTTTATGCTACAATCCTGGACTTCCGCAGTCCATATTTTCTTGTTCTTTCAACTGGATTCTAGAGAGAAATTGATGGGAGTAAGGCAGGACTTAGGCTGATTTGAAAATCCATGTGTCAAATATTAATGCGCATCAACCCCTCCCCCGGTGATCTTGTCCGATGCAGATTGTGATTCCACGGGTCTGGAGGATGGCCCGAGAGTCTGCATTTCTAACCAGCTCCCAGATGACACCACGGCTGGAGGAGGCCTCAGGACCTCACTCAGGCACTATTTCACTGTGCCACTGCAGTGCAGAAGCAGCCAGAGACAACCCGTAAATGAATGAGCATGTGGTGCTCCCATCACATTTTAGTATTTACAAAATTAGACACTGGACAGGGTGTGCACTGCAGGATGCAGTCTGCTGAAACCTGGTAGAAATGGAGGTTTCCTGGACACACAAAGGTGCCCACTTACAGCAATAATTTTTTTTAAAAAGCTTGGGTTAGAAATCATATATAATATCTTCAAAGAATAATAATAGCAAATAAGCCTTTAAAAATAAGCTCTGAATGGCAGGAATATAGATGCTTCATTTTTTTCCTTTTTGCATACTTGTCATATTTTCTTTTCTTTTTTTTCTGGGGGAAGTGAGATGTCAAACTTGAAAGATAATAACACCCTGGAGAGACACTACCCTAGTACCTAGCTAACAACGACACTCAGAATCTCCCAGTTTGGGCTGTTTTCATCTAACTCTGAAACTGAAGACGCCACGCTGTCACCCAGACACAGCAAAAAACTAACCTGCATTAACAGAATACACCCAACCCAAGTCATTTCTGATTCAAGTATGGACTTTTCAATACATTCTCTCTAATTCAGCCAAATGAGACCCTCGGTCTGTGTCTTTCCATGAGTCTGAAGTGGCGTGACATTGGAGGAGCTTCACAGGCTGCCAAGTGGAGCCCTAAGATGCTTCTCTCTGGGCGTGTGCTCCAATAAATGTCCCCGATTCCGTGATTGCAGTGAGGGACCATTAGCCGTTTACAGACAGCAGTTTCAGTCCAGGACACCTGTTACATCTACAATGGTTACCACAGTGAGGACATTGAAAGTTTGAGGCCAGACGCTGCCTATTAAGAAAGTTGTTAAATGCTGTTGGAAATGCTGGTTGTTGGCTGCCTCCTAAAGCCCTCCAAGTGACAGTCACAGGACATGGCCATTTTCTATTCATGACCTCAGGTGAGCTCAAGTTGGTGGCAGTTTACACTGAAACGGTAGGCCAGCTAAAGAGCTCCATTTTAATCCACTTGCTATTGAAGTTGGAAAGAGAACCCATTCCACAGAGAACAAACGAAATTTAACTTGTTGAAGGGTAAGGTTTGGGAATACAGCGAAAGTTATTTAAGGCAATGCTTATAGGAATCCTTATCATTAAATTTTACTTTCAAAGATGTAAGTAAAACCCCCAACCCCCACTGTGCCCCATTCACCATAGTGGAGAAACCAGAGGTCTGCACAATTCCCATCTGGAATGGCATTTCAGGTCTACAGGAATGCAGCAAAACAAGGCGATTGGCTGCAGGCAGAAAGAGAACCAATGCAGGAGCATTCCATCGTTTCCAGCAACTAAGGTGCAAATTGTTCCTTATGTGGAGAGCCAGAGTTCTGAAGTAGAAATGACAGCCCTTAACATTTTCACCGAGCATCACTGTCCTCCTCTCCCAATCCCAGCCTCTTCTCTGGGCCTCTTGAGAATCTCTGATGAGCTCTTTGAGAGGCAAGATTCTTCTTGTCAACAGAGAAGGGGCTCCCCACTGACCTCTGTGCAGCAAGCTACCTTTTCCTGCCTTGTCCCTTCTTCCCAGAGCAAACCCCACCACATGCTAGGCTGTGTGCCGGAAAAGGAGCCGAGGCTACAAAAGATTGTTTGCTTTGTCCGGCTAAGAAATCTGTGTTTGCAAAGAAATCAAGCCAGAAACGGTAAGAGGAGAAGAAAATAAATAGGGGTGAGATGTGGAGAGACCTCGTCTCTTGCATGGTACCCTGGGCACCTTCTGTTTTTACCTGGCTTAGATTCTGGGAGGTGGGCGGTAATCTAGATAGACATGAAATGGCATGAAAGGTCTTGGTGTCCGGTATTAGGAGATTTGGTTCCTGGTTACACCAGAATCGCTGGTAATCAGGCACTGACTGGCCTGTGTGTGTGAATGCAAAACCATGCTTATGCAGAACATCTTAGAAAACTGTGATATGGTTCAAAAGAGCAGGCTTAAAAAGTCAGGTAACTGAAATGCTAATCTAAGGTGGGCTGTATTTCCCTTAGCAAGAGGCAGGGGCAGTGGGACAAATTTTATAACCAGCCAAGTGGAGCCCGAGGTTGCTTCACTAGGTCGCTGTGGTAACAGGTATTACTACGGTAAGTGTATTAGGATGGATAATGGGGAGAATGCACTAGGGGATACACAACTGGCAAAGGCTAAAGAGTCTGACCCCTTACCTGTCATTACCCAATAACTTGTCAGCATTACACCTCTTATTTTCTAACAATCTGAACTGAAACTATTATTTGGAACTTTGATGTAGGTTTTGATTTCTTTATCATTCAACAAATACTTACTGAGTTCCCATAGTCCTTATTACTGAAATTCTCATTCATGAAGTGCCAGCAGGTATATCAGTTGGGAGCTTATTAAACATGCAGGAGCTCAGGCCGCATCCCAGCCTTACTGAATCAGAAATTGCATTCTAATGAGATCCACGGGAAATTAATATGCATATTAAAGTCTTAGAAACACTGGATTATGTGATGAACATTTGTTGTATGAATAAATAAGAGGGAGAATGAACGCTCTTGGCTCACAAGATGGGAGAGTGTGGCTTTGCTGTGTTGACGGAGGGAGAATTCCCTCGATGCTGTGAGTCAGGTGAGCAGGCTCGGCGCCAAAGCACAGGGGGAGCGTGGAAGCGCAGCACAGAATTCCAATGAGGGAACTGGAAAAGCGGGACCTCTGAGAGCTGAGGGAGTGATGGCTGCTGCCCAGGTGTTATTGTCCAACGGTGGATTGAATAGTGTGGTTTAATGTATCATTATCCAAGGAATTACTTCAGTGTTTGGGGTATAGCAGGCTGTATATTAGGTTCCAGGTGGTAAGTTCATGTTGGACTCAATGAAATAATTTGGGGTTGAAGGTCAGTCAGGCCAGGGCCTGAGTTGCAATCAGGAAGATAACCCCCGAAACACTTGGGATATACTGATTGGCTCGGGCCTGGGTCATGTGATTGCTACACCTGCCAAGCCAGCAAGACTAATGCCAGATCCCACCAGTGGCTGGTTGAGGAAGAGGCTTTGGAAGCTCTGAGCTTCCAGTAATATACTGGTTTCCCAAATCAGGTGTGCCCACGGCTTGGAGGATTTGAACCTGCAGGTTAATTATCAGTGGTGCAGACTGAGTAGCGTTTAGGGAAAAACTGGGGCATGCTGTGGCCCAAATAGAGGGGAGTGGAGAAGAGAAACAAGAATAGCATTCTTGCAGAGAAACCTGCACAAGGCGTTTGAGAACAAAAGAGCTACATGGTGTAGAATTAAAGAATGAGGAATTAACAGGTGTTACTGCAGCGAAGCTGCAAACTGACCGCAGGGAAGGATGCATCTACGCTTCCAGCTTGCTTGGTGTGACTGACTGCGCTGCCTCCCGTCACCCAGGGGGCTCTCTGACAAATGAAATGGAAGAGCTGGACAGACAGTTCTTCCCTGGGGCTTCCTGATTTGTTTTGCTTATATTGCTTTCTGGCTGAAATCTTTTGATTAAAAGGTGGTTTATCTCAGTACCTGTAAGCAAAGTGAGGTGATGGAGTGGAGCCGTCAGAACAGTTTAGCCAGGAATCCCTTGTCTGTGGTCAGATAGAAATGCCTTCTGATGAGGCTACACCAAGTTTACAAACATCTGCTATTGTCTGCCGAAAATCCAGCTCCTCATTATCCTTAGATTCATCATTTCCCCACTGTCATTCTTGGGTAACTGCTCCTTTCCACTCTCAAACTGTGGTCTCCCATAGGCTCCTCCACTCTGGGTTCCAGGGATGGGAATCACATTTTTTCTCACCACAATAATTGGCTCAGGTTGGGCATGTTACCCAGGCAGAAGGCAATCAGCCGAACCCATTATCCTCTCTTCTCCCAGCTAAGTACCGAGTTGGTCTACTGAGACTTAATTCTGGAACTTCTCTGACACTGATAAGAGCATCTTTCTGATGGAATGGGAACTAGGAGAATATAATCCTGGTGTCACTGAGAACCAGTGTGGGAAGCAGAGCTGCTTGCTAGTAAAGCCATGATACAGAGCAAATCTCAGAGAAGTGAGTGTAACATAGAGGGGCAGGGAAAGACAGAGAAAGATTGGGAGAGAAAGGGTCCTGTTGCTGCCTCTGAGCCTTTCTGTCTAGCAGTGTCCTGCCTTGAATATTTTAGTTACATGAGCCAATAAATTCACTTTCAGTCTTTGAGCCAGTTGGTATTCCATCTCTTGCAACCCAGCACACTGGGCTATCAGCAGACCCTTCCGACACTGTCCCCCTGGAACAGGTGTTTTCAAGGTTGGATGCCCTCAGGGAGGTGGTGCCAGCTGGGTCATTTAAAAAATTAGGAAACAGTCTTAAATGATCAGCAAGCTTGCCCTTCGACCGTTGGGAAATGACAGGTTAATAAGACTAGTAGTTTCTATTTATTTAATGTTTCCTGGATCTCTGCATTGAACTAATTTTTTGCTCACATGTTAGCACCTTCTGATAATACAGTAAGAAAAGCACGATTATCTCAGAAAACTGAGGTTCAGAATGGTTAAGTCATTTACCTTAGGTCACCCAGCCAGTGGTATATCTCTTTCACTTTGGAAGAAGGAAAAGCTTCAGTCCATTGAATTTTTTCCCATTGACTTCTAAAGCAAAAAAGTCTGATTGAATTTTGAGCCATTTCATTAGAAAATCTTATTTGAGAACTTGTTACCTATCAAGGAGTTTCATGAGCTGGGTTATTGAAGCACTTATGGAAACTTAGGTCCCAGTAAACATCTTTTTAAAAAATGGGCTGTATTTTGGGGTAGCTTGGGCTCCAGGAGTAGAAGAACCATTGAAATGTGAATGTGGTCCGCATTTGTGCTGTTGAAAAGAATGAATAGGGCATTTTTTTCTATAACTATTAAGGTATGCATTGGTGATACATATAAAGCAGCCACTAGGAACTACAGGCAAGATGTGACCATTTCACAAGGTACACAGAGTCCTGGGCAGTGTGGGTCAGTCGGTTGGAACATGTCCCAGACACCAGAAGCTCACAGGTTTGATTCCCAGTCAGGGTACATGCCTAGGTTGTGGGTTCGGTCCTTGGGGAAATGCATACAAAAGGCAGCCGATTGATGTTTCTCTTTGGCACGGATGTTTCTCTCCCTCTCTCTTTCCCTCCCTTCCCTTCTCTCTAAAATCAATAAGCATGCCTGTGGGTGAGGAAAAATAAAATAAAACACACAGAGAATTCTAAACATCCTATAAATTTAGTAACCTTATTTCTGCAATATAAACCAAGGGTTTTGTTTGGTGGGGATAAAAAAAAGCAAAAGTAAAGAAGCCACGCAGAGTCTACGTTTTCTCGTTGGGTCTGGCTTGTTTGTTTTGGTTGTTTTATTTTTTTTTTCCCACTAGCTACTGGCTTCTTCACATCTCTGAACTTCAGTTCTCTTCAATAGTGTTAGCTCTAACCTCTTTCACAGTGGCTGTCACAGTGTCTAAAGGGACATAGGGAAAGTGCCTTGCACAGGGCACGCCACACAGTAGCCACTCAACACCCCTCTCCTTCCTGAGGGCAAAGATACTCAGACGTATGAGATGAAAATTTGGGAATTATCCTCATGAAGGCATTGCTCCTAATTAATCTAGGACTTCTTTAATTTTATCTGATTCACCTGTGAATGAATGTAAGCGCTTCTGTATAAAATATGATTTGTCAACCTCTTATTTGCTAGTGTGCTTATTTTTAATCCATGTAGCTCAGTAAAACTTTTTCGCATAAAAATGCTAAAGATGAGATCAGAATTTTGTTTCCAAGTTGGCAATTCTATTATTTCTAAGGGAAAAAAATGAAAACTATTGTACTATAGATGCACTTGAGGCTGAGTTATGGAAGGAACAGGATCAAGTAGGAAAACACATAATGTTTTTATGACAGTTCATTTAATAGCATTACAAATATTGAAAATGTAGAAGTAGAAAAGAAAACATGCTTTAGCATTAAATAATACGAAGAGCTTTGACTCTTGAAGCCATTGTGTTATGTAGACTGAACTATGTTTCCTATCAGAGAGTCAGAGTTAGCACATGAACCAACACAGTCAGAATTCTAGAACAAGAAAAGGGGGGATGGAAGAGTTGAATAGATATTTGGCAACATAGACAAAGCTCGGTGCTATCTCAACTGACCAACGACAATGCTAACCAATAGGAAGACGACTGGAAGATTTTGTTAACTTTCTCAGAGAAGTGGTGGTGGTGGTGGTGATGGGGGGGTGTGTGTGGACAGAACAAGTGTTGGGAATAAAAGGGGCGGAGACAGGCTTTCCAGTGGCAATTCTCCTGATTCACTTAAGGCAGGGCAGGAACGAGAGCGTCTCCTCCGCACACGCGGCACCCGGGCAACAAGCAGAGTTCACACACCCAGGCCTTCACTACCACTTTTCTGCCCCACTCCTTTGGGACACTCTTTCCAGACTGGAGCAGCTGGTGTCAAAACGCTATTGCTGCCACTGGTGAGGCTCCGGTGATAAGGCAGGCAGTGAAAGAAACAAATTGGGACATGTCAACCCCTGAAAATTGTCATAAAATTTTTCCAATACACATAGTTCCTAGTGTACAACCGACCAGAGATGCTGGCGAGCACTGGAAGAGAACCATAGTCCTTTGTTATGCACCTTGCACTGAACGTAACACGTTTGTCATGAAAACTCACTTTTTGGAATAGAATCATCGAAAAGGTTCACAGTAAGCTTAACCAACATAACCCAAAGCTTTTAAAAGTAATTAGCAGGTGTGAAGATACTCATTACTTTCACGGAGGTTTTTTGAAAGAAACGAACACTCTCAAAGGAAAACTAGTGAAGGATATGGGGGGGAAAGTATTCCATTTCTCTTCGAGACCAAGAGGGGGTCAGCCCACCTTTCCTCTGTCCCAGGCAGCAGGAAGGTTCCCCCAAAGCTGAGCTTGCTCTGTTTGTGTGTGGCCAGTAGAGGCAGGGAAGACCATTTCCCTCCTGTGTAATAGTTCTTACTTCCTGCGACTTCCTCTTCTTTTCTTACAATTCTGACCTCCCTTGATCAAGTATAAGGATAAATCAGAGAGAGAGGCAGCTGCCCCCCGAAGGGCAGGAAGGAAAGCCCCAAGCCATTTCAGGAGGCTCAGCAGATACTTTCCTTGGGCAGCCGCTCTCAGTGATGTCACTGATAGCCGCAAGGAGCCACTGACACAGGGAAGGGAGAGGAGGCCGGGAGTGTTGCCCCAACTACCAGATCATAGGCCTAGTTTCATCACTGCTTAATGGAGACTCCAAATGGCCACACCACAGTGACACCAGCCAGTGTGCATCATTTCCACTAAGAGATTGTCAGTGGACATGCCTAGCCACAGACATTTTAAGCTGATACTAATTGGGCCATTTATAGTCTGCCAGTGCCCCCACTCCCCAGGGATGTCCCCAGAAGCACGTCCTGAGATGGGGGATGGCTTCATCAGGAAGTGTTACCAGGAGAACCGACAGGTGAGTGGGACGTAAGGCAGAGACAGGAAGGAAGCCAGGTACCTGGTCAAGCACGGTTCCATGGGTGGGGACTTGGACTCAGTTCTTCAGGGGAGCAGTGAGACTGTGAAGAACACACCTCAGAGAAGTCCCAACAAGGTATGAGGGCGCTGGAGGTTCATTCCCCTGGACGTTTCTGTCAGTGGTTAAGGGCCACATCTGGAGACAGAAACTTCCAGGTGTTACCATTGCTGGCAGGCCAAACCAATTCCTGCAACCTGAGGACAGTTGCCACCATGGAGCCACAGATGCAGGCTATTAGGAGAGAAAGTGCCCCAAGAGGCCTCGTGCACGCAAACAGTCCGAGGGTCTGCTGGGCTAGCGTCGCCTCATCAACACCACAGTGTCTAATCCCGGAATCCGGCCCAGGCTCGGTAAACTTTTACTGTGGAATCTCCTATATCCTCATCATACAGGTGCAGAAGCTAAGCCTTAGAAAGGTTACGTCCTTGGTCTGAGATCATCCGAGTCGAAACCACGGAGCTGGTATTTTAACCCAAGTCCATGTCAGCCAAGGGCCCAAACCCTTCCTCGTGTTCACTTCTTGTTTCACAGGCAAACATATTTAGGGAATTTTAGACTTCAGGTGATTTGTTTCTTGATCCTTAAACAACATAGAGTATGAGCCTATACACACTTTTGGAAAATTACAAGTATTTTCTTGGGTTATGTAACCAAATTTTGGGGATATATGAACGGTGGTTAAAATGTCTGTAGCAGCTCTCCATGGCTCAAGAGATAAGACCAGTGTGTACAAAATTAATTCCTGCCGTTTTAGTCTTTAAACTATAACAGCAAATTAAATCTGCATTATAGTAGCAGCTTCAGATACAGAGTAGAGTTAATTGAAATTATACTCTCCATCTGGAAGAAAAGGAGAGAATCTTTAAATTTGGGAGATATTTTTATTCACAGATTATGAAGTACTTTTTAAGATTGCCATTTGTAGCTATATAGAGCTATCCTCTATAATTCATTTATTTAATTCCTGTTCTTCGCCATGTAAACATAATTACTGAGAACAATCCACTTGCTCCCATTTGAGAAAGGACCCCATTAAGAAGAGCAGACAGACCGACCACACTGCACCGAGTGTGGAGGGCGGCGGGGGGATGTTTACTGTGTTGCTTCAGGAAGCTCCTCTGGCTTCTGGAGAATGACTTCCTTTCCTGCGTCTCACGCCAGGGACTGAGGTTTGTCTGTCAGTTTGCTGGGTTAGATCTAGCCTGCTGGGGACAGCTAATAGAATCCTGGAATGGGGACCGGAAATGTTCTGGAATTCAGGTCCTGCAGTCTGAGGTCATTTTCATGAGACTACCTCAAACAATTCTTTCTTCTCCAGGCTGTTGGATGCTGTAATTATTTCATATTTCACGGCCCCAACTTTTCAGGTCTACCTATGTGTGCACCCTTTGGCATTGCACTCTGTGGCAGACACACGCACAGGTCACTCCAAGCATTCACTTCTTGCATGATGCCCTTGGCTTGAGTGTAGACTGCAGCTATAACTTGCCTCTAACAACTAGAATATTGGTGAAGGTGATGGGATATCATTCCTTTTATCCGGTTATGTTGTAAACCTCTGTCTTAGCCAATGAGAGAGAGAGAGAGAGAATTGGCTGTCCTGGTGGCATGTGAAAAAGCAAATTTTTCTGCCTTGCTGTGAACAGCCTATGGACAGGGCCATACGGTGGGGGACAACTACAGGCCACATCTAGTTGCTGAGGACCTCGGTCCCACAAACACAAGGAATTGAAGTCTGCCACCAATCACAAGGGCATGGAAGGGGCCCCCAAGGCCCAGATGAGGTCCCAGCTCCCTGCCCATACTCTGATTCCAGTCTGTAAGAGGACCTGGTCAAGGCATGCTCAAACTTCTGACCTACAGAAATTAAGACACAAATGAGCTGCTTTTAACTGCTAAGTTTATACCAATTCATTACACAGCAATAAAAACCTGGTACACCTGCCCACGCTAAGGCAGGTTTGACCATGGTCTGCTTTGACCAATGGGAATCAGGAGAACTTGATGTTAGCAGAAGCTTGACAAAGGAGTCGTGTATTTCTACACCCTTTCTTCAACCCCTGCTGCAGCCAGCCGCAATGGCACATCGGCTAAGTTGCTGGAGGGATATGAGACACATGGAGGAGAGCTGCTTTGTCCCCTCTGAGTCCGCCCTAGGCCAGCCAGACCCCAGGCCACTGCCCACTGACCACGGACACCTGAGAAGGCCCAAGGAAAATCAACTGAGCCTTGCTCAGACCCGCGGAGCATCCATCACCCAGCTGCCTATGGCTGCACAAGGAATAACAAATGCCTGCCATTTTTACTCATTAAAATTTGAGATGCTTCATTGTGCAACCTTTGTGGCAATAGATAATTGCTTTAATCACCAATTAAAGTTGAGAGACACAGTTGCGCTTGAACACGTATATGGTTGACTATTTGGAACTTTTCTTTTTTAAACCAAAAGACTTAAAAACATAAAAGGAGAGATTCGGGGAGCTGGTGAGAGAAAAGAGATGGCCATTTGCTATGAACTCCTGATAAAAGAGAAATTCTTTTCCAGGAAGATTTAAATACATTTTTAATTTTTCTTTAGCATTTTACAGAGCATATTTAGCGATAGCAAAAATAAAGGCTGCTTGCATTTCTTATATAAATCTTTTATAGAGGAGTTTCATTTTTCTTCGCTTCCAAGGCCTCCAAGCTCATCAGCTCTTCCACGTCTCCATGTGCTCAGGCTGGAAGGTGTCAGGGAGGTTTGGTGGGGCCAGAACCCTGTGCGGAGGAGTCCGTTGTCCCTCTGCCTCCCACGTCACACACCTGTCACTGAGCCGTAACATCTCTAATGACACAGCGATCCCGGCAGGACCTGGTAATAGTCTGTTCCTTCGGTGGGGACGGGGAGGGCCTTGTTCCAGACATGGGGCTGGGACAGAAAAAGATAGTGTCCTCGAGACTGAGATGAAAAGAGCAAGTTAAAAGCACTTTTCTGTTCTGTGGCCAGAGGCCTTTGTCTCAGCCCCCTAGAGAGTGGAAACCCGGGGTGGCCTGAGACTGGGGGCTGCACTTCCTGTGGGAAACAGCTCTGTTCTCTTTGATCCTGACAAATTCGCCAAGAACAACAAAACACAGGGAGCAGCACACTTCAGTTTTGATCCACGAAATGTCAGTAAACAAGACGCACTGGGAGGATTTCTCTTTTCTTTTGTTTCCCACTTTGGAAGAGCAAAAACGATGGACTCCCTCCACAGCCTGACTGCTAACTGGGTTTCTTGAAATCTCCTAAAATGTTTCTTTTCTAATCTCACTAAGTGTAAGCATATCCAAATCTGCCTGCATTTACCTACGTTCCATATATATTTCTTGTACAATGGGCATTGTCAGATAAAATGGGCCTGAGGCCACAGAGGGAAGATATGGAGGAATCAGGGTCCCCAGAGGCAGCCCTGCCTTCACCCAACGCCGACAAAAGTGCTTCTTTGAGGAGTTTTGAGTCTTTGGAATGCTGCTAGGGCCCCAGTCCTAAGGATTCTCCCGCCAAGTTACTGGGGACCTTAGGAGGCCATCCTGGGCGTGGCCTTACTGGTGACAGCTCAGAGATAATAACTGTACTCTGGGGAGTGATGGGAGTCATTCAAGTTCTAAGAGCTACCTGGCTCGTTGCCAATCACTCACCACCTTGTGACGAGCCTGCGGGGCAACACCAGGCCCTAGGGGGCCACTCGCCGTCTCCATCAAGTCCAACCTCTGGAAGTGGCTGTATTTGGTATTTGGGGGCTAGCCCACAGCCTTGAAAGAGCCATCTTCCATCTTCAACAAGGTGGGATTTCACTCCTGAGTACTTATACTTACTCAGCCCCCTCGATGTAAACTCGGATTCACACAAATACTTCAGATACACACCCATGACACGAGGCACCCCCAAACCAGCTGCATTTCCTCAAAAAAAAAATCACTGAACCCAGAGGTAAACACAGAGAACATGCAGGGCAAGGAGAGCTAAATTTAATAGTTATTTATAGGTCTTAGAGTCTCTTTCAGAATCCCGGCCCACTGGTGCTTGAAATGCAGAGTGAAATCATGGGTTAAGAATATTATTTTATCAGTGACTTTCACAGTCCACTTGGTTTGTTATTTCTAGTCTGAACCTCTCTCTACCTGTTGTATGGGAACAGTTTGCCATAGGACTGCAAAAACTTCAGCTAATTTTTCATTTGTGAGCTCATCAGATCCGTTCCAAGCACCTAACCCAACCTGATGATGACCTGTCGAAGTGACAGTGAATTTCTTTAAAGACAAAACTTCTATCTTTGCTCAGAGGAAGTGAGGGTAAGCTAGTTCCAAATGACAGCATTTAGAAAGTCACATGTTTGCTGTGACTTTACACACTGAATATATAGAGTTCAAAAATCTAGCATACCTCACATACCAAGAACGCTGCTATAAGTTTGGGGAGTGCCATCTTCATTTAAAAAAACAACTATTGTGCATCGACCCAGAAGGCGTATAAATTTGCAATATCTATCAGTCATCCCTTCAAATCATAAAATCTTCCCTGTTCCTCTTGCAAATCTCAAAACAACATCATGGCAGAAATATGATAAACTGTAACAATCATATTTACAATATGCAATGCAACTGTAATGACACACATACGAATTCCTTTATTACAAAGATGTTTCCCTGAGACATTTGAGTCTTCCTATCAATATGAAAAATAGCTTTCAAGGATAAGCATACTGTTAGCAGCACATTTCAGTGGAAAAATACCCAAAATGATGCCAGTTTCTATCAATGGATATAATCTTTATGATGTGAAATACACTTTGTATCACATTTAGTTGTTGAACATGAAGAATTGCACATTTGGACAGAATTCTACCCAAAGTCAAGGTCAACGTGTGAAAGCACCGAGCTTCCCTTGCTCAGGAGCCCTTCATGGCTGCATCTCCTGGGTGCTGAGAAGCCGCTCCAGCCCTGATTCCTTTGCACTGCCTCCCCAGCTGCTTTCTGTGCTCACAAACACAAAACATTAGTAAAGTAAAAGCTAAACAATAAAAGCTTATAAAGAAGCTTTTCCTCCTTTCAGATAGAAGCTGGAGCTATTTCTAAAAGAAGCCGGCAAATTTATTGCACTTGGTTCCTTGCCATTCCAAATAAAAGAGAGAAATAGCAACAAATGTATTTTGTAATTCGGCAAATCAAAAGAGGGAGGTGGATTCTATGCATATTAATACTGATAGAATAGACCAAACAATATTATCACCTTCGTACATCTTAAATGAGTGGTGGTTGGCTGATGACATTGCTGGAATTGCACGTAATCAACCAGTCCTGTGTTTGTTTTTGAACAACCAAATTTATAGCATTTATTAAGTGCTTGGTGGTACCTCTAGAAAGACCTTAACCCCTAATCAGTTCTACCATTTTGGTAAACTTTATAAGAGTGTTTGTTCATTAGGTTCTGCTTTAGAATGCTGAAAAACACTGTGTGCCCGGAACAATGCCACGCAAATCTCCAAGTGACACTCAAGCAGCATTTCTCTAGGAGATTTCTGAAATTCATCCGTGAGCACTGGAGCTAGTGCCCATGTTACTACTACAGGTCTACTACTTCAGGTCTTCCTGAAGACCTTCAGTTAAGTACCATGCACCTGGAAGAAGACGAGGTTCACAACCAGGCAGCACTGAGGCCTGCTGCACTCACTCCCCTGAGAACAGAATGCAGTGCTTTTAAACAGCAAACTAAGGTTTCAAATGCACACATTCAGATAGAGCTGGTGGATCATAGCCTAAAGCTGCTGGATTAGTTCACTGAAGTGTTTGTCTAGCAAAAGTGATTTGAAAAGACTGATTCATCTTCTGTCCCATACAAATATTCAGGGACCGGGAATTAGATGGATTCACAGGGATTTCTTCACACAACAAACAACTAAACACTATAGAAAAGAGAAAAAATTTAAATGCAATCCAGAAAGATTAATGAGGCCTGTTAAGTTCAAGGAACAACTTCTGTGTGCTAGAGGCCAATTCAGACAGTCAAAACAAAATGACCGTTCTTGTTTTATCCTAAGGGGGGGGGGGGGGCTTGTTGTTCGAAAGAAGGGCTTTTTTGCAAAGTCCCCTTCACCATTGGAATGTGCCCCCAATGCACAAAATGGTTCCCTTACCAGCCTCTGACTTTCTCTTAAAGGGTTGGTCCTGCACTGGGAGAATGTTGATTTAGTAGCTGGTAGTTTAAGGGAGAGATTCAAATAGCACACATTCACTATTTTGGAAAAAGACCACACTTACTGGGTGATGGATCAAAAGCTCCTGTTGAAAGAGACATGCATTTGCTTAGTTTTGTCTATTCTTATGGGCTCCTAGCAGAATAAATGCCATTTGCATGGTCTCAAAGTGCTAGATAGAAATCTTTTGTTCCAGTTATCTTCAATAAGATCAACTGTATGCATTTAAGAATAGCTTCAAATAAACAATTTATCTCTTCTAACCTAGGTGTGACTTCTGAATACTATTCTTTTCTACTATAGATTATCATTTGATAAAGAGTTTTATTGTTCAAATGTTATCCCCACAGTTTGGTTTATTCCCACGTACCGGCTTCTACCACACCTAGAGGAGCGCCCCTCTAGGCCCACGCCCCCAATGAGAAAAGGGGCCGATTGCATATTTTTTAAAAATGTAAAAAGTAATAGTGCAGATTCAAATTAAGTTGAAATAGAAATAAAATTTTGCCTGGTTTAAATCAACAAAATCACAGCATTTTGATTACATTTGACAAATTTCACATTTGAATGGAATTGGTTTGAAAGCTGAAACTGAAATTTTTTATTACTATCGGTGTATCTATTGTTTTGAATTAGATGTAAATCTATAAATTACACTGTATGTTTATTAATTTGGCCTAAAAAAGATCCATTGACAATCTTCAGAGGCATTAAAGGAAATTTGGATATCATTTAAGTATCATACATGTTAATTATAAAAATAGATTCACACTAAAATATTTTCATATTATACTAAATGCTGTTGCACTTTAACCACTATAAATATACTGAACTAAATTCTATTCAGTCATGCTAAAAATATACCAATGTTAATAAAGATAACAGGACTCAGTGAAAAGTAAATACAAAGCATAATTTCAGCTTTCAGATGACTAATTATATAGCATTAAACTGTTCTGTAAGTATTTAGAAGTGCAGTCCGATTTGGCAATGAGGGCATTTCTTGACATTACACCAGCTATAAGAAGCCAGTTAAGAGATTTTAGCCCAATAAGAATCTAGGAAATTTTCACCATAAATTCTCCCTACACAGGAGGGGGAACTGTTCAGCATTCTGATTTCTCTTCTTGGGGGATGATGCCTCAATGAATAAAGAAGGAACTTACTTTGTATTATATAACTTACTTTCACTTCAAATTTCTAACAACAAAAATTCAAAAACAATGTAGGTAATTTTAGTAAGGGGGGACTTAGAACACGGAATATTGCATCTCTTTCATAGAGTCTACGAACTCTTAAAAATGCTCTGAAAACACTACAAGTTTGATTAACAGCAAAGCGTTAGCCTAATCGAAACCCCCTCCCCCACATGTATGTACACATGCACACACTGTACAGCAACGTATTCTATTACTCTAACTTAAATGCGACTATTTGATGGTTATTCCCAGAGGCTGTGCAAGGGTACAAATACTGTCTACGCCGTATCAGGTTCAAGATCACTAGCAACCAAGTGGTTAGGAGAGAGCCAACCTTTCATCCAAACAAACAGAAAATTCAATCACATTTGAAATATCTTTTAAGATTAAAAAATGGGAGATACAGTGAATCACCCAACATGTTACTATTCTGAGTCCTATAATTTTCTTTATCTAAAACTGTTTCTCATGCACAGGAGGCTAGATGTCTTTTTACATAGTTTTAGCCATCCTAAGTATAAAATATTTCTTTAAAAAATACAATGAGATCTTTTTCTAACTTGGAAGGAAGTTCTGTGAAGGGTGGGTTTTCTCCCCACAGACGATTGTGCAGCATTTCCTCGCAGGAGCGCGCCGAGAGGCCCTCTGTCCTGTGTGTGATGGGTCCCCGAACGGAGGCCCCCAGCACTGCAGCCCTCACGCAGCTGAGCACCAGGCCTGCAGAAAGAGGTCCTGCAGGCACCGTAGCATCTTGGTCTGTTCTCTTCCTCACTCTTTTAACAGCAGCCAATCTTTGGACATCTTACAGTAGGGGCTGAAGTCCAGAACTTGAACTTCACTGGGAGAACCAAGTCCATCCAACATGCAGCATTTTCATCTTTTGGTTGGGTAGGTCTTGGTCCCCCAGGGATAGGAGTGATACCTAGAAGATTCAGACGTGGAAAGAGTTGTGTAAAGTCACACGTATTTTAGTTCACATATTCAATTTCAAGCACAGGAGTTCAGGTGTGGGGACATTCTTAGAAAGCTGCCTTTTGCTGACGTTCAGCTAACAGTGTCTTTGTCAAATTATGAGTTCAATGGAAACTGATAACCCTTTATAGTGGAAAAATAAAGACCCACTCAAGGTAGCTTGTACATTTAAATGCCTATGCACATTAAATATCTATTTTACACATTAATCAGTTAATTGGGGAGGGAAATCAATGCAAGTTGATTCAATATAGATTTCTTTTTATCTTGCATACTATTATTTCTCAATACCTTTTTCATTGTTACAAAATAAGGTATTTAACGTGTACCACTAAGTATATAAGGCTGCCATCTATTCATTCAGAAATCTAACAGTTTTACTCTCACAAACAGCAATGAGATAACTCAGGCATGTTAGTCTGTATCTTTCTGGTAAGGAAATTCAATGTTGATGCCAAGTACAATTAATCACACAACCCTAGAAATGATGGAGAGTAGAGCCTGCCTTGGTCTAGCCAAGTTCACTTTACCCTGGCTTCATTTTCTTTACCCTGTTTTCTTCCTCTCAACCCAGCCTCCCTTTCCCAGAGGCCCAGCAATGAGGCAACCCCTATTTGGTTATGGCTTCTTGCTGCTATTTCTGTTTCTGTTACCATTTTCTAAAAGTTACCAATGCAGCATTTTGTGCCTGAGACATTCTTTCCACCTACTGAAGATGAAGACAATGAAAACAATTGCAGATCTGGGGAGATGCTGGCAGAGGAGTGAAAACAATATTTCCCATTTCCAACCGTCTTGCTAGGGCAGCTTTTCTCAGCGGGCACTACAGATAACAGCTGAGGAATCACCAGGCTAAAAACGCCGACAGATTTCTTCCCTACTGTCCATCTCAGTCTTGAATATGGCCATGTGTCAACATGCTCCAAAAGTGAAAAACTGTACCTTCAGAGTTTCCCCAGTATATTTGGTCATGAAACTTTATTTTGGGGGGAATGTCTACACGTGTGATAATACTCTCTACTCTACGAAGACTATTTGGGAAAACGCAATCTACTAATCCTAAATACTGATTCTAAAACCTCTACATGTCCTGTGATATTTAATATCCTCTATCCTTCGACAACAAAAACCATGACTGTCACAGCTGCTCTGATTTGCATTTGAAATTGTGCACTTCCGGCTTGTGCAGTGTTAGGGGCTTCTAAATAGAGCCCAACTTATGTCTTGGGAATTAATTTGGAATGCCGGTAAATAAGCAATGGCTTTAAGCACAAGCAAGGTTATTATTTTTTTAAGGTTATGTGTATTTATTTTTAGAGAGAGGGCAAGGGAAGGAGAAGGAGAGGGAGAAACATCAATGTGAGAGAGAACTATTGATGGGCTGCCTCTCGTACACTCCCCGACCAGGGACCAAACCCGCAACCCAGGCATGTGCCCTGACTGGGAATGGGACCAGCGACCTTTCCCTTTATTATGGGGTGATGCCCAGCATACTGAGCCACACCAGTCATGGCCTACGGGTTATTTTTACTAGTGAACTATAAGGAGTCTTTCATCCAAGATATATTCTATCTTGCTATTCCAAGCAAAAAAAGGAAATGTTATGGCTACATGAATTTTTAAATGAATGATTCATTTTCATTTGAAGCATTTTAAGAAAGTTTATTTCATACCCATCATATGTTGCTTGAATTTAATCATTCAAATCATGTTTTCCCATTCTCATCACAGTTTTGAATATAACTGTGAATAATTTCTTGCCTTGTTATTAAGCATCTTATCTGTTTATCATAGGAGAATTTGCAATGTCTTTTAAAACAGGAATATGTCTTTGGAAGTGGAAGTAATGTTTGCTTTTTTAGAAACTTGACAGTAGAACTGAAAAAGGGTAAAAATTTTTCAAAAGAAGAATGATTTTTTTAAAAGCAATGATAGCTCTTATAAGAGCATCTCTAAGTTCCTTAAACCCCTGTTTTCTTATTAATATTTAGTTGCTTTTCTGCAAACACATGAAGACATTGATTGCCCATGATCCTGAGACATTGAGAAGATAGAGATTAAAAAACGACAAGCATGACTTCTGGTCCCACCTAACCCAAGGCGCTTTAAATAATACAAGGCTGAGAGTCAGTAACAGAGACTCTCATACAACCCATGGAAAGCTGGCTGGATGTTCTTGGTCCAAGAGTAGAAAATGAAAAATTTGAATCTCTCCAGGAATGGCAGGAGGAGAGTGATTACGGAGATGGTGGTTTTTATTAACAATATATCTTTGGAAAATGAGAACTACTCATCATTTTGCTGCAGTTATAAATCGCAACAGAATCAAGTATACAAAGGCAGCATTTTGGAAATATAGTGTCAAGCCAAAAGAACCAGCAGCTGAATAATCTTAGAACAACCTGACGAAATAGAAGGAAAACAATGTTGGAGACTGAACTGACATCAAAAAGAATCTAATTCCCATAATGACCTTAACAGGGCATTCTTGGGCCCTCTTTCTCTTCAGATGGCTACTCTTAAGATGGCGAAACTTGGTAAATAGCCCCTGTAAACTGAGGTTTCTTATTTAGGGTTCTACTGGCAACACATCATAACAAATCCCTCTCTCACAAACAAAAACAAAGTGACTCTTTCTTTGGTTGCATTTTTCCTCTTGCAATCTGTACATATCATAAGTAGATTTCAGTGATGGAAACCTGAGTCAACAGCTCTAGTAAAATGGAAAAGAACAAACGCTTAATTTGAAAAACACTCTAGAAATGCTTTCCCACTTCATTACGTCCATTTTTTATGGGAGTCAATTGCTGCTAAGTGAACAACCTTTATTTTCCAACAAAAGATGAACATATATTCTACTCGTGGCAGATTCATGTGTACGCCAAGATATTTTATAAAAGTGTTTAAGATACAAGTTGGGGGAAAGAAACTCTCTGGAATCAAATATGGAGAAATCAGATCTAATATCCAAGGATCTCCATTGACTTTTCAAATTTGAAAGCAAATTCTAGTGCTCACCTGTTAGAAGTAAAATTGTAATAACCACTTTCCTCTAGGACTTCTTCAATCACAGTCTAAAGTTGAGAAACAACCCAGTTAGTATTGAATTAAAGGCAACAAAATAAAATCATCCAGAGGCGCCACAAGGACCTTACCTGCATCTGCTCATACGTTATCCCCTCCTCCAACTCGAAGCCGGTGGGTAGGCCTGCAGTAAATCGTGGAGAGTCTGACATTTAGTGTACATTTTCTCAGTTAGACTTTATGGGTGACTATGACTCAACTGAAGGGAAAACCGGTCAATTTCCTAATGATGAAGATGAAAACTTGCAAGCAGATTCCAAATCATCTCGGCTTAGAACACTCACACTTCCTGCTTCTCATCCTTCAATACCTGGCTGCTTTTGAGGTGGCCATCACGAAATAATACACAAGCATTTGAGGTGTTGCTCTTGATATAAATAAGCCAATTAAGTTAGGGGTGTGTGTGCATGTGTGCGTGTGTTAAGAACAGGTGAGGAGCGATTCCAAACGGAAACTGCCTGACAGGTGAGTGGTCTGATTGGTATGCTCTTCCTGGTCCATGAGACAGAGAGTAAGAAAATAAATTTTTGGAGGGAGGCAGAAATAGACAACATAGACAGGGAACGGTGACACAGATCTGACCCCTCCCTTCCAATGGCTGCCTAGAGGAAAATAAAATCCATACATTTAATGCCAAGAGACATACTTCTTTTGATGTTTGGCCTGAGTATAATATACCGACACCTTAAGCCACTGGGGCTCCAGCCAGAGGAACATCAACCAGCTTCCCTCGTGTCCGTCAACACTGACTTAGCGGATGCCCTGGCATTCCCCTGCCCGTTTGCAGACAGGAAAAAAATGGGTTCAGCGTTGAAACAGGACGTGAGCACGTGAGGCATAAGGAAGCTTGCTTTTCCAGCCCAGTTTCAAAGTGTTCCCAGAAGTGCCCACAGGCTCTGCTGTCTTCGGCTTTTGCCTGCCCTGCGGTAACAAGGGGCGTGCCTGGTCCGCTCTGAGTCAGGGCGTCCAGCTGCCCTGGGAGAATCGGTCAGCTCCCTCTCTGGCCAGAGGCGTCTGCCAGAGCTCCCCGTTTCATCAGAGCTGCTGTGACTGACTCAGTGCCCTGGGAGATGCTTTCCAAAGCAAATGACTTCAGGCAACAGTTTATCTTCACTTTATAGATTTCTCAGGAACTATTCTAAATGTAATTCTGCCACACCGGTTAGCTTTATCCCGGGATTCAAAGACTTAGGGAAAATTTAATAACCAATATGTGAAACAATTTGCCCAAATGAGGAAATCACAAAACCCCAACCAAGTGCTTTTCTAGGCTGAGGAGGTGGCACATCTTCATTTAAGCATAAAATCTTCCTTCTCTCCATCCCTCTATGTGATGTAACCGTAGTCTACGGAGATTCAAAAACTAGTGAGGAATTCTGAAACCTGAGTAGTTTGGAAACTCTGAGAAGTCAAACGTCACAAGAAATGTTAGATTTTGCTGAGCCCTTACCAGTGACCAAGCGCTTGTTATATGTTTACATGGATCCTCACTAGTGATCACACTAGTGATAACACTGTGATTTTTAGCTCCATTTTATAGGCAAGGAAACTGGGATACAGAGAGGTCAAATAATTGCCCAAGGTCAGCTACGAAACAGATGAGCCAAAATTTGGATGTAGGAATCTGTGTTTCAAGAATCTGTAGTCCCTGTGCTCTACTGCTCGCCTATGTGAGATTTACGCCAAAAAAAAAAAAAAAGAATCAATGTTAAATTTGTCTGATGTGGATTCTTTAGGTAAGTTTCAAATTTTCTCCATTTTAAATATGCAAACACTTCATTTCTGCTTTTTATCTCCCTGGATGCTTTTGGGCATTTGATTTCCCGTCACCAGATGAGCAAGAAGAAATCAAAGGAAATGCGATTCACCAACACGAATTCTGCTGTTTATGTTACCTATCAGTCAATGATAATGGAAGTGGCCACAGGCAGGAAAAGGGAATTTCCTACCGTACACCCCTTCCAACTATTGCCAAAGATAGTCAAAATAAGCTCTAAGTCTTTTTTTTTTTAATAGTTGAAGACAATCTTTTAAGGATCCAAGTGACATATTTCTTTGTGTAAGCCAGATTCCTGTGTTGAAGACCATTACCTGCCGGGTCATTTGGGGACAGGGTGTGTCCGTCGGTTGAATGGTGCAATAAGTGGTAATCTGCCGTGAAAAAGCTGGGCTCGATGGGTTCTGGAGATCCCTGAGATAACTGGAACAGAAAAGGCAAAGCCACATCTTTCACACTCGGCAGCAAATGGTATGAGACCTCGGCGCATGCAGGCTTTTCCATTTCCCTTTGTGTCTGCACGGAAAATTTAGTGCCCTGTGCTGTTTGCTTTTCAGTCCCTTGTAAATAGATAAACCCACATCTTATTTCCAGAAGAACGTACGAATTGGATGTGGCCATATTACAGTGAAAGAAAGTTAAATAATTCCCTGGTCACATGAAAAAAATGTGCTTTATAGCTTTAGGAGAGCAAAATAAAAGATGAATAGAAAAATAATGGCACTGGGCTAGGGCATCAAAATGTTATTTTTTTCAGGTGTAGGAGGAATAAACTCCAATTATTTAACAGAACAATATGTTTAGCTCAAATCATCTTTTCTTATGTATCTGCTTTGAACAATGCCTTTTTGTTTGACCAAAGATAATGCGTTTCTTAATACATTTTTCCGAATTACTATTAATTAATCGAATTCCAAAACACTGATTCCCAACACCCTAAGGGGAAGAGTTATTCACTAAATGACAGAGCTTATCGACATTCCAATTGTTTGATGCCTTTCCATGCAGCTGAATTTTTTAATGGTATTTTAGAGTATAAACATGTTCAACCTCCTTTCACCTTTAATTCCAACCAGCATGTGGACTAGCCAAGTTTTAGTGCCTGTGTTAATGTAATATACCTTTAAAATGTCGATTCACACGAATAAACCAGAAACAAATGGCACAATTTGGATTATGTAACAGCAGTTAGCTTAGAGTCCCCTACTCTGTTCCTAAATTAAAGTCCAGCATTACTCGATCACTTGAGAAAACCGTCTGGCAGTATACGTTAAAGTCAAATAACTGGTGCCTGCCCTGTGACTCAGCCGCCCCACTCCCGGGCTGCAGACACACAAAAGAAAGAGGCACTGCTGACCATCAACAGACACGCGTAGGGATGCCCACGGCGCCTTTGTCTGTAGTGACCCTCACCTACAGAAGCCCCAGGGATCACAGGGCAGCAAGATAAATAGACATACTGTGGTGTGCTTACCCAGTGGACTTCTTCAAAACAACGAAAAAGAACAGACTACAGGTACCCATAGCAAATGGCTTGAGCAAAAGACGCCAGAAACAACAGAATACATAGTATATGACTCCACTTAAGTACATTTTTATAATCAGACAAAACTAGCCAATGGTGATAGAACAATCACACTGTGGCAAGGGCAGGAGGATGGTGGGGGAGAGGGGGGCCATTTGGCCAAGAAAAGGCAGGCAGGAGCCGGCCTGGGGACTGGAATTGTTTTATGTTTCAGGGTGGGTGGTGGTCACAGGGGCGAACACACATGCTAGATTCACGGCGCTGTAAATAAATCTCATTGTATGTATTATGCATTTCATACCTTAATAAACATTTTATATAAACATTTTATATTCACAATTTATATTTCATCAATGTACTTTGGGTACTGTAAATATAAATCATTTGTGTTTTTCAGTCTTCTGTTGCCAAATGCTACACTCTAGGAAAAAATATGGCTCTACCCTTCTTTATCCCTGAAAGATTATTTTTCTAACTTTGGTGACAACTGTTAAAGTTAACAAACCATTTGTTAAAAGACAAGACTGTACGACTGCAACATGCTGCAATGCAGGCGGCTCTGAGAGTCACACGCTCGGTAACTGTTAGGGACCACGGAGGGCCCTAAGCAATCTGTATTTTATATCCAAGCTAACAGGTTGCTCCAACCAAGCTTCTTCGTATGTGTTACGATGTCGAAAATGATTTCCTGGTATCACCTTCCACACGATTTTGAATGAGATTGTTTTTCATACTGGTAAGCATAACAGTACAATTTGGCTGCCTGAAATGCTCATCCTAACTATAGAAAGATTATTTAAGTCGATGTAATTATTAAGTACATATACCTTTGAATCTTAAAGATTTCACAGACAGGAGGGCGTTTAAGGCTGCACAGCATAATATGTGAATTGTGGCTGGAGAGGGTAAGATGGCCATTGCACTATGACAAAGATGAGTCCTCCTCACTGACTCAAACCTTGAGAAAGGAGGCTTCTCGTGCCGTGTCGCATTAGTGGTTTCCTCCCACTTAAGTGCAAATCCTCAGAGAGACAGGCCATCGGTGAATACAAAATTCATTAGTCTTGTGTTCCCATCCAGATACATTTACTTTTGCCCTAGGAACTTCCCAAAACTTCTTTTTGCAGTTCATTTTTTTTGACATATTTCATCCAGAAAACTATTTTTCCTATGGCCTGAGCAGGTTTTGGAAAACAGAGCTAAAAAACCAATCAAGGCACACACGCTGAGGACCTCTCCAGTTTATCGGGATCCTGCTGGGGACCAGGGAGGGCACGAAAGTGATCTGACCACCACAGGACTTGCTACCCGACTGCACATGAAGCAGTGATGCAGGAAGAAATGAAGTATGAAATGAGGCGGGGGCTCTAAACTCACACAAAGAAGGATGCTCCGTGAGGACTAGCGTGGAGTTCAGAGGCTCTGCAGAAGAAACATGGGAGCTGAGCCTGGAGGGATAGATCTGGGCGGATGCCAGGAGGCTCCGTGGACACTCCAAGTGAGGGGAACTGACGGCAGAGGCTGGGCACTGCATATTAAAGGCAAAGTGATGAAGTGGTTATGACATGAGTCCATGCTATGGAGTTCTGAAGATTTAGATTGAAGAGAGAAAGGCAGGTGCCATTCATTAATTCAGTGAGTGTTTTTTTATAAATCAACTATTATGTCCAATGCACAGATCCAAACAGTGGGGGAAAGAAACAGTGGTGGTCAAAAACGTGTACCCTCAGAGCCCAAGAGTGGAGAACTATGTCTGTGATAGGTCCTCCCAGGGGAAAAGTGCAACTGTGCCGAACCCACTGAAGGACAGAGCTGCGGTTCTAGGAAGTAGCAGGTTTCACGTCCAGAAGGTGCTCCCCACAGAGTGACACTTAACAGAGAGCTGAACCCACGAGGAAGGATGCATAAAGGATGGGCTGTTCTGGAAGATCCTTATAGGCAGAGGGTAAGGCATGTGCTGTGCAAAGACCCGAGGAGAAACAGCCCAGTAGACGGACTTTGGACAGGGCCTCAGGGCTGGTGTGAAGACAGCAGAGGGCAGGACTGAGTGAGATGAGAGGGGAGAAACAGGCGGGCTGGGACTAGACAGGACTGTGAACACCAGGGCAAGTATTTTGGTGTTTTATACCAAGAGCTCCCCAAATCGTTTCTGTGTGTGTGTGTATGTGTGTGTGTGTGTATGTGTGTGTGACATGATCAGGTTTCTGTTTGGAAAGGACCACCCTGGACACAATTTACACAATGGTCTGAGCGAGGGCAGGAACAGCAGGGTGAGGCCAGACAGACCGCCAGGAGGCTCCTGCGAAGAGCAGAGGCCAGGAAAGCTGGGTCCTGGAGATGAGACCACACAGTAGGGGACTGCAAGCCACCAAGGCTTTCTGAGTCTACTGATAAAAAGCAAGGGCTTAGGAAGTAACCACTGGTCTTTCCAGATGAATGGAAGAACCAGGAGATCAGCAACGAACCTGTGACAATAATATGAGAGAGAAGGGCCAAGAAGTTGGACTGGGTGGTGACCAAAATGGCAGAATGAATCTGGAAGATGAAATAGTCTTTCTTAATGACAATTGCAGCACCTGCAGCCATTAATTCAGTGCTTACTGCATGCTAGACATACTTAATACTCTATTTGATCCTTACAATGACCCTGTAATGCAGGCATTATCCTCCATTTCACAGATGAGGAAATGGAGAAGTAAGTGTGAGGTCTGCCCAGAACGAGTCCGGCCATTGTTGATACAACCAGTGTGCCCCAGCGGGCACACTGGTATGCCACAGGAGTTTTTTAAGCAGACAGTATCTGATTGTTTAGTCTGGGACACTGACTCTTTGATCCTTAAATTGTCAAATTGAAAAAATGACAATAGCCAAGACAACAATAGCCAGCTCGTGTGAATGAATCAAAGTTATACCTATTTTTTGTCAGATTGGCAAAAATATGTATTCTTTGGTGTCCTGCAGAATTTTAGTAATTACTTTATGTGCACCCTGAGATAAAAAAGGTTGAATATCATCAATCCAGAGGGATGAAACATGCATTTTTTGAAGAGGAGATAGTGTCTTATGATTATTTAGTTCTTGGTACTCTATTTGCAAAGTGTGGTTTGAGTGACTTGGGTCTTCTAAAATGTGAGTCCTTGTATTAAAGAGAACAGACTGTCACTGCCCCTTCCATACACACACACACACACACACACACACACACACACAGCCTCCCAGCAAAAAAACACTGACTTTGAGCAAATACTGAGCAACCATAGCACTTAACCAGTACATTGAGAATGTAGTACATTTTTAGGTGAAGCCTAAGTAGAAAAGCCTAAGTGGGAAACTGAAAATGTGATCTTCATTAAATTCCTCCAAAGATATCTTCTTTCCTGTGTCACCAAATAGGGCTCACTTCTCTGTAGATGAACAAGTTGTTTGGGATCTAGCTGATGAGGCGGGACTCAGAAGGGCGTTAAGATGAATGCAGACAAAGCCGGCACCACAGTGAGAACATTTTCAGCAGGGCCCTGGCACCCTCACTCACCGGCCCTCTGATCTTTCTTCCTTTCAACTTGCCTTATCCTCTTTGACTGAATCGCATGTTAAGATACAGCACACTGCCTTATTTTTCATCTTTTCTGATGCACAGCACCTTTCTAGGAGATTTCTACCAGGCCCTGCTAGGCCGCACGGCTAAATGGCACGCCCAGCGCTCCTCCGCACTGTGCTCTCGGGCTCCAGCGCTCACTCACTAACACAGGAGCAGTTCACACGCACAGCCTGAGGTCGGCTCCAGGGATGCCCCTCAGGCCCCCGCCGCTCCCGGCAGCAGCCCGGCTGCTCGGACGGTTACAGTCCCATAGAAGGCTGGGTTTTTAACAAAGAATTTATAATGACCGTGTTCAAGACTTGAAAACCAGCAGTCTGCGCTAGTGACAACCAGGCGCTTATCCCCAGGAGCTCCACTCAGACGCACGTTCATCACGTTGACACTGCGAATTTGAATTAAGATCTTCTCTCTTGTTTCTGTCTCTCCTTTCGCCCACGCTGAGGGTTCTAGCTCCCAGAGACACCCACGCAGTCACTCGGATGCTGCACTGCCCTGCGGTTCTAGACAGGGCGGGGCAGGCTGGGCTGCAGCCTCCCTGGCTGAGTTCTAGACAAGGACCTTACTTTCTTACAAAAGCAGTTTTCCTTTTTTATTTTTTCGATTGCTCTCTATACTCGATTGGGTCGTAGGCCATCAATAAGTAGCCACATTGGTCCCATAATGACTGGACGTTTCTTTAGCACATGCACTGACCGAAAATGGCTGAGCGGGGGAGGGCTGCAGCCCCCTCGGTGCACCAGACCAGGTGCCGCCGTGCTTCCATCTCAGAAGCCAGGGAGTCTGTGAGAGCACGCTTTGTGTACAAACTGGGCTGTCCGAACATCATGCTAATAACAGCATAAACACACCTAGCAACTGGAATTTTTTCATCTTTTCATGGGAGAGTTGAGCTTCTGTTCTTTTCAAGTCTACTTACTGGCATTCATGATATGGATGGAAATACGGTAAAATAAATATCTGAGGTCTCCCCACTTCTGTTTTGATCGCCCCTTGCTTTGTTTCTTGATCTTAGTCGCCACCAGCTCATGAGAGAAATCTTGTTCCCTCATCTCTGGTGAAGGAGGTTTACATTTGGTCTACCTGCTGCTGTCTTTTCTCTTACTATCTCCCGTGTGTGTGCATGTGTGCGTGTGTGCATGTGTGCGTGTGTGCATGTGTGTGCATGTGCGCAGCTACCACTGATGTAAGGGGACAGAGCCAACTGCTTGTCTTTCTTATCAAAGAGCCCATCGTCCTGCCTGAATAATGAGTCACTTTATGCTTAAGACTGGAGACACTGATGGAAAAAAGAAACCTTTAAAAAAAGGGGGTCATTAACAGCATGGCTGCCAGAGTTTAAGTAGACGATGAAGCTTCTAAAAATTACAGCAGATTGGAGTGGGACTGAGCATCTTCACCCAGGCAAGCCCGAACTGCCTGGGCCGTGGGTATTTCAGGGCCAGAAGATCGGGGGGTTGTGTCTATATTCAAGGCCTATATTAAAACGGCCACACACCAAGACACAGGGATTTCCTGTCACCAAGTTGTGTTAAACAGAAGTAAACTATTTTATTCCTGTCTGGTTGATTGGACCTCTTTGTGACTTAGTTTCTTTATGTATGAACAGAAATATTTACTAGCACCTGAAGTTTAAGACATGGCAGAATTCCACCCTCATAGGTGATAAAAATCTTGGCCTCAGATGGTTGAATGACTTGTTGAGACCAGCAACGCTAAATATAGGGACTTACTGAAGAATAGCCTCATAAAAAATTGGGATAGAATTCTCTGAAAAACACTATCTTTAAAGTAAAATTATTTAGCCCGTGGACTTCTGCCAAGATGGAGGCATAGGTGGAAACACTGTGCCTTCTCCCACAACCAAGTTTGAATACAACAAAGGTTTGGAGAAACAAAGATACAACCAAAGGACAGAAAAATTGAATTATACGGAAGTCCCACAACCACTAACCGTTCAACGGGACGGTAAGAGGGGCGGAGCCAGCAGCGACCAGGGTCAGGCAGGACAGGTCCCCTGACCCAGGGGCGCAGGCAGCCCGGAACCAGTTGGGGTGCGGGGCAGACTGACCGAGGTCGCACATTCACATACAGTGAGACAGACCACGCAGGCCCCAGGGGGAGAGGGCTGACGGAGGTGGCACAATCGCATGCAGTGGGATGAAACTCGTGGGCCTGGTGACGACAGCAACTGCGGCACCGGTGAGGGCCGGGGCGGCAGACGGGACGCCAGAGTCCCTCTTTGACCCCGCCCCCACATACAGTGTCACAACCCAGCGACTTAGTTGCCCTGTTCTAGTGAACACTTTAGGGCTCTGATCCTGCTATGGAACAGGCACGAACAGCCCAAAAGATGGTGCAAGAAGAACTCAAAGTCCCAGAGCCAATAACTCTAAGCGACCAAGAAATTGCCAGCCTCTCAGAAGCACAATTCAAGACACTATTTATCAGGATGCTCACAGAACTGGTAGATTATAGTCACAAATTAGAGGAACAAAGTCACAAATTAGAGGAATATATGAAGGCTAAACTAATTGAAATGAAGGGAGATGCACAGGAAACCAATAGTGATGGAAAGGAAACTGGGACTCAAATCAATGGAATGGACCAGAAGGAAGAACAAAACATCCCACCAGAAAGGAATGAAGAAATGAGAATTCAAAAAAATGAGGAGAGGCTTAGGAACCTCCAGGACATCTTTAAACGTTCCAACATCCGAATTATAGGGGTACCAGAAGGGGGAAAGAAACAGCCACGAGTGGAAAACGTATTTGAACAAATAATAAAGGAGAACTTCCCCAGTCTGGCAAAGGAAATAGACTTCCAGGAAATCCAGGAAGCTCAGAGAGTGCCAAAGAAGTTGGACCCAAGAAGGAACACACCAAGGCACATCATAATTACATTAGCCAAGACCAAAATGAAGGAGAGAATCCTAGAAGCATCAAGGGATAAGGGGACAGTCACCTACAAAGGAGTACCCATCAGACTGTCAGCGGATTTCTCAAAAGAGACCTTACAGGCAAGAAGGGGCTGGAAAGAAGTATTCCAAGTCATGAAATCCAAAGACCTACAGCCAAGATTGCTTTATCCAGCAAAACTTTCATTTAGAATGGAAGGACAGATAAAGTGCTTCTCAGATAAGGTCAAGTTCAAGGAGTTCATCATCACCAAGCCCTTATTATATGAAATGCTAAAGGGACTTATATAAGAAAAAGAAGATGAAAATATTAACAGTGAAAGGACAGCAAACGCACAGTTATTAACAACCACATCTAAAACAAAAGCAAACCAAGAGGACAGCTAGGTCAGGAGTGGAACCATAGAAATGAAGAACACATGGAGAGTTAGAACAGGGGGGTGGGAGGGGGAGAAGGGGGGAGAAGGCACAGAAAATAGCATAGATGGTAGGTAGAAAATAGATAGGGGGAGGGTGAGAATAGTGGGGGAAATATAGAATCCAAAGAACTTGAGACACGTAGTTATAAACTAAGTGGGGGAGAATGGTGGGGGAGGGAGGGTGCGGGTGGAGGGGAATGAGGGGGGGAATAGAACAACTGTAATGGTATAATCAATAAAATATATTTTTAAAAAAAGTAAAAATATTTAATAACATTTATTCTTAGGAAAGCATTCAATAATATAGAAGAACTTTCTGTTACTCTTCTGAGAGTGATGACTGCAGACACAAAGGTGAGGAAATGAGGAGCAAAGACACATCCCTGATGTAGTGCCTGGGTGGTCTGAATGTCTGTGTCCCTCCCCCAAGTTCACATGCTGAAACCTAGTCCCCAGGATGGTGCTAGTAGGAGGTGGGGCCTTTGGGAGGTAATTAGGTCCTAAGGATGAAACCCTAATATAAGTGCTGTTATAAAAAATGCCTTTAGAGCAGAGGCTTGAGTGGATGCCCTTGCCCCCTCTGCCGTGTGAGGATGCCATGGGAAGTCGGCAGTCCACTGCCCAGACGGGCGTCCTCACCAGACCCACCCGTGCTGGCATCCTGATTCGGCACTTCCGGCCGCCAGAACTGTGAGCAATACATTTCTGTCGTCTATCAGCTCCTCAGTTTGTGGTGTTTTTGTTATAGCAGCCTGAATGACCTAACACAATAATAATATCCCTTAACAGAGGATAGAGCTTCAAGTACAAAGCAAAGGAAGTATGAAATTTAACTTGAATGATGAGTTTTTGTTAGCCCAGGAATTCCTGGATGTAGAATAGCATACCTTTTTAATTTCAGATTTCAAATTGCAAGGGTTGCTCTGCTGGCTGAAGAGGGATTTCTTGAATCTCTCTATAACCCTTCTTTTCAAATTGTGGTGCAAAGCTGGAGGAAGCTGCATAGAACGAGAAAACAACCATTAGAAGCAAATTGTTAACATTGTACAGCTGACTTCTGGGAAGCGTTTACTGAATGTCGGTGTAACAATATTCACTCAAGAACTCTTATTCACTAAATAACAACTTAAATTGTACCAAATAGCATGAGCAATGTTGTAATTTTTCATTCTATTATCCAGAAGAAATCTATTACTCTGCTCTCCTTCAAAAGGCTGCTTAATTTATCTTACTGTTCTTTCATTTTATTGATATTATTTTTCACATAACAACTGCATAATATATTAATTGCACACATATATTGACTTTCATAAAGAACAGACTTAAGGGGGAAGAATGCATTCTGTCAGATATAAAGGTGTTTGGGTCACACTCATAAGCTGAAAACCACGCCAAACACTCTAACCATGGCCTTGTCCTGCAGGGTCTGAGGCTGTGGACCAGGGAGCACATATCTGCGTTAGCACAGCAAGATGCCTGCCTGGGATGCTTCTGAATTTACAGCTGGAGATTGTAGGGACCAACTTATCAAGAAGGAGGGAATGAACTAGTACATATCAGGGCCAGGCCAGGATGAGTCAGGCTTAAGAAACAGTAGGAAGTCACTGCAGAATCTTAGAAAAAATGGGGATTGGATAAAAATGGGGATTTCAAACAACTGATTTTATAGTGCTTTGCAGAGTGGATTTATGCAAAGAAATCAAAGATCCTAAAAAAGCAATGAGGAATAAAGTGAGTTTTGAAGATGGGTAACAGAGAAAGAAATAGAGTCAACATGATAAGGAGTCCTAGAGTGGAAGTAACATTTGATTTAAAATATGGAGAGGTGTGAGGAGAGGAAAAGGAATCAATATGAGGGGGGAAAGCTAAGCAGGAAGAAAAATGTAGTAGGAACTTGAAGATTCAAAGAAAATACAATATAGTTCAGGACTCAGATAAAAAAGAGAAATGTAGCCAAGAAAATTAGTACTCCATCCCCTCTCCATTTCTCTGTACCCTTACAGTTTTAGTGTGCTGCCATGTGACTACATGTGGCCAATGAAAATGGTGTCTGCCACCCTGAGGATGAAGCCATGCAAAGCCATTGCCCTTCCCTGGGACAAAGAGCTTGGAGTCAAGATGGCAGAGCCACAAGGTGAATGATGGTCACCCGACCCGCCCAACTTTAGCTGAGGAAAAAGTAAACCTCTGTTTACCAAGACAAGAGACTCCAGGGTGTGCCTGTTGGTGCAGCACAACTTATTGTATCCTGGCTATACAGGGGACTTCTGTTATGCCAATTTCACGGAACAGGAGAATGAGAAAAAGGTAACAGTGGGACAAGAAATAGGATCTACAGGAGGTCACTGTTCATCAGCCCAAACACAGTAGAACACAGGACCCATTATGAAGCACTGAATGATAAGAAATAAAAACAATGCCATTGAAAAAAGTTCTAAAAATGCATCTATAATCCTGGTTAACCCTTTGACTTTGCATGAGTCAAAGTGGTTTAGTTACAGAAGAGTTAAGGCTGGGGACTCTGAAGCCCTTTAGTGTGCTTTGAACGGTTTTGTGGGTGGATAGCACCAAACCTCTGCTGATCTATTTGTATGTCAACATTATGGCTTGTTTTTACCTCAATCCAGATGTGATTACTACTTCCTACCCCCAGCAGAGTCATAATTAGTCTTGTCCTTTAATGAAAGGGGGAAAACATGAAATGTGAAGAACAGACACAGAGAGGGATTTCTCAGCACTAGTGAGCAAATAGCTGGAAGACAGATGAGAGAGAAAACAAGTATAAACAATACTTGTGTGCATGAGAGATTAGCAAAAGTGGAATGGATTTTACTTAGAGTGAAAGGAGACAACGAAGAGGAGAGGCACGTGCATGCTTTTCTAGCAAGGAGACTATGCGCTAGAGTGGAGAAAAGATGGGGAAATGCCTTGAGATACATTTTCAATTTTATGATTTTGCCACTTCCCTAAATCAAACACCCAGATGGCCAAGCTGGCCCAGGACTGTCTAGCTGCTGCTCCGCATGGTTCCCATGGTCAAAGAGAAAGGTGGCGAGCCTTTTCTGACATCCCTGTCTGCCGTGGCAAACTTCTGCAGAGGTGAAGCATCAGTGGGTCCGTAGATTCCTTCAGAGGTGGCTTACCCCCATATTGGCAGCTACCAGGATCATACTACTAATTCAGGTACTCTTAAAATCCTTGCTATTCATATAACTTGATAAGGCCCTAGTTGGAATTCTTTTTACTTCTTCTATGGCTTGAACTAATCCTCATAAAAACTTTCTTTTAAGTTAACATTCTATCCACTTAAAATTCATGTACAGGGCAGTATTAAAAAGATACTGTATCTTTTTAATTCATGTTGGAATAACTATCACTAAAGATGGGGATAGCACCCCACCTGTAAAGTTTTCATGGAAGAATTCAAACCTTTACACAGTTTACTTACAGATGGCATAAGTATAAAAAATATGTAAAACTATCATCTTAGTTGAAATATCAGGATAGAATATTAATGCCTATGATGTGTATGTGCCAGGCACTACGACTGCCTATATGTCCACAGTGCAGCACTTTTTTCCTACAACAGACCGGAATCAGATACTACTGACTTGGCCAAAAGGTTGGTTCATTTTTTCCCATAAAATGGCTCTAGTAGTGCTTAGTTGCCTTTAACTCCATTTGAAACAACTTTGCTATACTGTATTATGACAGCTGTCATATCAGCATGCATTTAAAAAAGCTTATCAAAATTGGTGATTTTTTGTGTAGCCATTTTAATATTAAAGATGGATAAAAACATGCAACATTTTTGGTATATTTTGCTTTATTATTTCAAGAAAGGTAAAATGCAACTGAAACAACAACAACAGCAAAGTTTTCTGCCGTGTATGGAGAAGGTGCTGTAACTGATCAAATGTGTCAAAAGTGGTTTGCAAAGTTTCACGCTGGAGATTTCTCAGCGGACAATGCTCCATGGTTGGGTAGACCAGTTGAAATTGATAGTGATCAAATCAAGACATTACTTGAGAACAAGCAACGTTCTACCATGCGAGGTGCTCCAAATATCCAAATCATGCCTTGGAAATCATTTGCACCAGCTTGGTTATATTAATCCCTTGGATGTTTGGGTTCCACATACGTTAAGCAAAAACAACCTTCTTGACTGTATTTCCACATGCAATTCTTTACTTAAATGTTAGAAAAATGTTCCATTCCTGAAACAAATTGTGACAGGTGATGAAAAGTGGATACTTCACAATAATGTTGAATGGGAAAGATGGTGGGGCAAGCGCAACGAACCACCACCAGCCACACCAAAGGCTGGTCTTCATCCAAAGAAAACTATGTCGTGTATATGGTGGGAGTGGAAGGGAGTCCTCTATCATGAGCTCCTTCTGGAAAACCAGATGATTAATTCCAACAAAACTGCTCCCAGCTAGATCAACTGAAAGCAGTACTCCACCAAAAAAAGCATCTGGAATTAGTCAATGGAAAACACATAATCTTCCATCAGGGTAATGCAAGACCCAGGATTATCCATCCTGATGGATTCTTCCATCAGGATAATGACAACTGCATGTTTCTTTGGTGACCAGGCAAAAACTGTTACACCTTGGCTGGGAAGTTCTGATTCATCTGCCATATTCACCAGACATTGCTTTGGATTTTTATTTATTTCAGTCTTCACAAAATTCTCTTAATGGGAAAAATTTCAATTCCCTGGAAGACTGCAAAAGACACCCGGAACAGTTCTTTACACAAAAAGATAACAAGTTTTAAGACGATGGATTTACAAAGTTGCTTGAAAGTTGGCAGAAGGTAGTGGAACAAAACGGTGAATGCATTGTTCAATAAAGTTACTGGTGAAAGTGAAAAATGTATCTTTTATTTTTACTTAAAAACTGAGCAAACATTTTGGCCAACCCAAAATTTCATAGGTGAGGAAATCGGAGCTTAAAGACTTTAGGCAGTGCACAAGGATCGTTTCTGCCATGGTGAGCTCCCTTGCACAACCGTGTACTGGTATCTAGAGCAAACAGCGCCACCACCAGCAGTCCCGTAGTATAGCACTTTATAAACATGTCCTATATTTTCCTTCATCACAATATTCCCATAGTTGCCTGAATTTTACTGAAGAAAAATATGATTCTAGAAAATGTAATGACTCCTTAATGTGACACAGCTAAAAGTTAGATTTTTGCTTGTTTGTTTTTGCTATACTAAACGATGACAAAAGAAAAAACGAAATCCAATACGTATGGTTTATAGTAGGTTTTCTCAAACTTGCATAATATGTGGATTTTTTAAAAGAACTGCATTCTCTAGTATCTCCAAGGATATGTTGGCAGACTATCTGTAGCCCACAGGGCTCCATCCAGTAGTCACTTAATATCTTTTCTATAATACAACCCTATTTTGACATATTACTGCTTAAGAGAGCTCCCTAAATGCTAAAGTAAAATGTTAAAGATGATCATATCAAAATAAATACACAAAATAAAACTTCTCAAGAATTTACAAACCCTGAAAACGTGAGTTCACTTGAGAAACACAGCATCACCCTAAACTCTATTGAACCTGCCACCCTCGCCATTAGGACCCAGCAGCTCCAGAGGAGCGGGTCTGGGTGGTTCTCTTCCCACCCTTCACCACTGCTGAAAAAACAGGGGGTCTCGCTGCTGACAGTCAGTGGCACGCCTTCCACCTGAGGGCAGCACAGAGCTCCTCCCAACCACGTGGGTTGGCTCAGGTGGACACATCTGCGGTTGGTAAGATAGCAATGCAAAGTGCAAAGCAGCTCCAACCAAAGTCTTTGACTGTTCTCTGGGCAACAGATGTTTAATTTCTGTTTAATTAGCTCTATGCTAATTTTCAAAGCCATTTTTAAACAAAACAATGGAACCCTAATACAGAGTTAAATCCAAAGCTTAAGTTGGCTAGGCAGACCTTACCTAAGCAATAGCATTAAGACTCATGATGAAAGGTGACATATGTACTTTAGTCACCCCATACACCCCAAGATTGATTTTCTGGCTCCAGTGATGGAAATGAACGACTGATTTCATTCTCAGATTATGGGTTTTAAGATTACCATCTCACTTTTGATGAAAATAGATGTCAAATCAGTGAAGGCAAGGGTAAGGATTTTAACAACCTGTCTTTTAAAATAGTTGCTTTTAGATGATTTTCCAGATCTGTCTCCATGGAAACTGGAGAAAAAAGGCCACCAGCAGCCAAAAGCAAGCAGTCTCCCCTGTGAGGTCATCTGCTGGTTGCGGGCACGGACCTGGCCCTGCATTCAGGCTGGCCTCCACAGCAGAAGTCTGAGAGGTTGATTAGTAAAGAAATACATGACCAAGAAAGGACAGTTTTTTTGTTGATTTGTTTGCTTTGTCAATTCAGTTTTACTTTGTGCAGTTTTCCTTTGCAATCAGCACAGAGGGAAAGTGCTCTTGGTCTTTAGCCTATAGCAAATACACTAGTATAATGTTTAGCTTCTATTTATTCCCTTGTTCGAAAGGCATTGACTGTGGTTAGCACTGTGATTTGAAGTTCCCCAGAGAGGAATCATTCCTTACTATGGGCGATGTCACAAACTTTAAAGTATTCTGGAAATACATTTAAAAACATACATTTAAATACAATGGTTATACTTGGACTTACAGCAAGGAATGCCATCTTGCCAAAAATATAGAATCATTTGTAATGTTGTCAGTGTAAGAGCATAATAGCAAGAATGAAACTCATAATAGTTTCATTCTTGCTTTAAAATAGGTTGAAATCCAATGAAGAAATCAAATACACCCATCAAAGTTTATTGTATATAAATTAGCAGCGCGGGCATATGAACACTATACTTAAATTTCAGAGAATTTTCCCCCTCAACTTACTAGTTAATCATTGAGGTAACCAATAAGCTATTTAAAGCGATTCCCATAACACTACAATGAAGAATGCTTTCCCCATATATCAATATTTAAGTGGAAACCCATTTTAAATATATCTTTACTCGATAGAGATACAGCACAGCACATTTGATTTATCAACTCTCTCCCCCCACCCACATATTCCCCTCCACCCTCCTTCATTTCACCTGGTAGGCAAGTCTGTGTGACTGCCTAAGGGAAGCATTGACAGCAGAAAATGGAGAAATGTAATCAATTTTAGACTCTTGAGTCTCAAAAGACTAGCCTTCAGAGTGACTAACCAGAATACTAGACCGGAGAGAAAGTGTGACAGATAAGAGACAGACTGCTCCCCAGGCAACAGGGAGAAGTCCAAAGGACGCAGTGAGAACTCGAAGACGGAAGCTCCCAGAGAAAGGCCTCTCTCATCTACCCTCCATCCTCCAAGTTAGTCAGGATGCCAGTTGTCAACTTATTGCCTCTTAGCTCCAAATACACTCTCCGTTGCCTTGCTGTGATACTGGGACATTTCTCCCCTGCCAGCAGGCAGGGTGTTCAGCTGTAAACGGTGCTCCTCCCTCTTGGGGAGGAGGGAGCTTGTCCCTGGTCCCAGTGATGTTCCTGCCTTGCCCTAGGCTTTCAGCACCAAGCAGTCAGCAGCAGTTGTGCCCCCTAGTGGTGCTCACCCCCAGCCAGATTCAACCCTGCAGGCGGGTTCCCAGACAGTTGCACGGGGCAGCACCTACCTATGGGCAGCCTCCCCGGTCCTATAGCAGGTACTTCCCATCACACCGCCCTCACGTGCCGACTTCCAGCAAGCTCCACTACACAACACCCACCGTAGGTGGCTTGGCCCATCCACCCCCCAGGGGGAGGCTTCCCTGCCAGTTTCTCTAAAACAGCACTTTCCTAGATTTCTCTGACCTTTCCAGTGAGGTCGGAGCGCCAGCCCAGCATGGGGGTGTCCTCACTATTATTTCCCTTTCTTGGTGCTCTACCTCAGTACTTTAAGTAGTAACTTCACTATCTGCTCTTTTTTTTTTACTTTCTAGATTTGTCTTTCCCAACTTAGTAGACAGTGCTCTGCTATAGTCAACGATTCTCAAACAATTCTTCACATTCAACCTTCCCTGCTGAGGTTACTGTGTGGTTTCTGTCTTCCGACTGGACCCTCACAGATACAGATTTGGTTCCAGGAATGTCCCAGGAGAAGGACCCGTGCAGGCGGGATTGAATTGATTGTGCCCTTGGAACTGAGCCTGGTGCTAAGTTTTTGACAACAGGACATAGGATGTCAGGGCGTGGTTATCACCTTCAAGAAGAGCCAACTAAAGCCAGCGCCCTGGATGCCCAAAGGGCTGCCACACCTGGACATTCGGCAGCATGAAGCCTACAAGGGCTGCAGTGTGGCTATCTTCAATCCACGGCTGGGAGTCCAAGAGTTTTGGTGTCTGCCAAAATCCAGAAACCAATCCCCCACGAATATTAAGGGACTGTAGGGGGTACTTTGCAAGGAAGGGGGGGAGATCAAATGTTTAATGTAAATTTTCAATTACATGGGGAGCCAGTGCCCTTAACCCCTGCACTGCTCAAAGGCCGACTGTATACCTTAATCTATGTAACAGGAAAAAACTCTAGGTCTGATAGAGAAGAATATGAGTTGAGTTGCTGTTGGCACAGTGGAACAGCAACTGCTATAAGGGACACACTATAAATTTACCCCCACTCCTTCCCTAAAGGGACCTGAGGCCATTTCCAACAGGGGCTGTTCACTGTGGGGAGGAAATACACAGGCTTTCAGGGGACACAGGACACTGGTGGTAAAATGATGCTTATTCTCATGGCTTTATAATGCCACTGTGGTACACCAAGAAGAATGGTTTTCCATCTACTTTGTTTGCTTTTTTGAGGGAGGGAGCAGATGCATTACCCCAAGTTTGACTTACAATGGGCCCATGTGGCCCCCTGAGCTGGTGGTATTTGTCTCTGGTACCTGAACGTAGAATTGAAATTGCCACAGTTGGCAGCTGACAGAACATCCACATTGGTTCTCTGAGTCTTTGGCTGAGGGTATGTTTACATTTTGCTCACTGATAGGTCTCAAGTACCTAGAACAGTGACCAGCACATAGTAGGCACCTAATAATAACATGTCAAATAAATGAGTGAGTGAACTGCATAAGACGTGCAATCTTAAACTTCAAAATGACAGCTACTTTCTTGTCCAAACATCTTCACTTCTGTATCTACAAAGTTTTCTTTTCCTATTCACAGTACATACCTTTGGTAAATGAATAATCAAGTCAGACAAATTTCTGTAAATTATTACTAGCCATTGTTAAACAGTGTTGCTTCCCCGGGGCCTCAGAGTCACTGAGATGTAGAAAAAGGAAGTTTTAACAATCCTGCATTTTGTGTGCTTTTAGTTTTCACGTATCTGGAAGGTGCTGGTTTCAACCGAGCATCCTCGGGATTTGTGGGTGGGCACCACTTTCTTCTCTCCTCCCGGTAGCTGTTTCACAAGCTGTTTCACAAGCCCACCTGTCTCCCCACTTTCATCCCCACACTCACGGCCCATTCAGATTGAATCGGTGTCGGTTGTGCACTAACAGTGGAAGAGCAGGTTTCAGGTCACAGGGAAAATCTTACATGTTTGCTTTTTTTTTTTTTTTTTGCCCTACTACCTCCTTAGCTCTGCTGCTGAGCCACAGTGTCCGCCACATATTTGCAGTTGGGGAGGATAAGAACAAGCACTCACTGTCATTGAAAGTTCCACAAAGTGCTTAAGCAATATGATTGACAAATTTATATTTTAGATTAAAAGGTAATAAAAAGCTAAAATACTGACCTGTGTGATATAGATGATTTTGTGCAACTGAATTAAGATCTGCTGAATAGGATCGCTGATTTGACGTACTTTCCTCTGGGATACAGCAATCCCTGCAGACGCTGTGGATAATAAATTTATCATTTAGTCAAGACCCTGTTTCTTTTCTCTTATAAGTGATTATTAGTTGAAAGTGGAGTAAAATTTGAAAAAAAATTAAGCAAAGATCCTAATTCTACCAATGAGACAAGATATGGGGACCCAGTAATACTTCAATATTTTATAATATAGGATGCACAATTCCTTCCTTTTACTTCTCAGACTTCTTAACACATGATATTAATTAAATCTTAGAACATCTGAAAGATCGGTTGGTTATCTCTTGAAATTTTTGCCTGCAATTACATGAGGGTGCCACCAGGGGTCAGTGGTGCTTTGGATACTGTGGACATTGAAAAGCTGGGCTGTAGACACAGGCAGTCAAGAAAATCATGCTTTTAAAATGTAAATTCATTTAACATATTTAAAACTACTTTTATTAAAACTACTAAATGAAAACAGTGAATAAACAATCTTACAGAGGATTTCCATTTATTCCCCCCCAAAAAAAAAATTCTAAGTAACAAAAGTTACTTTGAATTAAGTAACTTTTAAATACTTACTACAAATTACAATTTTTACCTGGATTTCTGTCTAGGTCTCAATAGGGCATATTTATAATTTATCCCAAATTCTCATCATACAGCCATACCACTTTCACAGTTTTATACTAGGGTGGCGTCAAAAATTATTTTCTTTATGGATATCTTTATTGAGTTAGCTAAGAAATTCACTCAAGAAATAATCCAGTTCTAGTTCATCTGCATTTAGTATTTTGTTTGAAATTGTTTAATGTTATGTTTAAAATTTAAAGGATCTATCTTCCCTAGGCACTGTGACTAACTCCCTATTTACATCAGTTAAATTACTTGACCACCAAGATGAGGTTTAATAAATAAGTCTCAGGGTAAACATGCGAAGGTAAATCAGAAAGAATTACAATAGCTCAAAAACAGAAAACAGAAAGCTGGAGTTACGGCCTGCGGAAATGGCCACGTGTACATACACCATATGTTCCACAGTGGTGGCTTCTTGCAGGAAGAATTCTTCAAACATTAANCTGTCTAGGTCTCAATAGGGCATATTTATAATTTATCCCAAATTCTCATCATACAGCCATACCACTTTCACAGTTTTATACTAGGGTGGCGTCAAAAATTATTTTCTTTATGGATATCTTTATTGAGTTAGTTAAGAAATTCGCTCAAGAAATAATCCAGTTCTAGTTCATCTGCATTTAGCATTTTGTTTGAAATTGTTTAATGTTATGTTTAAAATTTGAAGGATCTATCTTCCCTAGGCACTGTGACTAACTCCCTATTTACATCAGTTAAATTACTTGACCACCAAGATGAGGTTTAATAAATAAGTCTCAGGGTAAATATGCGAAGGTAAATCAGAAAGAATTACGATAGCTCAAAAACAGAAAACAGAAAGCTGGAGTTACGGCCTGCGGAAATGGCCACGTGTACATACACCATGTTCCACAGTGGTGGCTTCTTGCAGGAAGAATTCTTCAAACATTAAACACTTGTCTGTCTGACCCAAACCCAGAGACCATGTAATGTGGCCAAGTTCCACTTGCAACAGGAGCATTAACGTTGCATTTTCAGGAACTAAACAGCTTACTTTTGTACTGTTTTTATGTGGACTACTTCATGTTTTTGACATGTGGACTTAACATTTAGAGGGAACAAGTTAAAATCTCACAGCCTGGCAGAGCGCTCTCAGATTTGGGGTGCACTTGAGTGGGATGTCACATGGGTTTGACTCTACCTTGCCACAAGAAAGTGCTCATCTGTGGCCCTAGACACAAAAAGAGATAGTTAGCTAGAATGCCTATCTCCCAAAATAGCCAATTACGCAAAGTAACTTAAAATTGTTTTTCTTAAGACCCTTTTGACCACTGTCTCTCAAGTCTAGTAAATTCTTGACTTTGGAAAATAGCTTTTTGATTGTTTACTTTCTAAAACTATAAATTAAAAAGTGTTGACTCACACATGCCCCATGTAAAACAAACGAACACAGTGACCGCCGAAGTATTACAGGAGATGCTGAAGGCGACCCGGCACCACGACACATCCGCCTGCCCCCCCCCAGAAGTAGCCTCTGACATTAGCTTGGTGGGTTACCTCCCAGTCACTTTTCTATTCATTCACGTACATGCATGTGTAACTTCACAACAGTATTTTCAAACTGTGGTTGAGTCCTGAAGTCAGTTTAATGGGTCATGACCAGCATTTTTGAGAAATGGGATAGAATGAAGTGAAACAGGGTAGAAAAATTTCAGAGCGCACTGCATGTGGTAAGAATCCACTCATTCGAGATATAAAATGTGCGTCTTATGAGGCTCACTTCCAAAAAAGTTTGAAAGCTACTATTACAGAGAATCCATAGCATTCCCTCATGCATTCTTTCTCTCTTTTGAAATACATGGTGGCATGTCACAAGACTTTTATCATTTGTTTTTCTCATTCAGTCTGGCATGGAGATTCTTTCTTGCCAACACAGAGTTCTAGCTCATTCTTTGTAACGACCTTCTGCACGCACCATGGTTCACTCAGCCACTTGTGTCTCAGTGGGTATTACTTTGTTTCAACATCTCATGGTTATAAGTGATGCTGCATCGAGTATATGTGTGCATGCCTCGTTGCGCATAAGTGCGAGAGGTTTTTTAGGAAAGATAGGGAGAAATTAAATACTCGCTGGGCCCTCAGATATACATAGTTCTTATTTTAACAAATATATTTTAAAGTGATCGAATCAATTTCACCCTTTGACGAAAAGGGAATCCATTTTTCTACTCTTTGGTCACCACTATATGTTATCAAACTCTTCAATTCTGCCTATCTGATTTCATGTTTATCTGAAGGCAGAAAAGGTTACTTTACTTCTTTGATGAATTTGTTTCTGCCCTTGCTTTTTTTTCCTTATTGGTTTGTAGGCGCTCTTTACATAGTCTGAATACTAATCCCTTTACTGCATTTCATATGTTAAAAGCATTTCCACCTAATCCATTACTTCTTTTCCACTGAAAGGCTATCCCCCACCCCATCACCTAGACTAAAGGTAAATTTTAGTCTCAGGTATAGCACAATCTCTCAGAGACCTGCGGCTGCTGCAGCATGGAAAAACGAGGAGCCGTGAGCAGTTCGGCCCTCCTGGCGCGCTCTGGACAGTTCTCTAGGGTGTGAGTAATCGGGTGAGTTAGGATTGGCGAGAAAAAGAAAATCCAAGACTGGGAAAAATGGGAGGGAGTCTAGGTATAATATCTGCAAAACTTCTTGATTTCCTGAATGATGTCAGGACATGAGAACTATTATTCCTCCTTTTCTACATGATCAAATCTTCAAATTTCCTATATTCCCTCCCCCAAATATATATTTATTTAGCCCTTAATAATTTTAGAAAAACAAAGAAAGAAAAAAATCCAGTAGACACTGTTTTGATCTTTTCTTCCTCATTTAAATATCAATAACTGCCAAGTTCATGGCGAGTGTTCTCTACATCATTTTGAGTTTTAAACACTCTCTCTTAATAAATCTTTCAGATGGGCACACTTAAAACACTCCACATCCTAACTGTTCACACACACAAAAAAAAATGCAACACACATTTACATTGACAATTTGTCCTAAGAATAATTTTATTCAAATAATTTTCCCTTAGAAAGACATCACAGGTTGGGATTCTACTTCAAGGTGAGTCACAGTATGTTCACGATTCCGATTTATGTTGTTTTTAATACAACAGATACACAATATTTGGTCTTATTAAAAAGTAAATATAATCAAAGTTTAAAGTTAGAATACTTTCATAATTCTTTAGTAGTTTTAAGTGAATTTAAACAGTGTTTTAAAACTTAAAAGGAAACTACAAGATTCCCTAAAGAAGGCAGTTTGCGTGACCCCCTGTGGGGAGCAAGAGCCAAGGAGGCTGCCGAAGCTTAGGCTTGAGTCACTGAGAGAATGACACACAGGAAAGGGACAGGCAGGTGAGAGAGAAGACAGACTGGGGAGCTTGGACCTGGAATCTCTCCCAACATAGACCAGCAGGGAGTTCCGCAATCAGGGAGCAATTGTTGGGAGGGGCCCGGTGTCCCCTTGACCACACCTGGTAGAATTTCCCACAGGATGGCAGGGAGCCACATCGAACCCTCAGTTCTTCCACCCCAAGGACCAGGCACCTGTCACCCCTTTTCATTTGAACCTTCAGGCAGGAGCTGTTTCAAGGCCAGAGAAGAAGGGCAGCTTTGAACTCTGACTTAGTTACCTTTACGTAATGCATCTCATCCTCTTCAGGCTTAATTTCCCTGTGTGTATATGCATGCGTGATTAGGGAGAGTTTCCCCAATTCTAGACTTGCTATCTCTTTAGTTATTTATAAAATATAAATTGAAAATATAACCTCAAGATTTTTAAAGTTCCTAGAAGTGACTACACAATAGACATGGCAAGATGCCGTGTAGAGAATTTGCTATTGTCTTGCTCCCCACACTTACTTCTGACCTCATGAACTCCTGAGTACGCAGAGTGTGAGGCTAGCTTTCCCCCAAGACGGGGTGGCAGAGAGGAACCAAGGAATAGAGCAAGTACATTCCTGGGTTTTAAAAAGCAATAGTCTGTCTAAGCAGAGGCAGAAAGATTCAAAAATAATAATTGCTGAATAAACTCATTGTCCCACCCCTCCTGGATAACATAAATATTCTCTGAAGAGAGAGGTGGGGAGAAAGGGGAAAGGAGAGACTCAGAAGAGACTCAAATTCCAGTTCACTTTGGGCAAAGTCAGGTGGGAATATGAAGGAGGAAAGAGTTGCGTGACAGAATTGTCTTTAAGTTTGTGGATTCAAGAGTGGTATGACTGGGGTGCCGATTCCCATGGGGACTCCGAGAGGCCCCTAGTCATGCAGAGCTTACCCGTGCCACACGGCAATGGCACAGGGTCAGATGGGTGGCAGAGGTTGCTTCCTGGAGCTCCACCGGGATGTCAGGTCTCTGGGCCCAGGAAGGTCAGCCACAACAGAACTGGACACTGACAGAACAAGAGAGCCTGCCCTGTAGGAGCCTTGCCTTCATTTCAGGGTTCCCAGTCCCAGTTGGGAGCTGGGAGGCCTGGGGGTGGAACAGGCCCAGGAGCTGGAAGTCAGGCGGGGCTCTGTCACTTCCCTGGATGCCAGTGTGGAAGGGAAACCACACTCAGTAACCAGATTGGATGCCAGCACAGGTAGTCTCAAAGCCCCAGGGCCATGATGCCAACTAAATCCTGGGAACAAACATGTCACCCAGTCAAGGAAGAGAGAGAGAAGGGCAATCCTCTGTTTCTCTGACCTTAAGTCTGATGTAATAAAGAAATCACCAGCACGTTGGCTTTATCTTTAGGCTAATTGATTATGCTCCCTGATTTGTGGAAGGGGGCTCAATATCAAAATTAAGTTCATTGTTGGGAAAATCTGGAGTTAATTTTTTGTTCCTGAACTGGTGGCCTAAAAATAGCATCTGCAATTGGTCTAGCCATGTAGCCTGACTTTCTCCACTCAGTGGTTTCTTATGCAATGCTGCAATGACTAACCAAGTCAGGAACTAACCAATGACTCACTTTATTCCTCCTCAAGGGGACTATTTTTTCTCTAAAAGGCAACTCTATTGGTGAAGCCCAGGATTCTCAGGAATAAAATATTGCGGTATGAAAACCACACCATGTCCAGCACTATGAATGCAAAGGCTAATTAATCAATCAAACTAAAAGGAACAGAAAGAAAAGATTCCCCCACTCCCCTTCAATTACTGAATGAGAGACATTTACTCCAGTCACGGAAAACTAGGCAAAAGGATTGTTGCTTAATTATCTGACACCACGCTAGAGCATTTTCTAATAACCCCACTTGATTCTAACCTAATACTTCGGGGTAATGTCCAGTGTGTTTAACTCAATCCACACCTTGAAGGGGCAGGCAGCTCACAGCCCAGAGCGTTAGCAATCAGAGCTGCAGAAATTGATGAATTGTTATAACTTCATAGGCCGATGAAGAAGTAAACCGCAAAAATATGGTTTTATTGGCCTGTAGACATTTCACCAGTCTTATGCTTAATTTAGCAACGTTATTTCAGCTTTCCTTCTTGACTAGCCATATAAATCCCTGTTCTTTAAATGCTCTTGGAACCAGCTCTTTTTTTTATCCTCCATTCGGTTCTATCATTAATGGATTAAAGAAAACTAGAACACTTGCTAAAGAATAACTTTAAGAGTTGTGCTTTCACATAGCAATATCATTTTATAAATATTTAAATAATTTTTTATAAATACATTATTTATTTATTTTTAGGGTAGGGAAAGAGAGAAAGAAAGGGTGGGAGAGAAACATCAATGTGTGGTTGCCCCTCACGTTCCCCTACTAAGGACCTGGCCTGCCACCCAGGCATGTGCCCTGACTGGGAATCGAACTGGCGACCCTTGGCTTCACAGTCTGGCACTCAATCCACTGAGCCACACTAGCCAGGACAGCAATATAATTTTTAAACATAGTTACATAAGTAAAATTTTAACTAAATCACAATCTCAAACATTACAAATAACGCATGGAGCCCATAGTGAGGAAAGGCAACTGAGCAGGCGAGGTCTCGGGGGCACTGGAGCACCAGGGTACTGGTGGCCTGGCCACAGGAAAGAGGCCTCTCCTCACTTTCTCATTAGTACAGACGCGCCTGTCACCATCTGCGATACTCAAATTACTGTATGATTACAACTCAAAGGATAGTTGGATATACACCAAAACTATTTTTAAAATTTCATTAAAATGATTAATCATAGCAATCTGGAATTTGAGAGCCTTGACTTTCTCCTGACTCAATTATTTTGCACAGATCCGACCATCATCACCCTAGCAACACTGACCTTTCCTCTATTTCAGCCAGAGGGCACTGTAACCTTCCCCTCCTCCCACCGGGCCCCTCCCCCAGGGGCAGAACCCTCCCCCCCCCACCTGGGGGCAGGGTGGAAGCCATCACTGCACAGCTGATTTGCCGCTGACACTTGGTTCTGGGTTTGGACCATCAATAACTTTTGTGAATCTAAGCATCTCTTCAGAAAGAAACTATCCTACAAAGAATAGGGGAAAAAATCCACATCTCCGGCAGCACCCTCCTGGGACCTGGTCCACACTCCCTCAGTGCCTCCCTCAGTGGGAAGAATTAAGAAGCAAATTATCATCAGTAAAGGAAATGTGTTGTTGGCCACCCCTTCCCCAATCTGAAGTCTAATACTGAAATACCACTATTTCCATTCTTTAAGTAAGCATGAGATTATTTATGTGGTTGTTCTCAATAGCAAGGATAAACAAGGACTATGCAGGGTAGGTCTGCATCAGGAGCTCAATAACTAGTTTTCAAGGGCCTGATCACAGAAGTCTGCAAACTTCACTTACGATGCTTTTAATCTGGTTGGAAAAGATAGCTAACATAACCAAATCCCAATAAACAATGTGGAAAAGTATATAATTATATGCCAAATTGCATGGTATTAGACTACTACTATAAACCTGTAATAGTATACTACTAGTAGAAGTTTTGATTAAAATCAGGCGAGCACATTTTTATATGCTAAAAGAATTGCTATGCAATCAAATGAGAGAAGGCATGCACTCAAAATCACTTTGGCAATTGTGAAATTTAGTATGAAGTACTTTCTGTCAATATCCAATTTGAATGTAAGATTGCTGCTGAAGATTGCTCATAAACAAAGACAACTAGAATATTAGCTGTGCTCTCTGGAATATTTGGATGGGACACTACTTTCATTGGATCAGACCTTTGAGAACTAAAGGCTAATACGAAAATAGGTTCTGTCATTTAGTAAGGAAACAAAATTAGGAGCCCAGATACCACAAAGTAACCATTTCTAGTCAAAGTGCAGAGCATAAGAATTTCCACGCATCAATTCAGCACCTGCTGACGCTGCTGAAAATGACAAACTGAGCCAGGGAGAGAAAAATAGCAGTGTCAATCCGGGCAAATTAGGCCTTGCTCTTAGTTGACATTACATTCACACTTTAAATCTGAGTTTGACTCATGTCCCCCAAAACTTACATTTGACCCACTTTGGTACCATCCATAACATTAAAATGTACTCTTGTATCGACAAAGAATATCTTTTCGTAATGTGTTGTGGTATGATTTCATTTTCTCATATATAGGTCACCACTTCCTCTTCCTCAACAGGAAAGGACTGCTTCTTGGCATATACAATAGATCCTAGATATGTTTTTCTCATTCAAAATACCCAGTGGTTTGATTAATTCATTTGACTCCATAGGCAATGAAATCCATCAATCATTCTTAAAAACTGAGTTTTGCAAAGTGCGGGGCACTTACATACAGCGTAGTAATACACAGTAAATAAATCAGGTAGGAAAGAGTTTCTTTTCCTTTCCTTTTCTTTCCCAGTTTTCTTTTCGCTGATTATATCAAGGTTGAGTTTCGGTATGGAGCAAGGATGTTGTCACCATTTCTCAAATGTTAGCTAATATTCTTTCATTAAGAAAGACCTCATGACAGGCAGAGAGCAATATCTACTTAGAACTTAATAATGCTGTCTTACTTAGATTTGCATCTGTTTTTAGAGTTGCTATCTATTTATGGCAAGCTATGCTATACTGGTTTCCTACTTGTAGCAATAACATAAACTCCGCTTCAAATATATTTAAGTTGAGAACATGAATCAAATTAAAGAAACACATAGAGGACATAGTCAATAATATTGTAATCATGATGTATGGTGACAGGTGGGTGCTGGAAATATCAAGGGGAAACACATGGTAAAGTATACGGTTATGTAACCACTATACTGTACACCTGAAACCAATACAAAGTAATATTGAATGTAAACCGTAATTGAAAAATAAAATTTGGTGTTTCTTTCAAAAATTAAAGAAATATGCACCAGGAAAACAGTAGGACAGACGGAACCCGGGTCTGGCCAACTTTCCGCAATGAAAATACGTAAGCGACTGAAGTTAGGGAAGTAGAGCTAAAATAATTAACATGTTTGAAATGTTCATTTATTCATTGATTCCATGTTCATTATTGTTAATATTTCCAACCGCCAAATATAGGAATTCCTGAATTTTTATTTCTATTGGCAGAAAACGATACTCTATTACTTAACCTAAATAACATTTAAAAATAAATTATTTACCCAATCTAGTTAGCACTAAAAGACAGAATGAAAGGACTTTTAATGGTGTGGACCTGAAGTGGCCCCGTGGTTATTTGCTCTACAGGAGTTTGGATACTGCTGTATCGGCACAATATGAACCAAGAAGTCCACATTTTAGGAGCGCCACATAGGCAAGATCTTATAGCGCAGCCACTTGGGACTTCAAAACTACAGTTCTCACCCTTCGTTTGGCTGCTGCATGTGGAAAATGAGGTTCCCATACTAGATATGCTCCTGGGGGTGTGCCCAGGTTTTGACATAAATCTTTCTACCCTGACCATTTTCTTCCCAGAATACTTAGGCAATACAGGGCTGCAACTAGGGGTTTTACATGATTTCCAGCATGTTCCTTTTGGATCTAAGAAAGCTAAATCAAATTTTAAATAAAGGAAAATACACTAATATGATCTGCCTTTTTATACAAATAAATCACTCTTATGTTCTAGCACTTCACCTACTCTGCATCACTAATGCCTTAACGTGTGACTCACAAATCACCAGTGCAACGCTGTCTCACGACACCTTTTCTTCTTCTCTCAGGCTAGAGAGGCAGAGGCAACAGCCAGAATGGGGCACAGTCTGCAGAGGAGGTGGTCCCAGTGGATGGGCCTGGTACCCGTTGTTTCAAGGTGGAAGAAAATAAAGACTTTTTTACTTGAAAGCAGACACCCACCGCCTACTACCATCGGCAGTAACGCCAATTGCCACATGCATTAATGTGTTCTGCAATATGACCTCCTCTGCAGATAAACCTTGGCGTTCACTGACAACACTTACAAATGCTATACTATGCTCTGTTTTAAATTTTAAAAATATAAGTCAGTGAATTTTTTAAAAAACTGGACAGGATAACAAACCATAGGTCTCAGAAATACATGACATGTAAACTGCTATAATGTGACTAGTTTGTTTAAAAGATAGGATCAATGTCCCTGACATACATAAAGTCATATCTTAAACTGGGCTGATTCAACACACCCCTCCAGAAAAGGAATCCCGATGACGAATCGCAACAGAACTGTGAATCGCTTACATATGTGTGTGTTCTGCTCTTGCTGTAACAAAATTAATGAAAAACGATTGTTTTAGTTTCATGATTATGCTATAAATGTACCTTCTGCCAAAATAGTAGGAGTAGGACATGGTGGACATCAGAGCTTTGGGCATCTTAATACCAGAATCACCCTTTTTTGCACCTGTGTTGACAGTGTCAATGGCCCCAAACTGCCAGTCACTCTTTCAAAGCAACTTTCCTAAACATAAAGAGGTGCACTGATATTACAGGAAGTCACTCCACATCACCTTTGTTCACTACAGGTGTCAACTCTACAAAACGTGTGAATTAAGGAAGTCAGAGTAAAAATAAAAATACTTCTCTGTGTCAGAATATAGATAGAAAAGATATGCTTTAGTCTCTTGTATCACACAGATCTAGAACTTAGAGGAATATGTAAGTGAAACATGGCTACTGTGTTTTGCTCATAGATATACACTTTAAGCATCAATAGTTCAACTGGTTAACATTCCCACCAAAGCAGAAATGCACATTTTAGAAAAACAGCCTATATTTAAATGAAATAAGTGAACACAGAAAGCACTTGGATACTCTTAAATGCCAAATAATAATCACAATCCTCCCACTGTTTGTAGTAAAATTACCTCCCAAGCATCATGTGGACATTTCAGGCCCAACTATAGTTAATTCTGTGTTCACCCATCATGCACTTGAGATCAACTGGACTTAATAGGTACCACCATGGTCTTTGAGACTGCGGAGAATCACAGCGGGGAGGCTGTGGGACTGCCACCCCGTCACTAACTCGGCCTCTACCTCCTTAATGTGGGCCCTGAGCCTGAGGGGTGGCACTTTCAGAAGCAGGTCAAGAGGCAGCAAAGCTGAAGAAATAAAAGGGGGAAAAACATAAAACTATAACATAAATTACAGCGAATTTCAGGGAGACATGCGTGATTTAATGGCTGCCCACACTAACGTACCTGGTCTCGGTCTTGATCCTACTCCACCAGTGAAGTCCCTGAAAACAGAATTAGGGGCCGTTAGAAGGACTTGTTCAACTTGGACTTGACCAACATTTACTGAAAGCCTACACCTTGTTATGGTTTAGATTATAAAAAACAAAGGTTTCTTTCCCCTCAAGATACTCTCAAGGGTTTAATACAGAAGCAAATAAACTTGGCAGAACCCAGAGCAGAACTGACAGCACCCTGACTGATGGAAGAGCCCGGTCCCATCACAGTTGTTTATAGGCTCTAAGAATGATTAGGAGCCTTGGATGGCTTTCCTGTTACATTAAAATCAACACACTGATTTTGTATGAAAAAGAAATAGTATTTAAAATTTTAGATTTATTATTTTTCTATGCTTTTTTCCTACTGTCAGAAAAAATAAACTATGACTCTTCCTATGAAAAGAGGTAATTTTTACATTTAAAAGGATTATATTTTTTCTGAAGTTCCCAGTATTATTGACATTACTTGTTTGCACTGCCCTAAAATTCTAGATTTCCTGATCATTTTGCAAGTTGGTCTCAGTGCCTTCCACCCAGTAGAGGTGGCCTAAGACCCCACCAAGGACAGCCATAAATAACCTTTAAACTTGACTTTCCCACTAAAATTTAAAGCCAATTTCTTAATAAGTTTTTTTAATAAAATAAAAAATATATGTGCTCTGGAAAGTTTTAAGAACCGCACATCAATTTAATGCAATCCAACAAAAGTATATATAACATCTACCGTGCATAGGGATTCAAATAAACATGATTGATAATTCTCTTACCTCACCCCATTCATTTTAATCATAGAAATTTTGATACATGCATACAACACATACCTAAGTTATGAGGAATAGCAAAATTGGCCTTCAGTACCCAGCACCTAATTTAAGTACTAGAATAATACCAAAATCTTTACACCTAACTCTGAGTTCCTTCCCTATCTTTTTCCACTCCTCCTACTCCCCACCAAAGCAGCCCTCTCTTGATCCCATTATTTTTTCTGTCCCATTCCCAGCCCATATTTCCAGAGCCTTGAAAATCAAATAAAACTTGCCTGCCTCGCCCAGTTAATAAACTCTCTGATCCTGAGCCCTGGGATAAGAGACGTGTAGAAAGCAAGAACAGGAATGGCCTCTGCCCTCGGGAAACTGAGAGAACACATCGTCCCAGCAGTGCCCATGTTTGGGCAGGGCGCCTCGGGGCTGAGCCGAGCAGCCGAGCACCCGTTCGGCACCTCGTATCCATGTCCACATGCGATCCCCCAGCAAGTACCGGTGCACAGTCCTGTCCCTGAACCTCTAGACAAGTTCGGCACTGTTCAATGGGAATATAACGCAAACCAGAAACAGAAGATTAAACTTTCTGGTAGCCACATGTTTAAATAGTACAAGTTAAAAAAATAAAATTAATTTTAAAAATAGATTTTATTGAATCAAATATATCCAAAATATCAAGTCAAGATGTACAAAATATGAAAATTCATTATATGTTTTACACATGGTTTTACATTTAAATTAAGATTACAATGTAAAATTCAGCTCCTCAGCCCCATTAGCTGGACCTCAATTGCTCAAGGGCCACACATGGCCAGTGGCCCCCACATTCAACAGTGCGTTCCAGACCCTTCCTTATAAGGTGCTGGTCATTGTCTTCATAAACAATGGGACAGAGGTGGACAGTCCTGCCACATATCTGCACAGTACCACACAGACCCCACTATCTTAAATGTCTAATTAAAAGGTAAGTGGGGAAAGATTTTTATTCCTAAGCATACGGGTGCTTTTGAGAGCTAATAACCACTCACATGTGTTAACTAGACAGCAATTCCAGCTGTCCTGAAGAATCCAAAATTTCAAACATTATTGCCTATTTCAAAACATGCTATGTGGAATAGACCACCCTGACAATGGTGAGTTGCTGCCAACTTTTCTACTCTTTTATATGATCCTAAATTCCTTGTAATAAACTTTAGGGTATTTTTTAAAATAAGCATCACACATTCATTCATTCAAAAAATATAAAGTGCCCACTATGTAAAGGCACAGTGCTAGACACTGGAAAAGGGATGATGAAAAAAAATAGTCCCAACTGTCTTGGAATTTATAAGATTGCACAGGTATAGCAGTAAAATTTTAATTTTTCTAGAAATTACATCATGTTGACAAGAAAACGTAGTCATCTGAAATTTCAAGATGGGACAGACTCATGGTAATCAGAAGGGAAAACTTGGAACTACACAACCGTTGAGTCCACAGTGAACTAAAGATCGAAATGATGCAGAGCCTGGGGGACTCTGCCTCTGGACTGAACCAGACTGGAGGTTCACGTTCAACAGAACAGTGTGCCTGCAGAGGACGGGTCCCCTGGCAGCACAGGCTGTGGGAAGTAGATGCAGTTTAACACAGAGAAAGCACGCCAGAAGCGTTTTGGGGTGAAAAGCCTGGACACAATGAAGCCTGTGTCCCCCAAAAGTTTTGAAATGGGCATTGTCCCACAGTACTTCAGGCTGAAGGAACAAGTCCCAAGGGATGGAGGGATTCAGAGGATTCTGAAAGGCCACCACTTCCAGCTCTTTCCAGCTCGGGCGTGACTTCATCCAGAATCCCTAAGTCGAACCAGAAAAGAAAGCATCAAAGGTGAGTGTTTGCCTGCTACCTCTATCCCACACCATGGCGGGCAAGGTGGAGACTGGAGGTCATACTAACTCTGTCATTTTTGAAATCAAGGCCTCACTGAATTACTTCAAGCACAGGGTAAATTATTGGACTAATTAACTGTCCCAGTAGTCCTGGCCATAAAGGAAATGGAGTTCTATAATTTTATAATATCTTGTCAAATTCTTTTAAATAGAGCTCTGAACCAAGAAAATATTTTCACATGCATTGTAGCTACATCTCATAATTTAATTTCATGGTGAAAAGTCATCACGACTATTTGATGTTTATTAAAAGAAGAAATATGTAACCTTACAAAATGAGAGGCTTGGCTTACAATGTTAAGATAACGCTTTCTGTGGCTAAGGCAACCGCACCACCTGAGCTAAGCAGTATTTTACTGCTTACAAGTCTCTTTTAGGTGAGGAAATTCATAAACATGTTCTGTGTAAATAAGCAAATTATGCAGGGTTAAATTCTGTTCAGCGAGAGCTTTTCATCCAACTACAGTGTTAATGGAGTGAGTGTCACTACAGGCGAGTGGCAGCGTTCTCACGTGGCTCCCCACACGTACTCCAGCGCCAGCGAGAAACAAATGAGTGATAAGCCATGGAAGTTTAGAACTGTCACAGAAAAGAAATAATGATGTCTTCCTGGCAATAGATCAAGATTGTTTGATTGTGGCATTGGCAGAAAGGCCAAGTTGATTCTGGTAAGTAGGGATCCAGCCGTCTTTATCCAATTTAAGTGAAACTGGATGTGGATTATGAATAGGGGGCAGGAATAGAGAATACCTGCAAGTGACAATGAGCAAGACTTCTGCGAAAAGGAGGCAAGGTCCATAGTTCCTGAGATTACAAAAAGGTCTTTCTGGCCCCCATGCACGACACTGGATGGTTGCAAACGTCCACAATCATCTTTAGACATAAAGACTAGAGTCAGGCGCACAGACCTGACTGCAGTTATGCACACACTGAATTATCAAAGAAGTTGTGAACCACAGGCATCTCTGATACCGTAAACATCCAATGTCTTAAAGCAGCCAGCTAACTATACCCTGTTGCCTTAGCAACAGGATGCAAGCAGGCATGGAGAAATCTTGTTGCCTGAGCAACTGAACCTTAAAGAAAAGAGGGTGAGGGGCCTTAAGCTATCACTATGGCAAAGGCTGTAGGTTCAAGCCAGTAGGTGTGATTTCTGTCTTATTACAGTGAGAAACATAGAATTTATGCTGGGATAAAAATCATTAAACTATTAATGAACAAGTATTTGTGGACTGGCACCTCTGTGCAGTACACTGGGCCCTGGGCAATGCAATAAAAGACCAGGCATAGACTGGTATATACCAATACTCAGTAGTAAATATTAATTGATATTCTTAAGAAGATCATAATACAGTGACCAAAGCTTTGTAGGACTGGCATGTACATGATAACAAAAGAAGCTGAAGACCCCGTGTGCATTATCAAATTCCACTCTTCAGAATAATTTACTTGTAAATTGAAATAAAATGTTATGACTATCAGTATACTTACTGAGACTCAAAAACCCAGCTTGACACTGGGGAAAGTCAAGCCCATTCTCAGCTCTTTTTTAGCAGATAGTAATGAAGGTGGAAGATTTTTAGATCCTCAGATCCTTATATCACTGAAAGTGATTAAGGTTGAAAATCTCAAATAAAGTCCTAATTATTGAATTTTTCATTGCTTTTTCCTGACACAGACATTAACCCAGCTTTTGGCTAATTGTGTCAATGTGCATAAAATATCAACAATGATAAACAATAAGGATATTTATTTCATATGATTATTTGAAAGTAGATAATACTTTGTGAGAGTTTGACTATGCAAAGCAAATTCTATTTTCCTTCTTACTCCTTATGATTTCAGAGACTCATACAACAAAACAAAAGATTTCCACGAACACCATCATTCACTCCGACCCCTCTCAATATACACAGGAAGTTCAAGTCTCTCACACTGGGAATGTAAAGATCATACAACCCCCTGAAAAACAGTCTGGCTGTCTCTTTAAAAAGTTAGCCCTAAACCTAGTGTATACAACTCAACCATGTCACTTCTAGACATTTAGTCCAGGTAACAAAAACTATGTGTCCATATAAAAACAGAAATGCTCATCTCAGCTTTACTGGTAAGAGCCAAACACTGGAACTCAAATGTCCATTAACAAAAGAGTATCTAACCAAACACTGGCGTATTCACACAATGGAATACTGCTACTTAACAATAAAAAGGAATTAACTACTGATACACAAAACATAAACACATCTCTAAATAACTGTGCTGACTGAAAGAAGCCAGACAAGTAACAGTATATTCCATATCATTCCACTCATGTAAAACTCTACAATGCAGACTAATTGTCAGTCCAGCAAGCAGATCAAGGAGTGAGTGAGGCGCAGGAGCAAGGCACAAACAGACACGGGGACACTTTCAGGCGGACATGGTCACTGTCCGCATTGTGAGATTTATAAGGATGTGCACACTCGACACTTACCAAATTGCACCCTTCAAATAGGTGCAGATTATTTTGTGTACATTGCACATCATCGAAGCTGTTAAAATAACTTCACACACTCTTATTCAAGAAGTTACTCAAATAGACCATGACACGATCAATGTGCATTCATCACAAGAAAGACACATTGAATGGTATGGAAAACACACCATTATGTTAATTTTCATCTGCCTCTCGTTACTTGATAGATGAAAGTGAAATGCAGTCAGACCGAGTTAACCCACGAGAGCTCACTGGTTAGCCCTCAATAGAGCATGAGTAGGTGCAGCAAAAGCAGCTACTGGATGATAATACCACTCGGATGATAATACCGGCAGGAGTATCCTAAGTGACACTTCTATATTTATGACTCTCCAACAGCACCCAAAGAACGAAGAGATAAAATTAAATGTCTATTCTAGTAAACCAGAGTCCTAACTAAAAGTGAATTACGCTGAGTGAATGAACTGCATGGGAATGCCCTGCTTGTTGGTTAGGAAACGTGGGTAGCCGGCTGCTCCCCGGGTCTACTTCTGAGATACCGGAAGTGCTAGGTGGGCACCTCCAGGTTTTGCGAGGGGCCAGGAGAGCTCGGGCAATGGCTGCTAAATGGCGTTCCGGTTGGGGCGATTTGGTGCCTGGAGGTTTGGGAGTGAGGATTTGGAGGTTCACCTCTGCTTCATGAGTGGCTGTGTTTCCAGAAGCTGAAAAGTGGGGCTCTTGCCACTGATCTTATCAGTGCTTTGCGTTTGGTTTCTGGGACTTTGGGTGATTTGGGGATGAAGAGGTGAGATCTGGGAAAGAATCTGGCAAGAAAAGGAGCCCAAAGGAATCGCTTGCCAGCTTCACGTGACTTCTGTTCCAGAGAAGGAACAGGGACTGCTAAGAGTTGGGGGATTCTCCTGCTCTCGCCATTAATTACTTTCCTACGGAAAAGTTTCATTATCTGACGGTGACCTGGATCAACAGGGTGCCCTTCCACCATCCTCTGAGGAGGCAGGAGCTGCCCTTCCTCGTTTCATTTGCTGAAGTTTTATCCACCAGGCCCATTTGCCCAAGAAAATCTATCTCAGGCTATTAGGCAGGTAGCTGGGTTCTTCAGCAGGCAATTAGCTTAAGCTGAAGCTCCTACTACCTGAGGCAACCAAGGTTGAGAGTTCACGAGCCAGCTTTCTCCATGTGCTCTTCAGCCAGGGTCAAGTCTGAATCCTAAACCTTGGAAGCTGTGCTGAGGTCAAGTGTGCTCGTCTCTGTGCCTTTTTTCACATTGGGATCAACTCCCTCATTTTAGGGGCCAAAAAGGGTCTCATTTTAACTGTTCTACCATTGCACGCATGACACAGACTAGCCCTAAATCTACAGGCTGGATTTTCAATTTACTTTTATTTAATTTTGTAGCTTTGCCACCTTCTTTTATATTCTAACTTTTCATTCAACTTCTAAATACTTTGCAAGATAGGTTTATATTTCATTCACATCAATAAACCAAGAAACCCAGGAAAACCCTGAACAAGTGAATGGCAAATAATTTCAGCCTTATTCAATGCCTTTTAAAGAATTAGAAATACATTTTAGAGTTAGCTCCTTTTAATTCAGAAAAGCTCTGGGGATTACCTGGGAGTCAAAAAGTTATTAATTTTATCTCTTCTTATTTGGCCTGAATTATAGGCTGTCTTTTGTCATTAATCTCCTTCTGAAGTCTGCCCTTGGCTCTCCAACCCCCTGTGAGTTCCTCGAGAGAAGAGAGCCTGTCTTAAATCAACCGGTGCTCTCTGATGGCAGGTCCTGCGGCTCCATACACGGCACAGCTCTGCAACCGCTGTTTTGGCTCAGGTCCCATTCACCCATGTAGCACCTTCTGACTCATCAGCCTCAACATGTGGGCCGTCTTGCATTTTCTACCTCTTGACTGGGACCTTAACCTCAACTTAAAGCCCACTCTGCAATACCCATTTCAATGAGCTTCAGATGGAATGTCTCCTTCCTGACGATTCTAGTTTACCCAATTTGCTACAAAATGTTTAGATAATGGCTAGTTTTCAAAACCATTTCCAGCTCTAAAATATATATATCGTACATATGCTTCTTTTGTTTATGAAGGTTTTGACTTCAACTGAATTTGTACAAATAAGACAACTTTGTATTTATTAATCCTCTAAGAAAAAAGGACCAGAATTATTTGGCAATGGTAAGACTCCTAAATTTATCTGATTGAAATGTCCATTTTAATAGAAAATTCTCTTAATTGGGGAGAACACCCATATGTCATAATTTATTTGTGTACTAAAATATCATTTTGCACCCATCTCTTCTATACATTTAAGCAGCTTTATATCATTGAATTAAGCATTCAATAATAGAGAAAAAGCCTTTTGAAGATGTTTTTAAAAATGTAAATAATCAGCCCTGGCTGGCGTAGCTCAGTGGATTGAGCGCGGGCCTGCGAACCAGATGATCGAGGTTCAATTCCCAGTCAGGGCACATGCCTGGGTTGCGGGCCAGTTCCTTGCAGGCTAACTACCAGCAGGGGACGCACAAAAGGCAACCATACATTGATGTTTCTCTACCTCTCTCCTTCCCCACTAAAAATAAATCAATAAATAAAATCTTTAAAAAAGTGTAATATAATCACCTCTTAATCACAAACCCTAACAGGGAGTAATTAGATTACGAAGTGTGCTTGTTAATTATTTGAGGGGGAGCATGCGGCAGAACCTTTTCTATGCAAATACGGTTCCAGGCAGTGACAGATCTGTGGACTCGATCCACGTCTGTGGAGGTCCTGACAGGGTTAAGGTGGAGAAGCTCTGCCACCAGAGTTGAGGCGACACACCCACCCTCCATGCCCTTTGGACCCAGCTCCACAGCCAGGGTTTCGTCTCCTCACAGGCCCAGGGAGCAAGGTCTCCCCCAGCTCCAGGCTCCTGTGGGTGGTGCTCCCGTGACAAGTGGAAGCAGAACTGGTGGGTTAGGGATGAGAAGCCAGCAACAGGAAATGGGGGGCATCCGTAAGCCCTATGACCCCTCGGGGGTCTTCTACCTCAGGTCCCAAGTCCCCACAATCACCTATTGTGGTTCTTCGTGGGGTTATGGACTGTTTCTCATTCCCCTGCTCTCTCCGTTGCTTCCAGCTGTGGCACTCTGCCCCTGGGCCCACTGAAGAACACGGTGAGGTCTTGCAGGTTTCAATGACCCTTCTGGTAGGTTACGCACTGTGATGGGTTTTTCTTGAGTTTTTATTACTAGCGACACTATGAAATTGGAAATTCAAAGGCTCCACCTTAACCCCTCCTGACCCTCATGTGGAAAAGAAAAAGTTTTCAGTGATGTTGTAACTTTCAATACACAAAAACTGATTTTCTACACAAACCTTTCTTTGCCACCTAACTGACCCCTGCAGGATTTTTCTAGGTAGGTTCATTTTTACTATGCTTGTCCCTCAAACCCAGAAGTAGACAGTGGTTCCCTCTGAGCTGCCCTAAACCCCTACCTGCTCCCTGCAGCTTGAGATCCACTCACCCTCCCACACCCCTGAGGTGGACTTGCAGGAGCTGTCAATCAGGGAGCTCAGCCTCTGCACAGCGACCAATAGGGCCCTGATCCAAGCCAGGCCCAGCTGACTCACGCAGGACACTGAATCCTGTGAACGTGACAGGAAGACAGAAGAGACCAGCTGGGAGCTCAGGGCCTCTCCAGGTTAGCCAGTGCTTCCTCCACAGATTCAGAGGCTGCCCAGTCTCCTAGCTGGGTGTTGTTTTTTTTTTATTTAACTTCTTTCCTATCCATTGTTTAGTTTGATTCATCAGGTTCCTAATTGTAAGAGCCCCCACCCCCCCCACCCCCGGCCAAAGCCTTCTGATGAAACACTCTGTTGCATAAGTCAGCCAGAGCCAGGCTCTTCTGCCTGCACCCAGAGAGCCTGGCAGACGCAGCGCACACACAGCCTCAGTCCCTGTCACCTGCACGCAGCTGCTGCCCTGCCCTGAGTGCCTGCAGCTCCAAAGTCCGCCCACTGCTGCCTTAGCCTAAGAGCTGTGTGGTGGTCCTTCCGCTCAGCTCCTTGTTCATCTCTGTATTGGTTCTTCCTAGCTGATCGCACTCCTCAAATCTGGACCAGCCTCTCAGCGAAGACCTTCAACATCATCTAACAAACAAATGCCACCAAGTTTACTGTTCCTTAGTAACTCTGTTCTCTGCTTTCTAGCTTAATGTTATCTTTGCTTCCATTTCTTCAGACACAGAAAAAGGGTTGTCACTTCTCTTTCCCAGGCCCACTATCTGGCTCCAAGCAACTCTGTGACTGTCCACCATCAATCCTCTTTCCACCCTCGGTATCTGCTCTCTATTGCCTGCTTCCTCTCCATCCCAATTGGCCTGCAGTCACAGATTTTAAAAGGCCCTTGTACACTACACATTCCCCACCAGCTAACAGTCCCAGCTCGCCCTCACTTTCCTTAATTGCTCCAAATCCCTGCCTCTGTCACTTCTAAAACTGACATATTCAGGCTTCTGCTCACAGCAGCCTCACCCAGTGCCAAGGGCGCTGCTCTCAGAAAGGTCGCCAGGGACTTGCAGAAGGCCAGACTGAGTCACTTCGTTTTAGCCCTTAGCCCAGGAGACAACTCTTACAGAAACTTCTAGTTATCCTAAAATAACAATTTCTTCTTCCATTTAAAACGGAATCCCCCAAACATATTCATCCTCCCTTGTAGGCAGACGTGGTCTGGCCAAGGGTACGTGAGCAGAAGGGATGAGCACAACATCTGGATCATGTCATTAAAGGAAGGAACTTGTCTCCACTCCCCTTCCCACTTCCCACAGGCCACATGTGGACATGATGTGGTCCATATTTACCATGAGGATAAAACCTACATCCTAGGGATGTGGAGAAACACGATATAAGGAGCCAGGGCTCCAGAAGATCTCAGGGAACACAACTGCCCTTTCTCCCTGGTCTGCCCTTAAGCTCAGAGAAACTAAGCGGCTGAAGATCACAAAGCTAGACTAGAACCCAGGGCCAAGCTTAGTAAGTACTCTTCCCAGTATTCTGCTTGGTAATTCTGGAAGGGTGGGCTCTAGTAGCCCCTATTTCCACATGCCCAGGGAAATTTCAAGACATCAAGTTTCAATTTAGGCACCAATAACGCAACCCTACAGAGTCTAAAAATATTTCTACGAGCTCAATGTGTCCATACCTTGTTTGGGATTGTCTGTCTCCTCCTGAAGCACTAAAACTTCTCTTTAAAATGCCTGCAACAGGAAAATAAATATAATTTTACATTTTTCCATTGCAAATCTTTTATTTATTCAACTCATTGCTTGCTTAAAAGTGCTTCACTCAATTATCTGAGCAATTGTATATACTATAAAGACTGTTTTCCTTCATTTATAAAAGCATCAGCTAAAATATAATGTCACAAATTACTGTTTTCTTGACAGGTTTTTCTAAGGGTCTTTTTCCCAAAGAAAAGGTGCTAAGCAAAGAAACTCTGCTACCAATACCTTACAAAGAACAATCACACCTGTATGCCACGATCATCCTAAAACCTTTGCCAAGACAGCTAACTACAAGTTACCATATGCAAATTTAAGGGTCCAAGTTCTCCTTCCCCGCCTCCCCACTGACCCTTCCCTGCCACTGTTACTGGAGATACCAAATGCTGAATTCACCTGAAAACAGCTAGTAACTGCTTTTAGAATTTGCTACATATGTTTATATGCATGGATATTTACACTGTACAATATTCATGACTTCCGAATCACAAAACAAGAATTTTACCTAGCAGGCTTGAATTTACAGGGAAGACAGAGCAAAATGTTGGAAACTGGGGTTGCCCCAGAAAATCTGGAATATCTAGTCACCAGTTTTCCAATTAAGTTTGAAAAGGGACAAAGAACGAAGCTAATACTTAAGGTTCTACTTTTATCCCAAAGGAGACTATTTTACACCTTGTTTTTTGAGATAGTCATTAGTGAAAAGTCATTTTCATAGTATAGTCATTGGTAAAAAGAAATATTTGTACTTAATTTATTTTAGAGTATTTCTATCTATCATATTTAATATTCCATCAACTTACTCTTTTATTTTCTTTTTCTAAAATATTTTATTGATTATGCTGTTACAGTTGTCCCATTTTCCCCTCTTCACTCCCCTCTGCCCTGTACACCCCCTCCTACCCACATCCCCCCCCCTTTACTTTATGTCCATGGGTCATACATATAAGTTCTTTGGCTTCTACATTCCCTATACTATTCTTACCCTCCTCCTGTCTACTTTCTACCTACCATCAATGCTACTTATTCTCTGTACCTTTTCCCCCCTCACTCCCCTCCCACTCCCCTGTTGATAACCCTCCATGTGATCTCCATTTCTGTCCTTCTGTTCCTGTTCTAGTTCCTTGCTTAGTTTTCTTTTGTTTTTGTTTTAGGTGTGGTTGGCAATACTGAGTTTGCTGTCATTTTACTGTTCATGCTTTTTATTTTCTTTTTCTTAGATAAATACCTTTAACATGTTATATAATAAGGGCTTGCTTCTGATGAACTCCCTTAACTTGATCTTATCTGAAAAGCACTTTATCTGTCCTTCCATTCTAAATGAAAGCTTTGCTGGATAGAACAATCTTGGCTGTAGGTCTTTGGATTTCATGATTTGGAATACTTCTTTCCAGCCCCTTCTTGCCTGTAAGGTCTCTTTTGAGAAATCTGCTGACAGTCTGATGGGAACTCCTTTGTAGGTGACTATCCCCTTATCTCTTGCTGCTTCTAGGATTCTCTCCTTCATTTTGGTCTTGGCTAATGTAATTATGATGCGCCTTGGTGTGTTCCTTCTTGGGTCCACCTTCTTTGGGACTCTCTGAGCTTCCTGGATTTCCTGGAAGTCTATTTCCTTTGCCAGACTGGGGAAGTTCTCCTTTATTATTTGTTCAAATAAGTTTTCCACTCATGGCTGTTCCTCTTCCCCTTCTGGTACCCCTATAATTCGGATGTTGGAATGTTTAAAGATGTCCTGGAGGTTCCTAAGCCTCTTCTCATTTTTTTGAATTCTTGTTTCTTCCTTCTTTTCTGTTTGGCTGTTTCTTTCTTCCTTCTGGTCCACACCATTGATTTGAGTCCCAGTTTCCTTCCCATCACTATTGGTTCCCTGCACATTTTCCTTTATTTCACTTAGTGTAGCCTTCATTTGTTCATCAAACTTGCGACCACATTCAACCAATTTTGTGAGCATCCTGATCACCAGTATTTTGAACTGTGCATCTGATGGGTTGACTATCGCTTGGTCACTTAATTGTATTTGCTGTGGAGCTTTGATCTGTTCTTCTGTTTGGGCCATTTTTTGTCTTGACATACCTTTTACATATGAGGGGCAGAGCCTTAGGTGTTCACCAGGGCTGGGCAACCCATTTGCCAGGTTGTGATGCCGTATGTGGGAGAGGGGTCCGAGGGGGAACAATGGCACTTGCTCTGCTCTCTGCTGGATTTCAGTCACTTCCCCCACTTCTCATAAGCAAATTGGGCCCTTCTGGTGCTGATTCCGAGGCAAGTGGCTTGTGTACATTCTAGGACCCTGTGGGTCTCCCCAATGAACTCTCCTGTGAGGAGTTTCTCCCATCACCTCAACCCCCACAAGTATTTTCAGTCAGAGGTTTGAGGCTTTATTTCCCCGAGCTGGAGCCCCGGGTTGCACCATTTGTCTCAATCCCCAATTGTTCCTCCCAGATTACCTGCATGTGAATATGGAACAGACTGCTCCACCAGCCACGGAGTGGCCTTGCCGGCCAGCCACAGCCTTGCGTGCCCTGCTCCACAATCCAGCACTGGGTCCACCAGTCACAGCCTTGCCCACTCCGGTCCTCCAGCCACAGCCTCGCCTCTGGTCCTCTGCCCAGCTGCCCATCTCCACCCCTCCTACCAGTCTGGATGAATGTTTCTTCTTTAACTCCTTGGTTGTCAGACTCCCATATAGTTCGATTTTCTGTCAGTTCTGGTTGTTTTCTGTTTTTAAATTGTTGTTGTACTTCTTTTGCTTGTGCAAGGAGGCACAGTGTGTTTACCTATGCCTCCATCTTGGCCAGAAGTCTCAACTTAGCCTTTAAAATAGTTATTATTTTCCGACCACTTTCCATTATAACATCTTTTTTCAGTTTCAGATTTTCTGAGTGAATTGAATCCTCTCCTTATAATCTTTACATTTTATCCTAATACATGTACTTTTTCTTTCCCATACCTCCAAGCAACTATTTTCTTTAAAGTGTCAAAATTAACATATGGACTGAATTTATATATCATATTTTTACAGTTCTGAACGATTCAAATATTTATGTTACGTTAGTGTTTCAGGATAATATATCCCTTTACACGAATGTAAGTAAAATGGTATAAAACGGTCTGTAGCAACACTAATTTCTTCTTCTAACCCCTAATCAACAGACTCATAAAGTTCACTTCCTTTATTCCTGTGGTCTAGTCTTTCCAAATTAGTTATCTCTACTCCCCAGTTAGAACCGGCATTCGCTGGTAGAAATAATGAAACCATTCATCTGACAGCTGAGGCTGTGTCAGAGTGACACGCATGCACACACATGCTCATTAGCACTGCACCTGGAAAACGAACCGCTGGGTTAGGGATGGGACGGCGCTTGTTTGACTCCCAAACCACTACCTGCTGGAATCCATAAACTGGTAAGGAACGCTTACTGAATGTAGATTCTTTCAAAGGGCTTGAACTGGAGCTGCTGGAGTTATCCGAAATGTCCAACTCATCATCCAGTTCTGAATATATATCTGCACGTTAACAAAAAAAAAGAAGCAAATGAACCTTGCAGCAGAAAGGGTGCAGAGCGCATTCACTCCGCCCGCCTCTCACTAGGAATACCTTTTTCAATATTTTCCAAGTTGAAGTTATCATCCGACAGGATCTCGTCGCAGGCCTTGTCTTCTTCCTTCCCACAGGGGGCCTGGAACCCGTCGGGGGGCAGGTCCACACTCTCTGAGAGCTCACTCTTCAGGCTCGCTGCTCCGCTGCTGCTGCTCAGGCTCCCCTTCTCGAAGGTCTCCTGAAAGAGAAAGTCGGTTTTCAACTGCCACTCCTTCCCTTCCTTCTGCAGGGTTCAAAGCTTGTTAGAACATACACTGAATAGCATTACAAATATGCCTATTGAAGTAGCATCACAAGTTCCAACTATACATTTGCCAAAGAACACATTCAGTCCAGAACTACAAAAAAAAATAGGTCTGCAAGTGACTGGGGGCCAAAAATGAATGGATGCAGAAAGAAGCTTTGTCACAATGGCCTGTGCAATCTGGTGAAAGAAAATGTAGTACTAAGGAATCAACAAGGTTCAATTAAACTGATATTTCTCTTCTTTAGGATATTTTGAAAACAAATGCTAGCAAATCTTCTCAGCACCACAATGAATCAGTAAGTAGGGCTTAGCTTCTTCAAAGCTCAAGGGCAATTAGTAGCAGGCACAGCCAGGGCATGGAGAGAAGAGGAACGAGGTCAGGTCTCCTAAAAAATGAAGAGCTACAGCAAAGGAGACTTTCAAACCACGTAGGACCCCAGGCCACTGCCCAGTGCCAACATTGCACAGAGCACCGCCAGCCACAGGCTCTGTCAGCCTCCTCCAACTGCCGTGAGCATTTTTATTAGGATAGTGCCTCAAGGTTACCATCTGCCCGTGGGAGTCCACATTTTTCTAAACAGCATTACTAGAAACTGCCAAATTATGTCTGATGGTTCAATAAAAATAAAGGAAAAAAAGCTTTCTCATTAAATGCAGGAAGTTTTAAATTTTCTAAGAAAAAGACAGAGGGAAAAGAAACCACATATGACTCAGCAGCAAAGTACCACTTATTTCTTCACTCAATTGATTCTTAGCTCCTAAGATGTTCATTGTGTGTGACAGTTTGTATTAAGTGTGTAAAACCACTTAGCCTGCTGGGCTAAACAATGCTGAGCCTAAGGTGAGAACCTGCTGGGCTAAACAATGCTGAACCAGGAAGGTGAAAAGACAAAGGAAGAACGTCCATAAGAAAGGCAAGGATAGTAGTTGGAGAGCATGAGAAGAGAGTGAAAGGCTGCGTTTATTGCAAGGGAAACACATCCACTCACGATGTCAGAGACTGCTTAGTCACCAGTCCACTACCTCTTCTCGACTAAAAGGCTTCGGTGACGAATGATGCTTGCTATGGGGAGAGGTTCATTTCTTTCTTTCTTCCAGACATTTTCTCCTAAAACTAAAGTAACACCCATAACTTCAAGGAGCAGGTTCCTAAAAACTCTGGAGTGGTAGAATTTGCAGATGAAGACAATCCAAGACCTTATGAGTGACTGCTGTGAAAAGTAAGTCTCTGAAAGCTTTCATGTACTTACATTTATTAAACAAGACAAAAAACTATCAAAGACATTCTGTGCATTGCAAACTGTCCAAATGTATTTCTGTTATGTCTTTATCCTAAGAATTTTTTCGTTTTTCCTTCCTCAAAGTTTCTCCAAGATACTTGGAGATAGTCCTTGCTCTGTCAAAGGTGACATGCAGATGGCTGAAGGAGAATTTTAATTTTTCTTATCTAGTCATCCCTCCAGTCATTACTGCCTTGGGGACTCAGGACCCTGCTTCTTGGGTCCTCCCTAGTCTGCCACATGAGAACATGAAATGGCAAATGCCTTGGATGCCCTTTGATGGAGAAGACTGTGTGCCTCTCAGAAATTCTTCTAACACCTAAGGATTGTGCGGAGCTTCCAGCTCCAGCCTCAGTTCTGCACACACCCAGACCCTCACACCAAACCCAGAAGCTCCTTCAAAGGCTCAAAACCTTCCTGCAAAACCCACTCCCCCTCTTCCATGACCTCCTCCTTTTTCTGTCCCAACCCACAGATCCTTCTTCCTCCAGCTCTCCTCAACTGAGGTCATCAGAAATTGATGCAGAAATAAACATTCCACTTAAGGCTTTCTGTCCTTGTAATTGTTTTATTCTAAGAAAATCATCTGAGGCCATGTTCTAAAGATCACAACTGTCACTTACAACTCTGTAAAAATTAAACACTCCAGATGTGTCAAAGCTGTTGATGTTGAAAAAAGACAAGAGATAATTTCTGAGCTGAGTAAACGTCTTACTGGATTGATGCAATTAGATGCTGGAATCCATCTATCTGTAAAACTAGCAAAACTTCAGCCAAGGCTTTGCCTCTCTTAAGAACAGGCACAGACAAGACTCCAGAGGAACAATTTCTTTGAACAAATGAAGAATGGGGAGAAGTCATGGGTCCCATACAAGCAGTTCCTGACTTAGAGAGGTTTGGCTTGTCACTAACACCCAAGTACCAGTTGGGTTGCAGATCAACAGCCATTTGCAACTGACAAAACTGCGTCCGTGGCAATGGGGTGTTGGCTTAAATTTTGATAAAGGGCATTCTCATTCTGGAAGAGATGCTTCTTCAGACTCCATAAGCATGAAAGTTTTGATAGAATAATGTATAATGTGTAGTTCATTTTGATTTAAAACTTCTATTTCTATAATCTCTTGCAGCAGTTTTTGCTTCAAAAAAAATCTAGTTTTTTCTAGTTGCCATAAGCCATATGCCACTAAAGACACACCTATCCAAGTATAACTTCCAAAGTTTTGTCTTGTGAATATTTGAGTACCTACATTATTATACAACCCACTCCTTTGTGACCTGCAGCTACTTCATTCCTTTTAAATCCCTGATACCTTGCACATAGAAAATGCCCACTAAGTAGTTGCTATATTGAGATCCAAGGGAGAGAAAGGCTAGAAAATCTGGTGGATTCCCTTCCAGGGTGAGCAGGTTCTGTAACTGTGGTGTTTTTTATCTTACTCCTTCATCCAGGAGCCTATATTATGCAATTGCTCTAAGAGGTGAAGAAATTATCTGGTGATGCCAACTTCTCCCTTTCTCACTGCTCTTTGCACATAGGAAAGGTGGGAAAGCTCCCTGGTCTTAGAGGGAACCAGCCCGGCATTGACCACATGCCCCTGTGACCCAGCAGGCAGAGGTGGTTGGATATTTTTATCCTAACAGTGCAGGTCAGTAGGATGTCTTTAGAAGTTGCCACCAGCAAGTGTATAAACCTGTTAAAGAGAGTTAGGGGGGGAAAGGTGTAGCCTTGGAGGATGGAATTAGGCTACCAGTCACCTTTTTTACTTTCTAATTACTTATGATTTTTCTAGGAACAGGAAAAGGAGTTTTTGGGCAAGTGTATCTCCTGGGAATGGATGGACAGATTCTGTGTATGCATATGGTAGCAAGGAGAATGCAACACAATATTATACAATAAAATGGTCATTGATATTGTAATCATCACCATCATAGAAGGCACTTCCTGTCACAACTGCTGACATAGGCACAATGATGTTCAGCTTGGTTTTGCTCATTATAATGTAATTTTTCTGTGTGGACCAAATCATAATACATTTTTAGCTGAAGAGCAATTGTAACAGTAACCGACTGGCATTTTCTTCCTGTGGCAGGAGGGAAAAAATTGAGAGACTACTTCATTAAAACCCGTGCAATTTTTTAAAATTGCCCAGAATGTTAGTTTAATAATGACAGAAAGAAAAGCAAGAAATAAATACAAAGCATAACACCATCTATATCCAGTGAAGATTTACTTTAGAACCATAAAGAATGCACTCTCTCTGTCATGTGCTAAATATCCACATTCTCTTTGAGTTATGTCTTTACCCAGTTTCTCCCACTTGTTTAATTAATAACTGTGGCCTAAAATATGAAACTTTAGGGCTACCTGGTGTTTGGCAGAAACTGATCAGGCTGAGATCTCTTTACAGGGGCAAACCAAGACCTATGTTTTCCATGGCTGACTACAGAGAGAAAACTCAGGTTAGCAGATAGATTATTGATTGCAGATCATTATATATAGATGTAGTCCCTAAATTTTAAAGTATTTTTAAAAATGATCAACCAGTGTGGCCAGACAGCTGAAGGGGCATGTAGACCCATCCCACAGCTGAGGGCACGGCCCACTTCCGCAAGGGCCATGAAGGGCTCGCTGCAGGGATTCGCTCTAGGAGGCCTGGCTTTGCCCTCACAGAGAGGCGGGCTGATGGGGCCAGGCTGGAATCTGGCCCCTCAACATGGAAGACGGAACTCCTTTAGCCCAAAGTTGTTTGGATGACGTCTAATTTCATCGATAAAATCTTGAAGCATTTCTCTTCGCCTATAACCCACCACATATCAAGTAGAAGAGTAATATGTTCAATTTAAACCAGAGAAACTAGTGTCTGGGCCTTGAAAATGGCTAAATTTATAAATATTACACAATAAAGGAAAATATTCAAGTTAGATATTATTGTTTTGTTTTGAACTTGTGAAAATATTCATACAAAGCTCAACATTTCACTTTACTATAAATACACAAAACTATGATTACATCATTATTATGGCATTCTCTTAATTAGAACTTCTTCAAAGCACAAGAACATATTAATGAACTGTTGCTAGATAAATAAAATTAGAGAATGAGTCGATTATAATAGCTGAGTCTAAAATTCTAGTACCAAATTGAACATGTTTGGTAATGTTTCCTTGCTACCCTATAACTAACCTAGCATTCCTAATTCAAAGATAGATTTGCTAGACATAATAATACTGATAAAGATGAGGCAAAGAATCATGTCATAATCTAAAAATGTCACTTACTAAAAATACAGACAATATGGTCTACATCAGCATTTACCAGCTACCATTTTGTTCCAAGACTAAGGACAAACAGATGAAGAGAACCAAATGCCTATTATTATTTGCAAAAGCACTTCAGAGAAGCCAGAATCAGGAGATACCACTTAACATGTGGAAGAAAAAGTGCACAGAAAATTATCAAGTGTCAAGTTTTAGGACACTCTAATTTGGATTGCTCAAAAAAAAAAATGTAATTGAAAACCAGCAAAGCTTGTGTAATACATTACACAAAATAAAATTAGAAATGGCTAGTGTCAATAGAGATGATACCCACACACTGAAACCCCACTTCCTGTTCCATTTTTAATGCAGAATTACATAAGGAAAAGTCTAATTTTTGTTAAATGGCAAGCTTAGCACATGACATCACAATACCAGACGGTTAAAGAACCTACAGATGGTTATTAAAAATCAAGACAAAGAGCCTCCATCATTGTTTGCCTGGTCTTGATGCACTCTCCTGTTAACCAATTTTCCTGTTCCACTTTTGGCTCGTGGCAGTGTCTTACTACCCAGCAACCAGCTATATCATATTTGAAATGCTGTTACCCCCTTTCACTAAACTCACATCACTCTAGTCTACACCATGGACTATATATAGCCTCCTCGTCTCCTCCTGATAAATTGATAAAATGGTTCTAAAATTAATAAGAAAATAAAACAGACCTATAGAACAGCCAAATTAAACTTGACAAAGAGGAAAAAATTGAAAGATTTACACAACTGATTTCAAAACTTATTAGGAATTTACAATATAACAGAATAGAGTTCAGAGGTCGATCCACATGTCTACTGTCAAATGATTTTTAACCACAATGCCTAATAAACTCAATAGGGAAAGATTAGGTATTTCAAGAAATTATGTTGGAAAAACTAGTTACCCATGTGGGAAAAAAAAGAAAGCTCAATCTCTTCATTACTCTATTTACAAAATTAAATCAAAATGAATCACAGACCTGTATATTAAAGCTATAACCATAGATAAGTTACAAGGGGGAAAAAAGCTTATATTTGCAGACTTAGGATTGGAAAAAATATCTTCAACTGAATGCAAAAAGCATGAACAACAAAAGTAATCTAAGTAAATAAATTAGGCTTTAGCAAAATTAAAATTTAACGAAATCCCTGCTCATCAGAAACATGTCGTTAATAAGATAAACAAGTTATCGACTGGGATAAATATCTGTAATACATGTTTGACCAGAGGCATATCTAGAATAAATAAAGAATTCCTACAAATCAACAAGAACAAATAATTCAATAAACTAATGGACAAAGGTTTGCACGGACGCTTCCCAGAAACAAAGAGATAGATAAATGACCAATAAGCACATTTAAAAGTACTCAACATTGTTGGTTATCAGAAAAATGCTAACTAAAACTATCAAAAGATGCTCTTTTATACCCATTAAAAAGACTAAAATCTCAAAGACTGACAACACCAAATATTGACAAGAATGTGGAACAGTCTCATGCATTGCTCCTCAAAGTGCTAAGCAGCACAATGTTGGAGAACTGTTTGGCAGTTTCTCTTAAGGTTAAACATATAACTGCCTTATCACCCTGAAATTACATCCCTAGGTACTGACCTAGGAGAAATGAAAAGACTTACTCAAGAAAATTCATAGCAGTCTTACTTATAAAATCCCAAATCTAGATTCACAGTATGTGTTCATCAACAGAAAAATAAACCAATTTCAATATAGTCATACAATGTAATACTCAAGCAATATAAACAAAGTTCTGTGATACACAACACCACAGAAGAATCTCACAGATGCTGTCCTGTGAAAGACGCTAGACGCTAAAGAGTGCATAATGTGTGATTTTTAAATATGAGGTCAAACAATAAGCAGAAGTCATCTATAGAGATGGAGATTCTAACAGTCCGTCCATGGGCACAGAATTGGATGAGAAGGGGCACGAAGGACCTTTCTGAGATGATTCTGAATCTGGTTTTGAATGGGCGCTACACATGTTCAAAAATCATTAAACTATGCATTTAAAATGTGTACATTTTACTGTATGTACTTAATACCTCAGTAAAAAGGGGCTGGAGGTAACAATTGCGTGTATATCTGTGTGGGAGCCTATAAGGCATTGTGTTGTTTTCTTAAAACATAACAAATACAGAACATTTCTAAAACAACTCATGATTTTTCCTGTTATTTCTTTCACTGCATCATTTCTTGTTGCATTTTCATAGCCTTGGGGAAAATTCAGTCAACAATTAACCAGACAATAAAAGCAAAGATGCTCACAAAAATATCGTCCTTTTAAAATGCATCATTTTCCACATGGCTTATTTAATCTCTTAGCAGAGGATGCCTTGAGTGGCACACTCAGCACTCGTAGCTGACATACGGCATGGTAAAAATAAAGCAGCTCAGTAAATAAACAGCACAACATTTTTTAAAATTTGCACTAAGAAAACGACAACCGGGGGCTTGCAGATCTGCTCGATTTTTACGTGGTCAACTTTCAAGGCATTTGAGAATTCAAGAACAATATCAAATGCACATCAATACATTTTGCTAAGAATATATACAGATTGTATTTTAAAACTACAATAAGAATTCCACAATAAAGAAGTGAAATGTGAAAGGTTTGTGAATTTTAAAAAAACAACTTTGGCCGACTTAAAACTCTACTAGCTGCCTTGCGCCACCCCGCCAATGGATAAAATTTAAGATGATAGTTATGTGCGCCTTATTTAAATATTTTGACAATATCAAATTACCATAGAAACCTTTCTTTTTTAGTTCACCGAAAGCTTAGAGTAAATTTCTAGGACTCGCTACAAGAACATTTAGGAACCATTCTCAGAGTTAGATAATTTATCAAGAGCAGAGGTAACTGTTTTGAAAGATGGTTTTGGTGGGCACAGAGAGGATGGTTAAGGGAAGGAGGTGATCCCAGATAATCTGCAGGGAACCGATTCAATCATGTGGAAGGTCTGCAAAGGAGAAATGAGGCTTCTCTGAGAGGAGAAGCAAATGACGCCTGTGGACAGCTGCTTTAGCTCACACCCAAGAGTCCGACCTGCCCTTCAAGCCAGCCTGCCCTATGGACTTGGGCCCAGCCTGCAGCCCCCACAGTCATCCAAGGCAATTTGTACAATAAATTTCTTCATCTGTATCTCCCACTGGTTCTCCTTCAGACATTCTGTAGGGGACTGTCCTGCCCATGGAATAACATTAGCATCCTTGGCTGCTGCCCCTTAAATACCAGCAGTATTCAAAGTCATTGGGATAAACATGGACAGGGGTGCATTGAACCACAGCTCAGGGTGAGGGAGAGTCTAGAGGCAAGATTGGTGGATACTGCGATGATCCAGTGTGAGATCATGAGAGTAAGAACTGAAAGAAGATGGNTGAGGTCAAACAATAAGCAGAAGTCATCTATAGAGATGGAGATTCTAACAGTCCGTCCATGGGCACAGAATTGGATGAGAAGGGGCACGAAGGACCTTTCTGAGATGATTCTGAATCTGATTTTGAATGGGCGCTACACATGTTCAAAAATCATTAAACTATGCATTTAAAATGTGTACATTTTACTGTATGTACTTAATACCTCAGTAAAAAGGGGCTGGAGGTAACAATTGCGTGTATATCTGTGTGGGAGCCTATAAGGCATTGTGTTGTTTTCTTAAAACATAACAAATACAGAACATTTCTAAAACAACTCATGATTTTTCCTGTTATTTCTTTCACTGCATCATTTCTTGTTGCATTTTCATAGCCTTGGGGAAAATTCAGTCAACAATTAACCAGACAATAAAAGCAAAGATGCTCACAAAAATATCGTCCTTTTAAAATGCATCATTTTCCACATGGCTTATTTAATCTCTTAGCAGAGGATGCCTTGAGTGGCACACTCAGCACTTGTAGCTGACATACGGCATGGTAAAAATAAAGCAGCTCAGTAAATAAACAGCACACCATTTTTTAAAATTTGCACTAAGAAAACGACAACCGGGGGCTTGCAGATCTGCTCGATTTTTACGTGGTCAACTTTCAAGGCATTTGAGAATTCAAGAACAATATCAAATGCACGTCAATACATTTTGCTAAGAATATATACAGATTGTATTTTAAAACTACAATAAGAATTCCACAATAAAGAAGGGAAATGTGAAAGGTTTGTGAATTTTAAAAAAATAACTTTGGCCGACTTAACACTCTACTAGCTGCCTTGCGCCACCCCGCCAATGGATAAAATTTAAGATGATAATTATGTGCGCCTTATTTAAATATTTTGACAATATCAAACTACCATAGAAACCTTTCTTTTTTAGTTCACCGAAAGCTTAGGGTAAATTTCTCGGACTCGCTACAAGAACATTTAGGAACCATTCTCAGAGTTAGATAATTTATCAAGAGCAGAGGTAACTGTTTTGAAAGGCGGCTTTGGTGGGCATGTGGAGGACGGCTAAGGGAAGGAGGCGATCCCAGATAATCTGCAGGGAACCGATTCAATCACGTGGAAGGTCTGCAAAGGAGAAACGAGGCTTCTCTGAGAGGAGAAGCAAGTGACGCCTGTGGACAGCTGCTTTAGCTCACACCCAAGAGTACGACCTGCCCTTCAAGCCAGCCTGCCCTATGGACTTGGGCCCAGCCTTGCAGCCCCCACAGTCGTCCAAGGCAATTTGTACAATAAATCTCTTCATCTGTATCTCCCACTGGTTCTGCTTCAGACATTCTGTAGGGGACTGTCCTGCCCATGGAATAACATTAGCATCCTTGGCTGCTGCCCCTTAAATACTAGCAGTATTCAAAGTCATTGGGATAAACATGGGCAGGGGTGCTTGAACCACAGCTCAGGGTGAGGGAGAGTCTAGAGGCAAGATTGGTGGATACTGTGATGATCCAGTGTGAGATCATGAGAGTAAGAACGGAAAGAAGATGGAGTTCTCAGACATTCGAAAGACAGAATTGGCAAAAGCTTGCTAAAGAAATGGACGCAGGATGTGAAGGAGAGTGAATCGAAGATGTCAAGGTCCTAGTTAGGGTGATGAGGGGTACAGCGTGGCAGAGTGAAGGGAAGAGAATTCATTCACGACAGGACTTGCCAAGTGCAAGGTGCCTATGAGACTTCAAGCAAAGGTTCAGGTCAAAATTTAGGTCTGGCACACAGAGGAAGCGGGGACTAGATGAAGCGCTTTGCAAGTCTCCAGAAAATGGGTGTGGAGATTATGTTGTAAAACACATTCCGGTGTATTTTGCCTTCCTAGAAAGTTTTGTGTCCTTTTCCTTCCCGAGGCCTTATACTATCGAGACCAGGCCATGAGGCTGAGGCTTATGAAAACAAGGGAAGCTGGGATGAAGATCATGTGAATGATCATCTGGGATCAAGATCATGTGATCAAGGAGAATGTGAGGAAAAGGCCATTTCTAGACAGAGAGCTGGGAAGTCTTTCTGAAGCACAGAGAAAGCCTGACAGGAAGATAAAAGATGAGAAGTGGGGGTAAGCATCTCCAGCAGAAGTGAGCCTCGGGAGTGGACAGAGTTAGGTGGTAGAAATACACAGAGGACTTGACCAAGAAATCCAGATGTAGTCAAAAAAAAAATGGGAAGCTTCATAGAAGTTTTGTGATCATCATGACACTATATCCTAAATGGTTTCTATGGGCACCTAACAAAAGGCTTATGAGGATGAGCCTTGTCAATTTTGTTCATTCTAGTATACTCAGCAGCTAGAGTAGTATCTGATACCTAACAGATATTCAATAAATACTCGCTGAGTGGATAATTGAATGTTGGCCCTTGGAATAGAAGCATAGAAAAGAATGAGGGAGGAACCGGAGCTGGTGGGCTGATAGACTGGCCCCCGCTTGCAGGTAGTTAGTTCTGTGTGGCACGGATGGGAACCCACAGCTCCTGTGTGTCCCACTGGTGAGGCAGAAGATAGCTGAGGTGCTGGCGGGCGAGTTCCCCAGGCCATCACTGCATGGGGGGAGGACAGGTGGATGGACCATGGAGAACACAGCTCAAACCAACAATGGTAAGACAGATGCCTCAAAGCCACAGAGATAGGTCACCCCATTTATGACCTGCAGAAGCCAGTACAAGAAGGCAACATGCAAGGCCCCTGGTCCTCTCCCACCTGCAGGGGATTCTTAAGCTTCCTCCCGCCCCCAGTCGCTCTCTCGAGAAGAAGGAAATAGAGAAGAAAAACTCTGAAAGAGAAAGAAACTTTTAGGCCAAAAGAGACTGAAGTATGTGATCATGGTTACATCCATCATTTTCTGCCACTAGCAGAAACTAGGATTCAAAATGAAATGATACATGATTATAGGAAGTAAACTTCCCATTTTGTACAAATGATTTTTACCCAAAGTCTAATGAAAGTAACTTATAAAAGTAAAAAACCATGGGATGGGGCTGGACGAAGCTCACTAAGGGAAGAGCAAGAAGAGAAGCAGAATATCTAAACTGGAAGAGAAAATACGAAAGTATTTAGAGAGGTAAGGTGGAAACCGGGATAGAGAAACGAAGTGGAACCACAGCAAAAATAAATTAAAAAAGAAAACTCAAGAAGAGGATATGAACAGTAAGGAAGAATTTGCCTACGTAATAGCTGATAATTTGATAGTCAGTTTCTGTGGAGAAATTCACAATTTTTTATGTAATTTTAATGCTTTTCATTTTATTTTTTTAAATTACTTTGTTGTTGTTCAATTAGAGTTGTCTGTATTTTCCCCTCACCACTCCCCCCCAAACCCCAGCCAATCCCACCTCCCTCTCTTGCTTCCACCCTCCCCCTTGGTCCTGTCCATGTGTCCTTTTTAGTATAGTTCCTGAAAACCCTTCCCCCTAACTATCCCCTCCCCCCTCCCCTCTGGCTTTGAAATTCACCACTTTAGTTCACACTAACTAGGACTGAATCCAAACACCTCCACTGGGTATTCACAGAGTTCTTCCCCCCAGTATCGGCCTGCTTTCCCAGACCTTTCAAACCATATATAAAAATATAATGCACTGTAAATAAAAATACCTATTGCAAATCAGGAGACTGAACTTCCAGGTCTGTCACTAATGAGCTCAGTGACCTTGGGTAAGTCTCTTAGCTTTTCTTGGTTTGCTTTTACTTACCTATTAAATAAAGCATAAAATATTACCATTTTGTAAATTTGATTCTTCATTCTAAGTGAGGTGAGCTAGTGTATTGGAGTTTCTGCACGTCCGCTGATCTTCTTCACCCAGAGGTGACTTCCTTACCTAGCATTCAACACCCCATCTTTCTTTTGGGAAGTGTCCCTGAACGATCACCCATATTTCTCACTTGGCATTTATCCAGACCATCTGGAATCATCAGAAATCTCCTCTGCGCACGTGTCTTGGCTTGCCAAGTAGATTGTAAGTTACTTCATGACCGAGACCACTGTTTATAATTTTTTATAAGCCTTCACAATACCAAGCAACAGGCCTTACACGCAGAAGGTATTCATTCAACCATCCCTCGTCTCTTCATTAAACATAGATGGCAAATGTTTTCAATTTTTCTCTTTGGGTTGCTTCCTGCTGGGCCTACGGATGTGAGAGTAGTCCCCCAAACTGAACAAATTCACTAAACCACTAAAAACAAATCATCATCAAGTTTAAAAATGGGGATAGTGAAAGTAAAACAGCCTGCCCAATATCACTGGGAGAGAACTGGCAAAACCTGCAACCCTCGCGCAGTGAGACCACCCCTCTCGAAGCAGCGCTCCCCAGCCTCCCCGGTGGGGAGGTGCGTGAAGGTTGCAGGAACGTGCCGTATTCGCCAATGTCACCATCGGTCTAAAGCTGAGTGCACAAAACCCCAATAATCTGGATGGAACTGAAGTTTTCCATGGCTTATCCACATTTTCAAGGCTGGATTTTTTTTAACACTCCTCCTTATATTTGCGGGTGAAAATTTAAGTAGCACACTCTTTTGAAATATCTGTAACCACTTCTGTCTCAGGTATCAGATAGTACCTTAAGGGTAATTATTCAGTGTGTTTAACACACTACATACGTGGCAAGATGCCAACCATGACTTTGACCACTCGATGTCACAATACCGTCTATACTACAATAGCCTTTTATTACTACACATTTAAATAAAACTGCACCTCATTTTTCCCTGCTGAATTCTCTCAATTCTTAACTCTGTGCTCTCCTTGTGATCTCTTATTTTGATTTATAAAACCTGGAAATCTTAACACTCTCCAAAATCAAGTCTTGGTTCTTTCAGAGAGGGTAAGTAAACTACAGTACATAGGCAGGTACTTTATTAGTGAAGACTTCTCGGTTCTTTTGAAATCCGTGTTAATACTTGTCTTTACTGGTTCACAACGAACATTTTCATAGCTAAGAATAAGCTATCATGTAAAAGTGAGTAGCACCGACTCCATGAGATAGGAACCTATGTTTCTCATCAATTGTTTGCTCACCCACTAAATTGCAAAATTAATTCACAGAGGATTTTTTATGGTGCTGGGAATCCATCAAGTTATATTGAGCCCACTAATTTCTCTTTCCTTTCACTGTGATTTATCATTCGATTGCGTAATTGCACTATTGATGTTAGCTGCTATGGGAGAACATGCCACTATATTTGAAATGAAGCAATTACAATACCATAATAATGCTTAAGGGAAAAAAAGAAACATACCACTTTCTACCAAAACTTGTTTTGCCAGTCATGGTGCGGATGGAAGTTTTAAAACTAGTCACTGGTACCCAGTGAGTATGTTGCCAGCTAACTGCATGCTGTCTTCAATGAAATGGGATCATACTTCCTTCCCAGCTCCTTCATAAAGCTCCATTTTTTTCCTTTTAGTTACCATTTGATTAATCCCGAAATGAAAAATTTAAGTACACCTAAAATATTGTAAAAGAAGGTCTCTGTGGCTCCTTAAATCAGTGATACAAGCTTTGAAGTGAGGCGCTTCTCCGTGGTCCCTAGCAGACTGCAGGCCCCACAAGGCTCGGAGGCGGACTTGGAGCAGACGCTCGACGAAGTAACTTCCACGGACGGACAGACGGACTGCTGGCGCGCCAGTGAGTGTCAGGGTAACAAGCTGCAGCAACGAACTAGTCTCCAACATAAGCATTGCTCATTTTATATAACTGATGCTATCTTACAATTTATGCCACTTTCTCATTGGCACAGTGGATTCAAACACATCAATCTATTTAATCCCAATGCCTTGCAATTGGTGATATTTTCTCACTAATTTATGCATGAGTAAAGGGTCTCTGGGTCCTCAAAACTCCCTCACTGACTACAGATCTCCTTTTGTTTTTGCTGAGCATAGCCTGACAGCTAGGTTTCTACAGTTCAAAAGATATAGTCTCATGGGTTTGGAAGGGGGTAGTGAGTAAAGAGAGATGATACATGACTGGTCTAAAGTAGCAAATCGTTAAAATTGGGGGATGGGGACGCAAAGCACTTTCTATACTTCTATAAATGTATCAAATTTCCCACAATAGAGGTTTGATTAAAAGCTTAGAAATAAAATTTAGTAAATTCATTAAATGTTCTTTCTCTAGGTGTTTTGCTAAAGACAAGAGAATTTCTGCTGTAATATTTTAAACTAACTGTACCTATCAGCTACATGAATCTCATATACACTGACTTGTTCTTATCCAGCTGGAAATTGGCTATGTAGCTTTGCAGTGTAGAACTTAATAGAAGGCCCCAAACACTTAAGATATATAGGAATGGCTAAATCTCTTGCATATGACTTCACTGGAAGTGCTATACTCTGACCGCAGCACGGCATCCGTGTGTGTCTTATTGCTGCCTCATTTTTACAAAGTCAGGCAGGGAAACAACGAGCAAAGTGCACTCTGACTCCCTGTGTAGATGTAACTGCCTTCTGTAAGAGCTGTAACTCCAGGTAATAAGCTCCTCAACATAAACCGAGGCCTTGGAGAATCACCGTGCATCGTGCTGTGAAATTACAGCGGGGATCAGCTTCGAAGGCACCGAAGATGAAAGCGTTTCCTCCCAAAGAAAATCAGACTGAAGCTTTAGCTCTGGATTCCAAGTATGTCAGGACAAACCCACCTAAGAGTAGGGTGGGCTTTCCTTCTAAAAAAGGGGGGGGGGGATTTTCTGGAAACTCTTTTCAAGCAGTCAGAACTGCCTTTTCTTTGAGACCAATGTCTTATAAAATTTCCCCAGCTGACGCAGAGAAGGTCCTTAGGATCCTGGAGAGAAATTCAATGACCAAGTACCCTGGTCAAGAATGGGGGTTATGACCCTATTGCCTTGGGCACCAGCCCCAGGAGGGGAAGAAAAACACTGACAGGTTGAAGGGCTTCTTACTGGATCTGCTGCTCAGGGGAGCCCAGGGCCTGAGCAAAGAAGGGGCCACAGGCCACAGCGTGACGAAGGTGCAGAGGAAGGAAAATAAGAAACCACAGCAAGAGCCTCACTGGCACAGTGACCTGCACACACGGACACTTGCAGCGTTGGCATCCCTTTTTCAAGCTATGCTCAAATGTAAACTTCAGTATCAAAATAACTTAAAGGTCACTGGCAAGAAAAATAAAAGCCTGTATTCTGACTTGACACAGATTAATAAGAAAAATTTAAGGCACATATTATTCCCTTTTCCGAATTAATCACATTTTCATCCAAATTATCAACATCAGAATGCTAAGGAAATTAAGTATAAGCACTCACTGCCACTTATGCAAAGATCAGAATATAAACTTAAAGAATTGCAAAGACAGCTTTTTGACACCTCTGGTTTTGTAATACAATAAACTATGGGCTAGGTCTTTGGAAAATCAGTTATATTGACTTATTTTAATTTCAAGATACAAGAATTTAAATACATAACTATTTAATAGTGAAATATTACATGTAGCAATTAATATTTTCCTAACTTAATATGAATGCTCCTTAAGACCAGCAGGAATGACTTCAGACCGCCCTATTAGAGTGTATAACAGAGGCTGAAAGATTCACACTCACGTGAGCGAGCAGAGCCAGCTCCTGGTGACAGGTGACAGCGTTCCGGTTGGCTTCCATAAAGTACCTCTGTGTGCGCCTCCGTTCCCGCTCCAGTTTCTTTTCCAAGGCCAGCTGGGATGCAGATAAGCTATCCAAATACTTCATCATGACATCCGATATCACGGAGCTGACTTCCACGATATCTGGGCGGGCTTCTGCATCAGGAGTAAGGCACCTAGGGGGAGAGGCGTTAATTACCACACTCTGGTCAGGGTCAGGACCAGGCCATGGGGCTTGGAGGGCTAAGTTTAAATTCTACTGTGTGTCTACCATGGTGTTTGCACCAAAGAGAGCCTGGGGTTAAGATGGACATCAAGCATAGTTTTGAACCCAAGACTTTTCCCAAGTTTGGGAAGGAGAGGGGAGGCAGCACTGTTCTCCTGGAAACTGGACCGGCAGGCAGGGTTACAGGCTGAATATCTCAGGAGGCAGGACGGGGTCATCTTCTCCTGTGTGAATTGGTCATTTTCTAAAATCACCACCAACTCACTGGTCAGTGGAACGAAGAGGGCACCAATGACACAGGCCCTGATGACCACCCCTGATGCACCAATAGGAAGAAAGGTTTGTGGCAGGGTGGGTCACAAGTTATCGGTCTTTTCCAGCTGTACAGTGGCAACTGTTAACACAACCTGACCAGGTCTTACAAAACATGAAGTCATAAAAACAGAATGCAACCCAGTTACTTAAGGGGTTTACGATGTTTACAGTAAACTCTTCAAAAGTAGCTAATTTGGCTTGCTAATACTTTCTGTGATTTTGGACCTAGGAAACAACAACCAGCTTAGTAAAGGCAGTATTGTTCATGTCACAGCTAAACACTAGCAGAAGACCATTCTAGATGCCTGGGGGCCAATTAGCAAGATCAAGAGCCAGCATCGTGAAATACTTCCAGCACTCACTAGAGTATTTTCTCTATTTTTTAAATTCAAACGTACTAACTTCACTAAAGTTACGTGTGCTTTTCAGTAATATTTAACTTGTTTGGACTTTGAGAAAAAGATCTAATTTTCCTATCTTGTATTCGTCTTAGCAACCCATAGTTGATACAACTTTTGCCACTGCTGATGTCTCCAGGCAAGACTTAAGAAGCATCACACATAATTATTCTTCAGAACAGAGGTCAAAATAAGCCTCCGACTTGTTAATATCTAATTGCTCCTTCTTACTGTTATTGACCATGAGCAAACTACACATGTCCCAATCAGATTTAAGACATTGCTATTTTATGCCCTGCCTTTATGCTGCTTCTTTTTAAGTTGTACGGCAGTGGGCTTATGCTGTGGTTATGGTCAGCACTTACACATCTTCTGAATTCATACTCAATAAAAGTCAGTTTATGAAATTTAATATATACAAAATAAGACAGACTATGGACACGGGCACAGGCACATAGTCTGCGGGGTTCCCTGTATGAAATGAGAATGTGGGACCACAGCAAGGAGTGGCAAAGTCAATCTCCTTTCCACAGTACAGCATCATGACGGTAGAGAGGAGACCCCAGAGTTGCAACCTCCATGGCTGCAGGATGCACTTGGTACCTGGACTGGAGGTGCACAAGAGGCCCCCTGTGAATCACCCTCCAAACACACTGTGGTGCTGCCAGCCTGGTCAGGAATGACCTCTTCTTGGCCTTGGCCCAAGACACAGGAGGGCACATGCTCCACCCCGGCCCCTCCTTCCCTGCAGCAACACCCCACAGGGGAGGAGGGTAAAGGAGGAACACAGGCCTCCCCTGCTGACACACCCCACTGCCATACCAGGCAGGGGGCTGCGGCAATGGTGGTGCAGGGGCAGGAGACAGAGCCAGAGGCAGGTGGAGGCTCTGGGCATTGGGAGCAGGTAGGCAGGGAGCAGAGGGCAGGAGCTGAGGCACCAAGCCCCCAACACACATGCCCCTGCCCCATCACATTTACTTCTAAAAGACAAATTCAAACATAAAATTATTGACCTTGGGGCAGAGCCTTGGACCTGGAGCACAGGGCTGACTGGAGAGGGGGGGCGGGGGGTCCCTGCGCACTGGTCGTAAACACGGAAAGCTGGCTTTGTGTGGCAGTGACATATTTGTATTCAAGTTCCTTACATTTGCTCAGAATCACAAAAGAAGCTAAGTGTTAAATTTCACCTTTTCATTAAATCAAGTCCTTCCTCTACTCTTACTTAATTAGCAAAAGGGATTAAAGCTGGTAAAAAATGTAATGTTTGGTTGGTCAGGACCTCGTGTTGGTTATGACTGCTATGTGAGAGGAAAAAAAAAAAAAACCCTCCCAGCATCTTGGCCTTTCATTAGTGCAGATATCCTGAACTCTTAGTCTGCAGACATTTAAACTGATTAGTAGTTGAATTATCAGCTGAGATTCTTTTAAATCAAAAAGGCAACAAAAGCTAATTTTACAAATTACGAGAGTACACAGTTCTAGTTTATGGTAAACAGGGCCCAGAATGGCGCCTGTGCTGGCGTTTACTCGTCTCCTGTCCCAGAGCCGCCCCCACCCCACAGTTGCCACCTGGGAGATACAGTGTAGTGTCCTGATTAGGTCTGCAGGCTCTGAGTCACATTGCTGGGGTTTCAGTCCTGGCTCATCCTTCATTAACTCCGATCCTGGGCAGGACTAGGCATCCATAAAATGGGATCATCAGAGAGTCCAGCTCATTGAGCTGGTGCGCTGATTAAAGGAAGCCATCGCTGTGAAGTGCTGACCGGTTGCAACAGCTCCACAGATGGAGAAGAAAATCCACAGCTTCATTTCTCTCCCATCCCCTCCCACATCCATCCAACAGTAAGTCCCACAGCTTTTACCTCCTAACGAATTTTTGGGTCTGTGCCTTTCCCCTCTAATGCCGTGGCCATTGGCCTATTTCATCATCCCTTGCTTGGACTACTGAAATAGTCCCCTAAATGGCACGCTCACCTCTTGTCCACCTCTGTTCCACATTGTAGATTGCTACCAGAATAACATTCCAAAACTGATTACTTCTCCTCTGCTCGGAGTTGCTCAATAGCCCCTCAAAGGCCCAAAAGGACAAAATTAAAGTTCCCAGCATGCCACGCAAGCCCCCTGTTGAGCAGGCCCTCACCTCCCTCCACAGCCTCACCCCTCTCCTCCCCTCCCCCAGCAGCACAACCAATGCTCCTACCTGCCCTTTCTCGAATAGCCGTGGCTTTCCTGTGCTTTCATTTCTTCGCTTATTTTATGCCTTCTGTTTGAATCTGTCTTTTGCTGATGGTATCTGCCCTTTCCCAAACCTCAAGACTGCTTGCCAAAATCCCACTTTTTCCCTGAGTCTCCATTAGGAAGACTTCTTGGACCACCCACAGACTCGCTGTCCCTCTTCCATATGTTCTCACTGCAATGTCTGTGTTTAAGTACTTAAACTACTGCAATTGTTGTATTATAACTGCCTGATTCTGCACTAGAAACTGGAAACTTCTGGAGAGGAAGGACATGTGTCCCTTTCGCCATGGTCTCTGTGGTACAGCAAATGGAATCTCGGCCCTAAGAGGAATTCGGCAAATGAACTAACCAACTAAGCTTAACATCTAAGAAGTGACCTATCCATAACCCAAAATATTTGACCACAGACTTTGGGATTTGCAGGTACATCTCCTACCAGAAGTTCTAGTTTAGCTTAATTGCTTTGAAATGTCTCCCTGCTTAAGTATTCCAGAGAAATTCTTAAGAGCAACCCAATGCTTCAATGGCTCTATAATCAAATGGGCATAAAGTCATGTTCTAGGAGAAAACCTGGGGTGCTCCACTCAGCCCACCCACTTTGCCCCCATGCCAGCCACTCGGAGAGGCCAGAGGAAAAGAATTAGAGAGTGGCAATGTTGGACTATGTTTCATTTGTGTTTAAAGAAACAAAGAGTTGAAGCTGGGATGAAAAATGTAATGATCCGCTTGTCCTGAGAAGGGGCTTGAAAGCATTAATTTGTTAGTCTCACGACTGCCTCTGAAACAGAGGTTCAGCCAGCTTGTGTAACTAGGCAGAGAGAGAGAGAGAGAAATAAGGCAACTGGAATATTTTGTGCATAATAAGAAAAGTTCTTCCTTTTTTAAAAAAAAATAAACAGACAATACTCTCTTGCCAGTGTACTGGAAGGTAAAAGTAGTAATGCTGGTACTGCACAGAGCAATGAAGTGCGTTTATTTTCTGCCCCAAACTCTTCAGGGTTGCTAAGATATTCTCTCAATTTAAAAGCCTGTTTAAAAAAAATGGTTCCGATGACCAAATATGCTTGTCCACCACCTGCACAAATGGGTAAGAGGAAAGACGCCACAAACTGGACATACAAACTGGGTGAGCCGTGCCCGACAAGACGTAGGAAGTAAAAGTGAGAAGACTGTGTCATAGATGAAGAAAGAGGATATATGTGACTGGACGCAACACCACGTTTAAAATCAGGAGTGAGTCTGGTGGATTTTCTTGTCAATGGGGCCTCAGCTCTCCAAAGCTCTATAGCATTACTAACACCTGGCTCCACGCCTGGTTTGCTGAGTCACAAATGATCATTAAGGACACTTTTGTCTTGATGTGTCCCTTGTAGCCATTGCCTGAAGGAAACAGGAAATTGAATTTGTTCTCTGACTCTTTGGGAACTAAATTTTTAAAGACTAAAAATCCAAAGCAAATTAAATATGCGACTGCATGCAACTCATGACTGATTTTGTTTTTTATATCGAATTTTCCAAAGATAAAACTTTATTTGTGGTGTGAACCCAGACAATGAGTCTTGAATAACTTTAAAAGAAAACAACATCTGTTACAGAATACAGGCTGCAATCTTAATTTATAGTCGTCTATAAAACTAATTGTCAGCTCTTATTATGGCATCTTATTATTTTGGATAAAAACTATCCTCAAAAACATTTAATCTAGAATCTCTTAATAGTGATCATTCATTCTCTTAAACCTCCCGGTGACAGGGAACTCACTCCCCCCCGCCCCCCCAGGAGCTAGCTCCATTCTGTATTATCTCTACTTCTGACACACACTTCCTAACAGTGAGCCGACCTTGGCCTCCAGGGATTTCTATCCACGGTCTCGGCTCCATTTTCTCAAGTCCCACAGAATAAATCCAATTGCTTCCATATTTTCAATGTCATTACATTGTTCCAGTTAACTAAAGTCCTTTTCAATCCTCTTGTGATCATACCCCAGAGCTTGTTGACTCGATGCCAACCCTTGTTGATGGGGAGACGTGGGGTTGTTTCCTCGTCTCTCCATCAGCACCAGCGCCACCCCAGTCAAAGCCATCACCATCTCTCGGGGGACAGCTGGACCTCCTTCTCCCTCCCACACTCATTCCCTCCAGTCTGCCCCGCCATCCAGCATGGTCTTTGCTAAAGAGGAAATTTTCACTCAGTCCCAGCCTGTTCATCACCTTTAGTCTGGTTCCTCAGTACTCGAGATAAAAATTCAAAACTCGCAGTGTGGCCTCCAGAACCTGGCTGGTGTGGCCCCATCAGCCTCCCCGGGCGCCATCATTTGCTCACTATCCTCTCCCTGACTTAACACGCTACGCCACTAACTTCCTTCAGTTCCTCAATGCAGCAAGCTGCGTCCCCTAGGAAAGCCTTCACAGGTGCTGGCCTGTGAAATGCTTTCTCTGGTCTGCTTCCTGTTTGAGAGTTAGTCATTGTTCGGGTCTCAGATTCCACGTCCCTTCTCTGCAGACACTCTTCCCGAATCCCCACACTCAGCCAAGTTCTTCTAGAGTCTCTCATTGCCCCCTTTACTATCATCCTTCATCGAATTTACCACCATTTGCTTTATCGACTTAACTCCATAAATATCACTATTAATAAGAACAGCTTCATAGTTTCATTGAGTGCTCGCTGCATGCTGGGCTCTCTGCTCAGGGCATCAGAAGCATTATCCCATTTAGGCTTTGAAACAAGCCGATGAGTAGTTATTGCCGCTACCTATTTATCACAGGTGAGAGAAATGAGGCTGGGAACGCTAAGGTGGGTGGTAGAGTAGGGATTTGAATGCAGTTGATCCCAGAACCTACTGATGCTCTTAACCTTTTCACAATAATGTTGACATATGACGCTTCCATTAGCCTCACAGCTCCAAGAGGCATGGCTACCAATAGCCAGGGAGCCTGTCAGAAGCAAATTAGAGTCCTGTTTGCCTGGTGATGCAAAAATCAGAATCATGTCTCTGTTCTTTCCATCTGCACTACCCCTCCCCTGCTCCCTGTGGCAATCAAATTTCTTTGAAAAGGAGAAATTACATAAGTAAATCTGCTACTCGTGTCTTGACACCTCTGGAGACTTCTTGAATTTTTAAGGCACTTCACAGAAAACAAATAGCAGAGAAAAGGAACAACCCGTGGAGATGAGCACTTTAAATACATTTGTCTGGATTCATTAGCAACAAGGCACACTCAGTACACACAGAATTCAGACGATTTAGAAAGGGGTTTCAGCTCATTTCTCACAACTGCCAGTGTTGTTTGGGATGTACCATGTGCTGAGCTCTGCGCTAAGTGATTTGCAAACACTACTTTGTAAAATCATCACACCAATCTGATGAGGTTGGTACTAGAAGGGTCCCCATTTACTGAATGAGGAAACAGGGGTCCAGAAAGAGGGTTCAGATTGTTTGTTCAGGGTCTACCATTAGTGCAACTTAGCCCCCGTGGGGCCTGAGGCTCTGGTTCAGTAGGACAGCACTGTGCTGGACAAGGAAAGACACCAGATATAACCCTGTGAACACGGGATGAGTACCTGTTAGTGCCGACGATGGGCCAGGAGGAGAAGCCAAAGGGAAAGTGGCCCAGCCACAGTCACAAGTCTATGACATCCCACCAGAGGGGGTGCTGAGTGCCAGGACAGATGCAGAGACGAGCTTTCAGGGAACTGGGCAGGGGTGCAGGTAAAGATTCTACCTGGGGTGACTCTAGGGTTTCCACGATAATGGTGAGGATTTGACTCAGTTCAGTGAGGCAGAGAAGTAATCTTGGACCGACTTAAGTGCATACAATTGTCTAGAAATAACAATCAGCCAGATAAGTGAGAGTCACTTATTCACACAACCCGTGTTTGTTGAGGGTCTACTTTGTGCCAAGCATTGCTTTGGGCACTGAACAGCTACGAGCTAAATGAAAGAAGTCCCTGCTCTTGAGCTTTCATTCTGGTGGGGATGGAGAGACAGTAAAGAGACAAGTCCACAGCCACGTGTGTAACATGTCAGGGGGCTGGGCACTGTGAGCTTCACAAAGCAGGCAAGGGGACGAGAGGGTGTGGAGAGGCCTCGGGGGCACCAGGGCAGGTCTCCTGGCCGAGGTGCATGTCAGCAGGAACCCAGGGGAAGCGAAGGTCTGCGCCATGCTTGTTTCAGAGGGGAGAGTTCTGGAAGAGCAAGGACAGAGATCCAGAGAGAGGAGGCTTGTCAGGATGAACAGGGAGTTCCCTATGCCTGGAGGAGGGACGAGGGGAAGAGTGGGAGAGGAAGGGAGGGAGGTCTGCTGGAACAAGCCCTGTGGGGTCATAACTTTGCAAAAGGATAATGCCTTTCATGAAACTCCTGCAACAGTGATAGCTGGACAAATTCTTTCTTCCTTTGAGAATTTATGATACAATATAACACTACTGATTTAAAAGTCAAAATGAAAAATACTTACACTTTCATCATCTAACATGGCCTTTTTCCATTTCATAGGTTCATGTCCAGCCTTTTTTCCACATTCATGCATATTTTTAGGGTTTCTGTCACAATTATAAACAACTTTACATCCCGTTGTACTTAGGTTCATATTGCACGTGTCTTACAAACTGATACAAAGCCTTCAGAATCATCATTCTAGTGGTTGCATAATATTTCAAGTGACTGTATCACTTCCTATTGGAGACCGTGGCTTCTAAATGGTCACTACTACTGATGACGTGCAAATATTTTTCTACATTTGCATCACTCGGGAGCCCTTCCTCTGTGAGAATATTTACAAAGTGAATCTTTGCAGACGTGAGGTATTTCTTGAGAATCCCTGCATGTTCACAGTGAGGAGACTAATTACCTGCTGATGGTATCTGTCACTTTCTCAGAGTAGATGCCTTCTGGCACTGGTTCATAGACCGCCTCCACTATCTGCAAAACAAACAGAGTGGAGCCATGGCAGTAAGGGGCCGTTGGTATCTTTCAGCAGAAATGCCGGGCTACCAGATGAGCGTGAATAATCATTATAGCTTTGTGCACAAAAGCTAATCAGGAACAAAAGCATCCCAACAAATACAAAATTGCCATCAATTAAATACTTCTTGAACTTGGAATTACATTCTTCAAGCTGGGCTCAAGTTAACCTCACATTCATATAAATGAAGTGTACGATAACATAATATGCTGGATCATGGGGAGTCCAAATTGCAGTTAAGAACAACAGACTGAAAGTAACTGGATATATTTATTTAATAATTTCTATAACTAAGGACAAATATAGGGGGAAATGTGTCATAGCGCATGACGTAGATTTAGAAGGAGAAAAGCATAACAAACTGGATCACGTGGTTAGTAAGACAACGCCTACTGTTAATCAACAGTTTGATTAAAATCACGAGGGTTCTATTGAAGAAGGAGCGGAATGGCACGGTGAGCAACCGGGGACCCTTCGCCCCCCAGCCTGCTTACTTTGGTAGCCAGGGAGAGCACGTTGGTGCTGTAGAAGGGAGGGTTCAGGGTGGCCATCTGGTAAAGGATGCAGCCTGCGGCCCAGACGTCAGCCTTCTCCCCGTACGGTTCACTCTTCAGAACCTCAGGGCTGGGTGGAAACAAGGATGTTAACAGACACTGAAAAAGGAGAGATCAGCACAAAAAGAAGTCCAATCTTTAAGCTATAGTTGGAAATACGAGAAAAAAACTGAAATTCTTTATCACTATTTCAAGCAAACATGTTAAAAAGTATCTTTGAATTCCCCCAGAATCACAAGCACAAGCTAGAAATTCCTTTGATGCCCTAGGTTCCAGTGGACCATAAACATTGCCTAGTAAGTGTCCAGGGAAGTTTTTATGTGCAGAAACAACCACCCCGCTGGGGCGGATGGAGTTATCGGCCCCAGTTCTTGACTGTTCTGGAGGTTTTGTACATCTCACATTTGCCGCTTAGTGAGCAGTATTTGTCACCCACCTCTGCCTCTGGTTGGGATTGCGTTGTCTTGTTCAGGCCAAGGGACAGTGCACCAGGTCAGGGTCTCAGTCTAAGCAGGACTGAAGGCCTCCACTTGTCCCTCCAGGGACTTCTATCCATTACCAGCAGAATGGCACATCCCAGGTGGCCGCTGCCCCTCCCCCCGGGCCCATAATAAGACACGTGGCGCAGATCTGCCCCAGACAACCTGTGAACCTGCAGCCTGAAGGAGAGCCAACTCAGAAGATCAACAGATCTGAGAGTCTGACAATAAACGCTTATTGTTGAAGGTCACGAAGGTTTTCTGGTGGTTTCTTATGCAGCATTTTTTATGGGGGGGAAATGGAGATCACATGGAGGGTTATCAGCAGGGAGTGGAAGGGGGAAGAATAGGGGTAAAGGTACAGGGAATAAGTATAAATGGTAGGTACAAAATAGACAGGGGGAGGTTAAGAATAGTACGGAAAATAGAGAAGCCAAAGAACTTATATGTAGGACCCATGAGCATGAACTAAGGTGGGGGAATGCTGGTGGGAGCGGGGTGCAGAGTGGAGGAGAATATGGGGGAGAAAAAATGAAAAAACCGTAACAGCATAATCAATAAAATACATTTAAAAAGCTGACTGATACAGCACTTTCCTTTGCTATTCAACTCTAACCTATAAAATAGGGGGGAGACTATACTGAACTGTGTTGCCGAAAATGACAACACCTATCACATACATCTTCTCTGAAATTGCATTTCCAACCCGGACAAGGAGGTCGTCAGACTTTAAAGAAGTTAAGCTGTGAGAGAAAGCTTAATGTGGAGAGGACTGCCACCCCCTTAGATATTCTGGACCAACAGAGGTTTCCTGTATCATACTTGTAGAACGAAACTCAGCACAGTGTCAAAAGCACTCAACATCCACACAGCCCAAATCAAGTAGCTTGATAATTGAGTTCTATAGTAGGTACTTAGGACTGTATTGAGCCCTCTAAATTAATGTGGTGGGAATTAATAGTTGCCTTGAATGGTGGATTAAAGTATAAGGAAACTTATGAATCAGTAACAGTAACAAAACATAGTTCAGTATTGCCAAAAATAACCAAGGAGTCGCTCTTCTTGTGAGATGATGGAGAATTTCTGGTTTAAGATTCACATTATGATGCCCTGGCTGGTATAGCTCAGTGGATTAAGCGCAGGCCTGTGAACTAGACGACCGCGGTTTGATTCCCAGTCAGGGCACATGCCTGGGTTGCAGGCCAGTTCCCAGCAGGCGCCAGTTCCCAGCAGGGGATGCACAAGAAGGAACCATATATTGATGTTTCTCTTCCTCTCTCCTCCCCTTCCCCTCTAAAAGATAAATAAATAAAATATTTTTTTAAAACAAGAGTCACATTATGTATTTGCGGAGGGGAGTATGGTTTCTAGGTCTCTCAATCAAGCATTTTCATATCCAGTGTTTTGGGATTCAATAATATGGCAGTGGAGGAATCCAGGGCAAAATTTTCAGGGCTCTGCAGGTCCCAAGTGAATAAACATGCGTCTCCTGTTATCCCTCGATCAACTGCTCACATTTAAAAACAAAAAATGCCTGGCAGCCTCCATAGAAAAATGTTCGTGGCTCGCCACAGACAAATTTCTTATTTTTTTAATCTCCTGAGAACTCAAAAGTTGTGGTTCCTCTTTCCAAAAGGCGGTGGGGCAGGTGCTCTGAGTCCCTGCCCAGGGCCCCCAAGACCCCCTTTTGCATGTCCTGTTTCCGGTGTGCTTCCCTCTCTACAGGAGCATCTGTACCTCTCTGGAGGGCAGACTTCATTGCCCCTCACAAGATGACTACTCAGTGTGGGGGGAAGGAGTTGTAAGACGAGAGCGGACTCAGTTTCTTTTTCTCATCATCACACGTCCTCCTTCCCACTGGAGACCACAAGCTGCTCTCCTTCCCACAGGCGTGCCCCCTTTGCAGAGGAACGCCCTTCAGGCCCTCCCATCCAGAGATGGGGTCTACATCTCCACCCCTCAAATCTCGGCTTGACCATGTGACTTGCTTTGGCCAAGGAGACATCAGCTAAAGTGATGCAAGGAGACACTTGGAAAGCACTTACTTACTCTTTGGGACTCACTCTCTCTTTCTGCTCTTGAAAACCCTATGAGCACCACCAGATGACTGAGGCCAGGCTTGCCACTGGCGGGCCACCACCAGACCTGCGAGTGAAGCCATTGAAAACCAGGCGGCCACAATGCCTACATGAGCCCAGTCAACCCTCTGCTCAGCCATCCCAGCTGAGACCAACCCAATTTGCCGGGACACAGTGTATTGAGGGGGGCTGGGGTGTGGGGAATGGTTATTGTATTAAACCCCTAAGTTCTGAGGTAGTTTGTCAAAGTCAACTGATATAATAGCTTTTGCCAGATTCTCAAAGCTGTGCAAAGGTCTCTCAAAAAGACTGAGAATCACTTCTCTGGAAGGGAATAGGAAAAAGAAATAAAAGATGAACACCACAGTTGCTAACTATCACTTTGCTTCTGGGATCAGACTTTAATTAACCCCTAAGCTAAGAGTTTCATAACCACAACCAAAAGCAATGACAAACTAAAAATAGAATCTCATTCCTAGAAGGGACAACCAAACGTGCTCTTATAGCCTGAAGTTTGTCCCCCAAACTTTTTATATTGCAGCCCCAACTCCCAGTATCAGGAAGAAACCATATTTAGAGAAAAGGTCTGTACAAGATGAATAAATTAAGAAGATGCCATTAGAATGGGCCCTAATCCAGTACAACCGGTGTTTCAACATGAAGGGGAAGAGACACCTGGAGTGTGTCCATGGAACAACCACGCGAAGAGGCGGCAAGAGGGCCGGGTTTCCCCTGAGGCTGGGACGTGACATTTCAGAGAGAGCAAGAGGAGACCACGGATCTCAGACGGAATTCCAGAGCTAGAATCAAAGAGCTGGGTGAGGGGGGGAAACGGGGGTCGCTAACAGCCAATGGAGAAGAGATCTGGGTCAGTGTCAGGGCCAGCATATTAAAAAGGACTTTTAGTTCTCTGATTCTGGCTAGCAAACGTTCATCTCCCTAGAATGCCTTAAAAAAAAAAGAACTAACTTATCATTGTAAACTACCACAAAATGTAAATTTTGAAAGACTATAAATCATCTCTCTGAGAATACAAGATCCACTCTTTGTTCAGTCAAGGAAGCAAAAGTCCATATGAATTCACAAGGACAAAAATTTAACCTTAAGTGACATAATTAAGCCTATGTGCTAATAACTAGTTTATTTAGACTTAAAAGTAAGTGATGCTGTATCTTGGAATGGTTCAACATAGAGCATTTAGCAATACAGGATAGCTAAAACACACATGTGCATAGAGTGTGTGTGCGCGTGTGCATGTGCCTGTGTGTGCCTGTCCATTTAAGGTTTATGAAAGTGGGTAAAATGTTTGTGAGAAATGGCTCAGAAAACAATCGCTGTGGTAGGATAGGAGTTATTGAAAATTAAAGGGGATGTAGGCAGTTGGAAGGACTCAGAGGGCCCAAGTACCTGGGTGCATTTTCTGGGAAAGAGTGAGCAATATGACATTCAGACACCCGGTGAGATGAGCAGAGCTTAGCAAAGAGGACCATAGGCAGAATGACACATGGAGTTGCAAGATCCATCCATGTTCTGACCTTTTTCTATGAAACCCTAAAGGCATTGGTAGAATATGGTCTAGTCCCACTGCAGCCCCAGAAGGTGAAGGGCATTCTGATCAGAGCAAGTGGTGGTCTGTGCGATGGAAGGTGAAGGGACTGAGCTGGAGGAGGAACGGAGAGGATGTCTCCACTAACGCGATGGCCAAGGGAATGGGAAGAAGAGGAAACCCACAGCACAGGGGGAGGAGGATTAGGGAAGGGGAAGACCACCTCGTCTTTCAGGTTCCCAAGCATCCGGCTTGGGTAATAGAGTGAATATCGGTATCATTAACATAGACAGGGTGGGAGTGAGTTGGGGGTGGGAACAAGATCACTTTGGAACACATCGATCCACGCCTGTGGAGCTGCAGTTAGGGATACACAATGGGCACCACCACTCTGAGTGCTGAGAACCGCAAAGCCGACCCTCACAGGTTCTGTAGCCAGCACCGCAGAAATACTCCCACCCCACAGATGCCTGTTGCCATTGAGCAGATAATTAAAAGAGTTGATATCTAAGCATCTTTGATTGTTCTAAACACAAAGTCCTTACAGAGAAAAAAGAGAATTAGATAACACACTCAAGATCCAGGGGAAATACACTGTGCCACTGCAGGAGACTGGCCACACCTTTACGGCAGACTTGAGGGCCTGCCTGGACCCTCAAGGGCTGCATCTAGAGCTAGCAGCCTCGGCCAGCAAAAGCCCAGAACAGCAGTTCAATGTCCACTACTAAACAACTGCGACATCCAGGACATATTCACACCAAAACAAGTACAATATTTGAACTGAACAAATGCTGTTGTTTATTTGAAATTCGAGTTTCACTGGGCATCCTATATTTCAGTCTAGTTGCAATGTTCTTTGTGTGCCCTCCTTCATTAGTGCTCAAGTCATCCTTCTTACAGAAAAGTACACACAAAGCTAGTTAAGCATTAAATATGGTTTTGCTGCACTTACTTTAGAAAAATAACAGCAATGTATTCATGTGGGGCACTTGGGACATTTCTCTAAAAGAATCATATTTCTCTCACATTGGGTAAAGATATAGAGGGCCCTGGCTGGCGTCGTAGCTCAGTGGATTGAGCACAGGCCTGCGAACCAGAGTATCGCGGTTCAATTCCCAGTCAGGGCACGTGCCTGGGTTGCAGGCCAGTTCCCAGCAGGGGACCCATGAGGGGCAACCATACATTGATGTTTCTCTCCTCTCCTTCCCTTCCCTTCTAAAAATAAATAAATAAAATCTAAAAAAAATTAAAATATATATATTTTTTAAAAGATATAGAGATGTGTCTTAACACCAATGAAATCAATGATTAGAAGGTTGTTTTAAATATAAGCAGCATCTTAAGGTATAAAACACATATGAAAATATAAAATGTTAAATCCAGCCTCAGTTTTTGCAATGAGACCATTCATTACCTGTAAACGTTTTAGTTAAATAATAAATAAACTGGACTATGATCTGTCGGAATAGACTCATTGGCTCCACAGGTCGAGGCGGGCCCTGACTGGTTTCTAGATGCCAAGCCTTCCCACTGGGCCCCCTGCCACCTGTCGGTTACGGAGAGGTAGGTAGGATTCAGACTCCCGAGTGATGACTGATGGACCAGAGTGGCAAGACACTCTAGTTGGAACAATTATCAGTACACTTTCCATGAATGAGTGGTAGATGACTCCTAAAACCAGAGCTGACCCATTACTTCACTGATTAATGCAATGCTTCTTTCAGCTAGATAAGCACTTTATATGGAAAAGCATTTTAACTGGAAAATAAGAAGTCAAGTTACAGTCAATTTCCATCTCCCCACTAGGATCAGTGAACGCTGCCCAGATAGCACAATTGATTTTAGACACTTTATGTGACACTGAAATTTATTAAGAATCTGTTCATGAGATAATAAATGTACAAGGGCCATGAAAAACACTAAGTGCTACACAAATGCAAAGTGGCATTACTATGATTACATAGAGAAATCTGCCACCTTTCTTGGGGATTGCAACAATAAGTGGGTCAGATAAAAGCCAGGCAGCACAGCAGACACAGTCATGAAAACGGAACTGTCATTTCCTGAATCCTGAGGAGGTCTGAGTGGACAAACAAGCAAATATTTGACCTTTGGCCTATTCAAGTCGAAGTCGAATAGGCCAAGAGCCTCTACCACCCTCGACAAAAAAGGTTTGTAGTGGTGACAGTGCCACCAGGCTGTCTTTTCCAGCAGGTCCAGTTGGGGAAAATTATGTGTGGTCTCCAAACACTGGTGGCAGCTGACTCACCCCGCCCCACCCATGTCGACCTCCCTCCTGTCTTTGCTCCTGCTCCATGGCAACCTTCTCTGGCATGTTTGATCTCTTCGGCCCCAAGCAATCCCATCCTTTAACATACAGCTCAAGTCCTGCCTATTGGGGGAAGCTTTCTCTTACCAAGCCAGCAAACACACATGGCCTGACACCGAACAGTCTGCATGGTTCCCTAGTTGTATTTTCATTCATTCAACAAATGTGCATTGGCCACCTATGGTGTGCCAGGCAGGTGTTGGGGACGTAGCAGTAAACAGAACACCGTAAAACTCCCTGGGCTCATGGAGCTTACATTCTACTAAGAGAGACAACTAACGTATAAGTAAATAAATAAAAGTTAGCAAGTCCTATGAAGAAAATAGGTACTTAAAAGAAAAAGTGTAAGCCCTGGCTGGTGTAGCTCAGTGGATTGAGCGCGGGCCTGCGAACCAGAGGATCCCAGTTCGATTCCCAGTCAGGGCACATACCTGGGTTGCAGGCCAGTTCCTGGCAGGGGACACACGGTACATTGTGTGTTTCCGGCAGAGGCAACCATACACTGATATTTCTCTCCCTCTCTCCTTCCCTTCCCCTCTAAAAATAAATAAAATTTTTTAAAAAGTACAAAAAAAAAAAAAGAAAGAAAAAGTGTATCTCATGAGTTAGCATTTCATTGTTCGGTGGCATAAAGAAGCTATTGCACCTTTGGAGGGACTCAGTGTTTGCATCTTCAGAAGAAAGAGAAAGTTGTGAGGCATGTTCTGTTCTGGAATGCCGTGTCCATCAATTAAGGTTTAAAACATCCTAATGGCAGATAAACCCACAGTTTTAAAACAAAGATTAAATTCATTTTTCAGTATAACAGCAACATTGAGGATAGCATCAACATTATGTTCAAAATTATTGATAGATAGGCTTCAACTCAAAAACAAATTTGTGAGTGCATCAGCAATTTTTGATGATGTATGACTTTGGTTGACTTGGAAACCGTTTTCCATTTGAGATTTTTAAACAAAAGAAAGGACTTTTATTCTAAAAGACAGCTAGCACATATTTCAAAGTCATTTTTTAGAATTCATTACTTTTATTTGTAGATGTCTTAGACTGAATCCCAGTGTGTTCCCGCATAAAATGCTGGGCAAATAGATTCTAAATCTGTACCCATCTGTGGCTGAAAGAGAAAGGAAATGTTTTCTTCTTTCAGATTTAAACAGACGTTCCATAGTTCCGTAACTCTGGATACATGAAGCCCTTTGGCCATGGCTCTCGCGGCTTTCTCGTGAAGGATTTTACTCTGCGTCCTGATTCCCAGTAAGTAAACCATTTGCTGAACCCCAACAAAGAAAGCACAGGGTCAGTGTGATGTCAGGAGTATAAAGAAGCTTCTGAAGCCAGTACCTGCATCTCACAGTCATCTCGACTTTTGTGTTAAACACTCTGGGGATTCCTGGGAAACCTGTGCCGAGGAAATGGGAGGGAGGGATCAAAACAGGGAGATTCCTGGCCAGAGAGCGTTGGCTAATGACTGCCTGGTTGACAACGAGCTAAGAACCACTGCATGATATAATGCCGAGTCCAGGGCTTCACATGAGGAATCTTCAAAGTAACTTCCCTAAAATCAGAATGTAGAATAAAAAATGTAGAGGAATAAAGAAGAAAGATATTTCCAAGAACAAGAGAGGAGGAATTTTAAGCCATATTTTGTATCAACTGCTCTTTGCTGTCTGCAACGGACGTGACAAGAAGCTTGTTTTCCCGGCTGCTTCGTTGTGCTCACATTCTGGTTTGCCACAACTGATTACCATCTCTACCAATCTGACTACAAATTAAATTTTTTTTACGAACAAACAGTTGTTCAATTCATGACTCAATGCAAAACACGACTTCTAAAAGTCAAGGAATGCGGGTCCATTTTCACTACCATTTGACCTGTCCCAAACTGCTGACTTCCCTCCTCCTCAGGCAAGGACTAAATGTCTACCTCAACTTCTCCTCCTCAAGCCACTGAAGTGGAAGGCAGGCAGCTTTCGCTTTCTACACAAGCTTCTTCCTTGAAAATGTCCACATTCCAATTCCCAACCCTGCTAAAATTAATCCTAACAATCTGAACATTTATAAAAAGAATCACTTCTCTCTTTAAGTACAATAACTACAGATTTCCAAAACAAAGAAATAAAGCACCTTATTCAGTTCCACGCTCATTGTGTTCCACTTAGAAACTAATTGCTATCAGTGCGGCCCATGGATGCCAGCTCCCAGCTGAGAAAATAAAATCAATTCAGCAAAGAACCTGGTGTGGCTGAATGGAATGACACCGTGACACTGTGAGATGATTTTCTTTGCACTTCAGTGTCCTTTCTCATGCAACAGGAAAATGACCTGTACTGTGTGTTATAAGGAATGCCAAATTCAACACATTTTCAAGACATAAGGCCCAGAACACCATATTTACTCAAATAATTGATGCTTCAGCCCTTTTTTCAGATGTTGGCAGTTTAAATGGGAGAAAGGGCAAAAGAAAAACAGAAAAAGTGGAATAATGATTGTACTTGGCTTTGTTTACCACATTTAGAAATTGTCACCTTCATTTATTGTACTGACACTGGGAGGTTCTGTGGTTTTAATATGATAACCACATCTCTTAAACAGTTTGCTCTCCTTTCTCAAAATCATAAAAAGTATAAACTAACAGGCTTTGTGAATGAGTTCCTTTCTGAGGAAGAAAAACAGTTATTCCTGAGAGAAAGTTCCAAGAATCCAGACAGAATCGTTACAAAGTCCATACAAGAAGAAATAATAAAGTGAGTGAGGGCCAAAACAAAAATAGGAATTCACAATATTGCAATACAATAAAACAATGGAAATGTTTGAGATGAACAAACCAAAAAGTATTTAGTATATGATAACCACATCCACTGATAAAATGAACAACTGAAAATAAAGGTTTCCAAACCATGCAGAGCTGAACTAAATTATACAAAAATAAAGGAGAAACTGTTATAAATATAAAAGTCACTGCTATGAACTGAATGTTTGTTTGTGCCCTCCTCCCCCGCCCCCCGCCCGCCCACAGATCTGGACACTGAGACCCTCACCTCCAGCATTGCTAGTGTTAGGAGAAAGGGCCTTTGGGAGATGCAGGCAGAGCCCTCCTGAATAAGATTGGAGCCCTTTAAAAAGAAAACCCCAGAAAGCTCTCTTGTCCCTTCCAATATGTTAGGACATGGTGACAAGGCAGCCGCCCAAGAACCAGAAAGCAGATCCACCAGGCACTGAATCTACCACTCCTTGCTCTTAGATTTCCCAGTCTCCAGATGACGAAAATAAACTTCCATTGTTTATAAGCAACCAGTCTACATATTCTGTTCTAGAGTGCCAGGGTGACTATGATAACCACTAAAGAAACACACACTCACACACACACAATAGCAGTGGGAGATCCTCACACACTAATTTATCACTGGCATAACTAAGGATATAGAATATCTGAATAATTTCTCAATAAATATACTTGAATAAACATATTGCGAGCTCTGTGGCCTAAAACAAAACCCATTCACTTCACAGAATCTATAAAACTTGAATACATTTTACTACTTACTATGTGTAGCGGACCATTACTTTGGTGACTTGCCAAGAAGCACTTTTATGGGTGCGCATGTCCTTGTATAGTCCCTTCATTCATTATCTCTGGGCTTGGCCTTGTGACTGGCTTTAACCAATGAGACATTCCAAGAGTGATGCCAACAGAGGCTTGGTACAACGTGCTTATATACGAAGGCTGTATTTTTAGAATTCTAAATCTTGGGATGCTCCCTCTCAGATCCAACTACCATCCTGTAGGAAGTGAAGTCCAATCTACCCATGTAACGAAAACACATGGAAAGAAACCAAGGACCCGGCCAGTAACCACAGTTGAGTTCCTAGACAAGAGCTAGTACCAACCCGCCTTGGAAGAGACGCTCCCGCCCCGAGCTGAGCTGCACGGAGCAGAGCTGAGCCACCATTCCAAACCCCCTCCAAACTACCGAGTTTGAGCAAATGATTATTGCGGCATGAATCTAATAATCTGGGGTGAATAATTTTCTGAATACAAATAATTTTTGAATTTATCCAGAAATACTGGAACTGTATAAGGTATATCCTATGACATAATAAAATTTAAAAAATAAGCTTTTAACAAAGAAAAAAACACCAACGCTTTGTAATATAAAAAATAATTTTATAAATTGTTTGTAAATAAAAGGGATCGAAATTATAATAACTAATGATTTATAAAATAAGGCTCTGGCTAGTGTGGCTTAGTGGACTGAGTGCTGGCCTGAAAACCAAAGGGTCACTTGTTTATTCCCAACCAGGGCACATGCCTGGATTACAGGCCAGGTCCCCAGTAGGGGATGTATGAGTGGTAACCACACATTGATGTTTATCTCCCTCTTCTTCTCCCTCCCTCCCCCTATGTCTAAAAATAAATAAATAAAATATTTAAAAAACATAAGGACAATGAGAATAATACATACAAAAACTAATAAATCAATAAATTTAAAAAGATTGAAATGATTCAAAGTATGTTCTCCAACCACACTGAAATTAGTTATCATTAACAGAAGGAAATTTGGAGAATTCAAAAATCTGTAAAAAAAAATAAACAACAGACTCCTATATAACCAATGGATCAAAAAAGAACTTAAAAGAGTAACTAGAAAATACTTTGTAATGAATGGAAACAAAAACACAACATAGTAAAATGTACAGAATATCTTAAAGCAGTGAATATAAGGAAATTTACATCTGTAAATGCCTGTAGTAAAACAGAAGAGAGATCACAAATGTATTACCTCATCTTAACTATATTACATAAATGTATTGCCACCTTAGAAAATTCGAAAAAGAAGAGCAAACTAAGCCCAAAGAAAGCAAAAGAAATGAAGTGATAAATATTAGTGCAGAAATAAATGTAATAGACAATAGAAAAACAATAGAAAAAAGAAAGCAATGAAACCTAAATTTGCTCTTTTCAAAATTGATGAAATGAACAACCTTTTGTTAAATTGATCAAGGAGAGAGAGAGAGAGAACTCAAATTACTAAAATCAGGATAAAAAAGGGACAATTGCCATCGACCTCACAGAAGTGGAAAGGCTTTTAGAGGAATAAATACTATGAACAACTGCTACCAAATTAAATGGCCTAAATATAATGGACAAATTACTGCAGAGGCACAACCTACCAAAACTAACTGAAACAGAAAAATAAAATCTGAATAGAACTACAGCAAGATATTGAGTTAGTAATCGAAAATTTTCCCATTAAAAATACAAAGCCCAGGGCCAGATGACTTTTACCGGTGATTTATACCAAATATTTAAGGAAGAACACCAATCCTCCACCAACTGTTCCAAGACAGAAGAAAGCAACACTGAGTAACTCATCTCATGATTCTAGTATCAAACCAGACAAAGCCTTGACAAGAAAACTGCAGAACAATATCCCTTATGAATATAAACACAAAATGGCCCCCAACAAAATACTAGCAAACTGAACCAAGGAACATATTAAAAAGATTATAACCGTGACCACCTGGGATTTATCTCAGGAGTGCAAGGTTGGTTCAAAATACTAAAATCAATCAATATACAATGTCACACTCAGAGAATAAGGAGTGCGGAGAGAGCACTTATCTCAGTAAGTGCAGAGAGAGCATTCGAGAAAATCCAACTCTTTCCTAACAAAAGCACGCAAATACTAGGAGTAGAAGGAAACTTTCTCAACCTGATAAAAGGCATCTGCACACTCTTCAACCAACACGATACTGAACAGTAAAGGAATGAAAGTATTTCCCCCATAAAGGTCAATGATGAAGAATCTAACAAACAAACAGATTTTCCCTGACATGGGAGAAGAGAAAGAGACTTTCCTTCACTTTCGCCTTTTCATAGTGCATTTACCTTAGAAAACATGGGATTATGATTGTACTTGGTGCAATCATCACATTCTTTCCCCTTTAAAACATCTTTTTAAAACCTAAATAAGCCTCTTGTCAGCTTTATGATCCAAAACCTTTTTCTTAAGACCCAGGGAGCCATCTCTTCGGTGTATCATCTGACCTTCCCAATTTCCTTGGGAGGGTAGAAGCCTAAATTCAGCTCCAAGGTACAAACCTACCTCTTATCATAAAGATACGAGAAATGTGCTTTTCTTCCAGATAAAGGTAATCAGCAAACATGGGTGGCTGCCACAATTACCAGGTGAGTTTAGAGTAAACTATCTATGACAAATGGTACCGTCAAGTCTTGAAAACCAGTTTTTGTTTATTGAGACCATGAACATAGAGGAGTGCATGTGCCTAGCTATAGAAAAGAATAATTTTTTCTATTTTTGCAATCTCTTTAGCAGATTGCCTGTGATACAGGTCGTATTCTTATTTAATGCTTATTCAACAATTTCACTTCTACTTTTGTAGAGAGTTTGTCCTGGTTGGCAGAAAATTTTGTTTTTAATTTATATTTTCCTAACATCTAAGATCAGAAATAAGAAAACAATATCTGTTCCCAACATTTCTGGTCAATGTTGTGCTGGACTTTCTAGGGATAACATTCATAAAAATAAGACAAGTTGAATGTAGCACTATGAAATAACTATATTTCTTTCATTCCTTTGCCTCTGATATGGTGATTTGGCCTCCATATTTCCCCATAAATCTTCTGACTTCCCCTACTCTCTCCTTTCCCTGTGTATCCTCATCACTGTTATCTCTCTTCTTCTTCTCTTTCCACCTATTACCATTTTATCAGTCAGCCAGAGTCACTTCCAAGCAAGTTCTGTCACAATGTCTAGAAAGGAGTGAAATATAGGTCACTTTGTATAATGCTTACATACCACACAGAGCATGGCACAATCATTACACTAAAAAGTGTAGCCCATCCCAGCCCCATGGGCCTTTCCCTCAAGCTCTGCAGCACTGGAAGGACGCTGCTCTGCCTGTAGCTTCCTGCATTGTTCCTAGGGACTTTCAATATGCACCCGATGAAGGCCATACTGAAAAGTAAGTTCTGGGATAGCTACGTAAAGGACAGGTAAGTGATAAACACACACAGCTCTCTTCCCTTCCACTCCCTTCCCTTCCTCTCCCTTCCCTTCCCTTCCCATCCCTTCCCTTCCCATCCCATCCCTTCCTAGTTTTATTGTGCAGAGCTTAAAAAAAAATTGTTGCCAGGACTTCTGGTCAAAATGGAAGCNAGCTTCCTGCATTGTTCCTAGGGACTTTCAATATGCACCCAATGAAGGCCATACTGAAAAGTAAGTTCTGGGATAGCTACGTAAAGGACAGGTAAGTGATAAACACACACAGCTCTCTTCCCTTCCACTCCCTTCCCTTCCTCTCCCTTCCCTTCCCTTCCCATCCCATCCCTTCCTAGTTTTATTGTGCAGAGCTTAAAAAAAATTGTTGCCAGGACTTCTGGTCAAAATGGAAGCATAGGCAGACATGCTTCACCTCCTTGCACAACCACAAAAAAGGATTACAGCTAAATCTCAAAACAAATACCACCCAGAACTGTCAGAAAATCAAGCTGTATGGAAAGCTAACAAGCAAGGGTTTAAAGAAGCCACCATCATCCAGACAGGTAGGAGGGGCTGAGAGGCAAATGGGGTAGAGAGGCCAGGAGACGTGGTATGACTGGGAGAGGCGGCGGGAGCCGAATGGTTATGGGTGGTCCCACATTCACAGATGGTGGATAAGAATCAGGAAGGATACCCTGGGAGCAAGTGATCCCAGCCCCAGGCCAAACCACACAGCCCAGGGTTCCAGCACCAGGAAGAGAAATCTCCACAACTTCTGGCTGTAAAACCAGTAGGGGTTGGTGTGGTGGAAGAAACTGCCAGATTTTCAGGAAACTCTGCTTAAAGGGTCTACATGGTCTTAAAATGTATGCAGGCCCACCCCCTCTTGGACTCAGCACCAGAGTAACAGCTAGAAGGGCACTAGTCGCATACGGGGAGTAAGCAAAGTGACTGGAAACAGAGCAAATGCCAGGCAAACCTCCAGTCAAGCAGTGGCACTGTCCCCTTTCTATGCCCTCTCCCCAAACAGAGCCACAAAGAAGTGAAGTGGGTTGCCCCACCCTGGTAATTACCTAAGGCTGTGCCCCACACAATATACAGGTACCTTTCAGAGGGAATCAAAGCAGCTCTACCTAATACTAGAAACAAACACAGGGAGGCTGCCAAATTGAGGAAACAAAGAAGTATGGCCCAAATGAAAAAACAAAACAAAAACAGAATGAAAGAACTAACCGGTCCCAGAAAAAGAACTAAATGAAACAGAGATAGCCAACCTATCAGATGCAGAGTTCAAAACACTGGTGATCAGTATGCCCAAAGCACTCATTGAGTACACCAACAACATAAAGGAAGAAATGAAATTCACACTAAGTGAAATAAAGAAAAATCTACAGGGAACCAACTGTGATGGGAAGAAAGCTGGGATTCAAATCAATGATTTGGAACATAAGGAAGAAATAAACATTCAACCAGAACAGAATGAGAAAACAAGAATTCAAAGAAAATGAGGATAGTGTAAGAAGACGAGGACATCTCCAAGTGTGCCAACACTGAAATCACAGGAATGCCAGAAGGAGTAGAGGAAGAGCAAAAAACTGAAAACTTATTTGAACAAATAATAAATGAAAACTTCCCAAGTTTGGTGAAAGAAATAGACATACAAGTCCAGGAAGCACAGAGTCCCAAACAAGTTGGATGCAAAGAGGCCTATGCCAAGACACATCATAATTAAAATGCTAAAGGTTAAAAATAAAGAGAGAATCTTAAAAGCAGCAAGAGAAAAGCAGATCGTTACCTACAAAGGAGTTCTCATAAGACTGTCTGCTGATTTCTCAAAAAAAAAACTTTGCAGGCTAGAAGGAACTGGCAAGAAGTGTTAAAAGTGATGAAAAGCAAAGACCTACAACCGTGGCTACTCTGTCCAGCAAAGCTATCATTTAGAATGAAAGGGCTGATAAAGTGCTTCCCAGACAAGGTAAAGCTAAAGGATTTCATCATCACTGAGCCATTATTATAAAACAGGTCAAAGGAACTTATTTATGAAAAAGAAGATCAAAACTGTGAACATTAAAAAGGCAACAAATTCACAACTGTCAACAACTGAATCTAAAATAAATAATAAACTAAGCAAACAACCAGAACAGAAACAGAATCACAGGTATGGAGATCATTTGGAGGGTTATCAGCTGGGGGGAGGAGGAAGAAGGAGGATGAGAGGGAAAATGCAGGGATTAAAAAGTATAATTGGTAGGCACAAAATACATAGGGGGATGTTAAAAACAGCATAGGAAATGGAGAAGCCAAAGAAGTAATATGCACGACCCACGGACATGAGCTAAGGGAGGGTGGCAATTGCTGGAGGGAGGAGGGTACTAAGCAGCAGGGGCAAAAGGGGAAGAATTGGGACAACTATAAAACATCATCAATAAAGTATACTAAAAAATAACTATGGGACATTTATACAGTGGAATACTACTAGCTATAAAAAAAGAAAATTTTATCCTTTACTACAGCATGGATGGACCTGGAGAACATAATGCTAAATGAAATAAGTCAGTCAGAAGAAGATAAATACCATATGATTTCACTCATATGTGGAATCTAATGAACAATCTGAACTAATAAGCAAAATCGAGACAGACCCATACTCAGAGAACAGGATGAACAGCTAAGGGGGGTGGGGTAGGGGGTGGAGGGAAAGAGGAAAAAGGACTCATGGACATGGACAACAGAGTGCTGATTGGGGGGGGGGGGTTAAGGGGACTAAATGGTAATGGGAAAAACATAATTTAAAAAAAACTTTAAAAAAGTGTTTCCCATAAGGGACTGTCAGTCTGAGAGACACGTGGTGGTTCTACAAGGCGAAGAGGAAAACTCCAGGCCTCCCAGTACTCAACATCAATCACAACCCACCCAAATCACAGCTCCTGCTCTCCCCTGAATATGCTAAAACTATGCTAAGGCTATTCAGAATAGAGCCTAAGGATGATTTCACTTTCACCATTCAAAAAGACACTCTAGAGACGTACCAACGCTGAAGGCACCAAGAAATATAACACCTATTATGTGGAAGGAATACAGGCATTGATCACACCTGACAGTGCCCCAACCTCGGGTGTGCTGGGTCAACCCTGGAGTTGCTCAGCATGTCCGTTATCAATTTAATGCTTCCTAGCTCCTAAGGCACCCTTCAATAAACAACAGAATTCCTTTAAGTAGTTCTCCTTTAAAGTGAGCACAATGCTAAGCTCTCTCTGTAGATGGTACTAGAGGGACATTGCCACCTGCAACTATAGGAAGAGGTTCCCTAAAATTCCTGGCATGGGCCAGGGGTCAGCAGAATAGGCATGAAACTATCTGGTGGAACCTGTCCAGACACAGGCCCCGATCGCTATCCATCTACAACCCCACGGCCTCATACTGCTGATCACCTTCCTGAAGATCCCCGAATACAGAAACCAGAGTCCCTGCACAGTCTGCACCCCAGAAGGCCTCAGACTTGGGCAGTGCCTGGGCTTGCCCCAATTTGTCCCTCCCTGTGGCCCCCGAAACCCTGAAAGTCTTGTACCCTCCTGCTCCATGCCCTCGCCATGGGGTACCAATCCCCTGCTCCCTGGCCCACACTGCAGAGGGCTGCTCCTTCTCCTGATGGGATCCAGACTGCTACACTTCATCCGGAGCAGATCTGAAGCTGAGGTGCCAACTGTGAGTGTTTAAAATAGACTACTTCTTTGTATCATATCACAGCTCTTGACTTCTGAAGCCACTTAGAAGCTTGTGCTGGTTTCTGACTGAGCTACAGTGCTGTGTTGTGGCTTATTGAATACTACCACAAGTTCTGTCCAGCTCCTTCCACCTAGCGGTACATATACTTCCTGGCCCATCCCTTGAATTTGGGCTGGCCTTAACGCAGAATGTGGTAGGAGGGACTTTAAGGGGTGTCCAAGGCTAGCCCTTAAAGGGCCTTGCAGCTTCGACTTTTGCTCTTCAAGTCTTGGAATGTTGCTCCAACACAGTCATGTAAACAAAAGGCTGCCTGAAGGAGATCCGAGGATCCCTAGCCAAGTCGACACCCACTGCCGGACACATAAGGCCATCTCAGAGCTCGGAGCAGAGCCAGTGATTCAGCGGAATGCATGTGTGTGAGTGAGCCCTGGGGAACCAGCACGGAGGACATTTCTTTTGACCAGCCCCCCTTCCCCCAAAAAAACATGTTAAAGTAAGACCCCTCACCATTCTGCAATCCCTCTCACCTGCTTCCAAGAGGAAATGTGAAATATAACACATCAAGACTTGGATATAAGATCATTGAAATTTAAAACACTAGACAAGTAAATAAATATGGAGGAAGAAATCCCTTGTTTACAGACCCACATTTACTTGTAAAAGTAAGGACTCTAAAAAGATAGGAAAAAGGGAATACAGAAAGTGAGGACAACTGATTGCAATTACCGGAGGAAGCAGCACGGCCTTCCGCTGACACAATCAGCAGGCAGCTCCCTTCCTTATTTCTGCTCTGCTGGACGTCGGAACAAAGCAGACTCGGGAAAGTCCATAATGCACCTGGCACTTTGCATCTGGTTCAGGCTTTAACTCTTGGCTAAGCCAAGCATTTAGCAATGCCAGAAACAAACAAAAACTAGCCAGACCCTAACTATATACTATAAGGGGTTCTTTTCCCCCATCCATATATGGATGTCCCATGGTGTCTGTAAATTCAAAGACACGATAATGTCCAAAAAATGAGACTATAATTGTTATTAACTTAAAACTATTATTTTTTCATTTCTAGATACTCTATAACATTTATTTACTTATTTATTTATATTGATTTGAGAGAGAGACAAAGAGAAACACTGATTTCTTGTCCTACTTTGTTTATGCATTCATTGGCTGTTTCTTGTATGTGCTCTGAGGATTGAACCTACAACCTTGGTGCATCTGGACAATGCTTGAACCAACTGAGCTAGCCCACAAGGGCTATAACTTTTTATTTTTAATTCAGAAAGTATCTCTATTATTATTATTATTAATTGGTAATATTATTAATAATGTGATATTAATAACTATATCATTGATATTATTAACATTATGTTATTAATCACATTACCAATAATGATTATTATTGTTATTATTAAGTCTTCTAGTGTTACAAGGCTGTCTAAAAAATTTTTAAAGTGTTGAAGGATAAGAAAACTGGGAAAAATTAAGACAACATTTTAAACAACACTTGAATAAAAGTAAAACTCAGCAAATAATAGGTGTGGGATAAAGGCTACCTGCAATGTGTACATTCTGTAGAATAAACCACAGTGTCCCTGAAGCAGGCATTGACCATAGTGCGATACTTCAATTCTAATTCTTGACACATCCATCCGGTGCACTGACGGTTTTCCTGTTCAGTCGGCAGGCACCACGGCAGAGTGGCTAAGAGCACACACTCCTGGAGTCAGGCGGTCTTGATCTGAGTCCCAGCTCCCCACACCTGGCTGGGTGATACTGGGCAAGACCGGGCACCCTCCCTAAAGGTTACTGAAGATAATCATACCTACCCTAAAAGAGGTTAGAATGTAAATGGCTTAATATTTACAGAGCACTCAGAACGGTGCCTACCACTCAGCGAGCTCTTTACAAGTGTTTGGTACATAAAAATAAGTAGCAGATATTGTGGGGTAGGGCATCACTCATATACACCCTCTAGCAGTTTCTATTTAGCAGCTTCTATTGAAATTCACAAGACCATGTAACCTATTCCATTAAGTCATTAAGATGTATTTACAGTTCAATTTGTGCGATTAAAGCCTGAGTTCACTCAAAATTCCCACCTACTTCACCTAATCAGATAAAATAATATAATAAAACAATTCTCTCTGTGTGTGCGTGCGTGTGCGTGTGCGTGTGTGTGTGTGTTTATAGAGCCTTGGGAGGGGTCTGTGGGCAGGGAGGGGCAAGATTACCCAGGTAAACCTTATTCTGGTGGGCCACAGAAAAGTCATCAATAAAAGCAATTACAGATAAATGCACCTGTGCTTCCCACCTGTGCAAGGCACCACTCTAGAAAGTTCTGTTCCTCTAGGTTGCCTGTCTTTGCATGCTAAATTCATATTCCTTCCGTTTCATACTCCTCAGCTGCCTGAGCCCGGCTGCTAGAAAAATCCTAGTTCCTACTAGCAACCAAAGCTGCCATCCAGGGAGCAAATATAGAGACAGTGAGGGAGAAGGAGCTATAAATAAACACCACATAAGTAACTCTTCAGTGTTGTGACTATTTTCAAAAATGAATCCGATTCATAGACACTATACAATCAAATGAGCACCATCCTTTTAAACTTTAGACTAACAGCGAACAATCACTATTATCCAGTGAGCGCTTACCATATGCCAGGCTATTTCAAGCACTTGCCCTGCACACTCATTTAGTCTCACAACCGTTCTAGAAGGTGGGCACTATTAATACCCTTAGATTACAGATGAGGAGACCGCGGCACAGAGAAGGCCAGTAATTTACAAACCTCGGCAGCAGACTGAGGACTTAAACCCAAGCACTCCGATTCCGGGACTTGGGCTGTCAACAACCACCACCCTGCCTATCAATATTACCTTCTTTTTCCAATTATACTCCTATTTATTTTTTTAATTCCTCTTTAGCAATTTCCCTCAGGGCCAATTTATTAGTCACAGAAGAGTACTTGTCTCAATAATTTATACTCACTCCGTATTTTATTTATTTTAAATGACAATATCTTACTTGATCACATTGCTCACTGTGGTTGTAACTATGAAGGACAGAAGTAAATAAATGGGGGAAAAATAAAACAGATCCTGGAACCAAGGTCCTGACCATTTCAGACTGAAAGCATTTATTTATTCTAGGCTTCTCGGAGGCAAACATCAGAAACATTCAAAGATCTTTAAAACCCTATAACAATGCACATGGATTTTAATCACACTGAAATACAGAATAGGACTTTATTTACATATATATAAATTCAGCCACAAACAAATGTAAAAATCCTGCCATTTGAAACAGCATGGATCAACCTGCAGGCATTAAGCCAAGTGAGATAAGCCAGACAGAGAAAGACCTCCACCACCCAAAATAAAGCTGCTTTCACCCAAACCAATGGTAGAACGGTGGGGGCCGGGGCTGAGCAGAAGGGGACATGGCATGATGAAGGTCAAAAAGCACAAATTTTCAATGATAAGGACGAGGTCTCGGGATCCCATGTACAACATGGTGACTAGAGCTAACAATAAGGTATTATACTGTATACTGAGAACTTGCTGAGAATGGATCTTAAGCATTCGCACAACAGCAAAGAGTTAACGAGAGGCCATCAATGTGTTAAGTATCCTGATCGTGGTCATCATCCCACAAAGTCTGTATCTATCCAATCATCATACTGTATGCTATAAGCATATACAGTTATATTTGTCAATTTTCCCAATTACTCCTCAGTAAAGATTTTCTAAAAAGACATTTTCAGACACAGCACCACCACCACCAACAAGACAGAAGGACTTCACTTGAAAATTCAAAGTAATCAATAGGCTTCTGCCCATCTGCTGCTGTAGGCGCAGGAAACGACAGTGAGCAAAGCAGACCACGGCCCCGCTGTCGTGGGGTTTGTGCTGTGATGGAAGAGACACAGGGTCGACCAATTACAATACGACACAATGTGAGACACAGGCCAGTGCTACAAAGCACAACGGCAAGATAAAGGGATGGAGTCTGAGGGCGCGGCTACTTGGGAAGGGGGTCAGGAAAAGCTCCGTGGGCACGACATTTCTGTGGCAGAGCCAGAGCGAAGGGAGGAAGTGAACTCTATGGCTTTCGGGAGGACAAACACCCAGGTCTGAAGTTCAGGAGATCTGAAGGAACAGCAGAAGGGGACCGTGGGAAGGGATAAAAAAAAGCCATTACAGTGTAAAGGGGCAACCTTCTTTATAGTACATTATTTTAGGTACTGTTCATAACATCCAAGTATTGGGTCACTTATATAGTAAACATTTTTATGAGCTTATAAAATACCAGATTCTGGGCTCAGTGCTGGGGATACTGATGAACAAAATCTTTACGGCCTATCACAAAATAAATAAAAATTCAACTTTATGAAGGAAACGTGCCTAAGGTGTATAGACGAAGGGAAATGTGCCCTGTGGGGGGAGGAGTTCTCTGGGGGAGGCTGCATTCCAGCAGAGTAGCAAACACTGGGAAAGGGTTAAGCAGATGACAAGTGGGGAAAGGGGTATTCCAGGCAAAGGGAGCAGCCTGTGCAGAGCCACGGGTGTGGTCAGAGGGGATGTCCACGGGAGGCTGGGAAGTGCTGGGGTCAGGTCTGGGCTGAGGCAGAACTGGGTGGCTCGCGCAGGTGAGAGCGTGCAGGGCTGTCGGCTTGCAGCTGCATCAAAGACTTGGTCTTTACATGTTCACCAACCGGAAGCTACTGAGTGTCTCAGGCCATTTTAGTTTCAGAGTTCTGAGTATATATTATCTCTTTCTGAAGAACTTATGAGGTACAGTTAATATCGGGCAGGCTTCACTCTGTCTCCACTTGTCCAGGTTTACCTCCAGGCTTATTTTGATTCATCCAATGAAAACGTCACCAGCTTTTGTTTTAATTTACTAATGCCATAATATAAATGGGATTAGACTAAGCAATAAAGTCACAAAGAATCCCCATTCCAGGATTAGTCAAAGTTTTCCATTTTTATTAGATCATGCTTGCTTATTACTCAAATCCCAATTGTACATTCCGTGAAGAACTAGTCTGAAATATTTATCAGGGTTTCAAACTCTAATATTTGTCCTGAACATGGGGTTGGAGATAATTTGCAGTGTTGGACTCGAGTTAGAATAGGACATAGAGACACAAGATGAAAGCACAGGCCATATTTGGAAACTGTTTTCCATGGGAAGAAGAGCAAAGACCCGCCTGACAATGAATCCAATCAGACGAAGAAGAGACCCTCCTGACCTCCGGTTCTGGCGCCCTCGGGCCGGTGCCCACGCACCGTCTATCTAGCAGCCATGACGGAGTAAAGAAGGCTCTGAGGCCTTGCTACAAGAGTTGATCGAGAGAACTTTTTTCCACTGAATTAGTTAATATCTGAGAGAGCAAAGGCAAAAGAAAAGAGCAAAATCACAGGGGAACAGCATGGGAACTCTGGGGACCCTGGAGGGCAGGGGCACACATCTCGACTATACATTAAGAGGCTCAGAGAAGGTCCAAGGAATCACGTGAAGATTATGGAATTTGGAGGGAAATACCCAGAGGGTTGCTAAAGGGGAAATTCAAGAAAAGGCATGAAATGTGTAAGACTCATATCAGGAACTGGGAAAGATACCTGTTTTATTTTTGTCCAATTCACAAACACAGAGAAAATTCAAAAAGAACTGGACACGTCAAATGATTTATTAGGCAACGTCTTAAATTTGGAACAAATAGAACTTGAGAGATTACAATAGCTAACAGAGTCAGGACCCTGGCTGGGTCCCCTCCAACCGACATTTCCAGGGCAAATCCTGGGCATCATACTGTGCACCGTGTCGCATGACTTCCCACCCCAGGCAGGCTGGAAGTGCGGCCCCTCGGCCAACGACAGGTATTCCCACTTGCGAGTGGAAAATAAAAGATTCCAGCTTTTCACTGAGCACATAGGACCCTCTGAAACATCTATACTGTGTCCCAGACAATAACCTGTGAGCCTGGTTACTAGTGGTCCCTGTACAGGCTACTTTCCTTTCTCTGTCTCAGTTCCCCACCTCCCTACCAGTGTGTCCTGGGACCACCTTCAGGTAAACTAGTTCACTCCATTCCTTGTCCTTTGGAGCATCTCTAAGTAAGAAAGGAGCAGAATATAACTGAGGACTGAGTTCTTTTAACTCCATGCTCAGTTGAAGACACCAAAAACAAGGGTGAGAGATGGCTTGTGAGACTAAGTTCACGGTGAAACCCATCGTACAAGAGAAATTTCTAACTAGAGGTAGGAGAAGGGAATAAAAATATTTTTAAAGCAATTTAGAAAAACAAAAAGTTTGCTACAAAGATGAATGGTAATAACATATATTGTATATGTTATTAAAACAATTGTGATACACCTAAATGAAATAATAGATTAATGATATTAGTAGCTCACTTTTCCTGCTTAGTTAATTTTAAAAAAATAAAGAAAAGTGTGAATCTACCTTTGGGATAATAAAGCAAAATACTTGCTTTATTTTTTCTTATGAATTCTATAGATTCCCTCCCCACCCCAACACATACACGTGAAGTTATTACATGAGCAATTCTAAAATTCTAAAATTTGGAGTAAATCTGCTTATACCAAGTATGACCAAGTAAAATTTGGGTTTGTATTGTACTTGTTCTGTAACTTTGGTTGACAACCAAATCTGTTCAGCAATATATGATTACTCAACCCTTTCATGATTAAACTTTCATTATTTCTGAAAAAAATATATAAAGAGAAACAAAAAAATATTCATCTAGCAGAAGTTGTGGGTGGTTCAGCCTTGTTAATAGATAACCTTTCAGTTTCCAAACTGCTACACTAGCCTGGCCACCAGCCTCTGCATCTTCTCACTAAGCTACTTTAAAAAACAAAGATATAGGGAATTTCTAATAAAATAAGTAAAAATGTACCCTCCAGAAACACAATTCTATACATTTTCATGTGAAAGGAGTTTTTGAAATGCTGCTGCTATTTACAGATAATATTGATTCTCCTTGGAGAGGATTTGTTCTGAATTCCACCACCAGGACTCAACTGCATGACAACAGACAAGGTTTTGAAAGAAGATGGACATGTCTTTTTTTTTTTTTAAATATTTTATTTATTTATCTTTAGAGGGGAAGGGAAGGAGACAGGAAGAGAAACATCAATGTACGGTTGCTTCTCATGCATCCCCTGCTGGGAACTCGCCCCTGCCGGGAACTGGCCTGCAACCCAGGCATGTGCCCTGACCGGGAATCGAACCGCGATCGTCTGGTTCGCAGGCCATGCTCAATCCACTGAGCTACACCAGCCAGGGCGACGGATGGACATGTCTTGATTGCTTGACCTGATGGGTGATATTTCATAATATTCCCTTGAAATGTGCTATGTCTACTGACTACCACATCCGTTTTCTAATTTCAACAGATTCAGACAAATGATATGTGATCAGCAAAAGAAGATTTTCACTTCAAAATAATTAATGGATTGCAAATAAATCCTCAAAGCACACGAAAAAAGCTACAAGTGTCTCACTTCATCAAAATATAAATACTCACGTACCAAAGAAACAGTCAACCTTATAAATACATGTTTTAGTATGTATGTCCTCATCTATCCATCCATACAATAAAATGTATTAAGCACCTACTATTTGCAAGATGCTGGGATACATATTAAGACAGAAAGAACTGTGCCCCTCCCCTTGAATGTTTTAGGCAGAAAAAGAGAACCATGTATACCATAGGTGTAATCAAATGGTCCAAGGTCATGCTGGGTAACAAGTCTACCAGTTCATTCTCACATTCAACAACCCTTGGACAGCGGCTATGTGCCCAGGGTCATTTCAATTTCTAAGTAATAAAAGTAGTCCCCCTAAGGGGCAGAGTTATCTTAGAGGAATGATGATTTGTGGTGGTCGTTGTTTTAAACACACACAACGATGTTTAATTTTATACGTGTATTAGTTGGGTCACTGAGGAAAACTTACTAAATAAGATTCCTTTCATCAAGTTGTCTTTTCTTTGCAAGCCAAGAAAGGGGGGGAAAGCGCAGCCTGGTGAGGTATGACACTGGAAAGCCATAGAACGCTTGCCCTTACCAGGAGTACAGGATCGTTCCAACGACAGACGTGAGTTTGCTGCTTTCCTGTTTTTGCTTTGCCAGGCCAAAGTCCGCTACAATTCATAAATAAAACAAAGTTAGTGCCTTTTCCAAGAATGGGCGTCTTTCCTTAGGTCTTGAGATTACGCACAATAACTATTACAGTTCACGACAGGAAGCTTTTCTCCTTTTTAAGCGTTCTATCAGAACGCCCTACATGCCAGGCTTCCACGCCACTGCCAGCCTTAGCAAATGGCACACACATAACATTCCATTATGCTTTGTATTTGGACAGGAGGTTCCTCATTTTAGAAAAGTAAAGTAAGCCTTGCTAACTGAAACATAGGACAAAGTAGTAACTGAACTTGTGAGTATACTTTTAAAATTATTTTAGTAATTATTTTATTATTTTATAAATTAATTTTTATAAATTAATAGAATGAATCTACCATATTTGGCATATGGTGGTCAGACCCTTACCTGGCCAAAAACATTAAAATTAAATGTGAGATAAGCCTGAATAACCACCATGAATATCTAAAAACCTGAAGTTAAATGGCATCTATTGGTACTAAATCACAGTAAATGTGATGTTCAGAATCATCTCAAAATATTTATACACCAACAAATAATTCGGATTTTTAATCTAGAACACTAAACATTTATATTTAATATTAGAACAAGCTATACTTTTCAAAACACCTATAGATTCTTTTCTGTTTTTAAACCACTCAATAACTAGATCAATGTGGTAGGAACACACGAGATCTGTCCAGGAGGTATCCAGCCATGTACTATGAAATATAGATATTTATTGAGGAAGATACAAGATGCAAAAACATTGTACACAGGACAGTGATACCTCAGTCCCCTTCAAAATACGCACCTTGGGACCTCACACAGTTCTTCCAACCGCCATCAGCTGCCCTGTTGTCTTTTCCTGAATCTCATGGACAGGCTGAAATCTCTTCCCTTTCAAAGGTGATTTTAGTTTTGGGAAAAGACAGAAGTCACAGGGCACCAAATCTGGGCTGTAGGGGGACTGAGTCACCTGAGTGATTTGATGTTTCACCAAAAAGCTCTATACGAGAGGTAATGCATAGTGGGCACGCTGTCCTGACGAAGCTGCCAATCACCAGTTGCCCACAGCCGTGGCCTTCTGAATCATCTGAGTAATTTCCATGGAAGAATGTTCAAGCAAAACACAAAATTTTACACAGATTGTTCAGTCACTTGTTCAGTCGCTCTACTTGTTCAGTCACTTTGAGTGTGATAGCCACACAGTACACATGTTCCCTCAACAGCATCTTCCACCCCCACTGACTAGTTCAGTGAAGTCATCATTGTTCATGCGCATTCCAGTCCACTCTCCTTGGAGGCCAGGTTACATAGATGTCGTGCGAACGAGTCCCGTTATATTAACAATGGCTGGACTTTTTCTGGACAGACCTCCATATTCTTCATATCTTCCTCATACAGACTTACCAATAGTACAAGAGATTTACTTATCAGAACTACACAAAAACACAGTACTGAATCAGAATCAGAATCCAAGTTGTGTCTAATAAGGTTTGATGTTCCCGATACGACTTTGTAAAGTGCACCAAATGTTTATGGAATTTCACTGTACTCGAATACTTGACTCGTTATCCATACTTCAGTGTCCTTTAAGTTGGAATGTTCTAAAGCAGCTTAACTTCAAAATAATAATTCCCATTATTAATAACCATTCTCAGTTACTAAACAGTAACCTGGGACTATCCCAGTGTAGATGCTTACGTGAATTGCCCAAGACTCACAGCGACCCTGCAAGACAGGTACCAACCCAGTTAAGGCAGCCTGGCACTGCAAAGCAAGGGCTCTGGGGCTCAACAGCCTCCCGCCAGGTCCTCACTCCACCACGTGCTACCCGTGTAGTCCTGGGCAAGTCACTTAATCCCCTTCTATAGTAACTGATCCACAAAATAAAGATCACTGCTAGTGTAGTATAAAATTTGAAAAACTCGTTTATCATTATTTAATTGTCACAAACAAGTGTAAGTTCCATGAAGGGAGTGACCATGTCTGCCACGCTTGCCTGTTCCTGCGAGATGTGGCAGCTCAGAAAGTGACGGCTGAGTGAAGAACTGAAAGTCTCCCCCGTCAGACTGCGCGCTCAGGGGACGAGGCCATGGCTTTCGCCTTGTATCTACTGCCACACACCTGGCCAGTGAAGGCATCTGATGGGCCTTCGAACCTTTGCTGCACGTTCCACTGAATCAGGCATGCCCTCGCTATCATACCAGCAGCAACAGCCAAATATCATTTGAGAAACATCTAGAAACAGGCACAGCCGGCTTTGCTGCGGGATGAACGTGTGACCTCTCAAACATGCACTAAAGCCCATGTCTCAAATCCACTACCTACAATGGAATGACTTTTTCCTTTTTGCTTTTTATTTAGGGGAGCAGCAGGGGAGGTGAGGGGACATGTAAGGTGTACATGAAACAGGAATCTGTAAAAGCCAAGACAAGTGGAAATGCTGGCCGGGGAGGCAAGTTCCTTGCAGCAGTCCCCCCACTCCGGTCAGAGTCACCCTCCAATGGGACGGCACGGTGTGGGTCTTACTTGGAAGAGGGCAGTGTTTGGGGCCAACTCTGTCCATTCTCAGCCCAACGCACCACTGCATCAGGGTCTGTCCCTCTGTATCACCTCCAAGGCTGCAGATAAAGGTGGCAACAAGACTTGGACATGTCTCATGGCACAACTGACTCAAAGATGACTTAAAAGATACCGTCCTCCAAGTGGGAATATATTGAGACATTAAAGTGAGGTAACATTTGTAAAACTACGCACACTTATACATGTTAGTAACTCTGCTGTCTTGTGAAAGCAAAACCCAGCCAGCATACTTACTATAAATAATTGCCAACCAACTTTAATCTTAAGACATCTAATTCACCCACGGTGAGAAAAAAGAAGAAAATTTTAGTTTTTCTAAAGCTTTTTTTCTACTCCCATTTTCAATATATTTTGTCTCGTACATTTGAAACATCATTTGGCAATTCTATGCTTCTTCTCTGGGAGTAAATAAACCTTCTAGCGCAGAAAAGAGAAAAATAAAATATGACAAGGCTGCCCCTTAGTGGTAACTTGCTTACACACATGCACGTACACCACCCCACAAACTATTTTTTAAGTATTTTTTATTGATTATGCTATTGCAGTTTTCCCAAATTTTCCCCTTTCATCCCCCCTCTCACCTGCCCCCCCAACCCTCCACCATCCCCCCACTTAGTTCATGTCCATGGTTTGTACATATAAGTTCTTTGAGTCCTCTGTTTCCTATACCATTTGTATCTTTCCCCATCTATTTCATGCCTACTAATTATGCTTCTTCTTCCCTATGCCTTTCCCCCCTATTCCTCCCTCCCCCCTCCCCACTGAACTCCCTCTGTGTGATGTTCATTTCTCTGATTCTGTTCCTTTTCTGGCTGTTTGCTTAGTTTTTGTTTTTGTTGTTTTTCTTTTCTTTTACGTTCATTTGTTGATAGTTATGAGTTTGTTGTCTTTTTATTGTTTATATTTTTTATCTTTTTTCTGAGATAAGTCCTTTTAATGTTTCATATAGTAAGGGCTTGGTGATGATGAACTCCTTGAACTTGACCTTATCTGAGAAGCGCTTTATCTGCCCTTCCATTCTAAATGCAAGCTTTGCTGGACAGAGCAATCTTGGATGCAGGTCCTTGTCTTTTATAACTTCAAATACTTCTTTCCAGCGCCTTCTTGCCTGTAAGGTTTCTTTGGAGAAATCAGCTGAAAGCCTTATGGGTACTCCTTTGTAGGTAACTCTTTACCTCTTGCTGCTGTTAGAATTTTCTCTTTGTCTTTAATCTTGGGTGGCTTAATGATGATGTGCCTTNGACTTAAAAGATACCGTCCTCCAAGTGGGAATATATTGAGACATTAAAGTGAGGTAACATTTGTAAAACTACGCACACTTATACGTGTTAGTACTCTGCTGTCTTGTGAAGGCAAAACCCAGCCAGCATACTTACTATAAATAATTGCCAACCAACATTAATCTTAAGACATCTAATTCACCCACGGTGAGAAAAAAGAAGAAAATTTTAGTTTTTCTAAAGCTTTTTTTCTACTCCCATTTTCAATATATTTTGTCTTGTGCGTTGGAAACATCATTTGGCAATTCTGTGCTTCTTCTCTGCGAGTAAATAAACCTTCTAGCGCAGAAAAGAGAAAAATTAAATATGACAAGGCTGCCCCTTAGTGGTAACTTGCTTACACACATGCACGCACACCACCCCACGAACTATTTTTTAAGTATTTTTTATTGATTATGCTATTACAGTTTTCCCAAATTTTCCCCTTTTATCCCCCCTCTCACCTGCCCCCCAACCCTCCACCATCCCCCCATTTAGTTCATGTCAATGGTTTGTACATATAAGTTCTTTGAGTCCTCTGTTTCCTATACCATTTGTATCTTTCCCCATCTATTTCATGCCTACTAATTATGCTTCTTCTTCCCTATGCCTTTCCCCCCCATTCCTCCCTCCCCCCTCCCCACTGAACTCCCTCTGTGTGATGTCCATTTCTCTGATTCTGTTCCTTTTCTGGCTGTTTGCTTAGTTTTTGTTTTTGTTGTTTTTCTTTTCTTTTAGGTTCATTTGTTGATAGTTATGCGTTTGTTGTCTTTTTATTGTTTATATTTTTATTTTCTTCTTTTCTGAGATAAGTCCTTTTAATGTTTCATATAGTAAGGGCTTGGTGATGATGAACTCCTTGAACTTGACCTTATCTGAGAAGCCCTTTATCTGCCCTTCCATTCTAAATGCAAGCTTTGCTGGACAGAGCAATCTTGGATGCAGGTCCTTGTCTTTTATAACTTCAAATACTTCTTTCCAGCGCCTTCTTGCCTGTAAGGTTTCTTTGGAGAAATCAGCTGAAAGCCTTATGGGTACTCCTTTGTAGGTAACTCTTTACCTCTTGCTGCTGTTAGAATTTTCTCTTTGTCTTTAATCTTGGGTGGCTTAATGATGATGTGCCTTGGTGTGTTCCTCTTTGGGTCCAACTTCTTTGGGACTCTGAGCTTCCTGGACTTCCTAGAAGTCCATTTCCTTTGCCAAATTGAGGAAGTCTTCCTTCATTGTTTGTTCAAATAAGTTTTCAATTTCTTGCTGCATCCTTCTCCTTCTGGCACCCCTATAATTGGATATTGGAACGTTTCAGGTTGTCCCAGAGAGTCCTCTGCTTCTCTTGTTTCTTCATTCTGATCCAGTTGAATGTTTATTTTTTCCTTTTGTTCCAAATCGTCGCTTTGAATCTTGGTTTCCTTCTCGTTACTGTTGGTTCCCTGAATATTTTGCTTTATTTCACTTTGGGTATCTTTCATTTGTTCTTTCATTTCTCAACCAAGCTCAATCAGTTCTGTGAGCATTTTGATTACCAGGGCTTTAAATTCTCCATCAGTTCAGTTGGCAATGTCCTTACCACTTAGTTCTGAGGTTTTGCTATGTTCTTTCACTTGGGCCATATTTCTTGGTCTTGGTGTACCTGTCTGGTTGTTCTGGTTAATTTTTTCTCTAACTCCTTGGTTGTCAGAGTTCCATGCAGTTTGATTTTCTGGTGCTTCAGGTTGTTTATTGATTTTAGATTGGTCGTTATCCTCCTTTTGGTTGTGAGAGGAAGCGAAGGGTTTCTACCTATGCCTCCATCTTGGCCGGGACTCCCACAAACTACTTTTTTAGGCTCTATGAACTGCAGTTCTGTTTAACTCTCCCCAGATGTGGGATTCTTATTACACATTGGGTCTTAAATTTATGCTGTAAGATTTTAATTTAACTGTAACTCCCCTTAAAAATAGAGTCTGTAATGTCCATCTTTATACCAATAATGATAGACACCAAAAAACATATTTTGTCACTATTTTTATTGAAAATATTTTTAAATAGTGATGACAAATCACTCTGAATTGCCTTTTACTCATAAAATTATTCTGTGCTTATTTAAAATGATGGTAATTCATCAATATCCTGTCCATTCAACTGCTGTAGAGAGAGACTCTATTCTGAGATGTATCACTGCTTCTTTATTTGAAACTAGAAAAATACTGCCTCGCTTAAGTAAACTAAATGTCTTAAGATGTACAAAAAATTTTTTAATGAATAACTCCTAAGTATAAGTCTAATAAGTACTAATAAAAATAGGGTTGGGCAGAATGACAGTAAGGGGCAGGACAGAGAAAAACAAAATAAAAATTTGCTTGTCTTATTTTTAAAAAGCAACTTTTTCTAGGGAGTCCTTTACAAGTATAAACAAAAGTATATATTTTTATTAAAATTAGAGAGCAAACATGAAAGTGATATATTGTACTAAGTCTGACATGTAGACAATAATGGAACTAGTTTGCCTATCCTGAGCTAAGAGATGGATTGACTCTCTGTGTTTATCTCCTCTATTTCTGCAAACACTTCACTATAATGAAGGGAAAGAAACTGTCTTTGAAAAGCTACTCAGCCCCCAGGACAATGGGAATGGACCTGAAGTCAACAGAAGATGAAACATCCCAATAAGTGTCGGGAAGCTGGGAAGTGGACAGAGTGTGGTTCAGAGCAGGAGTCCTTGACCCATGTGACTGAGAGCAAAGGGGGCCCAGGGCACTGCCCAGGGGAAAAGGGAAGTAAAAACCTCAAAACACAGAGTTTCCATGCAGCCCCCAGGCCCTGTCCCACACCCACACAGGGCAGTACCAGCACACTGAGTTCTCCCCTCACTGGCAGAAACACAGGTTAATTTTCCAAAGAAACAGAATGAGCACAGACCAAACAGAATGGGGCTGAACTCGCAGGAACTGGGTGAAAATCAGCTCAACGTGGTTCTCTGCACCCGCTTCATCCATTTTACTCCCGAAATGACAGCAGACAGAGGGACGTTGCCTCAGGCAAGATATTAGAGGCACATTCTTTGGGAAAAGTGTAAGCAACAACTTGGGGGCTCTTCAGAGGAAAAGCTTCTTTATGACCTAATGAAGCCCATCTGGTGACAGCCTTAACTGGGGCTCACAGAGCTTCCAACCGCCTTTATTTAGTATCTTTCTTATATGTATTAAGGCCAGCCCCCGATCAACAGACATCTGAGGAAATTCTCCAGCAGGCAATAGAGATCAAACTAAACAGGAAAAGAGAGAGAGACAGAGAGAGACAGAGCGAGAAGATAGGCCTAGAAAATGTACAGACAATGCAGGTTACTGGAAAAAAGTCTATATTATCTTGAATAAGTGCAGGATTTCATGAACACAAAATTAAACATAGATAAAAGTTAGAGGGATTAAAATATGATAATCAAAACTAAATATTCAATACAAATATTAAAAAATAAAGTTTTAGAAATAATTCTAAAGTAGAACAAAGATAAAGCAAGCTAAAAACTGAGAATTGTTTTTAAAATTAAGAGATGATTTAGTATAAAGATCTGAGACTAAAAGGATTTCTAGAAGAGGAAACAGAAAAACGGAGGAGAGAAAAGGGGTGAAGAAATCACACAGGAAGATTTCTCAGAACTGAAGTTTCAAGTCTCCTGATTGAAAAGCCACCTAAACACATTGAATGAAAAGACACATTCCAGAGAGTTGAATGCAGAAAGATCCATCCAAAGCAGAGGATTAAATAAACATCCTGAAAGTTTCCATAAAAACAAAACAGCTTCTGTATCAAGCACTGGGAATCAGAATAGCATTGGATTTCCCAACGGCAAAAGTCCAAAACAGATGATTAAAGGACACCTGAAAATTTGCAAGGATAATGAGTTTCCTCTGAGAATACCACACCCAGCCCAACTACCAATAAAGTGTGAAGGTCTCATAAAAAATATATTGGGACATGGAAGCATCCAAAGATGATAACTTCCCAAAGACACTTTCTTAGGAGAGTACTGGAAGATGCATTTCAGCACAACAGAGCAGTCAGAAAAGAGGAAGGCACAGTATATAAGAAACAGAGCTGCCAATCAGAGGAGAGCAAATGGAAGTTCCAGGACAGCGGCTGAGTAGTAGACTAAATGCAAATCTGGGCTACACGGCAGCAAGTAGCTACAGGAACTGGTTGTCCCAGAAAACAAAACTGAGAATAACCGCCACANTTCCAGAGAGTTGAATGCAGAAAGATCCATCCAAAGCAGAGGATTAAATAAACATCCTGAAAGTTTCCATAAAAACAAAACAGCTTCTGTATCAAGCACTGGGAATCAGAATAGCATTGGATTTCCCAACGGCAAAAGTCCAAAACAGATGATTAAAGGACACCTGAAAATTTGCAAGGATAATGAGTTTCCTCCGAGAATACCACACCCAGCCCAACTACCAATAAAGTGTGAAGGTCTCATAAAAAATATATTGGGACATGGAAGCATCCAAAGATGGTAACTTCCCAAAGACACTTTCTTAGGAGAGTACTGGAAGATGCATTTCAGCACAACAGAGCAGTCAGAAAAGAGGAAGGCACAGTACATAAGAAACAGAGCTGCCAATCAGAGGAGAGCAAATGGAAGTTCCAGGACAGCGGCTGAGTAGTAGACTAAATGCAAATCCAGGCTACACGGCAGCAAGTAGCTACAGGAACTGGTTGTCCCAGAAAACAAAACTGAGAATAACCGCCACATCTGACCACGTATAAATAGTACAGAGAGGGCTTTCATAACGCTTTTGGAAGATTTGGCAAGAAGAATTAATAGCTACATTAAAAAAAAAACACTAGGAAAACAAACAAAAAAGGCGATTGTTAACTCTAAGAAAAACAAAAAGGTCTATGAGAATGGAAAGGTAATCAACGTAGAATGGTCATTACACAGCAGTAATGATGAGAACACAGAATATTTACTTAAACCCAACTGTGCTATAAATATATTGGCAGGATGGTAGATGGAGAAGAAAAGAAAGTAGGAGAGTCTTCCAATTGTCACAACGAGAAGTCAAGTACCAGAAAAAAAGCTAAAAAGAAAACTGGTTTTTGGGAACAAGAACTAGGAATTGCACAGGGGCAAGCTTTTCTTTATAAGCTTTTTATCACTGTCTTATTTTGTAATCTACTTTGGTGTGTAGTCCTGATAAAAGAAAATAAATATAAAAATGAATTAAAACTAAGTTTAGAAAAAAAATAAATCAGGCTATTGCAATAATAAATTCATCTTAATGCATCTAAATGTTACCATGGAAAACGATGGCAGCTAATCTTAGTAAGAAAATAAAATGCAGGGTTAGCTTTCACTAAAGAAATAGGGCTAGAATAGCCATCTAAGAAAAATTAAATAAATTTTTTCTTGAATACATATCATATACCACAGAGAACAAATCTTTTCATAGTTATTCAATAGTACATATATGTGTGTGTGCACATACATATATAGACAATTACATATATTATTTCCCACGAAGTTTAAATATGCAATTTATAGTAATCCTTATTAATTTATAAATTGAAATACCTACATGTATATAAACGGTAAAAATTCTTAAGGAAACATGCATCTGTTTTATGAAAAGAAAAATAAGAAGCTTATGGTAAATGAAATCATAATTAGTTTCAAATTATTAAATAAATGTATGTCCAAGATGAAGAGTCACAATGATTTGGTCTCATTTTATACCTCACCAAGCACATGCTTAAAATGTTTCCAAGTAATTTCACCTTGGAGGTTATATCTAGAGTGTCTGTTTCAGGTGTTTTCCTTTTTTAAATTAATATCGGGTTTCTACGTGCAAAGCCCTGGACAGTAAGTCTAACCATTGTTGAAGATGCAGTTCTGGTGAATGTGCGCTCTTGGGATTGCCTTATGAGGAGGCAGAGCCCTCTAAACTAAGAGACTGGCCTTCAAAGTGCTGCCTTCCATCTCTTACATCTGTGATGTTCCGGGTAGTGGCCTCCCAAGCTGGACACTATGGCAATCCACCAGGGGCAGGAAAAAATAGGAAAATCTTTACTTTGATTTTTTAATGTGCTCCTTTATGTTTTATTTCCGTTGACTTCATGCACTGCGGAAAAATGGTGCAGCGATATATATATATATAGAATTTATAAATCAGCATATAATGGCAGTGTATTATCAAAAAATGTCCTGATGAAACGTCATGATCAAAGTATTTAGAGTCACCAATGTGGAGACAGCTCCCTACTTCTGGTTGGTGAACCCCCAATAGTCCACAAGAGTAATGCAAGTGTGCGTGAAACACAGCAGCATTAAAATGCCAACGGCTGGATTTTTCACAGCCGTTGACATTTGTCACCCATATGGTGCAGACTGTGTTACAACTGTTTAAAATTATGCGCTCGCATGGTGGTCATAAAAGCTCTTGTTGATGAAGCAATGGCCACAGAAAGAAAATCCCAAGAGACCACTGGTTTAGAAACTAAGTTCTCAACCGTCCTAAGGATGCTTGATTCTCTCATATGGGCCACATCCAACTCAATAGTAGCTACTAGTCACATAGACATGTCAACTTAACTAAAATGCAATACAGTGTAAGACTCACATTCTCAGTCGCCTTAGCCACGTTCAAGTGTCCCAGAGTCACAGGGGCCTGCCGGCTGCCATATGGACAGTACAGATAGGGGGCACTCTCATCAGTGCAGTTAAGTTCTGCGGGACTGCTCTGCTCTATACTAATCTCCAGAAATTCTCGAAAACTGCAAGACCGTTATACTTACTAACTGTCACTCTGTCCTTATCCCCCAACATGATGTTGTTCGGCGTCAGGTCTCTGTGGACGATCCTCTTCTCCTTGTGTAAGTACCGAAGAGCTAAGCACAGCTGCAGACAGCAAAGAAGAAGCCCATTTTATTTCTCCCAATACACGTGTAGCCGCTGATGTCGACTGCACATGCCTCTAAGGCATCTGCTTGGATCGTCACCGTGTGATAGGAAAACTCAATGAAAATACAAATATCATATGATCTCACCGTTACCAGGATTCTAAACAAACCAAACAAGCAAGCAAAATACGACCAATGACACTCAAATATGGAACAGGCTGACAGGGACCAGAGGGGAGAGGAGAGAATATCATAGGGGAAAAGGGAATGGACTCACATGAACAAGTATAAAGGACACATGGACAATAACTAAGGGTAGGGGGTGGAAAGGGGAGGGAGGCGGGGAGTATGGGGCGGGAGGTGGGCAGGGTTGGGAATATAAGACAGAAACCTGTACGTGAACAAGAATTAAATAAAAATTATATTTAAAAAAAGAAAAAAGAAAGAAAATAAAAGTGTACCTGAATAAATATTTTCCATAGTCTTTCTTCAGTAAAATGAAGTTGTTTCTCCTTCAAGGAACTGAAATGCTCTCCCAGAGGGGCCCCTTCTATAAGCTCCATAACTATATACAACCTATCATCTATGTAGAACAAAAACACACAAAAAGGTAAGAAAAATGTAAGCTCAATAAAGATACTTTGGAAACACTTAGGATTAGAATCTGAGCTTCCCGAATGGTATGCAGGGCACAGCACCGGAGTTACAGACGCATATTAAGATTGAATCCACTCAGCCATGAAGGGCGTGGGGGTGACAGAGGGGGCCGTGGGCCCACTGGGGCCCAGCAACAATCTCTTCCAGAGATAGGCTGTCTCCAAGCATAAGTTTACACCAGCAAATATCATTGTCTATATAGGCTGTGATGTGGAATGGTTGAAGGTGCCAAAGAGTTAGCTAATGATCCCAAATCATGGAGGACTTTCTGAAGACCATGTAAACCAACCTTTTCTCTCAATTGCCTAATATTGACCCCTAGGTCAAGTCAGCCGTTCAGAAAACTGCATTTTAAAATGCACTGTCTGTGGTCTGTTCGATTCACTTTTCAGATTTTTGCAATGGAATCATGCCATGGTCTTGAAATGAATAGCAGAGCTGAAACCCCACCCGGAACAGATATTTCTGTACTGCCCCTCAGCAGCAGAGAAAGCTGGGCCTCGGCTGGTTTCATCTAATGGAACCTAGAAATCTCACAGCTGATTGTGTTCGTCTCTTTGCGCTGCATGCTAAGAAACAAAGAAGTAAATTCTACTTCCTTCTTCAAAACCAATATGAGACGACTAACAATGGTACGTAATAGGTATCTTTTTTGGTGTTTTGGATGTATGTAAAATGGGTATGTGCACAATATTTACAAAGTCAAATCCTACTATACGTGGTTCTGCACCTTACAGGTTTTTCATTCGACATCCTCACGTGTCAGTGTACAGAGACCCACGCCATTCTTTCTGCTGGTTACGAAATAGTCCACAACACACATGGATCACAATTTATGTAATCATTCTCCCAAGGACAATCATTTATACTGTTTCCAATTTTTCACAATCCCAAGAAATATTTTTATATGTGCTATTCTTACCTCTAGGCTTTATTTTTACTTTTCTCACATTTTATGTATTTTTGAGCTACTTCCATCTTTTTTGGAAGCAACCAAGATATAAAAAAAAACTTTGGGGGGCTTTAATTTTTAACTACCACAAGTCGTGCCACCTCAGGACAAGGTAGAAGCCAGCCTGTATCTCTGTATTACAGGACACGCAGTAAATTACAGAAAAGTATTCTAAGATCAAGAACCAACAGCCAAGGGTGCACGATTTACAGGAGACTTTCAGCGCTGAGTTCCTCCGAGTCGTCAGGGGGAAGGGGGTGGGTAACATCACAGCAAGTCCAAGTACACACAGCTGGCTTCACAGGAGTAACTATAGAGGGGCCTGGAGAAAACCCCAAGGTTTGCCTTATATTTCTTAAATCTTTCTTCAAAAAGAGGTTTACTTCAAAAGTTCGTATGTGACGTTCGTCATTTTAAGATTTGTCAGTACTTATATTGCTTCAGTCAGAAGTCCCATACTATTTTAAAGAATTGACTGTTTTGGCTTTATCTCAACGTTTGGATTCTGCATTCCATCATCCTTGCAAAGCCTACTAGTCTGCAGAATCAGTCAGGGCCCCATCGCCACCTTGTGGCGATTGCTGGAACTTCAGGCAAAAGAAATCAAAGATCTGGCCCACTAGCAATGTATTTTGGAGGTGAACAAAGTCATCTAATTCAAAGATAACAACTTTTGACTTTTTTCCTAAAAAATCACTATCCTTAAGCTTTCCTCTCTCCTGATTCTAAGTGATTTTTATGTGTATGTAAACAGCTGTAACTACTATTCTGGTTTGTTCACTCCGGTATCTCTCCCGTGAGGGTCTAGGTATTTTGCACACATCTTTAGCTCATTGATTATGTCACTGTTCCACCGATCAGAGAAGCCATGCACAAGATGGTCGTCTGTCACTGAAACAGCAAAGAAAGTAGAGAAAATAGATGGCCAAGCTTATCTTTTGGCATCCAAATACACAAATGTGTCACAAAGGCACATCCCCTTAATTAAAGATATCATGAAAATCGTACTCACTCTCCAGAAAAGTTTTGTAATAGCGTACAACATTGGGATGGTAAAGCTATGAGAAAATAGAAAACAAATGTTACATGCCTTCAAAACACAAACTGTTTTTACAGATAACTTAGTTGGATTTCATACTTGAAAACAACAAGAAAAAAAGTACTGTATTTGTATTTATTTATAAAACCAAGCACTTTAAGTTATCACCTAATTCACATTTTTTCCATGATTCTTTTTATTTGCTACTTACAAAGCTAATCTGAAAATAGCAATTTCCTCTATAGCCTTATCAAATAGAATTAAAAACTGATTGTGCCTTATCACCAAATGTAACCAAAACCGTATTGTAGAACTAGAGGGAACCTGAAGAACCCATTCAGCCCTCCCAGCCCCACCCCCACACACAGACTGCAGAGAGGAGAAAACAAAAAGGGAGCAATTATGTCAAATATATTCATTCTTGCTCTTTACCTCTCTTCACCACTTAAATATTGATATTTGCATGCACTGTTTATGTCTTGTTACACGGTTTGTGTCTTTTTATGCTTCCCCAAATGATTAATATGATACAGAAATAAGAGTTATTAACTCCATTTAAATCTTAATTACTGACAAGGGCTTCCTTCTTGACCTAACTTTCCTGGGGCTTCTCTGGGCCCTCTTTCTGACTAGGCCTCATCCTTGGCCCGCTCAGGTTTGGAAAAAATCCCAACAGGCCAGCTGAGTAAGAATCTTCCTACTCCTTCCTACTTCCTACTTCCTATCCAATCAAGTTCCTCCCCACCCCTAAGCCTCACCCTCATTATCTAACCAAGTCTCTCATTCCCCAACCTGGATACTAACCAAGTTCCTCTAGTGACTTTCCACCCTCTGACCCCTCACCCTGCCTTCTGCCATAATTCCCCAGCTAACCCCCTGCCTTGGGAGTCGACCCCTATAGCTGTAGACATTCCTTGCCATTTCAAAGTTCTCATCACAAGGAAAACAAAAGTTGTAACTATGCGGGGTGATGGATATTAACTAGACTTACTGTGGTGATTGTTTCACAATGCATACAAATATTGAATCATTGTGTTGTACAACTAAAAGTAATGTAATCTTATAAGTCAATTATATCTCAATTTTTTGAAGTATGCAGTACAATCTCTCTGGACATAGTTTATCTCAGGATGTGTTATAGAATTTCTACTTTAAAAAGTCATTTTTTACAAGAATACTCAAATTTTCATAGTTTTTTATTTATAATTTGAGTTTTAAGATAAATTGAAACCTGTTTCATCTCAGAATAGTCGCCATTTTAACCATAAATGCCTTGCATCTCTTTTTTTTGTTTCTTTGCCTTTTTGAAGGGGAGTCTGTTAGCTTTTCCCCAAAAACCTAGCATCCGACTCCTCCTTGGCAACAGAGGTGGAGCAGGACATGGCTTCCCAGTCAGCGGTCCCATCTCTCAGCCTGGAGCTGAGAGCCAGGAGCCGGCCTGACGCTCAGCCCGCACCACTGGAGTGAGAGGGAAGCAGGCACGCCTGTGTCGAGCCCCCTGGTGCCCTTCCTCTTCCCACCGTGGACATGAACGTGCCCCTGGCAGTTCCAACCATGCAGACACAGGCCATGCCTTAGATGGCAGCAGAGCAAGGGCACAGCAAGACCCCCCCACCCCCCGAGTGTCTGCATGCAGCAGAGGACGTGGCCCCCCAGGAGCTCCCACCTCAGGATTCTTCCGGGAAGGAGAAAGGGCCCACTGCCTGTGAGCCTCCTTGTTACTGCAGCTTAATCTCAGTCTTAACAGTGCACTCACTCTTCCACTCTAGTCCCACTCCTGTCACTTCTGTCTGTCAGTGCCCCTCCATCCAGGCCTCCAGGTCACCATCCTCTCCATGGGTTCGCTTCTCTGGGGAGAGCACAGCTGTGCAATTTTAAGTTACCTTGAGGCCGAAGCAGATGCCTCATGTGCGGCCCCACCCTGACACTTTCTTCTCCTAGGAAGTAGGCTACAAAGTAGTCTCCCTCATCAACTAGCAAGTGGCCAGCAGATTTTAAACAATACGAAAGCCGGCAAGCAGTCAGAACCATATCCTCTAGACCTGGCTCACTGGGCAAGACTGCACAGATTTCAGTTCAAATGAAGACACAGGATCGGCTTAGGGCAAAGCCCTGTTCCAGCCTGTGTTATAATGGAACGGCACACTGCCAAAGGTTGGGTTATCCTAAGCGTGAACAAACTCAATTTTTAAAAAATCTAATCTATTACTATATAAAAGTCAACTATAGAATAAGCTACTGATGAGAGTAGTTATTATCATTTGGAAATTGGAGTAAAACTGTGATGCCAGGGCATTCGTATTCACGATGACCTCTACGTCCCAGCACGGGAGCTGTGCCAATTTAGCTGGAGGAGAGCGGGGCACAGTGAGGTTGGTGGTTCTCCACGGCAGTTACAAATGAACGGTGTCCGTAATGAATGTACCAGAAAGGAAAGCTGAGAAAGAAACCAACGCGCTCTTGGATCACAAAAAGAAATCCCATTTCTCCTCTGACATGCTTATTTTCTCCCCCAAACAAACCTTCATCATGACAGTTAATTAAGTTGCTCCATTATGACAGAATATTCTGCCCATGCTAATAAATAATAACCCATCTGGAACATTCTCGTTTTAGATTTAATAAGCCATATTTGAGGAATGTTAACAGCTTGGTTCCACTTGACAAAAGTCAGGGGACTCTTAGTCATATTCTGGTGCATGTAACTTAGTAACCGAATATTCTACAATATAACAAGAGCAAATGGATATGTTCCCAGAGAAGAGGAGAATTTCTCATGTGAGAACCACCCTGTGCTGTAAACTCGGCAGTTCTGCACCCCTTTGCCCTGATACAAACTCCAGACAGTGTTTCTATGGTTCAATGGCAATCCTTAAGAAAACGAGCTGGCTACAATATCACCACCTTAATATCAAGGATTTTAAACAAAAACAGTTCTTACAATCATGGGCACAGTTAGCAGAAGAACTGTACTTCCTTTTGATAACTTTTGTTTAAGGAAAACTCCTTCATAAACTAGAAAAACACATACCTGCTCTTTAATTATGGTTAATTCGGAAACTATATTCTTCACACTGCTGTCCCGGTCTTTTTTATCCTTTCCAAATGCTGGGTTATGCAAGTTGACCTCTTTCATTGCTAAGAGATTTTGACCACTACGCTTTCTAACCTAATAAAGGCAGGCGGGGGGGCGGGGGGGGCGGGAAGGAATGAGGTGGAGACAGAGAAGGGAAGAAAGAGGTACATTAATAAGGTCACATGATTAAAGCAAGTCATTTAAATAAGTCAGGGAACCTTTAAAATTCTATCTGTGTTTACACTAAGCGCAGCTTTATAAAATTTGTATTTACGGGGTCCATCTGCAATATTCAGTAGGATTTTACTATGTAAACACAGAATCATTGGTGTGAATGTGGAGAAGGTGTTATGCAGTGGGACAAGCCTTTTTGACTATTTTTTTGTGTGAGAGAGTAATGACAAATGATGGCTTTCTTCAAGTCAGCGACCAATGTCTAGAGCTGAAGGTTAAGACAACACTGATGCAGCTATATGATGTACAAAAACAGTCATTCTAGTTTTACATCTATTTTCCACTACTTTCCCAGGAGAGGGATTCACTCAACTGCCGGTGGGTGTGCAAGCGGGATGCCTGGTGTGCCTGGGGACACCACAAGTGCCCCCCACTGGCAAAGTCACCTTGTAAACACAGCCAAAAGCTCCACTTCCAAGATGATCCAAAATTGCATAGTTGCCTATGTATTTCGAAGGAGCTTTATTCTGATTAATGCTTTCAATATTTTCAGCAATTTGCTTCAGTTCATCCTCCTAACCATAAAAAGAAAAAAAAAAGATGGGTTGCTATGATGAATTCCATCCTGACCACAAAGCAGCCTGCCAAAATTTAAAACTCAAGACTTACCGCTAATAAATTGAACTTTGAGACCAATTCTTCATAAGCACTGATGTCACGAACATAATGTCCTATATCAATGAAGATCTCAAACAAGTCGGTGGGGAAAAGTCTACAGAGAAAAATACACACATATATTTCATGCGGGATTTGGAAACTGCTGGCCAGTCCTTCCATTTTAGATCTAGCTCATTCACAGATTGATTAAACAAAATTAACTTCCATAAGTTATCGACAAAGTTGGGGGAAGTAATACTCACCAGCTTATCTCACAAAAGTAAACTAAAACTACAGTTTGTATGGTAAGGAAGAAACAAATGCAAAGCTCTAGAGGCCTGCTGTACAGCATCCTGCTTATAGTCAACAGCACTGTGTCGTACAATTAAATATGTGTTAATAGGGTATATCTCATGTTATCTTGAGATATCATGATCTTTACTACAATAAAAAATAAATATGAGCCCTGTCTGGCATGGCTCAGTGGACTGAATGCTGGCCTGCAAACCAGAGGGTCGGCAGTTTGATTCCCAGTCAGGACACATGCCTGGGTTTCAGGGCACATGCCTGGGTTGCAGGCCAGGTCCCCAGTAGGGGGAGTGTGAGAGGCAACCACACACTGATGCTTCTCGTCCTCTCTTTCTCCCTCCCCTCCCCCTCTAAAATAAATAAATATAATCTTTTAAAAAAGAAATAAATATGAAACAGATTATACAAATACTCTGTAAGATATTTGGGGGTATAAGTATTAAATGTATTACTAGGGAATGTTTACTGAGCATTTATTGAGTATTGAGCACTTTAATAAATGCCATTTGAGTCAGTCCTCACATTAACCCTAATGGATAAATATTAATCTAATCTTAATGTTTTATGAAAATCAAATATAGTCAAATACAGGTAAAGGAGAAAAATGTGGGTTCCTGCATCACTTCCAAGGTGCTGGCTTCTCAGCTTATTAAAATCCTTAAATCCACTTAAAATAGATGCTTTAGGGAATTAAAGTGAAGAATTTTAATGAATAACTAATTTCATATCCTTTTCTTCCCCTAAATTCAAGCATCATATAGAAATAAAGTAACAACATAAAATACTCCAAGATTCTGAAAAATGATGTTACATTAAGTCAAGGTTTTGTTGCTGTTCTACCTTGTCAGTAACATTCCGGTAAGACCTTGGGCCTATGACTTCGACTAGCCTGCCCAACAAAACAGCACGCAGACCACACGTGCGGACAACTGGCGTCCACTTCCCAAGGCGGCGATTTTCTGATTTTCCGCTGTGCTCGCCAGCACCGCCTCCCGAGCCAGCAACACCGGCCCGCCCCCCTCCCACGAGCGGTCCTGCCCTATGAAAGACACCCAGACAAAGCCTGCCTTTCTGTAAGTGAATATAACTACCCTGTATTCTGCGGGGCATAATGTAACTACCCCGTATTCTGCGGGGCATAATGTGCACCCAAGTTTTTGTGGGCATTGTACATGGGATTCTTATACCCATTATTATACCCACAATATGTAATCCTTATACCCACATATACTGCGCAACCTTATTTTTTCCTAAAAGATCTGGGCAAAAAAAATGCACAACATACACGGCAAAATACAGTACATCAACTTTGACAGGTATGAATGGGCTAAAACAAGCACATATTCTTGATGTCATACATTTAAAATGTTGATGTCTAAAACAGAGAGAGGAACTAAAACCAGAGCGGTCACGTGTAATTAAGAAGAGCTGTAACGATATAGTGATTCCCGCTCTTCCACCCTTTTGCTCATTTTCAGGGCTGCGACCACACTAGGAGAGCTGGGTTCCAACTGTGGATTCCGAGAGATGAAGACACGTGCTTTGCACACTGACTCATTCTTCTCTGACTCTTTGGATCACCTAAGCCAGCTGCGTGGACACAGTCCCATCTTGGGACGGCAGGTCACTTAAAACTTCTTAAGCTCATACCTTTTGAAGAGTGGTCTGTTCCTTTCCATACTGAAGAGAAACCTCAAGGCTCTGAAAGCATAACACTGGAAAAGAAAAGGATGTGTGATTCCCCAAAGGCAGCTCAAGAAATTAAAGCATTTCAGGCTAGAATCACCATGAAGTAAACACTGAAGTGTTTGCATTGCGAGCGTGGCTGATCTACGTGGGAGCCGATGCTTATTTTTAAGAAAGCGTTTATGTGGTAGAAACGCTAGGGATCTTGGCTTTGCTCCACTCAGTACTTGTCATTAATTCCGTTCTAGAAAGTACACAACGAGCACAGAAACAAGAAATAAAATTCCTACGTTGAGAAAACCAAACGTCCGATGATTTCCAGGAGCTCGGGTTTATTTTGTTTCTAGCCTGCTGTGTATGCCTCAATATTTACATGGTTTCTGTGAGAAAATAAACTCTAGAAACCATGTCGTGTATAAATAGCCACAGGCACACTGGACTCAAACTTGACCAATTGGTCTCTTGAGGAAAGAGTCCTCAGCGCTCCCCAAATAGAACAATCTACAGTAACTCCTGCGAACACTCAGGAAGAGGCCTGTGAGACTTTACTGGAGAGAAATAAACTTCTGGCACTTTGCAGAGCTAAGAAAATGAAAGACAGCCCCCAGCCTGCCTCTGTACCTGCACAATAGGCCACCACCGGGGTGATCGGGGCCTGGTGAACTCCACTCTATCACCCCTATATCTCCAAGTGGCCCCTGCCGCCCACTGCTCAGAAAAGCGCACAGGACACTGCATAATGCATCCCCTTCTCAGCCATGAGGCCCCGCCTCCTGAAGCACCCCTGCCCCCGGCCACACAGCCCAGCTCCACTGAGCACCTGAGTGCTCAGCTGTAAGCTCAGGCCCCCACACTTTGCACATGCGGTTCCCTCTGCGTGGAATGCCCTTCCACCCCGCAGCAGATGCCATCGGTACCCCACGCCCATCCCCTCAGCCACTTGTCAAGATCTTTCCTCAGCCATCAAGATCCATTTCACAGGCTTTCCTTTGTAAAAGGGCAATGTTAGTGATTGTGGTCCATGCTTCATTTTCCTCTTATTATTCTCTGATGTGCAAGCATACATGTATTTTGAAAATAGAACTTACTGATAGGCAAAGAAATATCTAAATAAAGTCACCTACTTCCCTCCCACAGAGAAAGCGCTGTTAAGCCTTTTACCTTCATCCCATAGCACTGGCCCCCACCCCCACCAGGCCAGCCTCACTTCCCCAGGTACTTTCCCTCACAGTCAGTGCAGGGGCCGGCACCAGGCCATAAATTCTAACCACTGTAGATTGCATTAGCAAAGCTTCCCCTGATTTCAGTAACTTGATATTGAAAGGGAATAGGCATCTTCATTACCTGTAATAGGTTAGTTTTTGCTGCATTCTTTTGTTTGTTCGGTAAAATTAATTTTGCTATTGTATATACACCATTTTCCTGGAAGAATAAAGGGGCAGGTTACCAGTGATAACGCCACAGAGACAAATGAGCATAGAGAATCAACTAAACAATCTCAAAAACACAGGCTATGTTACAGTTAACATAATCTTGGAACTGTAAGTACATGTGGCAAGACAATGCTAAAAATGTCAGTGTAACTTTTACACTCCAAAGACTAGATCCACATTCTTGAAATTTCAGTTGTCTTTAAAGAGTATAAATAATAAAGCATGTCAATTCAATGTGACTGAAATGCTTTAGAAACAGAGAAGGGGATAAAAAGGAAGTTAAATATCTTATTGTTTTTTATACATTGCATTTTAAATATCTAATTATGAAAAAAACTTCTCCCTTTATAGTTTTCGATTAAACAATGCATATAAGTTAATTATTATAGAAATAATTAAAAAATAATAATAGATTAAAAAAGAAAATGGCCCTGGCTGGTGTAGCTCGGTGGATTAAGCACAGGCTCACGAACCAAAGAGTCGCTTGTTCGATTCCCAGTCAAGGAACACACCTGGGTTGCAGGCCAAGTCCCCAGTAGGGGGCACACGAGAGGCAACCACACATACATGTTTCTCTCCCTCTCTTTCTCTTTCCCTTCCCCTCTCTCTATAAATAAATAAATAAATAAATTTTAAAAAGAAAAAGAAAATGAAGGTTTTTCATGAAAACATAGTCAACATCTTTCCAGACTTCTGCTAATGGACTCACATGAACAAGTATAAAGGTCACATGGACAATAACTAAGGGTGGGGGGCGGAAATGGGAGGGAGGTGGGGAGCACAGGGTGGGGGTGGGCAGGGCTGGGAATATAAGACAGAAAGCTGTACTTGAACAAGAATTAAATAAAAAATAATTATATATATATATATAGGAATGAGCAAAACAAACTTATTGCTACTTTTCTATTACCTACCAAATGTATAATTTAGTAAACTCTCCTATATGTGGACATTTATATTATAACTGAAGATCTTTCCCTGCCTTAGTGCATTTAGTCTTTTTAGCTATTCAGTGAATTATTCTACAATTTTCCTATTTTATACATGATGAAACCAAAACTTAAAGAAGCTAAGTCATTTTTGCAGGGTCCCAGCCAGCAAGTGATGGTGAGAGAAATTATTTTAACAGCATTTGCTTCCGTGCCAGCCTCCCTCACCAGATGTTTCTCCCTCACAGTCAGTACAAGGATCGGTGCTAATCCCAGAATTCTAAGAATCACAGATTATTTTATTAAATTTTTCCCCAGATTTCAGTTGTTCCACAGACTACCCCCTGATTTGCTGAGCTTCTCCCTCAGGACTCTGATTTTGGGCGACCTGCTCCCTAACTAAATTTCATGTCCCTATATGTACTTTGAAGTTGAAGTTGAATATATGAGGTCTGTCCAGATGGGATCTGGCCATGTCATATGAAAACCAGACATTTACTGAGGAAGATACAGGAAACATTATACATAAGACAATGATGCCTCAGTCCCCTTCAAAGTAGGCATCTTGGGACCTCACACAATTCTCCCAATTGCCAACAGCTGCCCCATCATAATTTTTTGAACTTGATGGACAGTCTGAAATCTCTTCCCTTTCAAAAGTGATTTTAGTTTTGAAAGAAGCCAGAAGTCACAGGGCCCCAAATCTTGGCAGCAGGGGTACTGAGTCACCTAGATGATTTGATGTTTCACAAAAAAAACACTGCACAAGACGTGATGCATGAACAAATAAATGCATTGTCATTATGAAAATGCCGATCACTAGTTGCCTACAGCTGTGGCCTTCTGAATCACTGAACAGTTTCTAAAGAGGAATGTTCAAGCTTAATGCAAAATTTGATGCAGATCCTTTGCTCTACTCACTCAATCATTGTAAGACAGCCGCACAGTATAAATTCCCACTCGACTGCATCTGTTGCCCCCACTGACTAGTACAGTGAGTTCGTCACTGTTCACACGTGCACATTCCAGTCCACTCTCCTTGGCTGCCAGGCTACATCAATATCGTGCAAACCATTCTCATTACATTAACAGTGGCTGGATTTCTGCTGGACAGATCTCACATTGTATTGAATAAAACAAAAGTTTTTTCTGTAAAATTCAATAAGCAGAAAGTAACTTTGACAACAGAAACCCATACAAGGGTTGTATAGGTGTATGTATTTATATTCAGTTGACATACACGGTCGCAGAGTACACACTCGATGTACTCTTAAAGTGACTCCTTTCCTTAACTCATGTACACTACGATATATGCCCAGAATTAAAGTAAAGCAGACAAGCTTTTTTAGAAAAGAACGAAAAATGGAAAAGTCCACACATAACGGAGGGGGGAAATCATCAATTAACCACATGACAGTTCTTTCTAAGCCAAGCAACCCGAAAGAAGGACAATATAAAATGGTAATCTACAGGTTAAATAGGACAAATTACAATATTTTAAAACCCCATGATGGGACCCTGAAAGTGATGTTCTGGGATTCAGTCAGATGTGGGCAGGGCGTCCGGGCGCTCACCTGAACCACCTGGTGGGCGTTGGTGTCGTTGAGCACCAGCTCGGTGAGGGCAGCACAGCAGGCTGGAACGAAAGCCGGCAGGTGAACAGTCTGTTGCCACCGTGACTGCGGTTTCGCACAGGTAACAGTGATACTCCAACCCTAGGGAATTCTCTCAGCAGAGTCAATCCCCCCAAAACATTAATGTCCCTCTGGCACAGCTCTGGGAGAAGGGAGGCTGACTTTTAACAGCTTCCAACTCTCCTCTTCACATAATGGGTGTGCCAGCACACCTCACAGAAGCCTTTAATTAAGCAGCTACTGTGCACCAGGAGTGCTGCATGCGCCTGGTTCATTGTAACCCCAGCGCCCTACATGTGCCTGCCACTTAGCAGGTGATCAATACATACATTTGCAATGGTTGAAAAATTGAGTACTTTAAATATGTTATCCAAATTAACTCTTATAATCAGAGCATGGACTAAGCTCACCAGTTTAACTGATGAGGAAACTGAGGTTCGGAGAAGTCATTCACTGAGGCCTCGGGACTAATGAGTGGAAGCGGCCAGGAGTCTGACCCCAGTCTGCCAGGCATTGGGCTCCATGCCCTGGGGTGAGTAGGAACACCCTTCATACAAGCAGCTCTTTGCAGCCACCATGGCGGCCTCCAGGGGCACTCCTTAGCGAGCTGCCCCTTGTCCAACCAGAGGTATGCTGAGTCCTAGAGCACAGAGCATCCAAATAGGATAGTGCCATTCTATGGAGCCCTCACCACGGGCCCTGCACTGTGATATAAATTTGCGCCCTCCTGTGATTCTCACAATAGCCCTCATGATCACCAGCACCATTGCACATAAGTGAAACTGAGGCCTGGAGAGATTGAGAAAAGCCGTCCGAGACCACGTGGCCAACGGTGGGTGCAGCTGAAACCGACACCCCACTCCTAATCCCCGAGGCTGTTAATTTTTTACTGAGGTATAAAATGAGCTGTGTGCAGTGGGCATCTCTTAAGTGTACAGTGTGATGGGTCACTGCATGTCTCTACCCTGTCACCACTCCAGTGAATGCACAGGATGCTTCCAGTCCCCTGGCGCCCCCTGCGCCCCTCCCAGGAGATAGCTTATCATTCCACATGTGGGCAACCGCCCTTCTGACCTCCGTCACCATCCGTCTCTTCCACTCTTGTGAGAGGCCTCTCTCTGATGGTAGCCGGGTTATGAAGACTTCCCCGGGGGAGCCTTCAGGGAGGGAATCCCCAGTAAGAGTCTTTACACTGAGATGAGGCCTTTCAGAGGGAACCGGGGTGACAGTTCAAGCAGAGGGGATCCTACTGCCCTCACCTCAAACAGCTGCGAAGGAACAACTCCATTCTCCAGGAGGAAAGAGTAGGAAGCAGAGAAAGTCTGCCCCTTCTCCTCCCCTCTCTTTCTCCCCCCACCCCACCCCCCATGTCTGCTCATCCCCTCTCAGGTCCTGCCCGCCCTCCTGTGGGTCCAGCCACGCTTCTCCGTCCCTTCCCACGGGCCACTGCCGGGCACCCGGCCCAGTCAGCCTCACTGCATCCCTACTTGTTCCAGAGACCAGGTGTCCTTTACAGGGCCACGGCTACCCCACTGTTCACGGCTGGGCCATGCTGCCAAACACCGCGTGCGTGTGTTCCCACTTCTGCTTTTGTGTGGATCCCACACAGGGAGCATCTCTGGCGTCCCTTTAGGAGCTCACAAGGCACCAGGGAGGCACTCCCTTGCTCCTGGTGGAATGGGAATGTGTATTGTAGAATCTCCTGTAAGGAGGGTGCCCCAAGGTCTAAACGATGGTAGAAACCATGATTCTGGCTGCAGATCAAGGCGCATTCCCTAGCCCAGCTTCACCAGTGATGAAGCGAATATTCTGCTCCACGTCTGACTTTGATGCGGACTTCTGGGTGTGTCAGAATGTGGGAGGGAGAGGGAAGTCTGTGGCATCACCAACCTGCAAGCCCAACACCAGTCCCAGCAAGTTTCAGGCATCCGCATGGATTCGATTTCACATTTTTGAAACTTGTAAGCTGTGCCTAACTAATATTACCATACACATTTTATAACAGAGAATAATAAGGCAGTATAATAAACAGTGTCAAATAGCAAGACGTAATAATGTGATATAAATACCCGCTTGAAGAGAGAAAGTATTTTCCTGTATTTCTCGAGGGCTTAAATCTTCCGACAGATGGAGCTGCTGGATTCTGCCTGCGGCGTTTGCGCTGGACAGGCTTCCAATGGAGGAGCGATCGGAAACAAAATTCCTGTCTCTGGAAGAGAAACGTTAATGCACAGATCAACTTGTCAACCTTCCTTCCTGGTCAGTGCTTTCTGAGTCCTGTTTAAGAAGCCTTTGCAAAAAAAAAAGAGGGAAGGAAAGAAAAAAAAGAGGAGAGGAGAGAGGAAGGGAGGCGAGGGGAGGGGGCTCTTTGCCTCCCCGGGTCGTGACGTTTCTGTTGTGTTATTGTTATCGTTTCACCCTCCAATCCACCTAGAACTGATTCTCAGATATAGTGTGAGGCAGGGCTCATTTCTTTCTTACTTCACATGGCCACCTTTGTATTTGAACTCGGTTCTGCTGCAGCGGATTCAACTGAATACACCTGAATCTTCACCATTTCGCCTTCTTTTTCCATGAAATTTCAATCTGCATTTATTGTAGGGACGTTCTCTTTTATAATCTCTTTGACTTTTTAAATTCCTCTTGTTTTATTCTCCAACTCAGGGATGTCACTTACCCTCATGTTGAAGCCCTGTCTTCTGCTGGACAAACCTTTCATTTTCTAACTGTTCTCATTCTTTGGTCTTTCTCCTCTACATTATGCATAACCTTCTCAAACCCGCCCTTCCCTTTCCTAGGTCCCGTTCTAGGGAACTCATCAGTCCTGTATGGTATTAAGTCTGTCTTCTTTCCTAGCTCTGCACTCTCTCTCCTCCCCTTTTATAGTCTTCTCATCTCATCTTCAATCTGCTTTCATAGATGCCATGTTCTCTTTACCATCTTCGATAAAATACAGCATTTGTTTTTCTGTTTATTTAATGCAACATCTTCTAAAATAGATTCCTTATGTCTTTTATCTGCTTTGTTTCTTTTTGTTTTCTATTGTTACCATTTTTTCACTTATTTATTTTTACGGCAGCAGCCCTACTTGGATTTCTGTGCCTAGCTATAACGTGGACAGAGCCTTCCGTGGCATCTTGGCCCACGGATGACCTTCCTGCGCTGAGTGTGGGGAAGGTGATGGATATGGATCAGGGATGGTCATAACCACTGATCTTGTCCATGAACATAATTATGTTAAAACTCAAATTTAGACATCACTGCACATTATCGAGATTACGCAGCCCTTTGGAAACCACCTTTGAGTTTGGGACTGTGGGTCAACAGGCACGAACAGGCTCCCTGGAAAGTGCCCTGCCAACAACACCTGTTCACACTCAAGCCAGCAGACAACCTGGCAACCTCCACCCCTCAAACCAGCTGGAGGCAGCTCAGGGGCAGGCACTGGCTCTGAAAGGATATTGTTTACGCAGCTGGGGTAATAAATTCTCCCAGAACACCAAGACACACTTAACATAGCATAAGTGTCGACATCTGTCATCTCCCCAGAAGAGTTTTTGAACATTGCACCACAGCAGGAGACTGGGAAAGGGCCTTGTTGGTTGTAAAGGGGCTCTCTTCTGTCAAGGATAGTGATGGCTTATGCCACTGAGGGAAAATGGTTCTTCAGATTAAACTCAATTCTATCTGGTAAAAAAGGTAGGATTTGTCTTTGAAGCATTGCTATTATAGAGTTTAGAATTTAATTTAATCATCAAAAAATAACTCCAATGGGGTAACCCATCACTGCTACAATAAACATATTGACAAAAAATAATAACCACCACCACTATCAATACCATCATTATCCTACAAACTCAAGCAAAAACAAAACTTTTTCTAATGCAATTGTTTTGACCAGGGGGCTAAGCTTATTATACCATAGTACTAGTGACTTGTAGTTTATAACTTACATTGTACCTTAAAGCATTTGAGGCTTTCGTGTGATATTCAGAAATGCAATTAGATTATCAAGAGTCTACACTATTTTTCCTCTCTTTTGGCAATGACAGAAATCACTAACAAAGCTACGCTGCATGTGTCTACAGTCTGTTCTTACGCTTTGGAATGTTCTCTCAGACAAAAACACATAAAGTTGATAACGTATCACTCCCCAAGGCCCCTGGAAGAAGAGCAAGCACAAGTCTGAATAATATTGATTTGATACTAACTAGTCACATTAAAATTGACAAGTCACATCACTGTGCTTTTATTTTATCCACCACGGATCACAAATGTGAGCCCTTCCAGGCAGATATATTCCTTAGCTACTTGGATCCAGCATCTATAGGACTGAATCATACTTTATAATGACTTTAGGTAATAGGACCTTCCCATTGATAGTACCAAAAGATGTTGTTATTTAATATTTTAATATGTCTACTATATACAATTATAGTAGTTACTGCAACAGTCAGAAAACTTTAATTTGAAATTATTTTAACAAACTCAAACTCATGGCCTTGAATACCATTGGAATTCTACTTTTAAACGAGATAGTAAGGGGTGAACCCACTCTAGGGCAGCGCAACAAAGATCAGAGAACAAAGAAGAGCCGCCGGACCAGGGTCAGAAACATGACAGTCATTTAGTCAAACGCACCCCGAGATATTTTGGTAAAACAGTAGTCATTATTGTACTTGCTGGGATCGCAATAGGAATATACTGATTCAGGAAAAAGGTGCCAAGACAAATGTTTTCAAATTGGGGTTACTGGGTTTCCACTCAGCCTACCTTTGCAGACAGATGGCCTCCCACGTGCCTGGCACTATACTGGAGGCCGGTGATGTAAAGATAAACACATCCGGTTTCCCAAGAAGCTTAAAAGGCGAATGCCCCCAGCGCAGATTCAGAGCATGTTCGCCACAAGCAGAAGTGACTCCGCAAAACGTGAATGATAAAGACCAGGCGGGAGCGAGCTGAGCAGGGAGCCAAGCTGCCATCGAATGGCCGAGCCCCCAGCCGTCAGCGACCGGGGCAAAGTGGGCCGGGCCCACCCTCACTCACCCTCGTAAAATATGAAGAAGCTGCTTGATGCCTCCCCAAATGCGAATTTCCACACTGGTCTCGGGGTCCTCACAAACCTGCACCAGGATCCAGACGACACTCCAGAGCAGCTTCAGGTGGTCGGAGTGGAGCAGACTGAGGAGGACGGGGATCCCCTCATAGAGCTTCACCTGCTCTTTCACCTGGGGCTCGGCACAGAGGAGCCGCAGCACCTCCGCAGTCAGTCTGCGAGGGAATGGGGAGAGCGAGGGTAAGGACCGCAGCATGAGTGGGTTGCCGACTTTACATTCACTGGGACTACAGCTATCACCACTGCATGAACGGTGACTCTAATGTTTTCTAAGGGACCGGTCAAGGTGCATTTTCTGTGAAGGGCTGGACCACAGCCGCATGTTTTCGGTTTTGCTGGCACATGGCTCTGTCACAACCATCCAATCATGCCACGGCGTGCAGCAGCAGCCGTAGACGACACATAGAGACAAATGCACATGGCTGCGTCTCAGTAAATCTCTACTTTAAAACAACAGGCAGGGAGCCAAATTTAGTCATCAGGTCACAGTTTACTGACTGCTCTTCTAAGGTATTTTCTCATTGTGTCCTTACGGGTCTCAATAAAACCTCCTAACCAGCAAATAGGTGTCAAGTACACTGAATGGGACCTGCAAGGTCCCACTGAATGGGACCTGAATGGGACCTCAAGGCAAGAGAAATATAGAGGCTTTATCCTAGTCTTCAGAAACTGACTGTGTGGTTGCAAAAACAAGACACTAACACAAAATGGCAAAAACTGCAATGCAGGGGAGTAACGCAAAAACACTGATGGCATGAGACATAAGGCTCAGCTGAGCTCTGAAACACGGTGATGAACATTGCCTAGAACTACTTTAACCTCCAGTCTCACCCTCTAAAGACTCTCCCTGGATGGCGGCACCCACTCCCATGGCCTTGAACACTCCCTGGCTCTATGAGTCTGGACCAGGCATCATCTCAACTCCGTAAGTGCCAGCCACGCAGCTGTCCACAGGTGCGCACCCCACTGCATCTAAACTCAAAGGCCTCATCCTCTTGCCCGGAGCATCGCTCCCTCTAGTATTCCTGAGCTTGGTTCATGACTCCACAGTCCTTTCCATTTCCAAGCCAGAGGAGGGGGAATCATGCGAGACACTCCTTCTCTTTCCCAACCTGCCACTGCCAATCGAGAGACTTCAGTGGCCCCTCTTCCTGGGCAACTGCTGGGGTCAGTCCCCACGCAGCTCCTAACCCACTGCTCCGCCCTCCGTTCTTGTGGTACTTGATCACGGCGCTCTGTCGTCTCCCTCCGCAGTGTTCTCATTCCCATACTGCTTCAGAATTCCTTGCCCCCGAGCCAATTTTCCACGGCGCCTCTCCCTCCCAAACATTATGCCGTGACATTCGGAACATATGTTCTTGGGTAAACAGTATTCGTCACCTTCTCAAACTTTCTACACAACACACGTCTTCCTGTCATAAGTGGATCTCATTGTGTAGCTCTATTTCCCACCCCACAGTCCCCTACACTGCTGTCGAAGTGATCTTCCCCCAAAGTAAGTCTGATCAGGCTTAAAATCTTCCTGGGAGTCCCCCCCTAATATTCATGATAAAAACTACACTCCTTATTTACCACAAAGAGCCCATCAAGACCTGACTAACAGTTTCCTGTTGACTCATCCACCAAATATGGAATTCAACAGAGTTACTGTGTAGATCAAATGAGTAAACACACAAAAGTGCTCACAGCAAGGCCTGACCAAAATTAGCTGTATTTTTAGCGTGTCATTACCTGTCTAGTCTAGGTTTCCCTCCCGCGCTCTTTGCTCCAGCTGAGCCCGACCCTGCAAGATCCTCTAGCACGTACTATTTCATGCGGGAGTGTATTCTGTTTTCACTCGCTCTCTCCCTTGCTGGATAACTCCTCCTTCCTTCAAGAACCCCGGCACTCCAGAGCATCCCGCACACCCACTGGTCGCACCATTCGCAACGCTCTGCTGGAACCATTGACTCGTGAGTCTGGCCCCTCTCCTACACTGGACACGCGTATCCTACTCACTTTGGTTTGCCAACACCCGTGCTGAGGCTGTTTGGTGGACGAATGGGTGCAGATAGCCAAGTCTAGCAGTACAGTTTGCAAAAGAATGTGAAAATGGCTTTAAAGAGAATCCAAGGGGACTTAGAATGAATTCAACATCTCAGTTTCACTACTTAACTTCCTGTTATCTATTTTGCCTCTTTAGAAAAGTATTTACTCATCTAATATCAAATGATATTGGCTGCAACTATGAAAACAAACTAACAACTATCTGTAGGCAGTAATTCTTTAGAATAATATGTAGTTCAATAAAAATGATTTTATTTTTACTCTAGGTTTTGAGTTAAACAAACAGAAGGTCTATACAAACAGAAACAAGTCAATACCTATATTAATTTATTTTACTGGCCTTAAGCCAGTAAATTGATTTTAGCAATTAATCATTTATTCAACACATAATCTGAAGTTACTAAAAAGAGCCACCTCAGAGCTTCTTTCCTTAAAGAGACAAAATTAAATAAATGCAATAAACAAAAATATTAAAGATGTGATTATAATATCTATACAATTTGATTCTATGCTCAGGTCTAGAAGTAATACAGGACCAAAGAAAGATAAATTGATACACCACCTTGCTCTACTTTCTTTACATAAGCTTAAATAGAAAATAAATGCCGAGCTGACTCATGATATTCAGCTAACAATGTAAATAACGTCACACAATAAAAAATAATCACTTTCATCAAATATAAGACATTCTCTCTTTCCCTGTGAGCAATCCTACCTTTTGGAAAGCAAGTCATATTCATGTAAAATCATCAGCAAACTTTCTACAACGTTGAGTTCACTTATCTTCTCCCTACATTCTGGGCTACAAATTGAAAACTATTAGTAACTACTAAAAACATAGCTTACCATATTCACTTATTTAATATCCTAGCTCTCAAAGTATCTGAAGAGGAGAAACAAAATGCAATATAGCTCCATGGGCGGGGCAGCATCAAATTCCCACACTTGAGAAACATTATCTGTCACCAACTTGATTGACAGCAAGATGATAACACAACTTCCTATCTGCAAAGGGAATCGTGCTGTTTGCAGAGCTAAAATATGTAAATGAGCTATGTGTCCTTTGACAGATGAATGGATAGAGCAAGTGTAATATACACAATTAAATAATATTCAGCCATTAAAAAAAGAACCTGAAGGGCATTAGGGTACGTGAAACAAGCCAGACAGGGAAAGGCCAACACTATCACTTCCATGTGGAATCTAAAAACAACAAAACTGATTACACGGAAACAGAGAATAGAATAGTGGGTGGTTGCCAGGGTCTGGGAAGAGGAGGAAATGTGAAGATGTAGGTTAAAGTCTAAACTTGCAGTTGTAAGAATGAACACTGAGGACGTAATGTACAGCACAGTGACTACAGTTAGTAATACGGTGTCCTATACTTGAAAGCTGCGGAGAGCAGATCTGTGTTCTTGTCCCTCTCTCTCTCTCTCTCACACACACACAAACACACACACACACACACACACACACACAGAGTTAACTGTGTGAGGTGATGGATGTATTCATTATCCTGTTCTTGGCAATCATTCCACAATGTATATCAAGTCATCACATTGGACACTTTACATACATACAATTACATTTGTCAATTATTATTTCCTATAAAGTTGGAGAAAAATTCAAACACATAAAAGCAAGGATCTACTTATTGTCATAAAATATATTTAAAGCTCTTTTATTTAAAGTAGTAATGACATGTATCCGAGAACAGGTTATCTAGATTCTAAGGGTAAAAATGTTTGAAAATGTCTTATATGTTAAAGTAAAATACACAGGTACACAAAAAAAGAATGAAAAAAGAAGGCTGGGAAGAGATTCAATTATGAAAGAAATATTGTGGTACTTCTGAAAGTAGAACTAAATGAGGGTTGGCTGAAAGATTAGGTAAATGTTTCTAGTCAGAAAAAAAAAGAAAATTTTAAACTGCGATTTGCTTTTTCAACAACTTAAATTTTAAAATGATACTTTTCAATCAAGGATCCTCTTCAGTATATTAATGGCATGCCATGCTTATTTTTCTAAGGAGGTAACGAAGTAGGGAAACGGATCACTTTTACTCCCCTGCCCCTGAAACTGCTACGGCAGCAGAGCTGGAAAGTGAATCAAAAACCACTTACCTCTCAGCTAGACTGGCCAGAGCCAGAAGGGCGCCCAACAGAACGTTAGTATCTCGGGCCCCGAGTAAATTTACTAGTATCTGAAAAAACGAAGTCAAAGAGTTTAATTACATAAGTACCACAGGCGTCTTGAAACGATATACTGTTTCTTTGTGAAGATCATAGAAGTTTGGCCTCAAAAGGAGTTCCGTTAAACATTTGCAGAATCCAGCTCTTTACAAAGGACAGGTGTTGCTCCCCTCTGTCCTTTGGAGCTCTTGACCCTAGAGCCCTGTAACCACTCCCTGCCCAGGACAGAAGGGGAAAGGGCCGAGCCACACGGCCGGCCTCGTTCTCACACTTCCCTCTACTCCCCTGTGCCCAGGAGGTCCCCTCTGCCTCTTCCGACCCCTCGCCAAGCACAGCTGGGGAGACTCATGGCATAAACACTGGTCATAATAACTAAGTACATATAACACCAGTCCCTAGGAACATATTCTGAGTCAGGCATTGTGTCAGGCACTTTCCAAATTATGAAACAATTTTTCACCAAAACGCTGAAAACTCCCTTTTCCCCAAAACTAAGCAAGACATGGCATCACCACCAAGCACTCCATTTGGCTCTTGGACCTCTAATTAATGTTGAAAGAGCATCAGTCAGTGCTTCCAGACTTTATCCCAACCAACATGACATGGCCAGGGGTCTTCTAGATCTTATCAGCTGACTTCTCTGAATTCCCATTAATCTAAGTTCATTTCTCTTCACCCTACATTTTTAGAACTCGGGGTCCCCCCAAAGTGCACACCCAAAAGTGTTCTAGGCCAGACCTGCAACAACCGCTGGGTGATTTTTTGGTTTCCATCATGAAGATTTTTCACCGTCACGATTTCATGTATTTTTTTATGGAGCTGTCATTATCTTTGTTTCTCTGACCCTTTCCTCTTTTTGGCCTCTCCCCTTTTCTCTCCTCTCTCTGTCTTCTAACTTAATGTTTTCCAGACCTCAGCCACTGATATACTTATCACAATTTTTGCCACATCCACTTAACACCTCAATGTTATTCAAAAGTTTTTTTTTTAAATTTCTAAGAAATAACATCATAAATATAGAGCTATTTAAATAAAAATGTCCAGCTGTATATCACCTAGAATCATCCCCTATATGAAGAGCGGTGCCTTAGGCAGCCTTGCCCTAATATGCATTGGAAGGTGGCTCCCTGGGATATGAGAAATCCACAGATTATTGAGACTTGGCTCTAGGCAGCTACCATCTAAACAGTTTTGCTATAAATATAAATTTAGCCTGTTTTGGTTAAATCTGCATTAACCATCTTGAAATGTACATTTGACCTATATGCTCATAATATTACATCACCCGGTTATAAGGTTGCACCATGTGAAATTGGCTCACAGACCATGGCAATTTCATATGGCCCAAACTGACATAACCCTGAAACTCATTCTGTGAAACTAAAAAAACCCTCTTCTGTATAATTGGAATATCCCAAACTTTATGAGATAGGTATTATTATTATTAACCCAACTTTGTAGATGGAAAGTAAATAACTTCTGACATTTTCCTAGAAGTTTAATGACACAAAAAATATTTTTACCAAATTCTGCTGCTCGGGAAATCTCTCTTATATAAAATAAGCTTGCACTCAAAATTTTAAACATGATCCCTGGTTGGCGTGGCTCAGTTGGTTGGAGCATCATCCCGTACACCAAAAGTTTGCAGGTTTGCTCCCTGGTGAGGGCACATACCTAGGTTCCGAATTCAGTCCCTGGTTAGGGCACATGCAAGAGGTAACCTCTTGATGTACCTCTCTCACACCGATGTTTCTCTCCCTCGTTCTCTCTCCCTCCCATCCCCTCTCTAAACATGTCCTCAGGTGAGGAATAAAAAAGAAAAAACTTAAACATTACACTTTTTAAAGATAAGAGCTGTGATCTAAAAGTCTTCCTTCTGGTGCTGTATGGAATGTATTTATATGAGTACATCCCTTGTATTGATGTATTTGTAAACACACCTAGGGTTGGTTTATGTATAGCCAGGTTTCTCCAAGCAACATATAAGTTATGCAATAAACTTAGTTGGTATTAAGTGACACGGGGAAAAAATAGTTTCAGAAAACTCTATAATTGCTCCTTTGACTGACAAAGAATAGAAAATGGTTAGTGGAGATTTACAACCAGAGGCAAGCTTAGCAGTTGTGCGAATTGTAATTCCATGGGACTTGACCACACCAGCCCCGAACCCCGCCCAGCCCGTGAACCTTTGCCAGGAGGAGTTCAGTGTTAACTCCTCCCAGAACCACTCACCTTGTGGGCTCCGCTTGCAGTGACCCATTCTCTTTGGTCTTTGACAGCAGCAAGTTTTTGAAAAATATCTATAAAGGAAGGAAGTAACTCAAAGAGTGACTTGGACCTTCAAGAGGGCAGTACTCCTAGAACCTCAGGTCTGAAGTGTTGACGAGCGAATGGAGAAAGGGCAAGTGGGAAAAGGGATAACCCAGAAGGAACCACGGAACGAGGAGGAACAGGATGACTTGCTTTTTATTCAAGAATTACCTCTCAAGCTCAGCTAGTGTGTATTGTATAATACTATTATAATAATGGAATAAGGGAGATAGCAAAAAAAGGAAATCTTTTCTTCCACATAAAGTTAAATGGGTATCTTAACATCATTACAAGTCCAAGGTGAAAGCTGTTTTTCAAAGATTCTGCCCATAGAGATTTCAGCTTTACAAAGAGGAGAGGGAAAGCCAGCGAATGGGACGGACCCAGCAAGGCTCCTCAGCTGAGGGAGACAGTTTTTCCCCAAGGACCTTCCTGCTGCCTAGCACTCGCCACCTGCGCTTTTCTCCCTGTAACCGAGACGCAGCGTGCTGTCCCATAAATGCACGAGGGGACCGGTCTGTGCACCAAGAAAGGGGGCCAGGGGCCCCCACCGCAGGATGCCTCTGGCTCTTCAGACCTAAGAGGATGGGAGGGGGAGCTGGGAAGACCCTCCAAGGAGAGGAGGTTGAGTGACCAGAGAACAGGTCACCCACCCAGACCAATATGTTCACATTATTGTCATCATATTAGTGTTTTGTGTCCTTTGTTTTGTTTTAATGTTATGGATGCTCCAAATTGTTTGAGGTAATTATCATCATTAACTCAACTTTCCAGAGGAAAACTGAATAGCCTCTGACCATTTTAATAGTTATTAAAGGAGCCAAAAAACAGGCTTACCAAAATCTGCTGTTAGGGAAGTCTCTCCTGAATTAAATAAAGAAAGCCTGTGCTCAATGAAAATCTTCCTAAACTTGATATTGGGCTTTTCAAGGTAATAGCTGTGACCTAAGTCTTCCTTCCAGATATATTTTGGCACTATTATAACACTTGGCACACAGTATCAACACATAACTGGACATAGATACACTCATAAATATTCAAAGTATCCCTTTTGCTGCTGAAAACACCATACTGCTTATTCTTGCAAGTTCACAGAGTTGGCTGTAACCACCAAACTGCTTACATGTCATGTTGACCAGCTTGTCCACACTGTGCTGCTCTTCACCATAGCCGAGGTACTCATTGGCCACAATCTCCATGTACTGCAGGAGGGAGCAAACCAATACGCAAGTCAAAGACAACACACGGAAAAGCACACAAGCAGGTGACAAGATTGTGCACTTCTAAAATGACCTGTAGGTGGCGCAACAGATTCACCTAATAATAGTGCTCTGGACCCGGTTCACTCAAGTGCGAAAAGGTGGTTGAGTTTCTGATTCTTTTGCTTTCTCTTTCATGCCCTGAGGTTGAGGGAGGGACCATGTAAAGACTGTATAAACTCTTAAAAGTCCCCAAATAGTTTATAAATAAATAAGTTTGTGGTGTAATTTAGTCTGCATGTATAAGAAAGATGCAAAATATATAATACATAGAATTTTATTTATTCATTGTAACTTTTTAGTAAAATTTTTATAACAGATATACTTCATTGAGTTTAAATTTTATAATATCCTAAGTTATAGCTAACCAGCATACAAGCAGATAGTACAAATAAGAATAAGATGGGCATGGGATTGTCTAATAGTTCCTAACTATGGATGACTGATAAGAAATAGGTTCAGAAAAACACATTAATTTCTGATATTACAATGGAAGTTAAAGTGAATAACAATATCATTCACAATATAACTTTATGAAGACTATTTCATTAATTGAGGAAAATCTCCAGCCAATTTTTTAAAATCTTAAAAACAAAAGCTAGATACATTATATCAATTTCCCAAGAATGAAAATATAATAAAATAGCCCTGGCTGGTGTAGCTCAGTGGATTGAGCATGGGCCTTTGAACCACACAATCGCAGTTCGATTCCCAGTCAGGGCACATGCCTGGGTTGCAGGCCAGTTCCCAGCGGGGGACTCACGAGAGGCAACCATACATTGATATTTCTCTCCTGCTCTCCTTCCCTTCCCCTCTAAAGATAAATAAATAAAATCTTTTTTTAAAAAAAGCTCTCATTTACAATTTATATATGTATATATATATATATATATATATATATATATATATGAAAAGAAAAGACTTAACATTCAATTGCTCTTAACCTCAGTCTTCCTTTAATAATTTGGAATGAGTTCTCAGGGCCACAGGCTTCTAAGGAAAGCAATTTTTTCAATTCGTGCTACAGGCTTGAGGAGATCAGGCTATCAGCAACTCAAAGCCATGCCATGTTTCACCAGATTCATAAACCCAGACTTTTTATTAGCCCGGCATACGCATTCTCCTGCTTACTTTCCCTCGGGAGTTACCAAAGTAGAACAATAAGTGAAGTTAAAAGCATTCCTCACATTGTCATTTACTTGTTAAAATCTTAGTGAGCACAGTAATTCTTTTCACGTGTGAGAAAGCTGTGAACAGCGTAACAAGCAGTGTTTTCCCCCCTCACTTGGTAAGTGCAAGGCTGAGGACCCAGGCCTGCCAGCCAAGGCCTCTTTCTTTTCACCAATAACTAAAGATTTGTGACCTTTTACAGCAGCTTCTCCTTTCCACAGGCTGGGTAAAGTGAGCCCAATTAGCCAAACAAAATGTCACGGGTCCCACCCTGCTCTTTGACTATCTTGCTTCACACCCACACCTCACACCCTACTCCTCCCCATTAGTAGGCAGCCTAAGATTTAACAACAACAAAAAAGGCAGCCATCTTCTGTCACATGCCTACGTCACCCTTGCCCAGAGCCACGGCACAAAATGGAAAGGCAAGACCATCGACCACAAAAGGAGTCTTACCTGAGCTAGGTTTTCAATCCCACCCAAGGTATGGAGTACTTCCTAATAAATAAAAACAACAGAACATACATAGAAAGTGAGGGTGGAGGAAAAGTTGCATACACTTTTATTAAATCATGAGATTTAGATTATTTTAGGAAGACCCAAATTCTAACATAAACATGGAAAACTTCAATGCTTATCATTCACACTTCATTTAAGATGAGCTGTTAATAAAAATGAAAGGTGGGTTGAGATTTGGAAACTGTAATTACGTGCAGAACTTCAGCCAAACTCTATGTCTTTCCACTTCCTCCCATGTCATCAAAAAATGCTAGAACTGGAGACTGTTAGATATCATTTCCTTCAACTCGTTCGTGTTGTGGATTAGGAAAACCAAGACCCAGTAAGGTAAATCATTCCGCCTAAGTGACAAGTAGAGACGAGAATCCAGAGTCACCAAATTCCCAGAACCCTCCTCTAGGCCTCCGCCTGGTGTGGCCCTCGGACCAGCAGCACCAGTCCCGCCTGGGAGCCGACCAGAAACGCGGAATGTCCAACTCACCCCGGACCTGCCGGATCACACTCCGAAACTCAGCAAGATCCCCGGGAAATTCACGCGCTCAGTAAGGCCTGAGAAGCAGTGCGGTAACAGACCAGATTGCAGGGCTTCCCCTTAAACTGACTGGGCCAATGGTCTTCTTAAACCTGTGCTCTTCTAAACCAGTGTAAAGATAATTTCTACAAAACGTCTCCTGAGACAGGTCTTTAAGTCCAATTCCCAATAAGAAGGCATTTTTTTACACTTCTGAAGCTGCTCTAAAAGTGCTAATTGGGAAAGAGGAGGAATGGGAGGCTGGAGTCATGAAAAGGACTTGCCTGAAACCCTATGAATAGTAAATGCTCTCAGGTTATTCACACTGACATCTGTTCTCAGGCCAACGTATTTCTGGTGGCCCTAACCTGTCTAATTAAAGCTGTATTGACATCTCCCTTCTCACCTGACCTGCTGACAAGGAAGTTATCTGAAATATAAATGTCAGCCGCCATGGCAATTCTGGGAAATGCAGGGGGATGAGTACGTGGGTCTGGGAGAAAACAGCGCAGTCCCACAGGGAGGCCGGCCGAGTGAGCAGGCGGAGAAGTGCTCTGGGCCTCCCGGGTCAAGGCTTCCTTATTCTGTGTGAAGTGAATTTGGAAACACTAAACACACCCAGGTTTAAATTAAGAATGAAGGCACATTTATAACTCAATGAAAAATAGTTCTGTGACCAGCTACTAACTCGAATTCTCACCCTTGCTACTCAATCTAGAAAAGCTATAATTAAAGAATATGAGTATTGTATACATTATTCCTACTTATGGCAGGATATTTCGTACATCTAAAAATAACATTTTAAAACTATATTTATTCTACAAATGTTTTTTTCATTCCTGTTATGTAAAATTCTTGTGTTAGGCTCTTGGTGATTATGCAGATATGCAGATGATTCGGGTGTATTAGGAAGCATAAGGTGTTGATAGATCTACAAATTATGGGAATCTAAGACAGAATCTGGTCGGTATTCAAAGAAAGTTGTACACGAAGTGCTACGATGCCCCAGGGAAGGGACACATCACACCCTGCTGAAAGGACCGAGGGAAAAGTCATAAGGGTGATGGCCTCAGGTGGGCTGAGAAGGATGGGTAGGTAGACTTGCTGAGAAAAAGAGAGGGGAGGATAAAGGATGTTCCAAGCAAAGAGAACAGTAAGCTCAGAGGTGCACAGAAGTTGTGCAGAAAGAGTGTCAAGTTGTCCTCTAACTCTGCAGAGCACTTCCATGAGTCCATGGAGGGCCTCCCTGGGAACAGTGGTGGAGAAGCAGGATGCAATCCCACTGCGCCAGGGCTTGGACATGTGCCTGCATTTGGACCATGTCATGCAGACCACGAACCCCAGTGAAAATGTGTGAACAAGAGACTGGCCGGAGTCAGCTGTAAGGACTCCCCTCTAGTCTTAGAATAAATGGGGATGCAAAGTGTCGCCTGGAAGCCCACTTGGTTGGCAGCGGCCGTAGGAAGACAGATGGAGCCATGGCGATAGGTCTTTCAGTGGTAGGATCAACTGAACAGGAAGACGCCTTGGAAGCCAGGGACTAAAGTAGAAGACATCACCATATTTGAGCCTGGGTGACTGGGGACAGGGACATGATTAGCAAACACAGGAAAGAGAGAAGAATAGACTAGGTCAGAGGAGAAGGCTTGACATGGACATACAGAGTTTCTGATGGCATATGCCATCAGAAGTGGAAAATAAAAGTACAAGTGGCCGTGAAAACTGAGATGAGGGCAAAAGATTGAAATCTGCCATAAAGGAGATTTAAATCTGAAGCTTGGATGAGAAGACACCAAGGGAAAGGATAATGTTGAAATGATTGGTCATGATCATGGTTGTTTTTAAATGTTTACCTTGACAAGAAATGCATCTATCCAATCACATTAACAATACAGGACTAAGTCTGTTTCTCCCACTATGTTATGAAAATGATCATTCTATTCTGCACAGTGGGTGGTATTAGAAATTCAACCAAAAAAAAAAAAGCTTCATGATCAAATTCACAGTAGCTTGGGAAATGCTAGGGGCTAAGTTAAACAGAGCTTAACAAGGTACTTCATCATAGGACTCCTCGGAGCTTGCAATTCCGCCACACACGCTCCATCTCCAAGGGAAGAACCACAGAGTAGCTTTTCCTTAACATCATTCATCGAAGCACAATTCTTTTCACAGAACACTTTTTAACTACTGTGAAAGGCAGCTTGAGAAGTGCTGTTATGAAATATAAGAAGGGCCANAAAAAAAAAAAAGCTTCATGATCAAATTCACAGTAGCTTGGGAAATGCTAGGGGCTAAGTTAAACAGAGTTTAACAAGGTACTTCATCATAGGACTCCTCGGAGCTTGCAATTCTGCCACACACGCTCCATCTCCAAGGGAAGAACCAGAGAGTAGCTTTTCCTTAACATCATTCATCGAAGCACAATTCTTTTCACAGAACACTTTTTAACTACTGTGAAAGGCAGCTTGAGAAGTGCTGTTATGAAATATAAGAAGGGCCAAGAGGCTCTGTCCCTGTCAGAGAATTTTGTTGCTATGTACTCAAGAATTTACCCCTCGTTTATGAAATAAACACTCCGCCACCTCTCCTGCTTCTATGGAGACTGGAGTCGGGCCAGGAGATTGCTCAGAGACCCACGGTCTGCCTTGTATTTCCTTTGGTTACACCAATAGGATTGCTTTAACCCGAGAACATCAACTGGAGAAAAGCAAGACCACAAGGTACGCACATACCCGGGCTTGACAGGCTGGTTACTGATCTGAAAAGCAAATATGTTGCATGCTTAGATTGCAGCAATGCCTCCTGCGTGCCCTTTCGGGCCTCAGACATTCTCTCCCTGGTCACAGGCAGTGAGGCCACAGGCTAGGTTCTGCACTTCTGAGCCTGATGAGCTGGGGGAAAGCCCTATAGTCAATCAGACCGCCAGTTCAGTGCGCAACATGTGAACAAGTGCCCTTGTTCTGCCTGGTCTCTGACGTTTTCCTTTAAAATATGATACAGTAATATAATACAGATAAAATGTATGTCTAAAAAAATGGAGCATACTGCATGCCAATATGGGTGTTATTAAAATGACTTTCAAAAAGTTAACCTTTAGAAAGGCAGGATTTTAAAAAGGAGCAAGTAAATAATACAGAAAAAATGCTGAGGAACAGCGAGAGGTTCCTGCAGGCTGACGGAAAACGTGAGAGGCGTGTACCGCTACAGAGGCCGAGGGGTGCAAGCACGGAGGGAAGGCATTCAGCCAGTCTGTCTTCTTACTGGTTTCTAATGTAATTGTAGTGAGGAGCTTTTCAGATATTCTCTCCATCCTTGATAAATGATGTGCTATGTCGCTAGGAGTCCAGGTGGGCATTTATCTTCATGCTGCTTGGGACTCCGTCTACATCTGAAATCTCAGAATAAATGTCTTCCTTCAATCACGGGAAACTCTAAGCAATTACGGCTTCTCTTTGTCCAGTGTTTTCTTGCTGGAGTCTCTAGTGAGCACACGTGGAAGCCTCTGCACACTGACAGGCAAGATTCAATCGATGAGCCACGAGCCCACAGCCTCTGGGGCGAGGAGCGGAGACGGACGCATCACACACGAGGGGCTCTTTAAACGGCTCCCAGATGGAACCCTGGACACAGAATTCAACGTGCAAGTTACGTGATTCATCAGTCCAGATAGAAAGGAAGTAGGTTCGGGAGACATCTCCTGACCTTTCAAAAATGTAGTTGTGAAGGTAAGGTAGAAGATGCGAAAAGATACCCGGGTCAAGAAAAGGGTACCTTTATGATAAAACATAACAAGAAGGGAGCCAGCCTTTGACAACACAACAAAGAGAACAGAAGAAACGGTTAGCCTTGGCAAGAGCCAGGGGACATTTCTTTCAAAACAACAAGAAAAGTGAAGTTGCAGGAAAACCCAAAATTCCAAGCAACTAAGAGGAGGGAAGAAGAGAGCTCGCACTGGGATGTCTTCAGAGTTCCCTGTAAAACAGACAATGGACTTTGATGAGAATGACAGGTGGTGGAGGCGGGTTGGGTGTGAGAAGTGGAGAGGGCTCGGAACAGCCGCGGCGGGCCCTGGGGCGCTGATTCCACACGAGAGGAAAGGAATGCTGAGCTGCCACGAAGGCTTGCTGACATTCTCGGGCACAAACTGTCGTAAATCCCAGCCTGGCCTTGTGACTTCGGCCAAGAATTCCTGGCAACTTCAGATCTTAAATAACTGCCTGAGCACACGCTCTTCTTTGTGAAAAGAGTAGCAGCAGGGAAATTCAGAGATCACCCCCTTCTAGGGAAAGACTGGAAGTCAGCCACAGACGCGGTTTAATATGTGTTTTGGTCCCGTACTCCCACAAACAAAGGGCTTCCTGAATTCTTTCCTTTGGAGAGCACTCCAATCAACCCTGTGTCAATCCATCAAGGACTAGATGAAGAAAGGGGATTAGCAGAGCATAACACAACTGTCATCGATTTTCTGAACAAACAGAACATCTCTAAGGCAAATATTTTGCTAATTTCTGTAAGTGAAATAAACTAGCTCTCCGCCCTCCTTCTTGAATATATATACAATGTTCTCATCCAAACTAAGACATGCTGGAGAATAAAAGAAGGGGCTATTAATAATTAAGCAGGAACCATGAGCACAACTGGAACTGACCCAGGCAAAGTGGAACATATAGTTCAGCCTTATTACATATGGCCCACACAAAACCGCTAATGCCAGGTCAGAAATGCATGGAACACACAGTTCTGTATGTTTTTGGTCACAAGAGAAATGGACAACTCCCAGCGAACTCTGAGCAACCAGGACATAAAGCCATCAGAGTGTGCCGAGTCCCATATTCAAATGATCGGGGTTAGCTAACCCATAATAGCACAAAGCCAACCTAGAATACAGAGGAAAGAAGCAGGTGATTCTTCTAAAGGACAAATGTGAATCCGCCATGACTCTGAGAAGACTCAAGTCGGAGCAGGCTCTGTAGTTGGCTGATGCCAAAACACTTTTTTGATTTTCAAACCAAGTTTGGAATAGATGAACAGAAACATACTCAACTCAAATGATAATCCATCAATAGAATCAAATCCAAAATATAAGATCTTCAGAGTGGCCTGAGCTTCCTGGTAACTTATCAGGACAGGGCATAAAAGGAGACACTTCTTAGGGGAAAAAAATAATCTGTGAAGATTACCAAAGCATGTACGAGTAATTCCAATGTTCCTTGGATATTCAGAAACAGCAAGCAGAGACAGCGGTGACTAATGAGCGATCACGAGGCCCTGGGGAAGTGGTTCTCAAACCCTGGTGGTCCCCTGACTGGCAGCAGCAGCACCACCGGGGAACTGGTTAGCAATGCAGATTATCGGGCCCTCCCAAAACCTGTTGAATCAGGAACTGCCATCTTTACATCCCACAGGTGCTTCTGATGCACAGAGAGTTGAAGGGCTGCCCTTGATGGAAGCAGCTATCCAGCAGCTGGGATTAGAGGACTTCTGAAGTCTGGGTGAAGGGTTAGGCCAGCTTTTCTTTACAGCCTTACTGCTAAAGCACTAAGTTCTTGCTACTTATTTGTGGGCCATGGACCAGTGGCATCGACATCCCCCGGAAGCTTGTTAGATGTGCAGAATCTTGGGCCCCCATGTACACTGACTGAAGCAGAACCAGCATTTCCAAGGTCCCCAGGTGATTCCTCTACACAGTCAAGTTGGAGAGGCACTAAACATTCTCCTAACTGGTGAGACCAGTGGGAGGCCCCTTGCTCGCCTCTCACTCGGGGGCTTGGGTTAGATTTGGATCAGCTGCTAAAGCTGCAGGTCCTGCCTTTCCTACGGGACCCCTCTGTAGCTTCCTAAGAAGCCCCCATTTGTCACTGCTGACTTTGACCTAGTGAGCTGCTTAGCCTTGAACATGGTTGAAGGTGTGGCTAGGGACATAGCTCTCTGAACTGCTTGTGGTTTGAAATGCCAGGTAATAATGAAAACATAGGCCAGTGTGTAATCCACTTCAATCTCATAAATAATATAGTAGAACTGTACAGATTTTTTTTGTCCCAATAAATCACTTCTTTTTTAAATAGCAGATGAGATCCTTCCCAAATTTGGGAGCTATTGAGTTGTGTAAGAGAAAAAAAAAGTTAACATATGTGCTTCAAAGAAAAACCTACCAGTTTTTCTTTTTTTCATCTTCATCACAAGTAAAAAATATCTGGATTTTTTTTTCAACCAACCTGGTAACATGGATCCCTCATTAGCAGTCTCAGACAGATTAACACTCTCAGGAAATGAATAGACGGGGCTCGATTCACCCACTCTCTGGAAGAAAAAAACAAGAGAGAACACATTTGTTCATGTTTAAAGACCAATGTGCCAGTTCATGAACAACACAAGACTATGGAGGAGAATAAGGAACATACAAAGGAATAACATTAGTTTACTTAAAATTTCATCTTCATGCCCTGGCTGGGGTGGCTCAGTGGATTGAGTGCCAGCCTGTAAACCAACGGGTCACTGGTTCAATTCCCACTCAGTACACGTACCTAGGTTGTGGGCCAGGTCCCCAGTGCAGGGCAAGCGAGAGACCACCACACATTGATGTTTCTCTCTCTTTCTCTCTTTCTCCCCCCCTTCTCTTTTCTCTAAAAATAAATAAATAAAATCTTTTTAAAAAATGAAATAAAGCTTAATCTTTAGTGGAAACTGTTATTCGGGACTTAAACACTTGACCCATTTTAATGCAAAACACATAAAAACCATTATCACTCTGAAATACAGGCCCATGTTACATGGTTTACAATGCCCTTACTGACTCCAGGCAGCCCCCGACCAAAAGAAATAGCTAGAAGGTCCTGTAATTAGGTTCAACTTAATAAGAATGGGTGCCCTAATAACTTACTATCCATTTGAAAAATAACACACATATGCTAAAAGAAAAATGTTTGTATTTTATTTTTAAATAACCACATTTACTTATCAGTGGGGTGTGTACACGCAGACACTGAGCAACTGCTCCAGCCTTGGAATCGGATTGGGCAGCAGCGTCTCTGTGTCCACTTCCACCTGTATGTCACCACAGCAACCATGGAAAACCCAGCATCAATAAGACACGCCATCCAGGCGCCCAGGAAGTAGCACAAGCTTAGTGCGGAAGTCGTAAACTACCTCGAGTAGTTTGCACTGCAGCTGACGGATACCATGTATCACTGTTGTCCTTGAAAATTTGAAATATCCCCTGACACCCCAGGGTGTTCCCTGAAGCCCCCAGGGCACTTCAGTGGGCAGTCTGGGGGACTGAGCCTTTGGTGCTTCCCATGGCAGCCCTCTGTGGTGTTTTAGCACTGGAGCCTCCCAGAGAATTGGAAAGATGCTTCCTGAGGTGACATGAGACCAGTTGCTAGCAGCTGTTCTAACCCAATGTGTGTCGTGGTGCAGACGCCACCAACACGGCACAGGCTGCATCAGAGGTGAGAAGCCAGGAGGCTGAGCACTGGCGGGGACTGCAGCTTGCCACTGTGCGCCCTGCCTGAGTCATCCCTGCAAGGTGGTCCCTGCCAGGTGATCCTTCTCTCACACTGCTCTCCAAGCGGGTCTAACAGGGCACTTGGTACAAATGTTAACAGAAACCTAAAATAAAAAGTATCTGCTATTCCATACTTGGCCAGGAAAAAACTAAGGAAGATAAAAGACGTTGTTCCAGATCAGAATCCATAGAATTTCTCCCTCCCTCTCTTGCACCTCCACAGCTGGACTGGTTGTGTATCAAGCAAGGTCACTTTAAAGACATGCCCCTCTGACGACTGAAGCATTTACTAGAGCTGGATCTCAAGCCAACTCTCACCTGGCTTGTTCCATCTTAATCCTTAATGGTAGAATTTACTTTCATCTCTACAGTCCTGAGAAATTCAGCTCTGCCCACAAACCTGCACATCCCAAACCTGAGTGCAGAAGTCCCACCCTCCTCAAAGGCAGGATAGACATCTGGGATTACTGTCACCAAAGGGAGATGTCCTCTCCCACCCTATCTCACTGACACTCCACCACAAGCCACTCACCACCCCTGCCATCTACTAAGACTTGGCTCATGGGAAGGAAGTTGGTAAACATGTTTTTCCCACAGCCTTATATCGCCAAGGGTACATGACTGTTCCATATAGATCAGAACCCCACACAGAGTCCTGGCCCGGTGGGGAGAGGGTGGGCAAGCTGTCCCAAGAGCGTTGCTGGCTGAGAATTATTCTTCCTCCCATCACCAAGGCTCCTGAATGGAGCTGCCCACCCCAGCTGCGGTCAACGCTACAACCCTCCTCCAGCACAAGCAGGTGACAGTCACACCTTTCCTATGGAGGCAAACCCCAGGTTCTTCTTAAGAAAATGGCAGGATTCAACCTCTCCCAGGGCTACTAGCCAGGCAGAACTATCCAAGCTCGTGCTGGGAAGCTGCACTACAGTTCACCCTGACTCCGCCACATTGGAAAAAATAACGCAGATCTGAAATCTTTGGATCTAAAACAATCACCTATGGGAACACTTGTAAGGATGTGGTTATTCTGAGGCTCCTGTTGCAGAAAGAATAGCTTTAGTCTTTATCAATAGGGAAATGGCACATGACTGCTTTTCCTTGCAGTGCTTGGGTGAGCTAAAGATAGCATGCATGCACCCCAATGTTCATAGCAGCACAATTTACAACAGCCAAGTGTTGGAAGCAACCTAGCCCATCAGTCAAGGAATGGACCAAAAAACTATGGTACATTTACACAATGGAATTCTATGCAGCAGAAAGAAAGAAGAAGCTCCTACCCTTTGTGACAGCATGGATGGAACTGGAAAGCATTATACTGAGTGAAATAAGCTAGGCAGTGAAAGACAAATACCATATGATCTCACCTTTAACAGGAACCTAATCAACAAAGCAAACAAACAAGCAAAATATAACCAAAGACACTGAAATAGAGAACAGGCTGGCTGTGACCAGAGGGGAGAGGGGAGGGAATTTCAGGGGAAAAGGGGAAGGGTTTGCAGAAAAAGTATAAAGGACACATGGACAAAAACCAGGGCAGGGGTGGAAAAAGGAGGGAGGTAGAGAGGGCTGGGGAGGTGCACTGGGATGTTAGTAAAAGGCAGAAAACTGTACTTGAATAATTAAAATAAAAATTAAAAAAAGAGAAAAGAAGATTGCATGCAGCCCCCACTGCCCTGCAGAGATACATCCCACAGACCTGGCAGAAACAAGGGTTAAGGTGCGACAGCTGCTGGCCACCCGATGAGGTGCAATGCTGATTTCCTCCCATTACTTAAGGCATAGGTGGCAAACACAAGGCCCTCCACCTGGTTTTACCCAGCCTGGCACCTTGTTTCTACCTGGTGGCAGTGCTGAGCTCTCGCTTAACTGTTAAGGAGTAGTTACATGTATATAGTTCTAAAATTACAGTCGGCCCTTTGAAGGCAACCATGAGGCCGATGTGGCCCCTGGTAAAAATGAGTTTGACACCCCTGACTTAAGGGAAAAGCCATCATGTACTGAGAGATGATTCATGGTACAAATATTTGTACACTTGGTATTATTCCTAACTGTATGCAATCTTTATGAGAAAAGTTCATGGCCTCACCAGTATTTTTCATATCAGAATAAATATGAAATGGTTTTTGTTTCCTCCCCCTCTAAAAAAAAAAGAGGGAAAATGATTCCACAATGGGTTTTAATTTTTTTTAACTATTAAAGGAGTGTAAGTAAATGAAAAGTTTCAGAAAAGTCACAGAGTTGAAAGTACTATTCCAAGCAAATGGCTTTTTTTTTTTTTTTTGCTTTGCAGTTTTGGGACCAAAGCCCAAGCTATTAATATTTCTACATGATTCTGGCCTCCACTGCTGTAAATGTAAATAGAATTCCTGGTGTCTGAGTCCTCTGGCTTCTCCTCTCTGAGCACTGACCTCTGAAGGAGCAGTTGTCCCTTCCTTGGCTCCCAGCCCTCGACTCCCCACAAGAATGTGGCACCTCGCATGCAGCTCTGGTGTTCAGGGGAATGGCGTGTTCTGTAAGACGATATAGATCTCTGTTTGCCTAAAGTTGGGGGACTAGGAAACACACAGTTCTCAGTGCCACCCGAGAACTGCAGGGAATAGTAGTGACAAACGGCAGTGTTGGCCCCGTTTCACTGCAGCAGCAACCATGGCCTCGAGGTGCAGAGTGACCAGCCCAAGGCTGCATGGAGGTGCAAGCTGGTGCCTGACTCCCAGGTCAGGGCTCCTGCCATCCTCCCCTAACCTGATCTGACTCGAGGGGATGACAGAAGAGAAAGTGACTCTTGTTATGGGAGCGGGAGGGCTCAGCCCAGGCGCTCAGCCTCCTTTGAGGCAGCTCTGAAAAATCTGTTTGTCTGCAAAGATAGTGTTTCCCGGGAGGCTTATGTCCCAATATAGCATCCACGCAGCAGCGGATTCATAGCAGGCAAATATTTATCCCCTCTGGTGACTGAACTTTTGCCATGGCTTTCACAGGACTATTAATACATGGCAGCATGATCAGCTCCCATGGCCTTTGTCTATGACCAGCTGCCATGTCACTTTCAGCATCGGATGCCACCTTCCACTGTCGATGTAAAGAGAAGGAAGCTGTGATCAAGCTGAAAAGAGAAAGGGTGGTGGGGGGTTCACCTTCTCGTATGGTGGAAGAAACCAATACATGGAGTAAGCGTTCCATGGAAACATCGGTCACAAAGCTGCGATGTTGAATATTGAATCAAGCTGCAAATACTGAGATAAAGGAGAGCATTGGGTGGTCTGGGGCTAAGTGAATCCAGGGGCTGAGGAAAACACCAAAGGTTTCAACCTAGACCCCCGTTTGCAATGTGCTTCCCTCTGTTTCGCTCCCAGAATAAGCAGCAACTTCATGGTAGGGTGTTACTTAGATTTGCCGTTTCATGTTGTTGTACTGTTTGCTTTAACATAAACAACAGCAGAACTGCCAATTTTGGACTCCAAATGTTAAAGTGGAAGAACTCAAGCCTGTTTCAAAATAAGTATTACCTCAAATTCAGATGACAGAGCCTTCTTTTTTGGATAGTTGGTAAAGTAAAATAACATCAAAGTAGAAGTTGACTATAAATGAATATTCAAGGAATCTACTCATTGGTTCCACTATTCTTAATGGATCTTTGTTCTTCCTCTGTGTCTGCCACTAAACCTCACCCAGAACAGGCACCCTATTGGAAGTCCATCCAATGAATTATGCTGCTCCCTGAACTCAGAGAGATATCGAGCAGAAAGGACTGTGTTCTGGCTATTTCTTCTAGATAGTTAATGAAGGTTTCAGAGGTAGAATGCTTTCAAACATTTATCCATCACCTCCTAGGAGCCAGGCATGGTTACACATCCAGGGACGAAAGCATGCACTTGTGTTCATGGTGCTTCTTCTAAAGGGAGAAGACCACCGATACACACACAGGGATGAAAATGTATATGGTGTGGTAACCAGTGAAGAACAGCTAAGGGTAAGGGCACAGGGACACCAGGGATGCTATGTTAGGACAGTCAGAGAGCTGTTCTCTGGTCGGACTAGCATCTGAGTGAACTGAGGAGAGAGTCTAGGTCAGGATAGCAGAAGAGTTAAGTATGTGGTCCCTGGGCAGGAGTGCAGGGGTTTGTGCCAGGAATGGCAAGGAAGTCTGCAGGGCTGGAGCAGAGGGAGCAAAAGCAGAGTGAGGGGGGGTGAAGCCAGAGACGGGGCAGGAGCCCAATCTGCAGGGCTTTGCAGAAACCAAATAGGGACTTTGGACTTTTTATTCTGGGAAGTCACTGAAGGCTTTAGACTGAGGACTGCCATGATTTGACAGAAAGTTTGAAAAATCCTTCTGGATATGGTATTGAGAACAGCATAGGGGACCAAGGATGGAAACAGGGAGCCCAGTGAGCCCACTGCAATGGGCGAAGGAAAAGAGGACGGCAGCTGGGACTCAGTTTATAGGTGGGGGCCAGGGGTGAGCAAAGCTGAGGGGAGGGCAGTGGGGAGAGAAAAATCCAAAATCCTACCAGGCACGTTACATTTGAGATGCCCAAAGGAGAAGCCCACTGATCGCTCTGTGAAACAAAGGATGGATTGTCAGTGAGAGAGAGATATACTTCTAAGGCACAGTCTCTCAGAGCAAAGCTGACCGAGTCATCCAAGGATGGGTGACCTGTCTTTCGTGGGACCATTTGGAGCCGTGGGAATGTGTTTTTGAAACGTGTCTGTCACTCACTGCCTGGCTCTCAGAAGCTCCTATACTGATGGGAAACTGTCATCTATTGATTTGGCCAGGTTAAAACTGGGCCTGGTGGTTACAGGTGGCCCAGGAACAAGCAGTCCCTTCCTGGGAAGGTGGGGACATTTTAATTTCAGGACGGTTACACATCCAAGTAAATGAGTTTTACATGACATAGTAGTAACTAGTGAAAAAAAAGAGAACATGATTGTGGAAGTAATCATTTTTCTGTGGTGCAAAACTGAAAACAAGTTCTAAATATACTTTGATTAATAAAAGAACCACGTACTCGGTGGGGCAAAGCAGAAAAGAATGCCATTCAAGACTTGCATTGGGGGCAGATTCTGCCCAGCCGCTGCTTTGCTCGGTTGACGGTGCTGGGATTGTAGAACAACACAGCTCATTGATCAAGATGGAGGCACAGGTAAACCCACTGTGCCTTCTCGCACAACTCCAGAAAAAATTATAACTATACCACACAACAAATACTACCCAGAACCATCAGAAAATCAAGCTGTATGGGAGTCTGACAACCAAGGATTTCAAGAAGCCACATTCATCCAGATGGGTAAAAAGGGAGGAGACAACGGAGATGAGCCAAGAGACACGGAGACACAATGTGGCACGGAGAGGGCAGAACAGTGGCCCCACATTCATGTGTGGTGGGTGAAAATGGGGCAGGATACCCTGGGAGCAAGGGATCCCAGCCCCAGCCCAGACCACACAGCCCAGGGTTCCAGCACCAGGAGAGAAATCCCCACAACTCCCGGCTTCAAAAACAGGAGGGGTTGGGTGGCAGAAGAAGCTGCCAGCTTCTCAGAAGACTCCTTATAAAGGACCCACATGAACTTAGGACTTACGGGGATCTATCCGCTCTGGGATTTAGCCCCAGGGTAACAGCTGGAAGGGAACCAATCACATACAGGGAGAAGGTGGAGTGGCTGGAAACGGGGCAAGTGCCAAGGGAGCTTCTCCCGTGGCGAACCTCCAGAAGCCAAGCAGCAGCACTGCCCCCTTTCGGACCCTCTCCCCGCACAGGGTTGCAAATCTAAGAGAAGCAGGTTGTCCCACCCTGGTGGTCACCTAAGGCTCTGCCCCACACGATTTACAGGTGCCTTTTCTACAATAGGACACCGTACTAAGACAAGGAGTCAAAGCAGCTCTACCTAATACACAGAAAGGAACACAGGAAGGCTGCCAAATTGAGGAGAGAATGAAATATGACCCAAATGAAAGAACAGAACAGAACTCCAGAAAAAGAACCAAACAAAACAGACAACCAACCTATCAGATGCAGAATCCAAAACACTGGTTATCAGGATACTCAAAGAACTCACTGAGTATAGCAACAGCACAAAAAAGACCCAGGCAGGAATGAAGGGTGCATTAAATGAAATGAAGAACCATCTACAGGAAACTAACAGTGAAGAAGATGAAGCTGAGAAGCAAATCAACAATTTGGAACATAGGGAAGGAAAAAGCATTCAAACAGAACAGCAAGAAAAAAATTTTTTAAATGGAAGATAGGGTAAAGAGCCTCTGAGACAAGTCTAAATGTTCCAATATCCAAGTCATAGGGGTGCTGGAAGGAGAAGAGGAAGAGGAAGAAACTGAAAACTTATTTGAAAAAATAAGGAAAGAAAACTTCCCTACTTTGGTGAAGAAAATAGACATCCAAGTCCAGGAAGCACAGAGAGTCCCAAACAAGTTGGACACAGAGAGGACCACATCAAGACATATCATAATTAAAATGCTGAAGGTTGAAGATAAAGAGAGAATCTTAAAAGCAGCAAGAGAGCCCTGGCTGGTGTAGCTCAGTGAATTAAGCCCAGGTCTGAGAAGCAGAGGATCACGGTTCAACTCCCAGTCAGGGCACATGTCTGGGTTGCAGGCCAATTCCCAGCAGGGGACACACAAGAGGCAACCATACATTGATACTTCTCTCCCTCTCTCCTTCCCTTCCCCTCTAAAGATTAAAAAAAAAGGCAGCAGGAGAAAAGTAGATAATTACCTACAAAGGAGTTCCCATAAGACAGTTAGCTGATTTCCCAAAAGACACTTTGCAGGCTAGAAGGGACTGGCAAGAAGTATTCAAAGTGATAAAAAGCAAGGACCTCCAACCTAAATTGCACTGTCGGCAAAGCTATCATTTAGAATGGAAGGGCAGATAAAGTGCTTCCCAGACAAGGTAAAACTAAGAATTTCATCACTGAGCCATTATCACATGAAATGTTAAAGGGACTTATTTATGAAAAAGAAGAAGATCAAAACTATGAATGTTAAAATGGCAGCAAACATAACTATCAACAACTGAATGTAAAAAACAAACAAAGGAAACAACCAGAACAGAAACAGAACTGTAGTTATGGAGATCATTTGGAGGGTTATCAGCTGAGAAGGGGAAGGGGGAGAATGGTGTAAAAGTCCCTTTATGCAGGGATTAAGAAGCATAAATGGTAGGTACAAAACAGAAAGGACGGTATTAAGAATAGCATAGGAAATGGAAAAGCCAAAGAACATATACGCATGACCCATGGACAAGAACTAAAGTGAGGGGGAGTGCTGGAGGGAATGGTGCTCCCAGGCAGTAGGGGGAAAGGGGAAACAGTTGGGACAACTGTAATAGCATAATCAATAAAATATATATATATTAAAAGATTTCCTTCAGGACCTTGGGCTTGTCCCTGACAAGCTACCTTACCTATCAAAGGAGGCTCAGCTGGATTTTTATTTCAGGATCCATTCTACGTATATCAGTCGATATCAATTTTTGTTGTATATACACACAGATGTGTGTGTGTGTATATTTTAAGTTTGGGATAAACTCTAAGAAATTTTTCAAGGGAAATAAAAATGTAAGAGCTAGACACTTGTTCCAATTAAGTGATAAGAAAAAGAGGAATCATTATTCTTGCTTGAGGATTACATGACATTCTTAAAGCTTATTTTATTTCCTTCTACATAAAAAGGTTGTAAAACCTAGAGAAAAAAAAGAGACAGAAGGACATTATAAAGGCTATTTAGTCAATGATTCAACTCTTTAAAAAATTCTACTCTGGATAAAAGCAGAATACAATTTTGTATGTTTATAATAATCTCTCATATAAATAAAGAAGAAAAAGCATATAAGTAAAAAGATTAAAAGGAAATATAGCAATAGTTAATATAGCTGTTTTTGAGTAATATAAAGGGTAACTTTTCATTTTTTATAATTTTCTGTATATTTCAATTTTTGTACAGTGATCAAAACAATTTAATCCAAAGACATTCTACTTTATGAAGACTCTCAGGCCCCATGTTCTTCAATAAAACCATTGCCTATGGCTTGAGTTGGGGATAAAAGACCCAAGGTCCAGTCTTCAGAAGCACAGGGTATAGTGGGAAGGAATACAGGCCCAGGGCCACAGGACAGAGGGAAGGGGCAGGTCTTTCAGGTCTTCCCCCCCAGTTGAGGGGCCAGAAAGTGGAAGATGTGGGGCAGTGTCCTTCAGGTGAGGATGAGCATGGGCCAAGGCTCAGAAGCAAGAGGGAATAACTTTCCAAAAACAATGAGTGATTTATTCTGAACTGTGTGAGCCCAAAGGAAGCAATGGGAAGAATGAAAATATAAGGCTAAGAAAGAACAAGATCCCCAGAATATCATCAACCAGCTAAGAAACTGGAGTTTAACCCTGGCCATTAGAAGGTTTTTAATTACCTAAAGACTCAGTCCACAGACTTTTGAGGACCTTAACGAACATTTGTCTCTATCCAGTCTGTGGGGCTGGGTAGAGACCTCTCTGGGAGGTTTTTCCCATCTGACAGACTTTACCAAAGTGACCAGGCTTCTCTTTTCCTAGGCAAGGAGGATGCCTTCAAAGGCCCCTGTTGGCCTCTCTACCACCTGATGAGATAAAAATCACAGAAAAGAGCCTGTCTCTATCAATTCACACATTTCGAGACCTTAATCAAGCCACTGAAGACACTGCTGCTGCAGGCTAACTTCTAGTCCCCGCCCTCACCTCCCTGACACAGGGTCTGGACAGCCAATGCGGAGAATCAGATGAAGTTCAAAAGAAGAGTCACTTGCAGCAGACATATGCCCAATAGCAGACAGAGACAGCGAGGGTCTGAGAAGTAACAAACAACTACATAAGTGCTCTTGGTGAGAGGCATCTGTGAAGTTCCCAGGATACTTCTCATAGCATTTCTAACAAGAATGTGAGGTTTGGGCCAGATGGACTCCCCGAGTTCAAGCAGTTCTTGAGTTCTTGTACCGAGTGTAATATAATCTTCCCAATCTACACTCCCTACCGATTCACTTCTAAAACATTTCAAAATTGCAGCAGACATTTCAGAAAATGTGACCTAAAATAATAAGGATACCAGGTTATTTTTATCAAAAAAGTGACTGCATTTTTGGACAAAAGATAAGCTAAAAAAGATCAATGATAAATGTTCTCTTTTAACTGAGATTAGAGAACCTAGGACATTTTCACCTTTATAAAAATTACAGGTAGGAGAAGAGGGGATATTCTGGCAATTCTAGAATAAAAGTCTCAAGAAGAGGTCAGTTAAAAGAACTCATTTTAAAATAATTAAGCATGTCCTCAGGTGAAGATTTTAAAAATTAATGAATAAATAACACTAAATTTCACATTAAATAAGAGTATGATTCCATTTAAATATTATCTTAAAATAAATTATAAAACTAAGACACGGTTTATCCCACATTTAGCAAAATTTAAGTTATAACTGTAACTCTAACGAACAGAAAGAAGCAGGAATAGATTCTGCTGACATCTTTAAGCATACTTGCTCTGGTAAAATTGTGTAACATGACCCAATATCCTTGAATGCACTTTTGACTTTCAAGGCATAAAAAGGTTTATTTTTGCAAATATGTTAGAAAGATTTGTCAATTTTTCCTAATAGCATCTCCTGACCTTTGTTATTTAAAATATGCTTTTTTGAAGTTCTGGCTTTTCATCTTCCTTCTTAATACCCTCTTCTTCAATTCAAAGTTACTTTCAGTGACTCCATACAATTCTACATCTTGAGCCAGATTTGCAATTTCATTTCACAAGTAGGTTATGTTATCTTTGTACCGTATTATAGAAACTTCACAATGTCTGGCACTGAGCAAGGAATAAACCAATGGAGAGGGAGCTCGGAGGAATGGAAAAACAGAAGAGATATTTGAGTAGAGGTCAAGTTTATAAGTGGTCAGTTATCTGGGAAATATGTCAATTTTGTGACAACTTTTACTTCTGTACAGAACCTCATGATAACCTCATCTTGGATACCAAGCACTCTTTGTACTTTCTTTGTAATGCCCTCCAGATAAGATAAAAGAGCAGACTCTACTATAGACAAATGATGTTCTGGCAGAAATAACAGTTGGAAGATCACAATTTGCTCCCATGCTTTGCCACACATCAAGATTCAGCACCATGTGCAACCAGGAGTAAACTTAGATCCAGAGGCGATACTTCACTTGCCCTTTGAGATCTGCCATGAGGTGTTTACAGCGTTACCTTATCTGACTCTGGATTAACAACCCCTGTTTCATTTCAGAGGCTGCCCGACAATCTCGTTTCTGAGAACGAGGCAGTATCACAGGTCAATCTTAGGAAAAGAACCCAGAAAAGAGGCCTCTAGAACCCTCTAGATGGGTTAAGGGAAGACTGCAGTCGGGGAGGGAGGAACAGGAGAGGAATGACAAGAGCAACATCAACTGGGCATAAGTCAAGAGAGGGGTTGGAAGGGCTCACGCTCCTCTAAATTCCCCATCAGCCATACTCAGGGTAAAATGGACGGGCATAACATCCTGAAAACACCGATCTTGTCTACGGCCAGGAGTGGACCAAAGTCCACACCCTCAATCTCATCCAGCCTTTGGTGCTCTCTATATAAATAGTTTATTTTACCACATTTTCCTTTATATTTGGGTAGCAAATAACTGTTTGGCTGTCCAGAGTAGACTCTGAATTCCTAGGAAGAAAGGGACCACCATCCTATTCACCTTTGCATTTCCGCCCACTTTTCTTTCTCCACCATTTGCTCTGTCTCTCTTCCTTGCACATAGCAGATGTTCAACAATATGTTTATTGAATTGAATCCAGGTCTTTCAGTCAACACTTACTCTGATGTTCACAAAGAAAACGCATAGTAAACCACACCAGAAAAGAGCCTGGGATGTAATTCTTCCATAAGTCTAAAGTTAGAGGGAAAAGGAAAAAAAGATAGTCTGGCCAACTCACCAAGGTTATTTGGTGTAAGAAACAATAGAAGACCTTTAGACTAAAGTCCTCTTTCACCCAACTCTGCTTTTAGAATAGAACTGAACAACATCCATCTGTCAGCAGCCAAAGGATTATATAAAAGGATGTTCTTGCTGTTTAACATTCCTAAATTCCTTCTCATACTATGAAAGCAAAAAGATCTATAATCCTCTCTTTCTGGTTTGAAGATTTCCAGGCACTGCTCATATTGCAAGCCAGTAACACCATCCAGTATAAGATGCCTCATTAATCACTAAGAATTTAAAAAGGTCCTGACAAGGGATTGCTTAACTGCAGAATTGTTAAGATCTTTTTCAACTGTTGGATGCCAACCATGACCCAATTGTTTTCCACAACAATATCTGCTTCTAGTGCCTTCGGTGTAGGGACACAATGAGGTCCTTATGTCTTTAATACAGGAAAGCTGCTTCTTTTCCCAAAGTACCAACCTGACAAATAGCCTATTAACACCCCTTGAAGAATCCATGATAGTTATCATCAAATCGTATTCAAGAACTTCATTTTCTAATAACATTCCGGGCATAATTATTCTGCTACTAATCATTGTCCTACTCTGTTCAAGCTCAAGTAAAATAATCCAGGACAACTTTAGGCCCTTTGCATGTTCATTAATCTTTCAACAATCTTTTCATATATTTGTCAAGAACTAAGGATGGACCCGATTACATAACCTTGGTAAACATTTTAGGCTTCTTGTGTCATCTGAGTTAGTGTACTAATCTTCTGCTTAAACAAGTCAAAGGAATGACAGATGCCGCCTCAACCCTCGACTGCTTCACTGTCTAGTACTGAAATATGCAATACTAAACGCCCCAAGGGATCTAATCATGAGGCCACCACTTGGGCGTGCATTTAGTAGCTGATTCATCATGGAGGGCCCATTAAGGAGATATTCCACTGGACCAAGTCAGAGCTCCACTCCAATCAAGGCCTTACATTATTAATATCACTCCTGTTTTCCAGAATAAGAGTGATTTTATTTCTCATCTCACGGGGACAGAACTCAGATATCTTAGTCAAGTCGCAAAGTCCCAGGGAAGATTCAGAGTTTCCACAGGCATCTTTCCAGCCAGTGCTGGTGGGGAGAGGGTCTGGGCCTCCGAGGAAGAGTAGAAGACCAGGTCCTACCAGACTGACTGTCGGGAGTCTCGTTCACATCTCACGGCAGCGGCAGAGCCAGGCTCACACTATAAGCAGGCCAGAATGGACGGAAATTGCAATCCTGACTGCGGCCCAGCAGCAGTCTATGGTTCACCCAAACCCCCAATACCTGTGGGAGGGGACCTAGAGAACTTGCTAACTCTTCCTTCTCTACAGTCCCATACTGCACCTGCGTACAGAGTAGAGCAAGCAAAGGAAAGGACATTTGATTTGGTCCTGGGATGAAAGGTCGTCACCGGGCTGCGAGTGGATGTTACACACCCACCCTTTCGCCAAGGTGCAGGCTGGGGCAGCCCATGGTGTCAGTCCTTGCATAGATGACAAAAGTGGACTGTGGATGTTGCCATGTGTTACCCACATCTCTCTTGTAAGGACCCAGACAATAACCTCCTCCTGAGTATCCAAACTCAAGATAAGGAAATAGTGTAATTTCAGTGTTTCTCATTTTGCCTTATTTATCATAAAATTCTACTAACTTCAGTAGCTAACCAGAGTGATTTTAATGAGATCATCTGCAATGCCTATTTATTCGTCTCCTTCTAAATGGCCTTTGCTCTACTTTAATCTTTAAATATGTTATATTCAGTCTTATAAACTGCTTCAAACCACCTGCTAGAGATAGACAAAATATGCCATTCTTGGGTAAAGGTCTGTTTGTCTCTCCTTAGACAATCTTACCTGCATATGAGTCTGTTTTTCACCAAGGCTGTAAAGATCTCCTGAAATAGTTTATGCTGGGGATGTTTGCTGAAATTCCTCTCATTCTTGTAGTTTATGCTGAGATGAAAGAAACAGAAAAGTATTCACGACAAAAATTTTTTAGGTAGCTTCAAAGTTACCAAAGAAAGATCGCCTGTATTCATGCAAATGTTGAAGGATTCGTGGATATTAATACATTGCCAAAGGCAATTATCAGTTGTTCAAATAGGAAATAGAAATTCAGTTATAAAGCTAATAGTAATGATTACAGGCAAGTGTATATATTTCATTTTGCCACATTAACTAAATTATGTCCTGCAAACACTGAACAGCTAAAATTGGTCAGAGGAAAGAGGAGGGTATGTGGAGAGAAAAAATGACTCGGGGCCCATTGTCGGGCAGAGAACCACCTCCCTTCACTTTTCTACCCACCACAACCTCATTGGCTGCTATAGCTATTAACCCAGGTGGCTGTCATACATATTTCCTTGTAGAGAGCAGGGATTTATTAAACACCATCTACACTGCATCAACTGTGAATTTTTGTGGTTGCTGCTTGTGTATGTGCATGTGTGTGCACTTAATAAAGTCTTGAGATGGTCCAGGTTCAGCTTCTTTTTTCTGATATTACAGCCATTAAAGAGGCTAAAAATACCCCAAAACATCCTACTTCAAAACTCGGAAAGGATCAGTGATAATGCACCAAAGGGTCACGTTGCTATAGAATATATGATACGACATCTTTGTACATGTTAAAGCAGACCAATTTAATAAGATCGAGGCCAAATAGGTTGTAATTACATAAACACACCGCCTCGGACCCCTGGACCCCTGTTCGCCATCTGTACTGTTCTGCCTTCACAGCTATCGGTGGACAGTGGGTCCCTAGCCTAGGCAGGTGAGGGTATAATGGTGTCTGAGTTCATGGACACTGGTAGATTGCATATGTAACAACTGTTAAAGAATTTAGTGTTCCTCACTAAAATTATACTTTAAAAGTATGAACTTGTAACATCATGTGACTTTTGGGAACTATTAAATTCACTGTCATAAAATGACAGGAAAATAAAATCTAAGCCAAATAAATAACTGATCATTCTAGAACATTCATATTGCTCTTTCATGCCACTCACTATTGACATGGCATGCCAAATGCCCTTAGCGCACTGTAAAACTGACCGAACCAGCTCCTGGAAGGGGAGTGGCCCCCGACAATGTGCAGCTTCTAGAAGGTCTACGTGGTGACAGCAGAGGTAAACATGGACCAACACGTTCAATGGCAAAGGTGAGGTGCAATCCCTTCATCTGAAAACCTCAGTGGTGTTGGCAGCCACCTCTGTAGCCCCCACACCTGTCCACAGCAACGGGCTCTTCTGTTTCTCCTCATTGCTGGCGAGGTATGGACACACCGAAAGCTGAAGATAAAGCTTAGGATCAGCCTGGCAAGGTCAACAACGTGGAACCTGTTCCTCATGGAGCAAATGCGAAATGCATGTCATCGATGTGTCCTGAAGCTCCTCCCAGTCAGTCTGGCCAACAGCCACATGTCTGTTATTTACACACTATTTCTGGGAATGATTTAAACACTAACTAAAATTATTCAGAATCCTCAGTGTAAATTTTGAAATGGGTTTTAAATTTTAGCTTCCGTGATAAACTTAAATAAAGCTTTGGGCTAATTACAATAGGTTGCTAAAGCCAGGGAAATACTGGATTTCTTACCTAAAATTTTCAAGTTCAACAGCTTCTGTGGACTCGTGCCACTGACCACGCGCCCTGTGTCCACCATCCTTGATGGCAGGCTCAGACTTCGTCATGCTATTTTGGGCACTATCGAAGTTAATGGCTGGGAGCTACAGAAATAGAAGCACAGTGAGTACATGAGGATAACAATTCAACACAGGATAAAGAAAGTAACGAAATGGGGGAGGGTGGAGAGAAGTCTTTTTTCAAACCAATAGTCAACAAGCTAACTATGTCAAATAGAGGGGTTTTCCAAGATTTAATCACCCTTGGCAAACCTTTACTCTCTCGATCTTAGACCACTTCATTTTTCTTTACGCCTCGTAATACCACCTGTCATATCTTACAGTTATTTACATATTTGCAGCCTCCCTTAATTTAAGTGTCAGCTGGAAATGAGCAGAAACTGGTCTGATTCTGTTCGATGCTGTATCCCCAGCACCTCGAACAACACTGGGCATACAGGTCCGGGGAAGGCCTAGGCATCATAGGATATTTGGAAGTTTCCCAGGCTGTTCAAATGTGCAACCAGAACAGAGTTTGGGGATCCAGCCAGAACAGTCTGGTATAAAGTGGCCCCAAACTGAGGGGTCACCATCATTCCTTCCACTCATTCCTTCTTCCACATTTACCAATCATACATGCGACTTGACAGATGTTAGGGATATAAAGATAAAGAAGATTCCAGCACTTTTCATTGGTCTGAACATCATGAGAATGTAGTATGGAATTCACCATAAGAACAGTATGATTAAATCAACCACAACTTGAGCACATTCCATTCGTACTGTGAGCTGGTAATATTTACATAATGAATTCTCACATTATCGGTGTTCAAATGGCTTCACTTACCAAATATTTACCTACAATTGGGACAACCTTGAGAACTGTTTCTTGTTACACAGTAAAGCTGAGCATATAGCAAACAAACAGCCTATTCTTTCCAAAGTACAAAGGATGTTCTATAATTAGCTCATTTACTGCATATGAAGTAAGTAGAGCATAATATAACAAAATAAAGGATCCAATTTTCAGTCAATTGTTCCATTCTACATATTGTAATTATCAAATAAAGCTACAAGATGTTGTACTTGTCTCATTCCATTGACGTATTTAACAGAACTCTGCATACAGACATTTCCTTATCCAAAGAGAATATGTCTGACCTACCATGGGGCATTCAGCTTATAGAACAATGCATTATAATAGGATATTGATCAACAGCTAACAAAAAAAAACACAAAAACAAAAACCTTAAAATCCTTCTTCATCATATGCTAGCCACAGGCGAATTCTCTCAAAATATTAATAATAAATCTTTCATCCTATAAAACAGGACATTGTCCTATGGCAGTTGTAGATTGGCCCACTGAGGTAACTACCATTTCATAGAAGAGATATCTGAGGCACAGAGGGGCTAAGTGACTTGCCCAAGGGTCACACAGCTAGCAAGGGACAGGGCTGGGATTCAAGTCCAGACAATCTCCCTCCCTCTCCAACATCCCCAGTCCTCCAACGCCTATCTGTGTATCTCCAATGATGAGAAACACTCTTAAGTCAGCCTACTGTACCTGTTCTACTCTTACCCAACATTTCCTTAGTGCCAAGAGGAGCATCTGTCTGCCTGTGGCCTGTCCCTCTCCTAGTCCAGCATCACCACCTTTCACAATATCTGAAAGGAACCGGCTGCTTCTTTAAACATGTCAGGTGACTAGCTCTGGAGGGCCTCCCCAGACTCCATGCTGTGAGGACAAACAAGCTGTGCAGAGGCCTTCCACCACCTTGCCAGCCTCGTGGAGTGAGCCACTTTGGAGATGGACCTGCCAGCCCCACGTGATGTGGACAGGACCACAGTCTGGCTGATGACTGCACTGCAGCCCCATCAGAAACTGGGGCCAGGACCATACGGGCACACTGCTTTGAATTCATGACCCACAGAATGGGTAAGGGACCATAAATGACCACTGTCACTTTAAACCACTAAGTTTTATGATTTGCTATGCAGTGACAAATCCACCATAGAATAAAATCAGAACCCACAAGTCTAAAATGAATAAATAAACAAAAAGTAAAATAAAGTATGATAAAACACTTCCCCCAAGTTCTGACTACATTAAACTGGTTACCCACCCCAGAAGGGACTGTGGGTTTGACCTCCATGCCTGGACTTGTGCTGCGGGCCATAACCCCTATGGCCTTTCGGGACTCAGCTCCAACAGCCCCCTGCAGAGTACCTGCCCAGGTATTCTGGGGCTGAGCTGTTCACTCCCCCTGGTGGCGTTACCATGCTGATCTCTCTTATGGCACTTGTCACTGGTTAGTGTGCTGTCTAGTATACATCGGCATCCTCGAATCCGACCATCCTGAGGACAGCATCACACCTGTCTGTCGTTGTGTTCTTAGCTCCTCTCACAGAGCCTAGTACATAGTATGTGTTCAAATGTGAAGCTGTTGAAAGAACGCTCACTTTGTCCCCCATCCCTGTGCTAAGCTGATTCATCTAGTAAATTACCTGCAGCAGAGTAGTTACATGCCAATTCACCGGCATGTTTGTGGCGGACACACCATTTGCCAGACGATGTGGGAGACACTGGGTGCAAGTAAGCAGGTCGGCCCTGGTCTCTACCCTCAGGGAGTTCACAGACCCATGAGGGCAGAGGAGGGGTTACACTAGGGATGAGAAGAAGCTGCAAAATCAGCAAACAAGAGTTTATTGGTGGGGAAAGTAAAGATAACAGGATGGGCCATGGATCAGGATACTGGGCAGATTTTTACACAATCTGGAAGGCAGAGAAAAACTGTATGTGCTTTAGAAACTGAAAAGCACCTGGGCAGTTTGAATAATGTGAATGGAGAGAGAACAACCAATGAAGCAAAGGGCCCTCCTACAATTTGGACCATGCCACTTCTGCTTGGAAAGTTCGCCATTCCCTGTTGCTTGTGGGATCGAGTACATTCGTACATGGCCTTCTGGCACTGCACAGTTTCATCTAGCTCTACTCATCACTGCTTCCAACAGAAGTGTCCAACCGCCATGTTGCTCCCATGCTCGTTCTTCTCCTTCCTTCAGATATCTCATTATTTTATTCCCTTCACCTAGAATGCCTTTCCCATCAAGTCTACTGATGGAAAACTGGCCCACTTTTTAAGAACTGTCTCCTTCCCTGTGACTCAAACTGAAAGCTGGCTTCTCCAATTCCCTCAAAATCCACATGCCCACCACCTGCACCACTCACACAGGATCCAAGTCCTGCTGTGTTGTGGACCGGAAATGGCTTCCCTACGTGTGGCCTCTCAGACCGCAACGTCTGTACTTCACACTTTGTCTTTCCACAGCATCTATCGAAACCCCTCTCTTTCAAAGGCTTTTGATGGACCTGAAGTAAATTGATTTTTTTCTTCTTCTTTTTTATTGCAAATTTCTCAACCCCCTATGGCTTTAAATGTAGGGGGAGGGGATGGAAATTCCAGCTCTAGACAGATAACTTCAGGATGTGTAGAAACCTCTGGTGAAATCTCCCACCAACTTTGTAAATCTCCCACCACCCTGGAGCAATTCTTCTCCTTGAATTATCTGGTTTCACTGGGTGTTGATCATTCTAACCCTGCTTTTGAGGATGGTGGGGGCCTCCCTCTGCCTCAGCATGTGTCTGCCCCCACCTCTGTCGCACTGTGGGACTGTCCTACGCAACAGCAGACTCTGCTGTGGTGAAGAGCAAGCAGGACCAACAGTAAAAGTACAACATGGGAACACAAGGAAACAGCGAGGAAAGTGGCCGGGCTCTTTAGGAATGCAGACAAAGGACATTGGTTCCTGCAATTCTCTGCCCAAACCCACACAGTAGATTTTCTCTGCACTGGTTAATTGGCCACCTTGGCCCATTTGCAGATAACAGGCCAGGACTGGCTAGACTAGAAATTCAGGTGAGCAGGCCTTAATCCCTGCCTTCCCTTTTCGAACTTGCTGCTCCAAGTCTCAGAGCCAAAGTGGGGCCCGCTTACACATTTCAGTGGGCAGTTCTTCCCAACTCTGTCCCTACTTTGCTTCCCAACCCTTGGTTTTCCTTCTTCTTTGGCCCTGGTTTTAGTTAATGAAAGCCCGCCATGCTTTACGTAGCTTATTTACGTCTCCTCACACTCTTTCTGGAACAAGCAAGATATAAATAAATTCTTGATTTATGCTCCCCAATATCTTTCTTCTCTTCTAAATGTCTCTACACTATTTTATGGAAAGGAGAATAGGGTGTGCAGAATAAGATTTATTAGTTTAAAATTTAAAAATGCATGAAAGTTTTACAAACAGAATTAGGAATGAGTTTTGTGAACCTGAGGACCTACACGTAGTGGAACACAGTTATTTTGACTTTTTTTCTTAGAACCATCTACCTTCTCAATAATTCAAACATCACAAATATGCATTTTGGGGCATGCGGAATGTTTTACAGAAAGATATGCCATATGAACTTGTCAGACAACAGACTGCAAATTCTAAAACTGGTTAAGTGGGAGGGAGACTATTAAACTCACTTCAACTAAGTCGGTCAGGTGTGGAAAGAGGACACACCAGACCTGGTGAGCAGGAGCTCCGACGTTGGGAAAAGCCAAAAATTACCACTGCCGATTCTTTTACCCTGGCTTAGAGGGTTATCACATGCACTTAGGCGGCAACCCAGTTCTTAAGACACAATTCAATTGGGCAAAAACTGACCGAGAACTCATGGGAGAGAGGATACAGTGAAGCAGAGGCAAGAGCCAAAGTGGCTGGCATTGGGAAATTTGTCACCTTGCCAGGAAATTAGCCATGTAAACGAGTGTTTCCAAAACAAGGGAGAAAATCATGCTAGGAGTGAAAGAGGGTGCTCTCAGGAGAGAGGGGTTCACTTATAGAATGGAAGATAAAAGAAAGCTTTCTGTGAAGGTGGCATTACGAGGTTTGAGTCTTGGAAATAGGTAAGATTTTATAGGAAAGAAATTTGGGAGAAGGCAATAGCGAGTAAAAAGAAGTCTGACATTCTGGTAACATCTCTCAGGGAAAGAGAATGTTAAAAACTACACCTAAAACTGCCCACTGAGTCATCCTGCTTCCCTTACAAAGAAAGAATGCGCTGGATTCGGGGCACTCACTCCTGCAGGTAGTGAGCAGTGAGCCAGAAGGATAACTAAGCAGTGTCAAGGTAGGCAAAGGGCAAGAGTGACTGCTAAAACAGGTAGAGGAGAGGAAAGGAGTTTGGGGGGGGGGGGGCGGGCATTAATAACTGAGGAGAAGGAACGGACAGGAGAAAAGATATTTTAAGGCCACATTTACTCCGAATCAATGCTTATTCAGCTGGCTTTTGAACTGTACATCATTTAATCTCCCGAGTCATTTAAAGGTATCTCAGTGGTTAGAAGCACACATTGCAGAGAGACACTGTTTGGGTTCAGCTCTGTATCCTAGCATTAGCTGTCTGTATGATCTTGGGAAAGTCACTCAACCCCTGTGTGGCTCTCCGGTTCCTAATCTGTAAAAGTGGGAGCTTTGGTTATTATGCAGGGTAATGCAGGGAAAGAACCAGGCACGTGGTAAGTGCGCCCTAAAATGAGGTATCATTATTTGACCTTTACACGCCATCAAATCATTAGAAAGTCATTCTCTACTATAAATAAGTAGATAAAAAAAATGCTGGAGTCCTCTGGTGGGTTTGGTTGCTATAACAAAGGCCACCACATGAGCTCTTAAAAAAATGGAACGAGAATAGCAAAGTAGACTTTGGAGCCATGCCACCAGGGGTCAAGTCCCATCCCTGCCATTTACTAGTTCACAGTGCTAAATTAGGGTCTTCTGTTACTATTACTAGCAACACTGTGTTGTTTCCCAAACTCCGTGGATGGCCTTTAGTCTCATGACTCTCCAAGGTCTTACAAAAGCAAAACCAAAAAGAAATGTTTAGAGATCAGTTTCAAGCAGAGGTACCATTCTTTTTCTTTCTAATAAAAATATGAAAATGCTGTTATAAAAATAGCCAAAGCTCGCTCATTTCCCCCCTTTTCAGTAACAATATGCAGCAAGTCTCAAGAGCAGTGCTGCAGCAAATGGGTAGCGTGACGGGGGTGAGGGAGGGAGAAGGGAAATGTGGATAACAGAGTTTTGAAAAACCAATTGCCCTAAAGCTCTGAACACTAGAATACCGGGCATTCAATAGGAGACACACTGTTTCCAGAACTTGGAGCATCAGTAATGAGGGCACATGGCAATAAGCATAGGATACAGCAGGACTCAAGCTGTGTAGGCTAAGTCTTGGCAGAACCTGAACCAGGCATGAGAGAAAAACCTAGGTGAAGAAACACAAAACATGCAAAAGAACAAAGAGAAGGAGACCCATCATCCATAAAGATGTTAAATGGATCTCTGGAAACATGTGATTGCTTTTTTCACTGATGCATGCACATTCTTTGCAAACACTACCTGTTGTTTGCTTGACTGGACGTTCAAAAGGCACCGAAGTCTTTTAAGATCTGAGTAGTCCCTAGGAGAAAGAAGAACACAATGTCAATCAACAGAAGACTCCAGGTGAACTAGTCATGTAAGCCACTGGCGGCACTGTCCCTTGGGGACGGGAACCGATGCACACTAAACATTTCCTTTTGAACTCCATAAATGATCAAACATTTCAGTAAACACTGTAACTCAGAGTAGCTATTGTCAAGGGTGCAAGCTATTTCTCCAAAAGCTATTAAGTCTGCTGGCCAGCCTCTGCCTGAGTTAATAATTAGCAAAGACTTGGTATGGGGTTACCTGGTGGCAGTGGCGATTCCTTGCTGTTTTTTATCAGTTGATTTTTCTGTGGTCTTCACCTTTTTTTCTTGATCAGGCATTGTAAAACGTCAATGCCCCAGAATTAACATCTCATTCCTGTCAAAGGAAAACCAGAGGGAAAAACTTTAGTTGGATTGTGTGCTCCAAAATATTCTCAATTAATACAAACAAAAGTGACTTATACCATTTACTAAAATATGCAAAAACTAATATTTATTTCTAATACAATAATAAAAATGTTAATATGAACACCGTGTACTATTATCATTTAAAGGCCTTTGGATACATTTAGAGCATTGTTTATATTATAGTACTCCATGAGCCTACATTTTTCCAAGTCATCCTTGATTTCAAATAATCTGGCCCATGGCCCAACAATATTGTTCTGCAAGTCAGGAAAAGTACTCGTATTTGGGATTTCCAAACTATATATCTATAAGCAAATACCTAAATCCTAACTGATGCTCTTATGTCTTCTTACTTGTCTTTTTTATGATAAGCTGCTAGTTCAGGGGGTTCCTCCTTTTTCATGGGTCATGCCCATAAGTATCCCAGAGAAAGCACCATTACTTCCCAATAAGCTTTAGTGTCCAAGCAACACATAAAAATGTCATTGGATTTCCCGAATTCCTAAGTGTTTGGGCTGCTGCTTGAATCTTCACGTGGATCAATTCCAGTTGTAAGCTCTTCTGCAAGAACTGGGTCAGTCTTGCCCAGCCCCTGAGCTCACCCAACCATCCTGGTAAAAGCAACACACAGGCCCCAAATAGAGTCACTTATGCTAAGCCCCACATCACTGAAGCAAGACTTAATTACACTTTCTGCTCTCCCAGAGATAGAAACTTAAACCAGCATCAGTTAGGTACTCTACCTGACACGCCCCTACCATCCTCTTTCCCTAAAGTGACCCTACAACAACTGGCCTGCTGTTTGCGTAGTATAACGTCCTCGTTTCTGCTCCCTTCCACCTGTACAAGTCTTTTTCTGCAGAAACTCAGAGCTCCTTTCTATCTGCTAGATTGTATGCTGCTGCGCAATTTATGAGCTGCCGGATAAAGCTAACGAGATCTTTAAAATGTACTCAGTTGAATTTTGTTTTTAAACAAGTGGGATAGTGAGCCTCAGAACACACCCCAGCAGGCATTTCAGTCTTCTGAATCAAGCTTTGTCGTTATTATCACCTTTCCAAGAATAAGTGTTAGTACTATTTCCCACCCCCCACTCAAAACATGAGGTCATGAATGGACAAAGCAATTTATTTGCCGTTTTCCCCTTAATAAACTTCTCATTCAATTGTTTCAGTTTACAGAATAAAAACAAGAAGAAAGTTGAAGTTACCTTCAACTTTCAGTTACAGAAAGTTGAAGAAGAAAGTTGAACATATTTTCAACTAGATAGCAAACACAAAAATTAGTATAATTTAACCGAACGTGCAATTTCCACTGTGCTTCAGCACAACGTCACAGTGTGTTTTCCAGGCATGGAAAAATGCGCATCGTTCTCTGATAACTGCACGCCTCCCGTACTGCAAACTGACGGCCAGAGGCCAAGTGTTTCAGAAGTACTTAGAGGCAAAAGGAATTGCCAGTGGGTGCTTCACTGTAATAAGGAGCGAGTAAAATTTAATTTTGTGAAATGTACAGATAGTTTAAGGAATTAAAAATGATTTTCCCAATATAATTGTCATATTTGTGACAAAGAGTTCAGCTGAAATTAATAGTTGGGGGCCAAGGTTCCCATTACAAATGCACACCAAGAAAAACATACCATTGGTATTTTAGGGTTGTGCCTAGGTGATAACACTATGGACTCAGTTCACTCAACAAATATTTAGGCACTCTGTCCAATCACACACAGAAAATTGCTAAAGGTAAAAGAGGTTATCATAGGTATGAGATTCTACTACAGGCAAAGAAAACCCGCTTAGGAACTTTAAAATATGCTTTGGACAATATTCAGATAGAGATTTGAATTAGCATTGGCTTTACTCTGGAAGAGAGGGAGGAACGGGAGAAAGGGAGGGAGATAGGAAGGAAGGAAGGAAGGAAGGAAGGAAGGAAGGAAGGAAGTAAAGAATGGATGATCTGAAAATTATTCTTTAAAAGCAAAAGATCTGAGTGATTTTTGTAGAGACATATTAAGATAACCCCCAAAAGTTCTAAAAGAAATAGAAATTGAGTCAAAATAAATAGAATCTTAATTTTATTTTCCGCTCGAAGACAGAGGGAAAATTCCACATGGACACACTGGCCCTATAGCTTAATATCCCTGCTCAGCCCATAGCTACAGCCTGTTTTAGAAGGAGGAAATGAAAGCTACAATGACTAGCAATGAAAATGTGCTGAAAAGCTCATAGGCCCTTTCCACTAGGAGGTCACATCTATGGCAATCACACCCCACTGGACCCCTTGCCTTATTCCCGTGTTTAATCTCTGTAATTTTATTGACTGGTGTATGAACAGGAAATAATCATCTAACAGTTGTATCGGTTTAAGATTAGCATTTACTCTCTGAGCTGGAAGAGTGAAAATACACAAATACTCTCCGGAAATGTCTCAGTTAAACAGTAAACAAATCCACCAGCACCAATAGAAACAGACAATTACCTTTATGATAAAAACCAAAATTCTTTCCACTTGATGGCTATTAATATAGAAACCATTCCAAAAAAACCACAAACTTTGAGAATTCAGGAATGCTTCAAAATATTTCATCTAATTTCATTTTACAATAATAAAAATGATGACACTGTGCCAATGGTGATAATCCAAATCGGAGCCAGAGATTAGGAGGAGGGTTTGGGAGCAGGGAGTGCAGTTTGGATCTCAAATTGCCCAGAGGAAGACCACTCACTGTGTAAGTGCCACCAGGACAAGGGTGCTGCCTAAGGGTGCTCTCCAGGGCGGGCCGCTTCAATCTGCTTCCAAGGAGTGCTCTGGAGGGTATAGCTCATGCTTCAGAGCAGACTAAAGCGCTTGCGTGCTCCTGTCGCCTTCAGTCACTGGTGAAGGGACACCGAGGGAGGTCATAACCTCCAACACACTCCTGTCTGGGCAGGGGCCTGGGGGGAGTTCTCCAAAAAAGATACAGGAACTGGTGGTTAGAAGCAAAGGAGCACGGAAGGCAATACCCAGGACAAACAGTCACAGGGATGGAGAGGCTCTGGGTGGAAGGCCCATGTCACCACCCAATGTGACCACTGACTCCAATGGAGGAGCCATGGTGATGAGGGTACAGGAATCTCAGCACCCCCCTCCGGCAGCTCTCAACTACCTAACAGGATTTTTCTCCTCCTCTGCTTGACCTCTCCAGCTGCTAGCATGACCTTGTGGCCTAGCAGTAGGCTTGGTTGTTGGCCTTCTTCTCTTCTCTAGCTACCCCCTCCTCCCTAAGGGATCTCTTGCCTTCCCATGGCTTTATAATTCCAAATTTATAGGTTCAGCCCCAACCCCATCCTGACCTCCTCAATGCACAGTCATCTCCAGGATGTCTAACAAGCATCCCAAGTTTAATATACGGCAAACAAAACCCTTGACCCCACCCCCAGACCCAATCCCTTTAGTGCCACTGGCACCACCCGGCTAGTCTGGACGAAGTTCCCAATCCCTCTCCTTTACCTCCCACATTCAAGCCACCAACAGGACAGCTGTCCCTCGCCTCCACCCCCTCCGCCATCACTCTATACTTGGAGCCACCACACCTCCTGCTGGATCACTGTCACCACCTCCCTGATCTCTCTGCTTACACTCTTGCTCCTCTATATCCGCGGGAGCCCATGGGATTACTTCGAAATTTGAATCAGGTCCTGCCCCCCTGTGGTTTACAACCTTCCTGTGGCCTCCTGTCACACTGGGCTTCTGCCCATGACTTTCAGCCCTGAGCCCTTCCATCCTCTCCCTCTGGCCTGCCCAGTGCAGCCACGCGGCCTTCTCCCAACTCATTCCTGCCTGAAAGCCCCGGCACCTGCCGCTCGCCATTCCCTCTCGCGCCCTCCAGCAGGCTCTTCCGTGCCATTCACGTCTCAGCTCAGATGTCTCCTCCTCAGGGAGGGCGCCTCTGATAAATCTCTGCAACATACTCACTATCGCACGCTCATTTTTGCCACCGCCGCCCCCGTTTTATTTCCCTCTGGAGCCCATCGACGTCAGAAACGCTCTTGCCCACTTACCGGCTTCCTTGCCCTAGATCACAAGCCCCGTGTGGACGGAGGCTGTGTCTGTTTTACCCACGGACACATCGCCAGCGCACAGAACAGCACTCAGAACAGCGCGGTACACACAACATAAAAACTCAAAAACTCTCGTGTCACAATCTGGAAGGAGTAGCTCAGGTGTTTTTTCACCAAAGTTTGTGAATTGCTTCCTTCCTTTTTAACAATTATTTATGTTTTGAATTAGAGCCCCCAAATCTGGCGCTCCTTCTCAGTGCCCCGGGGAAGCCTGCGGCTCTCCCCTTGCAAAGCTCTTCCTGAAACACTGCAATTGCCTGCTCACCCCAAGACACCAGGCACTGGATCCCCCCAATTCATCAGACACCCGGGAGGCAAACAATAAATACAGGGTGGGGCAGAAGTAGGTGTACAGTTGTAAGTATGTGAAACAGTTTATTCTTGTATTATTATTTGTTAATTATTGTATTATTTTCCACTCAGACAACTGTAAACCTAGTTTTGTCCACCCTGTGTGTATTGAATGAAAAATTAACAAATGGGTGAAAGAATGAAAGGGTGAAAAATTAACAAACAGCTTTTATTTTTTAAAACCTGTGTCATTACTCTTTTACTTCAAAAATCTCTGATAAACCTTCCTTAAAAATCAAATCAAGTGTTGAGTATTTGTAACGTTAGAATAATCTTGAACACATTCAGGAATTACTTCACCTGGTCAGCCTTAAGAGGGTAATTAGAATTCCGTATTAGGTAATACTCATGCACAGTGCTTTGCAAACTATCTAGGAAGCCTTTTTTTTTTCATTTCAAATCTATTAAGGACCAATATTGTTGACCTACATCCTGTTCAGCAATATAAGTCCACTGATCATGGACTTGAATATTGCAGCAATGTTAAGTTGCTGTGAACATTTGTAAACACTTACTCTAGATTTATACTTACCTCCTCATGGGCCAGTAACACACCAATTGAAGATCATCTAAATAGCAATGGCCTAGATCACTGAAGTCTTTCTTTTCAAGTAACAATACTGTCCACCCCAAAACCAGAGCCTCGGGGGCAGAGTGGTTGTCACCTCCAGGACAACCAGGAGAGGGAGAGAGGGAGCCTGGGAGGGGAGAGCTTGGTCAAGCAGGGCTGACCCCTTAAGCCCAAGCAAGTCCTGCTTCTCTGGGGTTCTGTGTACAGTTTCATTTCAGACAGGAGTTCTTTTGCTAAAAATACAAATAGAAAACGACTATTGTCTAGCATTTATTTTGCAGATGAGGACAAAGAGATTATGATTATGATACACAAACACTTGTGCTCACATAAATGTTTCTTAGATTCTAAATGAACTGAAATTTAGTGGGGGATTTTTTTCTGAAAAGAAAAAGGGGAATGGGCACAGAAGTGAAAGTGTATATGTGAAATCCAAATGCAAAATACTTGAAAACAGAAACGTTTGGTATCTTTCCTTTGTACCTCAATCATGGGACCCAGATACTTCCCCTGGATGGGAGAGAGATTTTCCCATACATCACAGGGCCGGCACATGGGTCTGTGGTTTACAGCTTTAGTCACGCACAGAAATGATCGCAGTTGTGACTGTGATCATTAAATTTTTAATCCATTTTTAAGAAGAAACGCTTGGAAGTAGTTCCCATCTTCTATTGTCATCTGAAATTTGGATTGATGCTAAAAGAAGTCCCCAGAGACACACGCCTCATTTGCTGGTGATCACCTGGTAATTGCAGGGTAAACACGTGTGACCGAGAAAGGTATCCAAGCCATGGTAAAATCACCTAATGAACTGTAATTAATCTAAATTGTGCAATACAATCCCACTAACTAAGTACCATGGCATTTGTGACATGGGTGTCAGAGTTTCTACCTGGAAATTTTTTTAGACCACAGTTGACGTGGCTGCTCAAAAGATACTTAAACAACCTCACCTTTACAAGGTCATTTGATTCATGGCAGGAAATAGCATCAAATCCCACAATCCCTTTTCTCACCCTAACCACTTAGGGTGCACCTTGGTAAATATTCCATTTCGCTTACTATATTTACTAATGGTTAAAAAAAAACAATGTTCAGAAAGTAATGCCAGTAAGAGAGGTTGGCATAACTAAAGTTAAACACCACTTGGCTACATCAGGTTTATTATTTTGAGTAAGAACTAAAATAAACTGCTGTGAACTCTACCACAAAAGGAAGTTAGAGCTTCCTTGTACCAACAACAAGGAGTATCTGTTTCTTTTGGCGAATCGCGGTGAACTCCACATTGAACGACAAGCTGCAGTTCTGCCTGTGCCCAACTTAGAGAAACTTTGAGAACTTTCAGCCCTGAAACTAGCTGTCACTGCAGAATGAAAAATCATTTCTGTAATCTTTTACTGTGGATATGTGTTTTCTCAAAATTCCTTTAATAGTGGCTCTGAAAAAAGTGGTTAAAATAAGATATAACCCACATAAAACAAGAAATAAGAAAAATGTTAAAGTGCATTGGCTATGTGTTACTTTCTTAATCTTGACCGCTGTACCATGGGCATGCAAGATGCTAACATTAGGGGAAGCTGAGTGAAGGTTATATGGGAACTCACTGTACTACTTTTATAGCTTCTATGTGAGCCTAAAATTATTTCAAGATAAACACTTAAAAATGTGTTGGCCACTTGGGCAGCTTATGTAAGTAAAGTGCTCTGAGACTAGAGGGCACTTTATTTTTTATTTTTACAAAGAATAATTGCACTTAATCTCATAGATATAGGTGCTTGGCCTTTTCAAATTTGTTGTTTTAGAAGAAAGTATATATCCTGCCCAGAAAGTGTCAAGTTAAGCTGGACAAATTACTCAAAATAAAACAAGCATGCACACACACACACACACACACATACACACACTTTAAAATTAAAGTGATCAAAAAGTCAAGGAGCTCCTGTAAAAAACATGACTTGTTTATACCTATTAGAGCCCTAAAAGGAAGTCTGGTTCTCTAAAATGCACCCTTGGTTTTATTCCTTATATTACACTGCTACATTCCCCAATGAGCTGTGGGGAGCTAGCAGAACAGAGAGTTACTACAAAACAGAACCTTAGAGCACATCTAGCGTCAGGGGTCTATCACCTTCCCAGCCCAGGAACAGAATGGAAAGGAATGACAGGTGTAGTAGCAGGTGACAGAGAGTGGCAGGGCCTCAGTCCAGCCTGAGAAGCATACCTTCCCTAAAGGGAGTCACAATCACACCAGATTGAACCCAAACAAACTGAAGTGCCTGCACAGGGCACACAAAGCTGACCCACAGCTCAGGAGTTGCAGATCATGACTCAGTGCCCTTTGCTTAATACAGGCAGAAACGGAGGCCCGAAGAGGTAAAATGTGCCTAAGAGAAAAAGGGGAACAAAGCCCAGTTCACCTTCAGGGTCCAAATCTTACTGGCAAACTCTTGGGCGGACGGTAAAGAGCTGATTTGTTGACTTTGGCCCTTTGCAGAGGGCAAAGAATGGTATAATAAGAATTGACGCTTGCATAACTTGCCTCCTGGACCCTGGAGTGCTGACAAACGTCCACTCACTCGCCCTGGCTCACTCATGTGAGATAGGTAGGTGGTGTACAGTAACAGCGTCATCAGAGGGGAACAAAGATGCAGTTGCTACAGCGCCCCACTGGCAGGAGTGGGTCCCCAGCGAAGGGCAAGCATTACCATGGCCTTGCCCCTCAGTAAGTACATTGACACTTTCCTTGTGCAAATAGTTTACACTGTGAACAATTTTCTGCTTTATTTTTATTTAAACAAGCACTTGGAGGTAAAAAGAATAAAAACATCTAGTAGTATTTGATTGTCTCCGACTCATTCTCTCAAATATTTACTGACCATGGGCTATATGTTAGACACTCCTTTAAAAGCCCGCCTTCATTTTCTGCTGGCTAATACCAACCCGAAGTGGTCTGAGAGAGCTGCTCCAAAATCAGCTGGAATATGTGGCAGATAAGTACCATCATAGTTTTCTTATTTTCAAGCTTTACTCCCATTCAAACTCATATCTTTTGTGACAAAGGGAACTACCTGCCGATAGGAATGTAATTTCTATGGGTTCCCTCAACTGCCACTGCATAATGGTACTCGTGATGTGTCTGTTCAGGCTTCGCGTGACTGCCAACCCCAGTCCACTCACGACAGAGTGCGTCATACGCCTGTGCGAGAACAAAGGAACCTGAGACCCACGTATTCAGTAGTGATTATTTCAAAAAGGGGAAAAGGGTCCAGCTGATATGCAGGAAGAATTTCTATTCATCGATGAAAATGAGACTAAATTTCCCGTTTCTCATTAGCCCCAAACGTAGTAAAATTACATTCTCTTCCTGTTTTTGTGTGAGAGAGAAAGGTGAAAATGATATTCATTCATTCCTTCAAGAAAAAACATTTTAATCTCCCCATATATGCCACGAATCAAAGATACCACACTGAATAAGACATGGCCCCAAGTGTCTTCCCCCAAAAGTTAACCATCGTGGTAGTAAGTTATGATAATAAGTGAGTCGTGAATTAGTAATAAGTGAGTATGGGTCCATGGATTAGAAACAAATGAGGCTGGATTCAGCTCCAGACCTTCTAAGGGTGAAGAAACACAGGGTGGACACACTGATGTCCTTAACAATTGGTGGCACTGCAAGACACTAGAAGCACTTTCTGGGCCAGAAAATAAAATTAAATTGTACCTAATAACATTTCATTTTAACTGTATTTCATTATTTACTTTGCTCTGACTGTCCAGAAGACACTACTGGGCACTGAAAAAAAAAATTTTCCACAATTCAGTGTGTGGGAAATTATAAATATGTAGTTATAATATGAAAAATTACTGCCTTTTAAAAAAATTATTTATTTATTTTTAGAGAGAGGGGAAAGGAGGGAGAAAGAGAAAACATCAATATGTGGTTGCCTCTTGTGCGCCCTCTACTGGGGACCTGGCTGCAAGACAGGCATGTGCCCTGACTGGGAATCAAACCAGCGACCTCTTGGTTAGCAGGATAGCACTCAATCCACTGAGCCACACCAGCCAGGGCAAAGCACTGCCCTTTAAATAAAAGAACAATTTCTTATAGTTTAGCCTGAAACAAGATATTCTATAAGAACACTAGAAACGTCAAAAAGCAGAGAAAATCCATACCCAGGAAAAGATTACAAGTTGGATGGATTCGGGGAAACAAAGGTCACTGTGGGCTAAAGAACTGCAGAGAGGCTCACGGACTCTGGGGACTTGAAGAGGCCCGTAAGAACAGGTGTGAGGGGGAGGATTCTCTCAGGGAGGGAGCCAAGGGATGGAGGCAAGACCCTGCGGGCCGTTTTGGGAGATGGTGGGTGGATGGGTTGAACTGGAGCTGAGGAATCAGGAGAGGGGTGAACAATGGGCCCACAAATGAGTGGTGACCTCCAAGACGACAGCCAGCCTGTGGAACAAAGCAGTCTCCAACAGAGCACAGCCCTTTGGCATGAACCTCAGAAAAATGACGCCCCCCTCTTCTTCACCCCCTTGCTCATTTGGTCTCAATTTCTTTTTATTCTACATGGTTCCGGTCCATCCACTTCTCTCTGTGCTAACTGCCAACAACCCAGTCTACATCAGCACCTGAACTTCAGTAATCACTTCTTAAATGGCCCCTCAATTTCCAGTTTCTTCCTCCTCCAAAACAACAACAACAACAAAATACATTTTCCACCCAACAACAAAAGCACCCATTCCTTTTGTGGAACTACTTTGACCAGTTAAGGCTTCATGGGATTCCCGTTTCTCTTAGGATCAAAACAAAAATTACCAAGACCTTTGAGGTGTTTCATGAAATGGTGCCTCTGCCCCCTCAGCCAACCCCACTCATACCTGGCCCCTGAATTCTTGGCCAAGATACCCCTGGACATTTACTCCTGGGCACAAGTATCCATTCTGTAAGGGAATTTTCGCTGACCTCCCTGATGTAGTCACAGCCTCCCCGGGCACTGCCTAGCAGCTCTTGATAAAGAGGCAGATTCATGCACTAATTCACAAGTACAGATGCCTATCTCCTTAGTTTACTGTAAACTAGCCAGGGATAGAAATGACAGTTAGCTTGCTCATCCCCGACACCCAGCACAGCACTGCTAGTTTATAACAAAAGAAGTATTCAGTAAATGATTACTGAATGAATGAGTGATTGAATGAACGAACGAATGAATAAACAAATTCTGCAAAACGTGATTTGGAAGCTCCAAGTATAACTGGAGTATCACTGTTTAGATACGGAGAATAAAGATAATAAAAAACTGTCCTTAAATACGTTTGCCCCAGCTGGCCGGTATGCAGTTATTAAAGAATGTTGGTTTGACGAAAATCCCTTTATACACAGGAGGAAGGCACAAAGTAAATAAGATCTCCGTGGTAAATATGGACTGAAACGTACATGAGTAGGACAATAACATTTCCCAAAGGAAGGGTGGTGTTCATATCCATATCGAGTGTAACATACACATGCACAGTACATGAATTCCGTGGTCTCCACTGACGAGAGGTTAAAGGTTTAGAAACGATCGTTCCTGGGGCTATACCACTGGAATGGAGCCAAAAGGAGGAAGAGTGGTCACAGAGACCTGTTCCACTCGCCCACTGAGCAACCTCGGAAAATCCCTGGACCTGTCTGATGACCAGTGTCCTCATTCACAAAAATAGAAATTACAACCTCCCTATGATGAGATGGTAGCTAGAACCCAATAAAGCGAAGCCCATCTGAAACTGCTGGTAACAATATAAATATATTACTATTATGATAGCTGTTATAAATATTATCATTGGTAATATTACCACCCAACTGAAAGAGCTTAGCATGCTTATTTTAAATCATTTGTCTACATTCACTGACTTAGATCCACCGATGACAAATACTGGACATAAAGTTTTCTAAAGTTTTATTTTCAATGTCACAAATAGTCTTCATTTTAATTTTCTCACACCTAATATTACTTAGTCTTACTCCTATAAGCACTTTGATGTATTCATTTAATTTTCAAAACAATTCTATGAGGTGGGTGGGGTTGTATCTCCCACTTACAGATGAAGAAACTAAGGCACTGAAAAGTTAAGTAACTTGGCCAAGAACTCAACCTAGTGATAGTAACCATCATGATAAGATGTTCCCAAGGTGCTTACCCTGTGCCAGAGCCATTTAAGGGCTTTTCCAAAAAATCTAAAAGGCACCTAATACCACTGTCCCCATTTTACAGATAAGAAAACCGGGGCCCACAGAGGTCAAGCAATTTGTCCAAGCAGAACAGCTGACAAGCAGCAGAGCAGGGACTGAAAGCCGGGCCTTTATCTGCATCATTTTCCCAGCTATTTGCCTCAACGAATTTTCTAGATTAGTATTTTCTACTTTATTAATAAAATATCACTTCATACACGGTTGTCTCAAATTAATCAACAATTCCCTATTTTATGCAAAATATATTCAATTCTATTACTTTTTCTTGATGGCCCAGGGTCATGGCTGCGGTGATTTGTCATTTCTGCCTCATTTTTATTTGAATGGTTACAGGAGGGTTTTTGTAGTCACTTCTCTAAATATGAGCCAGTTCACTGTCATTTTGTCCCTTTGCCTCTGGTGAGGGCTGGGAAGCCAGAACTACCAACCACAAGTACTCCTAATGTAGGATTTGATCAGCTCTGAGTGGATGCCAACCCCATGGATGTGCAGGCCCAAACTATGACTGCTATAGATTTCAGGTAAGATGAGGGTGAGTTTGACCTCTTAATGAGTGCTTACTTTACACCAGAGGAGATGTCATCTATTTTACACAGTGCTCATTTTCAAGTGTATTTTGAATTATACAACATATTGGGCATATACACACGTATGTTTAAAGTTTACTTTCCTATAGAAGACCTAGTCTTTCAAAAATGTAACACTCATTTCTAAATCCAAACCATACACCTCATCCCCAAATTAATACTTTTTATCCCATCCTTCTCTATTGTTTATCTGCTTACTTGTCTCCCCCCCCCCAGTAGAACCTAATAAGTGTACACTGCATTTCCTGTGTACTCCCAAAGTTCTAAGAAATGTGCCCATATTGATGCATGTAATAAAAGAACTCCATTGTACAGGTCAGGAAACTTAAGTGCAAAGATGAAGTAACTTGCCACAGATCCCATATCCAGCAGTGGGCGAGCTGGGATTTGAACCCAGGCAGTCTGGTCTGAGAGTCTGTGTTCTATGGACTGCTCTTCTGCCCTTGAGGATGTAAGTTCTAAAGAAACAATGACTTTGCCTTGGTCATTGATGAATGCCCAGGTGCTCAGTCAATATGCCGACTATCTGAATGAACTTCTTCCCTGCTCTGTGCCTGTTCAAGTGTTCAACGCAGTTTACTCTGACTTTGGTCTCAAAGTCAGACTGCCTCGGACAGGCAGATTAACATTCCAGGCCCTTCTCTCACCTCAAGACTTTACTGGTTGCAATTGCTCTTGACCCACCCTAATCTGTCATGGTGCCCTGGACCCATCAGATGGACAATAAATACTCATTGAATGAATGAGTCTCCAACCTGCACCAGAGCTATTGACAAACACAAGTTGGTGATCAAGTAATATGGTGCAATCAAATGGTAGGATGATGTCCTAGAAACTGCATTTCACTAAATTAAAAGATTGATTTTTACCTTTTGTCAGGTGACCGTGCAAATTCCACAATTACAACCTCCAGTGTGTTTTTCTTTCTTAAAAAGACTTTATTTGTATAGGGAAGTTTTAGATTTAGAACACATTTGACAAAGATACAGAGATTTCCCACACCTGCATGGCCTTTCCCTATTATCAGCATCACTCACCAGAATGGTATATTTGATACCAAAGACAAACCCACACTGATACATCATAATCACCCAAAGTCTGTAGGGCGCCTTAGAGCTCATTCTTGGCGCTCATTCTTGTCGTACATTCTATGAGTTTGGACAAATGTATAATGACATATATTCATCATTATAATACCATCAGATATTTCCATTGCCCTAAAAACCTTTCTTCTCTGCCTATTCATTTTTCCCCTACCCCTGGCAACCACTGATCTTTTGTCTCCACAGTTTTGCCTTTTCCAGAAAGGTCACATTGCTGAAGTCATATAGTACAATACATGGCCCTTTCAGATTGGCTTCATTCACTTAATAATATGCATTTGAGGTTTCTTCATGTCTTTTCATGGTGTCACACTTCATTTTTTTTCGCCAAATCATATTGTATGGTCTGGATGTATCATTCTCCCACTGAAGGGCATCTTGGTAGTTTGCAGGTATTGGCAACTGGGAATAAAGCTGCTACCAACATCCATGTGAATGTTTCCATTTTTAAACATGTTAAGATAAACTAAGGATAAAGTGCTGTACTCTTGATATGGATTATGCACATTTAGTCTGCAAAACAGTCCTATGAGGTAGGTGTTACTACTAGCCCATTGTACAGATAAAAAAGCTGATTGAAGACTACTTTGCTGTGGGCCACGGAGCTACAAAGCTGGAGCCAGGATTCAAACCCACATCTGCCTGACTTTACGCTTACCCTCAAAACTGCAATGTACTCTCTCTTTGTTCTCCATTTTAAACCTCTGCCATGTACTAATAGCTATCACCCTAATGACTATGGTAGGAAATGTGAACTATGAACTGAAATAGTTTCCAACTAGTAAGGGTCTCAAAATCTAAATAAAAGCTGTAAATTCAACATTTAGCTTTTATAAGCAAAAGCTTCATAGGCCAGAAGTTACTTCTGACTGTTCTGGAACTAATAAGGATGCCATGCAAAACATACATTCTCATTTTAGAGATCCATGTATTTAAGCAGTGTTTCTTGAACCCCCCGCTATGTGCGTGGTACTGTGACAGATACAACAAACAGTGGGTAAAATAAACAGGGCCTCTGCCCTCACAGACAGAGTCTAGAGCAGGGAGCAGAAAAGCAATCAGGCAACACAGAGAGAATGACTGGGGAGTGAGACCAGGGCTCAGGATGGCGCAAAAAGTGGAGTCCATTGTAGGCAGTGTAGGCTAAAGGCGAAATTACGACACGCGGGAGAGAATGTGGCATGTTCTGGGAACAACAATATGGAACTAAATCCCACTAAAGAGTCTGGATTTGAATCTTTGCAGGAAGTGAAATGCCCTTATATGATTTTTACAAAGGTCTGTCTTAAAATAGTGGGGGAAATGGATTAGACAAGGCCAGAAGGAGTCGGGGAAATTGGATAGTTGTTGGATTTAAGCAGGGAATTGGTGGAAATTGCAATATAGTTAGAATGGAGATGGTGATCTGAGAATTGATTTGATACCTATTAAGAAGGTATAGCCTTGGCAATCACTGGAAATGCAGACGGGGTGGTATTTGTACTTTCTGTACAAAGCGGTTGTACAGAATGTGGTTTTGGTAACTGAATGGGTGGTGCCCAAGACAGAGAACCCAAGGATGGGGCAGTCTGGTGGAGTGGCGGGAGAGGGAGTTTAGGGTCGTGCATATGTAGACTTAACTGGCAGTTGGATTTGGGAGTCTCGCGCTTAGTGAAACATACTAGGCTTGGGGGTGGACGGGCTCACCCACGTGGAACAGAAAAGGTAGTCAGCATTTTATCAGGGGAACACAGAAACGAGACGCCCTTATGGGTTTACGACCGATTCTCCAGAGACGTGGGGGCAGATTGGAAGAGACACACTCAGGTTCCATGTAACCAGAATTATTACTTCATCGAACAGACATCGTTGATGGCATTTTCCCACCATCCATCCTCCCATCACCAACCCATCTGCTATGAGAACGGTTCACAGTAACTCACATACCCACAACAGCCCTCACTGTCAGCCCCTGACCCCTGGCGAGTGAAGCTGACTCCCGAGGCTTCCGGATGCTCCACAAGGACCTGCGGGCACCTCCCTGAAGACTGCCTCAAACCGCGCGCTGGCCCAAGGGAACGCCCGCTCCTGCCCCACTCACCGCGCTGGAGGGAGTGTCCCTCCTGCAGGCCAGTCTCTAACGCGTGCTTCTCATCGTCTCTGCGGCTGTCACCCGCTGCTCCAGATAGGAGGACCCGTCCTGCCCTACCCCCAGCCCACTCCTGGGCCACTCAACTTCGGGGGCACCTCTAACCGCTGCACAGTTGGTTTTTCAATCAAATCCTTCTCTAGGCCACCAACTGGTGCTGGCTGAGCCAATGCCAACACTCCTTCTTCCCCCGCCGGGAGCCACAGCCAATCAGAAACAGCCGTGCTGCCGCGTGCCGAGCTACTTAGCTACAGGTGACGCTGCCTGTGTTGCCGTAGCAACCATAGACCGCTAAAGATCAGCCCCTGGACTTGGGAGCTGCTGCCACTTCACCTAGATCTGGAGCTACTTGCCTGTCAACAGGTTTCCTAAACGCTGTGGATTTTTCTTGACTTGGTGTTCCCAGCCTTTAGCATTTGCAGTAAAACGGGTGTGAAAGAGCAGCTTCATCTTAGGATGTTTCGTTTCAGGAGTTGCTATGGACTCAAAATCAGTTCTCGCCCTGGTGTGGCTCAGTGGGTTGGGCGTTGTCCTGCAAAGCGAAAGGTAGCTGGTTCTTCCCAAGTCTAGGAAAAGTTGGCCAGATCCCTGGTTGGGGGCGAGCGGGAGGCAACCAAACCTCTCCCTCTTCTCCCCACCCCCTTTCTAAAATCTTTTTAAAAAACATTAATTCTCTCCCAAAGCAAAGATTTAGTTTGAAAAGAATCGATGCTACCTGCTAAATAGCTCACATATAGCATGAAAACAGTAAACCAAGTTCTCTGCAGGCTTCAATCATGAAAATGTGAAGAAGAGTGACTTGAGACTCAGGATATCTGTGCTGTACACCAATTACTAGGGTTGTGGCTTTGGGCAAGTGTCTTCACCTTCTGTGAAAGTCTGAAAACTCTTATATATTTTTTTATTTTAATTGTCATTCAAGTAGTTTTCAGCCTTTTCCTCCCGTCCCAACCCACCCCTCCCAGCACTCCCCACCTCTCTTCAGTTCCCACGCCCTCCCTTTTGTCTTTGTCCATGTGTCCTAAACCTGTTCCTGCAAACCCTTCCCCTTTTCCCCTGAAATTCCCTCCCCTCTCCCCTCTGGTCTTTTTGAAAAATTTTAATTGTATCAGATAAAGTTTTAAAAGATACTTAACATCATAGAGCTTTGGGGAAAAAAGGAAATATATTGTGTGTTCATTTTGTGCCAGGCAGTATTCCTAATTCTTTTCCTGTGCTCAAGTCATTCACATCACCTGGTAGTCATTGTTTTTCATTCCAGTTCAGAGGTGTACATAAAGACACAAGAAAATGTCTAAGTTGCCCAACACGGCAACGTGGTGGCGGCAGGGTAGAGCCTTGTTTGAATCTACCGGGCAATCGACCATGATGACGTCTCCTGCCAACTTCATGTGTAGGGCCTACTCAGTCCCCTCTTAATGTCATTCATCGCTCAAAATGCCCACCAGTGTGTCAATTAGTGTGGGAATTATATCTCCCAAAACCTGATTTAAAATGAATGCAGTGTACCCTTCCTTGATGTTTCTCTGCCTTGAATAATTAAAAGTAGGCTCAGTGGGATAGCATTGTGGGTTTTGCTCATTGAAAATATATTTTAAAACTAAAATGGTACGGTCCCATTTGGGAATATAGAAAGGTGAGGGAAAAGCCAAAGTCAGATAAATGCAGCAGAATGAATGACAAAACTTGGGAATCATAAAACCAGTGGGATGAATGTTACTGACCAATAAACAAAACAGTTCACAGGGGCAGGCAGCCAGCCTGAAGTTGAGTAGAAACTGTTTCTCTACACACATTTAAAATACTAAACAATGAGACAAGAGGACTCTGCTGTTCTTCTCTTCATCAGAATGAGTGTGCTTCCCACCTTTCTCCTCCTCCTCCTCCTCCGAAGGAAGGAAGGAAGGAAGGAAGGAAGGCAGGCAGGCTAATATTTTGGCCTTCCCTGAATATAACTGAGAGTTGCATAGATTAAGAGGCGTGGCTTCTGGAGGAGAGGTACAGCCCCATCCCCACCGTGTGTGGGTTCACAGTGGGCTCTGTGACGTGGGGAAGCGCACGACCTCGAAGGGGTCCTGCCCGTGGCCTATGTAGTCGGGCACAAACCCTACCATCCCCTTATTGTGTTTCCTAATACTCTACACTATTCTGAAATGAATTCACAGATGTGAATTACATAGTTCACTAGTAAAACAGCATAATAACGTACAGAACAAATAAAAGCAACCTGATTACATATTAAAACAGATATTCAGCATCGGCTCAACAAGAAGACAAAAACACTTCCCAAAATTTCCAAAATGCCCCTAAACCACTGGTGTAGGACAAAAAGGGGGGGTATTTAAACATACTTTCAGTGAGGAATGAGGATGATCTTATAGACTGACAGCAGAAGATGTGAGTACAATTTGAGGAAAAAGCAGAGCTTATATGAGCTTTGAATGAATAGTAGAGACAAAGGAAATTTTTCCAAATAACAGGAATGTTTCCATTTAAAGCAGAGGTAGAAATGTAAAAATCAACAACAGAACTGATACTCAAGAGATCAAACATTCCTTAATGTGCAAGATCCAACAAAAATGAAAAAGAAACTATTTCCTCTTTCCCCCGCTAAAAAAAAATCTAAACTTCTGTAGATGGAAATACTAACAAAACTATTTTCTCATAAAATAAATGTAACTAAAGTTTTCAAATGAAATTTCCAAAACCCTATGTCCCTTTCGCCACCACACTGCCGAAGGTTACCAAATTTGTGGCATAGTATCAGCTTTCACTGCAGAAAACGGGGGAGGCACTACATGCGTGTCAAATGGAAAACAAATGGAGACCCATCATTTGCTATTCTTTAAAATATTTCATGGTAAAATTAGCCATTAAAAGACAAATCAAAGAAAACAGGCCTTGAGATGTACGAGTTCGGTATTAACATGGTTATTACACCTCATGCAAAGTGATCTATGCTCATTACGCATCACTCTGCAAATTCAATCTTCAACAGATGTGTCTTAAAATAGGGAAAATAACAGACCAGCCCATCTGAAGGGACTTCAATTTCAGTATCTCTTAATTACTGAAAAGCCATTGTGAATACACACCACTTTGTTTCATCATCTCCTCTGTTCTCTTTTCTCTCTCCTGCTTATTAAGGCATGTGAGTATCAGGAGGCAGGGCCCAGAAATCACTTCTATCCCTCCATCCCCTACCCCTTCTCACGAGAAAGACCAGCGGCTCTAATGACCAAAGCACGAAGGAAAGGCTACCCAACAACTAATTCAGTAGACTTTTATTGCTCTTTCAACTTCAGTAACATCTCCAAAAAATAGTTTTCTTCTAACAATTATAAAACAAATTTAAAAGGCAGGATCATTCACATTATAGACGTGCCAGAGACTTGTACTTCATATAAATGAAAAATATCAGTTCTACATTTTAAATGTTTAATTTACTTTGGATTTTATTACAAAAGAAAATATTATCATTATAATTATAAAAGTCATAAAAATTAGAATTGTACTGTGAAATTATACCAAGCTATCAAATATTATATAAATGAACCGTAAAATTCAATTTCTATTTATTTAAACACAGTAAACATTGGAAGATAACCCCCCCATATAGAAAAAAGAAACCTTTTATTATTAAAGCAACAAAAGAAAAGCCACAACACAAAAATCAATCAATGCACAGAAATCTGATTTTAAAAACAACTGGGGTTTAACAATTACTCTAAGTCAACTGTAGAAGTCACTAGGTGCTGATTAAATTAAACTTTTAAAGTGATCTTTAGATGATTCCAAGTAGATGTTTTCCTATTACTGATACTTATATTACCTTTTGAAAAGTTAAAAAAAAAACTTTAAACTGCCAAATTTTAAATTCTGAACTATTTTAAATTTTGAATGTCCTTAAAGTCTTTAAGTTTACTTTATAAAAAATAAATAATTGTTGGACTAAACCAAGACATTTCACATATTTGTACTGCACACAATCACAATGGTGTGATCTACATAAATAACTTTAACACATTAAATTAAACATGTTTGAACTACAATGTTATCAGCAATGGCTTGTACATCTGAAATCTGAGCACTTGTACATCTGAACAGTCTTCACAGGTAAAGCACTTGCGCACATACACAGAACCGACATACATGATATAATCCTTAAACATACAGTAAGCTCTGGTGTCATACCTCAGTTTCAGAAACCATTTTTTTACAGAATTTTGAGCCTGTCCTTGAAAAAGGAAAAAAAGTTAGAAAGCTATCATATACATACACACATTTGAAGTATGTGAAAGAAAAAGAAATGTTTTTGGATGAAAAAACTGAAGTTAATGTGAAGTAGTACGGAAGTCTCCATACCACACGCAGCAGGACACACACAAAGCTGTCCCACGTGTGTTAGAGAAGGCCTGGCCAATGTGAACATTGATACGCCACAGCTCTTTCAAACAACTTAGGAGGATTTATGATGTGACAAGTCACTTACACGCACACCTGTTAGAATGAATGTGTGCTTCACTTCGGCACATCTAATATTACTAGAGAATGTACAGAATCATCCTTTTATCATAAGGAAGTTAGTCCATTGTTTTCTCAAAAGCTGCTATTTTAGAGTGAAATAGCATTCCAAGGAAAAAGTCAATTTCAGATGGTCTCCATCGGTATTCGTTGTGGTCTTTGTAAACAGACATCTACAAATAAATAAAATAGGGCGGAGAGAAGCCGGTCCTGAGGTGGCCCTGGGGCCAGGGTATTCAGTAGCACTAAGCTCCATCCTGGAAACCAAGGCATCTAAGAAAGTGCAGGGCTGTTTATATGAATTTATTTTGTGAATGGAGTATGTACAGGTTTAATTATTTTGCACCTTGAGGTAAATCAGTACACAGCAATTACTACTGCTCATTTCCACCCACGAGTATTTAAGGCAACATTTAAGAATCAATATATGTAGTAAATTACATTTTTCAGTCTTGCAATGAATGCTATCCATGATTGTTATTTTTCAAAAACAGTGGAATGACAGCATAACCGTACAAAACAAGCAGTTAATTACTTCAACATGAGTTACCTTCGCTTTTCAGTGGAGTAGTCATATCAAATCATTTTGTAAGTCAAGTAGTCAAAAGGAAACAGAAACCATTAAACAAATTAGAAATATACTACAAACATTTTGAGTGCAAAGTATTTTGCAAGTTGTGGTTTTTCTGGCACTGGACAATCACTATACATAATTAAATAAAATCACAGAAACACTATGATCCCAGGTAGTTTTCGGTTTAAATTTTAAAATCACTTTCTATAAAATAAGCAAATTTGTTAATAACCCTGTGATGTCCAGACATAAGGAAATTGCGTGAGGAAATCCTCCTGTTCAGGTACATCAGGGGAGTTTACAAAATACAGCAGCAAATACTGGGGTCTTTGGAAATGATTCTGCTGTTAGGAATAAAAAGGAATCGCTTCAATGGAAGCTCAAAAACAATAACAAGCACCATGGGTAATCAATACTCTATTATCAATTGTCAATAGAGTCTCTTTTTCAGGCAGTACCAAATGATACCAGCTATCTCTTCTCCCTAAAAGTGGCCACATTTGCAACTTCCCATCTGAGGCATAAGTTAAATCCGTTACTTAAATTAGAATCTGATCATATGGTCTCAGATGGGGAAATTACATTAATTCTTAAGTATTTTACAATGGATTAAAAACATTCAGAATCGCTACAATATCAGCTTTTGGCATTTCTCACATTCCTCTATAAGATAATTCTTCATACTTTAATACTTAAATTACAAATGATTAAAGGGAGCACTGTAATTTCATTAATATTTTCATCCTAATATTCATGTCACTATTTTCAATATCTTGGTGGTTTCTCAGTACTCAGTTCTTTTTTAGTAAACTAGCCTCTAGCCAAATTAGTTTCACAACCCCATTCATCCAGTCCTACAGGCTTAACAAGAACATTTATTTATTTAACGTGGAGCTAAGAGTATTTTATAAATGACTAATAAGATCTGCTGGCTAGAAGTTAAAGACAGCCCAGAAAAGCAAAAACTAAATAACAAATACACAAAACAGAAAGCCATCAATCTGAGCTATACATAAAATGTCTCAATTCCTTTTAAAATACAAATATGGCAGTGCTTTATATAAAGATGTAAAATCTGTCAACTGTTTCAGATAATAAGCTGTAAATGCAAATGAGCACCAACTATTTACATTAACAATTTACGGTTACCTTTTCAAATGTTTGTATAATACTTAAGCATCATAACCATTAAAATAAATAAAATTTTAAAAATCAAATCACAGATAACAATCTATTAAATATTATCTATACAACAGAAAGAACATTAACAGAAAACGAAAGGTAATTCTTACTAGAATAAAGTAATACTGATCATACATTAAGGAGAATTCTGAGTCCTGATTATTTAATCATACTATTTGTAATAGAAAAATAATCAAAACCTTGAACCTGATACAAACTAAACTATATTTTAGGTAAAAGACAGCAAAGGCAGAGAACAGAGTTAGCATTCTGGGCTCGAATGAAGTGTAGAATTCAGAAAAAGTTTTCTGCAAAGGAAACAAAATTTACTGTAATTGGCATTGTATAGCTTCTAAAATTATGACTGCTGCGGGGTTTAAATTATATATCATCTGCAGTTTTACTTGTCTATCTGAATGGAAACTACAATGTGGAGCTTTTAAGACTTAAAATAAATTCCTAAAACAAATAGGTCAAAACTATAGTCCCTAACTAGACAGTTTCTGCTGTTGTAGCTGTGTAACGAAAAAGTTCCTATAGCTTGTGAAACCTGATGGACATCTACATAAATGAAACACACACACACAGAAGCCACACGTTACCATCTATTCCACAGCACTGGCATCAAGACTCCCTGTTCTTCCAAAAAAAGCACTAACAGAAGTGAAATAATATGTGAAAAACTTCAGTAACTCAAGTTAAATCATATATGGACAAAGTATCTATCACTTAAGGTTGTTATGAATTGTCACTGATAAACAAATAGATTTCAACTACACTGAATATATTTCCACACATGTTCCTATTGCAGAAAAGGAAAAAATTTTCAATAGAATAAATATTTGAAAAGTAAGAACCATGTACCTCACTCCTAAAAGACCATTTCATTATACACATATTCTCCATGACGCTCCTAACAAACTTCAGGCACGACTTTAAGAACCCTGTGGTCACACATAAATAGCATGACATACAATATTGTTACATATAGTGACATGAAATACACACATTATATATATGTATGTATCTGTGTCTGTGTGTATATATATAATTCCTCTTGGTTCAATTCTATAATGAAGTTTCAGCATCCATATATTTCTTTGTGGCTTCATCTTCAATATTTATTTTCACACTCACAGGTTTTTCAGGGCTATTAAAAACAAAGAATGAGAATAAATGATTTTTGAAATGAACATATTAAAGTCTAAACATGGCCAAAAATAAGTATTCATAATAAGCCCATCAGATAACTAATAATAATAATAATAATATAAATGTCCAGCTATTATTATTTTCCTATCAGTAAACTTAATTGGAAAGGCAAATACTAAAATTCTTAGTTTAGTAGATTTTTCTCACTGAAGTTCATGTTTTTCTTACAACTGAGAAAGTTTCTTCAACTGGTTAGTTTATGATTATGTTTGATTTATTAGTTTTACTTAATATATGAATAGTTATAGCCCCGGACTCTTATTTCACTGACAATTCCACTAAAAATCAATCTTTATCAATGTAGGTAAGTATCAAATAAATTTCCTAAAAATATAATAAATTTATAAACTTTCCCCAAATTTGGTTGACAAGAACAAAACACACATTATATTTTTGAAAGTTAATATCAAATACAAATAATTCCATGCATATGGATTTAACTAGCTGACCTAATGTAGCCCATGAATATCCGAGCTTTGAAAATTTTTCTGAAGTATAAAAGCACACTATGCCTTGCTGCCTTCTGCAAATAAAACCGAAGCAAGATTCCCCCAAACATTTTTCTGTTAAACAACATAACCCAAACAGTCTCCTTCTTCCCATTTGATTTTGAATTGATAGACAACCTAAATGAGATGCAGAAGTATAAGAATCCTATAACATCATTGTAAGATATGTAGCATAGCTATAGCAACAATCTGGACCAGGAGTGCTAATGAAGTACAAAATTAAGAGTAAGACAACTTAGTGAAGTTCTGGCTGCATGAAATAACCCAAAATGACAAAGGCATAAACTTGAAAAACTTTTTAGGTCTAAGACAGAAGTGAATAAAGGAAACAGGTAAGAAATTAGAACTCAAGAAATGATAATATTAAAAAAAATGATGGAGATTAAGTAGGCCCAAGTTTCTAAAAGGAGGTAGGGAAAGAATAAGAAAAACCTAGTCAATTATCATCGAAAGATGGTGGCCAGAAAGACAGTAAGTAAACAGAAACAGCTACGTGACTGCTTGCCTGGAAAAGTTTGCATCTGATGCCCAAGCAGATATACTGACCCTCCACACAGTTTCAGGAACAAAGTATACACAAAATAAATATTTGTTAAAAAGAAATGACTGAGTAACCAACAAGATTCTACCTCATTTCCCTAGAGACCCAAGAGATTAAAGTGCTAACAATTAACGCATTGGAATCCCTGAGGTTCAGGTCTTGACATTAAAAAAGGGTCACATAACAAGAAACAGAAGAAAGAGGTTATGAAAGAGGTGATACACGGGAGCGTCATAATGCCAAATGACCTTTATATCACGGATTACATCTCTTCCAAATATCTTCAACAAAACATTTACCTCAACTAAAGAAATTGTAGGCTAAAACAAAACAAAAAAATCATGTTTTTCTTAGACCCTCAGAGAGTATGACTGAGGTAGGGAGTCCAGTTACAGAATTTACTTAATCCCTAGTAATTATCTGCCTTTATATGGTTTCTGATCTTTTTTTATATTCCCAACTTCCCTAGGTATATATTCATCTTTATTAAAAAATAGCTCACATTTTTTCAAATAGAAAACAATAAATTAAAAAAATAAAACAATCACTATCTGTATCTGATTCCAGTATCCAGAAAAATAATACATAAGCAAATGAAAGAAAAAGGGAAGAAAAAGAAGGAAAAAGGTTGGTTTTAAGTGAGGAGAACATAAATTATGCAAATGAGGTTAAATGTACTGGTTTTATCGAACAGCTATCCGGAAGCAAATTGAAAATCACTACCTCGTGTTAGATCTGGTTACTTTGGCATTCTCAGTGTTCATGGAAAGCGCCTTCCACTGTGCAGTCTTGGCCATTTCATCTGATATGTTAACAACTGAGGGATCAACACTGAAGAACAAACACACTTCTCGGTTAGTATTCAGTACTTGCAAAAGCATTAATAACGTCATTCTTATTACCTATAAAATACTTGCATTCATCAACTTAAAAGTGAGAAAACTCTTTCCCATGCACGTAAACCAAGGTCTAGCAAGATACTGGAATACCGGAGGTCTGTTACAAGGTCTCAAGAGGAAACACATCTTTCTTTATAACCAAAACTAGGAGTATGATTAATTGGTAATGATGCCCAAAGATGATCACCTTGGCTTAAGTATACTATTGAAATAACATAAAAGAATATATTAATGTGCTTATGAAAATAGTGCTGCCAAGTCAATTAGAAAACTTTTATAATCGACACAAACTTTGATCTCATTAAATAACTATCCAAAGTAGAGAAGAAAAATTTAAATTTTTGTTTAAAAAAATACTTGTTATTTAAAGCTCTTAAACACATTAAAAAGAATTATGTGAAAGGTGACCCTTTAAAACCGAAAACAGACCTCTGAAATATTTCAATAGTTAATACAAAAACAGGCTTACAAGTACTAATTTTTTCTGGCATTCACATTTTTAGTATAAAAGTTTTAAATCAAATTAATCAAAAGAACAAAATAGTGTATCTTTTCATTATAAGGAACAAATGTCTCTGTGTCTTTATGAAATACCACAAACATTACTTCAAGACCCCAAACCTAACGATTATGATATACATAAACCACTACGACCTCATAGCTGTCAGTCAGGAGTAATATGAAAGCACTATGAAGTTAATGGAAACATTGTCAAGCTCTCTTTCTTCATCAACAGAAAAACATTTCATGCAAAAAAAACGACAACTACAAATGTCAGGTTAGATGTTAACAATGTGATGGCAGCTAGGTTATGAATGACCAAACAGCAGTCATTTGGGAAGTGCTAGCTTCGTTGCATTCTTTAAATCCAAGTATCATTTACAATTTAAGACTAAAAAAGTGTGACATGATTATTGTAGAGTCTCTAGAAATGGCTGCTTCCTAGGTCAATTTTTTTAAAGTGCACAAAATCTGAATGCCCAAATCCACAGGGGCACAGCCTTACAACTTGACACTGCCTACTCTGAGTAAATGTTCCTTTACTTGCTTGCCAACTTCAAATGACTGAAGAGAAAAACTTCTGAATCACTTTTTAGCTTATAAATGTCCTCCTTTAGCCCTGGCTGGTGTAGCTCAGCGGACTGAGCATGGGCTGTGAACCAAAGAGTTGCCGGTTCAATTCCCAGTAGGGACACATGCTTGTGTTGCGGACCAGATCCCCAGTGCGGGCCAAGTCAGAGGCAACCATGCATTGATGTTTCTCTCTCTCTCTTTCTCCCTCTCTTCCCCTCTCTCTAAAAATAAATAAATAAATCTTAAAAAGAAAAAAAATGTCCTCCTTTTAAGTAAGAACTTTCCCATTAGTAGACAATAAGACTTTTCTGAATCAAGTATACATTTTGTTTTTCCCCAAAACTAGATAGGAAAAGTTGTCTTGCATCGAAGAAGTTATTTTCACATTTTATTGAGCCTTATGGGTTCTAAATGCTGTCATATATTACCTCATTGATTCCCATGGCAAGTAATCCAAAGCTAGTTTAATATCTAAAATCCTGGCAGATAAACAGGCCAGCCAATTCCTGGAATTCTTGATACTCACATTTTAACCAAAGCAGCACTAGTCATGGTTCATGTCATCACTTAAAAAATAAAAGCAAATACACAACCATTCTTTTTGTTGAGTATCTGTGTTAAGCACAAGCTCCACTAGATTCATCACGTCTAATCACACTGAGAACGTGCTAACACAGGACCAATAGAAATGAAGTGGTAAATAACCCCCACAAAGTTGCCAGTGTCACTAATAACCACCATGACGGTTCCCTAATTCTTTTTAAAAGGACGATACAACCAACAAAGTCGATACACTAATTCACTTAACCAATCTAGCAATCCCTGCAGTTGGGTCATTAAGAGGTGGCACTTAAAGCACATAAAGACTTGAAGGAACATGTTGAAAGGTGACATGGAACAATACCAATTTTAAAAATCAATAGTAAAATGCACCAAGAAAAATTACTTAATAAACTCACTTATCAAAACTCATCAACATGCACAAATACAAATGTGACCTCTGTCAAAACTATAAAGATTTGTTAAAAGAAAGGCTGAAGCAAATTAATTAAATACCAACAAACATTTTTCATTAACTGGTCAGGGAAGAAACCTATATACTGATTTCTCTGTTATAAATAGCTACTCAGAAATGGAATAAATGTGTAGAAATGGGAATTAGAAGTGTACATAAATACTGTAGGGTCTTAATCTTTTAAAATTGCAAAAAAATTCACATTTCCCAACCTCTACCTTAGTACTTAAATTTAAAAACAAACCACCAAAAGCATACATGACAAGAGCTATAAGAAACAATTACTTTTCCATAATATGAGCCTTCACGGACAGTGGTCAGATCACACCTTCGCAGACTAGGCGAGCTCCCGAGCCTCTGAACTGAGGTGCACAGTGGAAGGTTGTTAGAAAGTGGACTGCAGATGTTTGTTGCCCAGCCCAGCTGTACTGAGAGGATGGGACTATTCAGAGACTTGTGTATGGACCTGAAACTTCACTGAAACTGAAAGAGTGATGAAAAACAAGTACATATTGTCTGCCTGGCCCTGACATTTAAGGTTCTGGTTCAAGTCCAGCTTCTTCTTCACTCCTGCCTACAACCTGCCAGGGAAGGTGCAGAAGTGCCCGGTGCCCCCCTTTAGCTGATACGCCAGATGCAGGTTTGGGTGCCCTTTAAAAAATAGATAGTAGTGTTCTAAGGAAGCATTACACAGCTTATTCATGCCGCTGACATGTATATAAAACACATCTTACAGGATAAAGTTATAACTCACCTATACTTTAGGGCCTTAACCGGAATTTGCAAGAGACTCCCCCCTTCAAATGGAAGGTGAACAGTTTCATCACTAGACTGAAGCATCCGTTCAGCTTCCTTTGGAGAACAGACACACAGAGAGATTACTTCCCCCAGAACACTTCAAATCAACTTCTGCATGACAAGCTAACGTGTAAGAACTTGTATTTTGTCAAAAGATGTTTGCTTAAAAGTCATTCTGTCATTACATATGACAGATTATTAAAATGCTGTTAAAATTAAAGCATATCCTAAAATATAACTCTGTTTATAAGGTTAAATTAGATTATAGAGTATGATGTACAATTACTCTGTACTACTTATATTTTCTTACTGCTAAATTGTCCTGAGCAGAAATTAAATATACACATGATATGTAGTTTTCTAAAAAATATTTTTGTTTCAGGAGCATGGATGAGGCAGGTTGGTAAAATGGGTAGAAATCATGTCTGAGACAAGTGCCCTACCGACCTCTCTCTGCCTCAGTGTCCTTCCTTATAAACTGGGAATAAAAAAAAAGGCTTACACTTTGCAACAGTAAGGTTCTCAAGATGTATTACAGGAGTTGATTCCCATAAAGTGGCCATAATAACGCCTGCTTCTTGGTATAAAATATTAACCAAGTGATTGGTGGGAATTTAAAATTCTTGTGTTGTTACCTCTTTCTCTTTTTTCTTTTTGTCATCTTCTTTCTTTTTCTTACTTTCTGGCATGAGATCATCAAGCCAACTAAGTTCTCTCTTTGTGAAACACAGATCCATGAGTTTACGTACAAAGACTAATGCAAGAACCTTAAAAAGTGGGAGACAGAATGTTAAGTAACATCCAAAAACATATAAATTATATCACCTAAAGACAGAAAAGTACCTATGAACCATAAATAAGCCCTTTATATATTTTATTTTAATATCATTTCATGTACCATCTCATTTCACAGGAACTGAGTCACCTGCATGTTTCTGAACTTTCTACTCAAAGAAGGCATTTTTAACCTTTCCTTATATAAATCACTTGCACTCTGCATAAACTTAAAAAGCAGTTTAAGCATGGTGTCTTCACAGTAAGAAAGGATTAATTTTATTATGACTTTGCATTATATACATTATATATGTACAGATAATAACAAAAAAATCTTTTGAGCAATGTACTAGAGTCCATTTTCCAGCATTAAATTCCAATCATATTTGTGAAAAAGGTATGTTTTTACTTAAATCTGCTTTTACGAAGGTTAAAGATGTCCTCAAATGTTCACTGGCAATCTGGGTGTCCCTTTGCTCTATTGCCTATCTTTTGCCTGTTTGGCAATTGGTTTTTATGACTTGTCCATGAATTCGTAAGAGTTCTGTGCAGTTTGGATAGAAACACGGTATCTGCTTAATAATCTACTTTCACAATTGATTATGCCACAGTCATATAAACATTTAATTATTATATGGTCAAATATCTCTTTCTTTTACAATTGGGTTTCCTTATCTTCTTTGAAAAGTTACCCTCAGAACTTCCAGTCTAGATGGAGGCATAGGAAAACAGGGCTCACCTCCTCACACAATCACACCAAAAATTACAACTAACCTACAAAACAGCTACCACTCAACACTGTCAGAAAATCAAGACGTGTGAAAGTCAGACAACCACGAAATTAAGTCACATTCATTCAGATGGGTAAGAGGGGCGGAGACGCCGAATGAGCGGTCCCACACCCATGTGTGGTAGATAAAAATTGGGAGGGTTATCCCAGGAGCGAGCAATCCATACCACACCAGATCCCCCAGCCCAGGGTTCCAGTGCCAGGAAGGTAAATCCCCATAAGGTCTGAATATAAAAACCAGTGGGGGTTGGGGCGGCAGAAGAAATTGCAGGATTCTCAGGTGTCTCCTCTTAAAAGGTCTGCAATGGACTCGGGATTTAAAACTCACTTCCTCTGGGCTCCAGCACCGGAACAGCAGCTTGGAGGGTACCAGTGGCATATGGGCAGAAATGAAGTGTCTGGCCTCAGGGAGAGTGCCGGGGGACAGCTCCCTCCTGGACAAAACTCCAGAGGCCAGGCAGCGGCCATTGTCCCTTTTCTGAGCCCTCCCCCACACACAGTCACACAGTGGAGACACCATATCTGAGACTCTATCAACCCGATTCTCATGGTCTGCCCCGCCCTGATGCCTACCTAAGGCTCCGCCCTATCTAACTCACCAGTGCACTTTCCTACATAGGCCCTGCTACTGAGACAGGAAGTCAAAGCCACTCTACCTAATACATAGAAACAAACAGAGGAAAGCTGTCCAAATGAGGAAACAAAGAAATGTGGCCCAAATGAAAGAACAGAACAAAACTCCAAAAAAAGAACTAAACATGCCCTGGCTGGCATAGCTCAGTGGATTGAGCACAGGCCTGTGAACCAAAGGACTGCAGTTTAATTTCCAGTCAGGGCACATGCCTGGGTTGCAGGCCAGTTCTCAGCAGGGGATGCACGAGAGGCAACCATACACTGATATTTCTCTCCCTCTCTCCTTCCCTTCTCCTCTAAAGATAAATAAATAATAAAAAAAATCTTTAAAAAAAGAAATGTGATATCACCTTAAAAAAACAAAAAAAGAACTGAACAAAATGGAGATAAGCAATTTATCAGATGCAGAGTTCAAAATACTGGTTATTAGGATGCTCAAGGAATTCATTGCGTACTTCAACAGCATACAAAAGACTTCAGCAGAAATCAAGGTTACACTAAGTGAAATACAGAAAAACTTACAGGGAAGCAATAGTGGAGTGGATGAAGAAGAGAATCAAATCAATGTTTTGGAACACAAAGCAGAAAAAAATTCAGTCAAAACAGCAATAAGAAAAAAAGAATTTAAAAAATGAGGATAGGGTAAGCAGCCCTTGGGACAACTTCAAACATAGCAATATCTGAATTATTTGGAAGGAAGAGAAAGAGTAATAAATTGAAAACTTATTTGAAAAAATAACGAGACAGAACTTCCCTAATTTTGGAACAAATAGAAATAAAACAAGTCCAGGAAGCACAGAGAATCCCAAACAAGATGGATGCAGAGAGGCCCACACCAATACTCACCATAATTAAAATGGCAAAGGTTAAAGATAGAGAGAGAATCTCAAAAGCAGCAAAGAAAAAGCAGAGCTACTTACAAAGGAGTTCCCATAAGACCATCAGCTGATTTCTCAAAAGAAACTTGTAGCCTAGATAGGCCTGGCAAGGAGTGTTCAAAGTCATAAAAGGCAAGAACCTACAACCTAGATTACTCTACCCAGCAAAGCTATCACTTAAACTGAAGGGAAGATAACGTGTTTCCCAGACAAGGTGAAGCTGAAGGAGTTCATCATCACCAAACCATTATTATATGAAATGTTAAAGGGACTTTAAAAGATGACGATCAAAATTATGAACATTAAAATGGCAATAAATTCACAACTACTAACAACTGAATCTAATACACTGAGCAAACAACCAGAACAGAAACAGAATCACAGGTATGGAGATCATTTGGACTGTTACTAGCTGGGAGGGGGAAGGAAAATGGGGGAAATGATGCAGGGATTAACAAGTACAAATTGGTGGGTACAGAACAGTCAGGGGGAGGTGAAGAACAGTACAGGAAATGGCGTAGCCAAAGAACTTACATGCATGACGCACAGACACGAACCAGGAGTAGGGCAGAGGGAGCAACTGCCAGGGGGAATGGAGGCTACTGGATGGACCAGGGCAAAGGGGGAAATGTTGGGACCATTGTCACAGCATAAACATGGAAAATATATTTTTAAAAAGTTACCCTCAATTCCTGGATTATAATAAATAGTCTTCAAAATTTTCTACTACAATTTAACATTTAAATCCTGAATTCATTTATGATTTCTTTCTGAATATAGTATCACATAGGGAAAGCAACCTTATTTAGCTCCCAGTATATAGTCAAATTTTCCCACATAAATGAATCACCACCTTCAATGAAATTATCTGTTTAGGGCATGGTATTCAAGTGATAAATTCTCATATATTCTGATAGACTTCTGAACTCATTAAATCTTAAATTCAGATGTCTATTAGTCTATTTCTATGTCCATTCCATATTGTGATTTAACAGCAATTTAAAAACATTTTTTAGTTATAAAAATATTTAGTTATAAAATATTTTAGTTAGAAATAACTTAAAATATTTAGTTATTTCTATGGTATCAACATAGAAATAGTCAACTCCCTCATCCCCAGAGACAGCCAGGAATTCTTAATTATAATTATTTTGTCTTGTTATTCTCTGGTATTTATCACTATTTTTAAATTAGCATAAAATTTATATACAGTAAAACAGAAAAATAGCATGTGTACAGTGTGATGCTTCTGACAAATGTGTGTACTCTCATAACCCGCACCCAAACAAGATACAGCACACTTCTTCCACCCATTGCTGTGTTTCTGGCATTTATTTCTCTCTGTAAGCTTTAAAATGATGTAGTTCACACGGACACCAAACCCTACCCCCAATACACACAAAACACACATGCAGAAAAACTCGAGTAGATTTCCCATTTGGAAGTGACACTTTTATAATACTAAAATCTGCAAAACAAAAAACATGGTAAATCTTTGTATTAGTTCAGATCTCAATTTTATTTCCTTCAATATTGCTATGGACCGAATTGTGTCCCCCAGAAAAGATACAGTTAAATCCTAATCCCAGTCACTCAGAATCTTGCTTTATTTGGAGGTAGGGGGTTCCTCTGGTGTAAACTACATCTGGTGTCCTCATAAAACAGTCATGTGAAGACAGAGCGCCACACAAGGAGAGCACCACGTGATGACGAATGCAGACAGGAGTATACGCGGTTGCTGGCTAAAGACTGCCAAAGTCTGTCAACAAAGCACCGCAAGCCAGGGCCAGACAAAGAGGGAGCCCCCCCCCCACCGTGCATTTCAGAAGGAGCATGCTCACACCTCCACTCCTGACATCTCACCTCCAGAGCTGTGAGACACTGAATTTCTGTGTCTCACAGCTCTGGAGTTTAAGCCAATGAGTTTGTAGCACTTTGTGACAGCAGACCCAAGAAACTAATACAAATTATTATAAAGTGTTTTTGTATACATAGGTCTTTCCTTTTAATTTGGTCTTAAATATTTTATACTTTTTGGTCACTATTGTGAATACAATTTTTCCCCATTTCCATCTTTAGCATCTTACTTTTAAGATATAGCTTATATACTAATTATGTATTCTAATATCTAGCCACCCTAACAAAATTCTTAATAATTCTATTGGGGCTTTTAGTCTATTTTGTTTGAGTCATTTGGACTGATGGATACATAATCACACTATTGACAAACAATGTTATCTCCTTTTATAACAAATACATTATCTTATGTCACAGAAACTTCAATACACAAAAACAACAGCAATAGTGGGTTACCCTGTATTAAAATGTATTTACAATATCTATGTGGTGGTTTTTCTTCTTCTTAAAGAAAACACCCACAAAGATTGGGACAGCAGTATGGTGATTACCAGAGGGAAAGGGGGGCTAGGAGGTGAAAGAGAGAAAGCGGGGAACAGACACTGATAAAAAGAGACCTGGCTTTGGGTGTTGAGCACATGAGGCAACGTGCAGATAACGTGTTATAGAGATGTACACTTGAAACCTGTATGTTCGTATTAACCAATGTCACCAATAAACTCAATTAAAACCTCACTTACAAATTTTATTTGTGATGAAGAAACTTTATTTTTAAAAACCTTTTTAGCTTTAATCATGTTGATAATTCTTGGTGCTTTAGTACCATTGTCTATTTAATCATGATACATTAATTATAGAAACACTATATTCATTTGTATGTTTACATTTTAAGATTTTCTATATTTATACTAGTGAGAACACACCATAGTTCTTTTATACAATGTTATTAGAATTTACTATTAAAATGTTGATAGTGTTTTATTAGAAAACAATGTAAAGGTTTCCATCTTTTCCTTTGGTCTAGAATAATTCAAAATGCATTGGAATTAACCGTCTTTAAATTGAGTTCACCCATCGGGGCCGGGTCCTCCAAGGGCTGGTCTTTAACCTTTTTTCAAGTACCTTTTATGAAACTGAGTTACACACATCCAGAGGTTTTATACTTCTTTTCTGGACATGTTTGGAGAGTGTAGGAATAACCCATGTCCTCCTGATCGGGGACAGGCAGACCACGGCCCTGGGTTACAACCGGCCCACGACCTGTTGGACCTGTGTGCCGAGAACAGCTTTCACAGATGAACACTTGGAACGGATTTGATGATGATAATGAGCATGATCTCCAAACCCCAATGAAGTGAAATATTATCCCAGAGGGGGCAGGGGGGCATGGTACAATTATTTCCTTAATTTCATCAGTATGACTCTGCGGGAATTTCTTGTTATATAAACGCCTGTCTAACATTCTTGTGGCCTACCAACACTAAAATACTACCAGACCGTTTACAGAAAAGTCTGTCAAGCTCCACTTCAGATGATCAAATTTATTGCTCTAGATTCATGTGATATTTCTCAAAACCCCTCCAATCCATTCCATAGCTGCGGTTATATATATATCTTTCCTCTTTCTTATTCTTGTATATCGTGCCCTCTCGTTTTTTTCTTTACTTTGGCTTGGGAAGAGTTTACCCATTACTGATCTTTACAAATAAAAAACTTGGGCCCTGGCTGGTGTAGCTCAGTGGGTTGAGTGCGGACCTGCGAACCACACGATTGCGGTTCGATTCCCAGTCAGGGCACATGCCTGGGTTGCAGGCCAGTTCCCAGCGGGGGACTCATGAGAGGCAACCATACATTGATACTTCTTCCCTTCCCCTCTAAAGATAAATAAATAATTAAAAAAACAAAAAAAAAACCCCTTGGTTTCATTTTTAAATAATCCTGCACAATAAAAGCAATAAAGGGAGCATGTTTTTCTCTGAGTGTATCTTTAGCCACAATCCCCAGAATTGTTTAAAAGTTCTCCATTTCAATACCTCATAATGGTTTCATACTCAGTCTTCCACCCAGAGATTATTTCAAGATTTAATTTTTAAGTATTTAAGATTACGTTTGTGGCTTTTCGTTAATTCATAATTAATTCATGACAAGGAAATAATACCTGTATAATCTTCATAGCTTTTTAACTCTAAGATTTTTTATGGCCATGTACATAACCAATCTCACATGGTATTTACAAAAGGATGAATATTCTCTATTTGCAAAATACAATATTCTGCAATAGTTTCATGAATAATATTAACTGCCTTAATAATATCATCTCTAACCTTTAGTATTTGTTAACTTCTAGATGTGTTAATTTCTGGCAAGGATGCACTGAAATATCCTATTAAAGAACCAAGGTGTTCTGGTTACTTTGCTTTTTACAGTTGGCAATTATATTTATTCCATAAATATCCTGAACACTAAAGCTGTATAAAAATACAAAATGGTATTCTATATGTCAAAGACTAAAAAACTGAAACGTAGAAAATAAGCAGCAAATTTATTTTTGAAGACGATTAGCTGAATAGCTAGAAAGGGCTAATTCATATTTCAAAACACCAAAGGTGCTTAAAGCGGGCTATTCCATTCCTCAAAGTCAATTACTAATATTAATAACTACTATTAAAAACACAAAAATGTTATTAATTAGTGTCAAGGTCTGAGAAAAAGAAACTTACCATCATGGGAAAAACTACTGCAGCAGCTGAAGCTTTTATTACCCACAAAAGAACCAGACAAGTGAGCTGAACGACTGTGAAAATGTGGACCTTCCAGAGAGGCACGTAACGGAGGTATATGAGATCAGGCTGGTGCTTAGCGGGCATTCCAAATAATTTTATACGGTCAAAAAACTATGTGCAAAATCAAAAACAAAACAAGAAAACATGTTCAACAAAAATATCATTTCTGCTGCCTAGGGAAAGAAATTACATTCAAAACTTGAGAATTTTGTGATTGAAACTTTCACTTCCTTGATTTGTCCTGATAGTAGAGGAAAATGTTTCAGTATAGAACATCTGGACCCAAGGTGGAAAAGAAATCAAGGCAATCACATGGACTAATGCAATTAATTTAATCAGAAATGCTTTAATTTAGGGGATTAAAATATTTAGGTAAATTTGACTTCTATACTCAAACGCATGAGCCATTTAATCTGTGACCTCGGTTTTAATATGTACAGCAAGAGTAACAATCCTACAAGCTTCTTTCTGACCAGCATTGCCAATTCCATGAAAACACCCTCATGTAACAATTTACTAATTTTCACCCACTGAAAAGGAAACTGTGAGCAAATTCCTTGGTCTTTTTGAACTTTAATTTTCTCGTTTATAAATTGGGAATGAGATCAGCCCTACCTACCTCATAAAATTATTGTAAAAGAAGTGAATTAATGAGATCATTTCCTGACCGGTGGTGTCAAAAAAATCAGGATGCTGCCTTTGAGAAATCTTACCAGCCAGGAGCTGGCAGCTTTAGACAACATGCTTTTCACTACAGCAGGCAGTCACAGGGCACTAACCATGCTTTATGAGCTAAATTTATTACACTAAGATTGGATTGACACCAATCTTAATAAATTTCATAAGGCTGTTTTCCAGGAAGTAGGTGAAATAAGACAAAACAGACTGGTGAAATCACTAGGTCCAGCCTTGGCTCCATTGCTTACTTAGTCAAGAACTCTCAGTGAGTCTCTCCATTTCTGCTTCCTGACTTACAAAATTAGTCTTTCTTCCTTTCCTGCCTGCCTCCCAGTGTCGTTCTGAGGATCACAGAAAAAAAATCCTGTTCCTAGTTTTATAAACTGGATTGTACCATACAAATGCCAGGTACTACTGTTTTTACGGAAAACTAACATCTACCTTTTCATTTGAAGCACTGACATTGGTATTTGGCACGTCAGAGACAGAACTTTTACCTCACTCCAGTCCTTCACACTATACATTGATACTTCCCTCACACTATACATTGAGGATCTTCCCTCACACTGTACCAGTTTTTAATGACAGAGGGCCTTTCGATGACATTAATCAAAAATAGGTGGGACCATATCAGTTCATGGTGTCATTCTCAAGGGAAAAAATGTGCAGCAAATAATCACTCAGAAAATGGGAATTGAAGTCACCAGTTAACCTGCCCTCAAAAGATTAGAGTTGAGAATAAATCACAACCACCATAAAAATAATCTTTGCAAATTAAAAAATTAAGTTTTTCTACACAATCATTAAATAGTTAAGACTTACCTGGATTCCTTTTAATGAAGAAACTCCCATATAAAGGAAAACACCATAGAGAACAGGCATTGGAATAAACTGTAAGTAAAATGACCACAGTCAGAACCCATGCTACCAAAACAACTTCACAGTAATAAATACACAAAAACACAGACAGTGAATACCTATTGAGACAGAATTAAGTGACCTCTCAAGTAACCAGATCTGACTTTTCCATGATTAAGAGAAATGCTAGTCAATAATAACCTCCTTGGAAAGTGTTTATCTTCTAAATACAGGTTCCTTCCTAAAAGCGTGGGGCGGGGGGCGGGGTGGAGGGGGGAGTGGTTGGCGTGTGCATGTTCAATGGTCAAGAGATTGAGAGAACAACAATCAGAGTGTTTGTTTGAAAGACTTGGCCTCTTCCTCAGCCTTTGAGTGCTGCAGTCTCCTATATCAGAATGCAATGAAAATGAAAGGACTCAAATACATAAAATACTGTATCCATCACTCAAACAGCATTAGCCATTATTACTTCCTATCACTACCCTACTGTGACTTTTACAGAGTACCATCTACTGAATATAATCATTGAATTCCGCTCCCAAGAGGAAGTTCTTATAACTTTGGCAATTAGGAGGACCCCGAACCGCCTACCTAGTCCACGCCCAGGCATCCTACAGGGAAGCCAGCAACAGACCCCATCCGTGTACTCAAAAACCACAATCAGCACTCTGCCCACAAGGGAGAGCTACAGAGGAATCTCTACTAGAAACACTAGCAGTAAAGCACTCTACTAGTAAAACACTTTTACTTCCTAAGAAAGGAACCAAGGAAGAGGAAAAATGCTAAAAACCTAATCAATATACTTGGGAAATTTCAAGAAAACATTTTTTTATCCAAAAAGCAACTTTAGAATGTTAAGAAAAGTGAATAAACAGAATGAAAAAAAGCCCCTGAAAATGAAAGATATTGATACCCACACTGTATCCACACACACATGTGGGAGGTAGATAGTCACCATATTAGAAATTAGAGGGAAATTTTAAAGTTATTTTTAATTCATTTTAAAATACTAAACCCAATACAAATTAACATTTTTATGAAAAGTGTAATTTCCAAAAAAACTTGAGTGATATTAAAAAGTGAGAAAAATAGCCCCGGCTGGTGTAGCTCAGTGATTGAGCGCGGGCCTGCGAACCAGAGGACCGCAGTGCAATTCCCAGTCAGGGCACATGCTTGGGTTGCAGGCCAGTTCCCGGCAGGGGACACACGATACATTGTGTGTCCTCAGCAGAGGCAACCATACATTGATATTTCTCTCCCTCTCTTCTTCTCTTCCCTTTTAAAGATAAATAAATAAAATCTTTTTTAAAAGTAGCATTGTTTATATTTCTGTAAATCTCTTTAGCAGGTGACTTAACAGAGAGAACCAAATTCTCCTCTCTGTATGTACATTCAGCCTACTACAATACATTTTTCTTTTTTTTTTTATTTTTTAAAGATTTTATTTATCTTTAGAGGGGAATGGAAGGAGAAAAGGAGAGAAGTATCAATGTATGGCTGCCTCTCATGAGTCCCCTTCTGGTAACTGGCCTGCAACCCAGGCGTGTGCCCCAACTGGGAATCGAACCGCGATCCTCTGGTTCACAGGCCAGTCCCTGTGAGCTACACCAGCCAGGGTGAATACATTTTTCTGGCTGAAGTGTATTTAGAAAATCCAGCCACATTCAGTTATAGGACTGGAAAAAGAAGGATATGGCAGACCCCTGACAGGGTGTGAGGGACTCCCAGAGGTCCTTGGACTAGACTGTAAAAATTATTGTTTTTTGGTAAAGATATCCAGTCTAAAGATAATAAAGTAAAAAATAAAATTATGGAAGTATATATAATTGTGGTAACCACCAAAATAACTTAAAAGAAAAAAAAGTAAAAAGTTTACCTCTGAATAGTTGCTTTCAGAAAGTGAAGGATAACAAGGAGACGAGCTTTTCATTTTAGAGCTTTTGTGATAGTCTCCCTGATTTTTTCTGCCTATGTGTAGTTACTACCAAAAAAAGTTTAAAACTTTAAAAATTTAAAGGGCAACCTTTGTCCACAGGGGACAGCATCCTCCTAAGAGTGTGTATTTTTCCTCCTACCCCAAGCACTTCTTCCAATACACTAACCATGATGCAGTAATTGCCCATTTACCTCTGTTCCACCAACGAGACCACTAAGTTCTTAAAAGGAGACAGTAATGCACCCTATTTATTATTGTTTCCCTAGAGCCCAACAGAACAGTAAGTACTCAACAAATACTTGGTGAATTAATTAGCTGCTAAAAAGTCTATGGAAAGAGGCCAAAAATTCTAATATTTAACTATGATTTGTTTAGTTACTTCATACACGCACATATATATATACTCCAAGCTTGTATCCTAAGTTTATAAATAGTATACAACTCTTCACTTAGCAATTCTGCTAAAACAAAAATAATAGAACACCAAGGGAAAAATGCAGATGAACTCTTCCAGGATAAATAGAAAGTTTCAGATTAGATACTTAGCTATGTTTGCTACAGTTACTGTTACTTTTTTAAATCTTTAAATTCAGTAGGATGTTTATGGCCAAAAGCAGATGAGACTAAAAGATGTAAAGATATAAAGTGTAATTTCTTACATGCTTCATTTATAATATTAGCTGTTTATGTTTTTTACAAAGTGCTACTTTTGTTTCATTTAGTTTATTTTAAAAAATGCATTAATTAATAGCAATATTATTTTTACATTTTAGTCAACTCAGTTTCATCTATTTTTCAATACTTTTTGCAATTATATTTACAAAATCCTCTGAATATATACATGTATATATACATATATATACATACATATATATAGTTTTAGATCATTAACTAAGGAATGGAGTAATTCCTTCCTAAACTCTATAGTCTTTAATACTATCCTTTAAAAAAATTTTAATGGATATATCTAATGTACATAAATGCCTACTATACTAAACACCATACCAAAATATCATTTTCCAAGTCTAGAAAATGAAACTAATTTTAGGTATCCTAACATTTTCTTTCCATTCAACCAAGTATAAGTTTGATTGCAATAATGGGATTTTACCTTTAGTACTGAAGTCATAAACACAGACAGGCCCATTAGAATAAAAATGATTAGCCCTGTGACCCGCTGTTCACGAATTCCCAAAAACTTGGGTTGTTCCCCTGGAGCAGAACACTCAGATTCGAGTTTTAAGCTGTTGACATGACTGATGGACAACACCGTTGCAGCCACAAACCACGGAAGTCCCATGACAGAGCAAACTCCCAGCATAACACCAACCACGAACAGGTCAAGGTGGTAGCCAGCTCCTTTCTGAAAAATGAAATGAATGTGAATATTCATAAGTCTAAATTGTCCTTTTGGGCTAAAATTCTAAGCTGCTTATAAAGAAAAAAGAAATTCATTTTCATCTTACACCTTTTAATGTTTTAGTCATTATGAAAACACTCCAAACTCTTGAAGAAATTAAAATACTTGAGACAGAATTTTAAAGTTACCTTCAATTTGTGCTCCTTTCTGTTTATGATGACAGCTGTAATCTGCTGATCCATAAAGATGAGAATGGTGCAAAGCAGAGCTGGAATGGCAGCTATTAATAAGGTCCACCAAGGATTTTCTCCCAATGGGCTTATGATCCAGCCCCTATTTGGATCAGTAGGCTGTTAAAAACAAAAAAATTTAAAGAAAAAAAGTTTCTCTCCCCTGCCGCACAAAATTCCCATAGCAGACTGTGTCTACTCCAAGACATGCCAAGGGATCGGAAAGACCCGATTAAACCTTGGTATGTGCGGTGAGCTATTTGCAAAGACAGCTGCGAGGATTTTTCCCAAATCTAGGTGCCATGTCCGTGGGATTTAGCGACTCTTTCCATCTCGAGGGGGAGTTTATTTCCTCCTCTTGAGTCTGGACAATCTTGTGGTTTACTTTAGCCAACAGAATAAGGCCAACATGGCATCATATGGTTTCTGAGTCTCGGTCGAAAGGACCCCTGTGGCTTCTTTCCTAACCTTCTTGGAACCCGAGATTAAGTTGCTGAGTGCACCTGGATAAGCTTTCTTGAGGATGAGACACCATGCAATAAGAGAGAGACAGGAGGTGACAGCCCCAGCTGTTTTAGCCATCCGAAGTCACAGGCGTGTGAACAAGGTCACACGGCCCCCCATCAAGGCAACAGATGACTACGGCCGCATGAAATAGCATAAACAAGAGACCAGAGCCCTACTCACCCAAGCACAGTGCCAATACCAGAGATTTATGAACAAATAATAGATTGTTGTTTAAAGGCACACTGCTGGGGGGGGTTATATACCACGCAGGAATAGATAAGTGAGCAGAGGAATAGATAAGTTAGATATGTTCCAACCTATTTCATATAAATCAATCTACCTACCAGGTCAACTCCTAGGCTGAACTGCTTTAGACAGCCTGCAGGCCGGTGATCTCAGCACGGGTGGGGGCCTCAGGACACTATTTTCCCAAAGCATCTACTGACAAAAACCTGGCACTTTGCCAGATGCTAATGCACTTCAATTTGTTTCATTAAAACATTTTTTTAAAGATTGTAGGAGAGTTTAATACTCTTGGAGGATTTTGGACATACTGAAATCTAAACATGCTTTCATTCCCTAGACTTCATATTAAGCCTGTTTTTCTTCATGAAAACATTTGTCAATACAAAAGGGAAACTCACTATTTAATAACTCAGGTAGTCCAATTTTCCCATGTTGATATATACTAAACTGCTTCACATTCAGTACTGCACACATATAAAAATATTTTACCTATACAATGTATATATTCTTACGTGTTCCTTAATTTGTTTCCCTAGGTGTATTTTATGCCCCTGGAAATCAGTCTGCTCTGAAAGCTAGAACAATAAGTGAATAACAAGGATATATTTAAAACCCAGACTTAGAAAATGGGGCCATGACTACAGGAAATTACATCAATATTTTGAACCAATATTATTTTATAGTCTCATTTACTTGTGAAATTAGGTAAAAATAGAATGATTTTCTTATTAGTCACCTTTTTATGGCCTAAAATCTTTAGTAACTCAAAATCTATTTTTTTGTGTGTGGTAAAGATTTTTTTTTTAATTTATTTATCTTTAGAGGGGAAGGGAAGGAGAGAGGGAGCGAAATATCAATGTATGGTTGCCTCTCGTGAGTCCCCTGCTGGGAACTGGCCTGCAACCCAGGCATGTGCCCTGACTGGGAATCGAACCACAATCGTGTGGTTCGCAGGCCTGCGCTCAATCCACTGAGCTACGCCAGCCAGGGCTCAAAATCTATATTTTTAATGAAGGTCTCTAAATATTTTTTATTATTCACTCTTAGCAGCAAAAATAGTTGAAAAATTTTACACATAAAAGTGAGCATGTATACTCCATAGCCCTATACTCATTTTCCTATTATGTTACTTAGTGGTTACCATACAGTAAAGATTATAAGGCTTAATTTTTCTTATTTTTAGATTAAAATATAAATAGACATTTTAAATAATTTTGGTGTATCATTTTCCACCCATGCTCTGTACTTCAGAGACCACTGGTTTTAAAAATAATGTTACACCCTGGCTGGTGTGGCTCACTGGATTGAGCGTGGGCCTGTGAAGCAAAAAAAAAAATAATGTTACTTATTTTTATCCCAGTTAAAGGTTAAACAGACTAAAATTATGTTAATTACTTTCCTTAATTCTGATTACCTTTAAATTCTCTGCTTCTAAAAGACGTCAGCTAATCTGCTAAATGTAAACATAAGCAGTGACACAAACACTTGACTCTAAGAAGAAATTCTAGAAATTACTCATAAGCTACCACACCTCTATCTTAGAAGGAAAGATAATCCCTGGATGCTACACTATGCATATGGTATTTTGTATACAAAAGAACTATGATTTGCTAATGAAAACAAAGGGTTCATGGATGATTAGGTAAAGCATCTTTTTTTGGTGGAAAAACATTTGACTCTCTCCTAGTTCTGCTGGAATATGTTACGTGGAGCTTTACAATTACTACCAGATATACTACCCTTCCAGAAATTTAACTAGATGCCCTTGCTACTCATAAATTCAAGTCTGAAGTTACTTCCTTATAAAGGATAAAGAATGTTCCTTTTGCCTGGAAAGTACATCATGAACCCCAGCTATGAGAGCAGGGTCAAACTTTTTAGTTTCTCCCAATGCGTCACGGACATTTTCATTCATTCTCCAAAGTGGACTAGCTTCAATACCTTCTTGCTAATTTCTTAAATATGTTGGCTGTTGGCCTGTAGCTTTGCATCTTGCCTTTTTAAAAAAATATATGTGGGAAAACATTTTCCTTTCAAAGCATCTGCTTTTCAGAGAGAGTGCATATTTTAAAAATAACTGTCTAGGAAGCAGAGTGTATTTAAAATAGTTTGTTAATTCTTACCTCGAATTTTTCAGGAACATGAAGTTTAGGAGATGGAACTCCTACAAGGTAGTCAATTGCAACCATTATTACTATTGTGAGAAATATAGCAAAGTCACTGATTGTCGACCGCACCTATATTAAAGGGATTATGTTAATATAAACAGAAATATTATGTATCTTTTCTAATTAATTCATATCTTTCAGATCAAAATATGCCACTAGAAAGTGTGAATGAGGTTTTTAATTAGTGAGTGTGTCAGTGAAATACATTTATATCTAATATTTTTTCCAAAAGTTAGTAAACACATTTCATAACTAACCTACTACCTCTCAAATCACCATTATTTTCCGACTGCCTACTCACACATGTAATACACATTTTTCACTGAGTCATTTCTTTGTAGCTACTTGATATAAAGTATTAACTTCAAACAATGTAGTACTGTTTTGAAATAAACTAAGGGAATGAAAACAAACAATGTGGCTTTTCCCAGAACCCCCCAAATTATACCCCAATTACCTTAGTAGGAAAATAGCGCTTGGTCTTAAATTGCTTGAGGAATGAAGACAGAAAAAACGTGGTGAAAAACAAGATAACACACCAAAAGAGCACATCTGGAATATAAGGCCCATGGTGACCACAAGCTGACCCTACAAATAGACCATGAAAGGTTTTACATTCCTGGAGAAAAGAGGGGAAAAAAAGAGATTAGTGGGCATTCTGTTATCAATAAAGTACTAATGGAATTTCACTGACTAACATGCTACTGATTATAAGACACACCATTACTTTGTGTGTCATTTAGAAAGAAAAAAACACTCCCAACTCAACTTTAATACACCATCAATTGTTAAGACACATCCTGAGTTTAGCTATGTCATTATAGTTTGAGAAAATATGTGCATCTTAAATCACTGAATTGAAACACGGTATTTTGCCAAGTTACATCATATTCTCCTTTCTTTCAACTTCATGGTTTCCTTTAGTGAAAAGCTTATAGTGAGTATTAATTCCTAAAAGTTTTGACTGCATTCTTGCTGGTTCATAATTTTACTCTCTTTACTGCTCAACAAGTTCCTCACAACAAAAGCAACAGGGAGAAAGTTACTACCATACTTCTTTCTGATGCTCAATAACAAATAGCTCTATTACTAAAACTCAAATCAGAAACAAAAACTACCACTGGCTTTTCTGACCTGCCTGATCCAAGACAGCGGGATTACAGCCCTGGACTATGAGCAGTACCTTGACTATTAGGATAATATTTGCACTAATAAAAATCCATAATAGAATCAATAACACAGCACAATATAATCTAGTTATAAAATTGACTCCCTCTTCCCTTTGGAGGTAAAGATAACTGAAAGGCGACCAGTTGTTAACCGAGACACGGGCCGCTGAAGCGCCCTTCCCCGTATTTGCATTCTAACGGACTCATTTTACACAGTGCAGGTGTGCCCCGGCCAAATGTGAACAGTCAGAGGTTCTGTTCTTCTCAGTGTTATGTGCAGAGACTAGCAGACCTACACACTCACAACATGGATCATGAAAATAAAAGCTACAACTACAAAAACAACCTGACATAGCTGTTTCAGATGTCAAGAAAACACACTGAAAAGACCTATATCTATAATATCGAGACATCCTATTCATCATAAGATGAGTGTTTTTAAAAAAGCACTTTGAGCACCTCTATTAACTCTACCTCTTCTGTAACAAAAGTGACTTTTTCACATGAAAGGCAAAGTGTTCATTCAAGTTAACTGCTTACATATACTGCTTTCAATCATCACTGTCCAACAGAATTTTCTGTGGTGACAGAATCATTTCCTATCCTCACCATCCACTACAGCAATGAGTATTCACAGGAGGTGAGAAAGAACGTGAGATCTGGCTATAGCAACTGAGAAACTGAACTTTTAATTAGTTTCATCTAATTTAAATTTAAATAGACACACATGGCTAATGACTGCTACACTGAACAACACAGACTTTAAATTATCAATGGAATAAAATTTCAGATGATATCCTTCCAATTACATAGTTAAGTGCTGTCACCTTGAGTGAGGGAAAAAATGACCTAAAATTGCTTGCGTGATATAAAAAGCACCCGAGAAGCCCGGGGGATCTTGGTGTTAATTGATACAGGTGGTGTCACTTTACATCTTTACTCCTAAATCCCAACCTGGGGCACGTCCAAAACGAATCATTCCAGGGCTAGGATGACATTTCCCAACAGAATACGAGAGTATGCAGTACTGTTCAGGACACAGGCGGTGTCCCGAACTCATTCTCTGAGGATAGCTCACTCTGTGATCTGTCCTTCCTCCCCTCTCTTCCCTTAGTGCTTGGGTCAGGATAGTCACTACCAGTTAAACAAGGTTCAGGTGACATTCAGGACATTCACTGACTGTTCCTGTCTTCTAAATAAGCTGTTCACAGAGCAGATGAACCAATAAAGAGAGGGCAGGACAAGCAATATGGGCTGTTGTAACTGTCAGCTCCAGTATGTGTGGCCACAGACCTAGTATATGCTTCCTTTGAATTTATCAATCTAAGTGGAATTAAAAAGAAAAGTACATTCACATTTTTTAAATAATTCTATCTTGGAGCTCGAATACATTCCCTCTCTTCTCCTGTGCCAGCTTCATTTGTTTCCACCCACACTTTTCAGTGCCGGGCCCACACAAACGTGGTTAACTCCCACCTGGTCCACGTAACACTACATTCTGAAAACATACTGTGTCCATCGATCAAGAAGAAAATGTAGATCTCCTCGGAATAGGCTAAAGAACTAGCTTAACAGTTGCAAACCACTTTATTTTGTACTATACTCACAGAAACCGTGAGGTTCCTCCAGGAAACATCATGCGCTGTGATATTCCGTTCTTCCCACAGCTTCAGAGTTTCGTTGCTAGGGTTGGGAGGTTCGACACATACACAGCTGAGAAATCAGAACAGGGTAACATTCTTAGGATCCTGTACTTGGTGTTTTTTACATTTTATGAAACTGATCAAAGTGGTAGCTTTTAACTTTTCCTATGTTGTAATCCATGAAGACCAGCAAAATGAAAACGCATCAGGAACAACGGGATGAAATGAGGTCTGCCTTACATAATAAATAAAGCATAACTAATACAAATAGCAGTGAGGTGTTTACTTAATGAAACTAGCTGGACACATCCCTTGTGGGGGAGGGGGGGTTACTAAACCTTATCCATTTAACCTCCGTAGGGGCCGTGGCTGCCTCCCCATCTACACAAACATGCAGATTCCGAAAAAAGTTACCCTCCCAGTTATTCCTTGTACTCCGAACAAGCCCCACCTACTCATCCTCTACTGATCTAAGATCCATACTTAAAGAAATAAGTAACAACACAGTTTTTCAACAGGACAAGAGTAGGAAAGTCATTAGGGGAAATGAGTTTTAGTTCACCCCCAGAACTAATTCAACCACTTTAAAAAAAGAGAAGCTAGAAACACATACACAAGCAAAGCAATCTCTACATGTGGATTTAAAAATGGAAAACAAACAGGAACATTCCCGATGAGATTATAGCTTTTTTAAGAAGAGGCAAGCGGCTGGCCTTTGGATTCAATCCAAGCTCCGTTATTTACTGGCTGTTTGACCAAAGGCCAAGTTTAACCTCCATTGCCTTTCTTCGTACATATGAATAATTAAGTGACACTACCACATGGATTATGCAACATTCCTAGAAATTGCTCACAAAATGTTAACTGAACAAAGGATGTTCACAGGTAATTAGCCAGAAGGAAGCATCACGCTTTCTGACAGTAACATAAAAACCAAGGTCCACAGAGTCGAAGGAGCAGCAAAAAAAGACAACAAAAAAATAACATTAAAAAAATCAAATAGTGCCAGAGTAAAGAAGATACACAAAACAGATTCAGCATCAAAGTGTCTGTTGCTAATATTTTCAAACAGGTCAGTATCTGAAAGGAATTTTCATAGCCTTCGCTACGCTGTGCACCAAAGTGCACAGTGAGCAAGGCAGGCGAGGGAAGCAGGAAGGAGGACAGACAGGGGGGAACAAGAAGGATACAGGGATGTGGACGTTAGGTGGGTAGAAGGAGCGAAGTGGTGTTCTTGTTACTTGTTGGTAACCACATTTCTCCATGTAAGTCAGTCAAATGCAGAATCACATTTATGGAATAAAAATGATTGAATTTGTTCAACTGAATTTACATCCAGTGAGTGCTTTGGTAAAACCTCATCCACAACAAGTCAACCTTCACACAGTCCGTTGGGTAATTTTAGTTAGATACAAAGAGAGCATCACATTGGGGGGAAAAATCCATTCTTAGCCTCAGACATCTCTGCAAAAATACTTTTTTAATATTAGAGAGAAAAGAAATACTTACGAGTAGCTGGTCAGTTCATTTAAATTGTTGTGCATATTAAATGCATATATTTCTCCTAAGTGAAAGAGCTTCTCCAAAGCCTCATAGATGAATATGATACAAATGAGGGCCGCAAAAGCCTCCTCTGTAAATCGAGTAATATAACACACAAGGCTGCTGGCATCTGTTGCCACCAAAACAATGCACAAGAAAGAAGTCCACAGACCAATACTGGTTCTTAGAGACAAATAGGAAAGCTGATAATCTCTGTTTAAAAAGAAAAATGTGAACATGATCAACATATACACACAGAATAGTACTTTCACTTAAAATTTTCCTAACAAGCAATAGGAACAGTATAACAACGAGAATAAATTATAGAGTAACAAAATAATGACTAAAGAAAGCGCTGTGTGTTTTTCTGCTTCAAATGAAGACTGGCTTCTTATGAACAGACTTAATGGTTACATTTACTTACATAAAAGATTCACAGTAAAAACCTACTAGGCAATAAATATTTCAAAACCAAAGACCTCGCCTCGGAAAAGTTATGAGGAGTCAATGGAAGAGAAGCGGTCTACACACAAGTGAGTGTGACTCTCTCAAAGGGCCCAGCCACTCTACTGTCAACACGGTAATCACACCGCTGCCCCACTGTCACTGCCGCCACTGCCACCCCCTCCTCTGCCACCAGGATCTCCAGAGAAAGGGACTTCGTTTTTTTAATTTCAAGCGAGAAGTTACTCCCACAGTGCCTAAAACACTTTGTAAGTCCTTGCATTCTTGATTAGTCTACGTAACGTGCCAGATTAGAATCAGAATCAGCAGGTTCAGTGAAGAATCAGAGGAGGAGGCATTAAAGGGATCAAATATTTAATAGCAACGGGTTGTTTCAGGCTAAAACATTCAGCTGCATTTATGCCACAAAAGGAGCAGCGCTGGCCATGTCCAATTCCGAGCGTACCAACTACAGAGCCCAGCATTGGTTTCCACTGCCCACTACCCTGCCGGTGGGAACCGACGGCCCCTCCAATGGCCACAGTGCCCTCTGTTGAACAGGCCCCCAAGATCCACCCTCCTAAACTCCTTTTATGAAACCAATACACCATCTAATACACAATTCAGACTAACACTTTCTCACTGAGTTGAAATTTGCTAACACAAAAAAATTGTATTGCCCCTCAAGTGATGTGCGTATCCGTATTCAATTGCACTGATTTTATACCCAGGGTGATTGGGACAGAGATGATGACAGGGGCCAGAGTAGGGTCAGCCACTTAGTGACACAAAAATATTAAAAACATATCTATTGATCAGATCTTCTTTTTCAGGGATTAATAATATACAATGTACTTTTACCTAAAGTAAAAAAACAATATATATTATACACATATATAAACACATGTGACAAGGAGGTAACTATTACGTACCTGCAAAATTTAAATAAAATTTTTTCAAACACTAAAACGGGACCTGTACTCCCCAATATTGTTAGAGGTTGCCCAGCAAACAATGAGTAGGCAATCCCAGTTAATGATGCTCCAAAAAGAGACTCTATTGCACTCTGTTTAAGGAAAAAAGAAATGGATAAAAGCAATACATCATAAACATACCTATTATCATAACCTATTATGATACATGTAATGAACATCTGCAAAATTAAAAAAACTAATCAAGTAGTTAAAAATATAAAACAAACCAAACTTTGAGTCTTGAATTTAAATTCTGAATACAGAAGATTAAAAATGCATTTTAAAGACACAAGTAAAGCTGCTTTGTTTTTGCCTACTGAAAGTGAACTTTGGACATCAACTTTGATTCAAAACTCAGTACCATGAAAGGCAAGGAGAGAGGACTAAATGGAAGACAGACACAGGCTTCAGTGTGATCTACAGATGCTTTAAGCCTATGCTGAGTACAAAGATTCATACATATTTTGAATATTTTTATGTGTCTGAAATAGTTCATTTAAAACATAGGAAACATACTGAATACTCAATATCCTGTTAGGAAAAAAGACTCCTTCAAACAGATAAGAAATTAACATGCAATCATATTGTTCTCAAATTGATTTCTGAAGACTAATTTTCCACATATTTTAAAGACATTAATCTAATATGACAGGCTTAACAGACAGATATCAAAAATAAAATGCTTAACATAAATAAAGTAGATGGAAAGCTCTCTTTATAAAACTGACAGCAATCATAAATGAGGAAATATCTTACTGTTATTAAAATGCGGTGACAGAAAATGAGAAAATGAAAAGACTCAGAGATTTAAAATCAAAGCTAGTAATTGATTTATACCACTACCCACATTACATGCTAACTTCAGGTTATTAGATAGTAAGGGTGAGGTTAAGCTAAGCCACTAGACAGAGGAGAAGGACCAGAAAGAATAGTTTACCATTCTCAGAGATCAAGGTTAAATGGAGCGCGCTATCAAGAAAGGAAAAGCCCATCACTGCTAAGTAAAAGCAAAGAGAAGATGCTGTGAGAAACAGCCCCAGGAACGGGGAGGCAGCACAGCAGCGGGCCAGGAGCAGGGCTGGAGAACCAGACCCGAAGGGGAGGACTGGTTCCGAATGGGTGGGAGGCCATGGTCACACCTGGGACTTTGAGCCCACATTCTCTCGTGTTTTAAAGTGGGTGGTGGTCGCCAGGGGAACTTAATGAGGCAGCGTCTGGGAAGCAAGCCTGGCATCGGGCATATGGAATGCACTCAATAAATGGTAGCAATCCTCATCATTAGCAATAAACAGCACCTCCCCAAATCAAAGGGCAAAACAATAGTATGCAGTGCAGGTACTATTTAACTATTTGTAGAAAAATAAGATAGAACCAACATACAAACTTGACTTTTGGCAAAATGAAAAAGTGCCATGTTAACAGTATATGTGTTAACTGTATGAGATAAGTTTTTCTTGCCCACAGACGCTGTTTGTCCTGGAAGACACTGCTAACCCACTGTGAAATCCTTAGTTACAACAGAATATTCATATTTACACATGAAATGGTGTCTAGAAATAGAAAGCAAAAAAAAGTGAGATGAAAAGAAAAGAGATGGCAAATAAAGAAATGCTAACAGGGCAGATAGGCACAAAATTACAGTTTCCCTCCCCAATGCTGTACTGAAAAAGCATAAATGGCCACAGGAAGACCTTCCTTCCCACTCTCAACCCCTCCTGCCACATTTACTGGGTCCTTTACCCAGTCCTATTTTTCTTTCTAGAATTTAAAATGCTTCTGTGTTCATGCCCAAATGGCATCAGGTCTTTTCCTAAGGGAATCACAGGCCCACTTCCTGCCACCCCCACCCCAGTGCACAAGTTTCTGTTTTACCCGCCCCCTCCCCCGCAAGCCCCGCCCTTCTCTTCCATGTGCACCTCTCTCCTCTCCATGGCACCGAGGACTCTCTGCGGGCCTTCCTTCCTCAAGTACCTCTATTTTGGCATTTGCAAAATTAAAATTACATCATCATCCTGCCTCTTCTTTTAGAGCTCTGAGAGGGCATTTCTAATTTGCTGGGCCATTTTCTTCCTCATTCTCATTCAACAAATGTGAGTAACTTCCCAATGTCCCCTCACCTTCTCTCCCTGGACACTCCCTCCCTGGTTAGCCTGATCCAGTCTCAGCCTCGAGCCCCACCTGCACACGCACCGCTCCCAATCGATTCACTTCTTCCTTAACCACTACAAACTCTGGAACTCCGCCTCCTGGTGCCCCCATTTGTACTTCAAGTTCCAATAAAGGGCCTGAAAACAAACGCATTTCCAAATCACTTTCCTCCGTAACACTATCGAGCACGCTACGTCTATGACTTCAACTCTGGCGGCTCTACCTTTGTCCCACTCAGGTGTGGCACAGTAGCTACGTGATGCTGTCCTTCTTTCCCTTAGGTTAGGATCCTTGGGGGCAGAAGACACACGTGCATGTGACACGTATCCCTGTCCCTCTGCGGTCTAAAGCGCTATCACGTGCACGTGGTCCTGAACAGCAGGATGAGATGGGCAGGCAGTGAGTGACAGGCAGAGTCCAAGGGCAAGACACGTTCCCACAGGGACCAGCAGGGTCAACACAGAACTTGTGACAGCACAGAAAGCAGCTTACGAAAATCAAAAAACACCTTTAATTCGGTGATTACAGAACAAGGCAGAAGAAGCTAAGTAAACTGAGTTGAAAGGACATTTCAATTGTCAGGTTTATCTCATGTTCAGCTCATGAAATATTTTCATTAAATAATTATCACTACTTAGCTTTGGCTATTTTTTAACCTTTTATTTGTTCTTTTAAAAATTGTTTTTCTCCCAAGACTAAATATAATTGAATAAAATATACTTAAGAATTACAAAGCATCTCATATAAATGCCATTAAAATGTATATAAACAAAAAATTTCACAATTTTACAAAGCACTATTCAGTTACACTTCCCATGGCCCCTAATACAATCTTACCAAGAACAAAAACATATTAAAGCTTTCATTTTAGTCAATAACAAAAAACATAAAAACTTTCAATTCAATCATATTAAATAATGAATGCAGTTTTCAGTTATACTTTCCAATAAAAAGTTTAGACTACCTTCACACAAATCTAGTAACAGCAAAATTCAAGTAAGCGCCATTTCAAAAATCCGTTTGTCCTCAATTCTGTTCTCTTCTTCCAAATAGTCTAGTCCAGGCCTACCCGCCAGGGCTGATGAGTTAACATTACTCACATGGCTCTAACGATCCTATGATGACTTACACCGGACATGAAGCAGCCCCAGTGATACACTCGCCCACCCACGGCCCACCCGGAACCAGTTCAGGTGGTCTCCCCGCACCAGACCCCTCTCCCCCACACAGGGAACACAAGCCTTTTACTCAATTTATAAAACCATTCATCCAGCAAACCAAGATAAACTTTTTTTCTCTTTTTCTTCATCATCTTCTTTCTTTCTTTCTTTTTTTTTTACATCAACTGTGCATCTTCTCCTGTTCATATGGCTTCCCCATGTTTTCCACAGCAATTACCTTTGTGGGGAGTCTGCTTTTGGACAGGGTACTCATGCTGTGGGTAGACTCTTCAAATAAAAGTACGAATAGTGAGACAAATGCACACAGACACTTGCCTCTGAAGAGCTAAGAGCCTGGCCACTACCAATCTTTGTACTCACTATTCTGCCTTCTGTAGCTTCTCCAAGCAGCCCTCCAAAAGTGATTACAGGAGACATACAGGCACAGTATAGGAAAAGAACCGAGGCCAGGCACTGCAGACTTAACGCATCCTTGAAGTCACTCAAGAAAAAAGGTGCTTTCCTTTTGATGTCAAGTATCAAACCACCAAAAAGCCTGAATAGGTGAGATGAAACTCGTCAAACTGTACACTAGAGGATTCCAGCTCTTTCAAACCAAAACTATGGGCTACATAAAACCGCTGGTGTCTAGTGTTTCGTCAACAAAAATTCATAACCTATTTAAATCATGGTATAAATAAATTACAGAAGATACTCATTTAATCTAACCCACTGGTAGAGGAAAGCTAGACCCTCATTAAGTTAAGAGACATAATCATCTGTACTTTACAGAGTATATGCTAAAAGAACTACAGGCAAATGATTTTATATAAGTAAATGTAATTTTAGACGCAAATGGGCAAGAAAATGTACAATAAAAATAAAATCCAACAACTCATCCATGAAAATATGAATAAGCACTTCTATTAATTATTATCTACATTATAAATCTTAAAGGAAGGTATCAGAAATACCAGGAAGGCAATTATAAATCATAAGCCCCCAAAATACCCTTTAATATAAACAGAGTATGCTTTGCTTAGATACACTCAGTAGTAAATTAAATAATTTAGTTACTTTTTAGATTAGTACTTTAATTGCACAAATATTTCTGGTCTGGGAAAAAAAGCCTAATAACTACCAATATATGTCGTATAAGTAATTTACTTATATATAGTCAAACTAGTATGCATATTAAGAAGTTTTAATTAGTAAATTCAAAAATCTGTATTTATACATCAAAGCTGTGTCATTTTCATGTTTGGTTTTTTCATCAGACTTCAGGTACAGCTAACTTGAACGCATTTTACTAAACTATAAGCTCTGTGAGGGGCGGAGACTTTTTCTTGTTCCACGCCATTAACACCAGTGTCTAGAACACTGCCTGGGACGTGGAGGTACTTGGTAAATACTTGTGACAAATCAGTAATTGAAAAAGGTTTTATGACTCAAAAGTATACAGCCATTCAAATCCCTACTATAGAAAACACACCAGAAAATTGATCCTATGCTTTTAAAAGCTTTGAATATTTCAAGCTTTACCCTTCTAACTTTAAATGAATGGTGAAATGGATCCTAATCACATACAAGTGGAAGAAATTATCTTATAAATTATCTGCCAGCAAGGGGAACCAACTTGCAATAAAAAATGGTGCCAGTGACAATCTAGAAACTGAAACTACACCATCAAATCAATCACTGATTATTTAACAGCTTATATAAGGCTGTCAGCTGACCCGACCATAAGATCAATAGGGGCCTTGTCACTTCCCAGTGACTAATCCTATCTCAATTTGAAGTTTGAGGAAATAAAAGTAACAACTGCTAATGTCAGATCAGTACCTTTTGCATGGGAACAATCTTAGTCACTATTATATTCACAGAAACTAATGTATCAGTCAATGAATTAATTAATTGTTAGTTTAAACTTCTCTAAAGTTTCTAGTCAGTTTGCCAGTTGTTATTTTTCTTCTATACAGTATTATTTAGGTATGTCATTAGTATCTCTAATGTTAAGTGTGTCTGTATATGATATCCTGCTTTTCTACACAAATATTTAAGATGTAATGTTTACTTCCATAAAGACCACCAGTGGACAAAAAGGTATCAACACTCACCTGCTTTTTTATAGATTAAAAAATACCATTTCTCTACCTACAAAGTATTTTAAGGCCATGTTTATACCTGGCTATATTTCTACCCTTTATTCCAAAATTGAACAACTTCAACAATTTATCTAACTGGCTTGCCAGAGAACAATACCATGGTTTAATTATACTTGTCTAATTTTACATTATCTAATGATATTAATACTCTTTTATGAGTTTTAAGTCTATGCACGCACAAAAAAAAATGGTTATAACCTCTGTTCCCATAATTCTCTAACTTCTTAAGGAGAATTGTAAAACTACACACATCCTTCAAAAAATTCTTATAAATTAATGTAAATTAACCTACTATTATAATTGAACAACATTCTTAACATATGGTGCACAATATTTTCACTTTGAATTAAATTTTGGTATACATAACCCAAGTATATACTAGTAAAATTATTTTAAAATGCATGTTAATTTTCCTTAACATCATATACCTATTCAATAGAGCCCATTTTTAAAAAATATGTTAAAAAGGCTGTATAAAATTAGGTTCAAATATTTGCAAAGAAAAAGAATCTGTGTGCCTTTTCCATCAAATCAACCCTAGTCTCACATGATCAACAGTACGTGTACCCACCGTCCAGTCCTCTGGAGCTCGGGCCCAGCGTGATGAGCGGCCTCTTTGGGAGTCTCACCCGAGCTGGGGGCAGATCCATTGGGAAAGACAGGAATCTTTCTCTTTTCCTGCATTTCACACACAGAAAAAAAAAACCCACACGCTTTCAGAATTTTGTTTCCAGAAATCTGAGATGGCATCTTCAGTCCAAGGGAGCATGAGATCTCTTACTGGACATCTACCTAATTAGTGCTCCTGGAAACAAATGCTTCCGAAAGTAAACTTCTTTAAAAAAGCTGTCCTTTAAAACAGAAGCGGATGTTCATCCATTAATATTTTACGTTCATGCTTGGCTTGTTCCATTTTATACTCTAAGATCAAATATACTATAAAACATATTCATATACACCATTTCAAATTACTATTCAACAACAGGAACATAAACATCCAATAAAACATCTCTCCAACCAGAATTTTTAAAATACTGCTCATGTTAACTACTGAAATATACTTTACATCAAGAAAAAAGTAAATGCAATTCTTCTTTTACTAACATGCTTCTTGTATGACGTAAGTAGTACAAGAGTTGTGTGTTAAAGGCATTTTCATAAAAGCATCAACACCCCATTAAATTTTATTGCAGTCAAGAGCACTGTTCTCATGATAAAGGATGTTGTCCTGCTCACTTGAAGAGAAGGGAACGAGCTTTTAAGCTTTTAAAGGTGTTACTTGAGCCTAAAAGAACGAAAGAGAGAGCAAGAGAGACAAAGAGAAAAAGTGAGGAGGATGATGGGGGAGGGAGGAGGAAGTAAAGGAGGGGACAGAGGGGGGGAGAGAGAGAGAGATAGGGTGATATAAAAAGAATATAAAAACAGAATATAAAAACTTATCCATAATCATAAGATTACATGAAAGTATCAGAAATAAAAACTAAGTTACATCTTAGATCAAAAGACAAAGATTATGGGACTTTTAGAAAACAAACATAACTATATTAAGAAAATGAAAGAGTAAAATAAATGAATTAATGAGCACCTAACTCAGGAAATGTTAAAAACAAACAAACAAACAAAAAACCTCTCTCCTGAAGGAATGTAAAAGGAATAAAAACAACTAAAGCAGGAACTGAGTTAGAAAAAATGTGTATATAAAAAACACTGATATAAATTTTAAAGCTACTCTACTTGAAATACATGATAAACCATTAGCGAATCACAACAAAAGCTTTGACAGGGAGGCAACTTCACAAACGAAGGGAAATTTTATGTGTGTGTACATATATTTATGTGTGTGTGTACACATATATGTAAAAATACATGAAAGAAACAGAGTATACTGTACAACCCTATACAAATAAATTTAAAACCTTGATGAAATGGGTAATATACCAGGAAAACAAAATTTCCCAAAACTGACACCAGAAAAGAGAGAAATCAGTACTATAATTTACTAAAACTGACCACAGGAAAAAAAATAGAAATCTTACTCAAACCCATTTCCACAGACTAAGGAAGTTATTGAAGGCTATTGCCCAACAAAAGATCTAAGCTCAGAAAATTTTACCAAAGAATTCTTCCAACTTTTAGAACCAAATTATTCTAAGCCATGTGAAGTTTTAAGACTACAGAAAAAAGAAAACTAAAAATATGTTTCTACAAACCAAGTATAATAATAATAATACCCAAATATAAAAAGTGCACAAAAATCTATTAGACCAAACTACCTACAAGATGCAAACAACTTAAATAAAATACTAGAAGTAGACTAACAACACATTAGAGCCCAAATCAGGTTTATTGCAATAGTACAAGAGTGTTTTCATATTAAAGAATCTATTAATATCATTTACCATAATAATTGGTAAAGAAAATTCATACGACCATCTCCACAGATGCTAAAAAGCCCTTTAACAAAATTCAACACCTACTTAGATTAAAATTGTCAATGAAATAGGAATTGGAGTACTTTCTGCACATAACAAAGTGTGTATTTTAGTCCCAACATCATTAAACTTAGCAACACAGTTAGAAACTCAGAAATTTCTATATAGAATCAACACTATTAGACATTTTAGTCAATACAATCAGACAACAGAAAACATGTCAGAGGTGTAAGAATTTTAAAAGGAGAGATTAAAATATGGCAGATTGTATGACGGAAAATTTACAAACAATAAGAAAATCAAGAAAGGTCGCAGGCTAAAAAAATATACAGCAACAAACAGCCTTCAAATACATAAAAAGTAACAGACAATATAACTGAACAAAGACGTCATTTACAATAGAAAAAATAAAGATTTAAGTACTAATGACTACAATCACCAAGAAATCTGTAAAGCATGGATAAGAAGAACTTTTACAACATTCCTTAAGGACACAAAACCTGGCTTAAAACAGGAAGACAACTAGGGAAAGATCTACCATGTTCTTGAACAGACTCAGTGTCATAAAGATGTCAGTTTCCCCTTAATTCACTTAGAAACTCAACTGCCATCACAATTTTTTTAAATCAGGCTTTTTCCTGTAAATAGGAAGCTGATTTTAAAGCTTACGTAGAAAAAATATGGAAATATAATCAAGGAAATTTAGAAAAACAAGAGTAAGAGGAGTGAAAGATGAATCTAAACCTTCCATTTATTAAAATATACCAAAAAGCCTCAAGAATTAGTGTGGAATTGATCCACCACACTAATGGAACACACTAATGAAAAAGAAATTCCACAGAAAGACCTGAATGCAAATGGAAATTTAGTAAATTAGAAAGGCCACATCATCAACCTACAGGAATAATAAAAAAATTTTAGTAGCTGTTTAATAAATTGGGAGAACAAAACAGCAATTTAGGAAAATAGTCGGAGGCATACCCCACATCATACACCATGATGAACTCCAAAGGCTCAATGCACAATTTAAATGAACAAAAACAATAAATATGGTGGTGGAGGGCAACGAAAAAAATATATTCAGAGATATTCGCCCTCACTAATGACAAAAATGCAAAGTCAAGTCACATGAAAATACCCAGAGTAGGAGGACGAAGATCTCTCTCAGACCAACACACACCTAAAAGCCCGCCAACACACTGTGTCAGTGAGGCCGCAGGGACAGGGCCACCTTCATCCATTGCTGTAGGAGTGAATGAAGTTCCCTCGGTAAGAAGAGATTCTGCTAATTATCGACTAAAATCATAAAATGACATGTGAGCCAGCGATCCTATTTCTGGGAATTTATCCTACAGCTCTGTCTGCACACGGCTCAGGTGACACATGAGTGCTGTGACATGGTGTGTGACGCAAAAGACTGCAGGCAGCCTGAGCCCAGGAATCGAACACGCTGTGATATAAGTCAATAAATGGAATACAACAAAACTGCGAGAAAAAAGTGGAAGTAGTTCTATGATTTTTATGATCAGATCACCAGGTTATGCACTGTTATTTTAAAAAAGGCAAGGTTCATAACAGAACATATAGTCTATTCACTTTTGGTAAGAAAGAAGAAAAAATAAAACTCTACATTCCTATTTCTTTGTACTGAATAAAAACTCCAAGGAAAAACAAAAGACCTACAGCCAACAGTGAGCCATGGTAGGCGAGTAAAGGGGTGAGAATATAAACCGGACACACTGGGGCATGGCTTTTCTGAGTGCTCTATACGTTTTTGATTTTTAAAAATGTGTGATGTACTCGAAATCTTTTTTCAATGTAACCTGAAGAACTGTGTGGATTCTTACCTGAGAAGGAACACTTTTGGGTGGCTCTATCCGTATAGAAGGGTCCCACTCTCCTGGAGGTAGGACAGTCACTTGATCTAAAAATTCATCAATTCCTGATAAGAGGTCATTTCTGTCTTTAGCTTTATAAGCTACATCATGAAAAATCTAAAGAAAAAAAATTGAGCAACAGAAGTTTAAAGTTGAAAAAGAAGTCTGTCTACACATAGAAAGTCCACATCAGATATCATAAGTCTACAATGGAGATAATTACCTAATCTCTTATCCCAAACACATCTCCACCCCACCCTGAGTAACAACTATAAAAAATAACTCACTGTAGTATTATCACATAAATTAACAGTAACAAATGACAAAAGAAAATAGTGATATGTTAAAACCAAGCAACTTTTAAAAACATACATTTTTACATGGGAAATACTCAGTGATTCATTACCAAACAAAACAATACTGTAGCTTGCCTTTCCACTCCTATGATATTTTAATGTCATTTATCCTAAACCAAGAATCATGGATATACAATTTTACTTAAATAATTTATTTGATCACTTATACCTACCGGGTGCCTACTATTTGCCACGTACAATTCTAAGCACTTAGGGCAATGGACAAAGATAAGGTAAGGTCCCTGTACTCAAGAACCCAGGGGGAAAGACAGTGAAACAGGTTAATTCCACAAATACATAACTAGAGGTAAAGATGAAAGCTCTGATAAAAAGAAAGCAGGGTAAAGGAAAGTCTCAGAGGAGTCCACACTGCAGGAGAAATGTGAGTGAAATGGATAGAGTTGGGTGGAGATGGCAGAAGGGAATTCAGGCAAAGGGAAGACCAACGGGAACTGTCCAGAGACAGGAGGGAGCATAACACATCTGAGGAACAGAAAGGAAGCGGGTGTAGCCAGAGCAAAAGTGGGGAGAGTAGAAGTTTCAAGAAGTATTCAGAGGCTAGATCGGGCAGACTCTACTAAGACAATGGTAAAGATTTTAAGTTTAAAGCCCTGGCTAGTGTAGCTCAGTGGATTGCGCTCAGGCCTGCAAACGAGAGGATTGCAGTTCGATTCCCAGTCAGGGCACATGCCTGGGTTGCAGGCCAGTTCCCAGCAGGGGACACACGACAGGCAACCATACATTGATACTTCTCTCCCTCTCTCCTTCCCTTCCCCTCTAAAGATAAATAAATAAAATCTTTTAAAAAAGATTTTAAGTTTAAACATAAATCTGCAATAAGATGCCACTGACACATCTCGATCAAGAGAATGATATATTCAAATCTGCATGTAATTGGTAACAGAGAGGGAAATACCTTAAGAGAAAGACTCGGAGAGTCCATATTAATCACCAGAGAGAAGAAGGTTAAAGAGCGTAAACCAGAGAAGTTGCAGTGGAGATGGTAGATTAAATGCAAAGTATGTTAGAGGTAAAAATCAATGGAACCCTGTGACTGACTGACTGAAAGAGGATAGAGAAAGGAGGTCAGGTTCAGAGAGCTGGGGATTCGGTGACCTTGGGGACACATGGCAGGTATGTCTGGGGCCTGGCCACAAAGCTATCTCCCAAAGAGAGAAAAGTCCTGATCAACTAGGTCATGGTCAAAGGTGAAGTCTGCAAACAGGAAAAAGAGAAATTAGAGAAAGAAGGGGGAAAGGCAAAAGGACAAAGTCCTGAGGAAACCCCAAAGAAATGATATCCTAAAATCCAGAATGAAGAAAATTTCTAGAAAGTGATGAATAGTTTCAAATGCAGGGGAGAAAATAAAGAAAACAGCAAAAAATATCCACTGATCCTGACAGAAACATCTTGAAGACCTTTAGCAAAAGCAAAGTAGCTGAAGAGTGAATATGAAATACACCTGAAACATACACAGTTTTACTAATTAATGTCACCCCAATACATTCAATTAAGACATGAGGGAATACGAGATAAAATAGCAAAGACATCGAGGACAATATTTTAGGCTTCACTATAAAAGCAAAGAGAACTTAGAATTTAACATATTATACACTTCATAATCAGTGTCCGCTTCAAAGGGCACTTCAGTTACCTCATCAGTCATGAGAGTGGCGATTGATCGCCCGATTTCATGGTACTGGGGTGCCTTTCCTGCTGGACCCAGTAACAGAAACAAAAACCTAGGAAAACAGAAAAACACACAGATTTAACCACCACCGACATACACACATAACTCTCAGAAATCATTTTAAAAACTCATTTAAGTACAAACCCCCAAACAACACTTAAGACTACTTCATCACCCTCGCCCACCGATTACTGTAAAAAGCTGGCATCTCCACTCAAACCAGAGCAGATCACAGAATTAAAAAGGCATTCACAATTAACCTTCCACTGAGTTATTACTCCCCATCTTCCTTAGGGTAAGACAGTAATTAAGGAATTGAGTGCTTTACATTAAAAGTTCCCATCTTCTATATCCTTTTGAATTTGAGTTAACAATTTTTTCTAGTCTGTTTGACAAAATAAGTAAATAATAAATTAGTGAATATCAATCCCACTGAAGTACTTAAAAGTAAGGTTTGCCTAATAAAAGAGTTAAAGAATATACACAAAAAAAATCCCAAATCCCTCAAAATACAATCTGGATAAAGACTCTCATATAGCAAATAAGAAACTAATTTCTTTGGAAGGAAAAAGAATTTTTATATACAACTCCCAATTCAACATCAAAGCTCATATTATTTGATTGATTGATTGATTTATAGTGACTAAATAAAAATGTTTAAGTTCCCGCTTAATTAAGTCCTTATTAACACAACAGGAAAATATTAATATTTATACTTTTCCAAATTAGGAAGTCTTCATCTTCCTGCTCTAAGAATTTAAATATGAATCTACAGAGGAATTGTTTTTCTCATTTATCTTAATGCCACACTATTCATGCATCTCAGTAAAGCATACTGAAAATAGGCATGTACATTTCAATTAAGTTGCAGTTAATTCTTCAGACTTACTATTATAAAACTAATTTTTAAAAAAATTTATATTGTTCTCATTTAGAGTTAAGTTTATATGGTCCATAGCTAAAGAACTGACTACTCCTTATAACACAGCCACCTAATTAGTCTTAGAGATATTACTGCTATTTTAATTTTTATGCGTAATGTAAATATTTTTAGTTCCAGAAAGAGAGATTATTCTTTTATCCTCTAAGAGTCAAAGCACGAGATATAATGACAATATTAACAAAATGACCCTTTACTAAATAAAGGAACGTGTTCTTTCAGTAGGGAAGAAAAACCAAAAAACTCTGTGGATGTGAACGGGAACCACCTCCTTACCTGGTAGGAACAGGGACCTCAGTCAGCCCTGAGAGCAGGACAGCCGGGGCCAGCCTCACAAAGGCAATGATGGGCCGTTCCAAAAAGTCCACTTCCCCCACCAGCACATTGGATGCTTCGGCTCCCGAAGGGATTTTTCGCATGAAATTCATATCGACCTGTTGACAAATAAATAATAATTTAAAATACCATTTGCATGGTGTTTGTAAGGCTATTTAAAGAGAAACAGGAAAGGAAAGACACTTTTAAGACTAGCATTTGCTAATCAAAACTGGTGATCTAATGAATAAATAAATGCCAAAATTCTTACAAATACAAACGAATGGAGTAGACAAATACAAAAAAAAAGCAAGCAAAATACATCTAGGAAACGATACTCCCAACCGTTTTAACTGTGATAATCTTTACTATTTCAGAAATCTAAATCGTCAAACACAGGAAGCAGAGAAAAGTTTCAATGAATATAGCACTATTCATCAAAAACCGTTAAGGACAAAAGTAGAGTTTACAAACTAACAACGGCTCGTGAAATTATACACAGTGCTAAAAAAAACTACTTCATAATAATCTATTGCTTAATCGTAGAAATAAATTAATCTTAGAATAAATAAATAAATAAATCTTAGAAATAAATTAGTCCCTTTGTATTTTTTTTTAATTAAGTCCTTTCCATTTTAAAGAACTCTGGGCATTCCCCAGTATTTTCATTAAGTGGAAGAAATGCTTTTATTTTTATTTAAAACTAAAATAAATAGCCATTACGGGTATAAATACACGGTAGTGCCATAGGATCAAATTTGGTGGTCTGTGTATAATGACAAAGAAGAGGTTACAAACACAGTGGTGAAGCACGGGAACTCCATCACTGATATGCTTTCACGCAAGGCACCAAACAACCACTCACAGGGCTATCTAGTACAAATAAAACCAGCACTTACAGCGGGCCTCTTGAGTCCCACACCCAGTGTGCCACAACTACAGTGCCAGGAGGCGGACTCCTGCCCAACAGGAGACAAGGAGGTGGACACAAGGATAGGCCAATTAAAAAAATTTACAACCGCGACAGAGGAACAGAAATAGAACACGGCCGCTGCCATGTCTAGAGGAGGTCTCTAATGTAAGTTACATGAACGGGTTCGTTTAATGAGAATGAGCTGCAGTTTCGTTCCTGAACACTTTTCACTCATCTGAAACAACAGGAGCACCAGTGAAAACAGAATCGAGTTAACACAGGTAAAAGTACGACAGCCCTTTTGCAAGGTCACGTGAATATACGGGACCCTTTCGCACGGTCCCATATGCAAGGCTTTTTATAATTGTGCAGCAGAAAACCCATTTAAGCAAAGTTACATAGACACAAACCACCATTTACACTTGTTTCCCACAAAATATGATCTATACTTTGCATTATTAAAGACTGAAGAGAAATAAATGTTATTTGAAATAATCACATTTAATTAAATGTCTGACACTGGATATAAAAATATTAAAGCATTGAAAGTATCCTGTAGCAAATTAATAGCATTAAAATGGCCACATAAAACCTATTATGCAGACGTCATACTCATAAAATACGCCTTAAACTCAATTGTTATTTGAACCTGCAGTTTTTTGCCCCCCTTTTGGAATATTTCCTTTTTCTGTTTCACCTAAATACTCATCTACCAAAATAAAAAAAATCCTTTCAGATTTGTTTACTTGGTTTAGTTGGTAGATGGTTTAGTAGAGATAGGCAAGTTGTTTTTAAATCTGTGCCTTCCCCTACCCACGGGGAAGCGCTGATACGCTCCCAGTGGCATCCCATGAAGTCCTGCCAGCATAAGGCAGTCATTCTGGGACACGGCAGCCGGGGAAAGGTGGATGTCACTAGCTTTGCTGTAATGTCACTCCCAGAATCAATCTTTCTAGCGGTGGCAGCTGTGGAACAAGTGACTTTATTTCAAAAGTACTGAAGTTTCACGATATCTAGGAGCAGGTATAGATGAAACTACTGTTACTCACAAACTCTTCTGACCGAATTTAAAACTAGCGAGATGCAGTTATATTCAAGTGCTCTGAGACTGTCACCTCGCTCACAATTTCTGACCTTAAATTAACCTACCACAAGCAACACACGCAGATTTGTAAGCACCTCTCTATTAAAAAAATCATTATAGTCAGTGCTAATAAAGGCACTTTGCTAGCCATTTTCTCAGTAAGAATGAGCAGGAAGATTCACAGTTAACGAGAGAATTACCTTACTGAAGTCAACAGTGCTGTTTTCTCTGCTACCGCCACTTCCGTTACCTTTAATCTCTCCACTTTTACTAGTATCCAGGTTTCCAGGTGCAGACTGTGGAGAGGCCAAAATACCTGTAGTTGAGAATAAGCAAATTCCAAGTTAGTAAGGAGAAAATTCACTTTGTAACCTAATTCTGCTCATTTCCTGAAAGTGATGGTTTATTGAAAGCAAATGTGCAAGGTAAAAAAATAAATAAAAGTGCCAAGTGTTAGTACCAAACCAGCAAGACTAGAATAATATTTTAAGCAATAACAAAGCTATACATTTTAATATTTACAACAATATCATCAGATTTTACAAAAACAGTGGCCTTTGCAGAAAGAAAAAGAGTGAGTAGGTGCGGGACCACGGAAGAGGGGAGACCTGCGACTGACCGCCACCCCAGTTGCTTAGACATTATTACACTTCCAATACACCTAACACACATGTGAACTGTGGAGGGCAACGATGCCTAACCACACTCAGCATGCTTCCAACAATAACAACATAAATCTTCTGATAAATACTAAATGTAATTCAGAAAATTTAAGATCCATATCAACTAAATGTAGGTTAAATTTACCATAATCTTCCATATTCCTAATAGTTCCCTCACGAATTTTCATTTCTCTTGGGTAACATTTATGTGCTGTCTACTAAAACGCATAACCTTATAATAGCATTTTTTATAATATAAATACCAAAGGGAGGGTTTTTTTAAATCAAACAGATCAATATTGAAACAAGCACTTTCTGCCACATTGTAAACTATGTGACTTTTAAGTAATTCACGCCATTTCTGAGATCCAGACAATCTTAGAAAATTAGTTTGTCTGGATTACAATGGACAGATGTATGTTCTGCAAAACTAGCTTGTTTGGGTGACAAATGATGTCTATCCCAACATTACTGCACTTACTTCAAGTGACAGTCGGCAGCAACACTGCAGAGCAATAACAACCTAACAACACCCTGAACCATGTGACCAATTGTTACCACCATGAATTCTGCAAAAGCTTCAAATCTCAACAATTTTAAAGTACATCACAGATTTCTACAACATCCAAGATTTCTAGTTCAAGAACATGGAACACTATGTACCCAGGAGGAAAGGCACTAAACTGAGTTACAACAGACCGAGTTGACTTTAAACTCTGCCACTCACACAGCAATCTAGTGACCCAGAGACACTCAAAATTAAACTGCTGGTGATTCCCTCTCATAAACCTTATGGTTAGTTGTTGGTAAATAAACCCAGAATTTTAAGCACATCACATATATTTGATGCATCTAAGGAAGTTTTCATCTTTCTAGAATATCACACACTGTAACTGAAACTAAGTCAGTCAGGTCTGGTGTTCACACTCAGTGAGAGAAGACCTTTGTGATACACTTCTCTACTGAATGCCTAAGGCAAGATGTCACTGCGGCCCCAGACAGCAGCATAAAAACCCATATCCAATCTATTTAGCCACACACTCATTCTCTGGAAGTGTTAAAGAATTCTGGAATAAAATATTTCCTGAAACCTAACTCATTTTTCAGCATTTTAGCTTAGCACAGGAAAACTATTAAGATTCCTCTCCTTCTACCTTTGTCCCTGAACTCCCAGAACAAAATCCACTCCTGTAGTAAAGTACAGGCCCAAGCAGGGCGTGGGGGCAGGGGGAGTAAGGAGTATTTCCAGTGGTTTCCACCAACTCCCACACAAGAAAATGACAAACATCATTAAGGCCCTGGCACCAAGTGCAACAGAGCACCGATCTGTATATACCTGCAACCACTGAAAATATTCCATCTGTAGATGTGTAACAAAAGAATACACGCGCAGTTTCCCCAAACTGTCCCAGCAAAGAGACTTTGGAGAGAAGAGTGGAAGGAGGAGAAGGTTATGAGGGACAGTAAGGGTAAAGTAGGTATAGGAAGAAGAAATGATGGGAAACTAGATAGTGTCAAAACTAGAAGATGTGACCTGAAGTCACTTAGCGAACTCGGCCATCTGGAACCTGCTAAAAACATCACACCAGGTATGTATTAGTTTTCCAACATCATCTTCTCTATGTCGTCCTTCCTCTTCTCCATCTCAGCTAAGCTAAAGCTGTTTTCTCGATCAGTAAAAAAAGTCTCTTGGCTCCTATAAAAAATTCCTAGTGCTCAGCATTCAATGAGTAAATTCCCCAAAGTTAAAACTATCGTTAGCACTGAGAACACAGAGGGACAATACTTCTTTCTTTAAAAAAGAAAAAAAAAAATGTGTACATACAAAAGCAACACTGAGATTCAAAAATCATACTAGAGAAAGACAAATCAAAGTTCTCAGAGTTTTCTGTCATTAAAATTTTGAAAAGTAGAAGCAGTTGGCACAATGGTTTGCAACCTGGGAAGATATTTGTCCCCCAAGAGACATCTGGGTTGGCACAACCGGGGCCTGCTGCTGGCAGCCAGTGAAGCAGGACCAGGGAGGCTGCCCAGTGCCCTGCAGTAGGCAGCGCGGGCCCCTGCGACAAAGAAGGGTCCCACAGCAAATGTTCACTGTGCCAACGTTGGGAAACACTGAGTGAGAACAGCCATTTTCAACCTTTTTCCTCTCACGTCACACACAAACTACTTATTAGACTTGGCAGCACAAAAAAATATATAGTTTTTGCCAATGTGACAAAAAATAAGTATAATTTTAATTGCTTTACAAAAACATATAATAATCATAGTAGTAGTAATTACCTACCCTTTTTGCTCCAAAGTGAGTTTTTAAAAAAATATATTTTGAATATAAGAATTTCTGGTATCAAGAATTAACCAATCAGATACAACCTTATTATGCAACGTGATAGTAAGATGCAAGTCTATTACATGACCTACATACAAGAATCTATGGTTCAAGGCCGGGCATTCACACCAAACAATTATGGTTGTGTTGGCTGTTGTCATTTTTTTTATTTGACAATCTAAGGGGGAAAAAGTCAGTGCCTCTGACTAAATGTCAGGAATTTCATGTTATAAAAGTTCTTGCAGCACATCAGTTGAAAATCTCTGACTTAGAAGACAGTTACAAATCCTAGAAATGAGTTTACCTTTTTTTCATATAATTTTTCTCCAAAAAAAAAAAACCTAATGGGAAACACCACTTTCCTTTTCACTCTGGGTATGCACAAATAATGACCCGTGGCGTAGTGTCTACGACATTAGGCTTTTCAAGATTATCCTGAGGATACCTCTTCCTCATTTAACATAACATCAGACTTCAAGGAAACGAGAGTGTCTAGGTGCTTCAAGCACCACGGTAATTAAACAAGGAATAGTATGCAGTCGTTCCTATCATTTTAACTACATACTTCTACAGCAGTCTTCCTGAACAGTAAGTAACTGTGAGCTTTTCCTTGTCTTTAGAAACTCCCTCTCTCCCTTCCATTCTAATTCCTTTTCCTTAGAAAGGCTGGTAAATCTCACTGGCATACTTATGGCAGAGGGGGAAAAGAAACTGTCTTCCTCAGTTCTCAGTTAATTGCTCTTCTTATCCCTAACGACATGGCCTAATAAGTCACTGAGACCCGTGTGTCCCCTCCTTTCTATAAAAAATTTGTAGTGCCTTATTATTAATAACCTAAAAGCTGGTAAAACAAGAAATACTTAAGTGTTACTAACAGATCAGTAAAAACAAATGCAAAGATGTAACTTTATAATCACTTTTGTTAAAAAAACAGTAAATCTTGCTGGTTCTTTATAAATTAAGAGGGATGATTATTTCTGAATAATAATTTCTAGGGTTTTTTTTCTGATTTTAGTTCAGTTACCTCATTATTATACTACATCTTTTTTACAAAGTAGTAAAGCTTACAATGAGTAACTACACTGTATGGGCCTTGTTACAGGTAGATCTCAGTCCAATTCCTCGCTCTGGTCATTTACAGTATGATCTTAACATCTCTAAGTCTCTGTTTTCTTCATTTGTAAAATAGGGATAATACCACAAACTTCATCGAACTGAGAGGAGACTTAGAAATACGACAGATGAAAAGCGCATATACCTGTATGTGGAACAAACTTCAAGATAAGGGTGGCTATAACTTCAATCACAATTAATGTTACAATGATTTAGCCACAAAGATTCCATTTGTTAACTTCTAAAAGTGTATCATTGCCCTGGCCAGGTAGCACCATCCTGTACCCCAAAAGGTTGCAGGTTCAATCCCTGGTCTGGATGCATAGGGGAGGCAACTGATCAATGCTTCTCTCTCACATCAATGTCTCTGCCTCTTTCACTCGTCCTCTCTCTCTCAAATCAATAAACATACCCTCAGGGGAGGATTTTTAAAAAGTATATCATTTTTTGGCAACAACAATGAGCTTTAATTAAATGTACTCAGCATGCTTGGATACAGCCAATAGAGAGAGCGAGAGGCCGGTCACACAGTGGGAGGAGCACAAAGGTTTTCAGGCAGAGGACTTAGGCTGTCACTCACCAGTTTGCACGATCCAGGGAAAATTACTTTTTCTGAGTCTGAGTTTCTGAAAATACTTATATCCACCTAATCTGCACAAATTTTTATACCAATTAAATAGGCTAATTTAATGACTATATACTACCACTGAAGTATTTATAGAAAATCTATGTGATTAAAAATACTAGTTAGGATTCAAATACATCTTCTACGAATTGGGCATAAATATATGTAAAAATGTATAAATGATTAATATAAAAGAGGCAGTGTCCCGTAATATATTAACCCTTAAATAAGTTACAAAACTTTTAATAAAAAATCATTTTCCCAATTCACATACAAAAATATACTCTAGCCACACTATAGGAACTCTGGTCTTAAAAAGTTCAAGATAAATTTGGATTAAAGATAGATATGACATGAATTAAATAAAGGACAACTAAAATCTATGCCAAAATGTAACACTAATCTTGAAATAATGATCCCAGGCAGTCACTGGGGAACATCCATCTTTTAAGGGAAAAATGACAAGAAACATTCTACCTAATTATTATTAGGAACATCAGCACAGACTGCAGTCATTGGGCAAAAGCAGCACAGAGAAGATAAAAGGCACCTCCCCTCACTATAATTTATGTACAGTGTATGCATTCATGTTATGAATGAACAAGAAAAGCCACCATTTTCTAAAAATCATGGCAAATTAAAAGATTACATATAAAAACATCTATGTTTCCCTGAACCATTCAAATGCCTTGACCTCACAAACCTCAGTGAAAAGTTTTCAAAGGGCTTAAGTTACGGTGCAGTCTTCTTTGCAGTCTTAACGTCAAATTTTTCATAATTCTATTATTTCCCGTAATATAGTCTATCGAGGGGAAAAACCATGCAGAAGGCAAAATAAATCGTAAGCATCGTCTGCCAAGGCTGCTCAAGCTAGGTGCTACCAAGGGCATTCCAAGTGCAAGTGACCCAGAGGCAGAAAGCACCACACATGGAGGAGTTTGAATAGTTGCCTGGAGTTATGTCAACATTTTCCTCATTCTTCTGCTCCTGGCCTTTCGGCGCTTCTAAGTCTTCCTCTGGCGGATGAATGACTACTGTGGGAATATCATCACTAGCAGGAGAAACCAGCAGCTCGGGGACCTGCAGCTGACTCTGTTGGGAACTTCTGGAGGTCAGGCGACGGGTGCTAGGGCTAGGAGGAGGGCTGTTGTGAGGGGTGGGTACTGGGGTGGTACACCTCGAGCCTGCAGGGGTTCCAGCTCTCGAAGAAGGAAGAAGATGACTGAGAAGAAGAGATAAAGGCGATTCTCCTCTCAATGAAAGGTTTGAGGCAGACAGACCTGTGCGCAAAGAATGGCGGGAGGCTGAAAGGCCTTCCCCTGAGATAAAACAAATAAATGAAAAACAATGAGGTTCACTGAAGAAGGCAATGGAAACGCACACACACAAATCAATTTACACCGTAAATTGCAAGCTTTAAAGACCCAATATTTCAAATTCATGCTATCAGGGTTAGCATGGCAATCAGGTTTTTAAGTGTTAGAAAGTCACTGAAAAATTGCTTAAGCTACAATTAGTTCCCTGAAGATGTAAAAATAATAATAATAATAATAATTTAAAAAACAATGCTACTGTAGATTATAGGGGACAATACTGTTAGTAATTACAATGCCCAATAGTGTGGCTTTTTAAAAAAAGAACACTATCAATGCAAAGATGCTGGTTCAATAAATGATAAATATCAAATAAGAATATAATACAAAAATCTAAGAACTAGAACCCAAAACAAAACTTACCAGCACTAACAGCTTATTTTAGTGTATTTATCCTATACTGTATCAAACCACTACAGATAATTATCTCTCACCAGAAAAGTCTTTAACAATATTAATAATTCCTAACTTAAATCTAATCATTAAAACATTAAGTCAACAGTACATCACCTATTAATAGCTCTCCCAAAGTAAAATTTAACATTATACAAGTTACAGTAATTTTTTAAAGAAAAACATTGTCAATTTTAAAGAATATATATTCTTTAAAAGCTCTCTAAAGATATTAATAAATATCCTAAAATCGGCTTTTGTTTGTAATACAGCAGATAAATTTAAACAAACGTGGACAGTATTTAATCTAACTAAATAAGCATAAAGTATTTCTCACCAACAGCAATAACAAAGTCAGTCTAGCACATTTCACAAGGTAATGTAGACTCATCGTTCAAACACCTATTCTATGACGTGTACCATAATGAAATTACAATGTTTTTAGGAAAATGAGATTTATAACAATCAATCCCATATGATCTAAGTCCAAGTAATCAAAGCTACATGCTCAAGAGATCCCAGAAATATTAAAAACAAAGATAAATCTCCCGCCCCTAAACAACTGCCATTTAGTGGAGAAGTAAGCTCCATGCAGGAGAGCTGTTCAATTACAACACAATACAACAAAGTAACAAAATTCCCATGCTCAAACGGCATTTAAAAAACACAGCCATTGTCTTAGGATTCAAAGGAACCAAATTACACCTGGAAAATAATCTATCTAGACACGGTGCATATGAGAAATAAAGATTTAATAGGGTCTCTCTGGGTAAATAAACTCACTTTTGACAAAAAAGCAGAAAAGATATAATACACAAAAGATAAAAATGATAGGCCAAATGTGACAGAGATGGCTCGCTTTTAAACTGAACTTGGGATCCTAAGAGATTTTTGTTTTTGTTCTTAAGTTTCCGTAACGATACAAAGTCACAATTTAAAACAGAATAAAAATACTTTCTTTTAGGGGTCCAATGCTCAGAAGGAAAATGGATGACGGCATGTTACACTGAGCTGCCAACAGTGATTACTGTCCATTTTAGACACAGTATTAAACCCCATCACCTGTGGCTGTTCGCTGAAGGACATTTAAAATCCGTACTATTATTTCAGGGACAGAACGACACTGGCCCATCCCCCTGCCTCTTCACTGTAATCCTCAGAAGCCTTGAGTAATAGTAGCAGCCGGAGGAAACAGTGACCCTCAGAAGCAACTCTAACCCTTGGCACCTGGGTCTTCCAGAGTGGCTGTCATCAGCCCTCTTGGAGAGCCAAAATAGAACCCCAATGATGTAATCCTCTGCTTTAAAAAGAGCAAAGGCAACACGTCCCCGAGTTCCAGCGTTAAGACAGTGACAAAAGTAAATGGCTAAAAGGACCCACTGCCCCCCCACGCCCCACACATAACCCACTGCTGGACAGAGTGAGGGTGCAGGGCAGGGACACGTGGGTCTGCGCCCGCTGTCACCCCTGGAGTAAGACAGGAGCAGTCCTGAAGACTTCTCCCAAATTGTGTAAGTAAATACAGATCAAGGAAATCAGCACACCAACCCAAAAACACTTGTTATGCCCATCTAATAAAGTATATTCAAGAGATCAAAAAACAAAAAAAAGAAAACCACAAGGAAAAAATCTAACATGGATAATAAGGTTCTACCCAAGATTTAGAATTTTTAAAAGGTTAAACTAAATTCATAGATCATAGTTGATGCCTCTTTCATCAATTACACAAGAATTTGTGAACAGAAATAAAAAAAACAGGAAGGAGAAATAATCCAGGGTTAGAGAGAGTGACAGTGTTTAAATATTACTGATACTTAAGTGTGCTCCACAGAGAGTGAATGCTTGAAGTTCATTATTTAAATAATCTCTACAGATAATCCTGTCATGTTATAAAGAAAGACATTTCAGAAATATTACGAAATACACAAAGAATACATTTTTTAAAAATATATAAAAAGATAATAAAATGACCTATGGAATTATCTGGAAAAAATGTCTTCCTTTCCGCTAACTCTGACACACTGGAGTGCTGTTAGAACGGAAGTGTTAGCGAAAACCAGATGCCACAACTTATCTCACCATTCCTCTCAAGCAAGTGAGGGTCAGAATGTTTCTTGCCTATGTCTGCAAAAGATCGAACGAGGGGAATCCGACTGGTGAATCTCTTCTCATTCTGATGATGGTGTCTCTTCAGAAGAGCTTCTCTGACATTCTCTCTGATGGACTCATCCAGCTGGCCAGAGGCTATCATGTTGTCCAGTACCATATCTAGTCACAGAAAAAATAAATAGACAAACCAACACACACTTAGATAAAACTGTAGGTGAAACCGTACTAGAAAAACAATATTGTTACACAGCTCTGCAAAGTGTTGTTCTCTGCTAATACTGAATAACATATGCATAACGGTAATACAAACATTATCCAACAAAAATGAACAAGTTACACAGAGACCCTCATATCAATAAGTACCATCATTTAAAGAAAGACTGATGCTCTACACTTACTCCTCCCTGTAGTTGCAAGCGCCTTCCTGATGTGGATACAATCAATTCTATTAAACTGAATATTCAGTAATACTGGTTTCCTAAGAAGTGCAGGTATTTTACTGCTTTACCTCATACTTTTCCCCAAAACTGTAGATGAGTATCTGGACTCATTCATTTAATCTTTTAACTATTTACTGAGTAGCCATTATGTGTTGGGAATGCATCAGTTAACGAAGCAGATTAAGTTTCTGCTCTCACCCTTCCAGAGGCAGAACCACCAAGGGGCAAACAGATAAAATATCATGAAGTGATCAGTTCTAGGAAGATGGGGGTGTAGGGGTTGGGGAGATTGACGGCCATGACATTTGACAAATTACGGTGGTGACTGGACTACTTTTCATTTATGGAGTACATACCAGTATTTGTAAGTAGTGCCACCAGAGACACAAGTGTCAAGCTTTCAAACTTGTGTGATTACTCCAAAAGTAAACTGGGGGGGGACCAACCCAGCAGGTTAACTGTAACATTGACACAGTGACTGCAAGCTACCGCACGAGTGACAGTGGATTATACAAAACATGGACTGAAATATTACATTGTGTTATGTGATAATCACAAAGCCGAAGTAAGACCCGTATGTTCAAATTTCAATACTCCTAATTCAAATTTTCCTTCACAAACACAAAAAAGGAAGGACTTTTTGTGATCATTTTAAAGGTTTGTAGCATGTGGTTAAATCTAACAATCTGGTTCTCCTGAAGATCAAATACTATAGACTTTTTTTGTTTTTCCATGGAACTGATCTATAAAGGTAGTCACCCTATCAAATTTATTACCACTGAACTTAACGTTAGTTTGAGCAATTATTGTTAATAGTGAAATAGCTTTACCACAGGTGTCTTTTTCTACTTTCTGACTCCACAGTATCTTTCATCTCCCCAGTCGAAACTATTCCAGTAGATTAACTGGCCTAACTTGCTTCTAACCACTTCCTGATCCAAAGCCACCCTACATATTCCTGCCAGAATGATCTTCCTGGCACACGCTGGATCACACAACTCTCCAGCTTGAGCATCACTCAAGAGCCAAGCTGCCTACCCAACAAAATCCAATTTCTTAATCCTGCAATTCAAGACCAGGCACGACCCACCTCTAATTTATTTTCCAAACCTGTCTGCAATAACTATTTGAGAAATCTGCACACACACACGGCCTTCCCTGAAAGCACCCCCGTCTGTGCTCTCTAGACTTCCCTTCCTTCTCTTCAACCTCCTTACACCACTTTTCTCTTACACTAACCGCTGCTTGTGCCCATGTGCTCAATGTTCTGTAAGGTGTACAGTTAATGTATTCTGTAGATCTGCCCCAGACACCTCCATCCAGAAAACAGAGAAACAGGAAGCTCTTTCCTCTCCATTTCCAGAAAACCGACTCCGTATCTGGCTCATGATTCTACTCACTTTCTTCCTGATACTGCAGTTCTGTCTAATCTCAGAGACTCCAAAACTTACCGGAGGCAAAAAGTGTCACTTATATGTCTACCCTTCATACTGCCCTGCACTGAATGGAAGCTCAACATATAGTTGCTAAATCCACGACCTAAAATTCTACTTTATTTCCCTTATTGAAGTATCTCTAATTTCAGTACGACTTAAATGTAAAAGCGTCAATTTGCTGTAACCTGCTATTTCATCTAAAGTGCTTGCTCGCATATCCAGCATGACTGTTCCATTGAGGATGCAACTCCTCAGTTCGAAAAGACTGTGCAAAGACAGAGTTGCCACGTAGGGTTTACTCCACCGGTCACCGCCATCTTCAACATCCTCTTCAAACTTCAGCCATCTGAAAAGAATAATGTATAAGACGACTTTGTAAATAATGACATTTTCATTGGCTTATTTTCATATGATAAATGTAAAGTTGTTCTCTTAAAGCAAAACAAAGGATCACTACCCAAACGAAACTTGGCTACAAACACATTTTTACAATTACCGTATTTTGCCGGGTATCACGTGCACATTTATTGCCCAAATTTTTAAGGGAAAATAAGAATGCACATTATACATAGGTAGAACTAATTCTGTATCTAATTTTGGTTTTACTGTATTCTGTCAACAAAATATTTTTTTCCTGAAAGTTTGGGCCAAAAACACGGTTGCACATTATACATGGCAACACACTATACGTGGCAAAATACAGTAGGTGGACTCCGGTCTACAATATCTATGAGTCACAAGTTACATGTCAGTTACATATCTTTCTGGTTCCTCTTTCTGTTCTAAACTACCACAATAACAAGCCTCCAAAAACTCTGGAACTTCGCAGTTTCTACTTCTAATCTTCTTTTAAGCTAAAATACACAAAATTTTGATTTTCCGAATTTGTTTCTATAATTAAGGACTTACGAAAATCTGTAACATAGCTCCTTTTATGTTAAGTTAAAGTAGTAAGGAATATTTATAGAAACAAGTTTTGAAAATAAAGAGAAAAAATAAAGATAATTTCCAGACACGAGGAAGTTCTCTGCTCATTGCTTTAAAGCAACGTGTATGTATAATGATGATTTCAATTTTGTGTTCTCATTACAAAAAGAAATCCGGCAAAGCCACAATCATGCAAAACACTGAGGCAGCATTTATTACCTGGCGGTTTCTTTCCATTCATACTCCTCTCCGTCTCGGTAGCACAGTTCGTCCATTTCCGTGAAGAGGTCATGGGGAATGTGCTCCTCGTCGTCATCTTCAGTTCCGAGGATGAACTGAACCCTCTGGGACGGTGTGTCTTGACAAAATAAGAATTTAAATGCACTCACAGTTTTCCTCAATTCATTCAAAGATCAATTCAGTTTTTGAAAGTGAAATCCTTTGGTCAAAACTCTTTTATTCCTAAAATACTATAATTCTGGAAGGAAACAGGTGCAACCACCCAGGAAAAAAAATTACAGAAAGATCACATTCATGGGTGAGAAAGGAAGATTCCGTGTTAAAAATAAGCAAGACTAAGTAATTTTATAACTACCTGATGTAAAAACAAATAAAAACAAGCACCATCCAAAAACTTGGGACACTATGCTCAAAGACAGGACTTTCTCTTCACTAAAAATACGTGGAAATGTTGGATCATGAAGAACACGAAATAATGTGCATTTAATATGCAGCTAAGTTCAAGAGTGAAAAAAGAAAATCCCAAGTTCCAAAAAATATGGGAAAGCCCAAAGCTAGAGGTACACTGAATTTTCCTACTACCATCCAGGCGCAAAGCTCTTATCAGCTGAGGTTAGGGAAGTGGGACACACACTGTAAAAAGCAAATACCCTATTTGTGGTATCTGAATTCAAACTATGTGGCAGAGGACCCCCAGAGACATTTGAACAAATTCTACTCCAAGACAGTCAAAACAAACTAGCAAACAACCACAAGCATCAATTAAAAACAACCTCAAATTCCGCAGAACAGGAGAAGTTAGGTCAAGCTCAAAATTGACACTTAAGTAAACAAACTGTCATGCACTTGCAGATGCAATATAGAGTGATATTAGAACAGGTTAAAGAGTAAATTAAAAGGAATTATCACAGGAAAAGACAACTCTAAGGAAATCAGACAGCACGCATCAATGACAAACAAGACAAAAACACAAAAGGTTAAGAGATGCAGAGAACAGAATAAGTAAGTTGAAAAGAAAAAAAATTTCAGAAAGAGGACAATATAAATAGGGAGAAAGGCAGGAGAAAAAAGGATCTGAAAATTTTCCAATATGTATATGACATCGGTCTGCATTTGAAGGAATACTCTCACACTTATGCAGGACAAAAACATACTATGATTGAACTTCTTAAAGTTTTGAAACTTATTTATCCCCAAGTAAAAATTTTAGTGCTACTGAAAGTGCTATTTTTATTTTAATTTCTAATTGTTTATTGCTACTGTGTATAAATAAATTGATTTGTATTCTACAACCCTGTTAATAAATTCACTTAGTTCTGTAGTTCCATAGGTTGCTTCATATTTGCTACATACATAACCCTGTGTCTGTGAATAAAAACAATGTCACCCCTTCCTTTGCCATCTGTATGGCTTTAATTTCTTTCTTGCCTTATTACACTAGCTAGGTTCTCCAGTACCACGTATAGAAGTGACTGGACGGGACATTCTTGCCTTTTCCCAAATCATAAGAAGGAACATCAATTTGTTGTTCCACTTTATGCATTCAATCATTGGTTGATTCTTTCACGTGCCCTGACAGGAGATCGGACCTGCAACCTTGGCGTTCTATCAGGACGCTGCTCGAACCAGCTGAGTTACCCAGGTAGGAACCCCCTTGGTTTCTTAAGTTAAAAACTGAAATGATTGATTTAAGATTGTTCTTCTTCTCTAACATAAAGATTAAATGCTATATTTTTTCTCTCAGGACTGCTTTAACAATTTCAATGTGTAGGCAGTTTGTACATTACCACGCTAAATAAAACCTGTGCGTATCAGAAGCACGTCCTCATACTGCCAAGACTTTATCTCAGTTACTGACTACACCGTTTTTGTTTTCATGAGTTCAAGTGTTTCCTGATTTCCATAACAACTGCTTCTTTAACTTTTAAGTTACTGAGAAACATCTTGTTTATTTTCTAAATATTTGGGAATTTTTCTTTAGATTAGCTAGTTTAATTCTACTATGGTCAGAGCATATCCTTCAATCCTTTTTAATATATTAAAACTTGTTTTATAGACTAGAATATGATCCCTATTGGTGAATGTTCTTTTTACCCTTGTAAAGAATGTCTATTCTGCTCTTATTGGAGACTATTCTATAAATGTGAATGTCAATCTAATAGTGCCATTCAGATCTTTTATATCATTATTGGTTTTTTTGTTTGTTTGTTTACTTGTTATCTCCATTAATGAGAAAAAAGAATTGACATCTCCAACTCTAATTGAGAATTTATTTAATTTTCAGTGTTATCTATCAGTTTTTCTATTTTGAAGCTATGAAATACAAGCATATATACTTAGGGTTGTTACATTGGGATTTCGGCAATTTGGTTTTATGTGCCTTTGTGTGCTTCTTTTCACGATTCTTCTCCTTGGGTTCTGTTGAGCTGGAACGCACACACATTTCCTAGGACCCACGGTGTCAAGAGGGCCACGTGGGTCCACGTTGTGCTAAACAACCATCGACTCCTGTACATCAGCTCAGGGCAAAGTCTGAGAACCCTCCTCAGGCTGCACAGCTCTTTTTTTCTGGTTCTTGCCTTTCCCACCTCTCAGCACCACCCAAATCAGCGCTATCAATGTTGATTACATCAGACAGCCTTCTCCTGCCTCTAAAGTACACCTTCCCCTGCCGAGTTTCTCCGTCTTTTGGTACTTCTGTACTTCTTCACTTTCAAACAAAACCCCCGCCCTCTAATAAACCATACTATGAAACCAGAGCACCAGCTCACGCACAGATAACCGGGAAATCTGGCTCAGTAAGATCTTCTGGCCAAAGTGTTTAAAAATAAAATAAAATATTCAATCTTTTTCAGGAGTCTCAGGATTCCAGGTATTTATCTATTGCCTATGTAAAGAATAAAATATGTAATAGAAAAAGGTAAATAAAACTTTGCTGAATTGAGTTATAAGTGCCAAGGCTCAACTTTTACAATTCTAAGGCTGGAATACAATGAAAACAGAGCTCCTTACTTTTGTCACTTATCCCAAGTATATCTTAACCTATAAACTAAATACTTTCCTTGCCCTGGCTGGTGTGGCTCAGTGGATTGAGCACTGGCCTGTGAACCAAAGGGCTGCCAGTTCGACTCCCAGGCAGGGCACATGCCTGGGTTGCGGGCCAGGTCCCCAGTTGGGAGCATGTGTGAGGCAACCAATCTATGTATCTCTCACACACCAATGTTTCTCTCCCTCTTTCTCCCTCCCTCCCTCCCTCCCTCCCCATCTCTCTAAAAATAAATAAATAAATTCATTTAAAAAAACTTTTTTTCTTGTAGGAAAAATATTCTTACTTCAATTAATATTCTTCAATGCACATATGTCTAAATTATTGAAGACATGCATTTTTTTTAATTTTATTTATTTATCTTTAGAGGGGAAGGAGAGAGGGAGAGAAACATCGATGTCTGGTTGCCTTTCCTGCATCCCCTGCTGGGAGTTGGCCTGCAGGGAACCAGCCTGCAACCCAGGCATGTGCCCTGACTGGGAATCAAACCACGATCGTGTGCTTCACAGGCCTGTGCTCAATCCACTGAGCTACACCAGCCAGGGCTAAGACATGCATTTTTTAAAAGAAAATATTTAATTAAAAAAATGCCTTCCAATAAAGAATTTTCTTTTTTTTAACTTTTTAGGTTACTACTGTTTGATTACAGTTGCCCCAATTTCTTCCTATTGCTCTCCCCTGCCCCGCCCAATCCCCCTCAGTCCGTCCCCACCCTGTTGTCCATGTCCACGGGTCCTTTACCCGTGCTCCTCGACTAGCCCCTTCACCTCCTTTTCCCCATTACTCTTCTCCTCCGCCTCTGGTCACTGTCAGATGGTTCCTTATTCCATGTCTCTGGTTCTATTTTAACTGTTAATGGAGAAGTAGAATTTTCTTTTACCATAAGAAGGAGATTCCCGTCCATCTTCTCTATCTGATTCTTTATCTTTCCTTCTCCGGTGGTGATGCTTGTGCCCACGATGCCGATGACGTCGACGACTCTCTTTACTAAATGGGACGTGAACACCAATATACACAGCTCGATGACCTAGCAAAAGGTTCAGAGACATATTACTAGTTTTCCAAAAGGGGGAAAAGTGGTATGCACAAAAGCATGCTAACACTCACTCTGATAAAAGAAGAGTACAGATAAATCCACATAAATAGAAGTCAGTCCCCTGTTACTTCCCCTATTTTATAGAGCCCTACACAAATGCTTGCGCAAAATGCTACAGTAACACCATTGAATGATACGCACCCTAGCTACAGAGTTACTTGCGTAAGCATTGCGGGATAAGTCTAGGGATGATATTTCGAAAAACAGAGCTTGGCCCTCCTAAAATCATACTATGTGGACGTGAATTTATTCCACCTACATTTATGGTCAATCCCAGCGAGTCGAAGTTCTTAAGGGATAGGCTTATATGATAATTAAATACTTTGTATTGGGGTATTTGTACATTTTTACTAATTTCTTAAAGTTCTGAAAATCTCAAATCATCAAAGTCTAAATTACTGAGGGCCACAATAAACGTAAATGTTCCAAATACTCTAATTAACAGGTAGAAATTATCAGACTGGGAAAACAAAGCAATACAGTAAGGTTATGATATCATTTTAGGATGGAAAATGCTACTGCTGATATTGCATTATTCTGAGTTTGTATTCTGACCAACAAAATGGTTACGAAAGACAACCTCTGCTCCTGCCCACTACACAGAATTGAATCAGGGAGCAAGACAGCGGCACTGTGTCAACTACTGAAAAGCATGAAACTGACTTCTGAACTATTTTAATGAGGTTCCTATCTGCGCTGTGTTGAGTGAGAGGGGTCATGGACTACAGATTTAACTAATTTACAAGTAGGCAAAAACCATCGGACACAGAAGGAACATAAAAAGCAATCTGCTGAAATACAGACAGTGATGTCATTCCTTTCCTAGCAAATTCCACACCATGGTCAGAAAACGACCGCCTCAAGAAATTTGAGATCTTCACCTTTAGGTAAGGTTTACAAGCATGGTCAATCCTGATTATTCGTGGATTCTGTAATTTGCAAACGTGCCACTCGGTATAAATTATTTGGAAGCCCAAACTCATGGGGATTTTGCCGTCAGCTACAACATGCACAAAGCAGCAGAGCATTCGCGCTGCCCGACACACAGGCTCCCAGCTAAGGCTGCAAGAAGGCTATGCACCCCAATTTCTTGTTTACAAGAAGTGACACAGTATCCACGTCAACAAAGTAAGTAATCACCTTTTAAAGTAAAAGGCACCAGACCTATACAAACATATTAAATGAAACTCACCTACACATCGCCCAGTACCCACCACTCCACCTAGTTCACGGTAAGCACTAGAGGAAGAACTGTAAAACTTCAGTATCAATTACTTGAAAGTATTTTACTAGACACCCCCGAATTTAAAAACCATCTATAAATGGCTTTTTTATGGAATGATGGAAATTTTCTGGAATTAGAGTGTGGTTATGCACAACATAGTATGCATACTAAAAAACAATGAATTATACGCTTTAAACTGGCAAATGTTATGTAAATTATGTCTCAAGAAAAGTAAAAAAAACTGTAACAAAATTCAGTGAGCTTACAATTTCATTTTAGTGAAACCATTTTCTTGTGAACACCAAAGAAAAGGAGAAATTAAAGAGACAAGTTCTCATCACTGTGCACTGGTAACAACGTTGTTACCCCAATTAGTACTAATACTAATGGGTTTTGGCACAAAAGCCCCAATGCACCAAGACAAAAATTACGAGTTAGTAATTTAGAATTAAATAGGTAATTTATTCATGAGTGTGCAGTTCCAATCAAATAAATAAAAATGTGTTAGAATCCAAAGACTGAGAGATCAGACCACATGAGGTTTTTCTCCCGTTTTTATTATTGCCCCCTCAGTGTTCTCTCGTAACTTTTCTTTCACCTTTACTTTTTATCAAAGGCCTATTTAGTCAAACTCTGAAATAAACTTAATCTCTCCCTCAAACTTGATACTGAAATTTAGATATGTACAAAGTATGCAAAGTTAAGGGGTTTTAGGGTAACTGAAGGAAGCCAAGAAATATAGTCAAGGGCCTCTCTTCATGGTCTAGGTCACATGTATCTGAGAGATGACATTAAATGGTAAGTGATGGATTAAATATTATCATCATACAATTGAATTAATGAAATTATTGCTAAAATTTAAACTTCCATAGTCCCTGTAATTCACAGAATCTAGCCACAAACTTCTAGGTAACTGCGGTTCTTTCTAGAAGCCCTAACAAGCCTAGACTTTAAAAGTCAAACTTAAAAGACAGTTTCTTTTTCTTTTTCTAATCTCAGAAAGTACACGAGGAGAACACTTGTGTCTCTTCTCATCTCCTTTTCACAAGCCACAGAGTAGTGGCCCATATGATACCAGTTTTCACAGGAGAGTTTAATTTAACAATGTGTCCTCAAAAAGCCCCCAAAATAAGTCTACCAAAACGTTTGCCACGAACATCACCTTGACTAAGTGTTCGAGGTTAACATCATCAACAATAAGTCACGTTGATGTCGTATGTCCACAGATGTGATCTGCTGGGAATAGCCAGTCGTTTCTGTGGTACGTTCCCCAAACTTGCATAATCTTGGTCTACTAATATGATAACATCGGACAAACCCAAACTTCGAGGCTTCCCTTCCATGAAGTATTCAACCACTCCTCTCCAAAAAGTCAAGGTCATGAAAAACGAGGAGTGACGGAGGAACTGTGAAAAACCAGAGGAGACTAAGGAGACATGACAACTGAATGGACGGCTGGATCCTGAACCATTCCTCTGGACCTTGGGACCCAAAGAGCACATCACTGGAAAAACCGGTGAATCTGAATAAAATCCGGAGTTTAGTTCAGAGAATTGTTACCAAGGTTCACTTCACTTTCATAAACTTTATCCTGGTTACAAAAATGTTAACAGAAAAAGCTGGCCAAAGGATATACAAGGTACACTCTGTACTATCTTTACAACTCTTCTATAAATCTAAATTTATTTTCAAAGAAAATGAATAATAAAAAAAAGGAAATCACTTTTTTCTGCTTAGGAAAGAAAGATTGGCAAACAATTCGTCTGCACCACAATTCTATGTTGAGGTTATTACAGCCTTTTAAAAGGTTAATGTGACAGAACTATAAAATGACTATTTAGATGACAACTGGTGGTAACTGTGTCTTTTATTAGCCTGGTACTCTAGTTTGTTTGTCATATAAATTACGCAACCTGCTAGAAATAAAAACAATAGGAGTGTTAACTGATTTTGTAACTGCGGCATTTCAATTCTCCAAGTTAAATAATGGTAACCATTGTGAAGTTGGTGTGATACAATCTATGTTATGCCTACTCTCAACAAAGAGTTAATAATCAGAGAATGTTGTGTTTGCAGATACAGGCAGTGGTTACATGAGTGTTTGCTGAATTAATCTTGAAATTGTATTTAGAAAATATAACTGAACACCCCTCTCGGTGTGTGCTCTACCTCACAACAACAAAAAATGCTTCAACAAATAGCAGGCAAATCTAAAAGGACACTAACATTCATTAGTAGGTTACCCTGGTAAGCATGAGTGATTGTAAACAAACTTACTTTCTAGTTCTTCTTTTTCAAACTTGGTGTTCACAGTTGAACTGGTTTTACCAAGATCCACAACAGCTTCTTCATCAGGACCCTAATAAAGAAATTATTTTCATTGGTTCATAAATTAATATATAGTAAGGACCTACTACTAGGTGCATTATTTGAGATAGCCCAAATGTGTGTAAGACTGCCTTCTATTAATGAACTAAATTTTTATTACAGCTAACTGCATTCATTTTTAGGTATGCTTATATGCTGTTTTTTAATCCATAGAAGACCAGTCCAAAACCTCATGGTAAGAACTGAGATGGCAAAGGTATTTAATCGGTGTTCTATGAAAGTTACTGAGTAACTGGTACATATATTCACTTCAATAGAAGATCCCCCCAGAATAGAAACTAAAGAACATCTGGGGTGAGGGGAACCCTTAGATAATCAATACAGAATGCTTTACTTTTTATTCTTTGCTCTTTGGTCCTCTGATTAAAAGGAAACGCTTAACTGAGCCATAACAGACCAGATTATGGTTAAATGTAAAACTGTCAAAAATGAGTCTATAGACTTAACATGTAGTACCACTTTTCACTGACAATTTAATCAAGACTCAATCAAAGCTATAAGAACTTTTTATTTATACAAAGGACAAGCCACACTAAAAGTTAACCCTTAAGGAGAGTCTAGCTTTAAGTTGTAAGTCTTCCTTCATAATTCTGTTCCCTTCTTCAGCTCAACAAGGGCGAAATACATTTATCGTAAAATGTGGCACAGATTACTCCTAAGAAAATAAAACTTCCTTTCTCAACTTCTAATCTAACTTTCGAAGGAGCATTATAATCACCATGAACTATTACATAATTATTATGCACAAGATTCTATGCCACAGATAGAGACAGATGAACAAATTCCCTTCCCTCTGAAAGTCTTCGTTTTCGGTTCTCATACTCTGTACCCTTGCCCAGCACGGGTCTGCTGGAGCCGAGCAGGGAAATATTCAACCTCGCCGACCTTCAACCTTGCAAGGCGGCATGAAGCTTTGAACCCCCACAAGGTGTTCCAACAGATGCACCCAGACCGGGTGGGCAAGGGTGACAAGGAGGACACTCCCACCACTTCCAAGCACTCTGGCAAGTCTATGCCATCTCCCGTGACAAAGACTAGCGGGTAGTGCACCAGGAGCAGGGAGCAGTGGAAAAGGACGCTGCTGTCCTTAGCCAAGCCCAGGACTGGGAGACACTGAAGGGGGACATCCAAGCTTTTAAAAGATACACCAAGGCTCTGAGGAAGAGCTGGCCGATAGTCAACAGGCCTACCTGAACTTCACAGGCAACAACAATCGGCTCACAGAGTCTGTATTGCGTGTGCAGTACACAGAGGAACCTAAAGGGCGGAACCCCGTGCAGCAAGCGGTTCCCACCAGAGGGTTCCCATCCTACAATGCCTCTGTCAACGAATCAAAGCAAAAGATGGATGCAGGAGAAGGGCGGCCCAGGAAGAGGCGAACAAACCAGAAACGAGTAGAAAGGGCCTGGGACTTTGTGAGGGAGTAGCTGACCTGCAGAGCAGGCAAAGCGATGGGCACAGAGCACAAGGCCAATGTTCTGGCTCGGACGCAAGCAAAGTACTGCAAACGTTCCACAGCAGGAGAGGAAAAACACAGCTTTCAAGAAGGAAAAGAAGTGACCTAATATGTTCTCTTAGAAAGTCCTTATGCTATAATTGGTAGCTTTGGAAACAACAGAGACAACTGGAGATGAGAGAATGAAATAACACTAACATCAGTTATAACACTGTTAATGTTCACTGAACACCATCCTCCTAGAACGAAGTTAGTTTTCTCCCCCTCCAGGTATTATAGTCTTTCCCTAATTTTGCAGGGTGAGCTCTCAACCATCCTGTTTTCTCTGCGGTTCCTCTTACTGCCCGGCATCTCCCCCAGCGCTGAGAGCAACAGACCAGAGTGGCACACGATGTAGTTAGTTCGCTTCCTATCCCTCTCACCGCCCAGTAACTGGAGAACCAGTTGTTTTACAAAGGGTCAAACAGGAGGTGGGGTAAAAAGGTCTGTTAAAGTCTCTTCCCGTGTTTGCTCTGCAGTTTTGTACTTTTCTACATAGCGTTCTCAGTGTATACAAACTAGACTCATGCCTAATTGTTCCCTGCTATCCAAACTCTCAGTATCCAGATTCTCTCATCTTTAAACTCAGGAACTGAATCAATGTGGTTACATTTTAAATGAATTCCCTGCCACTCAAACTCTCACTATTTGCTGCCCCAAACTCAGAACCAGACTCAGAATGTTAGAGAACACAAATCTTTTGATATCCAAACTTACTTCTTCAAGATTACATACCCAAACAATAGAATCGAATACATTTGGTTATCAAGTGATACTTGTATATGACTCTGAATGACTGGTGTTCAACTTAATACAGGAAATTCAGAGGGAAGAAATGACTTGCAAAGGCACCATATTTAAAGATGGAGGAAGCAGGCCACGTAGACCATGTGACATAATGATTAAGGAAGAAGACAGAAAACAGTACGAGGGTCCATCAAACTGCCTCATGGCAATCATGCACCATAGAAATGAGGAAAGACTGAAAATAGGAAACTAACAGCCATGACTGGTGCGGCTCAGTTTTTTGGACAAAGCAAAAGGTCAGTGGTTTGACTCCCAGTCGGGGAACACACGAGGTCGCAGGTTTAGTGCCCCGTCTGGGTGCATGAGAGACGCCACCAATGGATGCTTCTCCCTCACATTGATTATTTCTCTCCATTTCTTTCTCCCTCCCTCCCCCATCTAAAAATGAATCTTTAAACAATAGGAAACAAATAAGAACCTACAAAAATTATAAGAAGGGATAATTAGTAATTACCATCTGCTAAGCATGCGATACTCTAAAATCTTCATTCAAGTTTCCTCCAATGACTTAATACCATTTAGTCCCTAAACGTCCACAGGTACAAAAGACAAGCCGCGTCCTAAATTAAAAGGGCAGAAGAGTTGTGTTATCCCATGAGGCAGCATATTGTGTATCTTCAAAGGGATTAACTGCTCCCATTCTAAACTTTCACACAGCAAGAACAATTGCCAAGAAAGAAAACAAGACAATGCACTCATCTCTCACCCCTAAACAACAGCAACAAAACCTTTTCTTTCTAGGCAGACATACTTAAGATGCTTAGATGTAGAAACATTAATCTGTTAATACTCAAAAATAGCTTAAAGTGGGCAATCTCACAATATTTGCTCATTTAAAACAAACTCTCTCTGATCTCTAAATATCTATCACTAAAAAAAACCCTCCAGTATGTATTTTATGCACAAGTATGTATTTTATGCATTTTATTTTTATTTTTAAAAATAAAAGGCACATTAAAATAAAAAGGCTGTCCATCAGCACATCCTGCTAGGGTCCGTTCAGCTTCTCCCATTAGACACTCTCTGTGACCTTAAGTAGGTCATTTAACTTAAAGCCAAGTGAGAATATTACTATACTGTTATTATTAGTTTTCATTGAGAATGTGTTCAGGTGCAACTAGTAGAACAAACGAGACGTTAAAATTATAAAGTTCAAAATTTTTCAACACTAGAACTGTAAACAGGGAGGGAGGGGAGAAGCATCTTCGTTTCTCTCTTCTGTTAAAACCTTGGCTTTTCAATGACTGTGAATCATGAATCAGAAAGGCAGTCTTCGACAAATGTGAGTGTTAAGTAGGACACACACCCTGGCCATCCTGACATTCTGCAAGTAACTCAACAGAGCATGTAGGGTGCATATCGCTATACACTGAAAATCCAGAATGAGGCCCCTGGTGTTTCAAGGGGGCGAGACACTTCTGAAACAAACACACTGCATTTATCCTATCATTTTCATATAATGCTTTAAGCCCTATTTCTAAATATGAAGTTAATACACTACATACAGTAATTTTTTGTTTTTTAAGAGTACTATAAGTAAAAGGACTATGTACAAAAATATAAGTAACATTGAACATCTTGAAGGCGAAATGTCAAACTGTTAACACTGGCGCCATGAGGACTGGGAAAGCAGTAGGAAAGAACACAGGCGGACAATCACGTAGTGTTCAATTTTGTGTTCCAACAAGTGCTGTAGTTTTCATCTTTTTAAAAGAATAAATTCCAATTTAATCTAATAGTTCACTTACTTTTAAATCTGCATCTAGGAAAAAATCTCTACCCCATTTTTTAACTCCAAGAATATAGTGGAAAACTAATAATAGCAACATCACAGACAACCCTTGACATTGAAATGTTTCCATTTTTAACCTCAGATAAGGGAGTGAATCCAAGCCAGTGCTTATAAAACATACCTAAAATGAAATAAAGCCGAGGCACTGGGAAAACTCAAAGACATGAAAGAATGAAAAAGCTCCCAAAGTATATAAATGCAAGATTTATCACTCTAATCTTAACCAAATTATTTTATCCTTGGTTTCAAGTTTCTATTTAGAAGGTAACTGCCCTGGCCTGGTGGCTCAGTTGGTTGGGGCATCATCCCACACACCAAGAGGTTGTGGGTTCAGTCCTGGTCAGGGCACACACCTAGGTTGTGGGTTCAATCCCTAGTCAGGGTGTGTAAACAGAGGCAACTGATCAATGCTTCCTCTCTCATCAGTGTTTCTCTCTCTCTCTTCCCTCTCTCCCCTTCCATTCTTCCCTCTCTAAAATCATAAACATATCCTTGGGTGAAAATAGTAAAAAATTAACATTTAAAAAGATATTTAAAATATAACAAACAAGGCAACAGATTTAAGAATTATCCATACATGATCACACAGAACATTTAAATTCTCCACATATGAAACAACACACATGCAAAGATATTTATCATGGCTTGTATGTACAGCTCATGTACCAGGAAAAGACCAGAAACAACCCACTGACCCCTTCCTAGGGGAATGACTTCCCAATGCGATACCAAAGTACCAAAGAAAACATGGACATTCTCCATGCACTGGCATGAAACCGCATCTATTACCTACCACAAATGAAACACACACAAGGTCAAGAACCACATCTACAGCATGCTACTTTTTCTGTAAGTCCCCAGAATACGAATATTTAAATTTCCACAATGAAACACTGGAAGGACATACAAAAAATAGGAAAACTGGACCCTCGGCAGCAGAGCTGGACTCCTAAATGCCGTCTTTTGAAAGCCACTTCACCCCCCCATCTTCGTTTCAAACACGAGTACGATACCACCTGAAAGGCCTGTGTGCTGAGATACCCTGTGCAAGGACCAAGCCGAGGGACATAACCCACAGAGGATGCCCACATTTTTACTGAATCTGAATATGGAAACTATTCCATGTTTCTACAAAAAATGTTTTCTCATCTACTATACAACTTTAAAACTAGATCAGAAAAGTCTTCCAAGTGCAGAAACAAATACCTATGAATTACCTAATTAAAACCTGTATGAAGATTTAAAATGTATCCCAAAATAACACAATAGTTGTATAAGAGATTTATACTGGAAATGCATGCATCACTATCCAGGACAGAATGCCAAGATGCTGCAACTAACTTTCAGAAGGACCGAAAACTGGATTACTTTGAAGAGATTTTGATGTGTTAAAATCAGACACGCCTGGAGAGCTCATTGTAACTCAGCTTCCCTTGCCCTATGGGAGAGATACTGGTTCAGGAGTTAAGATGGAACCCAAGCACCCGTATTTTTACTAGCCTTTGTGTGTGACTGTGGTGCACACCACAGTCTGAAAACACCTTCAGATTACATTGAAGACCTACGTCCCACATACTGAAATTTCTCTTTGAGGCTGCTTTGTGCCCTAAATCGTTTTACAATAGTTAGGTCTTTTGGGGACAACTCCCACTGCACCTACATTGTTTTAACTAGTCAGAAAAAGATGGACATTCCAACTCGTAAGAAAATACTGAAAGGTACTGCACAAACCACTCCAAATCTATAGTGTTCTAAAAGTTGATGTGTATGTCAGAATATATTACCCAAGATGCTCAGCGCAATCTATCAAAGTATATACAAATAGCAATGTTGTCCCTCCAACATGTAAGTTTCCTCCAAATAACCCTAATTCCTAACTCCATTCCCACCTTACCACTAAGAACTGAACTGAATTATTAGAAAGCTTAAATTTATGGGCAAAAAGCTTAAGAGTAAGGCAAATAATCCTTTCTAATCCAGATAACGGGAGAAATCATCAATGACAACTGTTTCCTACAATGAAAAACCAAAGAATAATATCCATAGTTTGTAAAGAACTAACTCACTTGGATTTTCTGGATCCACATATTCACTCTAAAATAAGTTGAAGAGATGTAAAGGGTATATGGAAAATTATTGCCAACTTTAAATGTAGGCAATCATGGACTCCCACAGAAGAAAATGTAAAAGCCTTATGAAGAATACTTTATCACCAGACACCATGGGAATGGAATTGATTCAGACATTGGAACAAAAAGCTTCAGAATCTTTTCTTTTAAATATCATATGATCTTACTTATAAGAGGAACCTAATGAACAAAATGAACTCATAAGCAAAAGAGAATTAATGCGCAAAAGAGGCATAGAATCATGGAACAGACTGACAGCTATAAGAGGGATGGGGAGGTGGGGATGGACTGAAGGTAGGTGAAGGGGTTAGTCCAAGAGCATATATATGAAGGACTCATGAACATGGACAACAATGTGGGGTCTGATTATGGAAGTAGGGGGCAGGCTGGATGGAGGAGGCAAAGGGGGAAATTAGGACGACTATAGTAATATAAACAATAGAATATTTTTTTCAATATCACAGTTAAAACTAAAGACAATTTAAATGTTAAGAAAGTTTCAAAGTTGAAAAAATCAAAGAACAAAAGAGCAGAGAACTCAAAGAAATATGAGGTATAAAAAATGGGCAAGTGATAGCCAGGATTGTTAGTGAAACATTTACTCATTGGCAGATGCTTCGTCGCAAGGCATGGAGTCATGGACAATGGCAAGCCTTGTCATGGTTCTACCTGAAATTGTAAATCGTAAACATTACTATTTCTCTGAGGAGATGGATACATTCACTCCAAGTTCTAATCCAGTATACATACATGGCAAAAAACCACACAGGAATCACTTATTTTAGTATTATCAAGTTCATAAGTTTATTAACAGAAGTGAAGACAAAACTCTATTGCCAACATGGGGTTTCTTTAAAAAAACATTTTAGTATAGAAAAGCATAGGTATTCCATACAAAAGTGAAAAACACAGACAAAAGTTCAGTAGCTGTTTTTCAGGAAAAAAAGGTCCAGGGGGTATCCTGTCAAGATTCCCCATCTCCAGCCAATGTGGGGTTACCATTAGCTCGGTATCTCCAGGCTTCTGCTGTATATTTCTACTGAAAATCAACAGGAGATAGCCAGGAAATCCCTCAGCAATAAGGTCTGTTTGCCTATTCTTCCCCTAGAAAATAACCATGTTCCCCATGAATTCAATGGACCATGAAAAAAAGTCTCATTTCCTTAAAGACTAGTCATTAAGGAAGTTATCCATTCATTCCACAAATATTTACTGAGTCCATACTATGCACCAAGCATGATTCCCAGTACTGGGAATACATCAATGGATGAAAAACCGTAACATAATCAAATGTCCAGTTTCTCACTTAATTTACAGGTATGATGTGGCTCTCCATAGGAAATACAGATATAGATGAATTTTCCTTTCCATTCCGAATGAATAAACTAGAGCTCACAAACTCACAGTTTCAGACATGTCTTACTTTTCCAGTTCAGTTTTCTCACTTGATAAGATACAGGGCAGATAGATAGGTAGATAAATAGACACACACACACACACACACACAAATGACTTGCTTAAGACTTACACTGCTAGTTGACAAAAGAACTGAAATTAAAAGCCAGGTCTCTGAAGTCCCAGTTGCATGGGTTAACAGTAGACAATAAACCAAGGCCACCATAATTCATGCTAAGAACATACAGCAGTGTTTCACAGTGCTTATTAAAACTTGTAATTACCTATTTGTGTAAGTACTTCCTTAACTGTCTCCCAGTCTGAACAGTCCGTTCCAAGAAAGGAATTACGCCTGTTTTGTTCACCAGTGTATCTTCGGCATCAAGACTGGCCCTGGGTAAGTTCTCTAACACGCACTTGTTGAACATTGAGTATGTTTCAGAAGAGAAGACATTCAGCTAAAAATTTATATTGGATCCTCACAAGGACTCCTTATGAACACAATTCAAGCCCAAACACAGAAAAGCACTCGGTGTTTTTAAATTTAGTAACTCGGCTTATAAACAAAAAAAGCCCAACATCAATACTCAGTAAAATCAACATTCAACTCATAAGTGAGAATTCTCAGCAAAATCAAACAAAGTTAGTTTTTATGCCTGGAACAGATTTTATAACTACATACTGCATTTTACTAATTCCTCTCAGTCATTTATCCTGTCTGGAAAGCAAAATCCATAACTTGTATTTTTTTGGTAAAATGGTCAAAATGACACTTTAACATTCCAAAGGAATAATAATAGGGGGGGAAACAGTGTTAAAAGATTAACAATAGACTCATAAACTTAGTTTAATACCCTTTTGGGCATGTGAGGCTTAAAAAAATCCACTACTAAACTAGCTGAAGCCCCCTATCACAAATTAATGTCTTCACTGTACAGGACATATAGCTATGGCTCAAAAGCAACACCTCCCATAAATTATTCACATGTAGAATAATTTCAGTTACAGAATACTTCACTTCAGCATCAAAACACACTTAGGCACTAGGACAATGATTTCTTCCCTAGTATCACAGCCAAATGGAATTTTCAAAGCCTCACTCAAATAATATTAACTAATCAAAAAACTATTTTTGAGACTAATGAAGCTGCTACAAACATTGCCACCTTTATACAAGGATTTGCTCTTTCCAGCAGATGACTTCCACAGCCAAGGACACAGAGGATGATACTATTCTAAGCCAGTGCTAATAGGCCTGACATTTCTTCACGCGTCACTATTAAACTCAAAGAGTCAAACTTCTTTGTAAATAAAACACAAGATCACAACTAGGTACATACAAGCAACTTCTTCTCCAGGCGAAATCTTTCCATCGTAATATGTTAGTGCCTTGTTTTTTGATAATGTAATTCAGTAAGTCCCTGGAAGGTTCCACGGAGAGTGAATACGGATCTGATTTAGGTCACTGTGCTTTGCACAGATGAACTCTTCTAAGTTGCTTTCATGGTACAGCCAATCACTGCCTTCTAAGTTGCCTAATCTCCCAAGCTAATAACAACTTACACAGGGGCTACAGCACAAGAGAATTTGAAAGTAACATGCACATCCCCCCTGCGTAGCATCAGTACAAGGCACTGCGCTCCCTATGACTGTGTGGATGAATTTGTTAATGTGTCTGCATATGCCTGTATCCTCAGAGCACACATGTTTTCCACAACATAGTAGGTTAAATCTAGTGCTTTCACTTCATTTCAGGAACGATGCAAAGATGTTTTTACCTAAAGAGTTTTGCCTTTTTATCATTACTATATTTATATCAACTTATTATAACTATATTAGTAACTACCAATAAATCCTGCTATGGCTTATACAAATCATTTTCAACAAAAATTGAGTGTTCATATGGGTAACAGCTAAAAGCAAAAAGGAAATGAGCATCACCCCTCCAGAACTTCAAACTCAAAATCTCTTTGCACTCGATGGAAAATCACCGAAGACTCTCAGAAGGCCTTTGTTTATATCAGTTTAACGTCTATTTACTTTACCCTATGGAAAGTAAAACTGAAAAAACTTCAAAATATTTAAAATTCATTTTTAAAAATAATAAAGCCATTACATAGTAACATGACTAACACTTAAATGAAAATAATCATTTTCAAAAACAAAAAAAAGTCGGTGAGAATGGCTTTTACATTTTGCCAAATGTCTAGTATCTGACTTATTATAAGACAACTGGGGTCTCATGTCTATTCGTGTAACCAATCTGGTATGACTTGGTACTTGGATGAATTGTATTAAAAAATCCAGACTCACACAAATGCTCTGTAGGAAAAGGGAAGAGTGTTTTCATACTCTTTTCTGGTAACTCTGATTATTCCTTTTTGATACTTCACCAAATTCAATAAGTAGCCATTTCTTAAAAGTTAGTTTGGAAGATGGAGTCTGAAACCCTTTCAAGTGAGTGTTTTGTACATTGTTATACTGAAACTCAATGGTCTAAACGCTTTCAACTATGTGTAATAAAATTTAAGAAAAAAATTTTCCAACTATAACTAATTAAAACAAAACTCTTACTGAACATGAATGAATAAAATAAAAAGTCTACCAAACTCACATACATGCGATCTAAATTAAACTAAAAATGTATCTCTGAATACACAAATTTGTTTTCTGGTACCATCAAAGTCTGTATTCTAACAAAGCAAATAAATGATACTTTCTATAGAAACATCTGTACCCCAAAGGTGAAGTCTTACTACCAACAAATCCTGTAGAATTCACTGATGACATGCAACAGCTAAATAATAAGATAAAAAATTAAAACTGAAATAATGTACCAAAAAATACTTTGTTTTAATCTTCTACTGCTCTGAGACAGTAGATACCAGGCCACAGACGTGTCATAGCCTTCAAATCCAACTAAAGCTTCCTGTTTATTAAACTCTCTAAGAATTTAGAAACCCCAATGACATCAACAGTTACAACAGAGCACATAATCATATTCTTTACCTTCAGATTTTCTATGACTTATACTTTGCAAATGAACATAAATCTGAAGAAACAGAGAAAAGATGGATCATTCACTGATTTTTAAAATCCTCAATACATCAAGCCCGGAAAAAGATATCTGCAATCAAGTTCAATACCAATTTCTACAATGACCTCTTGAAATTTATCTCCTGTAGAAAACCTTAGCCCTCCCCCCAGTAATATTTAAGAGCTTAACCTCCTGGTCATGCGTATGTCTCACCCCCACTGGGTTATAAAAATCCAGAGCATAGGGATTTAGGTAGAAAACGGTGACAAGAAGAATCTTTTCTCCAAAGGAGAAAAAAAAGAAATCAGGTGTATACAAATTTTTAATTTCCCCAACTGCAAATCAAAATGTTATTCTCCATCAAAATACAAAGCATCCATTTCCCCAAAATGTTATCTGTTGAGACATTACTCTTGAGCACTACTAAGCCAATATTCAAATAAAATTTTAAAAATCAAGTTCTGCAGTTTAGATATCAACTCAACATATAAACTCAGTCATTTTAGTCTTGCTAGTTCTTTTACTGAATAGCAGTATTTATTTTTTAAACCAATCTACTGAGGTCTGACTGATGTGTAAAGAACTGTACATATTTAATACACAGAACTCAGTGGAGTCTGTGCCCACTGGAACCAACACCTGTGGAACCAACACCACAGTCAAAGCCATAGACATATCATGTCCCCTGCTACTGTGTCTTCCCAGCCCCTTTATGTAAAAAAAGTAATTAACATTTAAAACTGGTAAAGATAGGATGACACAGATATCCTCATACTTTCTAGTTGGCATGTAAGTTGCTCAAAACTTTTTAGAGAGTAAGCTAGCAAGAATGTATATTTGTAATTTTTAAGACTATCCTTTGTGGCTTGGCTGGCGGTGGATCCGCGGGTTGGGATTCCCGGTCAGGGCACATGCCTGGGTTGCCAACCTGGCCCCTGGATGGGGAACATCTGACAGGCAGCCAATCGATGTTTCTCTCTCACATCGATGTTTCTCTCTCCTTCTCTTTCTCACTACCTTCCCCTCTAAATAAATAAATAAATAAATAAATAAAAATCTTTTTCAAAAAAATTTTAAAATAATGTCCTTTGTGCAGCAATGCACCTTTGGGTATCTACTCCACAAAAATAAAAGCACCAAAACATAAAAATACAGTCAAGCATGTTTACTGTTCAAACTGGGGGAAAAAAACCAGAAAACAACTTTAAGTAAATAGAATGCCTGATTACCAGGAAATATAATGAGGACACAAAGAATTATAACTACAAGTTCCCTCTTAATAGATATCAGTACATTGTTAAGAAAAACACAAGTTGCAGAGTTGCATGTTTATGATCAAATGTTCATGTTTTTACAAAGGATAAAACTTTATTTGAGTATATGTTTATATAAAGATAAACAAAGTACAGAAGGATATCTAGGTTGGTCTACGTTTCAACAAATACCATGTTTCTCTAAAGATGTTAAGAATCTATTAATTCAATTTGTAGTATAAGATTTTTTTTGGTGTTGTTGGAACAAGTCAACAAAATAAAATTCCAGTTTCTTGTTCTACAACATTGCTTCATACATAAATCAAACAGGCCTAAATAAACAGCAACTTCATAGTAAAAAAAAAAAAAAGAAAACAGAAACCTTTTATCTTCGGCCTCTTTAACCATCTCATACAAACTACTTATACTACAGCTAAGTACATACACAAAAAAGTAACTGGAGTGATGGGAATAAGAACGTTTTGTTGTTGTTCTTAATGCTTCTTTTTTAACAAGGTTTTTTTTTTCCCCTTGAGATCAAAATGACCAGTAACGTCAGAGGTAGAACAAACACCACTCCAGAGGCTGGCCTGGCCACCCTGAGATCATTAAAAATGGCTGATCCCTAACAGTATGTACAAAAATATACAATACACATAAAAATACAATTTCTCTTTTAAAGCACTTTTAAGAAAAAAACGCAGGGCCTTGGAAGTCTTGCTTCTTTTTTCCTCTGATGGTGCAAATTCCCGTTGCGGTTTCGGTTGGGTGGTGGATCGCATGGTGCATCTGTGGGGGGCTCCGCGGGGGGCGGGTGGGAGTCTGCTCCAGGGTAACCGAGGGGACCCCCGCCAATTCGGACACATGGGAAGTGGAGGGTGAACGGGCCACAGGGGCATTTTTTTTAAGTTTAACTTTCCCTTTTTTGCTGTCTGGTCATCCTCATCAGTTTTCTGCTCCTTGGTGGTAATGTTGACACACTCATCCGTCTTCAGCTGCCCCTTGCATTAACTGCCTCAGCCTCCTCACCTTCATCTCCATCCTCTCCCTCACGTACATTCCTCTCCTCCTTTGCCTCCTCTTCACCTGCCGCGCTGTCAGCCTGCTGCTGCCCATTTTCCGCATTCACGTTTCCATTAGCTGGTGCCTCTCTTCCATTCTCTGCCTCCTCCACGCCTTCCTTCTTCCCCCAAGTCCTTGGTGATCTCGGAGCAGCTGTCCACACCACGGCTGGCCTGGGGTGCCAGCGATCCAACACAGTGGATGAAAAAGAAAACCAGTGCTCCTGTGGTGTAAGAACGGTGGGTGGTGAGCCGGCAGAGGGATGCAGCAAAGGTGGCTTTTCAGAGCAGCCAGTGGGGAATATCATATGAGATTTAATATCACAGACAATCGTTAAACCCCGGCTGGTGTAGATCAGTGGACTGAGCACTGGACTGGGAACCAAAGGGTCGCAGGTTGGCTTCCCAGTAAGGACACAGGCCTGGGTGGCAGGCCAGGTCCCCAGTAAGGGGCACGAGAAGCAGCCACCTGCTGATGTTTCTCTCCCTCTCTTTCTCCCTCCCTCACCCTCCAAAAGTAAATAAAATCTTTAAAAAAAGATAACCGTTTGAAAAATGATTATATTACTCAGTTCTTCAAAAACTATGATCAATTCATATATTGAAAACAACTCTGATTACAAGTTACAAGTAACATTTTTGAAATCACATTTCAGGTGATCTGAAGATGGTTCAAAATTTTCCTCAACATTTTCCCATCTTCTAAAAATGAATTAGCAGGCATCCTGAAAATAAATTAAATTTTTTTCAGCTTCATAAAGTCAGCCAATTATATAATCACACTGATTTTTTTATCTTAAATTCAGTAAAAAGAAAGGCTAAAAAGCTTAAAATTCTACTTGTGAATTTCAGCCAAAGTGAAAAAAAATCTAAAAACATTAAGTTAGATGGGGAATTGTACAGAAATTAAAATGATTAGGAATGCATATGGATGGTCCTTGAGAATATCATGGTTAAGTGAAAGAAGTCAGAAAAAGTAAAAAAACATGATTTTACTCACATGTGGGCTATAAACTGAAAGCAACAAATGAACAAACCAAAACTCAGACACAGACAACAATATCATAGTTACCAGAGGGAAGGGGGGGTGGGAAGGTGGTTAGTAAATGGTAAAGGGGTCACATGTAGGGGGACAGAAGATGGCTTGACTTTTGCAGTGGGTGCACAATGGAACACACAGATCGTGTGTCACAGAAATGTGCACTTGAAACCTATATAATTATTAACCAATGCCACCCCAATAAATGTCATAAAAATGTTTCATTCCAAGGAAATATGGGAAAAGAAAGTGTATGCAGTACCCATGTAAGTTCCCTTTGCAGACGTGAAGCCACGTTTCAGTACATGAACATAATAGAAAATGCAACTGCTAGTGGTACAGATGCTGCGCTGACATAAGGCAATGGGCCCATAAACACTTCTCTTAATGTAACCAAAATAAGGAGGGGAGATGCAGTCTGGTGTATTTCCTTCATAAAGAGAAAACATGCTTTAATTTTTTTTAATTTAAAACTGTTACTCTTCTCATAGTTTCCCAAATGCTTTAAGAAATGAAAGTGTGAGAACAATCTCCTTTAATGGGTATGGAAGGTAGTTCTATTACTTATTACACATACATTGCTTAACTTGGGCAACCAATTCAGAACCCACCCCTAACTACTACGTCTCCGACAGTGTTTAAGATCGCCATCTGGTGGCAATCATTAGACATGTGGAATTGATCTTTCATGCTGTACTGGTGGCGAATAGGATGATGGAAAACCTTATTCCAGGCTCCGCCCCCAGCCCCAACAAAAATTCAGGGTTTGAAAGACCTTTCCTGGCAGCTGCTTTATGAAGCCTGAACATTTAATTAGATTCAGAAACACTTAAAGAGTAAGAAGATAAATAACTATTAAATAAATATTCCATTTCTACATTAGGATATTTAGGATACAGTAGAGCTATAGCTTTCACATAGGTATTTTAAATGTGCCACTGAATAATCAGTCCTGGCTGACGTGGATTGACTGATGGCCTGTGAACCAAAAGGTACCCCAGTTCAAATCCCCATTGGCGCACATGCCTGGGTTGCCAGACAGGTCCCCAGCTGAGGGCCTGCGAGAGGCAGCCAGTCCATGTTTCTTTTCCTCTTTTTCTCCCTCCCTTCCTTCCTCTCTAAAAATAAATAAATAAAATCTAATAATGATAATAATAGTCAATGTGTTACCGTGAAGTACATTTAAGGTCATTTTTTAACAGTTGCTTCAAGTACCCATAGCATTTCAGGAATTTTGTTTTTAAACATATTTTGAGGCATAGGTATAATTTCATGAGAATTAAGTAGGTGAAGAATCTAGCTCATAAGAAATATATAGTTCCCAATAGGGTAAAAATTCTTTTTTATGAAAAACATGCCAGAATCAAACACATCACTGCAAAAAGTAACTGTACTTGACAAAGTATATCTCTGTATTTCTTAAGAATAATACTCTACACTTAAATGCTAGAGAAAAGTAAACATAGATCAATTTATATTTGCATTGAGAATGTATTAATTTAGTTACAGTAGTCCAACATATTAATTACAAAGAATTTTTCATTCTTGTGGGGCCTGACCTCCAGCTACCATTAACTAGGAAATTTCACTAAGAAATTAACCAATAAGTCAGGTGGTGAACACAGGATGCAATCAATATACAGATGAAGTACTGAAACCTGTAATTTTATTAACCAGTGTCACCTCAATAGATTCAATAAAAAATAAAGTAAAAGAAATTTTAAAATAATCTGATTGAACTTCTTTCACTTCCTCAAAGGCACTGAAAGCAAGTAAAGAGTGACTTCTGTTATCTCCAAAAACTAAAGTGTTCTCTATTTTGAATCTTTTGATTTTTTTTGTTTTATGATCCTTGATTCTAAAGAACAGGGCTTTTCTTCGACTTTGGCACTGATGACATGTAGGGCTGGACATTTCTTTTTGTAGGGGGATGTCCTGTGTGTTATAGGATGTTCAATAGCACATCTGGCCTCCACCTACTAGGTGCCAAAAGCACTCGTATCCTCCCTCCCCAGCTATGGCCAAAAAAAATGTCTCCAGGAATGGCCAAATGTCTCTGAACAAGCAAAGACACACCCCAACACACACAAAACCACTGAGAACCATTGCCTTAGAAGTAACTGGGAGCTACTACTGATTTCCTGTACTTTGGGATCCTGTAAAATGAACAAAAAAATAAACTACCCGGTTCTCCCTCAAAAGTCAGCACAAACACACACACAGGCAAACTTTAAAGCCTTAATCCTTTCATAAAAGCTGCATTTAGCAGTGGACTCTACAGACAGAAATGCATCTGAAACTTGAATTTACAGCAGAAGTTTTATCAAAGGCTACCTGTTCTCACCAGAATATCAACATCATATGGATAATTTTACTCTATAGAATATTCCTACTGCAGTTTAATGTAATTTTTTAGATAAATAAAACATGGAAATCTTTTTATGTATGCATGCTTTTAAACATTATATATGAAACAATTAAGCCTAAACCTTCACACTTCAGAGTGGCTTGTGAGATGCAGAGCACCTCTGCGCTAAGGCATCTGAGACTAACTGATCACACTATGCAAAATCACGGCCTGGTCTCTGTATGCATTTCACCACAATGCAGCTACCGGGTTCATCTACTTCATTGAAGTCATAGACCAGCCTCGCTGAGAAGCATCCAGACTGTGAACTCTGTCAGACTGAAAGCCAAAAAAAAGTGAAAAACTGAAGCAGAAGCTGAGAGAAAAGATGAGTGAGTGATGCCAAGTGGCACCTGACAAAGAAGTCACATGTCAGCGATGAGGAAGATGAAGATTACACAGAGTTGTTCCCTGAAGCTATCCTTCCTCTTTCTGAAGCTCCGATGTGGCTTTTCCTGGATCCCAGCAAAAAACCCAATATGGTTACAATATGCCCCTAACTACAGTGAGTTTACATGTATTTCTGACTCCAGGTAACCAAAAGAAGCCTGCCTGGAACACTCCCGGAACTTATTCTATTTGTTTTTACTTACTGAGGTAAAAGCTGTCAATTTGGAAATAGAAATAGGTTAAGGATTTAAGAATAAAATATTGCCGAATTTAACCGTTCTGGAGGTAAACTGGCAAGTCTTTACCAATCACAACAAATGCTGTTGCCACTTATTCTTTGATACAAGGTTCTTTTCAAAGGTTTGAGATAATATTTTTCAAATTACCCAAACTTGAATGAAAACCAATTCATCAGGCAATTATCCACATGCTCAAAAGCACAGAATCGAACTTTAAGTACTTTTAGTAACTAATTCAAATAAATTCAAAGGAACACTATAGACAAAGGTTTTATTTCACCTTCTCTCAATATTTTCTATATTTGCTCTCCAGGAGACATATTTTTATGTGAATAAAAAGTTTGCTAAGCCCTAGCCAGGTAGCTCATTTGGTTAGAGCATGGTCCCAAGGTTGCAGGTTTGAACCCCAGTCAGGGCACAGAAAAGAATCAACCAATGAACACACCAATAAGTGGAATAACAGATCAATGTCTGTCTGTCTGTGTCTCTCTCTCTCTCTCCCCCCCATATAAGTGGAATAACAGATCGATGTCTCTCTCTCTCAAATTGATCAGAAAATTAAAAAATAATTAAAAAATAAAATAAAGCTTCCTAACAATAGTAACTCACTTCATGCTTGCTCACCTAGTATAAGGGTCAGGGGAGTAAAAAAAAAATGACTCAGAGGTCATCAGAGAACATGAGAGAGCAAAGATTTGAGTTTGGGTTCATGTCTTCTCCTTCCAAACATTCAAATTTTTACAGGATGACAAAGAGAACAGGCGAAACTGTAACGAGTAAGAGATATCACAAAATCTTTGGAATAGAAAGTAGATGTAGGAATGGTTATCTCATCTGGAAAATAAACAACCTTAAAATAGATGAGCAGGACTCAGAAACCAAATCATGTTTAAATAAGCAAACAGTGCACAAAATTTTACCCAGTGATTGAGACAATTTACATATACTTGAGAAACAGCTTCTACTTAATGACCTGATCCAAGCAATTAGCATAAAATTAAGACCAGATACTACTGAAAACTGCACCTATACACATATAATGCAATTTGTCAACCAGTTTATTTTGGCTGGAGCTAAAACATTCATAAGATCAGGCGCTATAGGCAGAGCCCAAATTCAAAGCACAGCTTTGTTACTAGCTGGGCCAGGGGGTTAATCTCAATAGATCGCAGTGCCCTCATCTGTAGAATGTGGGAAATATCAGCGCTTACAACTGATAAGCTGTAAAAATTAAACAAGATAATGAATGTAATGAGTTTTAAAAAGATCACAGCACAAAATATATACTCAGTTAAATACTGGGTATTACTACCACCCTACCGCATGATCACATAGGATGTTAATTCTACACTTTACATTTAAGTGAGATTAAATTTCTTCTGTACCATCTCCCAACTCATTTCAAGCTCCTTGAAGATATAATTTTCTTCATGCAGAATTTTATTAACTCTGTACGTAGACAACAGATTCTTAGGGATAAAAACAAAATACAGTATTCCATGCTAGACAGGTTCAAAGGAAGTTACATACAGCTTTTATCTGCTTTTAAAATATTGACATTGTGAAAGGAAAGGAAAAAACTTGGTCCTAGCATGGGTCAATTACACCACCACTTGCCTTTCCAGTTCTGATAAGGATTTCATATTCATTTCAGTCACCTTCACATGAATTCTGGGAGACAGAGGAAACAAGGAAGAATGAGCCTAGGAAACAGCACGCAGACCTCTAAGATTTAATACCAACCTTTATATCAAAGGCTTCTTCGGTGCAAACGATTTTCCTTTCATTTTATACAAATGGCATCTTACTGAAAATATAGTAACCAAATCCTAATCAAGTCACTCTTTGCATTAACAACTAATTCTTCGATTAAATTAAAAAATTATGTCTTTTTCACTAACTGAATCATATGGGTATCTCTCTATAATTCAGAGATGTTTATACCTATCCTTCTACTTCAAGGCACTTTCATTTGTTCCTTTATTCACTTTATGATCAAACAGTTATTTATCAAGTGCCTACTATGTGCCAGGCACTGTGCTAGGAGTAGAGATACAATAGGCCCAAAAGTCTAGTGTAGTCAAATCACTCAAATCAGTTGACTATGGTTGAAATGACATGCAGAACAAGGGGGAGGAGCAGTAAGGACAGAAAAAGATGGAGAAGGGAAAATGGACCAGAACCTCCAGGGCCTGCAAGTATCAGACTCACCCAGAGAGCAAGGGGAGCGTGAGCAGTGCTACAAACTCCCTCTAGCAAGGCAACATTGTGAAGAATTACATGCAGGAAGTGGTGACAAAGACTCTCCTTTGACCAAACTTGAATGAGGTGCAAAACTGACCTTTGGCTTCCCTCCCTGTCCTTGTGGAATCCAGTTTGAGCAAGAATCCTGTGAAGTCAGTTTAAGGAAAATTCCTAATCCTCCTAATCTAACTCAACCCTGGTACCTATCAGTCTGCCTTTAGCAACTCTTGCTGAATCAGTCTAACAAGAAAGAATCCCCCTTACCTCTGCTGTTCCCTTAGTAACTTGCCATCCACTGACCTCCCGCCCCTCCCCCCATCCCTGTTACAGTCAGTGTTGAGTCCAGTCTCTCTCTCCCACTGTAGTGGTCCCTACACCCCTCAGAATGCCCTCCCTCAAATAAAGTCTGCTTTACCATTCTTAAACAAGTGTCACTAAATAGTTTTTCTTTAACAGAATACTATTTTTTCTGTAACCCTGGAAATGTACTGCATCATTTCAAGCAAAAGAAAACAGAGGCCTGAACCATGGGTCAAAGGAAGTAGAGAGAGAAGTCAACAGATTCGAGCAAAGAATACTGAATCCACTGAATTTGGGTGGTGAGTACAAGGAAAGAAAATTCATGGATAACGCTCACCCTTACAAACCTGAGCCAGACAGTGGTGCCATTCGCCAATGAGAAATTCAGAAAGAAGAAGCTCGATGAGATCTACTTAAGACATGTCAACTTTCAGCTGAGCTATCCAAGTGGAAAGAGCATCGGATGGAGCTCTCTTCTGGTGTCTTCTGCTGACTCCCTGAAGATAGCAGCAATATTTGCTGGGGCTGAGGGGGCGAAAGGATACAGCCTGAAGACAGCAGAGAATGTTTAACGCACGCACCATAGAGAACAAGAAATAACTGGAAATACACAGGAGTGTCTTCTGTATTTGAAGACCCAGAGGGAAACATGAATGTACGGGGGGACCAATCTACAAGGCTATGCAAGGATTTTTCCAGCAGTTCTGGGTACCCCCGCTCCGGAGGGAAACTGATTGAGAACTGGGGATTTACTGACACATTTAATACCACTAAACATGATTACGAATGTCCTCAAGCAAAAAGAGAGGCCGAAGGGATGGGCCATGGATTCTAACTGCATAGGGAAGTGGAGGGAGCAGACCAAAAAAAAAAAAAAAAAAAAAAAAAAAAAAAAAAAAAAAAAAAAAAAGTGAGATAAGTCACTGGAGAGCTTCAAAGGTCTCAGAATTATGGGAGAATAGCGGTTACCGAATCACATGAATGACACTGCAAAACATAAAGAGGGATGAATGCCTACAGTAGTTCTATTGAGGACCTCCCCAGCAGGCATCAGAAGCTCACACACTGATTATGCTTAAAAAAAAAAACTCTGAAAGGAACTCAGTTCTAGAGCTGTGGTAACATACAAGACTTCTGGTAACATGATGCCCGCGCCTAAACACACAAACTCGGCGAGAGCCTAAACCTCCGTTGCACGGAAATAATTTTCACTGCAATCATCTTTACAGTTAAAAACTGAACACGCAGCGCAATAACTAAAGCCACTGCTAAAGTGCTACGGCGGTGAGCCACTCGGCAGTCTCAGAAAAAAGGACCATTTTGTCCAATTCCTGAAAAACAATTTAACTCTCGTAGCGATAATCATTCCACTGAGCTATGTGGACAGTGGCTATGAAAGAATAACTTCAGATACTTAGAAGCATCTTTATTATAAAAATAATGCATGCCTATTATATTATAAAAATATTAAATGATCTATTTGCCCTTAAATTCCCCTCCCAAGAGATACCAGATATACATCTTCAATCTATTTGAATATTCAACACTAATAATATTTAATATTAAATTTCCTTCTATTAAACACAAAAAAAGAAAAAATAGTGTCATACAGGAACGTATTCTGCTTTTTTCACTTTCAGATACTTAAGCTGCAAATATGTTTTCAAATGACAGCTTATCAAATAGAATCACTCACACCGTCCTGCACCACAAACTGGTTAGCCAAACGGAACCCCCTTCAGATCTCTCTCCAAAATAAACCTAAGTCTCTAGGGTTCCCCTGCACAGCAAACAGTGCTGGTCTTCTTTCAAGCCTGCCCCACTGTTTACATACACATAAGACATAAGAATGATAGCTCTATGTCATTAAGCATTCCATGCTTATCGTCTTGCTTCTTCTAAAATCTCAAAAGCAGTTAACAGTCATAGCGTACTGATTCAACTGCCACATTCCTAAAGATTTTTATCAGCAGAGTTTTCCACAAGTCCTTTCCAAGTGAAATCACTCCGAATATTACAATAGTTCAGGTACTTCTGGGTCAAACGGAGTAAACAAAGTCCTCCTAATTGCAGATATCGCCATTTTTGGTTTTGCCCATGAGCCTAAAGGCTGGAACCACTGACTGGAGTTTGAAATGGACAGAGGGAAACTCACCAGCAGTTCTTCTCTCTCTTTACACCTCACTCATGACACATGAAACCAGTAAACTACTGCTAACGAAATGGGAAGCTGAATTCCCCAGTGCAAAAACTTTCTGATGTAGCATGAACTTAGATGTAGCATGTCACCAAAATACTTACTTGGATATGTTAAATTTTTAAATGAAAAAGTTTATATATCACATGCATATATGTATATTATCCCCCAAAGAATGTAATCAAATGTTAATCTATAGAAATGGATTTCCTTTTCCTTTTTTACAAGTGACCCCTACAAATACAGCACACATGTTATCTGTTTACATTTCTACATGTGTATACGTAAGACAAACAAGTTTCACAAAACAGTATTTGCCCTTAGTACCTGCAACATGTTCTGCCACTGTCTACTCTGTTACCTTTCTATTTTTTAAATAGAGATAATCTAATAAATTGTTTTAGTAAATCACAACCTGCAGTTGGGAAAGTACTGGAGAGGATTCAGAGAATGAATATTTGAGATAACCCTTTCTAAATTTTATTTAACAACTACTTTAAAAGCTGAATAAGCAGAGGTTAGTCAGAGTTCATCCTGTAAGTAAATAAATATTGGTTTCTGTCCCTGGCTCCAAGCAAAGCTCCTAAATCCCTTGGAATTCCCTAAGTGATAACAGTGTCCTTTGTTCTAATGAGGCCACTCGGTGGGCTCCTGGTTGAGGGCGGGTCACCAGAAAGACCAAGCCCTGATTAATTAGAAGCTTGGAATTTTCAGCCCTACCTTTCATTCTCCAGACAGGGGAGAGGGGCTGGAAATGGAGTTAATGATTGCCATGCCTACCGACGAAGCCTCCGTAACAATTCTAAAACCACAGGGCTCAAAGAGCTTCCAGGTCGGTGAGGCCGTGCAGGAGCTGGGAGGTGGCCTGCCTGGAGCAGCACCGAAGCTCTGTGCCCGTTCCCACACACTGCACCCTCCACACCTCTCCCCACTGGATGTTCATCTCTAGCCTTTAGCATATCCTTTTGGAATACACTGGTAAACCGTTTTCCGGAGTTCTGTAAGACGCTCTAGCAAATCAACCCAACCCAAGGACTCGGTGGTGGGAACCTGGGATTTACAGCGGATCATCAAAAGCACAGGTAACAAACAACCTGGACTTCCAACTGGCACCTGAAGGGCAGGTAGCCTTGGGAGACTGAGGCCTTAACCTTTGGGACCTGACACCATCTCCTAGTAGGTGGTGTCAGAATTGAGCTGAACTGCAGGACACCCAGCTGGTGTCCCAGAATTGCTCGGCGTGGGGAACACCCCCACCTCTGGTGTCAGAAGGGTCGTGAGTGTAGTCTAGTGTGAGCAGAGACACAGGAGGAAGACTGAGCTTTTCTGAGCGCACGGCCCCTCCCCACAGGGCGACCCAGAAGTTTTCCAGTGCCAAGGTTTCAGGATAGTCAAGACGCTCTGTTTTCTATCTATTTCTTCAATAAATATGCACAGTAACTCAGAATTTGGTTACATGAGATACTTCGTAAGAACACAGGATTATTAATAACAAGTTTCCAAGGAAACCTTCAGCATATTATACAGTATATACTTTTCCTTGATGCTGCAGGAGCCATGGAAGTACTGTAATTTTAATTTTATCGATGAGAAAAAAAAGACTCAAAGGTGTTAGCTGCCTGGTGGCAGACTGGGGACAGGGGAACTCAGGTGTGGCTGAAACCCAAGCCAGTACAGTTCCCATTACACCACCCGCTATAGGCTAAATTACCTCCAAATTTTATCTTGTTGTTAAAATGAGGCCTGGGACTTGTGGTTATTTAGTGAATTTCCTGTTGCCGAATAAAAACAGTTCAATGTAATAAAATGAGAGACCAAACGGAAGGCCAATTTCAGTCTGAATGAATCCCTTATCCCTAACAAAAAGGAGACCAGATATGAACAAGCTCATAACAGAACATTTTACTGATGATACTGCTAATGGCCTGTGCAAAATGGATGAGGAAAGTCTCCCTGAACATATCAGGAGGTCATCTGGGAACAATGATAAGCAAAACAAAAATAAGTACAGAGCATTACTGAAGGGCTCTACCGAGTCAGGGCCCCAGCTAGCGAGAGCACCTGTACAAACACTGATGCCTGGACCAGGAGGTTAGGGGTTCAGAGACAGGAAAGCAGTCCACGACACTCAAAATCATAAAATTAAAAGATGAAGAAGAGCAAATAAATCCTACTATGTAAGTAACAATTCTAAGGCATTAATAAAATAGCACAATTTCAAACCAGTATACACAATAACGGGCATAGTATCTGGCATTTGAAACCCATTTCTTTGCCATTGGTCCTTTATAGTCATGTGCCATTGGTCCTTTACAGACATATACTTAGAAGCCACAGATTTCCATAAAGCAAATATTACACAAGTATCAATATCCAAGTAAAATACCCACGGCTCTCCAACAATCAATTGAAATGTATTTATAACATGTGGAAATATCTTAAGAGTCATAAAATTTTCATTTTAATGTGCTTACTACTCACTTGGCTTAAAATCCTATTTTGGGTTTAAAAAAATGTTAAGTACTCTTACTTCAGGATCCATCCAATGGATTTGTCCAATATCGCCCCACCCCCACCTCGGTAAAACCACGGCAAGAAACATTCACTTCAGCTGGCAGTTACATTAAGCAAAGTAATAGTCCTAATGGTAACCACAAAAAAAAAAGCTGTACTATTTACTCACTGACTGATTAAACAACGAACCAGAAGCATATTCAACTTCATTCTTACGAATTTGTGGTGTTATGCTAACATTCATTCACTAAACAAGGAGTCGCTGAGTGCTTTCTATGAGTTAGACCCTAGAGCAGACCTAACTGAGGATTTAACAACGATCCAGAAAAATTCCATGCCAGCCCTCACGCAATCCAGAGGCAGAGGCAAATTTCACTGAAATATTTCATTGCTGTAATATTAGCCACAAATTCACAAAAGATATAGTCATAAAAGCTCTCAGGGAAGTAAACGACGGCTAATTATCTGAGACACACTGCACTTTCACGTATCTTTAGGTACAATTATCTGATATGCTTAACCTCGAACAGCGCCGACCGGCTGGGACCCCTGACCTCTGACGGACGACTCCAGACTTCGGATGACCGGTGAGCAGCACCTCGGCATGCGCCACGGATCCAAATCTCAGCTTAGCCTCTTCCTAACTGCATGGCCTGGGAGGGTTTTGGAAACCTCTCTGCCCATCAGTTCACATGCCGCAGGGATGATAAGTAGTGAACAGATGCCTAGTGGAATGCGTGGCTCAAAGCAGGCTTTCTCTAAAAAATGACTGACTTACCTATTCTTCACTAACCTGCCTCATAGCAACAGACAAAACCACGAATCCCGGATTAGCGATCCGCATCCCTGTGAGAAGCACAGCGCATCTCCTGTTGCCCAGAATGGAGGACCGCCCCAGAACCTCCGGCAGGCTGGCATTTCCTCCACGGGGCTGTCAAGTCCCAGAGCGTCACTGCAGTTTACACCCAAATAAAAACACAGAAATACTTTCAAGAGAGGAAAAAAATGGTTATCTACCTTTTCCAAATATCAGCTTCTAAAGACTGGAAATCATTTCTTTGGTCTTCTTTTCAACTAACTTTTTTTAAATGTAGAGGCAGACATGCTGCATGGGACACACGGAACAACATGAGGAGTCTGGAGTTACAGGGACATCTCCCCGCAGCGCCGCCCTGGTGCACGCCTCAGGGAGCAGACAGCCACACTGCGCTCAAGGTGAGTGGTGCCTCCTGAGGCACAAGCAGAAAAACGCTACCCAGACCGAAGGGCCCCTGCAACCGTGCCACCCTAACCTCAGTAATTAATAGTAATGTATCTGGATCACTTTTAAAGTATGTATTACCCTCAATCAACGGTAAGTATAGAAAACACCAAGTAAAATTCTACAATTAAGCATATATACTATATATGCATGAGCAAGCACCGTCTAAGGCACTTCATTTATTTTATTACAGCACCCTCAGCCTCCTCCTAAACCCTGCCTGCTGTTTGCTCCTCACCCGCCTAAATCCCTGGGTAGAAAGGAAGTGACAGTGAGGGAAGGACCAGGACATTAACAACACGCGAACTCAAAATTCCCAAAGGACTCGTGCATTCAACATCATATTCAGACACGTAGTATGTGACTTTACTGGTAACATGTATTAACAACTTTGGTATTTATATGGTGCCTTTATAACATGAAAGTTAAGTAGTTCATAATAGTATATTAGAATATATCAAGTCATATCTCTTTCATGAAATAGCAGGCTATGTTAACCTACAACATAAAGCAATATAAACCAATCATCCTATGTTACCCAACAGATGTTTTTTCATGGTTCAAAAACTGAACAGAAAGGTACACACTAAAGGGATATTCCACTCCTGTCTCAATTCCTCTTCCCTCACACCCTCTCGCAATCATTCTCATTAGTTCTTCATCTTTCCAGAACATTTATACGAATGCTAGTAAACAGAAATACACTTTCTTATTCCCCCACCCTTGGAAAAAAAGAACTATATAGCATCCTCGTTCCCACACCTTGCTGTTTTAAATCAATTTATCCTAGAGATCTTTCCCCTTCATTACAAAGAGATCATCTTCATTCTTTTTTAATACCTGTAGTATCCCACTGTGGGGCTATCACATAATTTATTCAACTCGTGCCCTATCGGGTTGCTTCCAAAGCATCTTCTTAAGTGATACATTTTCCAAATATCTCCTTTTACTGTAACAAGTAAATTAGCAGTATCACAGGATGTGCTTTCTGAAACTTATAATACCACACATTAGGGGTCTACTATTTTGTAGGAACCATCAGAAACTCCCACCTCACATGGCTGCATTCTCTCCCCATCAAAGTTTAATGTATTTATATAGGGTTTCTCATACACCACCATGCACTGTAATTTACCATTATATTCAATACACTGTAAATCTCCGAAAAGTACAGTATGTAACATTTCCCAAACCTATCTGGCTACAAGAGGGCTGATTCTTTGGCAAAACCTTCTATAGATACTGTATTCTGCAAAATAAACTTTAGCAAATACTGGGGTGGATGTAATAATTACTTTAAGAGTGTGAACTTTTTAAGAAAGGCAGAAAACCAAGCTGAGCTAATTTTTAGACTTGGCATTCCTTAGCTGTTTTTTAAATTATAAACCCCTTTGAGACCTGAGTGTAAAGTTACTCGACCACCTTCTGGAAAGAATGCATACAAGCATAAAATGTTTTAGTTTCTGGGGATTCATCCACCCTTGAGACCCATCCACAGTCACCATGGTCATATCTATTTTAAAAGCAATTTCAAATAGACAGTACTATATTATCTATGGCACCACTGATATTCCAAACACTAAGAGGAAACCCAGGGCACTTTTCATGGTAAGATAATGAAAAAACAGCAAAAAACTCAACATGAAGTGTACCTTGGAATATTCATAGGGATCGTGTTTAACGATTAACAATATCACGCAAAGTACACTGTATTAAATAACTGGAAACTGTTTCAAGGGGTTGTAATCTGATTTTTACCCAAGTCCTCATTTTAAATAAATTTAATTCCTACAGGATTAAGAAAATAGGTCTCTTACTCATTTCGTTCAATATCAAATCTTAACGTCCAGGATTTTCAGGATGCCACCGATGTCACACGTGGCAGCAGGATCTACTAGAAACACGACTCTGCAGCAAACTGGAACTTGACAACGTGAGTGCACAGGAGAAAGGGAAAAGTTCCGGGAGTTCTCAACGCAGGTCAGAGGATCCCCAACCACGACTACAGTCGAACAGGCAAAATGATTAGGAAAGAAGAGGTATTACATCGAAAGGCGATACACACAGGGCCACCGCATCTGTTTGTGGGGGCAGTACTCCACCGACCGAGGGGCATCCGGAGAGGAGGGCCAGTGGGGGCTGAAGGCCAGCCTTGCCTCCTCCCATCAAACCTCGTGGTACAGTTCAAATCTGCCAAAGAAGGTGCCTCTTCTAGTTCAGACGAATGAGTCGTTTCCTAACACTTCCTCTCCACAAAAGCCCACCCACCAACGGCAAGTAGTGAAAGTACTAAAATTATGAAGATGTTTTCTAGGTGGAGATAATACCCGCCATGGCCAAAGTATAACAGAATGGAAATTTCTAATTTAAAGTCATATCAAAAAAATGTTCCTTAACAGGACTTTTTTTTTTAAATAAAACACCTCTCCAATATCACCATGGAAGTCAATGGGAGGAGAGAGTCCACTACACATGAATTTCCTATGTTTGTTGAAAACATCAATTCCTAAGGAGTTCTGTGTAAGTATTTTCAGTGCTTTTTCCAGAATACAGAATGGTGTTACGCTGAAAACTGTCCCTGTATACGATGTGCACCCAACACAAACGCACCAAGTGGCCCCAGGCAGCATGGGTTTGGCCTACACAGTCCACCTACACGCAGGTATTCTTCAATGAATACACTGTGTTGTAAATGTATTTTCTCATCCTTATGATTCTCAGTAGCATTTTCTCCTCTCTAGCTTACTTTATTGTACAAATACAGTACGTAATACAGATACAAAATATCTGGTCATCGACTGTTTATCGGTGAGGCTTCCAGTTCACAGGAAGCTATTAGTAGGTAAGTTTCAGGGGATTCAAAGTTACACACAACTTTTCAATTGCCTAGGAGTTGGCACCCCAACCTCTGCTTGCTCAATGGTCACCTGGATATGTAACGGCAAATTAAGAGAAAAAAAGATTATATGTAGCTTTGCTCCTTCTCGTGCTCTTTGAGAAACCATTCCACATTCCTCTCTACAGTACAGCAACGTGCGCACGAGAATCCATTTTGAAAGGCATACCCACTTCCCAAGTGCCTGATCAGAGATGACATATAACTCAGAAGCTTCTCCAAATCTGGCAATCTGACACAAAAAAAATTTTTTTAAACCCACAAGAAACAATGTAGTCCTGGAATCCAGGGATAGGACAATTCTATGCTGGTTGACATGTGACCAGGATAGGAACCAAATGATATTGATCCATACAGTGTTCTCGACAGAAGGAAATGGATATTTAACACAGTAAAGCATCTTTCCTATTTCATTATGAAATGTGAAATGCACATTACCACCAACTTAAATATCATCCAAAAAAACTGCTTAAATGGACTTATTAAAATCCAAACTACAGCTCAAGAAAAAGTAAATGTATAAAAATATCCTCTTCAAAGGAAATTTTAAGTCTGCTTAAAACAGCCCTACTAGAACCTTTTTGTACTGGCATATCAGCTGCAGATGAAAATGCAAATCTAGGCCGTTAATCATATTATCCTAATCAGCACCGAACAGTGTGTTTGGCCACTCTCATCTCATAGCACTTATTTAAAAAATGTCTAGCCCATGGAAGCAGAGTCACTAACTGAGAAATCCAGCACTACTCCTGTGTGGAGCCCCCTGCCCTCTGGAAAACTACTGATCGCAACGCTGGCCATCACGGTCCATCACTGTCACAACAGGATGCCAACCACAGACCCCTTCCTTCGTGGTCTATCATCATTATCATCCAAATAATCCTAACCTTCCCCATGCTGTAAAGTTCAACAATGTATCACTCAACAAAATACACAAAGCTGTTGGCTAAACAGCTTTGTTTAGCTCTGCTTGTTACAGAGGCAAACTCCACTGTAAACCAGAATGTTGGAATAGCTACCTACTTTGCACAGGAGTCAAACCTTCTCGCATTCAAGAGGCGGGCTAAGGAAAGCAGGGGCAGCTAACTGCATTGTTCTATGTGAACACGGGATCTTTATCACGGATACACGCTTACTCGCAAAACTGTAAATACTGTATGCATAAAAACTAGTAACTATGCAAGACTCCACACCAAATAAAAGCTGTGATATAGTAAATCAAAAGCCATGCCGACTAACATCTATAACATTAACCCTATGAATTAACTGTATGCTTTTTTTTAATATAAATGACCCATTTTTAAAAAAATATTTTATTTATTTATCTTTAGAGATGAAGGGAAAGAGAGAAAGAGAGAAATATCAATGCATGGTTGCCTCTCATGAGTCCCCTGCTGGGAACTGGCCTGCAACCCAGGCATGTGCCCTGACTGGGAACTGAACCGCGATCGTGTGGTTCACAGGCCCGCACTCAATCCACTGAGCTACACCAGCCAGGGCTAAATGGCCCATTTTGTCAGTTGCTGTTTCTAAGGTCATATTTGTGGTAAAATACAGTGAGACAGAAGGGAAAAGAAAGAGGAAGAAAAACAACCCCCTACAGGATGTTGACAAGTGCTAACTACCAAGGTTTTAGAATGCATTGGTTAGTTAGCACACCACATATCACTAAAATAATGCCCCAGGTTCCTCCAACACCAGGTTACTTTGGCTTTCAATTTGAACCTACTCGAGTAACAAGAGTCTAGTGTTACAAAATACTCACACCCTAAGCCCTCTTAGAAGAAAACCTGTGTACTTCCTAGTCTCAATTACCAAACAAAACAATTCTTCAATCCAACTCAATTGTTCTACAGTTTCATTTGCGCAGATAACAGATTTGCTGTCTCTCCTTTTATTACAACTCCATGGACTGTGGCCCCGAGATACCAACTACCAACTACCAAGCAAAAAGTTAAGTAAAATCCTGATATTATGCCTGGGGTACGTATTATGTCTGGAACTATCACAGATCCCCAGAGATACTTAAATTTACAGACCTACCAAAAGCCTACTTGCCAAAGCACCACTAAACTCGTACTAGGTTTTTAATATCTTTCATTTATCCTAATGACTACTTTCTTAAAAAGTATTTCGAACAGACTCACGGAAATATTTTAACTGGTGCTCACAAATGGAATTAGGAAGAATGCAAATGCTGTCACACGGCTCCCTACACATGCCAAAATAAATTCGGCAAGGTTAGGTAGGGTTCTGCCTGCCCTGTCTGCCTATAATCCCGGAGCCTGGCATCTAGTAGACACTTAACAAATACTCATAAAATGAATGAAATCTTACAACAAAATTCATGGGACAGCCCCAAATTCAATGTTAACAGACCTGTGTTAAATTGAGAACTGCTTAAGAGAAAAAACATTTGCTAAGACTTGTGAATCTTCTAAACAGGGGTGTCAAACTCATTTTCACTGAGGGCCACATCAGCCTCATGGTTGCCTTCAAAGGGCCTTATGTAATTTCAGCTCCTTATCAGTTAAGGAGTAGTTGCATTTATACAGTTCTAAAATTCTTTGGGCCCTTTGAAGGCAACCGTGAGGCTGATGTGGTCCCCAGTGGAAATGGGTTTAACACCCCTGCTCTACACAGTTCTTTTGTTGTAACAAGATTTAACCTATACCAGAAAATCAGACTGACAGTTAAAATCAATTCTGAGAGGTCTACAATTATTAATTTCTGTAACCAAGAGAAGTTGCATTTTTATATGACTAGACCCTCTATCCCAAAACCATGATCAATGAAAATTACAGAATTTTGGAAGAAAAAAAATCGTTGAGCCTAAATCATGAAACGTATGGACTGAATTTCAGAATATCAACTGCCACAAATTTATGGAAACATTTTTGCATAATTATATACCTATGGAATTTTATGCTACTTTTTGTGGCTATGCTAAGCAGTTGGCTTGAGTTAGAGAAGTTATGACTGATGTATATAGCATTCTCTTCCATTTTTATGACTTCCATCTACCGGAAGGGGAAAAAAATCAGTGAGGAAAGATTTCACTTTGTCAATTTAAACAGTCCCTCTCTTCCCAGTTTTCAGTGTTCTCTACTACTTAAACCAAGCTTTCCTGTGTTCCCATCCTTATTTCTAACTGTATCATAGCCTTTGTTATTTTATTTTTATTATGGATGGGTATGTTTACTGTAGCCAAGTCTTATTTCCCCAATGGCATTTCAGGAGGTACGAAGCCCTTCCAAAGCACTCCCCTGCCGTGCCACTGACACAGTGTTTGATGACTCCTGTGCCATTCATCTCCCTCATCTAATGTGAGTTCTGTTAGGGTCGACCTGTTTCTATCTTGTAGGGTACTACAGAACAGGTTCTAAGCAAGTGTTATTACAAGGAATGAATGAATGACTTGGAAGGCTTTATAAAAACTCAGGTGCTATTTACAGCTCAAACTTGAAAACATGCAAATAATAAATTCAGGAGCAAACAACACTATCTGATACACAAAATTAGAGGAGGTGCTAACACACATCCAAAACACTTTATTCAAGGGGCATACAATTACAGAAGCTTCCTTAGGACGAGTTTCCAGTATTCCATCACCATCACTGTGAATGATCTCAAAACCCACTGCTAAATGACTTCACTGTCTGGAGATTCAGTTTTTCTCCGCGTTCTGAGAATTTAGAAATTAACGTTCTGAAATTATGAATGACTATTTGCCAAGGGCCTTGCAATAATCTTTTAAAAGATGGGGGGTAGGGGGGCGGGTGGTACTCTTCGGGAAAAACTCTTTAACACAAACACGTGAAAAGCAATTTTCCTGTTAGCTGGGAAGGACTGGAAAACTTTCACTGCGACTTCCCTCATTTGCTGGTCACAGAGTAAGAACTGGAAATCGGAAAATGTGTAACACCTCCACGCGCCCTGCGACAGGAACTACGGAGGAAGACGAGCAGCAGAACTACGGGGACACATGTATTCCACATGAAAGCAGGAAGTCCGTTCGTTGAGCTTGGGTCCAGCACCACGAATGGGAACCCCAACCTTTGAAAGCCCACCCAACCCCTGCAGGCTCTAACCCTGAAGCCAAAGCCAGCCTGTCCGGAAAACGCGGTTTTGCCAGGCTGGTGAAAGGAGCAGCAGCAACGCCGGACACCTTCCTCTTTCTACTTGGCCTGCGGCGGGAGCACACTGCTCCGGGTTTCGCCAAAAGAGGAGGAGGCAGGCCAGACAGAGTCGGCAGCGAGGAGAAGCCTTGGCGGAGAAGGAGGGCGGCTTGTCCACGCGGCCACAGAACTCACCGAACAAAGCACAGCGCAGACCGGTGGAGAGACGGGAAATAAGGGGAAAGATTCACCCCTGCCCTTCACCACCGCCTGGAGCTAGAGACAGGTGGAGTCGAGCTCCTCCTTAAAGGGAAAAGAAAGACGGGCTTTCGAGGGGCCGATCTGGATTCCGCCAAGACACCCGGAACCGAGACCTCGGCCAGGGAGGACGCACGGGAATTAAGGGACCAGCGCTGCAGACTTAAAGGACGAGACAGGGGGATCGAGGGAGGACGAGGGAGGGAGGACGGACCCTGAGGGGGGTGCCGGAATCCTGCCCCAGCTGTGCCGAGGATACGGGTAGCGAGGATGCGCGTGGCACGGGCCACCCCCACCCGGGCCTCCTCGGCTAGCCGCTGCCCACCCCTTCGCCCCCTCGCCCCGGGCGGCCACACAAAGGGGATGGAGAAGAGCGCCTGCCACGGGGCGGCGGATGGGAGCCGGGGCTGGGATGAGGTGGCTGCCCCCGCCTTTGTCTGCCTCGCTCCGCACCACCCCCCCACGGCCGAGGAGCCCCGCCACCCGAGGCGCCCTCACCCTGCTCGTTACCCGGGTGAGTAGCGGTCTCATCTGCTCGCCGGCCCCATCTGCCTCCATGGCCGGCCAGCCTGCGACGGCCGCTACGGTGTTGCCCCTCGCCGTTCGCCCACCGCCACCGCTGAGACCCTAGGACTCAAGAGGAAACGAACGTGTCCGTGCGCCCGGTGCGCACGCGTGGGGAGAGCCTGGTGCGCGAGATGCGGAGCGCGCGTGTGCACGCAGCGGCCGCAGGACTGCCCCTCGCAGGGCAGCGAGGCCGCAGCGTGGAACGAGGAGTGAGAACTGAGCGAGGAGCCGGACAAGGCGGTGAAGGAGGAGGGAGCCTTGTAGAAGCCCGGGGGGCGGGCCCACAGCCGTGACGCGAGTAATGCCAGGTCCCGCCCAGACCGCCCCGCCTCTCGTGTCACGCCCCCTGCCAGTTTGGCACCGCCAGCCTCCAACGCGCATCCGCAGGCCCCACCGCGAGGCCACTCGGGGGGTGGGGCGCGAGGGAGCAGGAGGGGCGTTTGTCCCGGCCAATCGGCGGCTCTCGAGTTTCGTTCTAGTGTATCCCGCACACATACACCCCCTGCGACCTCCTTTGGAGGCCCCGCCTCTCTTTATAAAATCCTAAGTGACCGTAACTAAATGTCTAACTTGTTTTTCCGGTCGGAAGTTCCCCTGAAGTTTGGAAGTGGGCTGAGGGTCACCATTGTCCCTGACTCCTAACCACTTTCTTTAAAGAAAGGCAGGAGGGCAGAAGGATGCCACCCTTTTGGAGGACGAGCACAGGAACCACAAAGAACCAATGGGTCTTGGGGACTCTTGCAGGTTATTTTCACCCAGTTCGGTAGGCACGAACCTCAACTCCGGGCCTGGGAAAAGAGGGAGTACTCCTGACCAGGTGTGCTCTGGGCTCGCCCCTTGACCAGACACCACGGCGGCTTCCCCACAATGTGTCTCTCAAATACACACAGCACTAACAGGAGCTGATGGCACCTGCAAACAGGGCCGTTGAAGAATTAGGTGAATTTCAATCCATAAATGTGCCTGACACACAGCATGCTTGTTCTAAGTATTATTTTTAACAGAGTGAGGAGCTAAGTCAGTACTTCAGGCAGAAACTGTATGACAGCAGATCTCGGTTGCATATCCTATTTATCTGCAATAGGATATTGATAAAGCCTTTGTCAGAACGAGTTAAGGATGCTGGTTTGAGTCCTTGACCCCTTTTGCTCTGATTTCCCAGAGTTACTTAAAGGCTAGCATACACTGTTCTCTTGTGTAAGAGCAAATGTGCTTCTATTATAATAGCTACCATTTAAAGGGGCCTACAATTAGCAACTGTGACATTTTGCGAACATGCTTCACCTCCAATCCTCGCAATATTCCAAGGTATGTTTTATTACCTCCTCTGTACAGAGGAGGAGATGAAGGCTCACAGAGATGACTGGTTTTCGATCCTAGCTAGTGGAACTGCTCTTCCTAATACTTCACTAAAGAAAGTTGAACAACAATAAAGGGAAGAAAACTTGAAAAAAAAGAATGAAAAGGAAAGAATATGGAGTGAGAGAGGAACTGGAAAAATGTTTAAATAGCCTCCTAAATTTGTTTTAGGTGCCAATCATTTGGCTNAGAGGAGGAGATGAAGGCTCACAGAGATGACTGGTTTTCGATCCTAGCTAGTGGAACTGCTCTTCCTAATACTTCACTAAAGAAAGTTGAACAACAATAAAGGGAAGAAAACTTGGAAAAAAAGAATGAAAAGGAAAGAATATGGAGTGAGAGAGGAACTGGAAAAATGTTTAAATAGCCTCCTAAATTTGTTTTAGGTGCCAATCATTTGGCTCATTTCATCACTCTCTAAGGTGAATATGATTTATATTGAAGAGTGAGTTCTGAACTCTTACGATGCAGCTCCCCTACCATAAAACTAAAATTAGTTTACACAGAGCACCCTCTATTGCGTTTCTCTGCTTTCTATTTCTGTACAGCATCTATACTCTTGTAACAGTCTACATATGTTATACTTTATTATGCTTGCTGTCTGTACACACACACTAATGTAAGCTCCATGCAAGCAGCAATTCCTATGTTTTGTTTGCTGTCACTTGCTAGCAATCCTAGAAGAATGCTTAGCCCTAGTAAGCTCTCAGTTAAATGTTAAATGAATGTTTTGGGAGCAGACATCCTTTACGACCTAAGAGCATTCTAGGTGACAGTTAAGGATATGGCCAAAGTAGTAATCGAGTAAAATAGGAACCAAGACATTTGCTGCCAGAGTCGGAAGAGCTAAGTAGTCAGATTCGAGGACTTAAAAATATATGCTTGCAAGACCATGCTAGAAAACAAGTTTCTCTTATCCATGTTGTGAAAGGGGGAAAAAAAGGTAACTGCAAGATCAGTGACTAAGAGCTGAAGAAGCTGGGGAGTCCACTGGTAAAGCATTCCTTCCTGTCCACCAGTCTGGAGGCAAACTGCATGGTGCTGAGTGTTTCTGTGCTCTTTAGGCAAATGACCTCACCGGGCCAGTCTCCTTTTGGAAACTGTAAATTGAGGGTCATGGTACCCTTCTCATGGGCTTGCAAATAAAGATTAAATAAAGTGTTTAGCATACAACCTAACTTAAAAGAAATATCCATTATATGTTTATTATTATTATTATCTGGTTGGGAAACCGTGAGGTGGAAGAAGGGTGTACTCAAGCTCATACAACGGGAAGGGCCTGATATACCAGGTTCCTAAGGAGGTTGCATTCCCATTAGAAGGAGAACTCAGGGGCAGGAACCATACCTGCCTCATCACTCGGAACATTCTGGAGTTCCTGGCCCAGGATGGTCACTTAAAAAAACACTGAATGAATGAGTGAATGGTAAGGAAGTTGGACTTTTTTCTACATGCTATTCCAGACCCACCATCAGAGGGTATTAAGGAGGGAAGCAATGTGGCTATATTACAGACACAACCGTGTGAAAGACAGGATGGAAAGGAGAAATGCCAAGAGCAAGGAGATGTGTTCGCACTGCCCTGCTCAATGCAGTGACTATTGAGTACATTCTTGAAATGTTGCTAATTTTAACTGAGATTACTCCAAGTTTAAAAGTTTGGACCCACACAAAAAGAATGTAATCTTCTTCATATTATGCTGACATGTGGAAGTGATAAAATTTTAGACACATTGGGTTAAATAAACATGACTAAAAATAAATTTAACATTTCTTTGTACCTTTTTTCTAATGTGAAAATTTAAAACTACATATGTGGTTCACACAATACTGCTATTGGCTGGCCCTGGGATACAAAGCCTGGACTAACACAATGACACAGAAATAGAATCTACAAGTTAGACATTAGAGATACTTTGGGAGTAAAACTGACAGAATGTAGTGACTCCTTGGATACAGAAGCTGCAGGAGGACAATCAAAGATGGAGAGGTTGAACTGGATGTCCTCAAGAGGAACGATCGAAGATGACCCCAGGTTCATGGACAGATCAAATTTGATGTCCAGCTGGAGATGGATAAATACGTGTGGAACTGGAAACTGAGCTCTGAGCTAGAGGTACAGAATCCAAGAAACTCACTTGTCTCTGCTGAAGCAATAAAATGCCCAGGCAAGTATCCTCCCAGATGCTCAGAGGCTATTACTACTCAAGGAATCACCCGGAGGGAGAAAAGGAGTCACTAAGAAGTCACTGTAGATCACTAAGATTAAGCTACATATGACATTAAATCTATTTGTACATAATATAGATCACCTACAAGGTAAAATTACCATCACCACTGTTCCTCTGGGTACCTCTTCCTTGACAGGGATGCTTCCCCTTCAAGACTTACCAAGCATTATAAGAGAGAAAATATTTGCAAATGAAACACCTGATAAAGGACTATAATCCAAAATTTATATAGAACTCATAAAACTCAACAATTAAACAAATGGATTTTAAAGATGGGTCAAAGACCTAAACCAAAGGAGACATACAGGTGTCATTGAAGCATATGAAAAAAATGTTTCACATCACATGTTATCTGAGAAATGCAGATTAAAACAATGAGATACCACTACACATCTGTTAGAATGGCCAAAACCTGAAACACTGGCTACACCAAACACCGGCAAGTATTTGAAGCAACAGAAACTCTCATTTCCTACTGGTGATACAGCCACTTTAAAATGCACTGTGGGTCTGGCCAAGCTGGGGGCATAGGTAGACACGCTGTGCCTCCTTGCACAACCAAAAGGACAACAATTTAAAAACAAAAAACAACCAGAACTGACAGAAAATCAAACTGTATGAAGTCCAACAACCAAGGAGTTAAAGAAGACACATTCATTCAGACCGGTAGGAGGGAAGGAGACAGGCAGCCAGGTGGAAAGGACTCGTGGCAAGGTGGCGATTGGGGGACCTGGCGAGGTGGCAGACTGCGGAAGGGGTGGTGCCACACTAGGGTGCAGATAAACCCGGAGGAACAACTGGGGAGTGAGACAAACCACCCAACCCAGAGCTCCATCGAGGGGAAATAAAGCCTCAAACCTCTGATTGAAAATACCTGTGAGGGTTGAGGCAGCAGCTGGAGAAACTCCCAACCTCACATGAGAGTTTGCTGGAGAGTCCCACAGGATGTTAGAATGTACACAAGCACACCCACACAGGAATCAGTACCAGAAGGGCCCAATTTGATTGTGGGTAGAGAGGAAGTGACGGAAATCCAGCAGAGAGCAGAGCAAGCACCATTGTTCCTTCTCAGAGCTCTGCCCCATATACAGCGTCAAAACGCAGCAATATGGGTTGCCCCACCCCGGTGAACACCTAAGGCTCTGCCCCTTACTACATAACAGGCATGCCAAGACAAAAAAAAATGGCCCAAATGAAAGAACAGATCGAAGCTCCAGAAAAATTACAACTAAGCAACAAAGAGGTAACCAACCTAACAGATGCACAATTTAAAACACTGGTAATCAGGATGCTTACAGAATTGGTTGAATATGGTCGCAAATAAGATGAAAAAAAATGAAGACTATGCTAAGTGGAATAAGAGGAAATGTAGAGGGAACCAACAGTGATGGGAAGGAAACTGGGACTCAAATCAATGGTGGGGACCAGAAGGAAGAAAGAAACAACCAAACAGAAAAGAAGGAAGAAACATTTTTTTTTAAATGAGGAGAGGCTTAGGAACTTCCAGGACATGTATAAACATTCCATCATCTGAGTTATAGGGGCACCAGAAGGAGAAGAGGAAGAGCAACAAGTGAAAAACTTATTTGAACAAATAATAAAAGAGAAATTCCCCAATCTGGCAAAGGAAATAGACTTCCAGGAAGCCAGGAAGCTCAGAGAGTCCCAAAGAATTTGGACCCAAGGAGGAAAACACTAAGGCACATCATAATCACATCAGCCAAGATTAAAGATAAGAAGAGAATCTTAAAAACAACAAGAGAAAAAAAGACTGTAACCTACAAAGGACTTCCCATCAGACTGTCAGCTGATTTCTCAAAAGAGACCTTATAGGCAAGAAGGGACTGGAAAGAAGTATTCCAAGTCATGAAAGGCAAGGGCCTATATCCAAGATTACTCTATCCAGCAAAGTTTTTGTTTAGAATGGAAGGGTAGATAAAGCGCTTCTCAGATAAGGTCAAGTTCGAGGAGTTCATCATCACCAAGCCCTTATTATATAAAATGTTAAAGGGATTTATCTGAGAAAAAGAAGATAAAAATATGAAGAGTAAAATGACAGCAAACTCACAGTTATTAACAACCACACCTAAAACAAAAACAAATACAAGCTAAGCAAACAACTAGAACAGAAAGAGAATCACAGAAATGGAGATCACAGGGAGGGTTATCAGTGGGGGAGTAGGAGAGGGAGATGAGGGAAAGGGTACAGAGAATAAGTGGCATAAATGATAGGTATAAAATAGACAGGGGGAGATTAAGAATAGTATAGGAAATGTAGAAGCCAAAAAACTTATATGTATGACCCATGGACATGAACTAAGTATGGGTAACGCTGGTGGGAGCAGGGGCAGGGCAGAGGGAAATAAAGGGGAGAAAAAAATGGGACAACTGTAATAGCACAATCAATAAAATATATTTAAAAAATACATAAATAAAATCTAAAAATAAAACCAAAAAATATAGGAAAAATATGCAGGGTGGGGCAAAAGTTGTTTGGATGGAAAATAGTACAATAATTAATAATAACAATGCAAGAATAAAAATAAACAAATAAAATACATTTTGGGCCCTCTCCAAGTAGCTCAGTTGGTTAGAGCATTCTCCCGATGTGCCAAGGGTGCAGGTTCAATCTCCAGTCAGGGCACATACAAGAGGCAACCGATGAAAACATAAATGAGCAGAACGATAAGTCAGTGTTTCTCTCTCTCTCTCAAAATTAATAATAAATAAATAAATAAATAAAACAATTTTCCCCAAAATATGGTTTGTCAGTTTCTTACAAAAATATAGTCTCACCATACAATGCAGCAGTTTTGCTCCTTGGTATTTGCCCAAAGAGCTGATAACTTACACCCCCACACAAACCTGCACGTGGAGGTTTATAGCAGCTTTATAATTGCCAAACCTTGGAAACAACCAAGACATCCTTTAGAAGGGATCGAGGAAACTGTAACACATCTGGACAACAGAGTATTATTCAGCACTAACAAGAAATGAGCTATCAAGCCATGAAAAGACATGGAAAAACCTTAAATCTACATTGCTACATGAAAGAGGCCAACATGAAAAGGCAACCTACTGTATGATCACAACTACATGACATTCTAGAAAAAGGAAAACTATGAAAACAGTAAAAGATCAGTGGTTGCCGGGGATTGGGTGGGAGGAGGGGATAGACAGGTGGAACACAAAGGAAGTTTAAGGCACGGAAACACTCTGTACCATAATGCTGGACACACGTATTCTACCTTTGTCTAAACCCATAGTATGTACAATACCAAGAGTGACCACAAAGTAAACTATGGACCACGGGTAATTATAATGTGTCACTGCTGGCTCATCCACTGTAATGGTGTGCCGCTCTGGTAGGTGATACTGGTCATGGGAGAGGGTATGTGGCGGGGGCGGGGGGGGGGCACTTTCTCCTCCATTTTGCAGTAATCTAAAACTGCTCGTAAAAAATAAGGTCTTAATCTTAAAAAGAAGCCAGAGGATAAAGCTTCCGTTGGTAGTACAGGGAAAAATAAAAAACATTTAAACCTACTTTCACTAATAAAAATGGGTGGGTAGAGTATGTATTTAGATATATTCACTAAAACATTTGCGACAGAAAAAATATCTGGCAGTAATCACACTTACGTAAAATAGTTTTTATTATTCCAATAATATAAAATATCACCTTAATTTGAAAATACCATTATAATTTAGGCAAACTACTTTTTTTGGTTTAAGTTTCACAGATAGTTGCATCAGCCTTTCTCCATCACTTTATATGTATAGATATATCATTAAATTTGATAAATTAATGAGTGATATTAAAGAAAGAAATACAATTGCACTCCTGAGTATGACCCAAGAGAAATGATGCTATGCTCACAGAAAATAAAAACAACCTATACAAAAGTGTTTATAGTAACTTTATCCATATGGCTAAACTACAAACAATAGTAATGTCCTTTAAGGAGAGATACGGATAAATTAGAGTGAACAGACAAACAAATTTTGGTACATCCATATAATGGAATAGCAATCCACAATAAAAAGGAAAAAACTACCAACACATACAATGATATCAATGAATCCAAAAATGAATTTTGCTCACGTAAAAGAAGCCAGCCTCAAAAAGGCTACATCCTGTCTGACTCCAATTATGTGACATTCTTGAGAAAATCATGAGACAAAGCAAAATCAAAGTTTGCCAGCGTTTAGAACATGGACTACCCGTATTTTCGGATTATAAGATGCACACCCCCAAATTTGGGGGGATGAGGGTGCATCTTACTCCAAATGTAGCTTACCTGGCTCACTGTGGGGGAGGGGGTGCAGTGGAACAGGGTCACAGGTTATTAAATATTTTACCACATTTTTTGCTTCAAATTTTTTTTCCTATTTCCTTCTTCTAAAACCTAGGTGCGTCTTATGGTCTGGTGCATCCTACAGTCCTAAAGATATGGTAGGTGTTGAATACAAAAGGGGCATGAGTGAAGTTCTGGGTGTGAAGGAACTTTTCTAACTCTTTTTTTAAAGATTTTATTTATTTGTCTTTAGAAATAGGGGAAAGGAGAGAGAAAGAGAGGGAGAGAAACACTGATCAGTTGCCTTTCACATGCCGCCAAGTTGGGACCCAGCCTGCAACCCAGGCCTCATGTGCCCTGCCTGGGATTGAACCTGCAAGCTCTGGGTCTGCGGGCCAGTGTTCAGTCCACTGAGCCACACCAGCCAGGCCAGACTTTTCTAACTCTTGATCATAATGGAGGTAATACAGCTGTATGTATGCGTCTGTCAAAACTCATAGTACTGGCCCTGGCTGGTGTAGCTCAGTGGATTGAGTGCGGGCCTGTGAACCAGACAATCGCAGTTCGATTCCCAGTCAGGGCACATTCCTGGGTTGTAGGCCAGTTCCCGGCAGGGGCCAGTTCCCAGCAGGGGATGCACGAGAAGCAACCATACATTGATGTTTCTCTTCCTCTCTCCTTCCTTTCCCCTCTAAAGATACATAAATAAAAAATATAAAAATAAATAAATAAATAAATAAAATCTTAAAAAAAACTCATAGTACTGCACACTAAAAAGTGAATGAATTTTATGAGCGAATACCTCAATAAACCTGACATAAACAAAAAGAAACATACTGTATTAACAACCACACATACACACACACATGCACTTATATTTTACAATCTGGGATTAGTGGATTGTTTCTTCATCAACCTTATTTAACGAATTTATGATTACACAGTAGGTCTCTATTGTGCTAAATAGTATATCACAGCATCCTTAAAAAGGTATTATTTTTAGAGCATCAGTGGACCCTTATCAATAATTTTGGTTTCTTGCTTCTACATACAAATTTGCATGCCTATTTGCATGCCTATTTCTGAATTCTTTTATGCACATATAATCAGAAGGAACTACCAATTACTGAAACTAAAGACTATGAGCACTATCATGGTCAAATAACACAGCAAGTTAGGAACGGTCCTGGAACTGAATGCAGACTGGTTAACACTCAGCTTATGGTTTCTTCAACAATGCTGATTTTTTCCAAGTCGGTTCAAAGTTGTTGGTCACCACCGACACAGCTTTCTCAAACAGTGGCTGGGGTACTGTACTCCACTATTGAGTTAACAGGTGGCACGTGAGTAGTACGTACGTGGCGTGCACGTACACTTCAAGATGTGCCAGCAAATTCATTTTAAAGATCACCACGTGCTTTGATTTAGGCAATGCTCTTTGAAAGTCAGGTCTATATTGGTCACACCTAGGTACACGTGGGGAGTAGCTCACGTGTTGGTTGCTTTCCAAAGACTGTTTTTCTTAGTACTTGGGCTACGGAAACATTGAAAGGTCCTTCTTGATCTTTTTCTTTTTTTTCTTCTCAGGAAATAGTTAAATCTCAGTAAACACTTGGTCCTTTTATGAAAGTGATTTCTTCCATCAGGTCTATGACTAAAAGTACAATGAATTTGGGGTAAGAACTCATCTGAACCAAAAGGGAAATCTAAAATCCGAAGGTTCCATTTTGAGAAACATAAACAAAGATATAATACACTTTAGAGAGGCAGAGATGGAGGAAAAGGATCCTTGCCGTGGAATCACACTCTCAGAATCATGTATTACCAAGCATTAGTATTAAACTATGCAACAGGACTGATTTAGATCACCTCAGGATATTCATATTTATCCCATTTTAATAGAGCCTAAAACCGATGGGAAAAAAGGAGACTTTGTTTCCGTATGACACTGGGCATACCACTTAACACCTATTGACTTCTATTTCCTCATCAGTAAAATGCAGATAATTGAGGTCATAAGCCCTTATTCACAACTGCAAACTCCATAAATTTCTGGAAAGCTAATGGTTTTTCATAACTCTTTGGGCTGCAGAAACCTAGCCTAAATTGACAGAGGCTGTTTGTAGCCTGGACCTCCTTATTGTGACTATCCATATGTCTCATCACCAAACTATTAATGTGTCTGATGACAGGATGTTGTCTCAGACCCTGCTGTGGGTATTCCATAGCATACATCACAACACTTGCCTAAATTCTGAAGTCTAAACCACCTTGCCTTACGGGTTTCACATGAAGGACCACAGGCCTATAATACTTGTTCTGCTTATTTCAAAGATGTCATATGTTGTGCAATAAGGTAATGGATAAGAAACTACTTGGCAAAGTGGATGTTGTACCTACTTTAACCATCAGCAGCCACGGGGATTCTACTTGCTAGAACTCCCGCAGCGTGGAAGCTTTCTTCTCCTGTGCTAGAAGTAGCTTTCAGCGTCTACCTGTCTGACAGCCTTTATCCCTGTCTCACACCCATGCTGTCCTTCTCCTTAAAGATTTCTTTGAAAGACAGCTCCCTGTGCTTAGGGCTTTGTTCCCACCCAGGGCCACTCTGGGTGTCTCTTGTTCTGTAGTTTTGTTCAACTCAGGCTGGTAAGGAGCTGCCAACAAAGAGTGGAAAGAAATCAGATCAAGTGAAAACTTCAGTCCTTAGGGTGCTTGCAAAAGCTCTGTATGCATCCTGGAAACTTCTGTAATCTTCAGTGCTTGAGGCCAGAAGCCACAGACATGTGTGGCTTCTGTAACTGTATATGAGACAGTATGCCTACTTTTCTCTCTCCCTTTCTCTTTCTCTCTCTCTCTCTCTCACACACACACACACACAGATACACATACACATAGAATCATTTTGTGGGAATAGTAAGTTCATCCCATGTCACAGTGCACACTGGTTCATGTGACAACTCCACCCATATGTAATAAGTGTGTCCTTATAACTTGAGGTCAACTAAGAAGGGCTGAGAAGTGGTAATCTTCTCTTTTATTTGTCTTTCATAGCTAAGGTTCCTGAGACATTACGCTCAATTGAAGTTGAAAGTGGGGAAGCGAAAATGCAACATATTTTTTGAGCACCAGGATCGCATCTTTCCTTGAACACAATCAACCAGAGTAAGCGCTGTGAATTTGGAAATGTTTCCATTTGAGAACTGAGAATACATCCCCTGCGACTGGGAATGCTAGTATCATTATTTGCCAGTGACTCACTAGATATATCTCCCCTTTAAATGCCAATTAACAATAGTGCTTATCATATGAGTGGAGATACAGACCATGGTTCCAGTCATAAGCTGCCCTTTGCATATAAAGATGGCATGACTCTTCACCATCAGTAACATGGGATCTTAAAGACTTTGATGTCATAGCGAGGACAGGTTGATACGGCTTTTTCGATGTCCTACCTATGATGTTCAGTTTTGAAAACATATTGTCAGAGTTAGGAATACAAACCTGGGACCACAAGGAGGCTCACTGGAGCATCTATTAATCGTGCCCATTTTCTAGTGATTATTGGTCCCAGTGGACACATCTCATCAATGATCATTTCTAGCCTCTCCCACTAAAGACACCCTCTGGGCTTAAATTGGTACAATCTTGCTGAAAAGCAATTTGGCAGTATGTATTAACAGTCTCAGAAAAGAACGTGGTGTTCAACCCAATCATTTTATGACTAGGACTATCTGTCTATCCACAGACCAGTGGAAAGAAATACATAAAAAATTAATAAGATGATTACAAGGAAATAGACTAAAATGCTAACAGTTTTTTTTTCTGGGTAGTAGGATTACAGTTTATTTTTATATTTCATTCTTTATACTTGTTACAAACATCAACAATGAATAAATTATTTTTGTATTGAGAACAAAGCTATAACCACCATGTTTAAGGTAACATAGTCTAAAATACAAATGGAAAATTTTGCAATATTTCACGTTAGTGATATTTCAAAGTTAAATACTACTTTAAAAAAGCCAAACCCATAGACAGTAACTCACCCTGAACAGTGTAATGAGAGTAAAAGGATATTCACAAGTTGTGAAGAGACACCACTTGTCTCCGTGAGGCTGAGTCAAAAACTGAATGGGTTACACCAAAGCCTGCAATGATGTCTGCCCAGTAGGCGGTGGGGGTCTGAAAGGAGAGGAATGTTAAGTTGTTGATAAATATCCTCAACGGTATCTTTTCTGGATTAGAAAAATACATATTATATTTTTAATAGAGTTTGATATATTTTATATAGATGTTAAAATATAATTTTTTTTTTACAAAGAGAAAGCACACTGCAAGAGTTTCTGAATGTCTCGTGTCTAGGAAATTAAAGCCCGCTGGCAGCACAACCCATTGCCTAGAAACCTAATGAGAGTCCCAGAAAGGCGGCGTTGGAGTCCATAGGTCACTAGCATCAGCAAACAACAACGTCAAATCGGAAGTTTTCCACCGGTTATTACAAGAGGTCTTCAAAGACCTGCCCAACAACACTCCTTTCAAAGAAAAGCTTCTAAGACTACTGCCAGGTTGGAAGCTACAGTTTGGGTCTTTGTGTGAAGTTCTGTTAGACCAGGGTTTCCCAAATTGGCTTGTTCCTAAGTATCATCGGGGTTACTCTCGAAATATGTGGGTTTCCCTACTGATTATGCTTCAGCAATAACGGGGCCAGGGGGAATCCACAATGTTAATAAGGGCTCTAGATTTATTCTAAGCACCATCAAGTTTGAGAAACATTGTTATTAGCTTTCATTTCCTTTCTAGCACTTCTTGCTGGTTCTACTTACGTGCTGTCCTTCCTTGCCTGCTTGGTAACGCATTGTCATCATGTCTGCCTCTAACACCAAACAGTACGGCCCATGAGACCAGGGACAGTGTTCATTCGTTTCTCTGCTTCCGAGCACCAGTACGGTGTTGGATGCATATGATTAGAAGCTGAGTAAATATTCCTTGAATCAATCAATCAGGGAATCAAAATCTGTTTTGTTCTGTATAAGAAGTGCCCGGTTCACGTCTGGACCATCCTCAGGATTTTAGGAAAAGCCCCACCTTTGGAAAGCACTGTGTGAATGTGTTTTGGCAGGGCCCTTGTGTTATGTTAAAGAGAGTGTTCATCTGAACCTGGAGGTGGGTTGCAAAAGAGGACATGCTGACTGCCAGGCACATTAAGACATCAAATTCACACAGAAAGGAAACATCCTGTCCATGTCTGCTAATCTAGCTAGATAATATCTATTACTTAGGCAAGCATATTGCATGCTGACCTGATATGGAACAAAAAAAAAAAAAGAAGAAGAAAATAAAAACCAACTTCCTGGCTCCTTTGAGGTCAATCTGGGGGAAATTAATTGCCAAGCAAGTGAAGGGCCAGTATGACTGAATAGGGTTCCACTTTCCTGAATATTTAGGCTCACAAAGAATTACAAAGGGAAAAAATATTATAGAAATCTGGGTTCTGCAACCCCACCCCTCAAATAAACCTTTCTCTAGTTTTCGGAAGATTAAATTAGAGATGGCTACTGAATATTAACTGGCTGAAATAAGGCACTTGTGTAGTAGGTACGTAGACTACACAGTAGGCCTACTGAGGAAGCGCAGTAAACCTTTGCACACATAGGCACTGAGCAGATGTTCATAAAATGCTCCTGGATCAATTTGTCAGGGCAAAACTGATTCTGCAGAGAGGAATACGTGGACTGCTCTGGGTGTAGCCGTCTACTCTGCTGCCTCCCCCCACCCAGTTGCACTGTCCATGAGGAGGCCACCTTGGCCCTCACTTTGGGCAGTCCTGCCTACAGAAGCCTGTTACTGCTGCGACCTGCCCTTCAGATACACTGAGGTCGCTATTGCTCCTGACTCTTAACTGAGTCCTGGCTAAGCCTTCTCCAGCCGTTCACCTGTAGCCCCATCAGGAAGGCATAGGTGGGGGCTAGCAAATGTACTGCCCGTGAGCCATATCTGACCCAGCCACCTGTTTTTGTTGATGAAGTTTTATTGAAACCAGTCATGCCCATTCATTTATAAATGGTCCAAGGCTGGTTTGGGCATCACAACAACAGTCTCCAATAATTGTATCAGAGGTCGTCTGACCCACAAAGTCTTAAATAGCCACTGTCAGGCCCAGGAGAGAAAAAGTTTGCCAGACTACGCCTGACTTAGATGCACAGGGCCAGATGATAATAATTATGGTAACAAAATTCAGTGCCATTTACTGTATGCTGGGTAGTCATCTAAGGTCTTTGGATATGTTACTTCACTTAGTCCTCATTATAGTGGTGTGAGAAAACTAAGGCACAAAGGTATTAAGATGATGCAGCTAACCAGGGCCAGCCTAGATGAGAAAGATATCGTAAATAAATAACTGTGGAAGTATCAGTAATGGAGAGATTAAAAAACAAATAGGCTATCACAGTGTCCCAAACCTGATGAACCAAATTGTAATTTGGAAGCTCTAACTGAGCAGCAGATAAGTCATGGTGGGGATCAGAAAACCAACGTGGGTGTGGAAGCAGGTTCTTACTAATATCTGCGTTCTGATCGGCTGCAGATTCCTCTCTGTATGACGTTTACGATGAAAAAAATAATGCTTAAGTGAAACAAAAGAGGAAGTTGAAATGACAAAAAAAATACTTCCTTAGTGAAATCTATTTGCCCGAAAGCTTCTACATTTAAACTGTAATTCCTTGGGATATTCTTCATTTATTAAAAGTGATTCAACATGTTTTTGAAACTTACATTTGGAAATTACCTTCGCAGCCAGTTTACTAACTTAAGGAAGCCAATGTTTTTAATTTCTGGCTCCATTGTTATAAAGTTTATTTTAGTCCTAAGTGGTATTACCGCAATTATTTTGTTTTATGGTCCACTTTATTTACCAGATGTGGCCCACAGAGACTTTTGGCTTCTTTAAGAATGAAAATCTGCCCCAAAGCAATTCTAAGGATACTCTCCACAGATTTATCTGAATAGCCCCCTGAACCACATCAGAACCTGGCACGTAGAAAGTGTTCAAAAAATATTTGCTGAACAAATGAGTGATTCTTGTCAATAAAAAGTTCCAAAAATATGTTAGAAAATGACAATACTGTCTAGGTGACTCTTTTGACGAAACATACATTTGACAGATCAAATTTCTTTGATTTATCTATTTAACAAATATTCATTGAGAGCCAGGGGTAGCTACCTTATTAGCGGGGCCCGGTGCAAAACGAACATGCGGGGCCCTTTGTTCAAAAAGTAGGAAAGGGGTGTTTTCCTGGCTTCTGTGGTCTCCTCAATCTATCATTGTGTTATTTGCCACCCAGCATTGTGCTCCCTTAGGTGTGTGGCTACTGTAAGACTGAGTCCATACACTCAGTCCATACACAGTCCATACACTGTGTAGGACTCTTTTTGTGAGCAGGAGAGCCAGGCCCACCTGTCCCTGCTGCAGCACCAAGAGGGGTGGGGCGGGGGTGGTGGTGGTAAGGAGGCACGGGGGAGGAAGGGCAGCAGCGGTCACAGGGTGGAGGTCGGGGAGTGTCCAGGGAGGTGAGGCTCCAAGCCCCTGCTTCATGCTCTTTTGTTTCACTGAACTTCACTCACAAAACCTTCATCCAAAGACAAATAAATGATTGAGACGTTCAAGACAGCAACTGACAAGCAGTAAGTCCTAAATGCACAGCTCCCTGCCAAGTGCTCATGAAGCTGGCCTTATTGAGAGCCTGCTGTATGCCAGGCCCTGAGCCCTACTACATGAACAAAGACAGACAGTGCCTGGAGGGCAGACCAGATAAAAAGGAAATTACCCTGCAGTGTTGAAGAATGTCAGTGTGAACAGGCAGAGCCCAGTGGCTTCAGTCCTGGGGTCAAGGAAGGAGTCCCAAACCCAGAGGCTTCTAAGTGTAACTTGCCAATAGAGAGGAGGGATAAAACTAAAGGTCGAGTTTGGACCAAGGGAGCAGCACTTGAAAAGCTGGGAGTGGAGAGCATGCGGCACTCCAAGGCGTAAAGGGCCTGGATAGAGTGGGCACACACATGTCAGGCCTGGCAAGTGGGGAGCGGGTGCTTTCTCCAGGACATTAGGGAGTTCCAACAGTTTTTAAGAACAATGGGTTGCCATTGAGAGGGATTTAAGATCAAGTGACTTGATTAGACCTGTGGGATATAACTCACTCAAGTTGCAATGAAAATGAGAAGTTTCAGAACCTGGAGGTTTGGAAGGGGGAGAAGTAAGGGTCAAAGGAGAGGAAGCAGAGGGTAGTTTGGGGATATTTGGGGTGAGGGGGATGCCAGATAACTAGGGGGCCTCACACTGGGACAAGAAAGGCTTGGGATACCAACAACTGAGGTGTGTCCATTTCATTTCAAGAGGCACCTGGTAGACAGGGACCAGAAGTATCAAGCGGAGCAGGCTGAAGCCTGCATCAAGTGAGAGTCTTTGGCAGGTCTCAATTAGCAGCAGGCTCTTACCACTCATTGTTCTAAAATTGTTGCACAGCACTGAGGCTTGAAAGTTGCTCTGGAGCTTACGCTCACCCTCAGCTCCACACCCTTCCTTACAAAAGAACTTACTCTGCAAAGTGAATATAATAACACAGAGAAAATGTTATGTGAGCAATTCCAGGACTAGACCTGGAAGGTAAAGTATGAAGTCTCATGTTTTATCCCCTTTAAAAAGTACAGGATATGTGCCTCTGTGTAGTCTTCGGGGCTGCACACATGCAGTAGCATCACGGGCTGGTAGAGGTTGGGGAGATCATACCCTAACATGTTCCGTGTCCCGACAACTTTTTGAGTACATGAAGTGTCTACCATATTTTAGGAATACCTACCTTGCTTGTCAGGTGTAATAAAAGTGATTGATGGTTTCAAAAGCAATGCTGCAATCATGAATCCGAGTGTGCTGAGCAGTGTGAGAACTGCTATAGGGGATGCAAGAGGCGGTCAGAGAAGGTGGCTGGACATGCAGAGTCCTGGGCACTTGCACACAATTTAAGTTCAGGAAACACGGTTGTTAAGATCTCCTTCCTGACTTTGAGAAGGCTATCATCTGAGTTAGGCAAGCCCTAGGAAAACAGGGAGGGCAGAATTTTTAGAAACTGCTACATAATGGGGCATGAAATATAAGAGCTGTGAGGTCTCATGAAAGAAGAGCTACCAGCACCCTTACCGTTCCCATACATCAGAGCACTGTTTCATTTCACTAGATTGTAACTCATTGCTCTCCTGCCTTCTGTGTTGAATTCCAGTCAGTTCCATAGGCCTAGGAACCCAGCCTACCCACGGCCTCTACGTGCTTTGTACATTGTACCTAAAACACATAAAGACTTGTTAAGTAAATGAAGTAATTCAACATCTTCCTCTCCAGTAATACAATCCCAGCTGGTATTTTCCCAGATGAACTTTTAGGGGGATTTTTCCTAATAAAAACATTCGAGGAGGTTCAGGGTCAGGACATGCCTTGTTCTGGTCTTCACTGCAATATGTTGAGACTGCAGCTCTCTGCGGGGGGAGAGAGAAAAGCTGTCCCCGATCACACAGCAGCAATCTGAGTCCAGGACAAGAAACGAGCCCCCCAGGAAGTGAGCCAATTAAATGTTATTTCCTCCGATTTGAGGTTAATAAACAAACTTTAGTTAAGGAGTTGAACCACTTTGGGTCCTTACATTCCATAACAGGGTAGACATCAAGGATGCTCTGAGATAAAAGTAATAAAGGACCATGGGAAATTTTCTCCTTCTCCCCCATCACGCTGGCTTTCCTTCCATTGTCTTATACACAACGTGACGTGTAAACCAGCAGAGAACATTTCTCTTTTCTTTCCCGTTTTGTTGGGTGGTAAATACCATCTGGAGCTTGGTGAGCAGTGAGTAATGCACCTGGCACAGGACCAAGGTAACTGCCACCTGAAAACTTTCCACTCTGCTATTATTCTCCAGCTCAGGAGTCTTATGGTCCAAATGAGTGAATGGAGGAAACTGCCCATGTCATCTTTCACAGGACTCTTGCTATAGCAGTAAGTGCCTGGTTAAGCTACTTTCAGCTCTCAGTTTCACTCCTGTGTGCCTAGCCCACGCCCGAATGTTTAATCGCAGAATGATTTCCTCTTGTTTCTCAGTGCATACCTAGGTTGTTTCTCCCCTGGCCACAACTAGACTCATCCTTTTCCTTTTTTTTTTTTTTAATTCATGCAAGCATACGTTCATTGATCTTAGAGAAAAAGAAAGGGGCGGGTGGTGGGAGAAATATCAGGTGCTTGCCTTCCATACATGCCCCAACAGGGGCTCAAACCCACAACCTAGGTAAGTGCCCAGACCGGGAATGGGACCTGCCACGTGTTGTGTGGGACGACAGTCCAACCAACTGAGTCCTACTACCAGCCAGGTCTCACTAGGCTTATTTTTGAAGATGAAAACCAACTTGAGAACCGTCACAAGAAAAATACATTTAGGACTGTCAGAGAGCAGAGACCGCACTGCCAGGTTCCTGCACATGTCCCTCAGGCTTTATTGTCAGGCTCCCAATGGTCAGCATCTGCCTCACTGTCCCCAAGTCCACTTCCTTAGCCCAGGAAGGCCGCGCTCCCTGTGTACGAAGCAGGCCTGAAGTTCAGGAGCAGACATCACCAATGACCAACGAGCACGGGTGATTCATGTGCCAGCTCCCTTGCCCCTCAGTTAAGATCATCCTAAAGTCTCTGTTTTCTGCTTCACAGGGGAGTCAAGCAGGTAACATACCTTTATCAGCAGCATTCTCAGGCCCTAGATTTCGCTACTACCCTAACATTGCCTGCAACTTTAAAATGAACTACTGGCCCTTGAGTCTTTGTCAACAGGATCAGCTTCTGGGGAAACCCAAACTGAGATGGTCAGCAGGCTCCTCCCAAAGTTCTTGAATGGATTCCAAAGCCAAATATACATAACTTTTTAAATCACTTCTAAAATGATGAAAAGTCGACCATTTGTAGGTAAGCCAAGACTCAAATTTCCTAAATGTAAGTTCCTTCACTCACAGCATCCAACTTGTCTTTCAGACTCTGAAAGTGTTCTTCTGACTGAGTGGACCTCTGCTGGTAAATAGTTCAACAGAACGCATTTCCAATCATTTCAATGTGCTTTGAAGGTCATGGCACAAGCCTCTGAATCATGATTCACAGGTGCTTTCCACCTGTGAGGTACCAAGTGACCTTGGCCTTTTCAATGCCTCCGTTCAACCAGAATGTGCTCTGTTGTGAAGTCACAGCCAGAGAGCTGGTCCACACAGATGACATGTGTGTTTTAAATGTATTTGATTATTCCTCACTGCTCTTTGTTTCCCTGTTTACCCCGAATACTGGTTTATTTTTTTTCCCTTTTTACTCATATTTCTCCCTGTTTATTTCTATCTTGTCATTGTTCTCTTTATGGCAAAATGGTACGAGCCCATATAATGTGTATACAGTGGATGCCATGTGTCCAGTAGATCTCTCTTGGACCAAGGAACTCACTCCCACAGCTATGGGATCACAGTAGCTGCTAAAGGCTCACAACGTAGTTCCTCCTAAGAAACTGTCCTCAGCTGAAGGACGCTGCCTTGCTCAAGATTATACTCCTCCCTGGGGACAGCCAGCATCCAGAAAGGCTCAGACTCTAGCCCTGGACAGATAGCTCAGTTGGTTGGAGTGTTGTCCCATACACAGAAAGGTCGTGGGTTCGCTCCTCGGTCAGGGCTCATACACCTAGGTTGCAGGTTTGATCCCTAGTCAGGGCACACATGGGAGGCAACCGATAAATGTTTCTTTCCCTCATCGATGTTTCCCTCTCTCTATCCTCAGGTAAGGATCAAAAAAAAGAGGCTCAGACCCTTTGTCTGAGTTTGGAACCACCACGAAGGAGCTCTCTGAAGCTCCGTGTAGGCTCAGTTTACTGATTGCACAGTGGCTCACCTTCTCCTCCTGCCCCATCCTGCTTTCCTTACCTTCCATAAGTCTAGTGCCTGAGAGCACCTCAAATTAAACATCTGCTCAGAAATCTCAGAATCTCAGTTTATTTCCCAGGAACTTGACCTATAACACTTCCAGATAAAATTAGAAAATGTATAAACACCTGGCTGGTGTAGCTTAGTGGATTGAGCGTGGGCCTGCAAACCACACGATCGCGGTTCCGTTCCCAGTCAGGGCACATGCCTGGGTTGCAGGCCAGTTCCCGGCGGGGGACTCATGAGAGGCAACCATGCATTGATGTTTCTCCCCTTCTCTCCTTCCCTTCCCCTCTAAAGATAGATAAATAAAATCTTTTAAAAAATGTATAAAGATAAAAATGTGTTCATTTAAAATTTCTATCATCTGGGCACTCTGCCTAGTGTATGGTAAACTGGTGTCATAAAAACTTGGAAGGTGCCCATGTACATCTGTATATTTTATTACCAAAAATGTGTGGAAAAATCAAGTTCATAGATTTAGTTGAATCATAGAAAATAAGTGTTAACAACACCTGATGTATGGAAGGAGCTCAACAAATATTTCCTGAATCTTTAACTCAGCTTTCTTACAACAAAATACGATTTACACTTGTCTCCTAATTCAGGGCTTCAAAGATTGTGTACTTTAATAGTAAATAATTGTGTGTTTTTAATAAAAACGTTCACTTGTTAATCTGTATCCAGGCAAATAAAACAATTTAAGACAAATTATTTCTTTAACTGCAGAAATTGTCTTATTAATTTCATCAAGTAGGATCAGTTTCTTCACCTGAACTCTCACTACGTTACTATCATCTCACCATATATCATGAAATCAAAATCCACAAAAATTGTCCACAAAAAAAGGCTTTACAAATAAGATGGCCCACGCTATCCAGCTGCTATTCAGGCTATACCCTACCTCGACTTTTCAACGATTGAAACAATAGGTAGAATGTAAACAAGGTTTATTTCATTGAATGAAATTTTCAAAATTTAGCATACCTGAAAATAATCCACCATCCCGAATGGGCACAATGTTTCTTTCTCACAGTCTTCGTGATGGAAACAGTTCGGGGGTCCTCCTGTTAATCAAGCTCTTGTCACACCTGTTTTCTTCCATTGGCAAATGTATGAAAATCTTTCCTGGTAACTTTTCCCAAACTCAGCTGTACTTGCTGTGGGGGTGGGGGGCACGTTTTAAAGAAGAGATATCACTACCGATTAATGAACAAATTAAAACATAAAAATAGAAAGTGAGCCAATGCTAAACTAAAGATGAGGAAGAAAAGAAAAAAGGGTCATGTTTCTGAAATGATGTTTCCCACGCATATGGTGAAGGCACACATGTTCGTGCTGTTTCATTGTAGTCCTTCAGTTGCTAGTTATTCAAATGCCTTATTAAGTAGGGGCATGCTGGCAGCTGTAATAAATAGACATCAAACTATTTAATACCCTAGCCTAATAAAAGTTTGTGTCTTATGCACACAAGTGACTTCTGGGTGGGGGATGGCTCTCCGGCATGCTCAGGCCCCTTCGTATTATGTTTTATCAAGTAGCTCCCTCTTCCCCGAGGCCTCGCTTTCATCAGCATCCAACCAGCAAAGGAAGAAGTGGAGCAGGGATAAGACATACCTATTTCATAAAAGGCTTGGCTCAGGAACGGCATAAATCACTGCTGCACATGCTCCGTTGGTTAGAATCTAATCTTGCGGCCACAACTAACTACAAGGGAGACTGGGAAATGTAGTCTAGGTGTGTGCCAAGGAAGTGGAAACTCACTTTTGTTGAAGAGCTAGGAGACCCAGACATAGAGCCTTTGTGCAGTTTAAGGAAATAAGCAAATACCAAGCTTCTCAAACCACACTAAGGGTTCTTAAAGGCGACAGACAGCTGGCTGACTGCTAGAGCCAGTCGAGTGGGAATTCACCTTCTTCAACTCAATCAGCATGCCTCACACTTAGTATCTAAAGGTAATTCTAGTCTTTCAGTAAGAGTTGTACCAAGACACCAAAAGAGGCCCCACAGTAAAGCACTTGGTCTCTTCCAGGCAGCAGAGATGGCAACTGACTGAAGATTAAGCTGGTCTTTTTCCTCCTTCCCCCTTCCAATGAAACAGTCACATTGTTTGAAAAGGTTTCTGAGATCATTATCCGGATGCCTCCTCCCTCTGACACCACCAGTCTGGGCACTAGAATTTCAATCACGAAGTTCTGTGAAACTTAACCAGTTCATTCTCTGCAACATTTTGTCAAACAATGCAATAAACCCCTCGTGTAAAATGACAGTTAAGAAAAAAAAATCACTTCTTTTGACCAGTTCATACAAGAAACCAGAGAACCTTTCATTTCAACATTCAAGCCAGAGATTAGAATTTTATTTGAAGATGACAACGTTGTGGCTAATGATATTTTTTTTGTACTTACTCTTTTAGATGAACAACAGAGTAATGTGGTCATTCTGAAGATGGCTTCTTACAACCCGTCTGCATTGGGAAGAGCTTGCAACCCCTACTGTATTTTTTTTTTTTTTTTTTTTTGCTGCTGTTCAAAAAGGCCATTCCTGAGGGCAATTGTGTTTCGGTTTACATGAGTCAAATGCAACTGTCTGTGTAGGAGGCTTCTGCTTTGTAGCCTGAATGGTTAACTCAGGCGTGTCTACACAGAGAAGAGCCGACGATAATTAGGAGCTGTCTGTGAACACCACCACACAGATATTATCAGTGTTTACCAGTAGTGTCTACTCGTATTTACAAATCACTTTATAATGTTCATGAGAGTATCTTACCTCAATGATTTATTTGTAAGTAGTCATATAGCATGGGTGGGTTGTTGTTTTTTTTTCATTGTTGGTTCATCCTTCAAGTAAAGCCAACCTTGTAATTAATGGAGTTGTTTTTCTGAAAGACATACGAAGCATCAAAATTACTTCCTTCTCACCTAATCAAAGAAAGCAAAGCAATACGTAATGCTTACAAAAATACTTTAAAATCTGTTTTATTTCCACATTGTGGCCAGTTGAGAGAGAAAAAAAATAGGAAGAGAGAAATGGAGAGGTGCGAGTAAAGGGTAGGAAATAGAGACAGAGTGGTGAATAGACATGAAAAGTGAAAGGAAAATGTGAATAATGAAGGAAGGACATGAGGGAAAAAATAGGGAGAAAGAAAAACAGAGGATCCCTGGCTGGTGTAGCTCAGTGGATTGAGTGCAAGCCTGCGAACCAGAGGATCACAGTTCGATTCCCAGTTAGGGCACATGCCTGGGCTGCAGGCCAGTTCCCAGCTAGAAACCCACGAGAGGCAACCATACATTGATATTTCTCTTTCTCTCTCCTTCCTTTCCCCTCTAAAGATAAATAAATAAAATCTTTTTTAAAAATTAAAAAAAAAGAAAAACTGAGGAAAAGATGAGTAGCAGATAGTTTCTTCAGAGGAGTAGAGGACATTTGGACAAACTGAAGAACAGAAACTACCTAGCAGGGAATAGAGTTAGAGAAAAGGTTTTCTCCTGTATTGTAACTGTTAAAACCAGAGCGACACTAAGGTGGAATGAGATTAGCCCCAGGCAGCTCTCGCTCTGGGTGGGGGCTTCCTGCCTAGTGTAAACTCTATGAAGAGTCATGTCTGCCTAGTCAGAAAGACACTCTCGCTTAGGTGAGTCCTCACAGCTGACTTCCTTATGAATTTCATAGATTCTTTTTTTAATTGATATATAATTTACATACCATCAAATTCACTTTTTAAAAGTGTACAGTTCAGGGCTTTTGTTAAATTCACATGGCTATGCAATCATCAACACTACTTAAGAATATTTTTATGACCCCTAAAAGAAACTGCATACACATTAACTCCTCACTCCCTCCTCCCACCAGCCTCTGGAGACCAAAAATCTCATTTATGTTTCTACTGATTTTCGTAGTCTGGAAATTTCTGATGAATGGAAACATCTAACATGTGACCTTTTGTGTATGTATGGCTTCTTTCGCTCGGCATGCTTTAAGGTCCATCCATGTTACAGCATATAGAGCACTTCGTTGCTTTTTATAGTTTAATAATATTCCATTGTATGGGCATGTCACATTTTCTTTATCCACTTATCAACTGGTGGACCACTGAACGGTTTCTCAACCACCATGAATAATGTTGCTTTGAACATTCCTGCACCTATTTTTGTACGAATATATGTTTCCAATTTGCTTGAGTGTATGTATGCCTCAGAGTGAAATTGCTGGGTGATAGTGTAACTCTATGTTTAACCTTTTTTAAATATTTTATTTATTTATCTTTAGAGGGGAAGGGAAGGAGAGAGGAAGAGAAACATCAATGTATGGTTGCTTCTCGTGCATCCCCTGCTGGGAACTGGCCCCTGGAGGGAACTGGCCTGCAACCCAGGCATGTGCCCTGACTGGGAATCAAACCGCGATCGTGTGGTTCGCAGGCCCGCGCTCAATCCACTGAGCTACACCAGCCAGGGCTATGTTTAACCTTTTGAGGAATCACCAGACTGTTTTCCAAAGTGGCTTCACCGTTTTATTCACACCAGCAATCTGAGTGTCTTCTACATTCTCCACAACCTCGGCCACACTTGTTTAACTTTTGAAACAAGTTAACTTGTTTAACTTGTTTAACTCACTGTTTAACTTTTTGATTATAGCCTTCCAAGTGGTATGGAGTGCTTCTCACTGAGGTTTTCATTTGTCTTTTTCTAATGAGAAATAATGTTGAGCATCTTTTCATGTGCTTAGTGGTCATTTGCATATGTTCTTTGGAGAAATATGTAATCAAAACCTTTGCCCAATTAAAAAATGGGGTTGTCTTTTATTATTCAATTGTAGATGTTTTCCTGGATGCCTTTAGCAGATACATAATTTGTAAACATTTTCTTTCATTCTGTAGACAGTCTTTTCACTTTCTTGGTGCATAAAAGTTTTTAGTTTGTATAAAGTCCACTTTATCTATGTTCTCTTTTGTGGATTATGCTTCATGTGCCATATGCAAGAAACTACTGGCTAATTCAGTCATGAAGATTTATAACTGTACTGTCAATAAGAGTTTTATATATTTAGCTCTTACACTGAGGTCATTGATCCATTTTGAGTTAATTTTTGCATATGGTGTAAGTTCCGTGACTAAATTCATCCCTTTGCGTGTGGATACCAAGTGACCTCGCACCACTGAACTATTCTTTCCTATCTGAATTTTCTCTGCACTCTAGAGACTTGTCCATTTCATCTGGGTTATCTCATTTGTTGCCATGTAATTTTTCACAGTATTCCCTTATATCCTTTTTGTTTCTCTCACATTAGAGATAATACCACCTCTTTTATCTGTGGTTTTAGTACCCTGAATCCTCTTCCTTTTTTCTTAGTCTAGCTAGATGTTGTCAATTTTGCTAATACTTTCAAAGAACCAAATTTTGCATGCTGAAATATTCTCTATTCTTCTATTCTCTCTTTCATTTATTTCTGCTTTAATCGTTATTATTTCCTTCCCTCTGCTAGCTCTGGGTTCAGTTTTCTTTCTTCTTTTTCTAGTTCAATAAGGTAGAAGGGTAGGTTACTGATTTGAGAAGTTTACTCTCTTAATATAGGCATTTAGAACTATAAATTCCCCGCTATCCATTGTTTTTGCTGCACTCAATAAGTATGTTGTGTTTTGTTTCCATTCATCTAAAGGTATTCCTAATTTCCCATGTGATTTCTTTTTTGACCCATTAGTTATTTCTGAGTATGGTAATTTTCCAGTACTTAAGAATTTTCCAAAATGTATTCAATTATTGATTTGTAACTTCATTTCATTGTCATCAGGAAACACACTTAGTATGGTTTCAATCCTTTTAAAATTATAAGACTTCTTTTATGGTTTAACATACCATCTATTCTAGAGAATATTCCATGTTCACTTGAGGAGAATGTATTTTTAGCATTTGTTGAACGTCCTATACAGGTCTGTTATGTCAAGTTGGCTTATAATGTTATTTGAATCTTCTCTCTTCATGGTGATCTTCTGTTTAGTTACTCTATCTGCTACTGAAAATAGGGTATTGATGTCTCCAATTATTATCGTTGAATTGTCTATTTCTCCCTTAAATTCTGCCTATTTTTGCCTCATAAATTGGGGAGCTCTCTTGTCAGGTACACATAATTTTATAATCGTTGTGTCTTCCTGATGTGTTGACCATTTTATCATTATAAAAGTGTCTTTCTTTGTCTCTGGCAAAATTTCATCTTAAGGCCTACTTTATCTGATATCAGTGTAGCCACCCCAGCTCTCTTTTGGTTGCTGTTTGAGTGGTATGTCCCTTTCTACCATTTACTTTTAACTTATTTGTGTCTTGGATCTATGGTGTGTTGCTTGTAGGCAACATATACCTGGATCACTTTAAAAAACTGATTGACTGATTGATTTTAGAGAGAGAGAAAAAGGGAGAAAGAGAGAAACATTGATTTGTTGTTTCACTTAGTTATGCATTCACTGGTTGATTCTTGTATGTGCTCTGACCTAGGATCAAACTCACAACCTTGGAGTATTGGGTCAATGCTCCAACCAACTGAGCTACCCAGCCAGGGCTATATGGATCATTTTCAAAATTCTGTTCTGTCAATCTCTGCCTATTCATTCAGTGTTTAATTATTTACATTTAATGTTACTACTAATAAAGTAGGATTTACAGTTGCCATTTTACTACTTGTTTTCTACATGTCTTACATCTTTTTTATTTCCCTTCTTCCATTATTGACTTCTTCTGTGTTTATATGAGGTTTTTCCACCATAAGTAATTTCAATCATTTGACAACTAAAAAATGTCAATTGTTCTGATGTTACCCAAGTGACTTTACACATCATTTGAGACATTGAATGTTCTTCACTATTCCAATCAAATCAAATCACAAGTCAGATTTCATAGTATGGTTTAGGATTCAGTCACCGCTTACTTGAAAAATTAAACATATTATCAATGACAATAAAATATTTTGAAAAGTTTTATTTTGTGCCCTAAATCCTTTCATCATTTACTTGCACACAAGATAGTGAGTGCCGACTCCGTACTAGGCAATGACTTAAGCGCTGGGTAAACAACAGTGAATGAGAAAAACAAGGTTCTGCTCCTCCTGGAGCTTGAGTTCTAGTGAGAGAAACAATCAGTTAATAAGTGGACACCTAGTGAACAAAATAAACTAACAAAATAGAAACAGAGGCATGGATACATGGGACAGACTGACAGCTGTCACAAGGGAGGGGGACTGGATGAAAGAGGTGAAGAGATTGCCCAAAAAACATGTATGTATAACCCATGGCCACGGACAACAGTGTGATGATGGCTAGAGGGATTGGGGACAAGGGTTGGGAGGAAGGGAGGTGAAGGGCAGGAAATGAGGTCATCTGCAATAGTGTCAACAATAAAACTTCAAAAAACAATAAATGGACAACTCTATTCTAAAAAAATAGAGAGAGATGAAGGCTAGGGAGAAAATAAGGGAGAGGGAAAATGTAGGGGTATACAGTGGAAATACCACAAAGGAAGGACTCTTAGATTGGGGTTTCTGAGACAAGAGCTCTCTGAGGAAGTGACATTTGAGCAGGTGCCTAAATGAAGAGAGGGTTCAAGTCATAAAGATCTGCTGGGGAAGCCCTGGCTGGTGTGGCTCAGTTGGTTGGGGCATCATTCTGTTCACAGTAAGCTTTCAGATTTGATTCCTACTCAGGGCACATACCTAGGTTGCAGCTGTGAGCCTTGGTGGAGACACGTGTGGGAGGCAAATGATTGATGTTTCTCTCTCTCTCTCCCTCCTCCTCCTCTATCTCTCCCTTCTGCTCTCTCTAAAAGCAATGAAAAAATGTCCTAGTGTGGGGGTGGGGGGAAGCCAAAGATCTGCTGGGGTAGTGTTTGAGGTCGAGAAAATAGCTAATGCAAAGACCCTCAGGCAGAAGTGGGCTTGACATGGCTAAGAAGCAAAGATTCCCATGTGGCTGAAGAAGAATAGGCAGGGGGAAGACTGGTGAAAAATGAAGTGAGAGGTAGTCAGCAATCATACATGCATGATCTTACAGGCCTTCTAAGAGGAATGTGAGCAAGAGAATGCAGTTGTTACTTGCACATTTTTGAAGGATTACTTGTCTACTATGGAGAATACACTGTAGGAGAGCAGGAGTGGAAGTTGGAAGACTGATGTGGTGGAAACACCTTCTGTTGAGCTCTAATGAGTCATGCCCTTGTACAGTACTCTCCCATGAACGCAGGCGGACCCTGTGACGTGCTTCCAATGAACAGAATACCACAAAGGTGACAGAATGTCACTCTCATGATTATGTTACATCACCTAAGACTTTACCTTAGCAGATTGAAACATTGGAAATTCTCTTAATTGTGGTTTTGATTTTTTAGGAGCTAAAATGTTTACTTGTTAAGGTTTTCAATTACAGTTTACTTTCAATATTATTTTGCATTTGTTTTAAGTGTACCATATGGTGCTGATACAATCATACACTTTATAACGTGTTCCCGCCACCAGTATTTACAATACCTCCCTGGCACCATACACGGTTATCTCAGTACTGTTGACTATACTCCCTATGATGTATTCCACACCCTGTGACTATTTTGTAACTGCCAGTTTGTATCTCTTAATCCCTTCACCTCTTTCAGCCAATCCCCACACCTCCACCATCACCATCCTCATTGGCAACCACCAATCTGCTCCCTGGGTCTATGACTCTGTTTCAATTTTGTCTGTTTATTTTGTTCTTTAGATTCCACATATAAGTGAAATCATATAGTGTTTGTCTGTCTCCTGAGTATGTTGAAGAAGCAAACCACCTGTGGCTTAAGAGTGGGTCATGTGTCAGGGAACTATGAGAGACCTCTAAGACCTGGGAGCTGTGCCTAGCCAAGAGCCAATAAGAAGCATGTCCTTTAGTTCTATAACCACGAGGCATTGAATTTTGCCAACAATTTGAATGAATTTGTAGGTATATCCTTCCTTAGTCTAACCTCCAAATGAGAACTCAGACTCCTGACATCTAGATCAGATCAGACCCTGAGCACTGCACCCAGTTGGGCCCCCTCCAGACTCCTGGCCCTGAAAAACTGTGGGATGATAAATGCATGTAGTTTTAAGCCACTATATGTATGCTAATTTGTTACAAAGAAACAGAAAACCAACGTTAGCAGCTAAGATATTTTTGCAGTAATCCAGGCAGGACATGATGGTGACTTGGATCTGGACAGTAAACATGGAGATGGGGTAACGTAGTCTGATTTGGGATGTGTTTTGAACATAGAGTCTACAGATTTTGCCAATAGATTAGATATTGCATGTGGGAGAAAGGAGTCCAAGACAACTCCAAGAATGGCCCCATTAATATAAATACACAGCTATAAAAATCAATTGATTTATATTTTGCCCATCTTATACATCAAATCTGGCCAATCCCTGTTGACATATTATACATCACACTTCTTCTAAAAATGTATTCTCCCAAAAATGTACTTGACCCTCTCAGAGAGAAGGGACGGGAGAAAGAGAGGGAGAGAAACATCAATATGTGAGAAATATACTGATTGGTTGCTTCTCCCACACCCACATCCAGGAACCTGCCCCGAAACCCAGGCATGTGCCCTGACTGTGAATCAAACTAGCTAACCTTTCAGTTCACAGGTTGGCACTCAATCCACTGAGCCACACCAGCCAGGGCTCCTTGACTCTTTTCTAAGCCAGGAGAATATTACCTGTCCAAGATTCAGCTAAAATAGTTCCCTTCTGTGAAATCTCCCTCATACAGGATGGTTGCTTCACTTCTTTGCTCCTTAAGTCAGTTTGGGTTGCTCTGACAAAACTGCGTGGACGGGGTGGCTTATCAACAATAAAAAATTATTTCTTGCATTTCTGGAGTCTGGGAACTCCAAGGTCAAGGAAGATGCAGATTTTACATCTGGTTCATAGAAACTGTCCTCTCATTGTGTCTTCATATGAGAGAAGGGGTAAGGGAGCTCTGTGGGGTCTCTTTTGTAAGGGTACTAACCCCGCTTGTGAGGACTCCACACTCATAATCTAATCACCTGCCAAATGCCCTGCCTCCAAACACCATCACATTGGTAGTTACATTTCAACTTGTTAAATTGGGGGCAGCGGGGGGGCACAGACATTCATTCTACAGCATTCCCCTAGAACACTGCTCAAAAGTTTGTCATGAACTGTAATTTATATTTATACCTCTGTCTCCTACACAAAGCAAATATCTCATATTTTTCATCTTTATATTCCAAAAGCCTTGAACAGAGTCTGAGAAGTCTAGCAAATATTCAAAAGTTGGATGAATAAATAATGCAGTTATTCTTAAACATTTAAAATCATCAGATTAACTGTATTTTATCTGATTCTGTCCTTTAATATCAGCATAGCTCATCTCACCATATGACTAACCAAAGCAGAAAAGACACATACTCATATATTACATGTGTAATAAATAGACTGCAATGCAATCATTTGACAGTGTTAACTCCATAAATAAAATTACTTATATTAGGTATACTGTGTGTATGTGTGTATGTGCTTGTGTGCATGTGAAAGAGAGTGATAGAGGGAGCAAAACAGAAAGAAAGAAAGAAAGAAAGAAAGAAAGAAAGAAAGAAAGAAAGAGAGAAGGTATTCTGTAAGACAAAATTTTTTAATGTAATTTAAATTGCAGATTCAGCATTTACTTCCTTGGTTAATTGTTTTCCAGCCCTGTAATAGGATAAAAGTAAAATTTTTGAAAAGACTTTTGAGACTGACACTTCAACTACTCAAGAACGCGAAAAGGGGATAAGATAGTGCTGGTTCCCTTTAAAAGAGGAAAGGAATGTTCCAATATAAAAAGTAAGGTATTCACGAGCTACGGTTTGTTCAAACACACTGGCATGACTTTCCAGGCTTCAGTCCAACGGTGTGATGCATTGAGAAGCTCTGCGCCTACTCATAAAAATGTCTCAGATCAAAGACTTTGAAGACTGTTTAGGAGCTTTTACTGTCTTAAGCTCAGCAATGTTGTTTTGGGACGGGAGGTTCAACATTGAACCTGATAGATCAGTGCACAGTTGCTCTAATTCTAGAAAGCGCACACACACACAAACACTGGTCCTAAGATGGTAAATAACGTCAAAGGATTGGAGGAGTCTCTCTGAGTCGNTCAGTCCAACGGTGTGATGCATTGAGAAGCTCTGCGCCTACTCATAAAAATGTCTCAGATCAAAGACTTTGAAGACTGTTTAGGAGCTTTTACTGTCTTAAGCTCAGCAATGTTGTTTTGGGACGGGAGGTTCAACATTGAACCTGATAGATCAGTGCACAGTTGCTCTAATTCTAGAAAGCACACACACACACAAACACTGGTCCTAAGATGGTAAATAATGTCAAAGGATTGGAGGAGTCTCTCTGAGTCGGTTTACCATTTGCCTCGAAGGGTTCATTTCCCTACTCTTATCATTCTGAGACACCCGAACTCTCCAGTACCCCACAGATACGTCACTGCTGTCACTTAGGAAACCTTCTGGCAGTAAGACTGATGATCTGACGCATGATGGAAATTCTCTGTCTCTTCAGTTAAAAATGATGCTCAAAGCAGCCCATTACTTTGGTTAGAGTTATTCACGGATTGGAACCAAAGCTGAAATGCTACACCCAGAAGAAACCCAGACCTAAAAAGAACTAAAAGGGCTTTCCATGGACAAAATCAAGAAGCAGAACAAACCTAGGCTGCTCAAAAGATTACTTAATCTAAACTTAGTCCTTAGACAAGGATGGAATACCACAAATTGATAGTGACCACTACCCTTTTACCAGTGTGAGTTAAAGCCATCCAAGAGACACAATACTCAGTCCAAATTTGACCTAGATGACCTTATAAATATTCCACTAACTTTCATTGCTGAAAATGGATGAGAATTAAAGCCTATTTTTAGGAGACATACTCAGTATGTTCACTACACCCCTCATAGCCCTATCGGTGACTCTGCTAAGAGAGTCTGCCATTCAGAGCCTGCAAGAATGCCATTTAAAATACAGGAGCTTGTAAAATAGCAGGGGAAAGAAAAACTCAGTAGGTAAAGAAATACTTGTTCTGCGGTTACAAAAACATGTTTCAGAGCCAGAATACATGCCCAAGACTTTTCTTGTGGAGAAAAATCACACGATTTCCAGATTTAAATGAATAAATAAATAAAAATAAATACAGCCAGCAATGTAAATTAGTAGTGATCCAGCATAGGTTATAAGCAAGTGAACTATGCTAAATTCTGGGCAGAAGTTTCCATGAGTATGTTTACACACAGCAAGGAGATCTTTTGAAAATCGTTTTTTGTTAATATTCTAGAAAGGAGCTTTCCACTGGCCAAGTCTGCAGAAGACCCACAGAAATGGCACCTTGCAAGGGGAAGGAAAAGGAGAAAAAAAACAAGTCACCAGCCTCCGATCTCAGGTGGCTGAAGGAGAAAATGTATTTGGTGTCTGCCACCTCTTTTCATCCTTCAGTGATGCTTTTGTCCATGTCATTGATCTTTCTGGTAAAGAAACCATCTGCCGTGTGACTGGTGACATGGAGGTCAGGACTGACGGATGAGTCCTTTCCCCATGTTACCATGTCGGCTGCCCAGGGCACGGCCTGGGGGTGCAAGGAGCTGGGCGTCACTGCCCTTCACATCAAACTCTCAGCCACAGGAGGAGAAGGACCAAGACGGCTGGAACAAGGGTCCAGTCAGCTCTTGTCCACTTGGGAATGAAGGTCCCACTGATTGAGGATGTCACCCGCTTCCCTTCTGACAGCACCTGCAGGAAGGGAGTCACCGTGGTCACCATCTGTGGACAGGACTCCTCAAATTATTGTTTTCTGTTAGCAAATTGCCTTTATGTGAATATATATATATATATACACACACACACATATATATATATATATATATATTCATTCTACAAAGAAAAGCAGAACTCTATAGCACTAACATCTGGTTGGTATATAATAACTGTTAAATTTCAAATTATTTTTTAATGGTCTAGCAGACAGATTCTCTAATTTATCTTCATTTCAGACATGCTAATTTTGAAACATAAGATTTTCAACTTTCTTGGCCTCAAATGTTCATGAGCCGGTTTATTGTAGCTTTTGTGAGAGTTCACTTAAGTGGCTTTTGTCTCTCTAAAGGAAATGACTACTTAACTTTAGTAACTCCAAGGTTAAAGGGCACACGCTTTGATAGGAATTTGGTAGTGTATTCTTCCAGCTGCTTCACCTAGATTCAACTTTTTTCAGGGAAATTCTTTGGAGATACGTGGTTTTCAGTCTTCAGAGTAAACTAAAGCCTGTACTTTTTAAGTTCCTTCATTAAGTCGTCTTTGTTTCACACTCATCTGGCCATTTCACACGTGGTTCTAATGTAACCAACGTATCATGAGTAAGTTTTCTGTGTGTGAGTTCTCAAATTTTAAGTTTGAGAGGCAGAATGGGATAACAGAAAGAGTAATAACATAGGTTTGGATCTTGCAGTAACTACATGATCATTTTCTTGTCTATGAAATGGAAAGGAATTCCTGCCTCTCAAGATATGGTGACAGTAATGAAGGTGCCATCTCTAAAGATGGCAGATGGAGTACATTCCTCCTAAAACCTATCTGTAACTTCAGTCAAAGTGATTTTAGAAGGCGCACATCCACAATAGTGGAGCAGGGAAGGTAACTATAGAAACCAAATTTTTGGAGGCACGAATACCTGGAGACAAGAGGTGATCAAATTGGCAAACCCAAGATAGCTGCATCTGAAACCAACAGCGGAGAAAGCTAATTTACGATTCACCAGAGGGCTCATAAATTGCTGGAACCCACTGAAAGTGAAGAGAATGCTGATACAAGGAGGACTGGGTCAAGGGTGTTTCAAAGGCAGTTGTGTCCCTCTGTGTCCCCTCGCCCATTCCCTGTGCTTGGACAACTGCCCCTTTCCCTTCATGGCAGAAGTCCGGGAGTTTATTCTTCAGAAAGGGTAAAACATAGGGTTTCTTCTTTGGGCTAATACCAGGTACAGTTGAGCCGACAGGGTCCATGACAAAAATAATAATAATAATTAAGTGAAAGAACTTACAGTATCCCCACCCACCTGTCTAACCCTCTACCCCAGGAACATTGACAATCAGACCTGCACCCTCCTCTGCTTAGGAGATTATAGGGTTTTTTGGGGGGGAGAAATATGACCAACTTAGTAAGTAGAAAAGACCAAGTATACTGACCTCGGGAATTCTCTAACGCGGAGCCAGGCAGGCCATTACACACATTTGCAGCTTCTAGTCAACACCAGAATTTCCCCTTATTAAACATAAATGAGAAAATCAATGACTGTCAACACCAGAGGAGAATCTCTAATATAAAGAATACAGAAAACAACAACACATGAAATAAAGCTGCTTAGAGGAAACGGAGCTACTCGGGAAGACAAAACTTCAAATTAGTATCTTTATTTATTTTTTTAGGATTGTATTTATTTATTTTTAGAGAGAGGGTAAGGAAGGGAGGAAAAGAGAGAAACATCAACATGTGGTTGGTTCTCACAGCCCCGACACTGGGGACCTATCCCGCAACCCAGGCATGTGCCCCGACCAAGAATCGAACCACTGACCCTTTGGTACAAAGGCTGGTACTAAAGCCACTGAGCCACACCAGCCAGGGGCTCAAATTAGTATCTTTAAATAAGAAAATCTATTGCATCTATAAAACCTAAATAAGATGTTATTTAAGAGAACCAAAAAAGTGAACAAATATTTTGGATAAATAGTAACATTATCACAAAAATGAAAAACTCAATATAAAAGATAAAATTAAGGAAAACTTCCAGAGCTAAAATACAGAGATGGAAAATAAAATATAACAAAAAGACACTCTTACTGGTGTGGCTCAGTGGGTTGGGCATCACCCCACAAACCAAAATGTTGCCAGTTCAATTCCCAAGCAGGTCACATGCCTGGTTCCAGGCTATGTCCCTGGTTGAGAGCATGCGAGGGGCAACTGATCCATGACTCTCTCTCACATCGATCTGCCTCTCCCTCACTTTCTCCCTCCCTTCCCCTCTCTCTACAAATAAATAAATAAAATCTTTTTAAAAATAACATTCATTAAAAATATATAATAAAAAGAAAGGATAAGTCATGAGCATCCATTGTAAAAACAAGATTAAATGAAATACCATGCCTCAAAATAATCTATTAGAGAAGGAAAACTATATGTATTCTTTAGTCTTCCCGCAACAGAGGAGGGCCGTGACCTAGATGGAATCCAGAAGCACATTGTCCAACAGCACATGTTGGTATCACATCTTTTGAATTATGCGGGCTTTATTGGGTAGCAGGTCAGGCATAGCAAGGGAACAATGACAGATTTGTCCTTGTTGGCCCAGCAAGTCTGTTGAAACACAAATCAGTGAAGCAATTTGAATAAAGACCTTATGGACCATTCATGTGTTGTAAGGGCATTCAGCTGGCCCAAAGAGAAGTATAAGATAAGTTAGAATTTCGAGACAACTTAATGAATTTGCTCCATGAAATGGATCAGGTTCTTACCTGTCAGAGCTCATCTGGAGTGGTTTTCAACCTTGACTGCACACTAGATTCACTTGCAGAGCTTTAAAATATCCTGATGCCCACTGCTTCACAGAGCCATTAAGTCAGAATCTTCTTCAGAGTACTGGAAATGATTTCATTGTGTAACAAAGGCAGGGAACCATAGCCCTAAGGTATGAGTTCAGGAGACCGGGCCACCATTTCCCAGCTGTTGTCAGAGTCCATGGAGATGTAGAGAGACACCCTCCCAAAAAGGAGAAAAGTTGGGTGTCCCTCCCTATACCAGACCCAGCCTGTACTTCTTCCAATCAAGCCATGCTGTGAATCAATACACTTACATGCCTATGTCTCCTGGGTAATTATAGGGCATGAACACCCAATGGGGTCTCAGCTTCCTCTCCCACCTCCTCGTTTGCTAGAAGGGGGTCCTGATTCATCAGAATCTGGAACACTAATAGAGCATGTGCCTTGAAGGCAGAAAGTAAGCTCCAAACTTTCCCTTTTACTCCTAGCATCCAGATGAAGGGGACCATTTCTGTGGTCTTCACTGGGTGGGCTCAGGCGCACTGGCCACCTCTGTACAAGCACAAAGGACTGCACAAAGGACCGAGGTATCTCATGAGAGCCCAGTGAGTGAGGAGTAGGACCTCACCGGTGTCTTCCTGTGCTGCCACAACAAAAAAACCATAGACTGGGTGGCTCACACGACAGAAATTTATTTCCTCAGTTCTGGGAGCCGGAAGTCTGAGATCAGGGTGCCAACGTGGTTTGATTCTGGTGAGAGCTCACTTCCTGACTTGCAGAATGTCACCTCCCTGCTGTGTCCTCACCTGACCTCTTCTCAGTGCACAGGTGGGAAGGGGACAGAGAGGAACAGAGAGATAGATTGAAATGGCTCTCCCTGGCGTCTCTTCTGACAAGGGCATTGATCCCATTATGAGAGCACTGCTCTTATGACCTCATCTAAACCTCATTCTACTCCATGGGCCTATCTCCAAATACCACCACATATGAATTTTTGGAAGGGGGCTGCCATTAACGTTCAATCCGTAACAGAGGCATTACGCCTAGGGCCTGGGCTTTGGCTCCAGTGCAGCCTTGGAGAGGTCATCAGACTTCGGGCTAGCTCTCCATAACTGGAAAGGGTCTTTTTCTTTTTGTTCAGATTTCATTTACTTATTTTTAGAGAGAGAAAAGGAGAGAGAAAAAGAGGGACAGAAATGTCAGTGTGTGGTTGACTCTCACAACCCCCCTGCCAGGGACCTGGCCCACAACCCAGGCATGTGCCCTGACAGAAAATCGAACCTGCAACCTTCTGGTTCACAGGTCGGTGCTCAATCCACTGAGCCACACCAGCCAGGGCTGGAAGGGTCTTTTGTTCCCTATGCAGTCATTGACCTTCATGTGTGCCTTTCCTTTGGGGTTCAGTTCAGAACCCCAAAGAGACTGAGTGAGAGAACTTGAGCGCTAAATCCTCCCCTAGAAGCACTCAAAAACAGTTTGTAGGGAAACCCTAAGCTTTTCCCCCACTACCCTGACAGCCTATACAAGCAGCTGGAGTTTTCCATTCTCCTCTGCAGTCAATGGTATACACATTTCAAATACAGAGCAAGATATAATGCAAACCACTATAGGAAACTAAGAAGGAAGACGCTCGCTCACAAAGCAGGGTGAATTTAAAAAAAAAAAAACATTTAACTATGGTGGAGGCCTAGGCAATGACTCTTTACAAATCTGTATAGGAATATTTTAATATAATGTATTAGCAATATGCATGGTCACACCAGTGTGTTCCAGCTAAATATTAGCCTTGCCTCAAAGGGCTTGTGAGCGCTTGGTCAGGATGCGTTAATGGATAGGAATGCAATGAAGAATGCAAGGTATGGAAACAAAGGCATGTGGGGTGGGGGGGCCCCATCCCACACCCCTCAACTCCCTGCTCCTTTCTTCACTGAACTTCGGTTGCCTTCCTGTGGGGAGGCCCAGCCACAGAGGAATGCAGTGCTCAGAGGCAGGGCCCGGAGGCTCTGAATAAGCCTGAATCAGCCGTCCCTACAAGACGCATCCTGGCTTGGGAAATAGCGAAGTGAAAAGAAGAAAAGAGAAAAAGAAGTCCTTCGGTTCAGCAGGAGACAGGGAGGGTCACAAGCAGAGTGAGAGGAGGCTGGCTCTTCATTCCAGTTGCCTCAAATTACATCTGTCCACACACGCATGCAAAATGCTGCTTAAAAAATAAATGAGGTTAATTTCTCTTTACAGGTTCCCTTTCATCTCAGGGTTTCAAAGCACTGAGCCACAAAACATCCACATCGTCACTCGTTGTTGTTTTTTTAATGTTAATATCAGCAGAGGGCCCAACAGCTTAGAGTTCAGTAAAGCCCTCCGAAATTCTGGAAGAAAAAAAAATTACCATTCTAAGATCCAAGTGCCCAACCAAGGTCCACACAGCCAGAAAACTCCCGTTCTGATGCAAGGCCACGCCCCCACTCACAGGACAGGCTTGCTCATTAAAATCCCAAAACCAGCTGAGGAGAAGGAGTGCGGTGACTAAAACGCCCTTACCCCCCGAAAACAGAAACACTCATGACTGACTCACACAGGCTCCATCAGATTTTCTCCAACAAGCTTTGGAAAAAAGAAAAGAGATTCGAGTCCGGGCCACCCTCCATCTTCCGACCCAGTAAACTCCACATCAGGGTGGGTGACACATCTCTGACTTGCTGCCACCTCAGCAGAGTCCCAGTGCAGGGAGGGCCAGCCTGGCCCCCTGGAGATGGGAATGTTGTTTGCATATGTATTTTCCAACAAAGGGAAGACTCAGAATCTCCCCAGTGGCAGCATGTGAGTCACTAGTGGGTGTTTGTTTTGGGGTTCTGGGTTTGAGTCACCATCCTTCCTGCTGGCGGTCTTCTGAATCCAAGGGTAACGACTGAAAAGAGATTATTAGAAATGGCTGTGATGCTGAGTGGCTACCTACAAGCCGGCCAGTTGGCCGGCATAACAGCTGCTAATTTTGCAGATCATTCTTTTCTCTGTAAACAAGAATACAGCATTTAAAAATAACAGTGGGGAAGAGGAAGGAGGGGAAAGGAAGAGAAGTAAGTCTATAGAGGATGTGATTAAGGTAAGCGGAAGTAGAGTTTGTCAAAGTAAAAATAGAAAACTGCCTGTTTGTCAGCCAGAGGAGGGAGGGATGGGGCTGCTGGTGTTGGACCGCACCCTCTGCGTGAGGCCTTCTGCAGCTATTTCTCCTTGGCCTGGGAGTTTGGGTGGAGCGGGTAAGTGGGACTGCCAGTCTCATTGAACAATTCTGGAATCTGAAAGGCCATCGTGGCATTGAAAGGACATCTTTCTGATGTCCCTCCATCAGCACTGTGCCTGGCACCGTTTATTCCTGAAAAGGACTTCAACACCACCCAGCACTCCATACCAGGGGATACTCGATAAGGTCCCAGTGCCATGCTGGGACCAGGTGCTAAAAAGCACCAGCTTGAAAAATAGTGATCTGACGGTCTGGGGCTCCCCAACAGCTAGTTTTTTATTTCAGTAGCATTGGCCAGATTAAAAAAAAAAAAAGCCACTTTACATGGTTGGGGGTGGGGGATGGGGAAAGGTTAGCACAAAACAAACAGGTTTTGATCTCATGGACAGCTCAACTGGATTTCACCCAGGGAAACCTAACCACAGGCATTCCAGTTTCCCTTTTGAGGAGGTAGAGAGATTGCAAATGAAAAGAGCTTCAACTTCTCAACTGGTTTCAAAGTGGAAGTCAGAGCTGGACCTTCTGTAAGTAGTAGGAGGCTGGATACTATGTTTATTTCTAGCATATATAATTAAAGGTATCTGGCTGCCCACACATCGTTCCCGCAGTGGGGACTTTACAAAGCTCCGAAAAACAGGAACCCTGCCCTGACACTCCAAATCTTAGTCAACCTGCATAAATCCTTGGCAGAAAAGTGAAGATCATGAAATCTAACTCTGCTGTCATTCTAGGTCGAGTCACAGCGGAAAGAAGAAGTATTATTTAATTCAAAACATTCTCATTTGGGGGAGGAAAAATTACAATGCTCATCACCACCAAATGGAAAACAAAGATTATAAACTGGGAGCTGTTTTCCTGGGAACTCGATGTCTTAAAACAAAAGGCTTCATTGTTTGCAGAATACTTTTTTACACTAATGTCTCAGTTTCTCGTTTTGAAGATAATTATCTGAAAATATTATAGAACTTTCCGAACTACCCATTTGCGGTGGGCACATATATTTAGAAGATGCCTGAGGCCTATTCCAAAAGAAAACAGAACAATTAACACACACCCCGACTGTGACTTTATGCTTCACTAACCTGTTATTTATGATACAACTTGAAAAACTCTCTCAAAAAAGTGAAGACCCAGGGTTTGACTCTGGCAGGAAGAGTTATTAAATGTTTTTAGAATTAAGTCCACTCTTGACCTGCTCAGTCCTGGGTACCAGCTCTTTGAAATGATGAGATATTCCCAGAATTTATGACTACCCATCAAACTGCTTCCACGCGACAGTAGAGCTGGTTGCCCAGCTGAGAACACCCAAGAAGCAGACTCCAGGGAAAATGCTTTTTCTGTTACCCTCCTTCCTTAGCCGTACAGTATCAATCTAGGGTTAGACACCCGCCCCAAGCCAGGGCAATTAGAGGGCTACCTTGGAATTTTTCACATTGAAGTGTGGCTGGCTGTGAATCCCATCTGCTCTTGTATGAGAGCGTGGGGTGTGAAATTTGGAGATATGGCGGGCTTCACCATATAGAAGAAACCAACCTTCGAAGGAAAAAAAACAAGCTGACACCTAGAGAGGTAAGACAGACAAGTGTCTGTCACCTAGTAAGACAGACAAGTGCTGGCTGCATTTGATTTTTGGTTCCATTTTGTCCCTAAGATCATGCAGCTTGTCTTGAGGCATAAGATGTTGCAGAATAGTTTTAAAGATCGTTATCACCACCACCCTGTTTTGGCTTAAGCTACTTAGGTTTCTAAGAAACCAAAAAGAAGTCCCACTACAGCCACTAATTGAGCTGTTTGTTAAAAAAAAAAAAAATCGAGGTTACCAATATTTTTTCTCAAAGAAAATTTGATCCAAGGGACTCCAGAGAGATATTTATTTAGGGTTAAGAATCTTTTAACAAATGTCTGGACAGCACATGAGTAAGGTGTGCAACCCTTATAGGGCCTTAAGACCAAGGGATGTCATTTCTACCCTTCCAGAAGCTTAAAGTCTTATCTGAGATATGGTTACCATTGTTTCCATAGGAGATAATGTTTCTCATTTACTGTGTATTCCCCACCTGCTCCTAGAAGAGGAGCAACACAGGTAGGGATATTGATTTTGTTCATTGATGTATACAAGTCCCCCAAACAGTGTTTTGCACATAGTAGGCCCTCAAGAAAAAAGTTACTAAATGAATAAACTAACCTTTGTCTGTGTCCTAATCCTATTAGGTGTGTTAGCTCTTCGCTAGAGTTAAGCTTAGGGAGAGAAGTAATAATCAAATTGAAAGAAGGGGAAATAGATACTAATGTACTTGGGATAAAAGCAGGCTTAAAGGTCAAAAAGAACTATTTTTCAATTGAACAATCTGGAAAACTTTTGCTAACACTTGTTTCAGCAGCAAATCAATGGATAAAGCAAATGTATCTCTCTTCATTCCACTTTTATTTAATCTCTATTTTACTTGCTGTTGGATGTACCACTGTGCATTCTTTTCTTCTTTTAGTAATAGCACCCTTTTAGTTTTAGTTCAGCAAATGGCAGCCCAACCAAGAATCACATTTTCCAGCTTCCCTTGCAGCTAAGTAAAGGCCATGTGTCTAAGTTTTGACCAACAGGTTGTCCAATCAGTGGACTATGTGCCCCTGGCCTAGAACATGGAACTCCTCTGAGTAGCCATATAACCTAAACAGAGCCAGTCACAGTCCTTTGAGGAGATGAATAGGGGTATAAAAGGAGACAAGATTATTTTCTCTTTTTGCTTTTGTTAGCTATGAAGACAGTGTAAATTTAGGTCAGCCATGGTACCATTGCTATTACAGAGAGGAAGACTGCCTAACAATTAAGCCAGTTTGGAAGTGTGAAGAGCCATGATGGGAGGAAAGGAGGTCCTGAGCAGAGTTTAAATCCTTGGAGTCCCCTGTGTTTGAGGCAAAACTTCCTCCCACCTTGGACTTTCCAGTTACAGGAGTCAATCATTTGCTTTGGTGTTTCAGCTTTGTTGTGATTTTGTTACTTGCAGCTGACAGAGACCTGAGTAATGCACAAGTAACCAAAGATAAGATTAAAAAGTAGATATAGTTATATTGTGGTAGCTAGATAAAAAAAAGTTTGGACTTGTTTTTGAAGACTACAAGATGAGCCATTTGAATTAAGAGGTTGAGGTAGAGTTCTGTGTTTCAGCGAAAGAGCACACCCAGATCCAACTTTCAGGTTTATCACTGCTTGGCAATGGACCACATGCAAATCCTGAGCCATTGTTTTCTCTTCTACAGAGTGGGGGTAATTCCACATACCTTACTGGGTGGCTGTGTGGAATACATTAAATAATATATTAAGCATTTAATACAATGTCTGGCACATTATAGGCATAAAAACTTTTCCTATGGTGATAGTGGTAGTAGTAATGGTAGTAGAAGAAGATGAAGGAGGAGGAGAAGAATGGGAGGTTGGGAGGAGTGGAAATGAATAAGAATAGTTACAAGAGCCATTGGCAAACATCAGCAGGACTGTATGCAGTCTGGAAATGAGAAGGGAGGAAAAGGGAAAAGTCAGTTATAATCCAAAGTTAAACTATTTGTTGAATTGACTAAATCTTTTTTGAGGCTTTATTTACTTATTAGAGATATGGCAAGGGAGAGAGAGAAACATCAATGCGTGAGAAATACATCAGCCCTGACTTCTGTAGCTCAGTGGATTGAGTGTGGGCCTGTGAACCAGAGGATCATGGTTTGATACACATCAATCGGTTGCCTCCTGCATGTCCCCATCTGGGGACCTGGCCCACAACCCAGGCATGTGCCCTGACTGGGCATCGAAATGGTGACCTTCTGGTTTGCAAGCCAGTGCTCAATCCACTGAGCCACACGAGCCAGGGTAAATGGACTGGTTCTTGAACTTTTTTTTCTTTTGCATCTACACCACCAAAAATAGGAAAGACAACAACAATGAAAACCAACTCTGTATTTGTGGCTGTCTTTGCTCACGCGAGGAAGAAGAATGTAAAGATTTCACTGAGTGTTCTTCCCAGCCAGTGCCAGCTACATGATTTGCAGAGTGCTGACCAAAATTAAAATGGAAGCTCTTTGTTAAAGAAAGCAGGAAAACAAGTTTTTTTCTTTCTTCCATGATTGCTCTCTTGATCTGTTGTGGTGGGTGTTTGTTGTTGTCACTGTTTCTTGCTATGTAGTGTCACATAACCTCAAGCACAGAAATATTTACAGGGCCAGCAGAAACCCTCCAGGTGCCGGGGGGGCCCTGCCTTCCAGTGTGGCTTGTGCCCCACCCTGATCCTTCCCCTCCCCCTGCCCAGGCCCCACACCAGGGGCGGAGAGCTGCAATGGTCACTGGGCAGGGATGTGGAAGCAGGGACACAAGAACTGGTCCTGGGAGGAAAAGAGGTGGTGGAAGGTGGACTGTGGGTGAGTTGAGGTCCCAATCTCCAATTCCCATTGGACTTCAATTAGAAAATAGAGATTCAAAGATAAGATTATAAAAAATTTCCAGAGGACGACCACAGAGTATTAAACTCCAAACTCCCCACCCCCCCACCGCCATGTGATGGTTAATTTTGTGTGTTAACTTGAATGGTCCACGGGATGCCCATGTCCACCATTCTGCGCTTCTCTGTGAGGGTACTTCTGGATGAAATTGACACTTACCTCACAGACTGAGCAAAGCAGATTGCCTTCCCTGATATAGATGGACTTCATCCAGTCAGTTGAACAAAACAAAAAGCCTGAGCCTCCCCCCAGTAAGAGAGAATTTTTTCCCTGCTTTCAGACTCAAACTGAAATAGCAGCCCTTTCTAAATCTCAAGCCTGCCAGCGTCAGACTGGAACTTACACCTGGTTCTCGGGCGTTCAGACTCCACCTGGAACTAAAGCGCCAGCTCTCCTGGATCCCAGCTTTCCAACTCACATGGCGGATTTCGGATTTGCCAGCCTCATAATCACGAGCCAATTTCTTATAATAAGCACTTTCTCTACATGAATATGTAGGCATCGCATTGGTGCTGGTTCTCTGGGTCACTCCAACTGATACACTTGTGTGTTAGGGCCTTGTGTGACTCTGTTGGTCACGTATCCATGAAGCTGGCCCTATTTGCATTTTCCTCACTTGCCACTCCATTACAGATGGAGAGAGACAGAGACAGACAGACAGACAGAGACAGAGAGAGATTGACGAAGAAGAAATTGCCTTTGTTTTAATGAGCTATCAGTAATGTCTTGCTGTCGTCATAAAGTGCAAATAAACTTTTATATATAGCAATAAAAGTGTAGATCCATAAGACAGCTTACAAATGTCTAGAGTCCCAAGATCACATACTGAAACCTACTGTTCTAGAAAACTATTAATTTCATATGCTAAAAAGTGAGACTTCAGAAATAATAACCGAACTAAGGTCGGTCCTTGGTACTCTCCAGCCTGTGCACAGTCAATGGCACATTTTGCACACAGAACCACAAGGCCTTATCCAAACCCCTGGGGCCAGACGTCAGAATTCGGAATTATCTTGGAATTTTGAAAAGTGCTGCATGCCCGGGCCAGTGAGGCTCAGCTGGTTGGGACACCGTCCTATAACGGGAAGGTGGTGCGTTTGCTTCTCATCGGGGCCCGTACCTGGGTCGTGGCTTTGATCTCTGGTCCGGGCACATAAGATCCCTGGCCTGGGAGTGTACGGGAGGCAACCAATAGATGTTTCTCTCTCACATCGATGATTCTCTCTACCTTCCTCTCTTCCTGCAAGCAATGAAAAAAATGAGGATTTTTTCATTGAGGATTAAGAAAAACTAATTTTTTTAAGCAGTGCAGTGTAAGTGCTGCATATTGTTTGCTCTGCCAGCAGATTCTGGGGCAGCACTCTGTATTGAAATACATGAACATTTCTGCAGTAAAACACGTGAGTACTTATACTGGTTGGTCAAAGACAGTAAATAGCCTCATGTCAGTCCAGGTAAGATTTTGCTTTCAAATGAGTTCAGGTGAGGTCAGATTTTGCTGCCAAATGAGTTACAAAAAAACTCAGTTTGTAGAGCTTTCGAGATTTCGGAAGTGCAGGCTAGGGTCAGTGGATCTGTAGCTCCTGTTTCCGTGGCTGGCCTCCCCTATCATTGCCATTCCCATTCTGGCGGCAGTGACCTTGAGAACAACATGGGAGAGGAAAGCTTGCCTGGAGAGAGAGCAACCTGTGATACACAGAAAGGGTCGAGAGGAAGGCTCAGGCTTTAGCCTTGCAATTGCCTTCCCCACCTTTTGGCCCAGATACCTAGTGTTACGTGAGCCTAGACAATGAATCAGAACCAAGGTGCAGGAGACAAAAATCCCCGCAGCCTCCCCTGGAGCTGTTCCCTCCTGCACAGCAGCACACCCACAGAAACTTCCTCCTGAGCCATCCCAACGGCGGCTGCTAGTGCTCAGGGCTGCACACTGGGAAAAGCCACGCACTCTTTAAGGAACATTCATCTATGTCAACTGAGTTATACAGCTTAGGGAAAGAGCTTCAAGAGACTGTCTCTCACATCCAGTCACAGGTTAATTATATGGAAGCATTATCTTTAAATACCTATATTAACACACTAAATTGAGTTATAAGTGCCTATCACATTACACAGATAACTCCCTACCCCGTATTTTCTCAGCATAGCTCTATTCATGCTCTCAATTCTGTGGGTATCTTAGAATCATTAGCATTTTATGGCACCATCTTGGAAATTATCAGATATGCGACCATTGTGTGACCATTGTCCAAGGTCTTCTTCAGAGGGTGTAATTTTCAAGCAATTGCATGTTGCTCCTGTTAAAGGTAAAGGAGGGCTTTGCCTACAGGGACCCTTCTGCATGGTAGTGCCCTCTCATGCATCTTGGAATCTTGCTTTTCCTCAAAGGCCCAAGGCCAATGCTACCACATCTATAAAAACCATAAATAGCCCTGGCTGGTGTGGCTCAGTGGATTGAGTGCCAGCCTGCAAACCAAAAGGTCACCAGTTCAATTCCTAGTCAGGACATATGCTTGGGTTGCAGGCCAGGTCCCCAGTTGGGGGCATGCAAGAGGCAACCAATCAATGTATCTCTCACACATCAATGTTTCTCTTCCTCTCTTTCTCCCTCTCTTCCCCTCTCTCCAAAAATAAATAAATAAAATGAAAAAAATCATTAAAAAAAAACAATGCACAAAGTTACTTGGTTCCTCCAGTCAAAAGGGAATTTACTTACATCTTTAAGGTTCTCACTGAAGTATTTCTGTGACTCCTCCGTAGCATCGATTACTTTTTTATCTTGACAAATTATAGCATATCTTAAATGTGACTGTTCTTTCTGGAAGGCACTCATTTTTACATCTGCAACTACTTCCAGGCTAGAACCTTCAATGGAAGTAAATGCTTATTAATGTTCTTAATAAATGAATGATTTGGACTTAACTTTCCTTGTGTGGCAATTTAGGTTAAAAACTTCTAGTAGTCTAGCATTTTTTTTCCAGTTTTTAGCAGATGCTCAACAAATAAATTGTGTAACCAATTTCGTATTAAAGATTTTTCCCTTTGTTACCAATATCTTGTTATGAATACTTGTACACTCAGCTTTATCAGTATTTGTTTCCTTAATAGTTCACTAAGAAAATAAATTCTATCTTAAAAAGGATCTCTGATAGGTTATTAGTGAAACTGAACATCTAGTGCATTTATTAAAAACAAAAATTAGATCACTCATTATTACTCAGCATCAGTCACTACTGATTACGCAATAATGAAAGTAAATCTTAAATGTGAGAGACTTGAAAAGGAGTCAGCAAATTAGACCATAAGTGGAATGTGTAAAAGCAGTAGGACTTAGTAACTTTAAGGGTCTCAGCTGTCCCTCTGAACTTAACCAACTGCAGTGTTCAAAACACCAGGGCATGCAAAGGAATGCATGTTATGTTGGTTCACATTAAGTTGGGGCATTGAAGTGCTGAAATTCAACCAGGAAACCTACACAGTCCCCATTGTTGAAGGAAAGAGAGAGAAGCAATTTATTCATCACTAGTAACATGATCATTCACTACACAGACATGCTAAGGCAGCATATAGTTAAAGACTTGGGGGGTTTGAAATTAGTACATTATCTGTTAGACATGCAGAAAGAGATATTTAATTCACAAGTAAGGGTGCCAGAGAAAATATGGGATGCCCAGTTACATTTGAATTTTAGCTAAACAACACATCATTTTTTTATATAAATGTGTCCCAAATGTCTCATGGATAGTTGGGATTGTTATCTCAGTTCTGACTTGTCGCCTTTTAATGTCATGATTCATTAATTCATTTGCTGATTCACCATCAAGTTATTTAGGGCTTTATTCTGTGCTGACCACACAACGTTGAGCAAAGCAGACTAATCTAGAAAGGCAAAAAAGCAATCACTTTATAATGTGATAAATGCCATGATTCACAGTTTATTCATTAGAGAGGCAATTAACCCAGCCTTGGATCAGAAAAAGACTCCCAGAAGAAGTGATATCTAGGTCAGGCCAAAGGCAAAAGGTTGGGGGAATAAAGGAAGGTTCTTATCAAAGAGTATTTACCCCAAGGGTGAGGCTTGGGGAACAAGAGATATCATAGAGCACTTGAGAAATTGAAAACTCCAGTAGGTCGCATGGTTGAACCGTAGACCAGAAGGCTGTAAGTGGTGAGACACATGATTAGAGGGGTCTGCCATGGCTAAATCATCAGCTTCATTCAAGCTGGACTGAACGGTCCATGCAGCAAAGTGACAGAGTCATATCTGCAAGTCAGAAAGCTCCCTTTGGTAGTAGAAGAGAGAATGGGCTACAACTGAGGACTTGGGAATGGGTCTGGAGAGAAGTGGATAGATAAAAGGGCTATTTGGGATATCACTCCAAAAGTATCTAGTCGTGTCAATGGTACACCATCTTTGAGCCTCTTCTCTACCTTTGCTTTGACGTTGCATGTTACATAACAAGGCCCTGCTGCCTTAGCTTTGCAGGGCAGTTTTGTCTCGGCCATTGCTGTGATGCCAGATTCAACTAGAAAGAAATGGGAGTCTCATAAGGGGATGGGAAGCCAGGTGTGTGTAATTGTCTGTGTTAACATGTTTAGTAAAGCGTACGTAATCTGCCCACAGTGTGGTTTTGATTGACCTGGAGTTACTGGAGAACCAGCCCAGAAATGGACACTTTGCCAGGGTCATGGACAGGAATGAATTAAGGTCACCAATCATACAAGCTATTCATACAGACAGCTCTTATTAGTAGAGAAATATATTTTAGCTTTTCCATGAGGATGAGCCAGGCCCAGCCATGAAGAAAGAAGTAATTCAAAAAAGGAAACCAGGAAGAAAAGCCCATGATATGTGATATGTAAAGGAAACAAGACCAGCAATAAAAGTGGGTAAATGAGAAATGAGAAGATGCAAACAATGTCATCACTTAAAGCACAGCCACAGTTGTTCTTTATTGAAAGTTGACTATGGCCCTGACTGGAGTGGCTCAATGGATTGGGCACCAGCCTGTCAACCAGAAGGTCACTGGTTTGATTGACAGTCAGAGCACATCCTGGGTTGCGGGTCAGGTCTCCATTGGGGGCCTGTGAGAGGCAACCTATAGATCAATGTATCTCTCGCACATTGATGTTCCCTCCCTTTCTTTCTCCCTCCCCTCCCCTCTCTCTAAAAGTAAAGAAGTAGAATCTTTAAAAAAAAAAAAACAGTTGAATATGGGCCATGAACTAATTTAGTATACTATATATGCATAAACTCCTCTAATTCCCACAAATGCGATAAGGAATTGATCATTGTTCCTATGTTCCAGATAAGAAAAACTGTGGCTCAGCATGTTTAACCCTGCCTAGATCGCCCAGCATGGAACTGCTGGAACCAATATTTGCCTCCCAGGTTTTCTGCTGTGAAAAGACCATTGTCCTGTTCATAGCCTCTGCTGTGGGATAAAAGAAAAGATACTTTCCTGATGAAGAGCCAACCTGGCATTTCTGAAACACCACCCTTCCATGCTGAACAGGACAACAGGGACAATTCATAGGCACCATTAAGTTTATGGAATCCTGGGACCTCTCTTGCTGGGAGGTCCAAAAACATCCATGCATAGAACTGACAGGGTTAACAGAGACAAGTTCTACAATTTGTGGAGAGGTTATTCAAGATTCAGTATACCTGTCTATTACTTCTTACATAGGGAATGATGGTTTAGCCAGCAAAATAAACTTTTGATGTTTGATTTGTAAATACTTAGAAAACAGCAACACTCATTTGGAGCTAGGAGCTATGTTCACCGAAACCAAGTCACGTCAGACTGCTATCATTTCCACTGTGTCTGTGATATTCTGTTGAACTAAAAGATCAGGGGAATTCCATAAAAATACTCGATCTTGATCACATCAAATTTCTTAGAAAAATGTTTTATATCACTGTGAACCAGTGTGAGGATGCTAAGTTGAATGCTATTTCAATTGAACAGAAATGTAGCAACTTAAACAATTATACCCTTAAAAGATTAATGTTATCTTGGTTATATCAAGTGACATATTAAAAGGCCTCATACTTAAAATTGTCTTTTTAAATATATTTTTGACGACTTGGAGAATGTGATTTATCTTCTGAGCTTCAGCTTTGCAATGGAATCATTACTAAGAATCTTCACATGGATGTCCAAAGCACCCCAGCCTAAAATGTCCAAAACTGACCTCATTATCCGCTCTTCCAGACTGGCCACCGGCTATACCTCCACAACCCAATTAATGGCTTACTGTGTTAGTGATGACTCTCAGATTCAAGTACCTGAACTTGACTTGAACTAGCTTAACAAAAAAAGAAAGTATCATCTCAAGAAATCCAAGGAAAGTCTTACAATCAAATTGTAGGAAGGACAGGGAAACAAATGGGCCCCAGGAACAGCTAGAGCCAGGCTCCCAAACATTTTCAACTCTCCTCTCTGTTTCTCCTTGCCTATGGGCTCGCTTTTCTTGTGCTTCAGACTGACTCCTGTTTGGTGGGAAACAGCTCCCAGCTCCATAATTCTTTATCTTGGAACTTTGTCTTAGTCCAGGCTGCTGTAACATAAACACCACAGACTGGGTGGCGTAAGTATCAAATAAACTGTGAGGACTATCTCAGTTCTGGAAACTGGGAAGCAACAAAGCAAGGCACTGGGACATCAGGAGTCTTGCGAGTACCCGCTTCCTGGCTTGTAGTNATGGGCCCCAGGAACAGCTAGAGCCAGGCTCCCAAACATTTTCAACTCTCCTCTCTGTTTCTCCTTGCCTATGGGCTCGCTTTTCTTGTGCTTCAGACTGACTCCTGTTTGGTGGGAAACAGCTCCCAGCTCCATAATTCTTTATCTTGGAACTTTGTCTTAGTCCAGGCTGCTGTAACATAAACATCACAGACTGGGTGGCATAAGTATCAAATAAACTGTGAGGACTATCTCAGTTCTGGAAACTGGGAAGCACCAAAGCAAGGCACTGGGACATCAGGAGTCTTGCGAGTACCCGCTTCCTGGCTTGTAGTAGGTTACCTTCCTACCATATCTTCGCACAGCGGGGAGGGAGAGACCATCTCTCTCATGTCACTAATCCCATTCACGAGGCGTCATTCTCATGACCTAATTATCTCCCAAAGGCCAGTTCCAAGTACCACCACACTGGGGGTTAGGCTTCAACTTAAAAATTTTAGGGGGTTACGAACACTGCCAAGTCTACACATACAAAGTCCAGAGCAACTTCTATCCCTACAAAGGGACTGACTAAACCTTCCTTTGGTTCCAGGTTCAAAGTTCTGCTCAAGGACTCTGCCTGATTGGCTTGGTTCCAATCACTTGCTCTCCCCTGTATCCATTCACAGGTGCCCAACCTGTGGCCCTCAGGCCGCGTGCAGCCTAGGGTGGCTGTGAATGTGGCCCGACACAAAATCGTAGATCTACTTATAATATGATGAGATTTATTTTTGTGATTATGTGTCGCAATGTATTTCATGTGTGGCCCGAGTCAACTCTTCTTCTTCCAGTGCGGAGCAGAGACGTCAAACGTTTGGACACCCCTGCTATATGCTGCCAGTATCTTCAGGTTCTGTAATTGTCACAGGTGAGATGTCTTCCAGGACCAATCAGATAAGGCCATGGGGAAAATAATTACATCTCCCTTGAAGTAAATTGTTGAGGAGTTTTCAGGAAAAAAGGTGTCACTTTTTTTTTTCAGTAAAAAACACACGGTGCTAGGCAGACAGAGCCATAGGTGTCTGCTGTGATCACGACACATCTGTCCACTCAAATCAACGAGCAAGTCCTCGCAGACTGTTCTCCCTCTCACATTCCCTTAGCCAGTCCGCCAGCAAATCCCCAAACATATTAAATTGGTCCCCTCCGATTTTTTCTAACTATACTTCACTTTCTTACTTCACATCCTCCTCATTTCTTGCCTGGAAAATTGGCGGTAGTTTTACCGGGAGGCACTGTCCTCTGCTTTCCCTCTCTTCATGTACCCATCAGCATGAACTCCCTAAAACACAAATATGGTTTTTCTTCCAAAAATCTCCATCGCCCAAAGAATAAAGTTCCAAACATAACATATAACACAAGTTCCTTCCTAACTACATGGATGCCATTGTACAGTCTCATCTCCACTGACTCTTAACTTATTCATGTTCTAGGATTTAAACTTGCTTCTTCTGAAATCCACCCACATATTTCACCCAGCAATTATAACAAACATCTGCTTAACTGTAGAGCTTTGGAAATTAGCAAGAGAGTTCTAAAGACCTCCTTGTTCAGCTGTTAATGGGGATTTGTTCGTGCACAGAATCTAAGAAGAAAGCGGATGGAGACACTCTAGCTCACCCTCCCTTTACTTGCACAGGGGAGATACCGAGTCCAACAAAATAAAGGGGTTTTATCCACATGCCGATGAGCACGAGCCGGAGTCTTCTGATTTCCATTCCACTTCCCCAAACTGAGTGAAAACAGTTCTTAGAAACAGGAGAGCCAACAAGGGAGGAAGAGAATATACACAGGGGAAGAAAGATCTAAAAAAGCAGGGGGAAGTGCCCTCATTTTCCCAAATCACCCCTCATCCCAAAATGTGAATGTAAATAAGACAAGCTTCTGAAGGCTAAGGTGGGGGGAGGCTTGCATGCAGGAAGTAGAAGTATAAGCATTTCTTACAAAGAAAAGGACCAATGGCTAGTTTAAGAAATTATCTCCTCAACATGGGATGGGTTCAGGCCAGAAATAAAGGGCCCAGATGGTTTTAATGACCAAACCCTGCCTTTTGCCTTTCATCCGACTATAGCAGGAACTGCCACGGGTAATGGGCCACATCCTGTCCGTGGTCTGCCTCACATGCTCTCACTGGTGCCTTGGAAGTTTTTCAGTGAGTCTGGGATGCTCTCCCATTCCCTAAACCTCACACCAAGAAGCCTGGGAGCTCATCCACTCCCAGGATGGCTCCAGTATGCAGGACTGCAGTGGAATTTGTAAGATGAATAAATCTCAATCGTAGAAGTCTCTTTTGGTCCTATTATTTGCTTTAAAATATAACACACATTGAGATATGATTTCTGGATTGTCTCAACCTCCTTGATAAAGCAAGAATTGTTAACACTTATGAGAAATACAAACATACCAATCAGTGTGTGGCCAAAAAGAATACTTTGAAATATATTTGACTCTGAGGATAATATTTGACAAAATTCATGTAGAAATCATTCTCCTCTCTTTCCCTCTTGTTCCTTTCTCCCAGCAAAAGTTGAAATATTAAGAGATCCCCATGTTAGAATTACCTACAAATACCAACATACTCACAAAATTTTTACTGCATAATAGCAAGGCAAAAAAGTAACCAGCAGTTCTGCAGTAAATCCATGGCCTTCCCTGGACTCATCCAAACTCTTTTTCCAACACTTGAGTCAATACCAGTATCATAAGATCCCAGACCATGTTCTTCTTTTTGTTATTTTGGAAAGAATGACTAATCCCTGTATACTATTCTTGGACTCTGTTATTTTGGCCCACTTAGGAAGAATAGACTAATACTAATAATATCCAACGTTTATAGCACTTTTTCACAGTTTACAAAGCCTTTTTCCATTTAATCCTCTCATCAGTTCCCTGATGAAGGGACTTGCCTGGGCTCACCCATAACTAAGCGGCAGAGCAAGGAAATAAACACAGGTCTTCTGAATCCAGCCTTCAGTTTCAACTGCACTAGACAGAGTAAGAATGGCAGATGCCACCGACAACCTTCATATATCAATGGTGTCGCACAATTGTTGTTGTTGCTCTTGTCACAGCAGTGTGAGTGGCTGGGGCTGGGGATTCTGCCCCATATAGTCATGCAGAGACTCCTGTTCCTTCTACATTGTGTGTTACTATCTTCCACACATGGTGTTAAAAGCCCCTTACAGGGGTGTCCAACATTTGGGCATCTCTGGGCCACACTGGAAGAAGAGTTGCCCAAGACAACATTAAATACACACACGAACACTAACGAAAACTCATGAGCAAAAAAGGCCTTAAGTAAATTAGCAATTTTGTGTTGGGCCATATTCATAGCCATTCTGGGTTACATGTGGCCCATGGGCTGTGGGTTGGACACCCCTGCAAGGTGGCAGATCACACACAGGAGATTTTTACCAGCCAGGCCTGGATATGGCCGACATTACTTGGCTCAGGCTCTTTTGGCCAGAATGCCTCTCAGCAAGGGAGGCCCAGATGTCATTCAACTCTGTCCAGATCCACAAGCCTTGGGAAAGTGGATTTGAGAGCTTTGCCCTAAGTGCTTTGGTTTACAAGCCTCCGCCAAGTCCCTACTGCTTGGGGAAGCCATGTGGATCAATCGCTGGAAGTTATTTTTCCTTCTCCTCCAGCACCTTTCTCTTGCTTTAAACTCCCAGAACATTTGCATATTCCTATTCACTATTAACCCCTTTTCAGGAGCTGTTTTGAGAGTTATTATGTTCTCATTTCCTTTTAATTTTTCATCTGTATATTTGTCTTTCCCTCGGTGACTCATAAGCTCTTTAAAGACAACAATGTATCCAGTATTGCAATCCTATGAGATACATTCCCTCCACTCTCCCTTATCAACCCTCCACTTACCTGCATCCACATGAACTCAGTTTGCCCGATTATGTACAAGATGCTGTGCTTGGTGCCAGGAGGAGAAACAAAGAGGAATTAGGCAAGAGTCGTAAGAAGCTTATAAAACAAGACTAAATGTGAAAGCGCAATAAGAAATATAGGAATGCAGTGCTAAGGAAACAGAGGGAAGAGATTGACTCTGAATTGAGGGGAAGGGGAATGGAGAAGACTTCACTGAAGAAGAAATGCTACTAGTTGCAGCGAACACACTGAATTTCAGCAACTGGCATTAAAGTGCCTTACAGGCATTGTAACCACCTTATGAGACAGAACTATTACTGTCCCCATTAGCCAGACAGAGAGGGAGAATATGCTCTAGAGGACATTACTGGGACAGTTGATGAAATGTGAATATGGACTGCAGATTGAACAGATAATAGTACTCTATGAATACCAACTTTCTTGATTTTGATAATTGCCTGTGGTTATAATAGAATGCCCTTGCTAATAGGAAATCCACTCTGAACTATTCAGGAATAAAGGTGCGTGCCATTGTAAACTCACTCTTAAATATGATAGAAAATAGTCATAACTCTGTGTGTGTGTAGAGGAAGAGGGGAGAAAGAATGATTGTTAAAATGTAGCAAAATGTTAACAATTGTTCAATGTGGGTGACTGGAGGTTTTGTACTACTCTCGAAATTTTTTGTAGGTTTGAAATTAATCGGAAAGGTAAAAGAAACCAGAAGGCACATGGACACAGAGCGATGGAGGGAATGATCCAGCCCAAACAGCTTAGAATAGTGGGCCAGAGTCTCGCCCAGAATTCACTGTTTCACCCCCAGGCAAGGTGAGGGATGGATCCCGACACCTCCGGCCTGGTACTGCCCACCTGCCACACGGCAGATGCCAGGACCAATGAGGCGCCTCCGTTGTCCAGGGAAGGCCCTCCCCTCGGCGGCCCCGGCGGCTGGTCCCACAGACACCCTTCCCCCGGCTGCCCGAGGGTCGGAAGCCCCGCCCCGCCGCTGGGCGTGGGCCTGGGTGGGAGAAGGGGAAAGATGACGCACCCGGAGCGCAGGGTAGTGTCTGCCCCTGGGGAGAGCGCCCACCTCCCGGAAGCGGAAACGGAGACAGGCGGTCCCCTCCCCCGCTTGCCGCAGAAAACCCAGCCGGACAGTGGTCTGGAGTCCTGAGTGGACACACGTACCTGACAGCTTGCATTCATTTAAGATGGTAAAACATCACTTCCCATCGCTCCACACCTTCCCTGGCCTCGCTTCACCCTCCCCCATCCTCGCCACCTGGGGTTTGCACGCATACGGGAGGCGGCAGCTCTCCTTCCTTCCTCCCTTGGGGACTCTGCCCTGGGGTAGGAGGGCTGGAAAAACCACCTTCCAATCCCCCCGCCCCCCCCCCCATGTGAGCTGGCTCTGAAAGCCAGGAAATTGAGATAAAGGCAGGACAAGGAGAAGGAGCAGCCTTCAGGAAGTTTGTGCATAACCGTAAACAGTTTGGTGGCGCAGGGGGGTGGTAATGGGGGTGGAAGGGATGAAATACGGATGTAATAAAAGATGATGGGCTTGAACGCCTGCTCTAGCTGTCTAGGTTAGACATTTCTGTAGGCACAAGTGTGAGCCAACAGGCTGAGGTAGAATGTATAAAGTAATAATAACAACCAATGATAATTAAGCCCTGTTTGCTAACCTTTACACTAAGCATTTTTCATAAATTATTGTATTAAATCCTAACAATGATCCTATGAAATGGGTACTTTTATTATTCCCTAAGACTTAGAAATGTTAATAAACTTGTTCAAAGTCACACAGATTTTGAACCCCAAAAATCCCATGCTCTGCCACCAGAGCTGGGATTAGGAACATAATTTGTGGGAAGTGTGAAGGACAGATTGGTGGCTGAAGACATTAGAGATAGGGCTGCTCTTAGTTAATAATTTTCCTAATTTAGGCAACAGAGAAGATGGGAAAATGTGCAACACACCTCCCCTTTCCCACATACCCTTATTTCAGTGTATTCATGCAAGAGAATAATTAAAGCATGACAGGGACTGATCTTAAAGCTGGGGATGAGACAGTGAATGATGCAGACTTTCCTCCACTGGTGGCACTTGCAGGTTCGAGGGAGAGACAGAAGTTAATGGAAGAGTCGCATATATATTGTTGCAAACCACCAGGTCTCTGAAGGAAAAGCACAGGCTGTGAAAAGGGCCTGTTGCAGAGAGATGAGCTAGTCTGGCAGCCGTGGAGCCCACTTCAAAAAAGAATCCCTGTGGTGAGTGAGAGTCTGAGTAGCTGATGAAAAGTAGCCAAGCAATGAAAGGAGTGTGTTTTAAGGTTTTGGAAACTTCAAAGTCTGTATCTAAGCTCCTGATTGCTTCCCCAACCCTAAACTCCTCCAGCAACCGTTCACTCAGTTAATGGGTGCACCATTTTCCACGCTGTCTCAGGCCAAAATACTGTAATAAACTTTGACTCCTCTCTTTTTTTTTTGTTTTCATTGCTCAGCTGGAATTTATCAGAAAACACTGCTGGCTGCATCTCTAAGACACATACAGTGTCCTGTCACTTCTTACCATCACTGCTGCTACCACCCTGGTTCCAGCCATCACTGTTTCTCAGTGGGGATTATTGCAGTCGCCTCCTTTGCTGGCCTCCTTACTTCCACTCTCGTTCCCTACAGGCTCTTCTCAACGATGATGTTAAAACCACAATCACGTCATATCACCTGTGCTCCAAACCCCCCACCAACTTGCCATCTCTTTCAGAGGACAGTCTGAAGCCACAGGGCTCTGAGACCCAAGGTCCTTCCCTAACCTCTGCTCACATCCTGGGCCTCTCCTACAGATATTCTCTGCCTCTTCGACTCCAACCACACTGGCCCAAGTGCTCTTCCTTAAATACCCCGGACCTACTTCCTCCTTGGGGCTATTCCTTCTGCCTGGAAATTGTCGCCTCTACCCCCACCCCAACTAGCACTTCCCATCCCCGCTTCCTGTTCCACAGTGATCCTTATCATCTATCTAGTCAGTTCTTTTGCTTGTAATCTGGACCCACCACCTCTAGAATGTGAGTGCTATTGTGCTTATTCAAGGCCATGATACTTTAGCATTGAAAACATGTCCACCACATGGTAGAAACTCAGTAAGTGTCAAATAAATTAATTTTTAAAACTTGAGGGTGTGTCCTGCAAGGCTTATTGCCACTGTCTAAGCTCAAGATGAGGAAGAGAGGGGGCCTGGAAGCCCAGGGAGGCCCCTGTGGATTTCCTTGGAATACAGCAAAACACCTGGATGCATTACCTCTGGGGTGGACATTATGATGTGTGGCTCAGATCGCCCTTCAGGAGTCACGGTTTATTCTCTCAACTCAGCCCCTTTTGAGGATCACCTTAGCTGAACAGCTGCCTCACCTAAATCACACCTCCTTCCCAGAGCCGGCCACCCCCAGTAAGTGATTGCTGTGGGGGGTAAAGGCCCTTGCCCCAGTCCAGAACGACTCTGAAGGATCGTCCCATCCCCAGAACTCCCAGTGGGGTGGGCCGAGGCCCTCATCGGGCCTGCGTGGCAGCTCACCCTCTCCCTCTGCCTGATGTGCTCCGTTGCTTTCCTTTGCGCACGCGTGGGTCGCGGGAGCACTTCCCAGTAAGCCTCCTGCGCTCTAATTCCATCTCGGAGTCTGCTTCCCAGAAACACCAATCTATAACAATGCCCCTCTCCACATCAGTGCATCTCTGATACTGTAACTTAAATAGTGACCTTTCATCACAACAGGCAAAACGAGACTGTCTCCTAGAAAAGACACGGGGCTTTACAAGGGCCAAGAGTCCATTCACCTCTGAACCCACAAAATCAATGGCATGCTGTTAAGGAGAAAATATGCAACACATCCAGGCAGCTCTGAGGAAAGAAGCTGTGATCACTGGGACTTCGGAAATGCAGTGCCATGCATGCCCAGGTAACATGCACACTTCTGACTGGGACCTTCTGGAGACAGTTCTTGCCCCTTCATGTGGGTGCTGGGAAGGCTGTGGTTTTCTCTGTACCTCGACATCCTAGAATAGTGAGGATTATTGGAGTCTAACCTGCAGGAAGACTGAGGTAAGGAGCGGTAAAGTGGGGTGGCCAGGGCTTTATGCATACTTCTAGGTTATTTCAACAAATCAGGGGCAAATATTTATATTTATTTGTCCGATACAAATGAACAAAAAGTTTAAAAATTATAAACGCACACCTTCTTCATGTCTTTGAAACTGGGAGATGCAGGAGACCACACACCGGAAGTGAAGGTGCACCTGCTGATCCCCAGCCCAGTCCTTGCTGCCTACTCCCAGCCAACAGATCTGCGTTTGTATCGAACAGTCTTAGACGTTGCTTCTTCTAGATACTCTTTTGCTGATACCCTAAAGGCCAAGCTTCTTACCACCATGTGGGGTGCTTTTCACAATCAAACCACAACCAAGTACTCTGGGCTGCATTCTAATTCCTGGAGCCTTTTCCCTGCCTGCCCCCAGCTTTCAGAATCACTTCCTGTTCTCTGAAGTAGCCGGGCCTCCCCCAGCCCTTTGATTTTGCATTTGCTAATCCCCACTTCCCTCTTCCTCTAATTCCATCCCAGCTTCAATGTCACCTGTCTATCAACCCCGGACTTGCCCCAGCTCCAGGTATCCTTCATTGCTTCCACTTTCATTTTCATGTGGTACCTTGTTTTTATCACCTTTTTTAGCTTTAATTTTTTTAATGACAATATTAATATGTGATTATATAGTAATATTGTAAAATATAAAAGTATGTAGAGTGGCAAGGTATAAATTCCTTCACGTACGTTTTGATTCAGAAGTTGATCAGCGGCGGTGAGACAGGTACATAGGTGTTCATTATGTTATTCTATGTACCTTCTTATTGCGTTTTTTTTTTATTTTAAAGAAAGGGGAAGGGAGAAAGAAAGAGACGGAGAGAAGCATTGGTTGACTTGCCTTCCATGTGGGCCCCAACTGGGGACCCAACCTACAACCCAGGAACGTGCCCTGACCAGGAATTGAACCGGCAGCCTTTCAGTTTGCGAGACTAGGCCCAACTCACTGAGCCACCCCACCAGGGGCTTATGTACCGCCTCAGTTCTGGACTATGTCATTAAAAAGGAACAGTCTTTCCCCCTCCCGCCTCAACCTTTTTTTCCACTCATCCTCTTTGTCAGAAAAGCTACTGTTGACAGTTTTTTTGTGTGTACTCATCTTTCTAGCCCCTTTGCTATATTTCCAAACACATAAATATACACTGTTGACATAAGAAACGTCCTAACACGTAGAAGAATTTTGTAAGAATTTGAGCCAAGCAAACAACATATGCTAGGGAGCAAAGATCTCAAATGCTCTGGAGAATAACAGTTTTGCAGGGTTGTTTGTGCCTTTGAAATTAAGGAGGGAACATCAGGAAGATGGCAGGTGGTGGTGGAAGAGAGCAAGGCAGAGACTGGATTGTAAACTAGTTAAGGTTATGTGCTCTCTCAAGGGTGGCTTTAAAAGAAGGAGCCTGAAAAGCTGGTCCCATATTAGAAGGAGGGGTCGGAAAGAGGGTGTTTCGAAGGTGTATTAACCTAGGTGCAGGAAACAGCAGACAAGGCTTGGTTCAGGCAAAGCTAAACCTTCTACTGAAGAAGTCGTAGGCCTGGGGTGGGACCTTCCCCGTGAGGAATTCACGGTCAGATCACTCCCGGAGGTTACTTTCTGCAGAGCCTCGTTTTTTTTTTTTTCATTCACAACCCATACACAGGCGCTATTATTCTTCATTCAGAGGGAGTCATACTATACCTATCATTCTATATATATTTTTTTAATTAACAGACTTCATTCCTTAGAGCAGTTTTAGGTGTAGAGAAAATTGAGCAGATAGTACAGATTTTTCTCCTTTACTCCCCTGCCCTCTCACAGTTTTCCCCATTTTTTAACATCCTGCTTTTGTGTGGGATGTTTGTTACAATTGATGGGCCAGTGTCGATACATTCTGGTTAACTGAAGTCCACAGTTTACATTAGGGTTCACTCCTTCTGCGAGTCGCCAGATACGTAATGACATGTACCCACCGCTACAGAATCATACACAGAATAGTTTCACCTCCCCCAGACCCCTCTGTGCCCTCTACCTGTTCTCCCGGGCAACCACTTTGTCCTGTCCTTGTGTTCCTACTTTCTCCAGTACGTACCCTCGTAAGACTGACTTCTTTCAGTTAGCAAAGTACATTCTAGTTTTCTTCATGTCTTTTCATGGATATAATTATTTTTTGAGTCGACATCGACATCTACCTTCTTCTCTTTAATAGCTGTGTAAGTATTTCATGATTATAGAAACTTCTTTATCCTGTCTCTTCCCCCTGATGAACACATGGGGTTTTTTTCAAGGTTTCTAATGGTCTATTTACATATCTTTGTCTCCTAACCCTTAACCATAAAACATGGTGTTCAGTGAGTAGCATTGCTTCTCCCCACAAAGAACTATAATAAACACAAGAAGAGGGTGGCAGTAGCTCAGAATTCGAAGAGGCAAGACTATCCCAGGGAACGGCAGGGGGATTTACCAGGAGGCTACAGCCGGCTGGGAAGAAGCTGGCCAACGAGGACTTCACAAGAGGTGGGACTGAAACTGGGCTTTGGAAGGGTGGGTAGGGATGAGAAGGAAGGGGAGTTTTGGTCTTTCTCACTTCAAAAATAAAGAAATTGGTGGTTGCCAGATGGGAAGGGGACTGCGGTGATGGGTAATAAAGGTGAAGGGATTAAGATGTAGGAATTGCCAGTTATGTAAAAATAGTCACGGATGTCAAGTACAGCACAGGGAACATAATCAATAGTATGGCAATAACTATGTATGGTGTCAGATGGGTACGGAACTTACACGAGTGATCACCTTCCTAAGTTATAAAAATATCTAATCACTGAGTTGTACACCTGAAACTAATATAGTATTGTCTGTCAACTGTAATTGGAAATTAAAATAATTATCAATAAAATAAAGAAGCCATGCGGGCCTGCTGGTGCCGGTGTCATTCCTCAGCAGCCGGGACCTGGAAACAGGCCCACCTACGAACGCGGATGGATGTGCACGGTGAGACTCCCAGGCAGGCCCGGGCCAAAAAAGGCAAGGAGGCCTGGCCTCCGGGAGCTCTTGTTTCAAAACTATTCTTTGCTTGTTGAAACCAAGTAAATGCCAGAGGACTCAAGGACTGCTCCTGGGACTGCGTCTCATAACATTTCTTACTTCCTCAGGTATAGAGGGCATCAGGGTGTGTACCACCTTCCCCTTCCTCACGGACTGTTCTTACGCCCAAGGTTCGAATCTTAACCCCTCAACATCTCCTGTGGCACCGACCACCTCAAATAACCCTTGGCCTTGGTTGCTAAATGTCCACAGGAACAAATAGTGTTAGGAGCTACCTTCCCTAACTTTGGGTTCCCCTGGAAGCATACCCTGAGTCAAGGACTCCAGTGACAGTGGTTCGTTGAGGAAGTGGTGCGGAGGACACCCACAGGACAGAGAAGTGACGGGGGAAGGGAAAGCGGCCATGAAGGGTGTGTTAACAAGGTATCTCTGGGCAAGCGGATCCCAATCTCCCTGGGAAACCCTGGGAAACCCTGGGAAAAGGTGCAAGACATGCCCCAGGCTGCTCCTGGGGGCACGGTAACTTCCCAGCTCCTCAAGCCGGCCACACACAGGACTACAGGGTGACCTTCTACGGTTCCAGAGAAATCCCTCAGGCTCTGAGGGGCGGATGCTGGGAGGGGGAAGTCAGCCAGAGCACAGGGACCTGGCTGAGTCAGCGCTGTGGGGGAAGGGAGCAGCTCCTCCCACCTTCCAGGGGAAAGCGCCACGAGAGATCTCGATTCCCTTTGGAGACCTGTGACAAGTGGCTGTCTCCCCTCTCGACCCCACACCTGAAGCGACAGGACGCTCAGCACGCAGTCCAGGGCAAGCAATTTCACTGTTGATAACCCAAGTGTTCGAAGCACTTCCCAGTGTGTTCTAAATCTCCCCGCCTCGCCTCTCAACTCCCCACCTGCTGCTAGTCAGCCTTCTCCAGCTACTGGGAACATCTAGTGCCCATTCCATATGTCAGCCCTGTGAATATTTACAAAGAGCGATTTCCAATTCTTTCCACGTAATCCTCACGTGGTGTGGTTTGCAGTTACTAGCTGTCACACACCTACCTAAGCAAACGTTTTTTTAAAAGGGAAATAAATGATGTCAGGACTTTTACACATGGCACACCTTCAACCTAGGTGCTTAAAACCTGGTCACGTCGTGACTGCAACAGGAGAGTCTGGGCCTTCCTTAGGGACATGGGAGAGGATGGAAGGGGACTGTGCTCACTGTCCCTCCTCCAGCACAGTCCAACTCTGGTTCCAAACTTGGAAGTTCCCACAACTTACGGGGAAGCCCTGTAACTAACTGTGGCACCTTCTCCAACAGGCAGACTAAGGGTTTGGGTCCCCATACCCTACATGCCCCCTCAAATTGTTTATGAGCCAGTTCTTTTCCTGAGTAGAGTGGGAGAACACAATTTTTGCCACCTTGTTGCATTTCTAACACCTTGTTGTCTTCCTGAGCGCCCCCTACAGATGAGCAACAATAGCAGTTGCTCAGCTCTCCCACCAACACTCACTCTGCCATCTTCAGCGCTCCCTGGGAGAAAGGACCCTTCTCCGCATGCGTAGAAGAGAAAGCTGAGGCTCAGAGGAGAAAAGGCACTGGCCCAAGCCAACACAAGGCTGGGATTGGAACCTCTGCCACCTGAGCTTGAGCTACCTCTGTTGCTTTTTTCTGTGTAGGACACATTCCTCCTTATTGTTGTAATAGTACCCACATATCTCTGACTATCGCTGACTATACTTCTCCCCCTGTCTCTCTGTTGTTTAGATGAAGATGCCCCCACTCCCAGTAGGCAAGGAGCTCACGTGACCCAAGAACAAGACAATCACTGTCTATTCTCTCCTTGATTTGAAGACGGGCACATGATCCAAGTCTCACCTAATTTCAGTGAGAAGGAAGACAGCAACTGTGAGTTGGGATTTATTATTTGCAATAGGAGAACCAAAAGAATCCAAACAAATTTGGACTCTTCTATCCAAGCTCTTCCCATGATATTACACAGACTCCTTTCTGTTATAGACACACACACACACACACACACACAATCATTTATTTCTATAGAACACTTTGTAAAGCACCTGCCAACCCTATGGGAGAAGACAGACAGGCATTAAATCGCTATAGTCATTTTCTATAACCAAGAAGACCGAAACTCAGAAAGGCTAAGAGATTGATCTAAGTCACACAGCCAGCCAGTAGTGTGCCAGTAGTACGCCATGAAGTACACCTGCCAGAAGTACCCAGAGCTGTCAAGGTCATCCTGGTTTCCTGACCCATCTTGGTGGTCATCAAGCTGTGTAACCCTCCGAGTAAGTTCACCTATGTGGGATTCAACTCCCGTCTGTTAAATGAGGGCATTGGCAACTGTGATTTCTAAGGGCCCTCCTAAAGCTTGCAGGCTGGTGCTCTGTGTCTTTGCTTCATATCTGTGCCTGGGCCTGGGTGGGTGGATGCTAAGACCCTGCTGGAGGAACAGGGACTTACTCAGTGTGCACACACACTTGCCTGTCTGAGGACATTAAGTTTCCTATGGTTCTGTTCCCAGCAGGGGTGAACATCAGTACTAAACCAAAAGTAATGAAATTGTGTAGATGCCCGGCATCCCAACTGCTCTATTCTTGTTTAGAAGTATAACGCCATGTGAATCGGCCTTTCAATCGTAAGCGAAAGGAAATAAAGCAGGCTTCATGTTGCTGCATTCCCCCTGACACCATGCTGAGCACTAGCCCTGAGTTACTCCTATAGCTTTGTATGGCAAGGTGGGTGGGGGCGTGCTGTAAGCTGAAAAGGAAGTGTGGGCACAAGGTTCAGACATAGCTCCTGGGCCATACATTTTCTAGAGGTGGGGCCTATGGCTTCTCAAGACCTCAGTCACGGGAGTATTGTGACCACACACTGATGTATTACTGAGAACTTAAAATCCACTCGGAGTGCCTGCTTGTGGGCACCGGCAGCCTTCATTAGCTTTGCAGATTCTCTCAGTCACTCTTGGACTGTTCTTTTTCCTAGATACTGTTTTTAAATAGCTCTAAAAAGAATGGGGACACAAAGGCTGTCTGCTTTGCTCTCTTTTGCTGAATCCCAACACCATCCTTTCCACCAAGTGGCTTCTGAGAGAGTCAGGGTCATTATCAACCCACAGGTATTCCTTCAGGGCACCTGCCCTCCTCCCCACACAGTCCTCTGCTGCTGATCCTTCTCCAAGTCGCTTCACTTGGAAGGGAAACACTGTGTCCTGACAAGTTAGCTCACGCCCTGTACTGTCTGTCTGTTCTTTGGGAAGTTGACATGACACAGTCATGTGATCACTCTTCAGTGTCCCAGCTGTTATTTCTGAACTCAGTAGGACTTCGAACTGTTTGCTGGAGTCGGTGGGTGGGGTGAGTGCAGGGGAGTGTAGAGACATTATTTCAAAATCCCGAATCCAACAAAACAACAGCAAAGCCTTCATTTACTGTTTACCTTATAATAAGGTTGAGACACAGTCTGCTGTGGGAAGGCAGAAAAGCACTGGGTGTAATTCTTAGTTTCTCAGGAGTCGGGGCTTTCCAGACCGGCCTCGCATCGATTTCCAAGCTACTTCAGAGAGAATTTTAGTGACAGCTCTATATTTTGAGCAACATGCGGTCTTCATGTATATGTAGAACAAAGAGTGACAAAAACCTCCAAGAGTGATTCCCAGCTGCACGAGCCAACAGAAGTCTGCAAGCGTTCAAGTGTTCCGTAAAACCCTGGAGTGTTGTGCTCCCACAAGAAAAGTGCCCCTGTCTCAACACCCGCTTGTAGAAGGCCTGCCTTGCAAATTAAGCTCTGTGTCCTCTGGTTCGATGCAGGGCAACCCCATTATTTGAACATCAGATACTTCATTTTCAGACTACAGGGGTTGGGGGAATATAGACCAAGAGTATCCATGAAATAATTGGTTCTAAAACAATGCTTCCCGTTAAATGCCTCCTATAATCATTATACCAGCTTGCTGCTCTCCAATCAGGCATAGTCCCGGGTTTGTTTAAGCCTTCTAAAATAACTCCCTGGTCTAATCCAACCCTAAGGACCAGCTCAGACCCCACTACCACCTCTTCCATGAAGCCATTCCCAGGGACTTCTGTGTCACCCCAGCCTGCAGTTAAGCTATCCTACTTCCGCCTTCACAGCCTGAATGTCATTCCAACCCCTTCACACCTCAGCCTTGTTCTTAGTCTATACCTGACACTTTTTGCCTCTCCCTCTCTCTTCCTGTTCTTCCTAACCTGCTTCTGATCTCTGTGGTCCTGGTCCTTGTGTTGCATCTTCCATATCTAGCCTCACACTTGTCCTTGACACAAATTTCGCTTCTTTGGAAGTGACCAGAGATCCTTTTGTTGGCTCCAGTATTGGCACTTGCCTTTCAAATTTTTTCTGCTGATGGAGGGTCTGGGTGCATTTCCTGCCTCATTTCAGTTCCTGGAAACTGCTCCAGGGCTGACCACTTACTCAGGTAGTTTCTGGTCCTGTCCAGTGGACACTAGATAGTCATAGCAATTAGTGGTCTTTCCGCTCATGTCTTACCCCAGGTGGGCAGTAACTCTTCTGAGATAGAGCACAAGACACAGAACAGGCAAGACCTCTGCTTACAGGATTTGGGGTAAAAGGTACCTGAGTTCTAATTCCAGGTCACTGTTGACTCATTTACTTACTGTATGAACTTGGGCAAGTAGTGAGCCTCACTGAGCCTCAGTTTCCTCATTCCCAGTCACATGGGGATAACAACAATAGTACCTACTTCGTGCAATGGGTGTGCAGATTAGATGAGTGGTAGGCTGGGTCTTTGAAACAGTAACTCTCTGGAGTAGTAGAAACTACTGTACTTGGCCCCAGGATAGTGTTTTTGGCAAGGAATTCTCAGAGAGCCCTGTGGATTTGGGCTAACGCACGCTCTGGCACACAACAAAGCAGTCCATAAATGTAAGCTTAAAAAAAGAGAAACGAAAGAGGATTGAGACTCAACAGATGGATCCCCACTCATCTCAGGTTGTGAACATGGACTGGAGCAAAGGGCAGTTGCTTATGCTCAATTTATAGGTTTTCCGGGGTTCGAGTCTGCTGTGTGCAAGATTCAGATTTCCAGAAGGGAGGATGGTCCACTGTACTTGACTGGAAGGGCCTAGCTTCTAGATGGAGCTAAAAACGTATTGGTGAAGGCCCAATTTTCTAGATGCCATTTTTTTCTGAACCCTGAAACATATCATCTTTCAAAATCCAGTTTCTCCTTGAGGTTTGATCTAAGCTCCTGATGGTGGGACCCAAACCACGAGTTTGTACTCTTCAAGATTGTACTCTCTACCAATGGTCAGCAAACTAGTACCTATAGGCCAAATCTGGCCCACTGATAGTTTTTGTAAATAAGGTTTTATTAGAACACAACCGTGCCTATTCATTTATGTATCGTGTCTGCTTTCTCAATAAAATGGCCAAGCTGAGTAGTTGCAACAGAGACCAAATCGTCCTTAGGAAATGACTCCTGCTCTACATTCATTGTACATGGTAATGTCCCCACAATGTCAATTTGTAAGTATGTTCTCTTGTATGTTTCACCATTTACATTTCATCTTTGTTACAAGGAGTAGAATCCTGAAGGCGGAGGCCAGTTCTCTATTTCTATTGCATTTCCCATAGATGTTACTTAACATGACATTCAAGGCATCCTCCAGTGCCAATTGCTTCTGCAGCCCGAAACCCCTAACTTTCCTACTTCCCTAGTCTAGGTAAATTAATCGGTCTTCTTGTCCTTCCCCAAACTCATCTCTCTAGCCAGCCTCTAGGTGTTTGCCAAGGGGAGTTGGACTTCGATCCTTGTTCATTTCTTTGTCAATGGTGCTGCATTTTCAAGTGCCTTATCTCCAGCCTCTCCTATCAGAAGGCGTCTCTTCTTTCTTTGAACTCTGTCCATGGGCTTTGTGTTTCCCGAATGACGCAGAGACTACTTCACTCTTCAGATATTCAGTCTCCCCAGACAGGCCCTGTCTTTTGATGTTGTCCATTGCCTCTTCCCTTTTCTGCTTCACAAACTTCATTTACTGCCTTGTTAAGAGAGGCGGCTGCGGAGGTTCATAGTTGTGGAGGCCGTGATACAAATTTAGACAACATATGTCTGCTCAATATAAAAGCAGAGCATACAAGAATCAGAGCCCTGGCTGGGTAGCTCAGTTGGTTAGAGTGTCATCCCTATGCTAAAGTCCTCCTCCCCATTTCTGTACAAATGCCTCCTGGTTCCTACAAAAGAGGGTGAAAAGGAGTAGGGCTTTGTTTTACTGCCTCTCAGGATTTTCAGTTTTGGGAGGGCTGGTAGCTATCATCCTAGCCTGGGGCTCAGGTTTTCACCAAAAACCCTGTTTTAGTATATAGGTTTTATTCTGATAGAGTGAAGCCAACAGATCTGGAGACAATCTCCAATGGAAAAATATTTTGTTATTCATAGTTTCCAAGAAGAGGGGCCTGGCACGTCACCCAGGGCCAAAGAGGAAGTACTATGGTCAGTGGGAGGCAGAGAGGAGAAGGGGAAAGGAGGGAAGGAGAACCTTTACTCTTTACTGTGGTTTCTGTGGGAAGGAATGGGTGAGACAGGGTAAACAGGCTTGGACTTGGCTAATTGAATAATTTCAGCTGCCTCTGGTTTTATAGGGACTGGCTGTCCTTGGCTGTCTGGTACCTGGTCCAGGGGTGATCAGGGAGGGGATTAGTGACCCTGAGTGTGAGTCCTGCAGGAGTCCGATATGTAAAGGAGGTGGTGGGGTATGGGCTCTCTATTGGCTGCTTTGCACATGCATGCTTGTAGGTTTGCACAAGGCTTGTAGGTTGAGTCCTTGACTATCTCTAGGGATTGGCTAGCCCTGCGAAGGGTGGTACTTTCAGGGCCCATATGGTGCCAAGATGTCAAAGCATCAGAAACGCATGGTTAACGTAAGTGTCAACAATCATGGCCATGGTCAAGGACTGTATTAGTTTGCAAGGGGTGTTATAGCCAAATACCACAGACTGGCTGACTTAAACAACAGAAATTTATTTTCTCGCCGTTCTGGAGGTTAGAAGTCCAAGATCAAGGGGTCAGCAGGGTTGATTTCATTCTGAGGCGTCCCTCCTTTACTTGCTGGTGGCAAAAAAAAAAAAGACCCTGTGTTCTCACACAGTCTTTTCCCTGTGCATGCACATCCCTGGTGTCCCTTTATGTGCCCAAATTCCATCTTTTTGTAAGGATATCAGTCATTGGATTGGGGTCCACCCTAACACCTCATTTCAAGTTAATCACCTCTTTAAAGGCCCTGTCTCTGAATACAGTCACAGACTAAGGTAGGGGGTTGTTGCTTCAACATACAAATTTTGGAGGCCCAATAATTCAGGACATAACAGGGACATTGCTGAAGTAGCTTTGTGGGGTTGCTGGTGATGAAGAACATCAGAGAACTGTCATTGAGGAGACAACTGAGACTAAGGACCTGGACTTTGTAGAGGACAGGGAGACACAGGTGAGGACTATGAGCCAGTGAAATTTAGATAGTATGTAAATATGACTTCACTTTTATCTATGAGCTTTGGGGGCCCTAACAATTGGAGTACAGATATATTTCACCTGTGAAAGATTATCAATGAATCCACATTGAATCAGAATTCCATTGATATTGAAAGCCAATGCCCACAAGCCTGGGGCATTGGGCGGGGGCGAGGGGAGGTGGCGGTGGTCAAGCCTTCTTTAAAAAGCGCAGCAAGCTTGTTTATTTGTTCTAAGAGTTAGAACAAATAAATTACCTGACAGTGTAGAATCTGGATTCTCTGTTTGACCACAGAAGTTTACTCAAGTCTTGCAGGGAAAAACAGGGTCAACAGACTGAGTGGAAGAAAGTGCAAAATTTTGTCTAGTTTTTTAAAGTTTTCTCTTTCTCTTTTGGATAACAAGTTGGTCATTCATTTCCTTCTCCCATCTCCCTCTCAGGAGAGCCTGGGGCAGGCTAACTTGCTTCCTTCTCCAAAGTGTGTGTGTGTGTGTGTGTGTGTGTACCTGCATGCATGTGGACATACATGTATGTGTATTTGTGCATGTGTGCATACATGTGTGCGTGTGTGTACACACACCTTTTCTCCTCACACCCTCGACTCAATACCCACTCTTCTAGCTGGCCAGGTTTCTTCCCTCGCTAACCACAATGAAGGATTCCATAAAAACCTGTCCTTGGCTTGGAGAGGTGGTTGGAAGCAGCTGGCAAGAGCAAGCTGCTTGCCTCTGGCCTCTTCTTCACACCCTCTCCTTCTCACAGATAGTATAAAAACTTTACTACTTGTTGACTCTCCCCAACTTAAACAAAACAAAAAAGAGAGGAAAAAAAGACCACATATCATGCCAGGAATTCTGGTCTCAGCTGCTAAGGAGTCAGGGGTCCAGATTTGTCAATAACCATGGTGTTTCCAGTGCTATCCAAATTAGCTGAGCTGCGGGCCTGATGGAGGCAGATTTAGGCAAAGTGGCCTGAGAAGCTTTGTACTGACCAAAGTTGTTGGTGGCAGGCATTAGACACCAACTCTTAAGAGAGACCTGACACAAAAGGAGAATTTCTTCGAAGGCTGTCAGGAGGTGGCTCACAGAATTGAGCACAGGCTTAGGTGGCAGGGTGGGGAAACAAGTAGGAAGCAAGGGGCTTCAGAAATTGTCACAGGAACAGTTTAGCTAGGGTTCTCCTTCTCTGGCACAATCCCACGGCTAGGCTCAACCACAGAAAAATAGGCACCAGTGGACACTGTTGAAACTGTGCAAGTGAACACCAGTACTTCCTGTGCTTTTGCATTATCCTCTGCAGATTCACAGTGCCAGGAGGCATCATCTGATTGACTGGTGAAATCCAGTTCCCTTGCTTGAATTCTTCCTATTAGAGTCAAGGGAAAGGAAAGTTAAGGGGAAATGTGTCCCATACTAATGGATATATTGGTGGATTCCTCCAAAATAAGAAGGGAGATTAAATGCTGGGGGAAAAAAGAAATCAAAAAATGTTTACCACAACTATCATTGTTTTTATGGACATCTGAAAGCTACATCAAGAAAAAGAACATTGAATCTAGAATTTCTTATGTTCACTAACCTCTGGTTAGTAAGGTAGAGATAGCTAGATGTCCACGAAAAATCTGTGTTCTTCCTTTCATAGGATAAAATTCCCAAAGGAAAATGACTTTCAGACCTTGACCAGTGTGGCTGGGTTGGTTAAGCACTGTCCTGCAAAGCAAAAGGTCACCAGTTCTATTTCCAGTCAGGGCACATACCTGGGTTGTAGGCCCAGTACTTGGTTGAGGCAGGTATAACTGATGGATGATTCACCCATCGATGTTTCTCTCCCTCTCTTTCTCCCTCCCTTCCCCTCTGTCTAAAAATAAACAAATGAAATCTGAAAGGAAGGAAGGAAGGAAGGAAGGAAGGAAGGAAGGAAAAGAAGGAAGGGAGGGAGGGAAGAAAGAGAAGAGAAGAGAAGAAAAAAGAAAAAAAGAAGAAGAAAAGAAAAGAAAAGAACCTCAATCTAGGGACTATATTTCCCAGCACGCTGCAGTGAGGAGCAGCCGAGAGACCTTGTGGAGTGTGTAAGTAATACATGCTGTTTCCAGGCTTAGCTTGTACAAATTCTCCATTTAGTGATCCTCCAGGCTATATCCCTCTCTGGCTGTCTAGAATGAAGATGACATCCAACGTAACACTGGAAGCTCTCGTGTTAAAGATGACAGAACCTCTGACAACTTGGCCCCTGGATGACTATAAGGTGGAGCGTCTCCTCGCTAACCTGTTCACCTGGCTAATGGTTTTACATGTGCAAGAGATCAGTTTTGTTTGGGCTGTGGTTATCACACACTGAGGGCCATTTGTTAGTAATACACTTAGCTTGTTTCTTTGTTTATTCTAAGTGAGACATGGTGGAATCAACACAGGCTTTGGAATGAGTTCAAATCCATGCTCCACTACTGGTGTCCTGGGAGCCCTTTCTTAGTCTCTGTTTTATAAAGTAAGATTAATAGTATCTATCACAAAGGGTAGATAATAAGGATGAAATGAAATGATGGCTGCAAAACACCTAGTAGGGAGACTGAATCACAGTGGGTACACGATAGATGGTAGACTGTGAGCGGAGTGTATGGTAGGAATAGGTGTATAAACCGGAAATCAGGAGACTGGTGTTCTCATTCCAGGGCTGCTGCTTCCTGTACAACCTTGGGGGAAATCTCCCCTCTCTGAACCTTGCTTTGCTCACCTGTGAAGTAATGGAGTTTGATGATACCTGGGGTTCCCACACTATTCCCTATGAAAACTCTTGGCTCTGCAACAGGATGACGCTGAATAGAACCAAGCAGACTCTGGTCTCTGCATCTGTTGCAAACAGAGAAGCTTCTGTTTGTTTTGTTTGACACATTGGGCTTCTAGAAAAGAGTTTGTTTGAAGAAATAGTAGCACTGCTCTTGCAAAAAAAAATGAAGCATCAGGCTTCTCCGAGGTCTTCAAAGTCCATCCCCATTCTAATATGCTAGGATTCCGTGAGGGTCTGAGCAATGATGGTTTAGTCTACCAACTCATCTTGAAAGAGGCTTTGACCTTCGCCCGCCACCTGCCCAGTTTGCAAGAAGCCAAGGGTGACCTGCAGTTTCCAAGAGTGGCCAGGCATAAAGTACTCAGGTGGGGTGGAATCATGACTGTGAATAAGAACTAAAACTGCAACCAGCGGGTACAGCCTCTGGCCCTGGGGTGTGAGGGAAGGGTGAGGGCACATTGTTCCTACTGCAAAATGCTTAAGTCAGGTACATGACTGGGCATGTCCTTCCTGACCAGTAAGCTGAGGATAAGCGAGCAGTCAGGCTTACAGCCTCATAGAACTGCCACCAGGGCAAAAGCAGCTGCTTCCTGGTGGGGACCGCAGCATTCCAATATGGCTTTCATTTCCAATATACCGTTAAGAGGAGCGGCCTTATAACACACAAACATCACAGGAAGGGAGTTGGCCAAAGCTACATATTTTGCTGGTATTAGGACTTTTCATTTACCCAGTCTACAAACATTGATTATGTTCAACATGCTGGGCTCTGTTTTAGGTGCTGGGTGTAGAGACAAATTCTTCTATTCTGCATTTCAGTCTGGAAAGACAACATAACTTATTAAGCGAATAATTACATGTCAGGTGGCAAGAAAGGAGACAAAAATTAAAGGGGTGTGCTATTTTAGAGAGATTCTATCGGGGAAGTTTAATGAAAGGTTGACATTCAAGCAGAGATGTGGAGGAAGTAGGGGAGAGACCTTTGGCTTTGTGGGGCAGAGGGGTCCAGGCAGAGGGGTCCAGGCAGATGGAGGTGTAACCAAGAAGGCCTGGAAGGCAGAGAAGACCGGGAACAGAGCGGCTGGAGTGGTGTGACCAAGGAGAGGGGAGATGGGGGCCAAGACTTGGGACACAGCAAGGCATTCCATCATTTAGACAATTATTGTCCTCTGTGAGCAATTTGGGATTAATTCTGAAACCACTGAAGGACTGCAAGCGGACGAGAGACTTAACTTTTAAAAGGGTCACCCCGGTTGATCTGTTAACAGTCTAGAGGCAAAGGTGATGTGAGAGTGACCAGTTAGAATATAATAATTTAGGCAAGAGATGGTGGTAGGTTAAAGTATGGGAGTAGCAGTGGCGGCGGTAGGTGGTTGGATTCTGGATATATATTGATGATCGAGCCAAGCAGCTCAACGAAAGGACCAGGACATCACCAAAACCTTTGTTTTCACTGCATGATATTCTCCTGTCTTGCCCCTCCTCTCCATTGAGCAGAGGGGATTTCCTCCTGAGCAAAGAGACGGGAAAGAAAGCAAAGCAAAGAGACAGAAAACAAGATTGCACAGGAATGGGAAAACAGAAAGAAGATATAAAGGCAGCAGAAGAGTAAGAAAATGAAGAGGCAAGAAATAAACATCAACAAGAGGAAAAAAGCAAGAAAGAGGAAGACAAATGCTATCCGCCCTTACAGCTTTTTCAATTACTTCATTTTCTATTGATAACAGAAAAGTGAGGGTGTTTTCCTCTATAGGCAAAAGCCCTCTTGGAAAATACTAATAACTTTTTGCTTCTCAATGATTATGTATACAATGCCAGGTTGAAGGAGAAAAAAAAGACATTTTCTGTCCAGAAAAATGAAAAGCAGTGCTTGACAGTGAGTTGCATGTTCTGGGGTCTAAATTCAGTCAGTCACCACCTCTGATCAAGCCCAGTCTCCCTGACAGTAATAGATGTTGGCCTAGCATGGGCCAACATCTGTTATGTTCCCTGTCATCTTCTGGAAGAGAAAAATCTCGTTTCCAAAAAGAAAGGAATTCACCATCTCTCCTAGGTCCCCTTCAACAACCACAGAGCTGGTTTTACGAAGTGCTGTTTCATGAAGTCACAGTACCCCTGGGGGTAACCAGAAACTGTAGTTTTCACCAGGGGAAACAAAGCAACCGGAAGTCACAGCTTCCACTGCAGAATATAATCTGCCCCCTGTGAGGATGCATGAGAACATTCCCTGGCTGCAGCAGCTTTTTGATACTTTCAGCGAAGGAAATGTTGGTCATTAATCCTGAAATCTTGATGAAAGATTACAGAGCCGTTTCCGGGATGGAGAATTGTAATGTGTTCAAGTGTTTAACATAATCTTAAAAGGCAGTAAGAACCTTCCCCTGATTTTATCTTCAGTCTTTAGCTGTCAACACAGAAGCATTAAATTGGTAAACGGCAAAAGGAAAAAATAAAGAAGCGGTTGTGCAGAGAGCAAAGATACTTTCGTTTCCCTTAAAGCTTGGCATAATCGACAGGTTCAAGGAGTCAAACAGGAGTCTGTTTGTATGAAATTCTGCCAGAAAAAGTTAAGCTGAAAAAGAAATACTTTCCCTTTAGGCCTTGCAGAGTTCCAACAGAGACATCTTGTGTAATAATAGATCCACTTCTCCACTGTGATCATGGAATCTATTTCTAAAACTTGCTCCAACATTGTCAAACTTCAATTTCTCCCAGAATGTTTTCTTCTCTGTCTCTCTCTCCCCCTCTCTCTCCTTGTCCCTAATTTTCTTCCCCTCTCCTGTCCCACCAAACCCTAAACCATCAGAGGCATTTTAAAGATGAATCATAAGAGATAATCACTATGACACCTGGTTTCAGGCCACTTTCACCTTCCACTGAATTGCAGTCTTAACAACAGTTCTTTTCAGCCTGAAATTCAGCACTGTTTTTTGTCATCCCCTTCTCAGGAGAAGATGTTCAAGGCTCATGGTCTGCTAGGAAAACCTTCTACCTGGGCTGAGGAGTGGGCTTTTGAAGGAAGACTGATAGACCTCCAGCAAGTCTTAAAGATAAACAATAAATAGACAGTAGGAACTCCACCATTCCAACCAAGTTCTTCTCTCTCTTTCTCTCTCTCTCTCTCACACACATACATACACACACACACAGTCTCCTGGGGAAAAAGCCTTTGCGTTTTATTAGTAACTTTGACTTTGGAAACTAAGCAACTATCATTTTGGCTGGGATACCCTTAGGAGTTGAAAGTCAATATGCAGCTGGCTGCCTCTTACAAATAAAGTGTTTCAGTAACTTCTTATTTTTATCTCCTCCTGGAGCAGAATCCACTGAGTAAATCAATTAGATGGAAGAATAAAGCCCAGTAGCCATGGACTTTGAATCATCACTTCCCAGGTAGCCCACTCTCATATCTCGGAAGCCAACTGGCGACAGCCAGGCAAGGTAAGGAAGCCATAGAAAACCCGTTAATCATTAAGCAATGATTTCAGAAGAAAGGGCTTCTGGGTAAAATGTCAACACTGGAAGAATACAGCCATTTATACTCTCTTTAGTTACCCTTCAAATTAAATGACAGTCAATAGCACTAATTTGTATAATCAGTAATACTGGACTCCCATAGGTTTTGCAATTTTTAAAAAGAATACCCTTCCTCATTTTCCTCCTTAATTGCCTGAACTGTTTTTCTTCCTGTGGGTGTCCCTCAAGGCTAAAAATATGTAAGGAACCCCCAGAAAAGGGGAAATCTCCCATGACAAAACGTTGGCACTATTGAAGAGAAAAATTTTACTTCAAGGGACACCTCTCTGAGATTGCTTTAATAGGATCATCACTGAAATGTGCTTCCTTCAGAATTGACAAATAACACAAGCTTGCTCCGAAGTGAGCACGGATCTCTTCATTGAAATACCAGCTTACTTTGGGGGAGCAATCACTAAATATGATGTAATTTTCCTGTTAGTAAGTTGGGAAACAGTGTTGGGGAAAATGTGGTTTCCATTTTTCTTTAGCAGTATTATTTCTTACTCAAATTTCGTGGTATTTATTGATCATGTGGCTAGTTAAAATGTTTACAAAAGGGAATCTATCTAATGAATAATCTAAATTTCTCCAGCAAAAATATAAAGTATATTTACAAATAGATTTCACTTATATATAATACATATATATTATATGCAATGTAATTGCATATATATATATATATGCAATACATATATGTAATTGCACATATATATCCAAAACCCAGTAAAAGTCTAGACTAGCTACTCCCATTAACCCACAATGATATTGGGGGAAATATAAGTGTTTCCACCAATTCAAGTATTTCCATGGCATCTTTGGCAGATACAGCTCATTCGCTAAGCCAACACTCACTGCACCTGTTTTCCTCATTCCCCTCCTGTTACTAGACACCTGCTTTCTCTGCTTCTGTTGCTGCGAGAAAAGCAACTGGTCGAGCTCGGACCAGGAAGGCGTCATGAAAAATCTGCTGAGGGAACCATAGCAAAGCGTTTGCTTTTCCCAAAGGGGCAAATGCCACAGCCACCGGACCGTCTCTTCCCTCTGCCTTGCATGCAGATGTGATGCCTTGAAACAACACAGTAGCCACCTCTCCCCATCGAGTGATTGACATGAGTGTGCAAGGGCACCTGCAGAGTAAGAGGAAGGAAAGGTCCTGAGTCCTAGATGTTATGTAGCCATTCCACCAACTGTTTCCTTTCAGATTCCCCTGAAAGGCGAATTAGCCTTCTTTATTTGTGTTGCTTTCGTCTTCGTGGCAGACTCTCTGTCGTCATTGTGTTACTTGTACCTCTAATCATTTCCTAGCTGATAATACAATCTATAACCTTAGACAAACACTGAAACATAATGTAAAGTTAAGGGCTCCAATACAAGGAATGGCAATACAGGAAGTAAGAGATCAAGAGCAGAGGAAAAGTATGCAAACATTGTCTAACTTGCTTGGTATGACAGGAACCCAAAAAAGCCCGAGGGAACCTCCCAGCGCTTTGATTTGATCTTTTAAGAGTAAAAATAAGGTTGGAAAAAAAGAGTCTTCAAGATATTGCGCCTTGTCGAGGGGCACAATTTGATAAATTAGCCAAGTAGTTTAAAAGCCAAGCCCACAACCAGCCTTATCAGCCCGCTCTTCACAAAACACAGAGGAAAGCGAGGAGAAAGCAGAAAAGAAGGAGGAAGAGACGAAAAAAGGAAAGTCTACCTCTGTCCCGTCACAGGCCCTGAAACGGGCCCCTGCTTCAAGATAGATGCTGCTGCTCCCCCTGTGTGCCCTTGAATTCCTTCCCCATTTTCATACATGCCCCATTCATTTTTTATTTGTTTAAAGGTTTTAATTTGTACTTAGAGAGAGGGGAAAGGACGGAAGGAAACATTGATGTGAGAGATACATTGATTGATTGCCTCTCACTCCCCAACTGGGTAACTGGCCCACAACCCAGGCATGTGCCCTGACTGGGAATCGAACTGATGACCTTTTGGTTCTCAGGCTGACACTAATCCACTGAGCCACACCAGCCAGGGCCATGCCCTATTTATTTTATGCACACACATTCCCCCGGTGCTTTTCCTCACCACAGGAGAAACCCGGGTCTCTTTCCAGAGGACTGTCCTCAGTACCAGCGCGCCGTGTTCAGCGAGCCGTGAGAGCCTGGGAACTTGTGCACTCCTGAGAGCGCCTTCCACCACCGATTGAGAGTATAAATACCTCAACTCCCTCATCTCTGTTTGACGCAACTTCTTCTCCAGAGATCCTCTGCAGGTTTGAGGCAGTCCTTGCTGACACTGTGCTTGTCCGCCTGACCTTCCTTCCCCATCACACCTCCCCAATCCTTGGTGTTCCTTTCCAGGAGGAACTCATGTGAAACAGACAGTGAATAAAAAAGAAAATGAGAACGGGTTCACCAAAAGCCAAAAATATAGACCACCATTCTTTGGACTGTCTACTCTGGCCTTATTGTTACTAGAGCAAAGCAGCAGTATTTTCCCCCAAAGGTAAAAAAAAAAAAAGTTGATATCTTGCAAAACATCAAGATATTTGTAACACATGAATACCCACCTAATCAAATAATAATGTCACTAATAATGAGCAATTGCTCATAGTTAGTTTGAGGGGTTCCCTAAGAAGAAGGCAGGTCGATGGCTGAAGCACAGCTGGGTAGTGTCCCCAAGCCTGGCCCTGGGCCTCTTCCTTTTAGGGAACCCGGAGAGGAAGCGCAGAGCTCTCTTCGCATATTCAGGCATTTTCCCAACCCAGCTGGGTGACCAGCTGCGAGGCTGAATTCAACAGCTGTTTCTTATCTTGTTAAGGAACTAGTTTCTAGCTACCTGAAGCTCCATCTCCCATTACAATGAGAAACCCAGACCGAGGCTCAGATGACCTGGTGATTCATATGTTTTAATGACCGGTCCTGCTTGCTGCACAATGGCTAATTTTAGCTGAAAAACACCAGCTCAGTCACCATGGAGCCAACTTTGTTATCTCAGACAATCAAAGGACGGGTCTCTGAGGCTCTGGGGAGGCTGGGTTTGAGGTAAAGACTAAAACTTTTTTTTTTCTCTTTCATTTTTAATTAAATAAATAATATGAGAACCAACAGTCCTAGAGAAAGAAAACCATTATGTGCAACATGAATATTGATGGGCCTCATAGGTTCATTCTTCATTCTCAGCTCTCAAAATATATGTGTATTTTGCTTCTGTGACAAAAATGAACAATTCCTAAAAAGTTTAAACCCTATGGCGAACAATAACACCTTCCATGACTCAAAATGCTAATTGACCAAGTGGGTATTCTAAATTCAACAGTCTCTCCTAAATTCAATGCTATTCCCATGACTGAAATAGAAACCATATTTAGGATTAAAAAAAAAAAAAGACAAGCGGAATGATTGAACAGAGCAGAAATGAACTTTGGACCTTTCTACAAGGTTTTATCAAGTGTACTTTTAATGGTGTCAGTTTGTGATTAGACCACAAGATAAATTAATTTTAAAATAGACCATATTAAGAAGATTAGACATGTTGAGTAAAGTTAAAAGTTTACTTTTCATGGCTATAATATCCCCTTACTTTTTAATACTTTAATTTTTATTGAAGCATAAATTATATCCAGTAAGAGAATAGATCTTTAGTGTGCTGTTTGATGAGTTTTGCCAAATGTATACATCCATGTAACCATCACCAACGTCATAATCAAGAACACTTTCTGGTAGAGCTCAAGTCTAAGTCATCCTGGAAACTTGAATCACTTCTGGACACTTACTTGGCTTAAGTGAGTCCTGAAATCAACTGCATTGTTGGAGGCGCTTTGCTCTCCAACTGAACAATGCCTGTGACCTAATGTAGAAACCAACCAAAGTCACATTCCATCTCTACAGCTGGTCCTGGGCCAACCCGTACAGCCAGTTAAGTTGGCTTCCAGGGTCTGCCAAGCATCCCTCACCTTCCTGCTTGTTTTCTAGTGGAACGTTCTTCCTTTCCCCTCTAGTTCTGCCCTCAAATTCTAACTCTGTTTCTCTCTCCCCTCTCTCATATTTAAAATATTGTACAAAGTGCAATATTTGTACAAAGTATGTTGGGAGGGCTCAACATACTCTCGGCTGAGAAAAAAGGGAATTTGGATTCACACTGAAGATTGGTGGTTGATGTATTTCTTGTAACTGGAGTAAAGCTGTAACACAATCCAGGAATCCTGATAATGGTGGGGTGGCTGAGATTGTCCATAGGAAAACAATGGGCAAGGCTGTCCTTGAAGCTTCTCATATCAAATTGTGAAAGCAGCTACCATCTCCACCTCCACAGTTAGTATACCTCTCGCTCCCCCTCCCCCTCCCCTAGTTTTTATTTGGGGCATGCTCGAGGGCAGCACCTGGAATAAGGCCATGGCCTCTGCATTCTGTTGAGATCTGGGAACTATAAATAACAAAGGAAGCTAGCGACTGGAAGGCATCCCATCATTAAATATTCAGGAGCCAGAGCATATCTGAGTGTCACCTCATAAAGTCCCTGCTCCTCAGAAGTCTGCAGGGACAGACCTGGGTGTGCCAAAGGAGTGAGATAAATATGGACGACCGCGCCTCTCGCCCCTTTCATTTGAACTCACCCATCTCGCCTGGAAGGCCCCAACACAGTAGATAGGGTGGCTGTGAGTTTTAATTTCCTGACCCTCCAAAATGTCCTTTCTTCTCCCATTTTGACCTCTAGGACCAACTCTCATTTTCCTTCTTCTTTCTCTGCTTAGAAGGTCTAATTCCTTAGTCAACCAGATTGCTAAAATTTTACTTTCTAAGAATGGGCTCTTATTCTATAAAAATGTACAAAATTTAACACATACTTCAGATCCCTGCAGCCTACCTACCCTCTAGGGGTATGGACCACCCCGTGAGGAGTCTGTGTCCTGGGAAGTGTGGGACCTGGGTACATCCATTTCTTTAGACTGGTCCTCCTGCTTTAACTACATTCTTCTCCCTCCTATCCTCCAATTTTGGATGCATTTCCAAATCCCATGAAGAAAGGCCCCAAGGGGTTCTTTTCCATATCAACTACATACCTAAAAACCATCAGATTTCATCATGTCTTCTTTGGCATCCAACGTGACTATCTTAGAGAAGAAGTCCTTTCTGCATTGTGTGCTGTGCATAGGCCACGTGACTAAGACCGCCTGTGTGATTGACCAGGAAACCTTCTTTACAGTTAGCTGAAACCAATCTTGCTTGATTTCTATTCTGACTGCCCCCCCCCCATTCTTCATAGTTGCATAGAGTGAGCAGCCCGTGGGGACTGTGGTTTCTCACACCCTTGCAGTAAACGCAGCAGAACCAGCTCCAGGATGCTGCAGAATCTGTTTGGCAATAGAAAACCCTGATCTGGGCAGGTGGATGTTATATTCAGAGGAACTACTATCACATGACTGAAGTTCCTGCACTGAGGGGAGGACATACAGAGACTCACATACCTGAGAAGTCATGGTGCTTCCAAATGGATAAGGCAGCACTTTATTATTTCTTGACATTTACAGTCCTAAAGCCATAGAAAAGCTCAGGCAATCGAAAGTAAGTGAGGCTCATTAGGAAAAAAACAAGCTTTATCTGTCCCCTGAGCAAAGAGTTTCCTTTTTCTATATGTCTTGCAACCATGGGCTGAGAATAGAATAGTGTCTATTTAGTTCTCATTAATAGTGACCTTTACCTTTAGAGGAGGCATATATGGCCCCACATCGTCACAATTTGATTGTGATTTCAATGGAGTACTTTGTCCTTCCTAAAGCATTCTGGTGTTTAAACATATTGAAGTTAAAAAAAAAACAGCATTCCTTCCTTCTTTCTTGAATCCTCAGCCAAGACTTATTAGGTGGCATAGTAAGACCTAGGGTGATTCTACCAAGATTAAATTCAATGGTTCAAGTATTTGTTGGGTCCCTACTCTATACAGAGATGGATCTTATATATAAGCACCTCCATCCTTAAGAATCAAGTTTAAGAAGGACGAAAACAGAGAGATCCCAAATGACTAAAGTATAAAGGAGAACACTAAAAATATAGCCATAATGATATGGACACTCAAAGAGGGGAGATCTCCATGTAAGGCTTTAGATGTTGAAGGATGGAAGGGCCTTAGGCCAACAGAGATTTGGAGCAGAGTTGAATACCAGAGTTTTGAATAGATCCAATGGGCCAATTCAAACTACCATCTGAATGGTCACAGTCATTAAATTTGGCCATTTATGGCTGGTGGCAAGTACTGGGCACCAGCTTCAAACCTGAGAAGTCCATTTTCCTCGGAAACCTTGCTTGGGTTCTTGGCAACATGATAGATTTGGTTCCAGTTGGTTGGCCTATTTTGTAAAGTTCAGCTCCAGAGAGCTGGTGGGAAAAGACAGTGTAAAGAGACAACCCATTATGGAGGTGTGATGGGTGAAATTTGTTTGCTATACTTGGCCTGAACTTTGAAAAAATACAAGAGCAGGTGTTTGTGGCTGTGGATATAAATATTTTGAGCAGAGCCTTAACACTTTGAGTAGAATTATCATATTTTAAAAAAATGAAAAAGTCTCATTACTAGATCTCAGAAAACCCATAGTCTTTTCTCATCATTAATTCTCTTGGACACATCAAAATATCACTCTGAATTCCCCTTACTTCATGGGAAACAGTATTTTACACATCATGAGATTGAAACAAAGTTACTAAAGGGAAGTGCTAAAAATGTGCAGATGTGTCACAAGCGGCCTCTTTTCTACCTATTTTCAAAAGGGCTTTCTTCTCATATCTAACATTTGTAAGAAAGTAAGGCTCAGGCTAGCGATACGGAGGCAATGGGGACCTCCCAGGTTCGGAAACAGAATCGTTGGACCAACGCTGGAGAAATGGAAATGGTGTGGATACCTACAGAGCACAAGGAACTGAAACTGGTCGATCAGAAATACCAGTAAAATGGAAACTAAGAAGGGGGATTGTCAGAGCCATTGACGGGTGTGAACCCAGAGGGCACACCGTAGGTTGTTTTCTTGTTACCGTCCTTTCCAACAATGATTCTCACTCAGGGACTATTTTTGCTTCCCAGAGGACACGTGGCAATGTCTGGAGATATTTGGGGCCATCTCAGCACGTGAGGATGAGGACTTGAGCTGGTATCCAGCCAGTTCAAGACCAGCAGTGCTGCCAAACACCCTCCAGTTCACAGGACAGCCCGCAGCAGAGAATGATCTGACCTAAAATGTCAGCTATGCTGAGGCTGGGAAACTCTGCTCTAGATCGCGATTACCAACGTCACCGATTCGGCATATTTATTACTGTCTTCCTGATTATAAAAAGTCATCAATCACATGTAAGAAGCAATGCATTTTTCATCTGGAATGCTTTATCAATATATTAAATAAAGCTTCATCGCCATCCCATCAATTATGCCTTAGAAGTTCATAGTCTACTTTTTTCACCCCAAGGGCCAGAGGCTGTGAACTCAAACGTCACGTGAACCTTGGCTGCTGCCCAATGCCAAAGCACGTTACGAAGTCTGCACTTAAACCAACAGGACAGACTTAGATGTGATTTTTATAGGAAAAAAAAAATAATTGTGGCCAAACTCTTTCCAGGAAAAAGTAATTTAACATGTTGAAAGGAGAACAACATTTCTTGAAATGTTGAAATAAAATGAGATTTGTTTCCAATGGAAAGCTGGGGTCTCGGGAGCCTGCACCTGGGACCTAAACCCCACAGCCACTGCAGGGTCGTGAAAGGCACTGTAATCAGCAGCGGGACCCGGAGTGCTATTGAGAGAAAATTGCAGGAATTAAGAGCTGATGGGCGTGAAAAGCATCCTGATTACATTATGGTGATGGAGACTGAGAAAAGTCAGGATGACAAAGGACCTCCTATGAGAAGGAACAATTTGGTTGGTTTTAGCATGTTGCCAGATGTCCACCACACAGACCGATGGGCAGGCATTATGTCTGAAGAGCATAGCTTGTGTGGTTAGGAGAGCTGGTCAGTACTGTGCCATGCTGAAGGGCACAGACTTGGGAAATGGGCTGCCTAGATTTGAATCCTCATTTTCCACTTGCTAGCTGTGTGACCGGAGCAAATTCTTTAACCTCCTGTGCTTCATTTGTTAAGTGGGTTTTGTTGTTAAAAGGCATTGCAGGAGACAATGTTGGTGTTCTGGCCACATCTCCCAGCACCCCTTTAACATTTCCTGGGTACCCCTTTCCTCGCTTCTCTGTATTTTTGCTTCCACCTGCCCATGAAGACCTGTAACTTTCTTTGGAGCTGCTGGCCTGTGGGGGCAGAGAGCTGGAAGTGCCTGGGTGCTATGTTACCCAAGCCAACATAGGCCAAGGGCCTGAATGGGAAAGAAAGCTCAGCCACCAAGTCCTGGGGTGAAACTTGCACTCCAGCTCCCCTGGAAGACCAAGCAGAGGCCACCCTCTATGGGATTTTGCCTGAAATTGCGCCTATTGTGCTTTTTTTGGCCTGCTTGTCCTTCTACTCCCTTATGGGTTAAGGAACATGGCCTCTATAAAATCAGTTGCACTTGAACCTTTTCACAGAGAACTTTTTTTTTTATATATTTATTTTTAGAGAGAGGGAAAAGAAGAAAGAAAGAGAGGGAGAAAAACATCGATGTGTAAGAGAAACACAGGTTGGTGGCCTCTCACATGTGGTCCAGGGAGACCTGGACCACAACCCAGGCATGTGCCCTGACTGGGAATCGAACTGCTGACCTTTCAGTTCACGGGCCAGTGCTCAGCCCACTGAGACACACCAGCTGGGGCTACAGTGAACTTTTAAATAAAACATACAAATTCCTTAGAACAATTCCTGGCACACAATAGGATCTTAATAAATGTTGCCAACCTGAGAGCATCCAAATCTCTGAAAAGAATTTTTTATAAGACTTTGTGAGTTCATTTTTATAAGACTTTGTTAGTTCATTAGTTCATTTGAGTTCATCAGTTTATTAGTTTATCGAACAGAGGACGCACTGGAAGCAAAATCACTCCGGAGAAAATGCTCCGCAGAGTGCCAGTTTTGCAGTTTCTTTTATACATTTGGAAGTAACAACAGGAGGAATATACGGAAGGCTACATGAAGGTGTGAGAAAGCCAGGCGGGGAAATCTGTGTTTGGGTCACAGGTTAGTTTGCTCCCTGGAGAGTGTTATACCTTCAAGGAATCTGAAGAAGGGAATGACTCTGGCCTTTCAAAGGGGTGTTAATTCAGAACTACAAGAACAGTGACAGGGTTTGCTTCAGACAAAGATAAACCTTCTCATAAGCCTGGGTGTGACTACCCACTGTGACCTGCCTGGTCAGGAGTTTTCTGCTCAGATCCTCCCGAGAGGTTACTTTCAGCCAGGTTTAGGACGGAAGCCCCCTTTCCATCCACCCTGTCAACAGCTATTTCACTTAGGATTCTTCTTGTTAAATGCTTACTTTGTGCCCAGCACTGGGTCACGGACACTCATTTTATGACTTCATCCTCTCTAAACCCGCCTTTTCTTCATTAAGGAAGGAAAAGCCAGAGACAAGCCGGGACCCCATATCAGAGCAAGAATTCTATACAGAAGGAATTACAGAGAGTTGGTGGCGTGGGGGAGGAGTAGCCAGTCTCAGATAACAGTGGAGCTCATATAATGATGCAGAAACTCCATTTCTTTAACTTGATCCTTTCTCTTTTCTGTCCATCCACTTCCTTCCTGAATCATTAAGCCCTTAGGAGATTAGATTCTGCTCAGTATCAAATCGTCTTAAGAACAAAGCCTCAGTTAGGACGACCACAGACACAGAGGCGCAGTCCAACTAAAGATACCATCTTGAGGCCTGCTTCAGCCCAGGCCCAGGAAGGCGGAAGGGACGGACCCCAGGACTAAAACCGCACAGAACCACACAGAGCAATGCCGCGGCTGACATCAGGACCTGACGCAGTAATCAACTACTCCCTGTCCTGGCCCCAAACAACCTGTAGAGCCCACAACCCCAACCTCTTCTGCCACCATGATTAATGACTTTCCCCCTATACAATCCATCTTCCAGAGGCCACTGGGAGCCAGGTCTTTGAGCATTAGCGTACCTGTGACTCCAAGGTTGGCTCTATTTCCTCAACTAATAGACCTCTGCTTTCTTTGCTGCAAACTCCTCTTCACGTTTCATTTGGCTTTGGTGCGCGCGGGTGAATGGACCCCTCTAGTCCAGAAGCACTCACGGCTCGCATGTAGAAGTGAGATGGGGTGTGAGTGAATCCACGTGTGGGCAGGTAAACCCTGGTAACAACCTGTCCAGCTGAAGGTATTCTCTCTCTCCCCTTTGACAGGTGGGACAACACAGGACCAAGGGGGAAAGTTATTTGTGAAGAGCTACAGAGCCTCTGAGAGCTCTGACTGTGAAGACTGCGGTGTCTTTGACGCTGCACGCTTGTTCTGGCCACGGGCTGTTAGGTTCCCCTCAGCATCTTATAGGTAAAGAGTAGACACCGCTAATGTCCCTTAATGGAAATAAAAGGCACTTATGAAATAGGTACAAGGGGGAGTACTTTCTCAGAAGCAGGGAGCCATCATCTCTCAGACCTGCACCAGTGCTGCTCTCTGTAATGAGGTTGGCAGGTGGTTAGAACTGGCACTATTTTTCACTTTTTCCTGCTTCAGTGATGAAGGAGAACAGAATATGCCACCCCACGACATGCTACTTTGGCATATTGATTATTTTGAGTGGTAGGCACTTGAAAAACAGCAAATGCAGAAAGAGGCTTTCCTGGAGCTCCTTGTGTCTGCTTCAGGATAGATCCTCCCAGGGGCTGCAATCACCCAAAGTCCCTTTCCTGGGAGTGTCACGAGCTAGAGATAGGAGGTGGGAAGTAGACACCACGCCCAGACGAACTTGGTCACAAACTCATTGTCTCCCATCTAATCTTCTGGCTGCCCATTCATCTTTTCTAAAGATTGTTTTACTCCCCCCTTGGGAGGCCTACATCCTCCTCCTCTTCCCCTCTTTAGATGGTATCTAATCTGAATTCTAATTAAGCCACCAGGGAGAGTTCATCAGTTTTCCAGTTTATCCCTCTGTAGATATAAACTGCTGTTTGTTCTTCTCTTGTTAACTTTTTTTTTTTTAATTACAGAGGTCTCAGCTAAGCACTCACAATGATAGAGGCAAAATGATCTTTCCTCTCCTGCAAAGTCTTGTCTTCACAACTAGATGACCCATCCTCTGAAGCGAGGGGCTCTCTTTTGTGCTTTTTTGAACCCCATGGTACTTAACACTGGGTCTTCTGCACAGTGGGTCCTTAACAGGATTGCACTGACTTTTCACCATGCGGGTTCATTCTACAGGTACATAACGGTGGATCGTCCATGTTTTATTATAAACTACTGAGTCAGAACCCACAGGTCATCACCCTGCCCTTCAACGGCCATTTCTTAACTCCCCTCTGTTCTTCTCAGCATTTCAGACAGAATGTTTCACATTCTTCCTGTCTCCTCAGGCCGCCTTTGTGCTTGCGGTACCAAGGAAACAAAAGCAGCTTACCTCTGTCCATCTCCCTACCCTCCCTCCCTCCCGATAACCCAAGCACATGGAAAGTTGTTTCTGCCCGAAGACGAGTAAGTGCGAACGTGATGTGTGGGAAAGAACATTGAGTTGGTTATTGCTGTGACATGAATGTGTGTGACCTCCTCCTCCCCAAATTCATAACCCGAAACTTAATACCCGTGTGATGGCACCTGGAGGTGAGGCTTTTTGGAAGTGATTAGGTCACGACGATAGAGCCCTCTTGAACGGGATTCGCGCCCTTATAAAAGGCACTCAAAGAGCTTCCTCCCACTTCTGCCAGGTAAAGTTACAGTGAAAAGACAGCCATCTATGAGCCGGGAGGGGCCCGTACCAGAACTCGACCATGTAGCACCCTGACCCTTCCGGCCTCCAGAACTGCGAAGAGTAAATGGCAGTTGTTTAGCGACTCCCCAGTTTATGTTCTGGCTCCCTGAATGGACGTACACAGCAACCAGTGTTTTCTGTGCCTCGCACCAGCTGTGCGAGCCTGCACAGGTCCCTGGGGTCTCTAGGACTCACTGGTGAAATGGAGGCATTGGACCAGATTGTCACTATCCCATGGCACTCGCACATGTGGCTATTAACATTTAAATGAATTAAAATGGGACGAAATAAAAAATTCAGTTTTGGGGGGACACTAACCACCTTTTAAGGGCTCTATAGCCACCTGCCTAGTGGCCTCCACACCAGGCAGTGCCAACGTAGAGCTTGCCCTCCTTGCAGAGAGTTCTGTGGGCCCCAGGCTGACGGACTTCCTGGTTTCTTCCAGCCCCAAGACCCAACGTCTCTACATTTAGGATGGGGAAATCCTGGACGGAAAAGATGGGTGAATGCATTAGTCTCTGCAGGATCTGATGTAACTCTGGAGAGCGATGTAGAATGCCTAGGCAGTGCTAAGAGGACACCCTGGAAACCAAACAAAACGAAGAACCAAGAGCTATCAGTGATGTGAAGAGTTCTCTCTGGCCTGGGACGACCTTGGAAGCAGGAACATTTAGCACTGACACAGCACTGTCAATGTCCTGGCTGGGTGCCAAGGAGACGTAACGTTGAATGTTCGCATGGGGCTCTTTGGCTGCTTTCCCCCACCCTCCTGTCTGCACAGCTGCGACCAGTTTATCAGTGTCTCCGGGGCTGGCTGCTGCTAGAACCAGGAGTGTCTCCTCTGAGACAGCACCCAGGAATGCTGTCTAAGACCAGGCACAGCCCGGGACAGAAAGTCCTCTCGAGGTCATGGAAGTTACCTTGTCTCTGCCGTCTGGAGCAAGGCTTCTCAGAGCACAGTAACATGCTCTTTGTCACAACCGTGTGTGAGGAGCATTAGCAGAATATTACTAATAATATACTGCCAATGTTTGCATACCACCTATTATGTTATTGTATTTACTAATAATTGCAGTGGTTATTTACTAAGTGTTTTTGACATCTCAGGGACTGTGCTCAAAGGTGTGTACCTCATAGCTCATTTGTTCCGTGAAACAACTCTAAGAGTGAATGTGGCTATATTTTACCACCACCCTGGCTCCAAGGTGGATGCACAGGCTCTGTGAGAAGTGCTCTATACTTCTCCTAACTTTCCCAGTGTCTCCAACCCACCACGAAGGGGAGAGCTTCTGACTGTTACGGGTCATGTGGAATATGCCGCACGAGTACTGTGAATGTTGAGGCCAGAGAGACATCCCTTCTGGGTGATTGTTAGGCACTAGCATTCCTGGCTGGTGAGGTTGGGCTATCTTCCCTGGACACCAAGAGCCAGGATGCCTGGTGCAGGCCCTCAGCACAGGCAACACTGGTTACTGGAATGGGAGCTGGGGGCTCCAGGGCACCAGGAGTCCACACAGCTTCCTGGGCCCAGGAGCACGTGATCTGGCGGAGGCTGGAGCACGCTGGGTCTCTACACGGACCACCTAGACCTGGGTCTTCTATTCCAGGGCCCATTGGCTTATTTCTCTACACCAGAGTGATGGCAAAACATACCCCCACAGGGTCTAATTTCATAGGTGGAGCAATGAATGCAATATGAGATCTATCCCATTTTGTGCTGTGCTGGTGTGTAGTAAACAAACGTTCAATACAGGGAAATTATTATTCGAATCATTGTTGTTGATAATAGTAACATCAGTAATAGCAACGAGAATGATAGCACGACTATTGCTATTTTACTGTTAGTCACGGATTCTTGGCAACTCAGGAATCTGATCTAGTGTGTGTATGTGAGTATTATGGAGAAGTCAAGATAAAGACTTGCTCTGATCAGTCATGCCTTCTTCCATGTCCTGACCCCATCTAACCCCAAAGTGTATATAATTCAATTACATATCATACATGTGGAAACGGAGGCTTCGGTTGGTTAAGAAAGTTGTCCATCCCAGTGGATACCTCTAGTACCATTTCCCTCCCTCTTTGCATTTCCACACCCATTCTTGAGTGGGAGAGAGAGAGACGAGGGTGACATCTGGGAGTAACACACAACACAAAGATAGCTCAGGGCAGTGTGCTGGACATGTGGGTTTTCTCAGGCCTCTGTGTCACAGCTGAAAAACAAGGTTTGGGGAACTGTAATGTGTTACTAGCGAGAATAGCTCACAGGCAGTGATGGTGTGGCATCACTTCTGGCTGAGGGACAAAAAACTTCACCCAATCAGGCACACAGTCAGCAAAGACAGTGACATAAAATCACCACAGCCTGTCTCTGGAATCCAGTTGTTTGCTTTGTTTCAAATAAATCCAGCATCAAAGCCACACCAGACAGAAATTCTCTTAATGACTAGAGCAGTGATTTCCAACCAGTGTGATCCAAGAATTTTTAAATCACCCAATACCTGACTATTTAGTCAGGGGCACTGACCTCTTCTTAAAAAATCTTTACCAACAGATGTATTTATTGATTTTAGAGAGAAAACAAGAAGAGAAGGAGAAAGAGAGAAAAAACAAGAAAGAGAGAGAGAGATCGAAAGAAACATCAATGTAAGAGAAATATTGATTGGGTGCCCCCCCACCACCACGTGCCCAGACTGGGGATCAAACCCACGACCTTTTGGACAATCCTCCAACCAACTGAGCCATCCAGCCAGGGTAGAGGCAGACCTCTTTTCCCTTAGATTGTCAAATAAAAAAAAAATGACAATAGCCAAAACAGCCATAGCTGTCTGGTGTGAATGAATCAAAATTGTACCTTTTTTATTTTTTGGTCAGACTGACAAAAAGTAGAATTTTTGGTGTGCCACAGAATTTTATAACTAGTTTGTGTGAGATTAAAAAATGATTGAAAATTCCTGGGCTCGAGGAATGTGGAGTTCGGATCTGTGACAGTTATCTAAAAAGATGTCCCCTTGGGCTGGAGGGCCAGTCTGGACTTTGGGCTTCCCTTGTCTTCCCAATACCTTGGATCAACTCCAGAATGATTTCTGGAGTGTAGGCCTCACCCCAGGGCTTATTTGTCATTCTGTCATTTTTACCAAGCTATTTACTTTGCTTTTCTTAATGACTGGCCAAGGACTCCTTTCCTGGTCACTAAGGACAGGGTGGTAAAGTTCAGCCTTTGTGTGCCTAAAGTGTGGATTTCTCATAAGAACAGAAAGAGCCATAGGGTGTGGCTTTCTCAAGAGTTATTGGGGTGCAGAACTTAATGGCTTAGACTGCAGTCAGCAGACCTGGGTGGGAATCCAGTCCCACTCCATCTTACCTGCGTGATATGGGGACTTGTCACTCAACTCTTTAAGCCTCAGTTTCCCCATATGGATGTCGAGTTGGGATAATGAGAGTATCCGTTTTGCAGGGTGGCTGGGAGGTTTCGATGCGGTTCTTGAGGCACCTGGCACAGTGCCTGGCATGCAGCAAAGCAGGGTAAACATTGGCAGTTCTCACACCCAAACAGGCAGTTGTCAAAATATTGAACAACAGGAATGAGGAGGGCAGGGACTGATCAGGCTTGGATGCCCTTATCACCACCATTCATTCTGGTTGATTAATATGAATGCTGTTTCAGTTGTTAAGTATTTTGTATACCACTCCTGGTATTCATCCCTCAATAAATGCTGACTCTGATTATTATTATTGCTTTTCTCACAAGGAAGGGAAGCAGGAATTCACAGTTCGTACCTATAGATTGCACGTTGTATTCCCGAGTCCCCCATCCCCACCTCCTCTGTGCCGCCAGGAGGGAACGGCTTCGCCACAGCAAACAGCATCCTCCTTTGCCATCCATCAAAGGAGGGAAACTGTTTAGTGTCTCACCCACAGTGTAGCTGATGAGAAGAATCCCTCACTCCCGTAGCTGAATGCTTCCAACAGTATAGAGCATCATTAGTAAAAAAATGATCAGGAATCGTCATCAAAGAGAAGCACTTTTCCTATCCCTTTCCTGCTCAGTGGAAAAATAACAAGATCAAGAAGATAAAAGGCAAGGAACTAGCCTGTGAGAAGGCAGAAATGAAAGAGATGGATACCCCCACAGGTTAGAACAAAAGCAGAAATAATAAACAATGCCACCCTGTATTCAAACAATGAATTCATTCATTAAAATGTTACAATGGACCGATGTGGGAAATAAGATTATTTCCTTCATTATTTGCACCAGAAAATGTGGTCTCTAAAATACACACGTCTTCTCATGCTCCCTCAGACAGTTCTTGGCTTACCTGATTCACTGGAGTTTAACAATAACGATCGCTTTAGCACTATGTCATTCTGGAACATGAACACTCTTTGAAGTACTCCAAAAGTACGCACAAACACAGGTGACACAAAATAAGTTAAAATGCATTAGACGTATATGAAGCCTTATTTGTTCTAAGGACACTGAAAGGCATCGTTTCATAGTTTCTCTGTGAGTTTGGGAGTGGTAGACGTGCCTGTGTCCACTTCATAGAGAAAAGGGAATCCGAGCACTGAAAATAACTTGTAGTAGGATTTTCAACTTCCTGATGTCGTGTTTTTCTATTTAAACTGGATATTTCATGATTACATTTCAATTCATTACCATTTGTCCTGGAATTGAGCTAAAAGCTACCATTGACAGTCTATCAATAAAACACCTTCATCTTAAATAAAGGGGGTAAATCAGGTTCTAAGACAAATGTAAACCACAGTAGAGGTAGGCAGACCTCCTGTGGCTCCACGTGCGTGCCCTGCATAACCGTCCCCCCTGGAGCGTGGGAGAAGCGTATTACTTGCTTCTAACCAACAGAGTATGACGAAGCCGATTCGACGTTACTCCGGTGATCATTTATGATATAAATAGGGCTAATCTTGTTAGAGCCCAGCTCTCTATTGCTGGCTTTGCAAGCTGCCAGGATATGACAGGGCCCATGGAGAAGGTCATGTGTCAAAGTACATAGGGCAGCCTCTAGGAGCTGAGAGCAGGCCCTGACTGACAGCCACCAAGGAAACGGGACTTCAGTCCTGCAAGTGAATTCTGCCAACAATGTGAGGGAGCTTGGAAGTGACTCTTTTCCCAGTCAAGCCTCATCTGAGCTTTCAGCTCTGGCGAACACCTGGGTTGCTGTGTGGTGAAGACCCCGTAAAAGAGAACTCAGCTAAGCTACATTCAAACTTCTGAGATTAGAACATGTGTGGTTTTAAGCCACTAAGCTAGTGGTAATTTGCTACCTGTTCAAGAGAAAGCTAATACACAAACTTGTATCTGTCAGCATGTATCAGTCGATCTTTGTGGCCAGCACTGTGGCAAATGGCATGGTGGTTACAAAAGAAATACGTAATCTAGTTCCTGTTCAGAAGCCAGCTGAAGACTGAGAATCCTCAGTAGATGGAGGAGGGGCCATCATTTATGATTCCCCTAAATCTCTCAGATGAACCAAAAACCAAACACTCACAGACAGCATCGACCATGAAACGACACGGCATGGTGTCCTCGTAAACCCCAAGCACAGGCGGCTGAGGACAAACTATCCAAAGCTTCAAGACCCACATGGAATAAGGAGCTGGATGGGGTGGAACAGAGGCAAGGCAACTGGGCTTCCAACAGCCCCTAACTTGCCGGGAGCACAGCTGAGAAGAGCCGCTGAAACTGGAAAAGAGGTCCCACAAGATCCAGTTCAGGTGTGCACCCTAGAACATGGCCATGGCGTTTGAGGGTGCTGGGTCCACTTATCCCTGAGAAGTCCCCAAACTAACACACAGGAGCTCCCTTCCAAGGCACAGCCTTCCAGAGAAGAGAAACTGTGGGACATAGAATCCAAGCCAAGCAGGACTGGGACAGTGGGGACAAACGGGGATTTAAAAGGGGGGGGGAGGGAGGGGTCCAGATATTTGTAGAAAAGGAAACAGTCCGGATATATGAATTTTCTAAATAATTTTTGAATCAAAGAAGAAATGACAAGAAAATATTAGAAAATATTTTCAACTGAATGATTATTAAAAATATATAAAATTTGTATGTAGTGTGCAGCTAAAGCAGTGTTTAGAGGGAGACATTGAAAGCTATAGATGCTTATGTTACCAAAAAAATTAAACCAATTATTTAAATTTTCATCTGAGGAAGCTAGGAAAAATGAATTAAATATATAAAAAGAAAACAAATAAAGGCACTCTTTGTCAATTGACTTCATTAAATTTTTCTTATTTTTTCTGTTTAGTAGTTTTCAGTATAAAAGTTTTGCACTAAGAAAGCAGAAATCAATCACAGGGATAGAAAACAAACAAAACCTAGAAATTTTTAAACCTTACATTTTGTTCATTGAAAAGATTAATAAAATTGACAAGTCCTTAATAAAAAGAAGAGAGAGAAAACAACAGTTACCAAACTCAGAAATGAAGATTACCTTTATAGATCCCACAAACATCAAAACGATACTGAGAATGTATTAGCAAAAACTTTATGCCAATAAATTTAACAGCAATTGAAACAGGTAAGTTTCTTGAAAAAACTCAACTATCAAACTAAATCAGAAAATACAAAATTTGGCCCTGGCTGGTGTAGCTCAGTGGATTGAGCACGGGCCTGCGAACCACACAATCACAGTTCGGTTCCCAGTCAGGGCACGTGCCTGGGTTGCAAGTCAGTTCCCAGCAGGGGACTCACGAGAGGCAACCATACATTGATATTTCTCTCCTTCTCTCCTTCCCTTCCCCTCTAAAGAAAAATAAATAAAATCTTTTAAAAAAATTTGAAGAGCCCTATATGTGTTAAGTCAAATGAGTACCAAATTTAAAAATCTTACAAAAAGAATGCTCCAAGTCCAAATGATTTCATGGGTGAATTCTATCAAATGTTTATGGAAAAAAATAATACTGACATATACAAACTCTTTTACAAAATAGCAGTTAAAGCACCCATCTCATTTTCAGACCAGTATAACTTACATAAAAATCTGACAAAGACATGGTAAAAAAAATTATTGACCTTTTAATGAATACAGATGAAAAAATTCTCAAAAAATATTAACAAGTCAAATACAGCATGACCAAGTGGGATTTATTCCAGGAATGCAAAGTTGACTTGACATCTAAACATCAATGTAACTTAAAAAATTAATAAAATAAGAGACTGCCGGACAAGACGGAGGCATAGGTAGACACACTGTGCCTCCTCACACAACCAAAAGAAGGACAACAAATTTAAAAACCAAAAAAACCCAGAACTGCCAGAAAATTGAACTGTGTGGAAGTCTGACAACCAAGGAGTTAAAGAAGAAACATTCATCCAGACCAGTAGGAGGGGCGGGGATGGGCAGCCAGGGTGGAGAAGGCTTGTGTCAAGGTAGGGGCTGGAGGACAGGGCAAGGTGGTGGCTGGTGGAGGGGGTGGTCCCACATTTGCATATGGATAAAGTGGGAGGAACAACTGGAGAGCGCGACAGACTGCCCAACCCAGGGCTCCAGCACAGGGAAATAAAGCCTCAAACCTCTCACTGAAAAAAACCTGAGGGTTGAGGCAGTGGAATAAACCCCTAGCCTCACAGGAGAGTTTGTTGGAGAAACCCACAGGGTTCTAGAACGTACACAAACCCACCCACACGGGAATCAGCACCACAAGGGCCCAATTTGCTTGTGGGTAGTGGGGGAAGTGACTGAAAGCTGGCAGAGAGTTGAACAAGCACCACTGTTCCGTCTCAGACCCCTCCCCCACATACAGAGTCACAGCACAGTGATATGGGTTGCCCTGCCCTGGTGAACACCTAAGGCTCCACCCCTCACTACATAACAGGTGCCCAGAGAGAAAAAAAAATGCCCCAATGAAAAAACAGATCAAAGCTCCAGAAAAAATACAACCAAGTGATGAAAACATAGCCAACCTAACAGATGCACGGTCCAAAATATTAGTAATTAGGATGTTCACAAAATTGGTTGAGTATTTTGCAAAATAGAGAGGAAAATGAAGGCTATGAGAAGTGAAATAAAAGAAAATGTATAGGGAACCAACAGTGACAGGAAGGAAACTGGGACCCAAATCAACACTGTGGACCAGAAGAAAGAAACATTCAACCAGAAAAGAATGAAGAAACAGGAATTCAAAAATAATGAGGAGAGGCTCAGGAACCTCCAGGACATCTTTAAACATTCCAACATCTGAATTATAGGGGTGCCAGAAGGAGAAGAAGAAGAGCAAGAAATCAAAAACTTATTCAAAAACATAATGAAGGAGAACTTCCCCAATCTGGCAAAGGAAATAGACTTCCAGGAAGTCCAGGAAGCTCAGAGTCCTAAAAAAGGTGGACCCGTGTAGAAACACACCAAGGCACATCGTAATTACATTACCCAAGATTAAAGGTAAGGAGAGAATCTAAAAAGCAGTAAGAGAAAAGGAGAGAGTTCCCTACAAAGGAGTTCCCGTAAGACTATCGGCTCATTTCTAAAAAAAAAAAAAAAAACCTTACAGACAAGAAGGGGCTGGAAAGAAGTATTCCAAGTCATGAAAGATAAGGACCTGCTTCCAAGATTACTCATGCAGCAAAGCTATTATTGAGAATGGAAGGGCAGATAAAGTGCTTCTAAGATAAGGTTAAGTTAAAGGAATTCCTCATCACCAAGCCCTTATTATATGTTAAAGGGACTTAACTAAGAAAAAAAAGACGATAAAAAATGTGAGCAGTAAAATGACAACAAACCCACAACTATCAACAACCGAACCTAAAAAACAACAAAAACAAAAACAAACTAAGCAAACAACTCAAACAGGAACAGAATCACAGAAACGGACATCACATGGAGGGTTATCAGCAGGAGAGAGGGAAGGAGAGAAAGGGGGAAAGGTACAGATAATAAGTAGCAGTAACGGTAGGTAGAAAATAGATGGGGGAGTTAAGAATAGTACAGGAAATGGAGAAGCCAAAGAACTTATATGTATGACCATGGACATGAACTAAACAGGGTGGGGGGAGGGTGGAATGCGGGTGGGAGGGGGTGTGCAGGGCGGAGGGGAATAAGGGGAGGGGGAATGGGACAACTATAATAGCATAATAAAATATATATATATTAAATTAATAAAATAAGAGACGCATCACCTAAACACTTTCATAATGCATAAAAAGTATTTGGAAAACAAAATCCATTCATGGTAAAATATCTCAGCAAATTAGAAATTGAAAACAACTTTCTCAGTCCAATAAACAGCGTATTTTAAAAGCCTGGATCTAACAATAAACATATTTAATGATGGAAGAGTACCATTTTTTTCAGACCATAAGATGCACCTAAGTTTTAGAGGAGTAAAATAGGAAAACAAATTTGAAAGCAAAAATGTGGTAAAATATTTAATAACATAAATACATAATATTTCACCAATGTAAATGTAAACAGAACTCAACAGCAGCATTAACAACCATTATTTCTTTCAAATTTGGGGGGTAAAAAGTGTGGCTTATAGTCTGAAAAATATGGTAAATGTTTTCCCTCTAAGATTGGAAACAAGGCAAACTTGTACATTCTTACCATTTCTACTCAACACAAAACAGGAGGTTCTGGCCCCCCAAAAGATATGAACAAAAAAAAAAACCCAAACCAAAAGTAAACACTTAGGCTTAGAAAAAAAAAAGAAAAGAAAAAAATTATTCACAGAAAGCATGAACTTCTGAGTCAGAACTAATGAGGATTTCATCAGACTGGTGATGGCCTGAGGGAAGGAGGGAGGAGTTTTATCAAGCAGCAGAGTTTTCAAGAGACGGAAATTTTCTCTACACTGGATTGCTTGCCTACGTGGGTGTAAACTTTGTCAAAGGTTATTAATGTGTGAATTTTCTTGTGTATGAATTACACCTCAATCAATTGTTTTAAGTGAAATTGTGTTTCTTAGGTCTGCCCACGGAAAAGGTCCAGCCAGGGACCAACCCACTGCACCTACACTGATGTCTTGGAGAAATGGCTGATTCCTACCAGAAACATTGTACATTTGCATAACAAAACGCTCTAGCACACTTTTTGTCCTGCCTTAAAGCAGGATGGCTCTCATGATGATGAGGGTGGTATCAAGACAGGTGCCAGGTCTGGAGCATGCTCACTCGTGGGCTTTTCCCACCCATCCCCCACGTCTGGAAGGAACGCTTCTGCTTTCTGCAGGGTGGTACTTCTGTCCCTGCCAGTTTACTGGGTGACATGAACGTCATAGCTGGAAGGGAAGCTTCTTTTGTTTCTTCTTTTCAAGCTACAGCAGTGGAGCATCCCTAACTCAGCAAAGGTGTCTCTGCTCCACACACAAGATGCACACATCTGTACACCCGAAAGTGAGTGGATTTGGACCCATAGAAGAGTCCATGCGTGTAGTCGGACACCCTGGCGGAGGTGGCTGAACCCCCAGCCCCAGCAAAGCCCATAGCAGTAGTGAAGACTGCCAGTGTCCCCAGCCCTGCTCCCAACACAGCAACAGTGAGGAAAGCAGATTTAAAGGCTGAAGCAACAAAGGCTCCCCCACCAGCAGCTGTGGTGGGCCCGCACTCCCGGAGAACACAGTGAACAGCCTCAGCTGGGGCCAGCACACACAGCCCCAGTCCCTGCAGCGGCAATGGCACCCACGACCCTGGCCCCCAGCTCACAGCAGCTGCACACGCAAGACTGAACGCCTCCAATACAGTGACGACCCCGTTGATCGCTTTCTACTCCCACCTTCCTTCTCCCCCCATCTCCTCCTTCCTGTCCCCACCGACAGTGCAGTGCCCTGAGACCCTGGATGCAGTACAGGCACCTGACATCTGAGAGACACCAGTGGCAACACCTATGATCTCAACCTCGGCAGCAGCAAGAAACAAACAAACTTCCGGGGAACAAGAGTCAATAATGAGGGCACTCAGGTGGCATCCCTGGAAGAGGCAGCAGAACCTGAAGAATGCTGGCTCTAGAACCTAACCAGACCCAGCACAAATGAAGGAAAACAAAATCTTGTGCTATAGCACCACCTACTGGGAACGAAAGAAAGACCTCGAATTACCAACTTGAATCAAAGTAAATAATGCTTTACCTAAATAAAAAAGTATCGACTACCCCAAATGCTCTGGCAGAGGACAAACTCGTCAAAGGGCCATGGAAGATCACGGTGACACAGTATTGCACACAAAAATGACAATTCTCCAGAAATCAAGTCTAAAGTCACGGAAGACTGTGATGTAGCTGGTAGAAAATTCAAAATAATTGTGGTAAAGAGACTCAATGAACTCCCAAAAAAGCTCAGAAAGGAAGTTCAGTGGGCTCGGAAATACCTCTAAACAAGAATGAAAAAAGTACTGAAGCTGAAGAAAATAAATGAGATGAAGACTGTACTGGAAAGCATTGGAAAGAGAGCAGATAATATAGAAGAGAGAATTAATGAGCTTGAAGATGGTAATCTAGAAGTAATTCAGGTCGAAGAGGAGAGAGAACTAAGATTTTTTTAAATGAAGAAAGTGTACAAGAACAATCCAACTTCACCAGAAAAGGCATTATAAGGATAATGAGTATCCCAGAAGGAAAAGAGGGCAGAAGGAATGGAGAGCTTATTTAGAGAAACAATCATTGAGAACCTTCCAAACCTGAAGAAGAAACTAGCTAGAAACGTTAATGAAGCTTACAGAACACCTAATTATCTCAATACAAAAAGACCTTCAAGACAAATTATATTAAAACTATCAAGAGTCAGTGATAAAAAAAAAATTTCAAAGGCAACCAGGAGAAAAAGACAGTAACCTACAAACAAAGAGCCCATTAGGCTATCAGCAGATTTCTCAGCAGAAATTCTATTGACCAGGAGAGGGTGCATTGACATAGTCAAAAAACTAAAAGATAAAAATTACCAGCCAAGAATATTCTGTTTAGGAAAGTCATCTTCCAGCTATGAAGGAGATGCAAATGCTTCCCCAGAGAAGCAAAAGCTGAAGAAGTTCACTATTTGTAGACCTGCCTCATAAGAAATGATGAAAAGTGCCCTGGCTGGTGTGGCTCAGTGGATTGAGTGCCAGGCTGTGAACCAAAGGGTTGCCGGTTTGATTCCCAGTCATGGCACATGCCTGGGTTGTGGGCCAGGTTCCCAGTTGGGGGTGCAATGAAGGCGACCACACATTGATATTTCTCTCCTTCTCTTTTCTCCCTCCCTTCCCTTCTCTCTAAAAATAAACAAATAAAATCTTTAAAAAATAGAAATGGTGAAAGGAGTTCTTCCACCTATAATGAAAAGGCAAAAATATACAAAACTTTGAATAAGCTGATAAAAAGAGAGAATCCGAAAACTGCCGTACAACTGCAGAGTAGAATGCTAAACCCTTAATCATAGCATAAAGATTAAAGGGGGAAAAACATGAAAAATGCCTATAGTGGCTTCAGTCTCCTAATGAGCTCACAACATAACAAGGGATAACTTGTGGCAACAAAAGGGTAAAAGGGGAGGAGAAAAGGGTGAAATCTGCACGGGCAAATAAACACAGGTTGCTAGCAGCAGAGAAAGGGCTGCTTTTTTAATGAGATGTTTTCTACAAACCTCATAATAACCACAAAACAAAAGTCCAGAGAAGAGACACAAAATATAAAAATAGGAAACTGAGAGCATCGTAAATTGGTCTAGTCAGCATGAAAACCAGCATGGAGAGCCCTCAATAAACGAAGAATAAAATTACCATATGATTCAGCTATTTTACACCTGGATATTTATCCGAAGAATACGAAAACACCAATTCAAATATATATATATATATATATATATATATATATATATATATATATGCACCTGTCCATTCACGGTGACATTGTTTACAACAGCTAAGATATGGAAATAACCTAAGTGCTTATCAATAAATAAATGGATAAAGAAGATGTAACACACACACATACACGCCGGCATACTGCTCAGCCATAAAAATGATGAAATCTTGCCACTTGTAACAGCGTGCACGGACCTAGAGAGAATTGTGCAAAGTCAAATAAGTCAGAGNGAATAAAATTACCATATGATTCAGCTATTTTACACCTGGATATTTATCCGAAGAATACGAAAACACCAATTCAAATATATATATATATATATATATATATATATATATATATATATATGCACCTGTCCATTCACGGTGACATTGTTTACAACAGCTAAGATATGGAAATAACCTAAGTGCTCATCAATAAATAAATGGATAAAGAAGATGTAACACACACACATACACGCCGGCATACTGCTCAGCCATAAAAATGATGAAATCTTGCCACTTGTAACAGTGTGCACGGACCTAGAGAGAATTGTGTGAAGTCAAATAAGTCAGAGGGAGAAAGGCGAATACTGTTCGATTTCACTCCTATGCAGAATATGAAAACAAAACAACTGAGCAGCCATAACAAAACAAAAACAAACTTATAGAAGCAGACAGCACATTGGTGGTCACCAGATGAGAAGTGGGGGGGAGGAGAAATTGGAAAAGGAAGTCAGTTGTGCGGTGACAGATGGAAACCAGGCCTGTGGTGGCAGGGGGAGCATGCTGTATTGTATATAGATGCCAGATTATAGTGTGTACCTGACACTTACATAATGTTACCAGTGAATGTAACCACAATAAAAAAATCAATCAAGTTTAACACTAATCAAGCAAAAACAGGCCATATGGAAGTCACACTGGTCAAAAATGGAGCAACCTAAGCATCGATAATGAATTAAACTCCTCATATATGTTTAAATCCATAAGATCATTAGAATACTTAAAAACACCAAATCAATTATTAAATCTCTTTAATAATGCTAGAGAAGTATTTCATTATATTTTAAACTGGCAAAGAATCAAATGTTAATTCTGCTTTTACTGTGCAAAAAAATAGCTCAAATAGCTCAATATGGAAAGTTTATAGAAAAACTGCAGCTAATAAAGAATGAGTGATCGAGTTAGGACATTACCATGGCCTTACTGGATCTAGGCTAGTCCCACACCCGCATGTGGCACTTAAAAACTAGGAGGGATATCTCAGCTGCAGAGGTTCCCCATGAGGAACAAGGAGTCCCAGCCCTAGACTAGGCTCCCCAGCCCAGGGTTCCAGTGTGGGGATGAGAAGTCCCCTAACTCTGGGCTGTGTAAACCAGCGGGGATGATGGCTGAGGGAGGCTGAGGGCTCCTGGAGTCCCAGGCATTCCTCTTAAAGGGCCCACATACGAACTTACTTGGACCCATTCACTCTGAGTTCCAGTGCTGGGGCAGCAGCTCAAAGCCACCAGGGACACAGGGGAGGAGCAGAGTTGTCTGGCTTCCGGACAAGGCCTGGTCCCAGACAGAAGTTCTGGCAGAGGCCATTGTTCTTCGCTGAGCTCTTTTTCTGCAGGTGCAGGTGAGCATTGTATCAGAGTCTCTATCTTCACTGCTTGCTCCATCCTGGTGATTCCCTGAGACTCCACCCCACCCAAATTTCAGGCCCTACCAAGCTGTTTCCAGTGGCTTTTCCATATAAACAACCTGTCTGGGCTTATGCCTTGGACTTTTCCTAAAATGTTTCAAAGGTCCACAAACCCCAAATAAGCAGCATCTGGCCTCAGCATGCCCCATACCTCTGGCTAAGCAGCCCCAAGCCTGGCACTAACAGCAACTGGCCCGGGCACTTCCAAGCCTAGCACGAGTGGCAACCATCTGCAGATTGACTTGTAGCTCATGCCAGGTGGCCTGGGCAGGGTTGACCTTGACCCAAACATTCCCAGTGGACAGCCTCAGACCGATCGGAAATGCCACCCAACCACCATCAGGAACAGCACACTCACAGGGCAGACTTATCAGGCACTAGAGCCCCACTGAAGCGAGTCCTGCTCTGTGAGGTTGGCCCCTGCATAGCAGGTCCTCTGCTGTAGTCACAGCAGGTCCTCGTAGCCTCTCGGCCCGGGAGTCAATTCCTCCTATTGACTTGCCAACAGCAATCAAGGCTCAACTACAGCATAAGAGTGCACACAGCCCACACAGGGCCGCACCTGGAGAGCCTTGCTCAGGGGACCGGGGAGGCTGCGCCAGGGCCCCACAGGACACCTACTACATACGGCTACTCTACCAAGACTGGGAGACATTGCGAATGCTGGCCGTTATTATAAAGCAGCTAGTTTAAAACAAGATCATTTTTTAAAAACAAGATCATTTTTTACCAGTCCTTCAGTGATTACACTGAGGAAATCACTAATGTAAGCAAACTGTCTTGCTATTATTATGCGACTAGCTACTTGCAGCTTGGAATAAATTCTCTAGCAATAACCCCATAGAAGATTTCAAGAAGGACTTATCTGGAAGTAAAAAATTTAGTTGGAAGTGAAGACGACATCATCTAGACACTGTGTGTGATGAGTCCAAGTGTCGCCCTAGTGATGACTAAGAACTTGAGTTGCAATGAGGAGTTGGAATAAAACTGCCTCACGAAATGTGAGATAAGAGTGAAAGGCAGTGTTTCTAAATCAAGATGGGATTTTATATAAAAAGCCACTTTAAATATATTTGGTGTATTTAAATGAACAAATTAAATGTGTTAAGTAGACATTTCACTTTTTCATCATCAAAAGTTTATACATTTAAATTGGCCAAATCCCTCTTTCTTCTGGTGGGGTGGTTCCTCGCTGGGACAACGGAGTGGTTTCACACCTGGGACTGCCCGTGTTCTGGCATGGCTCGTGCATCACAGGTGCTGCCGGTCAGAACACGGGTCACGTGGGCAGTTACAGTCCAGGAAGGCCTCACGAAAAAAGGTGGGAGGAAAGTGGTAGGCTCTGTATCAGCGCCATGGAGGGCTTTCCAAGTATGGAAAACAGGTGACTAAAGACACATTAACAAAAGAGAGCTGGCCCTGGCTGGTGTAGCTCAGTGGATTGAGCACTGGCCTGCGAATCCAGAGGATCGTGGTTCGATTCCCAGTCAGGGCACATGCCTGGGTTGCAGGCCAGTTCCCAGCAGGGGACGCATGAGAGGCAGCCATACATTGAGATTTCTCTCCCTCTCTCCTTCCCTTCCCCTCTAAAGATAAATAAATTTAAAAAAAAGAGAGAGAGAGAGAACCTGGGACTCTCCCCTAAGTACTGGTTGGAAAACAGGCTGGCCTGGTTAGCGTGGAAGGCCCAAAGCAGAGGACGACTAGGAAGAGGCTGTACCTGTGAGGGGAGGCCATGCTGGGGAAGACCTTGAGAGTCCACCAGAGGGCCCTGGATCCGTTCTGAAGCCCGTTCTCAGAGAGAAGTCGGGCCTCTGTGATGACTTCCACAGGCCGTATATACTTTTGCCTTAATTTTTAAAATATTTAAAATGATATATTGACCATTAATATAAAAGATTCATATAATTCAGGCTGAATTGATTATTTCTCTATTTATTGTTATATTTGTTTTCCCTTTCTATTGTAAAATAAATGAAAAGTAAAATGTTTTCATGGGCACCTAAGAGTAGCATGGGCCTTAAGTACTATGCCTGTTACGCCTAGCAGATAAGTCAGCCCTGATTAATATTTGCAAATTTGTATTTTATATGTAGTATGGGCATTTTATGCTTAAGAAATTGTTATGGTCATTTTACACATACGCGGACAAAACCATCCTCTGATCATGGAGAGGTCAGTCTCGCCTGGATCGCAAAATGCTTCCATGTGAGCCAGCTGGCCCAGGAAGGATATGATCACTCATTGTGCCTGCCATTTGGCCATGACCATGAAAGCTCTTCAAATGGACAGCAAAATTTAGTGGGAGAATTTAGTGTGCCTGAAAGACATATATGGGTCTACTTTGGGGAAACAGCTCTCAGGACACCAGAGAGGAGATGGTGTTCATCATAACAGGAGTTGGCCTTGGAAAGGAAAGTCAAATTATCTTCTGAAAAATTATACCAGGTTTGGGGGCTGGCATGTATTGCCTGAAGATCAGGTATTTGAATCTAATTACCATATGCCCTTGAAAATTTCTACCACTGTTTTCTTTTTGTGCCAAGTATAACCAAAAGGACTTGGGCCATTCCCAGTGGAGGGCATTAAAGCAGTGTCAGAGAACCCTGTGGGACTGGAGAGAGAGTGGCAGCGGAGACTGCAGCTAGAGAAGACTAGAGTGCGGAGTTTCGAGAAAACTGCCAGGGTCACTCGCTCAGCCGGCCTTTTCCAGAAGAGTCAGCTGGTCAAGTCGTCTGGGTCGGCACTGCCTCCGTGAGAACATCTGGGTGTTCTCACAGTTGTAAAGCTTCCTTCCCCTCTCCATCTGGTGATCAGTAATACGATTGTAAATGTTTTTTCTTTCTTTTGCAGTTCACGGGGTAGTAATACATTGGATTACTACGTAAATTTAAAGAATTCATAAACAGCACTTATTACCTTGGTAAAATTCATATCATTGAAAAGAACTAGCCCTGGCTGGTGTGGCTCAGTGGATTGAGTGCTGGCCTGAGAACCAAAGGGTCACCGATTCGAACCCTTGTCAGGGCACCTGCCTGGGTTGTGAGCCAGGTCCCTGGTTGGGTGCATGTGAGAGGCAATGTGTTGATGTATCTCTCAAAACACTGATATTTTTCTTCCTCTTTTTCTCCCTCCCTTCCTTACCATGTCTCTAAAAGTAAATAAATAAAATACTTTTTAAATTTGTGATTTTTAAAAAGATTTTATTTATTTATTTTTAGACAGAGGGGAAGAGAAGGAGAAAGAGAGGGAGAGAAACAATGTGTGGTTGCCTCTTGCACTTCCCCTACTGGGGACCTGGCTTGCAACACAGGCATGTGCCCTAAACTGGGACTCGAACCAGCAACCCTTTGATTCTCAGGCTGGCACTCAACCACTGAGCCACACCAGCCAGGGAAATAAAAAATTTTTTAAAAATTTTATTTACTTATTTATTCATTTATTTTTAGAGAGAGGGAAAGGGAAGGGAAGGGAAGGAGAAAGAGTGGGAGAGAAACATCAATGTGTGGTTGCCTCTCATGTATCCCCTACTGGGGACCTGGCCTGCAACCCAGGCATGTGCCCTGACTGGGAATCAAACCAGCAACCCTTCACAAGTCCATGCTCAATCCACTGCACTATACCAGCCAGGGCCAGTAAAATATTTTTAAAAAACAAAACGAAAAACTAGTCAAGGTTTCCCTCTTCAACCTTGAGTCTCTTTCCTCTAAGGGAAGTTGATTGATCCCCTACTAAAATAACCAGGACAGTACTCAGGAAAGACTTGCCTGCTTGTGAGACCCAGGAAGGGCTGGAAGAGGGACACTTACCAGCAGGGTCAATGATGAGGTTGGAACTGAGGGTAGAATGGGGAGATGTGTGGAAAGGATAGGCTGGGGCCTTGCAACTCCCAGGATGGTCCCTGGACCAACAAGATCTGCACCAGAATATGTACGTTCTAACAAAACCCGCAGGAGATCTGAAATATAACTGGAATTTTGGAAGCACTGGGCTAGGATGTTAGCTGAGAGACCGAGGAGGGAAGGGTAGATTTGAAAAGCATATGTAGGTGGCAATTAGCAGGCCTTGGTATCTTGATATTTTTAAAGATAGTGATGACTCAGATTTGGGAGATGAAGGAAGCCAGTGATTTCCCAATCCTCATTTACCCACAGATAATTGATAGTCTAATTAAAAATCATACCTATTAATTAAAGCAATAGACCTGCTGTCAGATCACATTTTGTTTTGTTTGTCACATTTGATATGCCCAATAGCATTATTTTTATGCATTCAAGAAAAATTGAATTGTCTTTTTTTGCTTGATAAGTCAAACTCAGGTTGTATTCACTTATATCCATTTCCCTTGTCATTATTTCATTAGGATTTTCTTTCTATGCATTTTTATTTTTATTTTTTTTAGAAGATTTTTTTTAAGATTTTATTTATTTATTTATATTTAGAGGGGAAGGAGAGAGGGAGAGAAACATCAATGTATGGTTGCCTTTTGTGCATCCCCTGCTGGTAGTTAGCCTGCAAGGAACCGGCCTGCAACCCAGGCATGTGCCCTGACTGGGAATCGATTGTCTGGTTCGCAGGCCCGTGCTCAATCCACTGAGCTATGCCAGCCAGGGCTTTCTATGCATTTTTATATAACTTTGGACATAGCTAAGTATTAGGATAACTGCAAATGATGGGCAGCTTTCTCAGTGTGTAACCTATTCAGTTATAATGAGATAGTGTGAGGGTTACATGTGTGCTCTAGATATGAGCCCCATAGGATGTGACTTATTTTAGGGGACCAGTGAGAATGGTCTGATACCTGGGGCTATGAAATGGGTAGAACAGCTTCTTCTATAGGCCCATAATTCACAATCCAGGGTTCCTCTGTTGGACAAAAGAATCAAGAAGGGAAGAGAAAGGCATTGCGTCTATAAACGGAAACAGCACCCTTTCGGTACTCGTAGGCCAGGTATATAGCTAAAGGCTGACAGTCTCAGGGACTCATCCAGATGTTTTGACTGTACAATACCAGCCTCGTGGACATTTGCAAACATCCGAATCATTGACTACCCCTTCCCATGTCCATGCCATCGTTTTCACCCATCACATGAGGAATGGGGTACCTCTTGCCCACACTCCCAAATGCAGGGGGAAGAACCACCAGTGAAACACATGACCCACCCCTTCCAACCTAGCTTCATCACCTAGCCACTTCCACATTAGGGTTTTAATTTGAACCAAAAAGAAAACAGTGACCTCTGAGCCTTTTTCTCCCTGGACAAAAAAGAGAGCAAATGCAGTACTTTTCTGTGGGCTGGAGGCAGAGGATGATGAAAGCTGTGAGTTTTCTTATTCATACTACCGGTGATTTTTGTTTTCCTAAGGAAAAGAAGTAGGAGGAATTTCAATGCTCAAAATGCTGAGAGGTTCTGGCTAGTCTTTCTTGTAACAGTAGCAAAGTGAACTCCGCACCCTCCTGCTTACTTTATAACACTGGGGCACTTCCCTGCCTGCTAGATATTATCATTACACCCTACAAATTTTAAACTGGTAGCCTGAAGGCAAGGTCTGACCCACAGACAGGTTCAGTTTGGACCACAGAGTACTTTACAAAATTTGGACCGATGTTTTAGATTAGGTAAATTTCGCATTCTTTGTATGGCCAAGATCCGCTGAAACTGACTTGCCCCAGGGTGCCGCAGTCCCCACTGTTCTCTGACTTTGAGGCCAAGTGCCTTGCCTGTGAGATAATAGAAAACAGAGATATTGTTTTCCAACCCCAGTTTCTGGCACAGAGTTCCTAAAACCCTTGTAATTTCCCAAGTGATAAGAGCACTAGAAACATCTTTTGTTCTAACATTTGTTCTTTGGCCCCAGTTCCTGACACAGAGCTAAATCCCTGGGAATTCCCTAATTTCCTATCTTTGTCCTGATAGCAGTGTCCTTTGTTCTAATGAGGCGACTCCTGGTGGGCTCCTGGATGGCGGCAGGTCGCCCACCAGAAAGACAAACCACGATTAGAAGCTTGACATTTTCAGCCCTACCCCTCATCCTCCAGACGAAGGAGAGGGGCTGGAAATGGAGTTTATGACTATGTGACACAACCTTCATGAAAACCCCAGTACGGTGAGGTTTGGAGAGCCTCATGGCTTGGTGAACATACATACAGGTTGGGCAGGTGGCACATCCCATCTCCCTGGGGACAGAAGTTCCTGTGCTTGGGACCCTTCCAGACTTTGCCCTAAGTATCTCCTCTTCTGTCTGTTCCTCTGTATAGGGGATATAATTTATCATACCCTTTCCAATACAATCAACCGGTGGATGGAAATAAGTGCTTCCCTGAGTTCTATGAGCTGTTCTAGCAAATGACTGAGTCCCTCACAGGTCATGAGAACCTTCGATTTGTAGCCAAGTTGCACAGAAGCTGTGGGTGACCTGGGGACTGATTCCTTGTGATTGGCATCTGAAGTGGTGGGGTGGCAGTCTCGTGGGACTGAGCCCTTGACTTGTGGGGTCTGCAGTAATGCCTGCTAGTGTCAGACACTCAGCCAGCGTCAAAGAGCATATCTTGGTGTGGGGAATAAAAACCCACCTCCCTGGTGCCAGAAGTGTTGGGAGCGCAGCAACAGTGCGAGAGTAAAGGAGAGACAGGACAAGTGAGTTTTTCCTAGTTGGTGCCGGTTTCATTTATTGATCTGTGTTTGCGGTACCTTATTTTTCTTGAAGTAGAAAAAGATCTATTTGAGCTTATGGGTTCATTAAGAGTGAGACAGCAAGAGATAACCTGAGAGTTGTATTTCAAGGAAAACAGGAGCACACAAATTTCTTTTTGGACTTAAAGGAAATTCCTGCATAATCAATAAGCAGACTGTGTGTGTGTGTGTGTGTGTGTGTGTGTGTGTATGTGTGTGTGTGTGTACGTGCATGCATTGAAAGATAACTTGAGACCCTGGAGGCTGCCTGGGCCCTGAAGTCAATGAATGAGTGGCTGGCCCTTCTTCATCTTCCAGATTTGAAAAGGAGGCCCTAAATTGCCTGTGACAACGACTAAAAATAAGTGTGCAACACCACCCTGTGTAGGGTAGGAGATGGCTGAACAGAAACACATCTTGAATGGGGGAAGCCTGCTTAGTGGGGTTGTATAGCAAATGTGGTATTCCCTTTCCTGCCTTTCCTCAATCAGGGAGTATTTCTTGTCAGAAGCTGCAGAGCAAAGATCTCTGCCTGCCCCCCCCCCACCCCGAGTGCTCCCCGCCCTCCCCCCCCCCCACGCAGGTCCCTAACACAGCCCAGAAAAAGACTGCTGACTGTCTGTTTCTGGGGCTATAACAGAGTACCACAGGCTGGATGGTTTATAAACAACAGGAGTTTATTTCTCACAGCCCTGGAGACTGAAAGTCTGAGGTCAGGGTGCCAGCAGGGTCAGGGTCTGGGGACAGCCCTCCCCCAGGCGGCAGACAGCTAGTTTCTCATTGTGCCTTCACATGCCGAAGAGCAGAGAGAAGAAGCAGGGCCCTGGAGAGATTCCCAGAAGGATGCTAGTCCCCATTCGTGAGGGCTCCACCTTAATGATCTCATCTAATCCTAATGACCTCCCAAAGCCCCCACCTTCTCCTACAATCATATTGGGAGGGAGGGTTTAAGCATACAACTTTGGGAGGAGCACAAAGCTCCAGTCCCAAACACTGACCCCTGTCCAGGGCAGAAAGCAGAGCTGCAGCATCTTGAAGCAGACAGAAGATGAAGCTACCTGGGACGATGTATATGATCGCAGCACAGATGTTCCGAGCACATTCCTAGGTTCCCACCTGTGAAAAAAGCATGAGTCAAAGATGAGAATTAAAGGTGAACTCTAAGTGCATGCCTGAGCAAACCCGAGGGCTGGGATAGTGCAAGAGAGACAAAGGACAATCAGAACCTCCAAGAAGAACAATTCAGACCCCAGCAGAACAGAGATGAGTCCCTTGGCTGAAACCCCTCGTCGATCCCCTAACCCCCAATAACAGTTGTTTAACAGAAGGAATCAGAAATTTCTATAGATTGTTCACGAAGGGGTCCTGGTGGAGCAGAAACGATATTCTTTTCTATTACTTTTGGAGGGAGTGGAGGCAGGGCAGTGGAAATGATCGGCGCTTTTTCTTTTCAGAAAGGCTCTTTGGTCCTTCTTTGGGGCAGAGGAAGGTGGGAGGTATGCCCATTGCTCTGGACCCTTGTGCCTTAGAGAGCTGGCCTCCGAGGGAGGTGTAAGAGTTTTTTGTTAAGGGTAAAGGATCCTGCCAGGGCAGGATGGGTTAAGAAGCCCCAGCTCCTACTCTTTCTGGGTTCAACACTTTGAGAATCTCTCTTAGACTGAGATAGATTCACTGACAGCTGCTATCAGGAAAAACCCTTAAAAGGAGTTTTTCCAAGGGAAGGTGATGTCAGGGATGTTAACCCACAGTCCCTGCAGAGGGCAGGGGGAGAGGGTGTTGGGGAGGGTTCCCTTGGCACAGCAGAGGGCTAAAGGGAAATGCCCAGGGGCAGCGGCAAACCTTAGGAATTACGTAAGCACCTGAAGGTTGATTATAAGAGTTGTAACCTTGGGTCAGTTCCGGACTGGCATCACTTGACCATTAAGGGTTTCACTGTAATAGTGGAGGTGTCCCCCAGCCTGTGTGGGGTCAGATTCAATAGCCAAAGTCAAGGCAACAGTGGTCTCATACCCTCACAGTGGTATCAGACCACTCTTCAGCACTCTCTCTCCTTTTGGGGTGAGTTAGCCTCTGGCATTCTTCATCAGTTCAAGGTGTGGTAAGTTGGTCCTTGAGAGAGACTGCTATGCCCTGTGAGAATAAAGATAGGCTTGAGCTCATCAACTGAGCTATGAATAATGAGCTCTAGGAAAACTGTAAAGACTAAATGCATATGGTTATCACTTAATCACATAGCTTCTGTCTTTATACAACTCCTGGCTGTTTTGTGCGACTTTGAGTTAAGGGCAAAGAGATACCTGGACACAGAGGATGCTTCTGGGCAGGAGCAGGTAAGAGTGGAGCTTGGCAAGGATGAACCAAGTGATTAGCCATGTCTTACTAATGTCTGCCTTCATGAGTTTATTTTTGTCTGGATCCACAGAACAGCTCGTGAGCATGAGGTGGAGGTGGGGAGGTGTTGAAGGTGAGTGGCAATGGGAAAGAAATATGTCTGCCTTACATAAGCGAGGTGGCTTACACCTGGCTGCCAGAGGGTAGGCGCCATTACCTGTAGCAGGTATGTTGCTTGCACTTACCTACTCAAGGCAAACCCTGAGCGAGGCTGGTGGGGTGGGGGAAACGTGCCAGCCTCTTGAGTTATCATAGCCCAGGAGACGGGCCTTGAGGCATAGAAGGCGACACAAAAGTGGGAGCTGACTCCTCTCAACCCACCACTTCAACCTGGGAGCAGTGGGCTTGGGATACATGCCCGCCATTTAGCTGAACCTTGGGAGGTTTCAGCATGTTCTGAGGTACAACAATCAACTTAGCACATACCAGCACAGCTTGAAATGGCAGATAATAAGCATTAATCTCCCTAATAAAGTCATTAGTCAGCTGTATGGTCTTGCAAGAGGTTTGTACACTCAGATCGTAAATTAAGCCCCAGTTAGATATTAACCTTCTCTAACTGCTCTGCCGATCTCCCAGTAGCTCTGCTGCAATCAAAAGGTCCTTCATCCTTCCGTGAGATCCTGCTTTCCCTCGCCTAATTACACTGACACAAAGTTTCACAGAACATTTTTATGATAAAGTGTTTAAAAAACATGTAATGTGCCTAATCTAACTTCTATGAACTTACTGGGGGAAAAAAGAGAGGGCGGGGGAGAGTGACAATGCACAGAGTCACCCAGGATGCTGCTCCTGGGAACAGATTTCTGCAGGACACCTCCATAGGGAGATCAGAAAAGCTATCCATCCTCACTTGGCTCTTGGATCAGGGGTGTCTTCCTTCACGCCTAGGGCAGTGGCCTAAGGCCAGCCCTAGGTCCAGTTGTCTTGCTCCTGGGTATAGTGTAATAACTCCTTTATTTTTAAAAATATTTTTCAAAGATTTTAGTTTATTATTTATTTTTAGAGAGAGGGGAAGGGATGGAGAAAGAGAAGGAGAAAAACATCAATATGAGAGAGAAACATTAGTGGGTTGCCTTTCATATGCATCCTGACAGGGGATCAAACCTGCAACCCAGGCATGTGCCCTGAGCAGGAATCAAACCAGTGACCTCTCTCTCTGAAGGATAACTCCCAACCCACTGAGCCCCACAGGTTAGGATGCGATATTTCCTCTGTAGGGTATCTTTAAGCTGACTTATGCACTATCTAGACAAGGCTTTGCAATCCCTATACATGGAGCACTATGGACTAGAATAACTTAGATACCTAGAACTCCAGCAAAATGGCTTGCAAGACCCTGCCAATTGCTCCTCTCCCTCCATCTCCAGACTTATTTCTTCTCCTCCTCTGCCTTGTCCTGCCTGCTCAACTGGGAAGACCCTGTTTTGCTTCCCTACTCTCTCATCTCTCCACGCAGTCATTGCACACGGGTTCAGAATGCCCACCTCTTCGGGTTCCCCTTATCTCAGCCCTTAAGCTGTCTGTCTTCAAACTCTGCCATCAACCTCTGCTATTTACTAAAACCATTCCAGATGGCCCCTTGTACTTCATTGTCCCCTCTTCTTCTTCTCTCTTTGTCGGGCACTTGGAGGTGTAGGGTCTCTGCATCACAGACGTTGGTTTTCAAGTATTTTAGAATCTAAATCTTCCAGGTAGACAACATCCACCACCCAGTGGCAAATGAGAGCCACAGCAACATGCTGAGTATCTGTGACAGGCATGAGTGCAGGTGCCTGGGGATATGGAGGTGAACAAAAAAGCAAGTATCCTTACCTCCTGGAGCTGACATGCTGGTGGTGGTACAACCTGTTGCCGAACCTCGGGGATGGTTTTACTGAAGTTCCATGAGAGTAACACAGTAAGACTTTGTATTTATAAACATATACTAAAAAATATGGTAGCAAGGTTTTGATGTATTCTTGATGATAACACAGGGACAGGTATTCTATTGAGACTGTAATTGTCGACAAAAAACGGTTAAGAAATGTTTACATCATTAATGGTATCCTGCTGATGGACTTCCCTCCCAATGAATTTTTAATACAAGCTAAGTTCCCCTTCATCTGGAACATTATCTTATTTTGCACAGATAAGTACATTCATTAGTGCACTTACTGTTTTAAAATTTCTCATGCACATTTATTTTTCCATATTGGGAATGCAAAATGTAGGTTTTTAAGGGCAGAGGATGGAACAGATCACGGGTGTATTTTCAGTTCTTTGGTCTGAAAGTTGCATGAAGCATTTAAGAATACAGATAGCCAAGCTCTGACCATTCAGAACAAGTATAGCTTTATTGGCTTGCATCAGCTGAGTTATAAGCCCCTGAGTGACCCCAGGAAACTGTCTCCGCTCAACTAAAGGGAAACTGATTAGTCTGAATATTCACATATTGGTAGTCTGCAGGTTGATATGAGCCCTGAGGTTTTGTTCTGTTTTGTTTTGCTTTTGGCCAGCCTAGCACTATTGAAAATTAGACAGAGTACACATTCTCCAGTTCACCGCAGGCCTCACCACTCTCTATAGTGTTTTCATAGTTGCTTTGCATACATTTATATAATCAGCCATGATGCCTGCCTGGCCCACGATGACATCTGAGTTTGCAGTCCCTGAAATGAAAGCTTTCCTAGGTCTCTGCTCAAAGAGTTTGTCTTTGCCAGCAATTTATTTTACCCTTGTTCACTGGGGGCATTTCACAGTCCAGTGTTCTGGATAATGTTTCTTAAACCAATAGATAACATACTCCAGAGCAATGAGAGATCAATTACAATGTTGTTTTAGACCAGGGCAGATGAAAGAAAGGAAGTCCAAATTTAGTTGAATTTCTGTGAGGTTGGTTCTTGGGAGTGATGGTTTAATCAATTGCAAGCTGATTTCTGGCTACCAGTGCAGAAAACGAAAGTCGCCTGTTGCTGGAGCACGTTGCTAGGGAGTGATGGTGCTGATGTTGAAGGTCCTTCTAGGGGCCTCTGCATGGCTTTCCCGCTACCAGAAAGAGAGGGTTGCCTCTACCAGGGTGGGAGCTAATGCCCTAAAGGTCTTAGTAGAGGTATTTAGATCAACAAAGGGTGCCTTGCCCAGACCAAACACTCTTGAATAGTCCTCAGAAGTCTCTGTATTTATAGTGTAAATGTCCCCTTGCATTGGTGTTGCCCCTCCACATTATTGCCTTTGATAAACCACCAGTGGGGACCCTTGCAGCTGAGCTACTGTGTGCCTACCAATGCCAACAGAGGAGTGGATGACATCCTGACACAGCCTTCCTCACACTTATTTCAAAACCGTTCGCTCCTAAAAACAACTTCCTTTTTGGAACAAACAGGTGGATTTGAAGTCACATGAAACCAATACACCACAGTCACCTTCTCAGCTCTGGCACTTGTGGTTTTAGTTCTTTCTCACTACCCTCTTAGTGTTCTGCTGTTTCTTCAGGACTCAGGAAGTGCCCTGGGAGACTAGAGTTAGATGTATGACTTTTAGATGCCTCTGAAGTTTTGTCCTCTGTCCTTCCCAGAACCTAGGTTCTGGGTTCTGTTTAATTTTATCAGTGTAGGGTGAGACAGTCAGTGACAGATTTTTAAACAGATTTGAAGTGCTAAAATTTAGCAAGAGAAATATGGACACAGAAACTTTCTTCCCTTTCATCCAACCCGAGAACTTGGACTTTCTTGCGATCGCTTGCATCCAGCTCTCCCCCAATTGGTTGTGCAAGGTGTCACTCTAAGACAGAAGGCAGGACTCAACTGTGGGATCTTAAACAGTTGGTCTGGTTGGCTCACTTCTTAGGGTATGGTTTTGGGGGCTGGGGATGAAAGGAGAAGGGGAAAAAAATCACCCACTATCATATAACTTAGAACCCTATTGTCCTGGCTTGAGCCACCTGAAGCTATGAAGGATAGTTCCCTACCTTAATCTCTCTATGATACTGCCCAAGGGCCTTCTCCAGCTTCAAATGAGTTTGTAAGAGCCAAGGAATTCAAGCCCAGCAAAACAACTCTCAACCAATAAAGAAAAGAGTCCAAATAAACACCCCTGGTTTCAGAAGGGCAATTCTAAGGCGTGCTCTGCGTGGTTCCCTGAGGAGTTCCCTGCAGGACTCAGCCCTGGCTGCCCAAGGCAATGACTTGATCATTAAATGAGGGGTTTCCCTGCCTCCCTTTCTTGTTCCCTTGTTTGTGCCTCTGGGACCCTCACCTTGATAAACTGCTTACAACCACATCTTTATTGCAGGGTATCCTTTTGGGGAACTCAGATGAAGGAGCCTTAACCCAGACAAGGAGCATTAGCATTGTGGTGGATCCGAGGCTTTGGAGCCAACTGCCTGGGTGCACATCACATCCAGGCTCCACCACTAACCAGTTACCTGGTTATTAACCATTCAGAGCTTCCATTTCCTCATCTGTAAAATGAGAATAACAATCATAGCTACCTCATATGATTGTCGTGGGGATTACAGGAGTCCATACAAGTAAGGCATTTATAAAGTTCCTGGCACATAGTAAATGAATAATAAGTGCTTGCTATTATTATCTAATAAATCAGAGTCTTTTGGGTGGGGCCCAGAAATGTGCTTTTAAAGGAAGCTCCCCAAGTGATTCTCATGCATGCACTATAAAATTTGAGAACCACAGAAACAGAGACACACCTTTTGGCATTCCTGTGCACGAGGGGAACACTTGAGGGAGTCCATTCCACCCCAGCAGATAAGTGGCCAAACCTATCTCTTGCATGGGGAGCCTGGAGGGAAAATAGAGAGCTGTGTCACTGTGCAGAGCACTGGAGAAAACAATGACAGATGGTTCCACGCTGAGGGTTCACTCGAGGGCTGAATGCATTCCTTTTTCGTCCCTTGGTGTTAGCCTTATTCCCAGATTAGGCCAAATAAATCCTAAACCACGTTAGTTCTTTTAAGCCAGTGGTTCCCCAAGTAGGGTCAGACCTGAAGTATCAGCAATAGCTGGGGGCTTAGCGAAGGTGCGATTCTCAGGTCCCACCCTAGACCTACTCAGTTTTAAACTCTGGGGAGGGCCTGGCCATCTGTGCTCGTACAGGCCCTCCTGGTGGTTCTGACACAGGGCAAAGAGGATCCTTCAAACTGTCCTCCTTCTGTTGCCAACGTCAGGGTTTTTCCAAAAGTGTTTCTTTCCATCAGGTACTAGCAAATGCAGTTTGAAAAAATGAAATACACGCTTAGTATTGATTGTGACTAATGGGGCCCAAAGGTAAGGCATCCAAGGGCAATGCAGTCAGACTTACAGGAACACGCACTCCAGAGTTCTGTGATACCAGGCATATCAGGAAACTGTAATGGCTCAGTCATAGTAAGTCCTAAATATTTCCTGCATTCCACTGGACAAGGCTTCTTACAGGTGACTTTATGGCATTTGGGCCCTTCTGAGCCAAGAAGAATATAGAACAAAAAAATGAAGGAACTTAGGAAGCTTTGTTAACATTCAAGAGAAAATTAGCTGAAATTATGAAGCAGAAAAGAGAGTAAAATGAAGGTTTACCTTATTGAAATCAGTTCTCCTGCTGGTGCCCATTGGACATAACAATCATGGTCAAGTTCACTTCATCTGTTTCTCCATCTCTGACTTTGTGGCCCATTTTCTGACTCATAACTAAAAGAACTTGGGATGAAAACTAATTTTTTCCAGGTTATTCCTGGGATGCTTTTGAATATCGCTACTACTAATATTTCGCATGTACCAAAGACAACTATGTGTGTTTGTGTATTATCTTACTTAATCCTCACACCATCCCTACGTTACATTATTATTCACATTTTACAGGGGAAGAAACCGAAGCGCTGAAAGCTAGGTCATTCTCTGTAGCCACAGACAAGGTGGTTCAAACCCAGGTGGTCGGATTCTTCACTTGTTGCCACGAACTTTTGAACCACAAGATAGACATTATTAACCATTTCTCAGAATAACAAAAAGAATTAGAACATGCATTCTATGAAATAATAAATTTGATTTTTTTAATTTCAGAATAATTTTAGATTTATCAAAAATTTACAAACAATAATACAGAAAGTTTTAGGATGTCCTTCACTCAGCTTCTTCCCATGGTTAACACCTAACCATGAAATATTTATTTCAAAAAGTTGTCAACATAGATGCATATATATATATATATATATTAAATCATCTATACTAATATAAACATAATGTCCTACTATCATTTCCAACCTAATCCAGTACCACAGAGGACATTCTAGGCTTTCCTCACTTATTTGTAACTTTCTATGATGCTATTTACTTATTTGCTCAGCCCACAGCTAGAGTAAGGTGTCATACAGACTTCTTTGTGTCGTTAGCCTTTGATACCCAAAGTACCATTTTTAGAGGTTAGGTAGGTCTGCTCCTTTCCCCCTCCCCCTGCAGTGAGGTACCATTATACGTTCGTCATGACATTAAATTCACTGGTCACAGACAGCATTCCATTCTGGAATGTAATAGATTTTTTAAATAGTTCATTTACAAAAGGATTTATTGAACATTAGGATTCCTAGGAACCATGTAATGCTTTATAAGTTTTTCAGTATACTTTAGGGTGTTATATATGCATGGGTCTCTCTCTTATTATTCAAATTATATGTGTTCTCTGGGGGAAAAGATCTATAAACACAGGAAAACAAAAAGAAGAGAAAAGAAGTCACCAGGCAGCCTGTTGCCAGGCAATAAGCATGGCCAAAGTTTGAGGGTATTTTCTTCTAGATTCTTCTAGATGATAAACAAAAATGGCATGATGCATTTCATACCACTTAGAGCCTGCTTTTCACTTTTACTATAATATGAACATAAAAAGTATTTTGACACTTAAACCCACAAATTAAAAAAAATCTTTCCTCCCCTTTCCCCCGGAATTTCAGATTAGTAATTAGAGACACCCGACAACACTCATGTGTTCCTACCGGTAAACATCTGTCTCCTGGCACAGGGAACTGATTAGTACAATGTGCGCAAACATTAATTGATGGTGTGAATTAAGAATCAAATCCCTGTTTTAGAGATGTTATACACGCAGGGCAATCAAGGAAAGCATTGAACCAGATTTGTTCATAAATTCCATTGTGCGCTGCGGAATAGCTCATTTATAACTGCATTAGCCTGTGAAGTAATCTATTAATAAAATTGGAAGTAAAACTGAGCATAGATTCATGGTCTCAGTCAGTTGTGGATGCTCACTGAAGACCATTTTCCCTGCGGATGAGGTGGGGACCTCATTATCATGCTCAGCAGACTGGGGTGTGTGTGCCGTCCTTTATTCTGCCAGTGCTGAGTAATGTTCCGGCAACCCAAGTAATTCATTAAAGTTAGTGAAAGACTTGAGCGCGTAGTTAATCTTCTTTGGTGTTAATTAAGGTTGTCTTTGGTTTGAAAAAATGTTTCATAATTTACTGAAATGGAAAATCAATTGCTTATCGGGTTTGTAGAGGTAACCGCACCTTCTGCTCGCAGCCCTTGGCCTTTGCACGGAAAAAGCTGGGCCCTGAGTCATCACAGCTTTGCAGAACCTTCGCTTTCCTACTGTGGTTTGGACTCGTTAAAGGTCAGGGAAAAGTACCCAGGGAATGCACCCAAGGACTAGTGTCAAGATAAAATTCAGAGAGACCTAGAAAGTCCACAGCTACATGGAAGGGGAGGCAAGAGCCCAAGGAGAAGTATTCATTCATTCATTCATTCATTCATTCATTCATTCTGTCAGTCAACCAAACAACGGTTGCTGATTCAGCACTGACAACATACAAAGCACCATGCTAGGCACTGCCAATATGGATGTTAAAGATATGGGGTGTCAGGCAGTGCTGCCCCCCTTCCAGCTGTGAGGGGAGGAGGAGGCAAAAGTAGAAGATGAGGGGGAGCAGGCATCATCAGCCAAGCCACGTTCCCACACACAGTGCCACCCTGAGGGGTTGAGGACCCAGGCTGGGAGTCCAGGCCAGCGTGGGCAGCTGCAGCGAGGCTGAGGGTGAGGCAGCTACTACTGACGACGTGACCCTGCACCCCACAGGAGCTGGCCCCCAGCCTTGGCATGTGCCCTTGCTAGCCCCTGAAGTCCAGAAGTGACACTAAGGGTCAACTGTCCAGAAGGTGATTATCTACCTGGACCGATCAAGAGAAATGCTGCCGCTAAAACTGTATTCACTCAATGGCTGATAAACCAGTGCCTTCAACATCTCCCAGGAGGTGATCAGAATGTTCTGTGGACAAAACACAAGAGCCACAAATCCATGCTGCTGGTGGTAAATGACTACAGGGCCTGGCTGTCTACTGTGACCTTGGGTGTGAGATGGGCAGCTGCCTCAGACCAGGAGACAGCCTTCAGTCTAGCAGGTATCTTCAGCCTCATCCAGCAGACGACAGAGAACACGGAGATGATTTGGCCCCATACACAGTGTGCGCTGCCTTCATCTGCAGCCTGTTCTCCCCAATAATGCAGTGAAGAGCATGTCCCGGTGCCTATGCTTCCTCTCTAACACTGTTTATACCCACAACCGTGCCCATGAGAAGGAGGAGAAGAGCCGTAAGGATGAGTTTGCCTTCATGCACAGCCTGGATACCAAGGTCAGCTACAAGTATGAGGTGGTGTTGGCCAGGCTGGTCCTCAAGCTGTTGGCTCACCCATGGTAGCAGCCCTGCCAATGTCAGATCTCCAACAGCTGGAGGATGGTGAGGGGCCCACTGAGATTAAGACTAAGACTGAGACTAAGGTCACTGTCTGAACCATCCTTGTTCATCTCTGCCTCCTTGTCCAGTGAAACCCTTGGCCTAGAGTGCTGGTTCTCAAACTAAACTCTGTGGGACCCCTGGGGGTTCCAGGAGGTACCAGGCTACCTGGAGGACTCTGGGAGGAAACCTAAGATTCTAGGAAAAAATCCTGGGGATTCTGGATACCCATTTGCCTCATTTCCCAGCCCACATCTCATTCCCAGTTTGCCAATGTTCATTGTTTGTCCCTGTGTGACTTTTGTTGTCAAAAGTAACACCTGAGACTCCCTAATTCATGTCAACATCACCAACAACAACAGATTTGGCCTAGGGTTGGCAGGAAGGAGGAAGAGTGAGCAGTATCACACACCACTGATGGAAAAGTAAATTAATATATCCTCGTGAAGGGTGGTGAGATTTTTATTGTATTTATTGCTCCTTAAATTGTGTATACTCTCTTTTCAAATGAGTCCAATTTTGAAAATACATGCTATGAAATACACTGGTTCTTTAATATTCATGCATTCTGTATTTGCAAATGTGCCTTCTCACTAAAATTTATTTGTGACCCCAAATCAATCCCTGTGGCACTTTCACAGTCATCTGTGACAAGCTGTGCCCACAAGCTGACCTGTCTCCTCAAGAGCCACCACCTAGGTAGCAAAACTGGGCATCTGTCATGGCCCACTTCTCATATCTCCCATGCCCTACAGAGGGGGGCAACTCGGCTCCTGGTTTCCTTTAGTGTTGGAAAGCAGATGTGAGGGAGGCTGTGTCTCCCAGTCCCCCGTTCAGCAATCCCAAGCCCCGAGTGCACACAGTAGGGCCGGGGTCGGGATGCCCCACCCTGGGGAATTTAGGTGGAGAAGCTGGATCGTGGCTCATGGCATAAATTCATGCTCAAGAACAGGTGCTGAGCAAGTAGACAGACTACTCACGGTCATCTGGGCTGACCCTCTGCTTCAAACGTCTGCTTAGTTAGTCGAGATCAACATGTCGGCCCGTCAGCGGAGATCCACGTGCCGGGACGTGTTTGTGCTATTTCTGAAGCAAAGACAGCAGCTCTGAGGGGGGCACATTGCACCCCACGTGGTTTGTCAGGCATGGACCTTCACAACTCTGAGGTCTCTTTACTTGTCTTGCTTTGTCTTGGCAAACGCTTTCCTCCATAGCTTAGCCAGACACACACGTTGGGTGCAGAGCTGGGTCATCAGTCCCAGCGCCAAATTTCTGGGTACTTTCGAGTGCTGGTTCTCCAATTTGGCTACATCCTGTTATCACCCAATTTAAGAACTATGGGGCCTGCGTTCCTTCTCAGGAGAATCTGATTAAACTGGTCTGAGGTGCAGCCTGAGCACTTGGGATTTTAAAACCTCCCCAGGCAGCTCAATACGCAGCAAACTTCGAGAAACATTGCCTTAGAGGGCGTGTTGTGAGACCAGATTTTTGTGGGGTAAGGGGGTTGTGGGAGTGTCACACTGGCTTCTTAGAGGCGCCTCTTATTTCACTACATCGAAAAGGTCTATGAAAATTTCTCCTTCAGAGAGAGAGGCTACAGAGATGAAATGAGCAGCATCTCTTAACCACGCTGAGCGCAGGGTGACATAATCCTGAGAACTCCTGGCAGGGAGCATGACGTCCTGTCATACTACTCCGAATGGCCAAGGCTATAAAACTCCAGGCTGCCGTGGAACTCAGTGACAGCTTCTACAAAGTGGGAGTTGGCTCCAGTGAGGGTGCGAAGGCAATCAGAAAGAACGCCTTCTAAGATTATGTTCTCTATGCCTGGTGCACTGCTACAAACAATCTTTCGTGTCTCACGACAGACACCCCTCACTACTGTGGAGCTGCATTGAGCCCTGAGATGCAAGAGTGGGGTGCTGGCCCAGCAGCAGTCCCACACAGAAAAGGAAACCAAGAGAACCTCCCACCCCCCACCCCCGGCTACCACCATGTGACCTCTTCAGCTTGGCAACTAAACGAGCCTCAGAGCAGTAGCTGTACGCTCTGATTGGCAGATGCCACCGCAGTGTCTGAAGCTGTTTGTCACAAGTCCAGGACTCACCCATAGATTTCCAAATGCGGTTCCCGTTCCAAGGCAGGGAGCCATTCTGTTGACTTTTCAAAAGCAGTTTCCTGAGGGCAAGGAAGGCAGGACTTCACTTCTCCCCACACTTGGCCCACCCCTTGTGGATTCGTGCTGACGCAACAGTCAGTTTTGCTACAGCTTAATCTCATTTCAGGCTCTCCTTCCAGTATGTCATTAATCCTCAGTGTTGCCTAAATCAGCAATATGGTACAAAGGTTTTTCCCAAACCGGCCTTCTTGGTTGGGACACCATCATGAACACAGACGCTTCAGTGTAGTTCAAGGGTTACGAGAAAGGAAAACAAAATCTCCGAGGGAGCGTCTTTGGACTTGGTATGGCAGTGGAAACAAAGGTGACAGTTAATAAAATTTGGGCTGCAAGGAGGAACTCCTGGAAAATACTCCCTTGCTCCAGTTCCTGGCCCTTTGTCTCTTTACATTTTCCTCCCACATTTTCCTTAATAAGGAAATAGTATTTGAAGTCCTTGAATTTTTCTCGTAAAATATCCTCTGGGGTATGGTTTGCTTTGCCTGGAAGTCTCTATGGAGATCACTGGTTATAATTAGGAACTTTTGTAACTCTGCCTGGAGGTCACTCATTATAATTAAGACATTTCTGTCATAATTCATGGAGAAACTCCATTTGACCCTGCATTGTCACAGGGTCAATTTAGAAGACCGATGAATAATGTTAAAACCTCCAGCAAAATTTCTTCGTACTCATAACCTCTTCGTGTTTTTAAACCCTCTCTTGCTACTTTCTGTCCAACAGTTTCAGAGAACGTGGCCCTTGGCTTTATGTCATCCTTGGACAGAAGAATAAGAATCTGCCCATCTGGCCCAATGTCCTTGTCCTTGACTTTGCTGATTTAAGGCAGGAATGGGGAAGGGGCTCCTTTCCCGGGGGAGGATATCAAGGCTGGTTTTTAGCAACCCCATCTAAAGAGTAGGAGGATCTGATTCACCACAGGGCAGGAGCTATTTCCAGAAGGTGAGGCAAGAGGGAGAGAGGGACAGGGGGATACAAGATCTTACAGGCCCTGTGTGCTCAGATCTGTCAGCCTGAGAACAGGACAAGGACTAATCCCGCCTCCACCCCAGCAGTTTATTTTTCCTCTCACAGTAGGCCAATACAAACCGCATTGTATCTGACTGAGTCAGAAGGAACTGGATTCCTGTGGCCTTTCAAAAGCCACATCCCAGGTTAAAAGCTTAATCCTCCAGAAGCTGAGTGTTTGTGGGAGATCCCTGTCCATTGAAAATGCTGCCTGCCTCCCCCCACCCCTGCCCCCAGGGACAAGGTTAGCTTTCCAACATTTTCCCTAAAACAACGTCAAGGTACAAATTCAGAATTCTCTGCTGCATCACTCAGCATCTTGCTGCCTGGCCAACATGTCACATATCTGATTTCCCTGGTTTTAAATAATTATCACTATTCTCTTCCTTCCCCGCCCCCCCACCCCCACCAGGAGGTGAAGTGTTGAGTTCTGGTTTTTCACATGAACACTGATGGAGCAGCTGTGTGTGCAGGGCCATGTGCTAAATACGATGCCTCTCCACTGTGTCCAGCGGGACTCTACTGATGGCCTGAGGCCTTCCAGCCAAGGTACACAGTCACTGGATGCCAGGAACGCTCACTTGACTTCTTAGGGTCAACCCAAAATGCACAACTCTAGAAAGTGAGGCCTCAGGACATCCTTTGAGCATAATCAGCCTGCCCTCTCATTAAATCAATGAGTAAAGAAGCCCAGAGTGATGAAGAGACTGGGTGAACTAATTTCACAAAGCTGTTGACCATGCCAGGACATGACCCAGGTTTCCTAACTGCTGGACTGGGAGCCATCTTGCCCTCTGCTTTTCTTCCCAAGACATTCAGACTGGCACAAATGGACAGTGCCTCTCTGCCTGGTCATGCTGTGCTGGCCTCTGAAATGCTCCCTTTTCTCCTCCACCTTGCTGTCTCCTACTCATGCTTCAAAACGCAGCTCCCGTCGCCTCCTTCAAGCTTCTCTGGCGCCCCAGGTAAGATAGGGGACCCTCTCGCGGCCCCTAGTGCTCCCCACATTCACAGCACTCACAAAATTATGCTGGTTCCCAACTCTCCAACCTGTTAACTCCTGGAGGGCAAAGAGTAAGACCTTCTTGACTTATATAAAAACAATGCCTACACAGAATGCCTGATGCGTGTCGGCAGCTCGTTCCTGTCTGGGGGTGACAACGTGAACGACATCATCATCATCAGAGCGTCATGCACCCCAAGGCACATGGGGAGGATGAGCTGTGCTTTGTGGGCCTTCTGGAATCTTACGGCCTACTTAGGTGGCGATGAAAACACATAAGAAATTACTTAAGAAATAAATAAAAACATGCGGCTGTGTTAAGTGGGGCCCTGGTGTTGGAAAAACCCATTTTCCAACACCAAGGAAGGGGAAACCCGCCGAGGAGCTAATTCTATAACAACTTAGTGGCCAGACCTGGATTTGCAGGACCTTATCAGGAAGCCATGTGCTCATCGCTGAATTTGCTGCCTCCTGTCACTTAGATAAGAAAGGCTTTGTCATTTGAGTCTTTTCATCCTTTGTCCCTAAGACAGGGTCAGAGAAGAGGGCGGGTTTCTGCAGTCGGGTGCTCAATATCCTACTATCTCAGCTGTTCACGGTTATAGTACAACCGCATAGCTAAGACTTCTTACGTACTTATCACTGGAACCATCAGCTTTGGAGGCAGAAATGGGCCCCAAGATTTCTTGGCCATGAGGCCTGTGAGTCATGCTGCACCCATTAGCGCTCGGTCAGGTGACAGGCGGAGAGCAGGGGTGGCTCCCCTCCCTGGCACAGATGGGGGAAGCCGTTGGCCTTTGGCAGCGCTCTGCCTCCACATGGGTAAGTGGAGGTGAACTCAGGCAACTGGAAGAGAAATGTTGTCTAGGTTAGGACTAAAGTGTCGTAAGAACACAGGTTATTTTTGTTGATAATAAGTATTCCTCACAACCTATGAATCATACAGTAGTTAGTACTAATGGCAGTTATTACTCATTACTAATATCTATTTCTACATCAGACATAGGGTGGAGGTGGAGAATAAGGCTTGGAAAGAAGAGAGGTGAGCAGCACTGAGGAGGGACAGGTACCCTCTGCATGTCCTTATCAATTCTGCTCTAGAGACCTCGAGCCTGGGAGGCCACTAAGTGTCATAGCCTCCTGCGGGCTGCAGGTGACAGTGACATCTCTGAACTTCCCTGGAAGACCCACCCTTCATTCCAGAGACTGACTGTGTAGGGTCACAGAGCTGGGAGGAGCCTAGGAGACCCAGTGTGGGGATGGGAGGTGACTTCCGAGGGCTCGCACCACTCCTTACAGCCACGTCACATTCCTAGTAGAGTCTCTGCAGCCACAAATATTGATGGAAAGGGTGCACCTGCTTGCACACTGCTGGGTGTTTTCTTGGAGAATCGTGACGACTAGAATAAATGGCTTAAAGATTTAAAATTTGTCCTTCAACGGTATCAAGTCCTAACACTCTCCTTCCTCCTTTTCTTTTTTCAAAATAAAATGTCTTGCATTATTAAAAAGATACAAACAACGATACAAAACTAACTCTTGGAGTAATAACCTGAGCAAGAACATCAACCATCTGAAGCGTGTGTGGGAGCTGGGAAGTGAGTGGGAAAGATTTTAGGCATTGTGTTCAAACACGGAGACTTTGTTAACTCTTACCCGGATGTCAAGTGATTCTAAAAAGCTCCATTATATGATTTTCTAGCCCCAAAGAGACCAGAAGAAAGAATTCACAAATAGAACATGAGTTAAGCACGGTGCCACAGACTAAAAGAGAGTAATGACAGAAATCTTCTTGAAAACCAACTCAGGGCGCTGAGGACAGCACTGCTGGGTTATCAAGTCCCCAACTCACGTTCACAGCAGGGCAGCGGGCGGCCTCTGGTTGTGTGAGATCTGAAGCTTATGCAGTTAAAGCAATTGTCACTAAGAAAAATACTATGAAGATACAAAGCGCAATTGGGTATAAAGGGGAATATTTGTTTGCAGTGGGAAAGGGCATGCACGTATATGTCCCTCCTCCCAAATTATTGGTCCCTTTTCTCTGAGACTTGTCAGCAATTTGGCGACTTACAGGAACAGCCTGCAGTGGCCAGCCAGGGCTAGCACTCCTGGCCTGAGATAATGAGGGGTTCCTGGTGCTCACGCTTCATCGGTCTCCCAGGGAAACTGCATTTTTCCCTTCAAATTTTTTTTCATTTAAAAAATTATCATACAGTAAAATTGACCACTGGTGGAGCATATAGTTCTAAGAATTTTCACACACGTAACCACCACCACAACCAGGATACAGGATACATCTACCACCCCTCCAAAAAGAAAAAAACTTCCCTCGTGCAAAGGTGTATACATTTTAAAAACAACATGGGAAGAAGCAATTTCTGCTAGCTGTAACACTCACTGCCATGCGAGACTGCATTGCCCCCCAAATGGTGGCCCGAGGGGATGCTGCTGGCTCACGAAGCCATGGCACCTTGGACAAATGGTAGGTGTGCCTCAGGAACGGCGGTCTGGACTATTTTCTACAGTCTCTTTTCCACCTGGTGAAAGCTTAACTTTTTTTTTTTGGCCTCACCTTTTCCCATTGTTTTTTTCCCCGTTTGCTTCTTTTTAAATCTTCTAAAACTTCTTTCTGAAGGCACTATCCCGAGAAAAACAAAACACTGTGTCCTGCAGCACATGAACTCCACGTGCTGACACACAGAGAATATCCACACGGGAACTGGTGTGGGTGAACCCAGCGACCAGGAGCAGGCCTCCTCCGCCAGTGTGGCTTCCCTATTGTCTCACTTCGAACCCAGCCTCGCTATCACCACCGTGGTCTCAGTGACCTTCAGGCACCCTGACACCTCTGTGTCAGTCTGACCCAACTGTAAAAACCCTATTCCCGTGGATTCCCCAATGAAACGGAAACAGGTGTAATCAATACCACAGAAAACCGAAGAGAAAAAGTAACAGAAGCGGGAACCATGCAGTGAAACAGCCTCTGCTCCTCTGGCTGGTGGCCTTTGTCCTAGTTTCCCAGCTTCCGTTGCTGCGCCCCAACTGCAGAAACCTGCCTGAGCCGGGGCAGCAACAATGCAGCAGAAAGTTCAGAATTGGGGCCTGAGGGGAAGTCACATTCGCCCCCATACGAGACTGTTTGCTGGCTGTGTGACACTAAACAAGTTACTTAACCTTTCTGTGCCTCAGTGACCTGCCTGTATTAATAGGACGTACTTCATGGTGTCGTGGGGAATAGGTGAGAGAGTTCTTGGTAACTATTTAGGATGGAGTGTTCGATCCATGGTAGCTATTATTTTTACCTGGGGACATGGATCTCAGTTCAGATTTGACAGGATGTGTGTGCTTCTTGGGTGACTGACGATACAGAGGATCATACTTTTAGAGTGTAACCCCTCCACCGACTCCACCCTATGTATCTACAGAAGGTCGGCTTCTCCCTAGAAAAGCTCTGTGCTAGTAACTGTAGCCGCTGAGCAAGTACAACATCCAAACCAGGCTTAGAGAGCTGTGAGGAGGGCTATGGTTCCACAGATGTCTAACCCTCTTGTCCTTTTTTTGGATTAGAGATTTAACCAACTGTTCATAATCAGTATCCTTAATCCATTGCAGGAAAACAGATTTCCAAACACATAGACAGAAAAGAACATGGACATTCTTCTAGTCTATAATATATAGCCAGAGCTACGCAGCAACTGCCTCCCTGGAGAACGGAGCCTGAGGAAGCTCCCAAGTGTCTCTCCGTGGAGCCTGTGAAATAAATGCCTCAAAGTCCTGGGCTGTAGGTGAAACCACTGCCCCCTAGAGGCGAAAAGACAACTGAAAGTAACAAGGCTTTTTACTCAGTCCTTTAAGGTCTGACATCGGTAAAGGAGAGCACTTCTACGGAACAAAGCAAAGCAAAACAAAACAAAACAAAATCTCTGGGGAATCCTTTCTGGTGGCATAAACCCTTCATGTGCTCAGGAAACAATTTTGATAATTTACTTACTCCCACAGGACTGATTTATGGGTTTGTGTGATGTCTCCCCCCATTTTCCCAGAATTGTAATTAAGGGTCATTGCTGAAAACAAAAGGCAGCAGGAAGCCCAGAGTCTACCCTCAGAAAAGCTGCAGCGGCTGTGGCCCCATCGCTTCTCCTAGGACTTGCTGAGAGCCGTCAAGTCTATCGTGACCGGGTACACATGTTATTCTTGCCCCATCCCCAGTTACCAAAAAGATAGAAGGTAATTTCAAATAAATTCACAGCTTTAAAAAAGGTCCCCAAATAAGAATACATAGGATATACATAAAAGTATTTTGCAACAAGACCAGTTGACTGAGGAAAACAGCATCTGGAACATACTATGCAGCCGTATGACATTCACTGACCATTAGCAGGAAAAAAAATCAAGCCGTGGTCCATGAAGAGAAATTAACCTTCCCTGGGCCCTGACTTCTCAGAATTCATCACTAGACTCTTGTTTATCATAAAGAAGGTTCCCTACAGCTGTCGGGGTTTTTTTTCTTTCTTTCTTTCTTTTACAGGAAATGCAAAGACATTTCCCACGTGACTTTTGTGAAAGGCCCAGTAAACAAGACCTGTCGGGAGAGAACAATGACAGAGGAACAAGCCTTTCCCAGCTGATCCTCCGAACAGGAATGAAGGCAACACACCTGGGGCTTGTTTCTGCCTCTACAATAATGATACTTTCCTCACAAAGAAGCTCTTCAGCACCAAGCTGAGCTTCCTCTTACTAATCCCCAAAGCATTTCTATGAGATAAGAACAGGAGAGCAGGAGTAGACCCCACCCCGGCTATCTTAAGGACCATTTAGAAAGATGACTTGGGTCCATTCTGCCCATCCCTCTCTCCTCTTCTGCTACCACAAATCCTAAGGAAACAAAATCCCTACAGGAAAGCAAGCTTTCAAAATTCACAACGTGCAATAAGCCCAGATAGACACTGTAGCTCATATGCATTCAGGAAGGAGAATAAAAATAAATGGCATTAATTTCTAGTTCAGGCTTCACAGACACACACACACACACAATGCACCCTATATATGTAAGGTCTGAGAACTCTTGGCTGTAAAATAATTTTTACATTTCTAAAAAAATAATAATAAATAAAAATTCGCAATAGGAGCATGGAGTGAGGAAGCAAAGGGGCACAGCACACATCGTAATGTGTCTGTCCACTGCCTGCCACGGGCCTTGGCCAGGCACAGAGCCGAGGCTTGAAGAGAATTAGTAGCACCTGCTGCCATGCTCTTTGTGGGTGGTTCCCATGGGAACCTGCCTCTCTGCTGAAATGCTGAGCATCTTTCAGCAGCCACGTTTTTGTATTCTCCTGGCCTGGAGTAAAGTAGAAGTGTTAGGAAGGACGTATGATGAGGGACATGAAGCTAATAGACTGCTGCAGGATCAGGAAGGATGTTGCCCATTCTCCTGAAGGTCTCAAGAAAGAGTTGAAAGATGGGTGGGCTCTAGATATGAGCTTGACTCTAGATCCTGCAACAAACTCATTCACTCATTCATTTTCTAAAGCGTCTTTACACTAGGCTAATTTTATGGAGCACCGACTTTATTCCAGTGCATGTATATTGGACAATGGAGATGCAAAGACTAACAAGCTACAGTCCCCACCCCAGGGGAGCTCACAGTCCACATGGGTGACACACACACACTTAACCATACTACAGTGCCAGTACAAAATATGTGTAAAGCACCATGACATTGAAATGATTTCTTAGGGTTGGTGTGTGGAGCCGGTAAGAGAAAGCCTCACTGAAAGGTTACTACTTGAGTGGGGTGTTGTAAACAGTGGTTAAATGGACCAAAGGGGACTGACGTCCAGGCAGGGCACAACCCGAGGACAGGCTGTGAGTCTCTCACGTGAGGTACTCAAATGCTACTACTTCTCATAGTCCTTACAGCAAGCCCAGCTACGGCACTAAACACCTTGTATGCATTCTCTCAGTCCTCACAGTGGTTCTGCAGAGTAATCACGGCTATCCATTTCACAGGTTAACTAATCGAAGCACAGAGAAGTAAAGGAACTTGTGCAAGTCACCCCGGTATTGACATCGGTGGCAGAGCCAGGCTTCTGGCTCCACAGCCCATGATCTTAACCTTGGTGCTATGTACATCCCATTGCCCTGGAAAGGCCGGCTCACAGGATACACGGGGAAAGAGGAGATACGAGAGCCAAGGCTTCTGGGAAGAAAGCAAGGGCTCAGGGATGGCATCTTCCAGTGCCATTTTTGAAAGCTTCGAGTTTTTCAGGTCAGAAGAAGCCATCATGAGTTTTCTAAAAAGGGTCAACATGAGAATTGTATTCTGACGGTGATTTTGGAATCCCTGTGTAGGATAGAATGGAGGAGAAACAGCCTGAAGATGTCAATAGTGAGGAGGAAGAGAAAGAGAGAGGGACTTTAAAACTGGCAGGACCCATGCCACCTGGTTCATCACAGAGCCTGGCATATAGCAGGCATCCCATAAATGCTGGTTAAATGAATGTTTCCAAGTTAGCCGAGTTGGCAAGCAGACCCTGAATTAAGGGCCCCGGTGGGAGCAGTTTATTTAGGAGGTGCAGGAAACAATAGCAAAAAAAAAAGTGTGAAATGAGACAGGGAAGGGAGGCACCAATGAAGAGCACATTTACTGAGCCAGCGACAACGGTGGGCACAGCTGGGGCTTAATCCTTTGGGGCAATTTTAGGAGTTAATACAGAGTCACCCCTCAGAGTCATCTGTGAGAAGAGTGGGGTGCTGGGGTATTTACACGTCAATTCCATCACTTAGTAGTTGAGGGATGTTCCTGGAGATGGTATTCTGCTTTCCTGGCACCAGAACTGAAGGGCTGTGTGTTCGGGGAAGGGGAGTTGGGCACACTGGCGTGGCTGGAAATGGCTGGGGCGCCTGACCAGCAGGCACACGTGCATGGGGGTGGGCAGGGTCTGCTACAGAATCAACCGTGGGCCAGAGTTGAAAGAGAGTAGAAACTGTGTAGAATCGTGAGAAATAGGTTCCCTAAGAGGATTTAACAATGAGTTTCTTTTAATTTCCTCTCACCAGGACATAGATGTGTTTTTCTTTCTCCAACAGGGATTGTGTTCTCAGTGGTGGGAAACTGGTGTTTCAGGTCCTTGAACTTGATTACCTGGGTGAGCTCCAAAAAACTTCACTGCACTGGCATGAGGAGCTTCTGTAGAAGATTGTGCCACTCAAACTTGAGAGCTGGAAACTGTCAAGCAGCGTTCACATCAGAGCTTAAGTAGGAGGAACAGAAGGAAGAGGAGGGGGAGGGGGAGGAGGAGGAGAAGGGGGAATGGAGTAAAAAAAAAGGACTTTCGCTAAAATTAGCATGACAAGCCCCAAACTTAGCCCTTGTAACTGAATGTTTGCACAAAACCTAGAATAGCCCTTAAAGCTTCTAACCCAAGGTAACCAGAAGCTAACATGAAATATTTTTTTGGCTACTCTGAGAAGCACTCATCTGAGAAGAAACATTTCTCCCCATTCCCACCAGTCCCCCCACACTCGTCCCTCACCTTGGCCTCCCTGTCACCCTCCCACCCCAGCGAGGTCCTGTCTGCTCACGGTTTTCCTGTTTTCCACCATGACTGCATTCTGTGAAGGTAGGTCACCATCTAATTCTCCAACCCGAACTGATAAAAACAGAATCCAGGCTGTAACACTGCTGTGTCCGCTCACGCGGGAGCCCAAGGAACCAAGCCCGCAGAATCTTCTGTTGTGCAAACGCCAAGGGCTTCTGTTTCCAAGCAAGTTCCTAGGGCTGCCCCAGAGACCCAGGCCAGGACTGCGTGCCTTCAGCGTGACATCATCGTTACATTAAAATAATTTATTGAGTGTCTTTGGCATACACTATACTGTCAACACACTTTCCAAACTTTAAGACAACCTTGTGGATAAAACTCTCATACCCAACCGTTTATCAATGGCAGAGAGCGGGGGGCAGACCTGGTGAGTGGAGCCTGGTGGGCGACCCAGAGGCACACCGGAGAACTGCCTTCTTGGGATAACTGTTCCTTTCGTCATCCCAGGCCCCCTTTGGCAAAGCAACTTCCTTCTATTAGGTTTACAAGCAATCAAAAATATAGCCAACATCTAAACAAACACAAGTGAATTTATTTTAAACCCATCAAAACAGAGACAGTTTAAAATCATTGAAGACCACAATGCAAGTTTACCTTCGCCCACCATCAAGACGCTCCTGTCACTCCCCAGACATTGCCTCATTTACACCTTTACTCCCAGGAGGGAGGACAGTTCTGGCAAGTTATGAGTATTTCCTGCCCCTGGATGGAATGGAAAAGTACACCTGAGGTTGAACATCCTAGCATTTAAAAAGCACGGCAGGATCGTTCAATCACCAAACCTCACCAAACTAAGGTGAATGCAGGGACAGAAAGACACAGGTATCTTTGGAAACCAGACCACGAGGGACAGCCTTTCCCAGGGCAGAATATCAACCAAAGCTCGTTAGAACTGGCAAGGCTCATTAACGAGGGCTTCAGGCCGGGCAGTGATTCACGCAGGCAGCCCAAGTGTGGTCCAGAGTAGCACGTGCCCCTGAGGCTACAACTGCCAAGGAGATGGTGGGTGAGCTGCCAGTGTCTTCAAAGGCTTCTGGAGCAAAGCCGTGGTGTTCCAGCCAGGTGTGCACAGAAAGTGCCGTTGTGCTACACAACCAGAACACAGTGTCAGCTTCAAAGCTAACTGGCGACGGAGCAAGTCAACCAGTGGGAACAGGTGAGTGAGCGCCGACATCTCCCTAGATCAGCAAGGGCTCTACCACTCATATCTATTCTAATTCGACTCTACCAGTCAGCAAAACATAAAAGAAATAGAGGAGATGATCCATTAGACAGACTACCTGATTCTATAAGATGATAATGTCACCTACGCCCATTGTAATCTTGAGACGGTAGCCATTCTAGGCCTTCATTTCCTCATCTGTAAAACAAGGATTTTACAGGATTCTTGTGAGGATTACATAAGAGAAGAGATGCAAAGAATTTAGTACAATACTTCTCAGTCAACAAAAACTACCATAATTACAGTAGCAAGTTATATCTATACACGGACGGGCAAAACGAATGCAGAAGAGTAAAATCAACATGCAAGGGACATGTGTGGGCACGTGTGGATAGTGGTGGTGAAAGTATGTTAGCCCCAGTGAGGCAAACATGGTTACCCTGGGCATTATATGAAGATCTGAGCTTCCTGGAATGTAGGATGAAAAAGGACTCATTAAAATCAAGTTCTTCTTATTACTTCAGTAAACACAAAACTGGCATATAATTCACCCTCAGTAACTTTGTGAGCGTGCAGGAGTAACACTAGTCATTCCTGTGCCCCACGTGGCTTCTCTCACTTCCCGTCTCCTAAGAAAATGACCTTAATGAACCTCATTCGGAAGTGTCACCACCTGAAGCCCCGCTTCTAGGGGCCCTGCCCTGAGACACCTCCGCAGCAAGAAGCCCTGGGTTCGCTCCGGCGCCATCTCACCGGTGCTGGTTTAGCCCGAATAATTGTTTCGCCACACTTTCCTTGAGATCCTTTGTGAATGAAGGTTAGACGAGTTTTTGTAGACACACTTCGCACCCCTGATTAGACTAGTGCAAATAAATCATAATTTGAGGTCTAGAGAAGACATCTGAATTTTCTATTTTCCCAGGATATCGACTCCATGTGTATCTTCAATAAACTCCATGATGGCAGAGACACCCTTCTGCATTTTCTTTTTTTTTAATTTTTGTTGATTTATCTTTAGAGAGAAAGGGAAGGAGAGAGGGAGAGAAACCTCAATGCACGGCTGCCTCTCGTGAGTCCCCTTCCGGGAACGGCCTGCAACCCAGGCTTGCGCAGGCAACTGGGAATCGAACCGTGATCGTGTGTTTCGCAGGCCCGCGCTCAATCCACTGACCTACACCAGCCAGGGCTCTTGTATTTTCTTTCCATCTTAGTGTGTGTGTTCACCCATAGAATAGCTTGACAATTTGTCAATATTGTAAGTATGCCAATTATATGGTAGATTTGGGGGCGGAAGCAAAACTTTTTAAAGGCTGGTTGTCGAGGGAGGTATTTCCATCTCCTTTCTCTGCCCTCCATTTGTAACGATCACCTGGACCACCGTGGGTCCCGTGACAGGACGTCTCCTTAACCCTGCAGGTCTCTTGTCTGGGCAGTAACAAAGGTCTGAGGAGCTGAAGTGAGAGAGAAAGTTAGGAGGCACTTTCAAATGAAGATAATTAGGCAACACTACCATTACACAGAGAAGGAAGTTCCTGGCCTTTCAGAGGAAATGGACTTTTTAGCATTTGAATGACCGATCACATAGTGGGAGGATTCTGCCCACTGTCCCAACAGAGAAATTTTTATGGTCCCAAACGGGTATGGGCCTCCATATTCACCATTTCTTTATTCTTCAAATCTTTATTGAAGGTTCTCACATGCTGCTAGCAGGGATAGGAATTGGTAGAATCTTGTGGGGAATAATTTGGAAAAGTCTATCAAAATGACACAGTGTGATAGGCATAATGATCCCAGAAATTCCAAGGCTAAGGGTATACCCTGCAGGTCATTCAGCGTAGGTCTTCTACGCAAGATTGGTTATAATAGGAAATGACCCAAATGTTCATCAGTAAGAAACTGGTTAAATTTACCCATACACACAAATGCAAGGCAGCTAGAAAAAAGATAAAAAAAACTCTGAATGAACTGATACAGATTTTTTAAACAAATTTAAAAAAAGCAAGATATAGGACAGTATGTAGAGCCAGCTATTTATAGGGGGTGGGGGGGAGGAACAAAGGATTTATGCTTATTTGCATGTACCTGGATCAAAAATCTCTGGAAATAAGAAACTAGCCCTGGCTGGTGTGGCTTAGTGAACTGAGCATTGGCCTGTGGACCAAAAGGTTGCTGGTTCGATTCCCAGTCAGGGCAAATGTCTGGGTTGTGGGCTGGGTTAGTGGCTGGGGAGGGGCACGTAAGAGGCAACCAGTGGATGTTCCTCTCCCTCTCTTTCTCCCCCCCTTCTTCTCTCTAAAAACAAATAAATAAAAATTTAAAATGCATACATATTATATTATATTATATATGACACATTATATATATGTATCACTAATAACAGTCATTTCCTTATCTAAAGGCAGGCACAGAATTGTGCAGATAGGTACCGCAGTAGAAGGGAGACTTTTCTCTGCAATAGAGAAACATATTTTTACATGTTTGATTTTTGAACCATGTTTAAATGCATTTTCATCTAAAGACAAGTATATAAGTGCAAGTTAAAATAGTCTTTAGAAAACCTGTATTATGTGCAGAAAGCTTTGGTCAATACCCAGCTCTGCTTTCCGGGAGTTTCTAACCCAGTTAGTTGGATAAAAGTCTACCTGTAATCATAACACAGTGGTAAAAATGCCATCTCACTGATACACCACGTTTCACCATATCTAAGACAGTATTAATTTTTTAAGATTTTATTTTTTTATCTTTAGAAGAAAAAAGAAGGAGAGAGGGAGAGAAATATCGATGTATGGTTGCCAAACTTGCTGGGAACAGACCTGCAACCCAGGCATGTGCCCTGACTGGGAATCGAACCGCGATCCTCTGGTTTGCAGTTAAACATTATTAATTTTAAGTCACAGGATTATATAATATGCCACAAGGAAAAGAAAGCATGTAAAAAATTAAATTATGCCACAAAGCTTTCTTTTTATTTGAAACTTTTATACTTAATGAGCTCTCTCTTAGATACTCATTTATACCTTTATTTTAAAGTCATATATCACTTTCATGGGATATATGGCCTGAAACAAAAATTAAAGTGAAATAATATAAAGAATTCTTTACAACTTTGTGTTACAGTCTGACAGTGTTGAGTCTCGTTCACACAGTGCTATGAAAAGTATGGGTGATGCAGCATTTTTCTGAAGAGTGTTCCACTAACGTTTTCAGAATTTCCTTCCAAGCTGCAGAAACCTTATCTGCAAACTTTGGCGTACACCCTCCAGCAAACACAACTGTGTGATGACTGCTGCCTGGCCACTAGTGACTGTAACACGAATCCAAATTCCAGCACATTAAAATGTGAAAAAAATGCGTTTCTTATAATAGCTCCAACGTGGGAGGTGAGCAGTTTCAGGACAGAAGAGATCTCTGGGGTCTATGGAAGACTCTTAGATGAGGCTGAGGAAGGCCAGACTTCAAAGAACGAGAGGGATTGTGGGAACAGAAATGAATACGATGAATGAGCCATACAAGACAGATAACTTAAAAAGGAAGTAGGAATTGTATTTGTGGGACAGAAAGAAGAACATGTGGCCTGGGGGGACAGGCTTGTGACAGGAAGAATGGAGGTACGTATACATAGGGCAGACTGGGACCTGACCGTAGTCTCCTGAATGGTAGGTAGGTAGGCTACGAGATTCAGACTCTGTCATGTGGGGACACAGGGAGGCAGTTTACAGCTGGCCACGGGACGCTAGCATTTGGGGGAGCCCTCAAACCCAGCAATGCGGAAGCACTCATTAGCAGCAGACCATACTAACCAGGGACCAGTCCAGAAACTCAACCATGCTCAAGAATGGACAGAACAAACAAGCAAAGCATCAAAAGAAGACAGAAAAAAAAACAGAGAAACAGAAAATCTTGGGCCATAGAAATGTAGTGCCTGGAGGACTATGAAAGATCTACTTCATGTTTTCCATTTTACGGATAAACAATGAGAACTCTGTAGTAGTTCTCTTGCTAGGGAACTACAGCTTGCAGGTGACGGGCAGGGAATAAACACTCACATCCTGGTTTCCTGAGCAGTGCTCTTCCCAGCGGAGAGGCACAGCCAACAGCAGAGGAAGGAGGCCCCTAGGCATTCGATAAAGACAAACGACAGAAAGCAATGGAGGAGAATAAGCCTAAGGAGGCCACTGATGGCCATTGCAGACCTTTGATGACCTTCAAATGTCCACTTTTGGGAGTGGTCTGGGAAAAATGAGGTTGTGAACCTCAAGGGGGTTAAGGGAAGGGGGTATGTTTTGCAATTACAGACACCAGCAGGAAAAAGCTTACTATTTATTTTAAAGATTTTGTTCATTTATCTTTAGAGAGGAAGGGAAGGAGAGAGGGAGAGAAATATCAATGAATGGTTGCCTCTCGTGAGTCCCTTGCTGGGAACTGGCCTGCAACCCAGGCGTGTGCCCTGACTGGGAATTGAACCACAATCCTTTAGTTCGCAGGCTCACGCTCAATCCACTGAGCCACACAGCCAGGGCAAAAGCTTACTATTTTTAAACACTTCCTTTCAATGGGCTCAGTGCACTTCACAAAGGACTCTAGATTCAATATTATTTATTTCCTTCAAAATAATGAGACACTATCTGTTGGAAAAGATTTTTTAAAATATTGACAGGCTGCAGTCACACAGATATTTCACTTGCCTTTCCTTTCAACTTTCAACTTTCCGTAAAGAAAACCAGTGTTTTCTTACAAATAGAAACGAACTCAAAAAGACATGTACAAGCAGTGAGCCTTGTTTGTGGGCTTCCATGTTGCATCTCTATAGAACTTTATTCTCTACATAGGTAATTACCACATATCATGTCCTCACACATCTGCAATACTAAACAGTATATTTAGGTGCTTGATGTGGATTTTTCTTAGGTGAACAAGAAATCGCCTACCACAGGAATGTTATCTTGCTGACCTGGCCACTCCAAGCAGTGCAGTGAGCCACTTAATATCTTGGGGTGACAGTTTTATCTCAGGGTCAACCTTGGTAATGACTGAGGAAGTTTGAATTAAAGCAATGAGATGGCATTTAATACAGGCAAATGTGTATCTGACTGGCACAAACGTAGGATACTAATGCCATGCAGAGGGCTGGGACTCCGGCGGTGCCGTACGGCAGCTGCTTTGTCCGGCAGGTCACTAGTGTCTCCTGTTACAACTGGAGTTGAGCACACCCTGTGTGACTCAGCAGTTCTCCTCTCAGTGTCTACCCACGGAACGATGGACACACCAACGCAAGGAGGCCTGTGCAAGGACATTGCAATGGCTTTGATTGTAATGGTGAAAAACCAGACACGATCTCTATGTCGGTAAATTGGGGACAGACTAGATGTACATGTAAATACATCAATGTGGAGGGCAGGACCAATAAAACGGCGTCGGTCTGATCAAAATAGTATAAAGTATATAGAACAAAGTAGAGTCACTGAGGTCAACTAAGTGGCTGTTGGGCAGCTATGACACTTTGGTTCAAGAGGAAAACGACCTCAGTCAGAGGGAAACATGTCAGACAAGGAGCCACACTTAAGGCATCTGCCCACAAAGTCAGAATAACTGTGTCTGCAGATAGAACCATCCATAGACAGGACGCTGGGGAAATTCCACACTTGCCAGCAGGGGTGTCAAGCAGAACAGCCATGTATCCCCCACAGGCCCCTGGGCAAATTCCCCACTTGGCATCAGGGGTGCCAAGGCATTTCTCGAAAAGACCCAGAAGGGTGGAGCCCAATCCTTTCCAGGTGTAACTGAGAGGCGGGTTCCAGACCACTGCTGAGTCCGCTGAGCTCCACCCGCAAGAGCGCTGCTCCACACCACGCTGATCTCCCTCGGCGTTGCCCGCTGCAGGCTCTGCCCTGCTGCACTGAGGACTTCCCCTGCCCTGTGGGCCACCTGGCTCCGGAGATCCTTCCCTCGAGAGTCTGAGAGCGTCCTTGCCCACCAAGCTCTCTCTCGGACCTGCAGACTGAAACTCTGAGGCTTGGGTTTGTTATCCCTCTTTGATTATTACGTGTGTATATGTTATATTTCTCTTAGATTGTCAGAGTGTGAGTAGGGTATTAATGTGTGTGATATTCTACTTCGAGTGAACCTGCATTCAATAAAAGCTGAGTGAATAGCAGAGTTACTGTGTGTGACTCTTGTTTCTTCCTTGGTGCCGGGCTGCTCAGCAGGCAGCTAGCTGAGCAGTTGCCCTGCTGACTTATGGGAAATATTATATCGCGACCATATGTTCATGACAATCAATAGACTCATAAGATGTACTAGTGAGTTTTTTAAAGCAAGGTGTGTATGTGTATGCTTAGTATGATGTCATTTATGTAAATAACACTCCACAGTGTCTACGCCTGTATGTGTGTGTGCATGTGAGCACACATGTGGAAGGACAAACTCTGAAACGGATGACAGAGCTCACCTGGGAGGAGCTGGGAAAGTACCAGGGGTGAGAGTTAGCAGTAGGGGAGGAAGGAGGGAAATTTTAGCTTTAGCTATAATGGCTGATTTTTTAAAAATGACAATTTATTTATACATAGCTTATGCGATTTAAATCTCCTATTTGGAAGAGAATAGCTTATTATACTGTCATAAGCTCTGATTCATTTAGAAAATTACAAATTTGGTGGCTTTATGAAGGTATGGTCTTGGATTAAAACGAACATTGAAAACTTTTTTTTTGTGCTGGCTGGTGTGGCTCAGTGGATCAAGTACCTGTGTGCTATTGGAAAGGTCACCAGTTCGATTCCCAGTCAGGGCGCATGCCTGGGTTGCAAGCCAGGTTCCCACTTGGGGGCCACATGAGAGGCAAACACACACTGATGTTTCTCTTCCTCTCTTTCTCCCTCCCTTTCCCTCTCTCTAAAATAAATAAATAAATAAGTAAGTAAATAAAACTGTTCTACATTTGTATGTACATGACACTATATCTGACACTATATCTGATTGAAATGATAAAGACTTTTAAAATACTTTTATATATAACATAAAAACTGAAAACAAAAAATACGTGCAAAACAAGCACATTTTCCTTCAGCCCTGACATACTTTGGGGTCTGTATAAGACATATATCACTTCAAGTAAAGGCTTGAGCATTAATGTCTAGTGGAACAAATTGTCTTGTTGTCTAAAACAATGAACCAGTGCATTTGGCACAGCTTTCAAGACGCCAGTGATGAAGATGCTGGTGGAGTGTAGCTTTGGGCTTCTTCCGTCAATGCCAGGCCTTCAGGATGAAACAGCACATGGCTCATGGCCAGACACCTGTGCCAAGTCCCAATTTGCAAGCACAATTCAGCTCATTTGAGCTTCTGTCTTGATCCTGAGTGTTGCTCTATTAAGAAATAATAGAGAAAGAACATTGTTTCTTGGTTGGAGAAAGCTATAACTTTGGTTGCTATTATGCTTAGGGACAAAAATATCCAGAAATATTTTAAAATTCCCATTCTCTATTGGATTGGGTGACCTCTTAGGAGGTTCATTCTCAAAGACAGGGTTTTTTCGCTGGGATGAGTCATGAACACCAAAGTACTATTCTATCTGAATAATGTGGTCGAATAAACATTGATAGCTATAGAGAAATAATGTAGTCCTAGTTTCATGAATGAGGATTTTCTAGTGGTCATCTCTCTGAGGGCTTAAATGAACCAACCAAAAGAATGCCTATCAATAAAAAGTAGAATAGACTGCTGAGATTTAGAGTCAAATACAGAGAATACATTGTGTTCAGGAATCTCTGATATGTGTATGAAAGAATTTAGAAATTCGGGAAAGAACTTGACGTGAACCATTGCCAACAGCTTGCTAATGGACAAGTGGACAGAGGACATCTGTTGCTTTGGTCTGCCCAGGGTCCACTCCTTTCTTTTGGCAGTAGCGTTCTGGTTTCCTTTGGGACACACTCATCTCCCACTCACAGCTCATGAGGTTCAAGTTGGACTATTCCCATCACCTAGCTCCAGGAGTGATACGTGATTCAGATCTGACCTTCAGAGAATGCCATGCTGGTGTGGTGATTCATAGCAGGACACTTGACCCAAGCCAGGCTAATGAGAATTCAGGGATTTTGGCTGGCACTGCTGGGGGAAAGCTGCATACATTGTGCTGGCTGCATTAAATTCTGGAGCTCCAGGTAGCTCTGTGTACACAGAGTGCCTACCTGATTATAGAGCCAAGGCCAGGAAGAGCAGGGCTCTGACAACACCCGTAACACAGTGTGTTTGCAGACCCCTAAGCAAGCCTGTCTAGAGGTTGCTTTTCCTCTGGTTCTCTGAGGCCTCATTTTTTTTCAGGGTCCAGTTAAAATATCGAGTTGTCCTTACAGTCTTTTAGAACCCATCAGACCTCAGCGGATCCTTCCTCATTTGAATCCCTGAAGCAGTCGTTACCAGCTGTCAATGACAATCGCTGTTTGTTTGGTTCTAACACGCAGATCTTCACACACACTCTTTCCCCACGTCGATTACAATAACCTCAAGATCGGGAACCACAGGTTACGCATCTTTGTATCTCAGCACTTTGCGTAGATTGGGATTTTAATAAATGTTTGTCAGTGATACTTATAAAGGGCTGTGGCCTCTGTGATCCTGTTTTGTTATTTCATCTCGACCTCCTCAAGCCCCCCCCCTCACCAAACACATATGTGCCATGTACACACACCCCTAGTCAAACACGGACACATCATGTACATATACTGAGTGCATACATGTATATACCATATACACACTTCCAATAAAACAGACACATCATATACACATGCCCGACACATGCCTGTACATACCATGTACACATACCCCCAATAAAATGTGTACCCTCATACATATACATTTGTATGTGTATGTATACAGATACGTGTATGTACATACTGAATTCACTGAGATGGGTGAGCTCCTTTTTTAAAAAATTCTTTTTTAAAGATTTTATTTATTTTAGAGAGATGGGGAAGGGAGGGAGAGAGGGAGTGAAACATCAATGTATGGTTGCCTCTAGCACACCCCCTACTGGGGATATGGCCTGCAACCCAGGCATGTGCCCTGACTGGGAATCAAACCCGAGATGCTTTGGTTCTCAGGCCTGCACTCAACCCACTGAGCTACACCAGCCAGGGCTAGCTCCTTCTTGTGTATTTGCTGAGAAGTCCCTATTTGGGAATTCCAGCAGCTGAGATCCCTAGAATTAATTTATAATGGCTCAAGTACACCCAGAGAACTACTTCGTTCTTCCGCGCCCTCGTGACTGGAAGGAGAAGGAGGGGTGAGGGAGAGAGCCCTGGATGAGAAAAGAGTCTGAATGAGTAACACCCAACCAAAATGAGGGCCGGGGTCGCTAAGCACCTCCAGAGTAGAAGCAATGAAACAAATTCTTGCTGCATCATGAGTACGTGTTCCAGCCGACGCACAGCTGCACGCAGGCACAGGCCCTGAAATGAACTGTATTGGGCTTGTAAGCAACAGGCTCCGGCGGGTAAGAGATGCAAGACGTGACTCAGGCCTCGCTCTCCCCCGCAGGCATCTCCAACTCTCTGACCTGCTTTCATCACCGCTCTCACCCTGGGGAGCTTGGGAAAGGCCTCCAAGAAGCCAGGAGGATTTTCCTTCCCTTTCCTCCAGCTTCTCTGCGGGAGCGGGGTGGAAAGCTATGTCAGGCAATGTCTAACAAAGAAAAGATGGGGTTTTTTTTAAATTTTATTTATTTATTTATCTTTAGAGGGGAAGGAGAGAGGGAGAGAAACATCAATGTATGGTTGCCTTTTGTGTCTCCCCTGCTGGGAGTTGGCCTGCAGGGAACCAGCCTGCAACCCAGGCATGTGCCCTGACTGGGAATTGAACCGCGATTCTCTGGTTCGCATGCCCGCACTCAATCCACTGAGCTATACCAGCCAGGGCTTAGAAAAGATGGGTTTTAACCGAAGTTTAAAAAAAACCGTCAACAGGTGGGAACACTCAGGGTCCAGAGGTCACGGGGAGGACAGTGTTTTAGTAGGTACTGCCATTGCCATGAGTATCAAAGGGTCCCCTCCTTGCAGAGTCTCACAAACATAGAACAGCCAACCTTTCCTGAATATGTACAGCGTGCAAGGGCCACACTCAACACTCTCACATGTCCCTTCACTTAACCCCTTCCTCACCTGGATTCAGTTGTATCAAAATCCCCATTTTACAGATGGGGACACTGAGGCTTACCAAGGGCAAGTTGCTATTCTGAGACTGAAACAGTTCTAGGACTTGGATTTTCTTACTCCATCCATCCTTTGAACCTCTCCATAATATGTACTCTCCACCAAATGGTGCTACCCAGAGAAACAGCTTTTCTCTTTTCTTGGCAGGAAACTTTAGGGAAGAAATGATAAAATCACACAAATCGAAGTGCCTCCTGGTTTCTAAGAACCTCAAGTGCCCACCGCGGAAGCAAAGCCTTTGAGTGACTTGCACAGAGCAGCCGCGACCCCTGGCTCCCAGGGCATAGCCACCTTGGCTCCCTGGTTCTCTGCGCGGACCCTGCTCCGAGCAGCCTTTCTCCACGGGTAACTTTCCTGTTAAAACAGCTGGGGTTATGGAGGAGGCCATCAGATAGGCCATCAGAACCGAGCTCTGAGTAGGAGGGTACTTGGAACAGAACCAAACGAACGTCACATACATTCAGACAACAGGGGTGCATGGACCCAAACAGGCTGCAAACGGAGTCCTTGCATGAGTGGAGAGCCGAGCAAGATGGGCCCATTCCTTCCATCTGCATTTACAGATGTTTCCTTTGCAAGGTTTAGGTTTTTCCTTCAGGTTTGTTTTTCTTAAACGATCTCTCTGGTTCTGGAGAAGGATGCCTTTACCTTCACCTGAGCTGCACTTAGGAACCTGGCGAACCACTTAGGGTAAAAAAAAAAAAAGCTGTGACCGTTGCGAGCCCAAGACTTCCCACATCCTCAGACCTGTAGCTCCTACGGTCAGGATCCTGTCTCTCCGCCTCCTCTCCCCCACCGAGTCCAAGTGGTTTCTAATAGGAATCAGGGCTGATTTGATTGACAATGACACAGAATTGGGCACTCGCCTCGCCCTGCTGGGGCTCCTTGTCCGTTCAGCAGACCAGGCTGCGGATGGTTGTCCCACAGCTCTCGCCGGGAATTGGCTACAGGCAGGAGGCACTTGAAAGCCCCTGAGCACAGTGGGACAAGCACTGCGGCACACTACCTCATTGTTCTCAGCGGCAAGCCGGAGAACTCCAAGCTGCCAGCAGAACCCATCCTGCTCCGAAGCTTTTTTGGTAAGTATTTTTTATTGATTATGCTATTACAGTTTTCCCGATTTTCCCCTTTACCCCCCCTGCCCTGCCCCCAACCCTCCAGCATCCCCCTTTTAGTTCATGTCCAGGGGTTGTACATTTAAGTTCTTTGAGTCCCCTGATTCCTATACCATTTTTACCTCTCCCCGTCTATTTTATGCTACTAATTATGCTTCTTCTTCCCTGTACCTTTCTCCCCTATGCCTCCATCTCCTAACTCCCATGTCTCCTGGCCTTTACACCTAAGTGGCTGGAGATCTCAGAAAGAGTAATGAAAACGCAAACAGCTATTCCGGAATTATCATTTCCTTCATTTTTCTGCAGAAATCAAAAAGTGATTGCAAGAAATGAGGTGCTCTAGGGTGCACACGAGGTGTTTTATGACCTTCTATCCAATCACTTGCCTGCAAAGGAGATAAGACTGTCCTCATTGTAATCTGCAAGGAAATCAGCTAGTGCTTCCTTCTTGACCCGGCATCCTCAATTTTCGTCTCTGAAAATTGAAAAGAGTGGTGACGACACAAATCTGCCCTCTGGTGGACAATGAGGAGAATTACAAGTGAGGAAGAGAGTGACCGTCCAGAGAAATCGGATGAAAGGAGAAATGAGGCTGGACTGCATTTCCCAAAACTGACCCCCTGATTGATCTTTTGCCAGTGCTGCTCAGAATGAATATGCAGACTACGTCTGCTTAAAATCGACTGGTTATTCCATACATGCAATGGTTTCTCCATGAAGAAGTGACCTCGGAAGGGGGAAATCATTGGGTTAGGCGTCAGCTGTGCCTGACGATGAAGAGTCACTGATGTTAGGCGGCTCAGTCCTCAGCTGTCTCGTGCACCCAACTGGGACAACAGTACCTCTGACACGGGGGTGTGGTGAGAGCCAAGCACATTTGGAACGTGTAGTTCGTGCTCCGATTGCACTTCACGGACTCGGACACAGGGCGCAGTGTTTAAGCGCCTAGATTCGGCAGCGGCCTGGGTTGAAACTCAACTCTTTCCTTTACTAAGTGTATGATCTAAGGTGTGTTTCCCGACTCTCTGTGCCTCAGTTTCTTCCCCTGTTACCTGAGGATAATCGACCTGTCTTCTAGGGTCCTTTTGAGCAATAAGTGAACCCATGTTTGCAAAGTGGTTGGAATGTTATCTAATGCGTTGCAAATATCTGTTAAAAATTCAACATATTCTACAGTCAGATGAAAAAGTGTGTATCGAGCACCGATTACATGCGTGGTACAGGGTTAGAGGCACAAAGCTGTTTTTGGTCTAGCCAGGGAATCATAGTAAAAACAGCTGGGATTTAGTGTGTGTTTTATTGAGATGAAACTTTAGAAAGATTAATATGTGACTTAATGTGATAGAACACAAACCCATGGATACCTTGGAACAGGGGTGGGGACTGGGCTTTGACCGGTGAAAGACACAACGGAAACTTCTCGGGTCACGGAATGTTCTGCAACTCGATTGCTGCTGGGCGTCTGTTTGTTACGACTCGTGGAACAACATACTTAACGCGTGTTCATTTCACTTGTGTACGTTTTACTTCGATGAAGTTGCTTTAAAAAAAGAAACCTGAGAAATATCGCTAACTTGAAATGTATGGAATTTAGTTGGCTCTAGGTTAGAACAAATGTCGTTAAAATTTTAAGATAATTGGATACTTACAGAACATTGTAGTCTGTAATGCTTTCATCAGTAAAAATTAAGAAGAGAAAATGAATGAACTAAATGAGCATAAGGAACTATAAACAGAATAATATAAGCCCCCAATTAGAAAATTTTAATAAAAGTAACATTAGAACTAATTAAACAGAGAAAACCCCCCAAAAGGTAAGACTGAAACATTAAATATGTTTAGTCTGAAAATCCTGGGAAAATACACATTAGAAATGACAAAAATTTATGAAATTATTAAAGAGCTAAAAGCACTGGTATGTCTGAATATAAGATGACTGTTAAGAGAATACTAAAAGGCATGCATGGTTTTCAGTAAAATATTTCTCTAACCCAAAGAGAGGTAGACATTTTGAAGCAATTGTTAAAAAAATAATATGCTAACGTGATAGTTGTTACACAGCCAGCGCCTCCCACGTGCCCGGCTTGCCACTTCCTCCCGCCTCCCAGCCCCATGGAACTCCTCTCCCCCGCCACCCAGGGCCGGTGCCTAGCACAGTGGTGACCCACCAGCCCTACTGCCCATCTGACTGGTTGGTGTCTACCTTATCATATCACACTATCATATCACAGTATCTGGAGAAGCCCACCCTCTTTATAACAATCTCAGCCTGCAACCTCATTCCATCTTACACATACACACAAAGATACCACGGTTTTAATAAATACTGAGTTTTTAGAAATGCAAGTACCATTTGAATAAATGGAAGATTCTATTTTGTTTGGACCAAAATGTTATAGGGAGTTGCTTTCCATTTCAGCCACATGGTATTTCAATCACCTGCCTACACACTTGTATCAGTTTACATTTTTTATAGTCATGTTCATAATAGTTCTATTCCTAGTCAAATATTTGACCACTCGTGTTTTCCAGTAGAGTCGTGCCCAAGCACTTTCTCATAAAAAAATTTCATAGTATTTTATTATGAATTACTTTTCCAAATGTCTCTTTTACATTCCAGTTAATCATAGTCACTTTATAAAATTGTGAATCTAGGCAGGTATATTATCTGGGAATTTCCTTTGGGGATAATAAAGGGGTGCAATGACCTGAATTGTGTTTCCCTGCCCCCACCCCAATCACGTGTTGAACACAACCCCCAGCGTGACGGTGTTCAGAGATGGGGCCGTCATGAGGTCATCAGGGTTGGATGAGATCATGAGGGCCGTGCCCTCTTTTAAGCAGAGATACCAGAGATACCAGTCTCTCTCTCCCTCCCTCCCATCCCCCCCTTCCCTCTCCTCTCCTCTCCCAGTACATGGGCACCAAGGAAAGGGCATGTGAGCACACAGCAAGATGGTGGCCGCCTACGAGCTATGAGAAGAGGCCTCAGAGTGAAATCCATCTTGCTGGCACCTTAGTCTTAGATGTGCCAGCCTCCAGAATGGTGGGAAAACAAATCTCTATTGTTTAAGTCATCCAGTCTGTGGTAGTTCATTATGGGAGCAGAAACAGTCCAATACAGGAGGTATTATGAAATATTTTTACAAACTCGGAGCAGGACTAGTAGGATTAATGTCACGCCAAAGTACTTCCTATAAGACGCCCATTCGAAAAAAAATTGTTCACTTTTGGAAACCTCTGTACAGCATCCTGAGGGTCTCAGGTGCAGTCCTTCTCGCTTCCGGTATTGCCTCCGGATGCCTTGGCCTTCTACTGGGAAGCCGAAGAAAAGGTAACCCTCTCCTCGCCAAGTGTGGGCAGAAGACCTAAGCTCAGCCAGTTGGAACTTCCCTTCCACCACTTTAAATCCTACAAAGACTGATGTATAAACGGAAGGAAATGTCTCGTGGTATCTTATTGGCAAGACTGGCTCTTCGGCCCTTGTCAACGTCCTCCCAATCAATTCTCCCTGTGGTTTAAGAAGACGTTGTTTTAGAGATACTATCCAAAACAATAAAAAGATCAAACAGCCCTGGCTTGTGTGGCTCAGTGGATTGAGCAGGGGCCTGCGAAATGAAAGGTTGCAGGTTCGATTCCCAGTCAGGGCACCTGCCTGGGTTGCAGGCCAGGTCCTCAGTTAGGGGCTTGGGAGAGGCACCTGACGGACATTTCTTTCTCTAGCACATCAGTGTTTCTCTCCCTCTCTTTCCCCTTCCCTTCCCTTCTTTCTTAAATAAATACAGTCTTTTTAAAAAGTGAGAAAATTAATTGCTTTTAAAAATATCAGTGATAAATATAAAACTAAAAAATACAAAACCTACTCATACATAAAGAACCCATATCATACATAGGAATAACTTTAGCAACAATGGATTAGGACATAAAGAAGAGAAGCATAAAATATTTAAAAATATAAAATAAGACCTCAGATAAACACATAAAGGATAAATAAATAAAAATCTTAGCTTGTTTTTGTTTTGTTTTGTCTTTTTTTCTGAGCTGAAGTGGGGAGAAAAGTGTTTTCCATAGTGGCTGCACCAATCTAGTCTTTTTCTTTCAGTGTTTCCTTTTATAGCTTCTATTGCTCTGCCTTTAAGTTCATTAAAGTTTTCTTATGCCATGTCTAACATACTATCCAGCTCGTTCAGTGTATTTGTCATTTCAGACATTATCATTTTTAACTCCAGAAGTTCAATTTTGTTCTTTTTTGCATATCATCTCTATCTTTACTTACTATGCTCCAGCTTTTTTTTTGCTCCTTGAACATATGAAACATAGTTATAACACTTGTTGCCCTGGCTGGTGTAGCTCAGTGGATTGAGCGCGAGCCTGTGAACTACACGATCGCGGTTCGATTCCCAGTCAGGGCACATGCCTGGGTTGCAGGCCAGTTCCCGGTTCCTGGTTCCAGGCAGGGGACGAGTGAGAGGCAACCATACATTGATCTCTCTCTCTCTCTCTTTCCCTTCCCCTCTAAGATAAATAAAATCTTAAAAAAAAAAACACTTGTTGATAATTATTTTATTTGATCCATCACCACTTACCCTCCCCACCTCTCCTACCTGTGCCTCCTGACAATCACCACACTGTTGTCCAAGCCCATGAGTTCTTTCTTTCTTCCTTTTTTTTTGTGGTTTTGTTCAACCCCTTCTACTCCCAACTCCCAAAGGGCTCTCAGCCTGCTCTCTATGAGTCTGTCTCTACTTTGCTTGATAGTGCAGTTTGTTAGATTCCTCATGAGGGAAATCATATGGTACTTGTTTTTCTCTGGCAGTTTTTTTATTATTCTTATCTATTAACTCTATCATTTGCATCATTTGGGGCTGTTTTTGATGTTTTTTTTCCTTCTTGTTGTGGGTTATATTTTCCTGTTTCTTTGCCTGTCTGGAATTTTTGATTGAATGCCATAAACTTACATTTTTTTCTTGTTATGCATTGGTTGTTATTTTTATTACTATATGTGTCATTGGGCTTTCTTCTGGGATGTAGTTCAGTTTCCGTGTTTTGCTTGTAGCTTTCTGAGGTGAGCCTGGAGCAACCTTCAGCCCGGGGTCACCTCACTCCAGCACTGAGTGCAGACAAGCCCCTTCTGAGTGCTCTTCCCAATACCCCAAGCTTCCACCCTCGCTGGTGGAAAGGGGAACTCACCCCACTGTGTGCAAACACTGGATATTAATCCCTCTTAGCCAGTAATTCTCAGCTGGGAGTGATTTTGCCCCACAAAGGACATCTGGCCATGTCTAAAGACATTTTTGGTTTTCACAGCTCTGGGTGGGGGTGGGGTGTTGCTACTGACATCTAGTTAGCAGAAGCCACAAATGCAGCCCCCAACACAAAGAATTTTATCTGTCCCTGAAGGCCAATAGTGCTGAGGTTCAGAAACGGTGCCTCATCCCTTTGGGTGGCTTTTCCCTGGGCTTTGGGAAGTTTTCTCATAGGCATGTGCTGGTCAGCACGCAGAGTCCAAGGGGAAGTGTTTCTCTGCAGCACCATCTCTGGGACTCTGCCCTGACCTCACTGTCTTCACCTCCCCTGCCCCTCAGACTCTGTGTCCTCAACTTAAGGAGACTACTGGGTTTGGTCTGGGCCCCTAACCTCACCCTGGGTGCAGACTGGAAGGTCTCCAGGCAGTAAGTCAAAGCAGTCTTAGGGGTCTCCTCATTCATTTCCCTCCCCTAATGGACTACTTGTCTGATGTTCAATGTCTTGGAAGCCATGTTTTTCTTATATTTTGTTTTGTTTTTATTGAAACAATGTTTTCCAGAGAGAAAGATAAATCATGTCCCTGTTAATCCATCTTGTCTTGGAGATGTCCTGTTTTTGATGTATTTTTGAGAGTTTATTAGAATTCAATCATTGATCTAGATTTGGGCGGGGGGGAGGATCAAAGCTAGTTGTCCACAGCTGAATCCATCTCAAGAAGTGTTTCAGTTGTTTAATTTTTTTCTTTATTTAAAAATTTGTGTTGTATCTTTTCAACTACCACTTATCCTCCCATATCCTCTTCCACCCCAGGCATCCGCCTGTCCCCTGAGGTGACCACACTGTTGTTGCCAATACTCAAAAATAATGAAGTTTTTGTTTAGGAATCCAGATTTCCATTTATTCTTGAAACATCTTTTCTGAGGATATCTGAAAAGAACTGGAGGGTATTGGAAGGCTAACCTTTAGCAATCAAGGCATTGTGGGGGCAATAAAGGCTGGGTTAGATACATTCCTCATTGTCCTCAGTTCCATTCTCTGTATGCAGAAGGCAGACCTCCAGGGCTGTATCAACAGACCTCCCGACCCTCCAGAGTTCTTTGGGGTTTAGCCAATCAGAGGCCCTGGCAGGGGATCACAGGGTGGGAGGAGTCTGGCTTCCTCTTTGATGCAGGTCCGCCAAGTCCTTCTTCAAATAAATGGCCTCATCTATCCTTTTCTTTTATGGTTTACAGTGACCCTGCGTAAGTACAAGGGGCTAAGGAACAGAGAGAAACCAACGGAATGGCTGGTGAGCACTGCTGCCCCAACCACAGAGAGTTCAGCAGGAACCTTGCTGCCTCAGTACCTGGCTAAGCACGTGGCTTCTAAGCCGCTTCCTAAAACTCTAATGGGAAAGAGGAGTTGGCAGGGCTCTGGGATCCGTGCTTTACCTTTTCCCAGCAAGGTTCGTTTTGCTGAAAGGGAAAGCAGAGTAAGAGGGAGTTATTTTGAGAACTCCATCCACAGATTAAGAATTAATTGTATTCCTAGAGACTCTTCTGTTTACATTCTGTCTTTCAGAAAAGTGTTTCATCAATATGAAAGGACCACCTCCCCGCAGTCTAGTCTATTTACAGGATCTGTTTTGACAGCTCCGAACACAAGGGTCCCTACAGGAAATATTAGATGCCCACTCTATCATTATATACAAGTCATATGTTGCACGCTGTGATCTCAGCTTAATGATATTCAGCTCTGGAGCACAAATACACCCCCCCCACACACACACACAAGCATGTGTTTGCGTTTTTGCACACTAGTTCAACTCATGTTTTTTAGGGCTTTTCTATAACAGCTATGTAGTCTTTATATGAAGACTTCTAGTCAAATTAGTTGATTAATTAGGTCAACAATCACCTTTTGAGCACAGCAAAAAACTGGAATCCTGGAAGAGGTAAAATGTCAAAGAATGTTCTTGGATTTTAGACTTGTAAGATAAAGATAAAACCTGCCTTCCAGGATTAAGAAAACCAGCAAATAAATATGCAGGATGGATGACATATATTCTGTGGATTCACTACCCCAGGGCTGAGTACTGGTCAAAGTGAAAGAACAAACAGTGCCACTCCATGACAGGCTTAGATTTTAGGCGTAGATTTTGAATAAAAAAGAGTAATTAATCATTGAACTAATTAGACCTCAAGTCTTGCTCATCCCCTGAAAACAACAGAACCTATAATAAACTATGCTTTAGAATTACAAGTTTTCCCGATTATTTTATAGCCCTCTGAAATGTTTACATCTAAAGAATAAACTTACACTTTATACTTAACGGTGAGCCGCAGAACCAATGGTATGCTACAGCCAATGGGCTCCTGGGGGCGTGGCACGCCGTAAGCACCATGACCCTCAGATCTGCTCTGTGTTGGGTCGTGGGCAGAACTAGGTCAGTCCTGTGGTGCCTTCCCGCTCTCCAATTCAGTGACTAAAGGACTGATTATTGGTTTGGGGACTTACGAAGCAGTCTAATCAACAGAAGGCCATGTTCTTAAGGGCTTAGTATAAGGAAAATGGTAGCAAAGACAGGCTGTTGCCACAAATATTCTGACTGCCTGGTGGCCTGTGGAATAAGCTACCATGTGGAGTCTGGGATGGGGAAGGGGGTGGGAGCAGAGCAGTGGCCCGTGCCTGTTAAAATCTAACCCTGTCATTCGAATTGCCACGGTATCCTCAGTCACCAAATCCACCCCATTTCCAGAAGACTGGCCTGTGAATTGCGGGACCCAGCAGTCCCACAGACTCTCCCCCACCTCGTTTCTTTGTCAGCTCCCCTCTGCAAACCTGCCTTTTACTCCGAACTGAGTGGTAACAAACCACTTTTTTTGCTTGTCAACGACGAAATCTCCACCTCTCCATAACAGCCATCAAATCATGGGATAGTCCTTTTTATCACTTCGAATTTTCATGAGACCCTCCTTATCAATTTGCAAAATAGGTTTTTAAGAGGATTAAGAGATTGATAATTCGCCTTGGGAGTTGGAAAAGCAAATAGAAACAGACTTTATCACTTGGTTTTGCACTGGTTTCCTATGATTTCTTAGCAATTTGTGTGTAGCAGACTGTTTCAATAAATGCGTATCCTCTGCTAAAGCTTCCCAATTAATGCACTTTGTGCATTTTCTCACTGGATTTTCAATGCTCCATGTTCCTCAGAGGGCCACGGTTGTTTTCTGGGGATGGTATTCAAAGAGCAGAGACCCTGACTTTTTTGTTTACTCAGTTGAATGTCCCAAAGTGTCACTGAGACTCTATCTCAAAGAGACATCTGCAGCCCCATGTTTACTCGGGATATTCACCACAGCCGAAACACGGGAACAACCTAAGTGTCCCTCAGCAGATGAATGAATAAATGAAGATTGGCACGCACACACACACACACACACACACATATCTTACACAATGTTATATATGTCAATTATATATCTTAATAAAGCTGAAAAAACCATTAAAAAGTGTCGAGTAAAACTTTCGCATGTCTATATTGTCGATAGTAATAGCTGTACTGAAACTGACCTTTCTTTGTCAGACCTTTCACGAAGTAATGGATCCAGCTGACAATTTATCAGTGGACAATGGCATGACCCAAGGGGAGATGGTGCAGACATCATAGGCTTCCCTATGGAATTCTATGACCTATGCATGAATATTGTTGCCAAAAACACAGCCTCTGAATCCGATCCCGTCCTCACGACTAATTACCACTTTGTTGGACATAGGAGGGTCCGTGGAGGATGTCATCACTGTGGGGATGGAATCAGCAAAATCCAGAACCTGGAAAGCCAGACAGAATAAATGCTCAGACTTCTTCAGCAAATCGCCAGGAAAAAGGAAGCAGGAAAGATTCACATCTAGATTCAGAGCGTGAAGTGACCCACTAGCCAGGTGTGTGGGACTTATTTGGACCCTGATTCAAACCAACCAACCGTAAAACAAACAAGAAAAGCAACAAGAACTTCCTATGTATTTTATGGAGAGAATATTTTCAAATATATATATGTACACTGTATACATTTTTAAAGAAGTCTTTTTATTTTAGGGCTCTGTGTGGAAAGAACAGGATTGAATAACAGGAATTTCTGTGATCGGTGGTGGAGAAGGATGGAGTGGGTTTGCAGGATGAAGCAGGAGCAGCCGTGAGTGGATGGTTGTTGTAGCTGGAAGACTCTGCATGGCGTCTTTTGATCTCTACTTTTCTGTATGCTTGACATTTTCTGTCATTGCCTTTGAATTAATAAAAAAATATTTCATTTACTAATGCATCACAAACCATGTTATGAAGTTGGTAATTAATGCTTTTGCAATGCCGTGACTAGGATTCGAACCGACGTTGCTGTGGCCACAATGCAGAGTACTAACCACTTACAGTGATCACCGCGAGCTACTGGGGATCCTAAAGTCGGTAATTAATGATGCCTACTAATACTTGGAGCTACACGGCAGTTCACAACGCAGTTTATAATCTCCTTTCTTCCTCCTGGACTCTACTCGGCAGGCAGCTGTTTCAATCAATACATCACAGATCAAAGAAACCAAGGGCAACAGCTAGTAAGTCTCGCCCGGGACTATAAGTTTAAGTCTTAAAATTCTAAGTCCGGGCTCCTCCCCACACAAAGAGAAGCTTTAAAAAAGAACAAAGGGAGTGGGATAAGAGCAGACTTGAGTGACACTTCGGGCCAGACGTGGGGAGAGCGGCTGAGGTGATCCTTACCGGTCGTGGCCACCAGATGGCGAAGGCTGCTCGCCTCCGGGAGGAGAACCGGGCCGCAGCCCTGCGCGGAGGCTGCGGCGAGACCCCGAAGGCCGAGGGCAAGACGCCGGCCCTCTTTCCCGCCAACAGTGATGGGGCTCGAACCTAAAATGACCAAAGTTACTGTTGGGGTCTTGTTGCCGCCACAAGAGCTTGTAGAAGGAAGTTTCCGGATTTTCAAGGGGAAAAGAAGGGGTGCAGGTGTTCCAGGTGGGGGTACGCGCACTGCTGCCTAAAATAAGCGGTCACCCTGCGCTTGGCGGGTGGTCTGAGACCCAAGCAGCCAGGGAATCTCGGTCACGGTCGCTGAAGGGCCTGCTCCCTGCCCTGCGGCCCTGGCGCAGCTAAATTCTGCCCCCGGGGAACTCGACGCGCGTCCTCCGCGACACGCAGAGTGGGTCGAGGGCTGAATGGGTGGCCAGGAGCAGTCTCCTTTTCTTTTAAACGTAACAAGGAGAAATTCGGTGGTCGCCCAGGTCAGAGTCCCTAACTTGTTTAAAAAACAAAAAAAGTTCAACTCCAGGCTGCCACACGAGCAGCTCCTACTTCCGAGCAGCGGAGGAAGTCCAGCTCGCGCCGTGTGGGCAGGCCGGGAAGCCCCCTAGAACCCGGTTGTGCGCCCTCGGCCCAGGCCCCTGAGTCGTAGGAGAGAACCCGGCCCTCCACTGAGGTGGTGCAGGCAGATGGATTCCGCGGGTTCGAGTCCACCCGCGCTGGACCTGCGGAGCTCGGGCCCCGGAAAAACTTAACTGGAGTGAGGGGGGCTAGGGGCGTTGGGGTTTCGTAGAATGGGACCCAATCGGACTCGCCAACGTAATTTCGCAAACTGCCTTTTAAAAGAACCTATAGGTGATGCCGAAACCTCCGCAAGGTGGAAGCCAAACTTTTGGAGTCGGCGTGCAGCGGGGTGGGGGACATTTCGGCGCCAGCGGGAAAAGGGGAAGGGCGCAACGTCCACACGAGTGGAAAACTAGTGATTTCAATGTTCGTCCCTACTGAAACCTCAATTTTGCTTTAAATCAAGAGACAGGAGGGTATGTTTTCATTCCGAGCGTTTCCATGACACCTGCATAATTTAAAAATAACCTGCATCCGCCCCCCACCCCCATCCCTCCCCACTTGTTTGGTTCTGAAAGAAGGGAGGGATTGCAGGCGAGAGGGAAGACCGGGATTCTGCCCGTCCACCCGAGTTCACAGTTAATCCACGGTGGCCGAAAGGAAGGACGCTGGGACAGAAAGCAGATTTGGAGCTTCCACGCTCTGCTTTGCGGAGCCAGGCGATGCTGCGGGTTCTCGGCGGGCTCCCAACTCAGGCCCCGGTTCCCAGATTGAGCCTGGGGAGCCTACCATGCAACTGTCCCTCCTCCCCGGTTCCTTTTCCGACTGTGCCTGTCTTTCCCGGGGGGCGGCCCCGCACCCCGTACCCAGCGTGACTACCCCGCGTCCCAGCAATTCTCAGCTTCCGCGCAGCGGAGGGGGAGAAATTCTGGCACCTCGGGGGCGAGCTCGTGCAGGGGCGGGGTGGGGGCTTGGAGGGGGGTCCCGATACCACTCAGAGTACTCCCCAAAGCAGAAAAGACTTCCAGGGGCTACAGGTGGGCCGTTTTTTGTTTGTTTGCCTTAAAAAAAACCCTCTAAGAACTATAAAGTGTTTGGCGATGTAAAGGACACGTGTGGAAAATAGCAAAGAGTATTTCCAACTCAGGGTCGGATCCTTTGGGCAGTTCGTTTTCCTCCTTCGTTGCGGTTGACCTAATCGTTTCAGTGTATTTTTGTGTTGGGCAGGAACCGAGTCGAAGTGAATCCCGGCAAGTCAGCGAAGTCCCAAGCGGGTGTCTGCCCGCTGCGCGGGGGAACTCGGCTTTCGCCGGCGCACACTCAGGGACCCTGGAGGAGAATGTAAACAAACCCGACGCCAAGCCCTTGATCTTTATTTAAATCGAGGCTTGTTTATCAGTGTCATCCTAGGAGGGTTAATTAGATACATCTCTTCACAATTTGGTGTCTGACACTCCATCTTAGGAATGCCTTATCACAAGGTGTTAATTGGGGCCACTCAGCCACTAACGTTTCTATTAAACACTGTGAGGGACTTTTCACAAGTACCAGGTTCTTTTACTGTACGGTGCAAAAATATACAGGACTCGAAATAGACTGGGGCCGGAGTCGGCTTCATCCCGGCAGAGATGAGCAATTTCGGGCTTTCGAGAGGGCAGGACAGGAGACCACCTTTGGAAATTCCACAGCATCTCCCAACGCGCTTTGGTCCTTCGGGGGTTGGAGGGCGCGTGGCACAGGTCAGGGGGCCTCCTTCCGGGGTCTGAATGTCAGAGGGCGCACAAACATGACTCAGTTATCTAAGTTAACTGTTCCTCGGTCAGCTATTTTTCCAAATCTTTGAGCTCACTTTCATTTTTGGCGATGCCTGTGGTAAAAGTGGTAGCAACAGCGTAATGTGAAATGCACTTTGTAATGGAAGTACAATAAATAGCCTTGCTTGTCAAAGTAAAAACACACATAAACCAAATTCCAAAGCGAAAGCTTCCAGCTCAGGTAAAACTCTGGGCGGCTTCAGCAAAGCGTCTGCTGAACCCGCACGGTCGGAGACGCGGCACTGGATGCAAGCGCACGAGGTCGCCGGCTGCGCGGGAAGAACTCGCGTCCCCGAAGGGGGGAGGGGATGGGAAATTGAGGAGAAGCGAGGTACCAGCTCCTGGCGGCCTTAATTGGACGCGGAAGGGGAGGAGGTCCGGGCTGATTGCTCGCCTCCCAGCAGCTAATCCTCTTAGCAGCTGCATTTCCGCGCCACAGTGAGCAGAATGACCCTCCTGGCCAGACCTTTACCCCGGGAGGGTCAGGAGGGGGCTGGAAAGGTTTGCAGGCCCGGCCTGAAGCCGTCTGCTGATAAACCTGGCGGGACGTCTGGCGGGGGGACAAAGGGTCCTCCGCCCAGTCCTCGGTTTAACTCTTCGGCGAGCCCAGGGCTCAGCCGGGGGATGGGGCAGCCTCCGCCCTCCTGGGGGAATGAGAGCCAAATAAACGGAGCTAAGCGCGAGGCGAACCGCTCCCGGGTCGCTGTTTGCAGAGTGGCGGGGACGAGTGGAATCCTCGCGCCGCAGCCCCGGTCCCGGGGCGAGTTCGGCTGTCCGCCAGGCGCCCCGGCCAGCAACCACCCCAGCAGCGACCGAGACGCGCAGCCCCAAGGCTCCGCGCGGAAGCCGCAGGTGGGAGCAGAAACGGAGCCGTGGGCGGCCAGCCCCTGCCGCCCCGCACGTACCCGGAACTCGTGGGCGTTCAAAGGGCCGCGGGGGTTCCCGGGGAGCCCACAGGGGTCAGGGAGGGGTGGTCCCAAGTAAGCCTAGGAAGCAGCCCAGGAAACTAAGTGGCCACGGACCGCGGTAGGACCTGGAAGCCAAGGGGGCGAAATTTTCCAGGTTTGGATTCGTCTGGTGTAGCAATCTTGCATCGTGGCAAACCTCCACCCTCCATTCCCCATACCCGTTGTCCGGACTCCCTAGTGGGGCGAGGAAATACCCCCATTCATGTTCGAGGAAAAAGACAAAAGGCACCCCCACTCCCCCTCATGACCACAAAGGTCACATGGAGGTTCTAGAGCCTTCCATGGCAGGGAGAGGAGTTGGTGGGACAGTGTTCATGAGGGAGAAGGGTGGACGAGGAAGCAAAAAGACATCTTTAGGTGAAAACCTCAAGTACAGAAGACAGCTATGCCTGTTCCCTTAATGAACCACATTTATTTTTTAAAAAATGACTAAGACTGTACACAAAAATCCAAGATCTCTAAAAAGTCTCTAAGAGCTGTGGCATCGGCTTTTAGTTTATTCGCATCAAGGAGTTGGGCGGCAGTGGGGGAGGCGGAGGAAGAAGATGAACAGGAGTTTTCCTTAGACACGGTTCAAGTTAAGTACAGAGTAGCTGAATACATTCTTAACTATCTAACAAGTAAACAGAATATCCCCAAATATGGTGGGGGTGAGGAGAGGAACTACCCCCCTGCTCCGGCGGCGGTTGTTAGGTGATCCGCAAACTCGTTACAAAACCTAAGCACCAACTGTACATAATCTCGGACACCCATGTAGACTATTTGTACAATATATTCCACGTTATTCTCTAGTGCATCTAACCACGCACAGCTGTACACGTTAAATTTTTCCTTTTCCTTTATTTTTGGGGGGTGACTCCCTCTTTTGTCCCCTCCTGAGTCTTAGGAACCCCCCCAGGGCACACGGCAGAGGCCTAGCAAGCAAGTGAGGCAATCCTGAACCAGGGCGAACATGGCTTGTTCTGAAAGCCTGGGAGGGCTCAAAGCCAGGTAAAACCTGTACCTTCACTAAAGTTTTTCTGGCCTCCCAGGCCTAACATCTTTTGTCCCCAGCAGAAAGTACGAGCACAAAGTGCCCTGTTGAAGCTTGAGGACCAGTCCTTCTTTACTAGAAGCAAAAAGAAACCTAACCGATTCTGGGCTTCTATATGCTTACAGATTTAAAAAATACTGCAGAAATAAGAACCAAAGCTTTCACCTCATTGGATGGCGCTCAGCACTCAACTCCACAGCCCCTTTCTCTGCACGTTTAGTGTTTCCAATAAATTAAGTCTAAAACCTTGAATAACCTTCACATTTTAAAACGCTTCAAGTCCTCCGTGAACTTTATTTTAGAAAGAAAAGTAAAATGCTAGGCTTGTTCCAGTTACCTGCAGCAATCAAAAAGCTTTGGCACCTTCTTTTAGAGAATTGCACAGAACAGGACGCATCAAGGTGGAAGGCAAACGTCTTTTTGGCAACCTAGGCAAAGAAGACAACAAAAAAAAACGCCACCCAAGTCCATCTGCAAAAAGTTAGCTCGTTCTTATGAGGTTAAAATAACTCTTTAGGGAGTTGTGTAGAAAGCATAATACCCTCCCATGCCTTTTGAGGTGTCTTTACTGTACTCTTCAGCGTTCATGTCCTCGCACTTTATGGAGGGAGAATTTTCGTTACTGGAGGTGCTGGGAGACAGCCGCCTTCGCTTGCAAGCACTGGTGTAGACCCCTGAATCATTGGAATCCAGAGACTTGATGGAAGGGGGCGTCTCTATCCAAGAAGAGCTAATTTCTTCCTTGACTTTCTCCTTGGAGAGCTGATTTTCAGAGAACACAGGGGGGCTTGTTCTGGAGGTCCATGGGAGTCCGGCCGCCATCTTCCTCTGATAAGAACCTCGACCTCCCCACCCTGCCATTGCAGGGAAGGCTGGGTCAGGGTAATACCCCAGGGCATGGGATGTCTGGAGGGGCAAGGATTTAATACCATATGGGAGCAAGGTGCTGGAAGTATACTCAGACTCATAGGAACCGATGTCTAGTTTGTTGGTCCCAGGTTGCTGGACAGGCGTGACAAGCCACCGCTGGGGAGGGTTGGCCACCTCTTCGTTCTGTTGGGGTGAAAGGAGGCCGTTGGTCTGTGGCACGGTTCTCTCGCCATTATAATATCGGGCTTGAGGTAAAGTGTTGACAAAGGGCTCCGGGAAGAAGGACTGAACGCCGTACCGACCTCCAGGGACAATCTGATGGGATCTAGGAGAATCCGTGGGAGATGGAGTTAACCTGTCATTTTCTGAAGCCGTGTACATGCTACAATATAAAGAGAAACACTTAAAAAAAAAAACCCTAATGTTGTCCCCAAACAAACCAAATTCCCAGAAACAAAAAAGTCTCACGTCCTGGACTCAGTGCTGGGAGCACTAGTCTGTTGGTGTGGAGAGATGGAGGTAGGAGATGGCCTGGCCCAGCTGAACTGGACTCTCAGCTCATGGGGGAAACTTTCCCACCACATAGGAAATAGTTCCCTGCTGGGCATTAAGTATTTAAACTATAGGAAATCCACCTTTGCAAGTCGTAGGATTTGAGGAACTCAGAGCAACTCTGCCTATCAGTGTGATGGGAGGAATGCTGGCTGCCCTGTGAGGAATCTCAGATTTAAAAGGCATTTGCAGAGCCTTGCTGTTGATGTGAAAATTACATCCTCTTAGTTTCAGGTTTTTCTTATGTTAAAAAAAAAAACAGAGGGGGAGTAATGATACTTGCTTCTGGGGGATAACATAGTTGGATTAAATGGAAAGGTATGTAAATGCAGATTATGAAAATTTCAAATCTCCACTTAAATGGTAAAAAAAAGCTCCTCATTTTTAAGCCCTTAACATTTCTTTAGAAATGAAGAAAAACCCTTCCGAGGAAATTCTAAAGCAAGATTAGTCAAGGCCAAAAAAAAAAAGTCAAAATAAAAACAAGTAAAAATTGCAAACAGGAAAGCTTTTTTCTACAATGTATTCTTGGGGAAAGCATCTGTTTATGAATGTCCTGCTCAAAGATGACAGGCAAGCATGAATAAAAGCAGCACTTACGAATCATAGTTGTCCCTGAAGCCTTTTGCAAAGGGGTTATGATCAATCTTCAGTTGAGTTATCTGGATAGGAGGAAAAAACAGTCGTTGAGTGCTTTACCACACAACACTGGGCCTGGCTTTCCCGAGAGTCTTGGGACACTTAGGACACTCACATCGGTGTTTTGGTAGGCAGTGACCGCAATGAACTGTGTTTCTGAGAAGGTGAATGTCTGGGTCTTCGAGGGCTCGTTCAAGTCCTCCACGCCATCCTCTGTAACCTCCACGATGTGCAGTCGTGGCTGGTACTTGTGTAAAGATTGTAGGACTATCATCTGGAAACGGTAGGGGAACAGAGCGGCCAGGTTGAAAGAGTCTCTCTCTTAAAGGCTCAATTGAAGTAGATGATCTTAACCAACCCCATATTTTGGAAGGGGACTTCCACTTGCTTCCCACCGACAGCTATCTTTTTCTATGGCCATTGTGAAGGTCTCACTGTTGCCATTTTTGAAAGTTAAAGCATAGCTGAGCCTGTATGTTTCAGAAATACTGTTTCCTCTTGGTTTCTTAAGTCCTCAAAAGACTTCAGTATTTCTGTTCCTATTAGTCAACTCACTTACTGAAATCCAGTAAGAAAGTGAAAATGAGAAAGTTCAAAAGAAAGAAAAACAGAAACAGGCAAGCAAACAGGCAACACTGCAAATACAAATACAGCGAAAGGTGTGGAAACTTGTTAGAAAAGACATCTACAGCCAGAAGACACCCCTTCCTGTCACTCTACCTGAGTGTTGTTGTTATTGGCGCCTTTGTTATTGGTGAGTTTTAACTTCCCGAAGGAAATCTCCTGTCTCATCCAGTGGGAACCAGTATTAGGAGATTCTGGGTGGACATACATTTTGTTGCCTAGGAGAAAATGAAACAAAAACACAAAACCGGAGCATATAGATCTGTTTGCAAGTGGAGTGTAGGGGGGAGGGATATCTTGTTACCTATGGTCAAGGTTTAAGAGCCGGACTTAGAGCACAAATCTCACCAGCACTAGCTGCTTACGAAGGCCAACAGAGACCAACTAGACTCAGCCCAACCCCACCTCTTGGGGGGGGGGCCCTCTGCTCCCACCGCCCTTCCTTGGACAAGGTGCTCATCTTAACAGTACCTCAAAATATAAAAACGAGAGCCTACAGGAGATGCCTCTTGTAGTTCAAATAAAGCTGAAAAGACAACATCTGGTGGAAATGGTTGCATGTTTATGCCCAAACTTGGGTGGGGGGCTGGTGCTTTCTCAAGTGGAGATCAGAACGCCACCCAGAGAGTTTAGGACAATTCAGGAGAATCGTTTGCCCAAACGTAGGCATTGCAGGGCTGCAGTAGGGTTATGATTCAAGCTCTGTATATCGGTAAGCAAGAAATCTGACTTAGCAATTCTCTCCTTTAGTCAATCAATCGAGACAAAGAAACTCATGCTGACACTTCTGGGTTCCAGGTGTGTGTGTGGGGGGGAAATGCTTGTGTCAAGGGTTCCCCATCCGTCCCTCCCGGCCCCAGCCTCCTCACTCCTCACCCTGCATGTTGTTGTCGGCTTTGCCGCAGGTCACCCACTTGCCCCCCTGGAAGCGCCAGTGGTTGGGGTCCGCCAGTACCACCTCTACGAACACGTTGTAGTGGGCGGCTGGATTGAGTCCGTTTATGTTGAAGCTCAAGAAGGGAAACATGCGCCTGCGCAAGGAAATAGAGGCAGGAGAAGCGACTTAATCACCCCCTGAGAGCAGGCCTACGCCCGGCCAGGCTCGAGGACCCCTAGGGTAGGGTCGGAGTGCGACACTGAGAAGTCTACAGAATGCCCACAACACCGATAAAGTGGTCCTTATTATGTAAAATATTTTTTATGCTGGCAACTCTTTGACCGCCCCTTCTCCAAAATAATTTGCCCCAATGTCAGTACTTCCCACAGTCACCCGCTTCTCCGACATCTCCCCATTCAAGTGCAAGTATCAGAGAACAACATTAACTTGTTTTTGTAAACACACACAAAAAACATTTTTTCTTTCAATTTTTACTGGTAAGGCTAAAAGTCTCTTTTGAGAGGCCCTCTCTCCCCACCACCCACTATCCGCAGAGGTACCCACCGTTTGCAGTGGGATGCGTATCAGAACTTTCTCACCCCTCGAACTCCAGCCAGGTCTGGTTCCAGGGCTAACCAACTACCCAGACCAAGCCTCCTGTGCCGGGGCTCTGGTCCTTACGCCCATCCTCCGGAGGCGCCCCACTGAGACCCTGGCGCCTAAAACTGCGGGAGCCCCGCTACAGCGCTCAGGGGGCCAACCCTTGTGCCTCCCCACCGGCCCCATCCTCTGTTTCTGGCGGGCAAGCAGGGAGCAGAATACCGCCGATCGGGTGGATCTAATAAATTCAGTCTTGGGGACAAACCTCAATTTCCATATCCGCGCTTCCTTGTCAGTTCAGGTCAGGGTAACCGGAGGGAGGAAGCAGCCTTAACATTTAGCACCCAGCACAAACCTCCCGTGAACATAAGGGAAGGACACCGAATCGGAGATGCGCCGTCTACCCTGAAACACTCTCCAAACAAAGTGCATCTCCGGCCTTCCTCAGGGCCACACTCTCTCACTGTCCACCTCTCGCGCCCCGGGTCCCCTCCGCGCCGCGCTCACCTGCCCTGTTTCGTAATGATCATCTCGGTTTGGTGGCGGTGGAATTTGAGCCACAGAGGCCGGTTGCATAGGTAGACGTGGGCACGTAAACTGGAACCAGAAACCTCCAAGCTCCCCCATCCTCCGCACGAGCCCGCGGCTGCTGCCCCGGGGTACGGCCCATAGAGCGGAGCGCCCTGACTGTACTGATAGGCTCCCGGGCCGCCTCCCCCGCCGCCGCTTGCGCCCGCGCCACTGCTCGCGCCGACTCCCGGACCGAACTGCGCCCTCCCGGGTGGGCACACAGTCGCCGGGAAGCCGCCGGAGGGCAGCATGGAGCCATAGGGGTAGCGCGCACCGTTCGGAGCCGGGTACACAGATCCGTGGGGCGCCCCGGCTGCAGCCTGGTATGGAAAGAGCGAGCAGGGTGCGGCTAGCTCGGAGCCCTGAGGCCCCGGGGACTGGAGGTAGTAGCGCTCGGAACTCAGGCTGTCCATGGAGTAGCGCGCGGTGGCGGCGGCTGCGGCAGTAGCAGCGGCAGTCGCAGCTGATGGCAGCTCCTCTTCCCCGCAGGGGGAGCCCTTGCGGCCGTCCGGGGGCCCTTGCTTGGCCACTGCCGCGGTGCTGGCAAAGGCGTCCCCGGCGTCGGCGTCACTGAGCATGACCGCGGGGGCCCCCGCGCCGGCGGCTGCGGATTCCCCGCTCCCTGCCTCGCACGAAAGGCTGCCCGAGAACTTCTTGGGCGCTTTGTCTAAGTCCAGCCTCTGAGGCGAGGGGGTCGCGCCGGGGAGGTGACCAGCGGTGCCGCCGCCGCCGCCTCGCGCACCCTCCAGCGGGTAGAAGTGTGCGCCAGGCAGGTTCACCGAGCTCACCAAGAGCTGCTCCCCTAACTGCATGCTTTACAAAGCGCAGACGGCAGTATTTCCTCTCCTCCCCTCGGCCTTATTATAAAGGCAGGATGGGGGAGCCAGCGCCCTCTTCCGAGGGGAAGTTACCTTCCCCTTCCTCCTGTGCCGGGGCTACCCACCTGGCGACGAGCGGGCAGCTAAGGCGCACTCGCGCCTACTGAACCCAGCGTCCTTTCCGCAAGGAAAGCGCACTGAGTTTGAAAGGTACAAGGTGGAAATTGATCGAGAAGCACTCTTCTTTTCTTAGCCGTCCTTCCAGCCTCTCTGGACCCCCACCTTCCTCCCACACTCACACCCAGAAAGAAGAGGACTTGGATCTCTGTTCCCATCCACCCACCAGTGCTAGCCTTTCTGCCCTTGACTGCCAGGCTTTCGGTCAAGTTGACCACTTGGAAACTTGCAGGCTGTCATTGGCCGCTTTATATATGTGCTGCCAGGGAGGGGCTTCGCGGCCCCCACAGTCCTGGGACTCTCCTATTGGCTGCTGGAGGTGACACTAATTCAATTAAGCATGTACTAATTGGATCAAGTCGCCTGCGACTTTATTTTCCTTTTCCTTTAGTCTGAATTTTTTTTTTTGAGACTGTGTCCTGCTGTGAGAATCAATTCTAGTGTCTATTTCCCCAGAGTTTAGGCGGACAGCGTTTGGGTTCTCCGCGGCGGGCTCCACTCTTGGCACCGACATCATCTCCGGGCTCGGAGAAGAACACGCGGGGGCGGGAGCAGGTTTCGGAGGCCAGGAGGAGAAAGGCTCTGCAAGTTGGCTTGTGGGGTGGCCTGGTCCTTGAAGGTGGGGATGTGGAGCGAGTTGGAGAGAGGCCCAAGCGAACTCTCCTAGTCAGGGGCTGTAACTTCTGGCACACTTTCCTCCCGAAGGGTGAAGACTTCTTGGCCTTCAACACACACGAACCACTTTTGTTCGGCCCCATCCTTTTACTCAGTCGGGAGGATTTATGGGAGGAACCTCGCGCTCGGCTTTCGGGATTCTAGGACGGCGAATGCCTGCTGCCATCCTTGAGGATCAAAGTCCTCAGCTTATGAATCAGAAGCCCCGGTGCGGTGGGATACTAGGAACACCCACACCCTCAGGCCAGCATGCCTGCTTTCAGGAGGCAATCACTTTTACTCCCCACAATTTAAAATCCTAGCCGCTCAGGTTCCCTGAATCCCAGATCCTCCCCACTCCCCAACATCAGCTGCGCCTGACACCGAGAAACAAAGGTTCCCCAGCAGCCTCGCGGTTAAGATTCCCTGAGCCTCTCCTCCGCGGCTCAACACAGAAGGTAGAATAATTAGTGAAATAATCAGTTTGGTCGTGAACGAAGCCCCTTTGCCCCAGCTGCCTGTTTCTCTCCTGCGTTTTCGCAGACAGTGGAGTCAAGAGTGGTGCCGTCCTATTTTATTGTTTTATTATGACAGGGGATGGGGCACGTTTCCTTGCCTGAATATTCGCTGTTAATAAGCAATTACAGACGCTGCTTGTAATCGCTACGGGAGCGCATTTTCCGGCTGAGATGTCGGCACTCTGCTTCCCCAACCGAACGCGATCACACGGGAAACTCTTCGCCCACTACAGATGAGGCGGCCACGGGATTTGTTGAGCTCTCACACGCTGGTGCAGAGCGGCTCGAAGTTGTCTCAGCTAGGTTCAAACCACAGCAGCACCAACGTCGGCGCGTGTGGGTTAGAAAGAGAGAGACGGTCGGTCCTAATGCAACTCAGGGGCTTCTGGGCTCTTACCAGTTTTTCGCGGTGGTGAAAACAGAGCGCGCGCCACGGTCTCCAGTGTTAAGGCAGAGCCAGAGGGAGGGAGCAAGTTGAGCGAGTGGGTCGAGGCAATGGCCCCTTAGTGCCCAGCCAGAGTGGCCCTGGGGCTGATCCCCGGAAAGCTGGCCCGGAGCGGGCTCAGTCCTGCGCTCCTTGCATTTCGTCCCACCAGTTTAGTTTGGGTTTGGCATGGCCCCGCTCTGGTCGCCCACCATCCACCTGCGCTCTCCCGGCTTTTGTGTTATTTTGACCCAGGGAAGGCTTGAAGAACTGAACTTTGCAAGTCCTTTGTGATTTTGTGGACTGCATGATTTTCCAAGCGGAGATTTTGTGAAGGGGGTTCGAGAACAAGGAGAGGAAGGGGCCGAGGGGCCTGAGTGGGTCGGCAACGGGGCCCGGGGCTAGGGGATCCTGGTACCTACCCCTTGGCGCCCCCACCTTACCTGTAAGCTTCAGGGTGTTTGCTGGAAAAGTAGGCGTGAGATCCAGTCTCACGTTATTTGGAGATGGGGTGGCGGCGGGCAGACAGCAGGTTTGCGTTTTATTGCTGCGAGGAAGCCGTCCTTGGTGTCCCTTCAAATTGCTTTCGAGGCGACCAGGGAAGCGCTGCGCGTGGCAAAGTGCCATCGCAGGCAACAGGCACCGTTCCGACCCACTCTGGCGCAAATAACGCGGGCCAGCTGTCCCCCTTGCCCCATCAGAAAGGGCTGATTTTAGTGCCAGCCCAGAGCAAGCTCCTGAAACGCACGGGCCCATTCGAGGTGCTACTTAATTATTAAATATACACATACATGGTATGTGTAATCGGAAGGAGTGCTGATTCCTCGGGCAAGAAACTGCAGTTTTTCTCTCCCCACCTCACCAGTACAGAGATTATTTCACCCAAACTTTAGCCCATTTTACAGATAGAGAAACAAAGAGAACCCAAAATTCAGGCTCCATAAAACTGGCCTGGGACTCAGGAATTTTGGAATATGAAAAATATGTACATAATTTAGGACTACATTTTATAAACATATATTACAAATGCCCTTTTTAAATATAAAGAAAAAGACTGTGTTTAGGTACAGATGATTTCTTTCCCCTGACTGCGTAAAGAAATCTCATTGAGTGGTTCTTCTGTACTAATTAACTAACTACATGTTTATGATTATATATAGAATATGCTAGTCTCAATGCATAAAGAGTGATAGATGAGCAAATCTGTGGTTTCTGATTTGGAGGGGGCCCCTCTTTTGCTGGCTCCATTTTACCTATAACCTGGGAAAGGGACATGGACACGATTTTCACATGTCCCAGCTGCACTTAAAAAAAAACCCCCAAAACCCCCACCAAGGCTCGTTTTCCAGAAATAGGAACAGAAAAGAAATCTAAGGCAGTGGCTTCAGGGAACCCGGCAGGCAGCACCCTTCTTAGATTGGGTGGGCAAATAACAGAGACTTCCAGCCTGTTTGCTGTTTGATTTCAATTACACCCCAAGCTTCATGAAATCCAAATGAGACATTTATTGAAAGGTGCCTGGTTTTATGTGGCTCAACTGACAGTGTATTGGAGTACACTGAAGAAAAACATCAACATTGGGGAGGAAGCGTGGAGACCCCTTGGAACCCCAGACCCAAATGCTGGCTGGATTAACTCAAATCTTGCACCTTTCCGCCTGAGATGGAGCAAGCAGGACCCTTTGATGGCGACAATGAACCCAAGGCCAAGCATGTGTGGGAGCCCATTAAGGATCTCTGCTGTTGTCTCAAGCAATAATTCCAACTCATGCCACCGTCTCACCCTGATAACACAACGTGACTGGCGGCCCGGCCAGGTGCACTCGTTACCCCTTCCTCCCTTTTAATGGTAACCACTATGGGCATTCATCTTTTAAAAGCAAAACGGAGAACCATCTGGCTGTTACAGGATGATCACAATCAAATACATATACACATGCATGGATGAAGTACAGTGGTGAGTACCGATGAGTGCAATGATATGTAGTTTACCTTCTCCCCTCCCCCCCACAACCAAGGGGGCCTATATAAATGTCCCAATAAATTCTATTATTTTCACCCCCACTAAAAATGTGTTATCCAAACACTGTCCGTGTTATTCAAACACTTTGTAAATTCTGAGCAGACTTGCTGCCGGTTCTCCTTTTAACCCTAGGAAAACATTCCAACATTAACCGGTCACCAGCGCTTCGCCTGGACTCTGGGAAAACGTCAATGGGTTTTTTGTGGTGAGTTGGTCCTTTTACTATTTATCTATGGCCTTTTCTTTGTTGACGTTACGTTTTATTTCACCGTCTCGGTTTCACTCTTTGGCCCTTTGTTCTCTGATGGCCAGAGCTGCCACCTCCACTGTGCTTTCCGAGGGGGGGAGGGGGCTTTCATGGCCGTCAGGTTGTGCACGTTTCACTTTTCTTTTTGCTGAAAAAAGAAAACGTCCTGTAAGATCAAACAGTTTTGGCAAGGACAAGTAGTGTTGATCCTGCTGACAACAGCGAGATACTCCCACCAACTCAGTTTCACTTTTATAAGCATTTATATTTCACCGTGACACCAAAATCGACTGATCACTTGCTTAAAATAAATAGCCAGGTCCACAAATGTGTGAGGTAAAGGGTTATATTAAACCCACTCAAACAAAAATCGACCAATTTAAACTATTATCGTAGCTATCAATTCATATGTTTAGATGGCTGAATGCAACTGTTCATTGTTTAAAGATGAGGTGGGGGGGATCCTGTCATAAAAATTAATAAACATACCACGTGGATTATTACAAAAAGCAAATGATCTTTTCTTAACATTGAATCAATAACTTTTTATGGAAGTAGCTTTGAAACTACAAATGATTTCCTGGATTTATCAGCTGTTTTATCATCATATCTATGGAAGCGCATAGAGTCACATGAATAACAAGAAAAGCCACAGAAAAGTAAGTAAACAGAGTAAACTACTCTCAAAAGTCAATGATGGGAAGGTTTGGCTAATTGTTGCTGCACTGAAATAGGAAAGAGTTACCTGCTGCTCCACCTGTCTTGCTCACTTTGAACCTTGAGAGACCTGCCACTTAGGTGCTCATCTGCTCAGTGAAGGAAAGGGTCATCGGTTTGGTTTGTGATCTGGAACAGATAAAACAGGGGCCATGGCAGGTCTCAGGCTTTATACCCAGGAAGACCAAAGTGAAAATGCTTTTGCTCTTTTTCCTAAAAGAAAAAGGAAGCACAGATCTTTGTACATTAATGGAAGAGGCACGGTCATTGTTATTAGACTTTTTAAGATCATCAAACTCTTGTGTTAGACTTTTCCTAACCCAGAGTTCTTACGTTATGGTCTGCCTTTCCATGTGCTTGTCATTGCTGACATGCTTCCAGGGGAAAATACAAAAGTTAGTGTCGAAATTGCAGTGTTAACGGGAGGGACCACCAGGTAGTCCAGGAGAAATATCCCGAACACGTGTCCCTTGCACAGCACTAACAGAGTTGGCGTTTGGAAATTACTGTTTCACCAGGAGGCACGCTTAGGAGGCAGGTGCGGCAGGATGTCTACACAACAGGTGGTCAGAATCCGACTCTGTAGACCAAAGCTTCGGTAGGACTGGGAGCTGGAATCTCAGATCCAGACTCTGCGTGAGAAAGTCTGGGTCGGGGAGTCACTCAGCTGAAAGAATGAAGCCTACAACATAACCGAGGAAGAGAAAGAATGAGAGGGAAGGAAGAAGGAAGGTGAATCGAATAGAGACCAAAGAGATCATTCCTTAAAGCTCCGTTTTCAGGAGTCGTGGGCTGGATTGTATGTATTTGTGACCCCTTTACTAGCCTTGTGGGTCTGGGGAAGCTCCTTAGCTTCTCTGTCCCCAACGCCCCATGTAATGATAGCAGACAGAATATCAAACAATTTTGGATCAGCACCTGACACAGGGGAAGGTCTAGAGTCTTTCCTGTTACTACCATCACTCTCACATGGAGCTCACTTTGGGGCCTTTTTACTAGGTACTGGGAATAAATGAGGAATCCAGATATTCCCAGTCTGATGTGGGGAGGTCAGAAGCAAACAGGTCAAAGGCAACAGGCACCAGAGGTCGGAAGCTGGAGTGAGTCAGTTGGAACCTGAGAGGAGAGCCTGATGTTCCATCAGCTTCTTTCTACTTCTCCAGAAGGGAAGGAAACCCAGTGCCCTCCCCTTGAGCGGGACTGGAAAGGTGCATTTCAAAGGGAGGCGGCCGGGTGCCCCAGCCCGGGAGCGCCTTCCGCCCTCTCCAGGCAGCCATTAGCATTCTGTTTTTCCCAGGCCTCCCCGCCCTCCCGCCCCCCGCCGGGATTTTGCCTTTCCGGCGGGTTACTAGTTGCAGAAAGAAAATAGGGTATTTAGCTCAAGTTTTGCTCTCCCCCTACTTGGTTAAGCGCAGGACGTTGACAAAGTTAAGTGAGCGGTCGGAAGCCTCCCGCAGGGCTCTCGCTCCGGGAGAAGGCACCCTGATCCGGAGTCCAGAGACGCCATCTGGATCCTCGGTGGCGGCGTCTGCAAATTGACCGGACAAGGGCACAGCAACACCGGCCGTAGTGGGCTGTTGTTCAGCGGAGCCTGGAAGAGGCCCCCAACCCAGGTCTTTCTGGGCTGGTTAGCCACTTCTCGGGGGCGGGGAGAACCGCCTCCCCCCACAGATTATGAGGGGCGCACAGGAAAGGAGTCTCCACGGGGAGGAAAGAGTAGCTGGGACCATTTCTCCATCATTTGGGGCGGAGTATTTAAAAAATAGAGTTTATTTTGGAATCCACAGCCAAAGGAGACCAACTAGGCGATAGGTCAGATCCATTGCTTTACCTGTACGACCTTTTCCAAAGAGCACCCTAAAATGTTGTTATCCCATTGCACAGAGGAGTCCAAGTGATGCCTGGAGACGTGAAGGCCCTCGTCCAAGGGCGCAGTCGAAGCCTGGTAGCCCGGGANTGGCGGCGTCTGCAAATTGACCGGACAAGGGCACAGCAACACCGGCCGTAGTGGGCTGTTGTTCAGCGGAGCCTGGAAGAGGCCCCCAACCCAGGTCTTTCTGGGCTGGTTAGCCACTTCTCGGGGGCGGGGAGAACCGCCTCCCCCCACAGATTATGAGGGGCGCACAGGAAAGGAGTCTCCACGGGGAGGAAAGAGTAGCTGGGACCATTTCTCCATCATTTGGGGTGGAGTATTTAAAAAATAGAGTTTATTTTGGAATCCACAGCCAAAGGAGACCAACTAGGCGATAGGTCAGATTCATTGCTTTACCTGTACGACCTTTTCCAAACAGCACCCTAAAATGTTGTTATCCCATTGCACAGAGGAGTCCAAGTGATGCCTGGAGACGTGAAGGCCCTCGTCCAAGGGCGCAGCCGAAGCCTGGTAGCCCGGGAATTTGAATGCTGGCTGTGTGAGCTGCGGGGCTGTGGGTGGAAGGGTCAAGTATGTGCGAATGGGGTGGAGTGTGTGCTTTTCTTGGAGGCGAAGGCTCCCGGGTAGGCTTTGGGAAGGAGACCCTGTACGACTTCGGAAGAAGCTAGGGGACGGTATTTGGTGCCCATCTGCAACCGCGGCCACTTTACAATGAGTCACTTTGGAGGACGCTGGACCCCTACATCTAAATCCTGGGTTCGAGTTGGTCATTCTTGCTTGGGATAACCATAACGGAGGGAGGGAGAGCTCTTTCTACAAGCTAGAGCTGGGCCAAGGCCTAGGCATAAAATATCTCATTTAAACTCTCATTATCACCTCACAGAGATAGGACTTTCACCCCCCCACCCCCCATTTTACAGATGAGAAAACCGAGGCCGGGGGAGGTATACTTGCCGGAGGGCATACGATTTGAAAGTAGCAAGTCTCAGCGCACCCGGAAGCTGGGAAGCGACCTCTACCTGGAACTTTAATAGGAAACTGGGGTCTCCCCGCCCTGAGCTTTTATCAAGGGGCATTGGGCAGAGGGAGCGGTGACGAAGCCACAACCAGGTCTCCACCCGCTGCCCGCGGAATTTTCATTCCTCTTCCTCTCTTCCCGGCCCGTCCGCGTGTTACAGGGTGGGTTTTGGGAGACCTTGGAGGTTCTTTTGGCCTCCCTGGAAGGTAGGTGCTGGAAGCCTTTGAATTGCGCACCGGCGGGGACGCGAGATGTTCCCAGGATCTTTCGCTGCGTGCGCTCGGGGCCTCTGCGACCGCATCCCCAGGACCGCGCACTCGCCATCAGAGAAGTCCCCACTCGCCATCAAAGGCTCCAAGTCATCCTCTTCGGAGTCTGGTAGGCGAATGTTCCTATCGTGACGCACAATCATCCCACCCACACCCTGGTAGGAGGCCCGAGCAAAATGTGCCAACACCAGGCAGAGCATGGAACCAAGGTGTCTGCACCCGAGCCAGGAAGTGTGTCCCCAGACGCGGGTTCCTGGTGTTGCCAGGTCGCTGGATCAGAACTCCAAACGCACTCAGGATTGCATTTGTGTAGCCCAGCGCCTCAGTTTCCCTCGTTCCCTTTCCCGACAACCGCTCTGCAGTCTTCAGTGAAAAGATATGGGGGGGGGGGCGTATATTTCCTCTGGTCTCACCTCTTTGCCTTTTCACGCCGCGAGTCTTTCTCTCTGTACTTTAGGTCAGCCTCAGAGGTAAAGGCTAATTTATGCTTTGACCCCACCAGCCAGGGATATATATGTATTAGAAAATATATTGTGTGGTGTTACATATAATAATACACATGTATCTTTCACTATAGAATATAGTATATGTAACACCATGCACTATAAAATGCAATATAAAATCATATACTTAAAAACATACTTGCAGAGGCTTTAAAAAGTCAAAAAGCCACCAGGTTGCAACGTCTCACGCCTCAACCTGATAGGAACCACGATAAATTTCTCGTATTTCCGGGGCTTTATTACGTTGTGCTTGCACCCCCAAGTAGTATATGCACCTGAATTTCTCCTTATCGGTCCTCCACCCCATTGCACAGCGTTATACACACTGTGCAACATCTTGCTTTTTTTTTTTTTACTGAAAATACATCTTGAAGTTAGTTCCTGGAAACGTCGGGGTTTTTGCTGGCTCAGCACATCCGGGGCTGGGGGCACAACTGGCAGGAACAGTTTAAATAGATTACATTGGTGTTTTGGCGGGTTTCCTTGCAGCGGCAAGGTCCTCCTCTCTGAGGCTGGCCGCCAGCTGTTCAGCGCCCCCTCCCCGCGCGCAGCGGGAGGAAACAGTGGCGCGGCGAAAGGTGCAGCGCCCCCTTGCTTCAGGTGCGCGGAATCCCTCCTGGGCCTCACTGTGGGAGTTTTCCTTTCTTTGAGACCCCTCATTGTTTATCCTCTGAGACCCCAGCAGCATGTAAACAAGCTCTCAGCCCCTGTCCTGTGCTCCTAGGACTCTCGGGCGGGGGAGCGATCTGCTAGACAGTCCCAGTGCCGATCAAAGCGGAGGACCTGGTGGGGACAGTCGTCTCCATTAACATCCCACTAGGATTTGAAGCTGGGGGCGGAGATGAAGTTGGGCCAGGAGAGCCGGGAACCGCGTGTTGCAGAAGGCCGGGGGACTGACCGGACCTGAAGTATTTCCTGAATTCCCTTCAGGCCCAGTGGCAATTCTGGAAGAAACCGAAGCTCCCTGTTTTTCTCCCTAGACGTTGTGCTATGAACCTCAGCTCCGAGTGGGGAGCGGGGTGGCGGGGTACAAGACCCGCGGTGTTGATAAGGATACAACTCCTAGTCTCCGGGAACTAGCGGAAGGCAAAGACAACAATGCAAGTTATCAGTTAATAGAATATCAGGATGTCGTCAAACAGGGTAATGCAATGATTCCCAATCGTGGCTGCAGGTTGGAATCTCCATTCTTAAAACTGCCGATGCCCGGGTAGCACCCTGGGGCAACTGAGTCAGAATTTCTGAGAACAAGACCCAGGCATCCTTAAAGATTTCCAGATGATTCCCATACGCAGCTAAGTTGGAGAACCATTGGACTTAGGGGTTTGGGGATGAGGTTTTTTTTTTTTTCTTTTCTGAAGAATCGACATTTGAGCTCAGATGGGAATGGGGAGGGGCAGGCAGGAGAAGACCTGAAGGAACATTCTTGCCCAGGTTCTATGCTGGTGCTCCGGGACTGGCAGTGGAGGAGGGAAAGGGCATTTTCTGAGCAGAAGGAAGCGGGTGCTGGCTGAGCAGCTGGCCACAGTGCCAGGTATCCCTGGGAAGTCTTGCAATTGCCCAATTCCTAGGGAAGCTTTAAAGATCACTGGAAAATACCTTTAAAATAGTTTGAAATAATAGATTTTTAAAAACATAACTTAAAAATCAAATAATGCATGGGAATATTTTTAAAACAGAATGATGCTGGGGAGCTTCTAACAGCACCTTCATGAGGCATTTCATCAGGACATTTCCTCAACTCAAAGGAGCCATCTAACAAGTGTGCTTAGGGAGAACAAAAAACTACCTTCTAAAATTTTAGTTTTGTGGTTACTGGAAGAACTGCTTATTTGGGCAAATTGTTTCCATATTTTACTCCTACACACATAAAAGAATACGAGCTGTAAGCACAAGCAGTGACAACTCTGTCACAATTGCCTCCTGAGGGACAGTGATTGCAAGACACCACTGACTGTCGTAGAATGCATCGGAATTTCCACCAATTAAAAAGCTGGGTCCTAGAGTTAATGCAAGGGAGTGTCATCCAGAGTGTTCTCCACTCTCGATAATTTACATATTTTTAGTTCATTGAATCCTCACCACATCTATGTGAGGTAGGAGCCTTCGTTTGTTAACATTTTGCAGACGAGAAAACTGAGGCACAGAAAGGTAAATTACCTTAAGTCAGGGTGCTACCAAGTCGCAGGGATGGAACCTATAAACCCTCTGTGGGCTTAATCCCAGCACTGGCTGAGAAAAGTGTCCAACTGAGTCAACATATTCAAAGGGTTAAAAGGTGAGGGGGGCAGGAGGGAGGTTATTAGGGTGAGAGGTGAGAGAAAGGACTTGCGAGCTCAATTACTGGCAGGCTGAGATGTGCATTTCAGTTAGACCCCAGTTTTTGTAACTGGGGGTAGAGAAGGATGAGGTGGTAGAAAAACTTTATAGAGCTAAGAGCAGTCATGTCATCCATTGGAAGAACTTACGAAGAAATGATATTTGCATATTTCAGGCCCCATTTTATAGACTGTAAATATTTTTAAGGAATTTAAGTATAATACATACAGAAAAGCACACATATCCGAAGTGTGCAGTTCAGTAAGTTTTCCCAAATTGAACACACTTGTATAACCAGCGTTTGTGTTAAGAAATCCAGTATTGCTTGAACCCCAGGAGGCACCAGTCCTTCCCCTGGTCAGGGCCTCCCACAAGGAGACCACAACTTTGACTTCTGTCAACCCCGATTAGCTTTCCTGATTTTTGTATTTTATATGAACGAAATCTTACAGTGCGTTCTTGGTGTCTGGCTTCTTTCATTCCCCTTGTTTGGGATATTCACTCACATTGTTGTGCCTGATTGTATTTGTTGTTCTCCTTGCTGTGTAGTAGCCCATTGCGTGACTGTATAATTCACTCCTTCTACTGCAGAGCCATTTGGGTTGTTTCCAGGTTTGGGGTTGTTTTGGGGAGTGCCGGTCTGAATGTTCCCGCACGTGTTCTTTGCCCACACCTGTGCCGCATTGCCGTGAGGCCGATGCGCACAGGAAGGGGGTTGCTGGGTCACAGAAGTCACTCTATACATTTTTAAACAAGGTTAGTAATATTTTAGGATTTGGGCTGTTTCAGCAGTATCGCTTTGAAAGAAAAAAATTGTTTTCTTCTGAGCAGTTGTTCTCAATAGTGAGATTAAAATATGCAGTAAATATGTTGTAACCAGATGTGCTCTCACCCTGGCTGTGTGGTTCTATTTATAGACGCAGGCAGAGTAGGTTCAGCATAATTCTTAAGGGCCCCGGGATTTTCAGAATGGTCAATGACCCCTGGCCTCAACTTAAAGTCACCAGCTGCATTAGTCCCTAACACGAGTCAGCCTGTCCTTTGACGCTTTGAAACCAGGCATTGACCCCTCTTCTCCAACTACCAAAAGTCCTTAGCAGGCATCTCCTTCCAACAGAAAGCTCTTTGGTCTGCACTGAAAATCTGTTGCTTCGTGTAGCCACCTTCGCTATCTTAGTGAGACCTTTTCTGTAACTCGTTGCAGCTTCTGCATCAGCCCTTGCTGCTTCAACTTGTACTTTTGTGTTATCGAAAAGACTTCGCAACCCAACCTCTTCTGGCTTCACACTTTTCTTGTGCAGCTTCTTCACCTCTCTCAGCCTTCACAGAACTGAAGACAGTTACAAGCTTGTCCTGGAGAAGGCTCTGTCTGAAGGGAACGCGGTGGCTGGTTTGATCTCTGCCCAGACCACTAAAACTTTCTGCACCTCAGCAATAAGGCTGTTTTCTTTCTTATCATGGGTGTTGGTCTCTGGAGTAGCATCTTTAATCTCCTTTAAAAACTTTTCCTTTGCACTCACAATTTGGCTAACTGGTGCAAGAGGCCTAGCTTTTGATATGTCTCGCTTTCAACATGCCTTCCTCACCAAGCTTAATCGTCTGCACCTGTTGATTTACAGCGAGCCATGTGCGACTCGTCCTTTCACTTGAACACTTAGAGGCTGTTATCATGTGGCCTAGTTTCAATGTTGGTGCGTCTCAGGGAATAGGAAGGCGTAAGGAAAGGGAGAGAGATGGGGGTGCTGGCCTAGGGGTGGAGTAGTCAGGACACACACAACATTTACCCGTTAAAGTGGCCGTCTGATACGGACATGGTTTGTGGTTGCCCAAACAATTACAAAAGTACCACTGCTCATAGATCAATGTAACAAATATAATAAGAATGAAATCATTTGAAGTGTTGTGAGAATTAACAAAATGCGACACAGAGACAGGAAGTGAGCAAATGCTGTTGGAAAAATGGTGCCCGTGGACTTGCTCCGTGCAGGGTTGCTGCAAACTATGAATTGGTAAGAAACACAGTATCTGCAAAGCCCAGTGAAGCAATCCATAACGGCAGGAGGTACGCCTGCCGACAGTTCTCTGTTTGATTGCTCAGTACGGGGTATTCTGCTAAGAGATGCTCTCAACACTCATATGTTCCTGGAGCAAACTGGCTATGCATGAGCATTGCTAGACTCTGCACGGCAACCTTCTATTTGGTTGTTTTAGATCAGTGGTTACAAGGGAAGTTGGTCTGTGTTGCCTTGGCTAGGTTTTGATTGAAATCATGTGCTAACCTTGTAAATTTGTTTTATTCTCTGTGAAACAACTTATAGCGGTTTCATAAGAATTTCTCCCTGATATTTATCCCAAGAATTTGTCTTGGGAAATACTCTTTATAAGCTTTTTAATTGTTCTTCTATTTTTATTGCTTTTTTTAATCCTGAAGTTTTAAATGTTGTAGCTGAAAATTAAACGAAATAGTAAGAGTTATATAATATAGCAATCTATTTTAGGTAGTAATAATAGTCATGCATTACATTTGGTCTTGATTCTGCCATCCTATTTTATGATTTTACTTCTTTTTTGCCTTTTAGTTTTCTTTTTTGTAAGTGTGTGTAACACAGTCGATGTTTTTGTCTCCCATATCCCTCACCATTTTTATTAGTATTTCAGAAAACACCTGCCATTAGAGGTTATTTTTATGGTGTTAAACAATATCTTTATGCTTCCCTTCCCACCCAACCAAAGAAACAAAAAAGCTTCTATAGGCTATTGCTGGAACAGAAGCACCATGATACAGTGATACTTGCTGCTCTCACTCACTGCTCTGCCCTCGATGCCCAGCGCAGGGCCTCAGATGCAACAGATGTTGGGCACATAGAAATCGACTGGGTGAATGAATTGGTACAGTCACTAATTTTTGACACGGGCTTTGAGATTTAGGTAACCAGTCTATTCTAACTAGGTTATACATAGTCTCATAAGTTCGACATTATGTTCTTTCCCTTTAAAATATAAGAACATGTGACATTCATTTTATAACTGCAGTTGCCGTAATGACTTGCCATCATTTATAATTAAATGCATTCTACGCTCACTATCAGTCCTCTTGTGCACTGACCTCTGCATTGCCAATCACTTTTGCTTGGCTGCATTGTGTTATTATACAGATTTTTTTCCCAGGAAAACTCTGCAGGTGCTATTTTCCCATGATGAGATCTTCTTCCCTATTTCTAACCCTAGCCCTTCCCTCTCTATTTTTCTAAGACATTTATATATTATTAGAATAAGTAATACACTTAAATAGATCGAAACTTAATAAAAAAGGGGACTCTTTGTTCCTCTTCATTCCCAGCCACTGAATTCCTCTTCCTGGACACAACCAATGTTATCAGTTTCTCATAGATATTTCTGGAGACATTTTATTTAAATGGAGACATACTTATAATTTTTTTTTCAAATGGTAGCATATAATAGCACTGTTCTGCATCACACTTTTTCTTTCTCTTAACAATGTATGTTGGAAATCATTTTATAGATGACAGAAATTAATTATAGGTGACTAAATTTTAAAAATAAGAAAGCACTCGAATATTTATTACATCTTCGGAAATACTTAATGTTCTACTTTTAGGAAAGATGTTTTTTATAATTTCTAAGGGAGAGACAAATTTGATCATAAGAAAGCCACTATAATTCAAAAAGCACCAAACTGAAATAAAATCGAATAGTAGGGACATTCATTACAAATATCATATGTCAAGTAAGGGAATAATGATGATAGGTAATGAACAAAATTGTTTATAAAAGAAAAGTGCATGTATAAAACAAAGATAGAACTTACTAGTAATTCAAACAATGCAAAACAACAACAAAAACAAACCAGTGAATCCCTTTTTGCCTCATAACACTAAATAATTTTATTTTTTTATTTTTATTTTTTAAGATTTTATTGATTTAACTTCAGAGGGGAAGGGAAGGAGAGAAGGAGAGAAATATCAATGTATGGTTGCCTCTCGTGAGTCCCCTGCTGGGAACTGGCCTGCTACGCAGGCATGTGCCCTGACTGGGAATCAACCCATGATACTCTGGTTCACAGGCCTGCACTCAATCCACTGAGCTACACCAGCCAGGGCACAATAAATATTTTTAAAACAATAAAATCTAATATTGCTGAAATTACCAGCTGGGGTAATTGGTATAAATGGGTTTAATCCCTTTGGGAACCAAATTTACCCATGAGAATCTAGGAGCATGAACCAGTTTCAGCACATTCTGGGGTTTGCCTCAGTAACCCTTTCCACCTGTTCCCTTCAACCCCTTTCAGCCAGTGCGATGGAAATTTCAGCAACCAGAGGATGAGGAAGAGGGATGGAGATGAAGGGCAGGAAAGAGTGCAGGCTCATGCTACTTTCAGTAGTTTCCTGTCTTCAGATTTCCTGAAGATTAGGAAAGGGGAATGTTTAACTTAAAATCATGTTCAAATTTATGATTGTTAACATGAGACTATAAACAATCACTATACTTAGACAACTTTTTCTACTTAAAATGACCGCAAGCTATTAATTAATTAATCTATGCATGCATGCATTCCCATGTTATTAGCAAAATCATTGGGACCGCCTGAATGCCTGAGTTTTTGTCCTGGCACAGAAGGAAAAGTTCCCATGTTGGATGCATTTTAACAGGAGGGTAGGAGACCTAAATCAACACACGGTCTCATTACGTGCCCTAAGGTGTCTTTGTTTTAATACACTGGCTATTGTTTATGCCACATCCAGTCGAGGTGCTCTGGCTTGTAGCTAAAAACATCCTAACTGATGGATTCATTTCCTCCAGGTTTACATGTAAAGCATGAAACCATGTTGCAATCCACACTATTGTCCTTTAGTCTGTGACGTTTAATTGCTATTTGACGAGGATGGAGTCATGTGTTAAGAAAACAAGTTATAAAGTTATTGAAGCATTTAAATATTAATAATCCCCCAAATGAAGTAGTAGGCTACATAGGAAAGTATTAAGTTTGTCAATGTCATTAAGAAAGAAAGATAATAAACTATACGAAGACACAGCCTGTTAAAGAGGACTATGCACATAAAATCTATCGTCCATGTCTTCCACTATGGACGTTATTCTGGGGTCACCACTAGTTTTGAAGGATTTATATTTGACAGATGGTACCTAATGCAGCTTCTTCCCCTTCACCTATTGTGAAGAGGAAACCATTGCCAAGATTTCACAATATGAGAATGGCTCCTGTTTCCTAAAGGGCAAAAATGAATCACTTTGTTTTTGGACTAAGAACAAGTGGGGATGGCTCAGGAGCACACGGACACAGCTTACTTGCCCGAGTGCTGACATTCAATGCTGTATATGTTTTGGGGAGACAATTTCTGGCCTCCCTAGAAGAGCCGGTGACCAAGGCTAAAGGGTTCAAGTTGGAGTCAAGGCATCTCCCATGGTGTCGATCCTCGCATGTGGTCACAAAGATTTACAGTATTTTTTAAAATAAAGAATGTCACAGAGCATGCCTATTATTGCTTCCTATTCCCAACCTAATTGTTGTTAAGTAGTTTTTAGTTCACTCCCAGAGAGGTGAAGAAAGTAATCGTTTGTTTTGAAATAAGAGCTCAAAACAGAAACTCAGTTCATTTTTATCTAAATTCTAGTTATCTTTTAAGACCGAGACAAAGTACAACTTCCTCCAGAGGACTTTCTTGCAATTTTCACTTTTAGTAAGACATAGTCTTTTTGGTATTTGACTTTTATTTTCTTTGGAATTTTTTATTCTCTATTTCTTTACTTTATATAGCATAGCCTTCTCAACATGTTTATGAGATATCTATCTCTTAGATATCTATGTCTAAATTATAATACATATCCTCATAAACTATACCATACCATAACAGGAATAAAATAAGACCTTGGTGAGCCTGATTGGGAGAGTGATCCACTGTCTCAGTACTTAGCCTTAATTAGGAAGTAAGTTATTAGAGAAATGATTAGGTGAAGAAATAGCCTATAAGATAGTCATGAGCTACTACTGTTTCCCTCAACTTCTGCTAAAGGCTCCCGAGTCTCGGTGTGGCCCCCGTCAGTTCACCCACACACTGGTGTGAGACAGCTCCTCCTGAACCCCTGTCTTGATTAGGCCAGTCCTTTGATTCAAGCGCTCCAATGTCTCACCAGGATAAGAGTCGCAGTGTTTGGTTGGCCTCCAAGGCTCTCTGTGATCTGTCTAGTTCTCTACTTATTTCCTTCTGCTCTTTCCAGCATACCCTTTAACACCCCCCCCCCCCCCCCAGAATCCTCCCTCAGTGACTGCACAGGCATTTATTTGGCCTTACTGGCCCTTCTCTCTCTGTTATATGTTGAACTGTGTTCGCTTCCCCCAAACAGTTCATATATTTCAGTCCTAACCCTAGGATCTCATACTGTGATCTTATTTGGAAATAGGTTCATTGCAGATATAATTAGTTACAATGAGATCATATTAGAGTATGACGGACCCTTAGTCCAATATGACTAGTGTCCGAGAGGAAATTTGGATACAGACATGCGTACACGTCATGTGAAGAGTGGAGTGATGCTGCCCTGGCTGGAGTAGCTCAGTGGATTGAGTGTGGGCTGCAAACCAAAGGGTCATCAGTTTGATTCCCAGTCAGGGCACGTGCCTGGCTTGTGGGCCAGGTCCCCCCGTAGGGCTCATGTGAGAGGCAACCACACATTGGTGTTTTTCTCCCTCTTTTTCCCCTTCTGTTCCCCTCTCTCTACAAATAAATAAATAAAATCTTGAAAGAAAAAGGATTGGAGTGATGCTGCCACAAGCCAACGAACTCCCGGAAGCCAGCAGACAGGCCTGGAGCAGATCTTCCTCCTGCACCTTTGGAGGGAGCATGGTCTTGCTCCCTCTGAACACCTTGCTCTCAAATTGTAGCCTACAGAATTCGGAGCCAGAGACCTCGGGTAAAGATGGAGGTGCAGGTAAATAAGGCTCCCCTCTTTGCACAACCGCAGCAAAAATTATGGCTAGGCTACAAAACAAATATCATCTCAAATAATTGAATATCGAGCTGAATGGAATCCCATGTAATTAAAGAAGTCACATTCACCCAGATGGATAGGAGGGGTGGATATGCAGAGTGGGTGGTCCTATACCCACGCATGGTAGATAAAAATCAGGGGGGACACCTTGGGAGCAAGGGATCCCAGTCCCACATAAGACCACCCAGGCCAGCGTTCCAGTGCCAAGAAGATAAATCCCCGTCACCTGTGGCTGTAAAAACCAGTGGGGGGTTAGGGAAGTAGGAGAAACTGCAGGATTCTTAAAGGGCCTGCAACGGACTTAGGATTTAGGCAGAGTCACTCCTTCCAGGCTCCAGCACCGGGGCAGCAGCTGGAAGGGCACCAGTGGCACAAGGGAAGAAACCGGAGTGTCTGGCATCAGGGCAGGCGCCAGGAGACGGCTTCCTCCCGACAAAACTCCGGAGGCCAGGCAGCAGCATTGGCCCCTTTCTGAGCCCTCCCCCACACAGAGCCACAGACCTGTGACACCATATTGGAGACTCCATCAACATGGTTCACATGGTTTGGCCTTGCCTGGTGAGTAAGGCTCCACCCCATCCAAATTATTGGTGTGCTTTTCTACAATAGGCCACGTTACTAAGACGGGGTCAAAGCAGCTCTACCTAATACACAGAAACAAATATAGGGAGGCTGCCAAACTGAGGAGACAAAGAAATATGGCCCAAATGAAAGAACAGGACAAAACTCAGAAAAAGAACTAAACAAAATGCAGATAAGCAATCTATCAAATGCAGAGTTCAAAACACTGGTTATTAGAATGCTCAAGGAACTCACTGGGCACTTCAATAGTATAAAAAAGACCCAGACAGAAATGAAGGTTACACTAAGTGAAATAAAGAAAAAATTACAGGGATCTAACAGTGGAGTGGATGAAGCTGAGAATCAAATTAATGATTTGGAACACAAGTAAGAAAAAAACATGAAATCAGAACTGCCAGAAAATAATAATAATAATAAAAAAACACCAAGGATAGGCTCAGGAGGCTCTGGGACAACTTCAAATGTACCAACATTCAAATCACAGGGGTGCTGGAAGGAGAAGAGAAAGAGCAAGTAATTGGAAATCTATTTGAAAAAATAATGAAGGAAAATTTCCCTGATTTGGTGAAAGAAGTAGACACACAAGTCCAGGAAGCACAGAAAGTCCTAAACAAGATGGACCCAAAGAGGACCACACTAAGAAACATCATAATGAAAATACCAGAGGTTAAAGATAAGGGGAGAATCTTAAAAGCAGCAAGAGAAACACAGAGAGTTGCCTACAAAGGAGTTCCCATCAGACTGTAAACTGACTTCTCAAAAGAAACTTTGCAGGCTAGAAGGGACTGGCAGGAAGTATTCAAAGTGATGAAATGCAAGGACATACAACCAGGATTACTTTCTCCAGCAGAGCTATCATTTAGAATTGAAGGGCAGATAACATGCTTCCCGGACAAGGTCAAGTTAAAGGGGTTCATCATCACCAAGCCATTATTATATGAAATATTAAAGGGACTTCTTTAAGAAAAAGAAGATCAAAACTAGGAACATTGAAATGGCAACAAATTCACAACTGTCAACAACTGTATCTGAAAAGCAAACCAAGCCAACAAGAGGAACAGAAACAGAATCAGAGATACACGGATCATTTGAAAGGAGAAAAGGGGAAAACAGTGCAGGGATTAAGAAGTGCAAATTGGTAGGTACAGAATAGAAAGGGGGATGTTAAGAACAGCATAGGAAATGGAGTAGCCAAAGGGCTTATATGCACGACCCATGGACATGAACTAAGGTGAGGGGGGGACTGCCAGAGAGATGGGGGTTACTCTCTGGGCAGTAACCCCCAGAGAGGAGGAGGAGGAAAGGTTGGGACAACTGTAATAACATAACAAAATATGTTGAAAAATAAAATAATAAAGGTCTCCCTCATTTTTGTTTTAAGAGAATAAAGAACTGCGAGACACTATGGTCCTGTTGTCCGAAGCCAACCAGTCTGTGGTACTTTGTTACTGCAGTCCCAGGGAACTGACACACCTTCTTCCCACTCGCTGGACGCCTTTGTACCCACTGTTCAATCTTTGGCTTCAGTATTTGGTCACCTCTTTGGAAAGTTTTTTTCTGGCATCCCCCGCCCTCTCCTACAACTGAACGAGTAGGGGCCCCCCTGTTTCTCCCATCTTTTGCATTTTGACCATTGATTCCTTTGCTTGTTTCTCACTGTGATCTGTGTCTTGTCATCTCTTTATTACAGCTCCTTGCATGAATGTCTTAATATGTGTTATGGGACAAATGGATTTTTACCTCCGAGGATTTCAGCAGCATCTCTGTGGAGAAATACTCATCTCATAGGAATACGGTGACATTCATCTTATAGAGGGAAATCCAGAGATATAAAAAGCTGGAAGGAAAGCAAATTAATCAAGGTCCCCCAGCCTCTCTCTCTGGCACAGCCAAGACCAGCCTTCCACATTTGGCATTTAATACCAGAGCATTCTGGAGACTTCCAGAATCTCCCTTTGCGGATGAAGTAGCCGAGATCTATTTTGTTAGATGGAAATGGCTCCTTGTCTGCACAGAAAAATACAGAATAGAAAAAGGCTCATTCCTTTGCATGCTTATACCACTATTCATAAAGTTAGGAGATTCTTTCTGAGATATTTAAATGATGATTCCGAATTTAGACTTCTTTTCTAGTGTAGACTCTTTTCATCCCTTCCCAAGAAACCCGTAAGGGTGTCAAAACTCCGCTAGAATGAATGTTACTATGCTTTTGCTCCAGCTCTCACTAGTCATAACTTAGTCAACACATTTTGTACATAGTGGCAGAAAACTCACTTTAAAGTAGGCACTAGGTTTTAAGAACCTTGAGATCTAATTCAAGGCTCTATTGACAATGATCTGAATCACAGTCCTAGTGCTGTCTGTGAATACTGATGATTCCATGGCTGGAATTCCAGCCCTGGCTGGACCCCGAAGAATTTCCCACTGTTGGTCTGTTGGCCTCAGGAAATTCACTGTGGACTTAGTTGAAAAGCAAAGTGGAAAAGAGTGGAAGGATCACATTTGTGTCATAGCAAATCCTTGATAAACCATCAAGAGACTGCCAGATGGCCACAAAGAGATTTTGTCAAGGGTTTTATACAACTAAAATCAATGCATCCACTTTATCTGTTCTGAACATACTGGGGATGCAACCGGAGATGTCACTAAGAGTTAGAGCTGCTCGGAAACCTTTAAGGTGTCAATTGACCATATTTTTAGGTGCAGAAATGTTACATGGACACGCCACAGATTCACCAGTGATTTACTTTTTGAAATCTGCAACAAATGGACCCAGGAATCTACAAGGGAATAAAAATACCATGACAGCAAAGCTGAGTTGAAGCAGGGTAACTCAAAATCAATATTTTGCTTTTAAACTCTTAAGGAGAGACCCAGGAGGGCTGCACTCATTTTGTCCTCCCTACTTATTATCCTCAGAGGATGGGGTAAAAAGTGGCAAGCCTGCTCCTTACTTCGGTCAGGACATTCTTCCCTAACAAGCCACTTGTTAGAATTCTTAGCTTCAATTTCCCGTTGAGTGGCTTTTTAATGGCTGTGCCATCAGATGCTGGTTAAAAAAAAATCAAACTTACTTTCCATATTCTATCAGCGAGACTGCATTTGGGGGGACCAGGTAAAGAATAGTCGATATGAAACCCGATGGGGAAATATTTATGCGGTCCTGTGTAGTAAAGGGCGCTGAAATGCTTCCCACCGCAAGCAGCTTGGCGGAGTCTTCTACTGTGAGTCAGAATTCCTTGTTATTAGGTCAAACTCTTTTCTGTCCTTGTACATTGATGGGCAGAAACTTAATTTTCATTACTGGGCTGGTGTCTCCAATAGGTGCAAAGAGTCAGTTGAGAAGTAGGTGGGGATTTTCTTTAAGGAGCAGCCTGGGAATGGGTCTTATTCTGAGTGGATGACATCATGTATGTTCTTTCCTTAAAGAGTCTACTTTAAAAAAAGATTTTATTTATTTATTTTTATTTTTTAGAGAGAGGAGAAGGGAGGGAGAAAGAGGGAGAGAAATAGCAATGTGTGAGAATAACATCAATCAGAGGTTGGTTGCCTCTCACGCGCCTCCAAGTGGGGACCTGGCCCGCAACCCAGGCATGTGTCCTGACCAGGAACCGAACCAGGGACCTCTCTCTTTGGGATGACATCCAACCCACTAAGCCACACCATCCCGGGCAGCAGTCTACTTTTTAAAAACAAAACCAGAAGTATGTTTGGTGATTTCTGGAATGGGAATCATTTAGAAGTCAAAGACTCAGGTCTTGGTTCAGTGTGAAATGTCTGCCTGTCACTTGCTCTGTAAACATTACTGCCTTGAACAACTTCGTTCATAAAAAAGACAGGAAGAGATGACCTCGATGGCTCAAATTTTCCTTTTGTCATGAAAGGTTGGGGAAAATGTGGGGCAAAACGAGTAAAGGAGTGATTAAAGTTAATTCACTCATATATACAAATATTTCTTGCTGTATTATTTAGGGTACACACGAGAAAACAGAAATGGCAATGGTGCACGAACAGAGAATCTAGTATGGGGGATTTGTTTCCCAGATTTCTAGGACTGAGAAACTGGAAAGTAGTTGTTAAGATAACCCAGGGATGGCGGCTCCAGGAAGAAACTTTGACCTCCAGGGCTGGGGGAACAAGAAGATGGGGTGAGGGTTATTTGAACAGAGAAACTTGGAAGAGATACCCTGTAAGGCAGAAACTCGTATCTTTGTCGCGTGGGGCCGAGAGGCGGGCAAGGTGGGAAGGGGTGTGGCCTGGGCGGCACTGGTGGTTCAGAAGGGCCTTCTTGGAACTGGGACCCCTGAGGAGGGGTGCTACTTAGGACTGTGTGAGTGTCTCTGAGGGGTCAATACGGGATTGGTCCTGGGAGTGCTGCACAAAACACTGGAGCCTGGAACCATCTGGCACAGCTGGAGAGAGAGGCTAACAGAAACAGTGAGCAAACAGAAAGGAGCCAACCCCCTCACTGCCACGACCACTGTCCTGTTCCAGTATCCCTCCACATTGGCACAGCCGAACGCGGAGCGAGCTGGCAAAGGAGACGTGAAATCTGCAGCATCACAAAACACAGAACAGAGGAGGAGTGGGTTCGGGGCGAGGACCCAATCGCTTAATGACCAGCCACTTGATTCGCTGCATCCAATCCCACAGGGCTGGCTAAGGGTGCTGCACTAAAAACACCCCCAGATCAAGATGGCCCAACACAGCACAGGCTCCCTTGTCGGCACTCTTGCATGTGCCCTGCAGGTTGGCTGGGTCGCTGCTCAATGTCCTCTTAGCTCCTGGATGCAGGCTGCTGCGGCAGCCACTGCCTGGAGCATTGGTTGGTGGTCCCCATGGCAGAGGGAAGGAGAGCTCTGGTGGATTGCTCCCTGGCTCTCAAAGCTCCTGCACATCCCTTTGGCCAAAAGAAGTCACATAGCCATATCTGATTCCAAGACTGGGGAGAGAGAGTGCCAGGCCGTCTTACTACCTGGAACAAGAACCAGAAATATTTGATTGCTATCAGGAAACATGGATATTTATGAGGTAAATTTCAATAAAGTGTGTGGTGTAGTTGACTTTCAAGTTTGGAAAAGCAGACCAGTCAGTATTGTACTTCTTCCTTTTCTACCTAAGGGCCCTTTGCAGGTACATTTTCAGCTGTGACAGCATTTAAAACTCGCAGCACAATTTCACTACCAATAATTGGCCTGTTTATAGATTTTCTGTTTCTTCCTGGTTTAATCTCGGAAGGTTATATGCTTGTAAAAATTTATCTATTTCTTCTAGATTGTTGGATTTCAGGGATCATTTCTATAGTTCATTACTGGATTGTTGGATTTGTTGGCATATGATTGTAGCACACTTTAATGATTCCTAGCATTTCTCTGGTGTGGGTTGTAACTTAATTTTTCATTTATGATTTCATTTATTTGGGCTCTCTTTTTCTCTTGATGCGTTTGGCTAAAACTTTGTCAACTTTGTTTATCTTTTCGAAGAAACATCTCTAAGTTTCATGGATCTTTCCTATTGTTTTTTAAATTTCTACGTGTTTATTTCCACTCTGATCTTAATTATTTCCTTCCTTCTGTTTACTCTGGGTTTTATTTGTTCTTCTTTTTGTAGTTTCTTTAGGTGTGAAGTTAGGTTGTTTATTTGGGATTTTCTTGTTTCTGGATGTAAGCCTGTATAAGTTTGAACTTCTTTTGCAGTTCTAACTGTGTTCTCAAACAAGTATTTTGTTGAAATGAAGGAAACTTAATGTCAGAAAACTACTGAAATACAAAGGGTTAAACCATGGTTTATTTTTTAAAAGGATATTAAATTATATTGCTGTCACCAAGTGCACAGCCTTTTTTCTTTTTTTCTTACTCCCCCCACCCCCAATTTTTAAATAAACTTAAATCTACTAGCACATTATTGGGATGTTGAATACAAATATATTTATTCGTTTGAATGTGAGATGAAGCTAATTTGGAGAGAACAGATCCAGAGAGAAACATGAACGAGTAAACACACAACGCCCTACACTGTGTATTGTCCGAGGGTAGGAAACACCTCTTTTATTTACTCCTCTGGTTCCAGCCTCTTCCAGTGTCTGGCATTGCACAGGTTAGATGCTTAATACTATTTGCTCTGATGGAGACAGTGTCGGAAGTGCTCTGAGCATCAAAGTTGCAAGGTGTGAAGCCCATAGAAGAGGCCCCCAAAGCTAATCTGTGTGGTTAGGGAGTAGGAAGAGAAGGAAGTAACTAGGTCAAGCTGCCTGGAATCTCCTTATTAGTGAATTGGAAGGGACACTAAACTGTTGGGATAGGGTAGGAATGGGGGGAAAGAAAGGATGAGGTAGGCTATGGTCAATACTACATTTAGGATTCCAGCTGCTTTCTGAGTTCACTAGCAATTTATATTTTACTGAGGAATCATTTACTTCACTGAGAAACTAATTCATACTACATCACACTGGTAAGATGTGCATATAGCTCACTATAAGGAGGTGCTGAGTGAAATATAATAGAAACAGAAAAATCAAGTGGGAATTTGGAACAGGGCAAAAACTTCTTGCCAACTGTGGGATCATATTGTAGGTGTAAGGCATATGTACAATTTAAAGCAACTAATGCATTTGTTTATTTACATTTTAAATTATATAAGTGAATTCATTTTTATAAAATATAAACAGCACAATATAAACTCTGTTATGAATTTGATTTATCTTTCTCTGTTTTTCTGTGCATTTGTGTACAGATCCATATATTTGGATCTGTAGAAAAATATAGTTATATAGTTTGTTTTTAAACATAAATTGTGTGCCCAGGCTGGTGTGGCTCAGTTCCTTTGAGCATTGTCCCACACACTGAAAGGTTGCGGGTTCCATCTCTGGTTAAGGTGGGTGTAAGAAGCAGCTGATCAGTGTTCTCTCTGCCTTCCCCTCTCTCTAAAAATCAATAAACATATCCCTGGGTGAAGACTTAAAAAATTTAAAAATATAAGTTGTGTCATAGTCTGTATTTTCCTCCAACTTGTTTTTTCGCCCTTTAACCTTTATTTTTTAGGAGATTTTTCTCTGATTGATCTAGATTTAATTTAATTTTTTGAACTGCGGAATGATTTTCCAAATATGGGCATGATATCATTTACTCCATTCTCCCACTGACAGAATTCTAAATTGTTTCTAATTTTTAGCCCTTACAGACAATGTCACAATGAACAAAATTCTGCCCTCATGAGATTTAGTCTAGCTGGAAAGAGACAATGGACACAATAAAATGTGAAATACCGAGGATATTAGAAAATGATACATTCTCAGCAAAACAGGCAAGAAGAATACAAAATGTCAGATGTGGGAGGAACAGTTATATTTTATGTGGGGAAGGCTTTGTTGAGAAGATGATTTCTGTGGTGACCTGACACAAGCGGAGGAGCGCTACACTGGCGTGTACGTGATACATCGTGTCTTTGCTACCTAACCTGGTACCCTCAGAATTTCTGAAATCTCCTCAGCACACTAGAATTATCTGTAAAACATAAGTAACAGTCGATTTAAATATCTTTAATACAACTCTTCTGTAATAAGCATGACCTTACTCTTTGCCACATTGTATCGCTATGACTTTATAAACAGTTTTTCATTTTCTGCCTTAGTTAACTCCCTTTTTATCAACTCATCTGAAACATTTGTTTGTTTGTTTAATACTGTTCCCCAATTTGCTGAGTATAATGAGCCTTTGGATTCCCAGTTGAGACTTTACATCAAATGCTTTTCTTTCATAGCTCTTTCCATCCGTAGGAGGCTCACCCAACTAATTGAACTGTTTTTACTGGCAGCATATATGGTCCATCCCTTCCTCTAGGAAAGTACATCTTGATGGATGGGGTCACACACTTCACCGAGAGTCGGATGAGAGCTATGGATTGCCTCTCCGAAAAATACACATACTTTTGCCTCCCGCCAACCCCGCCCCCAAGATTTTGTATCTCATCAAGATTTTGCATCCGATAGCAGTGGTTCGGAGGTACCCAGAAATCCAAGCCTAAATCAGGGTCTAGAGACTGTATGTTAAAACACAAAACAGCCCTGGCTGGTGTAGCTCAGTGGGTTGAGCGCAGGCCTTCGAACCACACGATCGTGGTTCAATTCCAGTCAGGGCACATGCCTGGGTTGCAGGCCAGTTCCCAACAGGGGGACTCAGGAGAGGCAACCACACATTGATATTTCTCTCCTTCCCTTCCTCTCTAAATAAAAAAAAAATCATTAAAAAATGTAAAACACAAAACAAAAATCTTTCTGAAACTTTGAAATCGGTCTCTAGTGCAGAAAGGACCTTTAGGGAGAACTCAGTAGCTGAATCACAAGACGTGACACCTCTGAAGGACTGCCTTACGGCACACGTGCTTCAGCAGAAGGCTGGAGCCCAGGATGAGGCGTGAGATTTAAAACAAAACAGAACAATAAACCATCCTCCTCTAGCTCATTACTGAGTTCACCCTTCAGATATTTAACTCATTGTGTTTTGTTATTAGGGTCCATGGGGGGAAATGTCTTTGTCAGACTTATATTCAGGCAATTTTTTATACTTCCCTGGAACAATGGATTTCATTTACAGCCTCCACTGTAAGTCTTATCATCCTGGTGGCTGCTAAATAGCTTAGATTCGACATGGGGCTTCCTTTAATATGGGAATTGGTACATCAGAAGGTCCTGTTTACCAAGCACTGTTTGAAGAACATTGTGGTAAATACTTTATGAGATTTTTCTCATTTGCTCATCATAACAGGACTATGAAAAAAGTGCTCTTCTCAAACTCCATTTCATAGAGGAGGAAACTGAGTCTTAAGTGGACTTTCTCAAAGTCACGGAAGAATAACAGAGCAGGAACACAGGCCCAGTTTAGTGTGACAACAAAATGCTCTTAACCACTGTGAACTGCGTCCACCGACAATCGGTTCTGCGGATACTAAACTCCCCACTTTCTCTGTCTTGCTATCCTACTTTTATTCTCTGTTTTTAAAATTTGTTTTACATTTATTTTATCCTCATGTATCTTGTACCATCTTAGAAGTCGCCTTAAATTCTTTTGGAAAACAGAGAATATAAATAATTGAATTGTGTAATTCTTGTTATTTAACCATGGACCAAGTAGACTTGGATAAAAATGTATGGGCCCATCCCTTTGCCTCTTTCTTCATTAATTTCTCCTTGCTTCAGATTACTATTCTTACTTCCTTGCTTTTAAAATCTTATCTAATTAAGACACTGAATATTTTATTTTGTTTGAAAAATTTCAGGTTCTAGTGTTTTCTTTCTTTTTTTCCAAATCTAATTTTTACCACTATTCTTCCTTTAAAGCCCTCAGCCGTTCTGTGTAAAGTAGTAGAGGAAAAACCCTTTTTCTGAGATACTGAAACCACTTTTTACAGAAAGAGGGTCCCATAGAAGGGCAATAAAGTGGAATTCAAAATGTTGCCTGCTTGGCCACATGTCTTGGAAGTTCACTGATCTGTTGGGTATATTTGCATCAAATTGCTTAATTTCCCAGGGCCTCAACTTTGACATCTAGAAAGCAATGGTAATGACATTCACTCTAGTTTTCTCACAGGGAAGTAGTAAAGATCAATGGGACTCTGAGTGGGCAGGAAGAGGAGATGGGCACCCGGGGAGTGGGCCCGGTGCTGTCCCTGGGAGATCAAAGAGCTGGGCTATCTCCTCCAGCCTCTCCTTCCTTCTGTTATTGCTCAAACCTGGAGAGAGGCCATGGGTGGGAGAAGAAGAGGCTGTGGTGGAGGTAGGGAAGGACAAGAGGGTAATGAATAAGTGTTTTCAAAGAGAAAGGACTCCGGGGAATGAGGAGCATGTGAATATTGTAACTTCTTGGCCACCATCAGGAAGAATCTGAATGTATCTCCCCTAGAACGTAGCAGTTCCTTCGGGATGCTTTTTTCCTCCACATTTCCCAAGCCAGTAGAACAGGTTCCTGCCCTTCTCCTAGTCTCCTCCTTTCTCTGTACCTGGCACCCCCCCACACTGTGTGGTGCTCATCATTTTTTTTTTTTTTTTGCTCTAGAACCTTCAATTTCCATCCTAAATCCTCTCTGCAGATGTTTCCTGCAGCCTTGACTTGCTCTGTGTTCTCGGCATCATCGACCTGCTCCAAGGGTCTCACTGAATGTTTGCATTTGCTGCTGTCATTTTTCCCTTTTTTGTGACTTCTCCAGGCATTTCCCCCACTCAAGAGAGCTCGATCGCCCCCTCTGTCTGCAGAAACCCTTATCCTGGTCTTGTTTTGAACAGAAAAGCACAACTTCTTAGCAAAACTTCCCTTCGGGAAACATGAGTAATGAAAGCAAGTGAACATCTCTCTTCTCTTGCCTGGATGTGAAGATTGTCAGTAACCGCACAACCCCCCTTTCCAGGTCGCCTTNCTGTGGTGGAGGTAGGGAAGGACAAGAGGGTAATGAATAAGTGTTTTCAAAGAGAAAGGACTCCGGGGAATGAGGAGCATGTGAATATTGTAACTTCTTGGCCACCATCAGGAAGAATCTGAATGTATCTCCCCTAGAACGTAGCAGTTCCTTCGGGATGCTTTTTTCCTCCACATTTCCCAAGCCAGTAGAACAGGTTCCTGCCCTTCTCCTAGTCTCCTCCTTTCTCTGTACCTGGCACCCCCCCACACTGTGTGGTGCTCATCATTTTTTTTTTTTTTTGCTCTAGAACCTTCAATTTCCATCCTAAATCCTCTCTGCAGATGTTTCCTGCAGCCTTGACTTGCTCTGTGTTCTCGGCATCATCGACCTGCTCCAAGGGTCTCACTGAATGTTTGCATTTGCTGCTGTCATTTTTCCCTTTTTTGTGACTTCTCCAGGCATTTCCCCCACTCAAGAGAGCTCGATCGCCCCCTCTGTCTGCAGAAACCCTTCTCCTGGTCTTGTTTTGAACAGAAAAGCACAACTTCTTAGCAAAACTTCCCTTCGGGAAACATGTGTAATGAAAGCAAGTGAACATCTCTCTTCTCTTGCCTGGATGTGAAGATTGTCAGTAACCGCACAACCCCCTTTTCCAGGTCGCCTTGCCCGTCTGCTGCCACCAACCCAGGACTTTTATTTCAGGCCTCACATTATATAGCGGTGCAGCCCTCTCTTGATGGCAGCTACTTCTGCCAGGACCATGACATGAGTTTCATCCATGTTACTTTGGTTTCTTTTCAATGACTCCAGTTCTGTGGCCCCAGGAACCATGAATTACAGAGCAATTTGGATTAGTGTCTTCTCCCTCATGGCAGTCACACTCCTCGCCCCATGCCCTGTAGTTAGTTCGTCAATTTCTTTTCTCCACAAGGTTCGGGGGGACCATCTCTTCCACCTGCAGCTCGGCAGAGTGAGGCTACTTCACAGGACTTCAAAAAGCAGATAAAGTAGATATTGTAGTAGAGATAGGAGAAGGTATTGTGTGCAATGAGGGGTCCCAGAGAAGTGATCCCATTAGAAATTATGAGTTCAGAGGAGGCAAAGAAATTATTATGTGAGGACTTGAGTGGCCAGGAAAAGGGTTTCTGAGGAAGCACATTTAGCACATACAGAGGAGGCTGAGATGTGCATTAGCGGAAAGGAATCATATTGACCAAAGCAGCCTAGGGGTTCTAGGGGTAGAGTGTAGGATGGTTTGGTTAGACTAGAAGGCTAGAGAGAGGAGGTGATTGATATGGGTGATGATCAAGATTGGGTTTGTAGTACGGGCCCATTAATTACTAGTGATCCTATCCCAACAATATTCTTAGATTATGGCTCCCTGGTTGGGCTTCTTCAAGGCCAAATCTCAGTGCCCTGCTACATCGCCCAGGCATTCCTGTCTGCACATAGAATTCTGTTCACTGTAAACGCTTGCAACTTTCTGCCAATCGGCTTTTCCCCTCCTGGCCATGTGAGCATAGAGGGGGAAGTGTTGCTGGAGAGCAGAAGTAGCAATGCGGAGTCAGGATAAACCTCCCGCCATTCATGGCTGTGCACTGACACAGTCATCTAGCAAACATTGAACACAGCAGACAGAAGCAGTGTGATAGACTGATCGATCGTTTCTGGAAGCAGCATTATGCTCTGAGGCTGCCTGTGCAGAGGGCAGTAAACATTTGGAAAGTCTGGCTGCCCAAAGGACAGACAGAGGGACTGAGGCAGGGACTCAAATGAACTGGGGTTACACAAGATTTAGGGTGTAAGGATTGTCACAGAAGCTGGAGAGGAAAGGGTCTGAGGTGGCTCCTGTATTTTTCTGTGGGATGCACATGAGTGGCAGGTACCCACAAACTTTCAAATGGGCCTAATCAAGGAATTTGATTCAAGTAGGGTAGAAGGTTCCAGCATTGCTGAGGAAGTAAAGAGAATGGTCTGTGAAGATGCTCAGGTGGTGTGTTGGTTGTAGGTGATGGTTCGGGAAGACTGAAAGGGATTTGGTTGTGTGTGATGAGTTCCTGGAGAATGACTTGGGATTAGGAGAACTGGAGTCACCATGGATGTTTGCATGTGGCTGAAGGTGAGACACATTTTGGAGTCATTAGGCCTTAAGTTTCAGGTAACTAAAACTTTATTGCAGTTACACCCTTGGTCCTGGGTGATGAGGGCAAGTGAATAGTGGGCTAGAATGTGTGAGAGCAGACCAAGGAGGTGGTGAGGCTGTGGACTGTGGGTTATTTGGTTTGAATATGAAACTTGCTTATGGGCAAGTTGTTAACTATTTCTGGGAATTGGTTAACCCTGGGGGAGGGGGATAGAGGGAACTGGCCTCCCTCCCTCTGGGTCCAGCAAGGCCCTAGATGTCAAAGCATCAGAATACAGAAAATAAAAGACAAAATAAATTTAGACTCTTACTTCTCTTCTCCCATATCATGTTTTTACCTCCTCTGACTTTGAATCCTTCTCTCGGGCTGTGCTTCTGAGATAATCCAAACTGATTCAGGCAGTTATGGTGACTCTTGCAATAACCTGGATTTATAGTGGCTAAACTGGTTTTAGTGAGAATACAAAGAAAGAGGTTCTTTAGAATGTACACAACAGTTTCACTCTGGAATTCTGTCAGTTGAATTGGAAAGAAATACATATATATTTTTTCCAAAAGGAATTTAATCTCATGTGCAATTTAATCTCAATCATTATTATCAGCTGCTTGATTGGTATCCTGGAGCCAGCTTGTATCACCCCATGGGGCCCGATTACTAAATATTCAGAAAATTTGATAGCTGTTTGTTAAAATGCAGCTGTTGGTTAAAATGTTGGCAGCTCGGTGTTAACTGCAATGGGAGTTTTTACATCACAGAAATTGGCGAACGCTGCAAATCAGGGCTTCTTTCCCAAGAAGGTGCTTTGTCAGCACACCCCTGCTATGATGGGACGTTTATGAATAAAAGAATATTGTGTCGTGGAGTTTAATGTTGGGGCAGTAACTGGGAATCGTCTAATCTAGCCTCTCAAATTCCAATATAGGAAATGAGACCCAGGGAGAGAGAGGGAGAAAGGTGCCCAGCACCAGAGTTGCTGGTAGTACAGAGATGAACACAAGTCTCTTGGTAAATAAAGGTTCTCACAGATTTCATAGCTGGGCTGGAATTTTATAATCATTATGCATGTTAATAGATTGGCATTTTTTTCATTTCCAGATTATATTTACAAAGCAGTGTGTGCATGTGTGTTGAGGCGGGAAGGAGGGAGAGAGAGACAGCAGGAGAGCCTGCCGTAGTATTCCCTACTGACAATTCAATTGAATAAAAGCTGGAAAAAAATAAACGAAGTTTTCCGAGCATTCATTGACACTGTAAATATGGAAAGTCTGTTATGGAACAGCAGTTACGTAGATGCCAAGGGGGAACATTGTGACAAAATCTCAACCAATATTGATATGAACATATTTTTGTTTGTGTGAAAATATGTTCCCTCTGTATGGGAAAGGAAACTGTAAGGAGAGAAACACAAACAACACATTGAAGAAATGTCGAGTGGGGAAGCTGCTCATCTGCCAGACCAACCGCCCCTCTTCATTCTGTGAATTTTCCTGGAGAGGTTGTCGTGAAATTTATTTACACAAGTGAGCAGCCAAATTTCTTCCATTCAAAAAAAAAAAAAACACCCCGGATTTTAAGGGCTGCTATATGGCAAGGTTGAAAACTCCTATGATCTGGTTGTGCTCTGAGCAGGCATTTTGATTGGATCATTGGCTTCTGAAACCCCAGAGAAAAGGCTCACTTATTTCACTTTTAGGAAATTGTGTATATTCATGTATTAACCTATACAGATTCATATTTGGTGTTACTATTCTTGTTCCCAAGAGTTTGACATGTTTTGAACTCAGGGGTTCCAATAGGGGATTTGGTCCATAGTTTTAGACCTTTCAAGTCATATTCCAGATTAAGAAAAATTAGGGTAGCCTTGGCTGATGTCGCTCAGTGGATTGAGCACAGGCCTGTGAAACAAAGGGTCGCTGGTTTGATTCCTAGTCAGGGCACATGCCTGGGTTGCAGGCCAGGTCCCCAGTAGGGGACACACGAGAGGCAACCACACATTGATGTTTCTCTTCCACTCTTTCTCCTTCCCTTCCCCTCTCTCTAAAAATAAATAAATTAAAAAAAAGAAAAATTAGGGTATTATACTAACAGCCTTCTTTTTCCCAAATATGAAACGTATTATTGAGAATAATTAAAAGGAAGAAATCAAGTCAGAAAGATAAAAAATAAAATAGCCCCTAAACATACCACACTACTCTAAACTTGAGAAGTGTATCAGACAAATCCTAACTGAAGGCCATTCTGCAGATACCTGCTCCATATTCCCCAAAGGTCATCGCAAACAAGGAAAAGCTGAGAAACTGTTACAACCAAGAGGCGATAAGACAAATAATTGCACATATAGCCATAGGGGTTAGATTCTGAACAAAAAAAGCTATTAGGAAAAAACAAAAAAAATCAGTAAAATATAGACTTTAGTTCATAATAATATACCAATGTTGATTTATTAATTGCAATACCTGCACCAAACTAATGTAGGATGTTAATACTAGGAAAACTGAGGTGGGGTATACAGGGATTCCCTGTTATGTTTTTGTAATAATCCTGTAAGTCTAAAAGTGTTCTAAAGTTTTAAAATTGATTTCAGGATTAAATCAAAAACAGTTTGGGGGGGAAATAACTCTTAGGTTCAGCTTTTATCTTTTACTCCCCGTTTGGGGACAGTCTCTCCACCCTGCTTTCCGGAGAAGTGGCCGGGTGCTTGATGCAGGGAAAGGGGGATACAAGGGCAGTTAAGGATTGCAAGGCAAAATCACCAAGGGCAGTTATGGGCTCTGCTGGTGACAGTGTATAGGGAGTGGCAGGTGAAATCTGGCTCTAAAATTACTGAGTACCCCGCCCAGTGGACCCCTCATGTCAGGACTTCTTATATTCTTATTCTATACGGGGACAATTATGTCTGTGGCAGAGAACTGGGAAGGAAGAAGCCAAGCTTGCAAAGTTCAAATTTCTGTTAATAGGACCCTGGTGGAAAAAAGAGGCCAACTGATAATTAAGATGGCTTTTTATGCCTATGCTTCTTTCCTGCATATATCTGTTTTTGTGATAGTCTCCAAGGATGGTTACCATTAATTTCTTCCCTGCCTGTATGCACATGCTGGTGGAATATAATTTCTCTCCGCTTGAGTCTGAGTGACCTGCATGACCAATGAAATGAGAGGAAACTGTTATTCTGGAACTTCTGAGGCTGAGACATGAGAAGATTAGGGCTTCTTCCTGGGCCTCTTGGGATGTTCACTCATGGGACGCTTCTGAGCAGGACTCTCCTTGGAAACTAGCCCCCATACTGTGGAGAGGCCACGTATAGGTACTCCAGTTGACAGGCCCATCTGAGCGTCCAGCCCCTATCCAGCCAGCACTAACTGTCAGCTCTGTGAGTGAGCCACTTCTGATGTTCAGACCAGTTAAACAATCATATGGTTCCAGTGCCAGCCACCAGCTGAGTCTAGCTCTATGGGATACCCCAAAGCAGTAACAGCCCAAATAGCTGTTCCTGCCAGCCCAAACAGCTCAGTCCAACCCCAGAACTGTGAGATAAATAATAAATCATTGTTTTAAGCCACTACGTTTTGGGGTGGTTCACTAAACAGATAACTGAGATTCCTTTTTAAAAAGCAACCTATCAGGAGACTTCTGGTCAAGATCAAGGCCTACGTAGACATGTTTCACTGTCTCATGCGACCACAAAAAGAATTCAAACCAAATCTCTAAAACTACCCAGGACTGTCAAAAAATTGAACTGTATAGAAGTCCAACAACCAAAGATTTAAAGAAGCTGCCATCATCCAGATGGGTAGGACGAGCAGAGATGCAAAGATGGGATAGAGAGGTAAGGAGATGAGGTGTGGTGCAGAGAAGCAGTGATGGTGCTGGAATGGGCAAGGGTGGTCCCACGGTCATGTGTGGTGGACAAAAATCGGGAGGGGTACTCTGGCAGCAAGAGATTCCCAAGCCCAGGTCAGACCACACAGCCTAGGGTTCCAGTGTTGGGAAGATAAATTCCGGTAACTTCCAGCTATAAAAATCAGTGGGGGTTGGGGCAGCAGAAGAAACTACCAGATTGTCAGAAAACTTCACTTGAAGAGTCCACATGGTCTTTAAATATATGCAAACCTACTCGCTCTGGGATTCAACACCAGGGCAACAGCTGGAAGGGTACCAGTCATATACGGGGAGTGGGCAAAGTGACTGGAAATGGGGCGAGTGCCAGGCAAACCCCCAGAAGACAAGCAGCAGTGTAGTCCCCTCTCTGAGACCTCCCCCCACACAGAGCCATAAAGCAGTGCAGAAGGTTGTCTTACCCTGGCAATTACCTCAAGCTTTGCCCCATACAGTTTATAGGTGCTTTTATAGGAAGTCAAAGCAATTCCACCTAATATACAGAAACAAACACAGGGAGGCTGCCAAATTGAAGGGATAAAGAAATATGTCCCAAATGAAAGAACAGAACAAGAGTCCAGAAAAAGAAGTAAACAAAGTGGAGATAGCCAACCTATCAGATGCAGAATTCAAAACACTGGTGATCAGGATGCTCAAAGAACTCATTGAGTATGGCAACAACATAAGGGAAGAAATGAAGTTCACACTATGTGAGATACAGAAAAATTTACAGGAAACCAACAGTGAAGGTAAGGAAGCCAGGATTCAAATTGATGATTTTGAACATAAGGGAGAAATAAACACTCAGCCAGAATAAAAAGAAGATAAAAGAATTTTATTTTAATGCTGTTTTCTTTAGCTGTGCAGAAGCTTTTTATTTTGATGAGATCCCATTTGTTTGTTCTTTCCTATATGTCCCTTGCTCTAGGGGACATATCAGTAAAAATGTTGCTGCGTGAAATATCTGATATTTTCCTGCCAATGTTCTCCTCTAGGACTTTAATGGTGTCACGGCTTATATTTAAGTCTTTTATCCATCTTGAATTTATTGTGGTGTATGGTATAAGTTGGTGCTCGAGTTTCATTTTTTTGCATGTAGCTGTCCAGTTCTCCCAACACCATTTGTTGAAGAGGCTATCTTTACCCCATTTTATGTTACTGCCCCCTTTGTTGAATATTAATTGACTATAGAGAGTTGGGTTTATTTCTGGGTTCTCTGTTCTGTTCCATTGGTCTATGTGCCTGTTTTTATGCCAGTACCAGGCTGTTTTGACTACAGTGGCCTTGTAATACAGTTTGATATCAGGTATTGTGATCCCTCCTACTTTGTTCTTCTTTCTTAACATTGCAGCTGCTATTTGGGGTCTTTTATGGTTCCATATAAATTTTTGAAGTGTTTGTTCTATGTCTGTGAAATATGCCATTGGTACTTTAATAGGTATTGCATTGAATCTGTAAATTGCTTTGGGTAGTATGGACATTTTGATGATGTTAATTCTTCCAATCCATGAACATGGTATATGTTTCCATTTGTTTGTGTCTTTTTTTTTTCAATTTTTTTATTTAATTATTTTTCAAGTACAGTTTTCTGTCTATTTGTTTGTGTCTTCCTTGATTTCTTTCTTCAGTGTTGTGTAGTTTTCTGCATACAGGTCTTTTATCTCCTTGGTTAGATTTATTCCCAGATATTTTATTTTTGTTTTTGCTATATCAAACTAAGCAACAAAACAAACAAGCAAGCAAAATATAACCAAAGACACCAAAATAGAGAACAGGCTGACAGTGACAAGAGGGGAGAGGGGAGGGAATTTCAGAGGAAATAAGGGAGGGATTTAGAGGAACATATATAAAGGATACATGGACAACAACTGAGAAGGGTGGAAATGGGAGGGAGGGGGGAGCACGGGGGGTGGGATGGGATGGGAGTAATAGACAGAAAACTGTACTTGAAAAATAATTAAATAAATTTAAAAATTTTCAGATTGAAGTTATTGAATCTTCCCCAATTAATTGATATTTTTGTATATTAAGCTCTTCACATGTTTATGTTCTGCCACCTTCTGAATAGTATATGCTCTCTGTGTGCAGAAACTGTTTTGTCCTCAACTATGTCTTTGGTATATGGAACCACAATAACACACAAAAGATATTTGATAAATATTTATGAAGTGAATGAAGGAATGAAGAAATGAATTATACCATTGAATTGAAAAGATAGGTTATTGTTATATCATTGACTATTTTGATAATTCTTATTGATGGCTTATACTGAGTATTTGAAATAGCCGGTATCCATTAAATATAATAATAAACAATATTAAACAATAAAATTACTGTTTAATAAACAGCAAAAAAAAAGAATTAAAAAAAATGAGGATAGTACAAGAAGATTCTGGGACATCTCCAAACATACCAACATCCAAATCATAGGCATGTCAGAAGAAGAAGAGGAAGAGCAAGAAATTGAAAACTTACTTGAAAAAAATAAAGAAAGAAAACTTCCCTAATTTGGTGAAGGAAATAGATATATAAGTCCAGGAAGCACAGAAAGTCCCAAACAAGACAGACCCAAAGAGGCCCACATCAAGACACATCATAATTAAAATGCTGAAAGTAAAAAGTAAAGAGAGAATCTTAAAAGCAGCAAAAGAAAAGCAGAGAGTTACCTACAAAGGAGTTCCCATAAGACTGTGTGTCAGCTGATTTCTCAAAAGAAACTTTGCAGATTAGAAGGGACTGGCAAGGAGTATTCAAAGAGATGAAAAGCAAGGACCTAAAACCCAGATTACTCTATCCAGAAAAGCTATCACTTAGAATTGAGGGACAGATAAAGTGCTTCCCAGACAAGGTAAAGCTAAAGGAGTTCATCATCACCAGTCCCTTGTTATATGAAATGTTAAAGGGACTTCTTTAAGAAAAAGAAGACCCAAACTATGAACATTAAAAAGGGAACAAATTCACAGTGATCAAAACTGAACCTAAAAAACAAACAAAGAAAAAAACTAAGCAAAAACCAGAACAAGAACAGAATCTATGGAGATCACATGGAGGGTTGTCCGTTGAGAGGTGGAAGGGTCGGAGTGGAGGAAAGGTGCAGGGGTTAAAAAGCATAGTACTTAGAAAAAATTAAAAAGCAATCTATCTAGGTATTTCCCAAAGTTTAACCAATATGTGATGTGGGCCTCTAAAAGACACTCTACATAGTCCTTATAATTTCTGCCATAACCAGAAATCAGTAACACTTGGATAAATATACTACATATTAGAGTATTTAGCACCAGATATTTAATAATAAACAAGAGAGATTCTGGGCTCAAAAAATTTTTGTCTTAAAGGAATTTTATATTTCCTCCCCAGTTTTAAGACTTCTTTCACCACTTCCGGATTATAGAGTTATATATGTGCAAGCCATGGGACGTTTTTGTTTTTCATTTCTTTTTAGATTTTTAATTGTTGCTCTTTTTGGTCACTCTCTGGTTAGAACACTTTGTGTGTGTGCTCAAAGGAAAGAAAAGGAGATAGAAAAAAGAAAAGAAAAAAAGAAGCATTTGGTTGTTGGAGTTGACTGTCTTTTATATCTTACATTTCTATATTTCTGCATTTATTTATCGGCCAAGTAAAATAAAACAAATAATTTACCAATTTTTTTACCACATATCCCAGGCACTGTTCTAAGTGCTCTATACATTCTAACTATGTTTTTTTTTATTTTTATATTTCTAAAAGATTTTATTTACTTAGTTTTAGAGAAAGGGGAAGGAGAGGAGAAAGAAAAGGAGAGAAACATTAATGTGTGGTTGCCTCTCACATACCCCCTTTTGGAGACCCACCCTCCAACCCAGGCATGTGGCCCGAGTAGGAATCAAATCAGTGACACTTTGGTTCACAGGCCAGCACTCAATCCACTGAACTACACCAGCCAGGGCTACATCTGAACTACTTTAATAAAAACAACAACCCTATGAGTTTGGTAGTGTTATCACCTCTATTTTACTGTTGAAGAAACTGAGACACAGAGAGTTTAAGAAATTTGCCCAGTGTTGGCTAGCCTGGCCCATCCGATTCCAAAAGGCATTTTTCACTGCCACTCAACATTGGCAAATTTGAATAAGCTCTATTTACTTTTTAAACTTAATTATTATTTATAATTTATTTATTTATCTGTTTATTCCATAGGTAGAGTTTGCTATGTATTCATTAGCCTTTGGTTCATCATTATTGCTCAGGTAGCTACATTTGCAAACTCTTTAGTAACAAGACTTACATTCCTTGTATGCATGGGTATGAGAAATAATAGATATATATTCTCTTTGCAATTTTCAGCTTTTATAGAGAAAAGTGTTGGGAAGAGTAAAAATAAGAGCAAACAAATAAACAAGAACAACAACAAAGACATGCCCGAGGGTCCCGTAGACCTGAGCCTGAATGCTGGTGCTGGCTCTGGGGCAATTATGAATCTCTGCTTCGTTTCAGCATCTGCGAGTGGGGGGCACATGCATTTCACTGCCGGTGATGGGAAGTGCGTGCTTTTTGGTATAGTAAGTACCTGCTGCGTAATAAGAGAAGCAGTTTAGCAGCGTCATGAAAACCTTGGGGTTTGGAGTCAGACAGACTGGGTTTTGTAACTCATATCCTACTGAGTATGTAACTTTGGACAAATTAACATGAGAACTAAGTGAGATAACATTGGTAGCATGTCTGGTACCCAGTGAGAGCTCCAAGAGTTGATGCTGTGAGGATGCTAGTGTTAGCTCTGCCCCATCTCCTCTATGTTGTTCCAGAGTCCATACCTTCTCATCCCTTAGGGAGAAATTGGCATGCTTGTGTCAGTAGAGGTTTTTCCTCTCATTTTTCTTTTATTATGGAAAAATTGAAATATAGTCAATTCACCATTTTAGTGTGATTTCTATGAATTTTGCTAGATGTATGCAGCTGTGTAACCACGACAAGACATATAACATTTCCATCATTCCCCAGAGTCTAGTCTACTCCTTTACATCAGCTCTTATCCCAACACCCAAGCCTTGGCAACCACTGGTTTATTTTCTTTCCCTATCATTTTGCCTTTTCTAGAATGTTATATAAGTGAAATCATGTAGCAGGTAGTATTTTGAATCTGGTTTCTTTCACTTAACATATTGCATTCGAGATTCATCATGAACAGAGTTTTAATTACTTTTATATATGTATACATTTCCCCCCTCAATTGCATCATGCTGATGGTGATAGATGAACTAATTAAGGGTGTGAAACCTCAAGAGTCTCTTACACTCAGAATATTCCATTCTTTTTGGTTCACTGAAGTGCCAGCAAAAACTGACCCAAATTAAACTGAAACAAAACCTCAAAACACTGTCCTAACAGTTTCAACAAATTTAGAATAGTGTCCCTTGAAAAGCAATATTCCCCGTTTTACTTTTTGCACAATTTAAAAAAAAAGAAAAGAAAAAAGGAAAAAACACTCTTCTTACTCTCCCACCCGACTCCCAATGTACTCCTTAATTTTACAGGACTCCTTTCTTTAGTGACTTGGTCACAGAAATCTTCAGTGTCTCATTTTGACTTTAATGTCCTTGGGTGGGACATTTCTACTCTCTGTATTTAGCCATAATGTGATTTATACATTCATGCTGACTCCATACATACCAGCTGGCAACAGATTGAAATGAAACCTGCTGAGGTGAATCTGTTGGCAGTAGGGACTCAGGAAGATCAACGGGCTTAGAGAAAATGGGTCATGGTCTTTTCCTTGCTTTTCCCCATTTTAACTGTTAGAGACTCCCAGTCTTGGCTTCCCAGCACTTATTGCCACATCTTAAACAAGCAGCAGAAAGGGACACAGGGAATTGTGTTCTCTTTCCCTTGAATTGAGGTGGGGAACAGGAAGGGAAGGTCAGAAATGATTGAAGTGGAATGAATATAGCAAAGTCTGGGGGGATTAAAGCTATTAAGCCCATTTATTGATTTACTGTAATCATTCCTCCAATCCACAACTCCAAACTTCAAATGTATTATTGTTTCTAAGTCTTAAGTTGTCACTCTGATGCTTTTCTGAAACTGGTAGTTGCTTTCCAGTATTCACTATGATGTAATGCAATAGCCCAGTGGCAGGACTGTTCATTCAACAAGTAATTTTGGGTGCCTACCTGGCATTGTTCTACATGTAGACAATTCAGCGGTAGTCAAAACAGCCAGATCTGATCTCGTGGACTGTACAAGCTAGTAGGATTTTGTGAGTATCTTATGAACTCGTGATAACTTTCCAAGTCCCTTAAGGTGCCATGATACCAATGTACCATATAAGCATTCTCCAAAATATGATACTCGGTTTTGTAAAATTAAATTTATTGGGGTTACATTGGTTAATAACATTATATAAGTTTCAAATAAACAATCATGTAGCCCATCGTCTATATACTGCACTGTGTACTCACCACCCAAAGCCTAGTCTCCTTCCATCACCATGTATTTGACCCCGTTTACCTTCTCCATCCTCCCTCCACCTTCCTTCCCCTCTGGTAACCACCATATTGTTACCTGTATGTATGCGTTTGCTTCGCTTGTTTGCTTCTTTGTTGCTTTCTGTTTCACATCACATATGTGACTAAAATCATACATTTTTTGTCCTTTTCCATCTGATTTTGCTTAGCATGATATTCTCAAGATTTATATGTGCTGTCACAAATGGCAATATTTTATCTTTTCTATGACCAAGTAATATTCCACCATACATATGTACCATATCTTCTTTATCCAGTCATCCATTGAAGGACACAAGTTTTTTTTTCCCCATGTCTTGGCTACTGTGAATAATGCTGCAATAAACCTACATCTCTATAAATAAATGTTTTCAAATTTTTTGAATAGACACCCAGAAGATGGATTTGTTGGATCATATGAAAGTTGTATCCTTAATTTTTTGAGAAACCTCCATACTGTTTTCTATAGTGGTTGTACCAATTTGAAATTCCACCAGTGGTAAATAAGGGTTTCTTTTTCTCCACACCCTCTCCAATGTTTGTTATTTCTTTTGATATTGATAATAGCCATAATTAGGCATGTGAGGTGATATCTTATTGTGCTTTTTAAAAAAGGTTTTATTTATTTATTTTTAAAGAGAGGGGAAAAGACGGAGAAAAAGAGGGAGAGAAATGTGCGGTTGCCTCTTGCACACCCTCTACTGGGGACCTGGCCTGTCACTCAGGCATGTACCCTGACTGGGAATCAAACCAGCAAACCTCTGGTTTGCAGGCTGCCACTCAATCCACTGAGCCACACCAGCCAGGGCTTACTGTGGTTTTTGATTTGCATTTCTCTTATAGATAGTAAAGTTGAGAATCTTTTCATATGTTTGTTGGCTGTCTGTATGTATTCTCGGGAAAAGTGTCTATTTAGGATGACACTCAATTTCTTCAATTCAATTTCTTCTCCCAATTTGATGGGAGAAGAAAAATATCTGAAGTGTTGCATTTGGTTTGAAAAACGAAAGAAGAAAAATTCANCTGGTTTGCAGGCTGCCACTCAATCCACTGAGCCACACCAGCCAGGGCTTATTGTGGTTTTTGATTTGCATTTCTCTTATAGATAGTAAAGTTGAGAATCTTTTCATATGTTTGTTGGCTGTCTGTATGTATTCTCGGGAAAAGTGTCTATTTAGGATGACACTCAATTTGATGGGAGAAGAAAAATATGTGAAGTGTTGCATTTGGTTTGAAAAACGAAAGAAGAAAAATTCATAAATATTGAAGTTTTAATATTACTATTTATTATTACTTTTGCAGTCTATATTTTATTTTTCAACTTTACTGAGGCATAATTGACAAGTAAAATGATAAGATGTTTAAAGTGTACAACATGACGATTTGATATAAGTATACATTGTGAAAGTGTTCCATCCATTGAGTTAATTAACACATCTATCACCTCATACATTTACTTTTTTTTGTCTGTGAGAATATTTAAGTTTCACTCTTTTAGCAAGTTTCAATTATATAGTGTTAGCAACGCTAGGCACCATGTTATACATTAGATCCTCAGACCTTATTTATCATATAACCGAGAGTCTATATCCTTTTACCAACGACTTCCTATTTTTCCCCAGCCCCTATTATCTGACAACCATTTTTCTACTCTCTGTTTGTATGAGTTGGACTTTTTTAAAAAAAGTATTTTACTTATATTGCCCTGGCTGGTGTGGCTCAGTAGGTTGAGTGCTAGGCTGTGAGCCGAAAGGTGGCCGGTTTAATTCCCAGCTGGGGCACATGACTGAGTTGCAGGCATGCAAGAGGCAACCAGTTGATGTTTCTCTTCCTCTCTTTCTCCCTTCCTTCCCCTCTTTCTAAAGAATAAATACTTAAAAAATGATTTTACCTGTAAGTGATACCATGTGTTATTTGTCTTTCTCTAGCTTATTTCATATAGTATAATGCTATCAAATTTATCCATGTTGTTCCAAATAAAGTGATTTCTTATTTTTTAAAGGCTAAATAATATATTTTTTTTTGTGTGTGTGTGTGTGTGTGTGCGTATTACATTTTCTTTAGCCACTCATTCATCAATGGACACAAGTTGCTTCCATATCTTGGCTATTGTGGATAATGCTATAATAAACATTGTACACATATCTCTTTGATACAAGGATTTTGTTTCTATTGGATACATTCATAGAAATAGAATTGCTTGAGATAGGATGGCTTTGTTTTTAATTTCTTGAGGAACCTCTATACTTCTCCAAAGTGGCTATGCCAATTTATATTCCAGCTAATAGTGTACAATTTATATTCCAACAATAGTGTACAAGGCTTCTCCTTTATATATTTGCCAGCAATTGTTATCTCTTTGTCTTTTCGATAACAGACATTCTAATAGGTATAAAGTGATATCTCATCATGGTTTTGATTTGCATTTCCCTGGTGATTAGTGATGCTGAGCACCTTTTAATGTACATGTTGACCATCTGTATGCTTTTGGAAAAAAGCCTATTCAGGTCCTTTGTCCATTTTCTAGTTATGTTATTTGGAGGTGTTTTTTTTACCATTGATTTATATGAGTTTGTTGTATATTTTAGATATTAACCCCTTATTGGACATGTAGGTTGCAAATATTTTCTCCCATTCCATAGTCTTTCTTTTTATTTTGTTGATGGTTTCCTTTGTTGTGCTGAAGCTTATTAGTTTGATGTAGTCCTACTTATCTATTTTTGCTCTTGGTATCAAATCCAAAAAAGTTCAGTTTTATTATGGTCTTGGGTCTTACTTTTAGGCCTTCAATCCATTTTGAATTGATTTTTCTGTATGGTATAAAAAAAGGTGTCCAATTTCATTCTTTTGGTGGGTATTCAATTTTCCCAACACCACTTTTTGAGAAGACTTTCTTTTCTCTATTGTATATTCTTCCTTATTTCCTTATAAATCAATTAAGTATATCTGCATGGTCTTATTTCTGGGGTTTCTATTTTGTTCCAATTAATCTATATGTCTGCTTATATGTCAATAGCATACATTTTATTACTATTGCTTTGTAATATAGTTTGAAATCAGGAAGTGTGATGTCTCCAGCTTTGTTATTATTTCTTAGCATTGCTTTGGGTATTTGGGGCTTTCGATTTCATATAAATTTATATGATTTCATATAAATTTTGTTTTCAAACATTTTTTAAAGACTTTATTTATTTATCTTTAGAGGGGAAGGGAAGAAGAGAGGGAGAGAAATATCAATGTATGGTTGCCTCTCGTGAGTCCCCTCCTGGGAACTGGCCTGCAACCCAGGCATGTGCTCTGACTGGGAATCGAACCACGATCCTTTGGTTCACAGGTCCACACTGAATCCACTGAGCTACACCAGCCAGGGTGATTTCATATAAATTTTATAATTTTTTCTATTTCTGTGAAAAATGACATTGGAATTTTCCACTGAATCTGTAAATTGTTTCAGGTAGTATGGACATTTTAACAATATTAACACTTCCAATTCATGAACTTGGAGTTAAGTTTCCATTTAATCATATTATTTTCAGTTTCTTTTATCAATGCCCAAAACTTTAAAATTGTCAGTTAAAGAAATTCCTGGATCCCTGACTTGTGCAGCTCAGGGGGTTGGGTGTCCTTGTGCAAACCGAAAGATCACTGGCTTGATTCCTAGTCAGGGCACATGCCTGAGCTGCCGGCCAGGTCCTCGCTGGGGGGCGTGCAGGAGAGAGCTGATCAGTGTTTCTCTCCAACACTGGTGCTTCTCTTCTTCTCTTTCTTTCATCCTTCCCCTCTCTCTAAAAATAAACAAATAAATAAAATCTTTTTTTTTTAAAAAGAAATTTCTGGATATACAGATGTAAAGCCTATTTTATGCCATTATATCTCATTCTTTTCTTATAGTGGCTCCTTCCCAAAAGGATTTGTGGTAACTTATGAAATACAGAATATACAAGATAAGCACACACACAACAGCAACAAAGCAAGAAAAAGGTGGCTCCTCAATAGTACTAATGGAAAATCAGAGTGAGTAAATGAAAGTATTGAAGTGAAGTTAAAGCAAGATTAGATTCACAAAGTTAGAATCCCAAAGGCATACCTTAAAAACTACATTTTATACAGATGCATGGTCACATATTTAGATTTACTACGATTGATGACAGGGTGCAAGACTTGTCCCATGATTTGCAACATAAATACCATACAAGTGGAAGGGCTGTTTGGAAGAAGCTAAATTGTTCTGAGACTTAGGAGAAATCTCACCTATGAGTTCCTTGAGAAAAATAATAAAGTTGGTGTTAATATAAATAAATAAATAAATAAATAAATAAAGTAAATGTCCATTTCTATCGTCAGACTTATCACCTGCAGTGACTCAAACACAGGAGGTCTGTGAGGAGGACATTCATGAATACCCTTGCTTTCCATTGTCCTTTACAATGTCATGGGTTCCCATATGGCAGATTTATCCAGATAGTTAACCCATGAGGATGAGGGATGTGGCTCCTTGGGAGAACCAGAAGACAAATAGAGAGCTTCTCAATGTCCAGCCTAGTGCCAGGAGCTCTGGCTGTAGGAAGCAGCTCTAAACAGTGCTCGTCCTGCCAAGCCCTGAGGATAGAGACAATTGGTGACAGTACTGCAGGCGACCCTAAATTACCCTGGCCATGAACTTCTGCAGACCTCTTATGCTCAGAGACCCTCCTCTCCTTCTATCTGTTGCTCCCGAGAGTCTGCTTAGGCCTTGGTTTCCAAGAGACCATTCATTCTAATGGTCCCCAAGCCCTCTCCCCTTGCCTTCGCCTCATGTCGTTTGTCTTGACTTATAGTTGCTGACTTGTTACTTAGCACCAACGGCTCCCATGAATCATTGGAAAAAGGTTTTCCTCCCTTGCATGCTAAGTTCTGAAATAAAGGCAGAAACAAATGATTTTGATCTTTCCTGAAGACTTACTGATGCACTTTTTCACTAGCTTGATAGTTTAGGCTATGGAGTCCTCTTCTTCTTAGGACCTTCCCCCAAGTTCCCTCAAGACTCATCTAGAACCCAGTGTAGATGCCAAAGGGACTGCTCAGCGTGTAAACCATTCCTTTCCTTAAAGCTCAGACAAGACGATCATATCAAACTCACTAGCCCTGACCACCTCTTCTTTGGGACAATGAATATAACCATGGTTTTCCTCCCATCTCCGTGGAGGTCTCATTCCTACAGTTTCTACCATCACTTCTAACTAATTCAGTTATTTCATATCTTAGGAGGTTCATCAAGCCCACAAATCAATAAAACCATAGTTAGCCCACCATATCTACCTACCCAAATAGACCAGAACATGTTAAAATTCAACAAATTATTCATTCAGTAAGTATCTCTTGGGTGTCTTCTATGTACCAACAGAACACTAATAAACTAACTCAGTCTCTTCCTCAGAGATGACACATGAGTAACGCTTGCAGTGGGACTCTCTGTAGGACCTTGTTAGATGTAGAATTTCAGAATGGAAACTTTCCCCCCTGTTTGTTTGGTCTCTGAATTAGGCAGTTTCACCCACCCAAGTGGTTGTGCTTAGATAAGAGTATGTAATATCTTTTTAAACATTGGAGCAATAATGTCATAGCTTCAGTATAGTAGCATTTTTTCACTGCTTCTTCATTATAATAAGTGGTAAATTTCCCCCACCCAACTCATGTCCCTTTTTCGTTGCTGATGCCTCCTTCCTTTCAGTCTGGCTGTGTAAATTAGGATGACAACTCAATGCCCTTTACAGAGAGCAGTAGTTCAGAACATTTATGCATTGTAGCCAAAATCAGAATCCCGGCACTGGGAATGACTTGGCAGTTTATTTATCCTTACTAGACTCCATTTCTTCATGTGTACAATGGGTGAAAATAATTTCACCTTCCTCTTTTGTGAGATGAAAGCCATCAATATATGGTCTCTATTATTATTATTATTATTGTTATTATTATTATTATTTAATAAAAGTCATAGTATTTGAAAACTGAAATGAACCTTAGATGTTATCTACTTATACATAGTTGATAGCATCTCTTGACACAAGTTTTCCTTCAAACTGAACAAAAGGTTTACAATTGCACTTTGCATCTAGACCTGACAGCAGAAATTGCCTTAAATATTTCAGATTGAAGAATACTGGAGACCTCAGTAGTTTAAAAAACAAGGTTGGATTTTGCACCTATTAAAATAATGTTTCCTGACAAGGCTCTAATGAAAGTAAAAATAGCTCTAAAAGAGTCATTTACACCAAGCTGATTCATATCTTAGTTAAAAGTGATCACAATTTTAATGCCAGTCATTAACTTGGTTTCTATTTCATCAGGAAATAATTCTTTATTCTTGAATAAAGAATATTGCCATCCATCTCTCTTCTACTTGGCGTTGCATATGACATTACAAGGCTGGACTGAGACTGGGTCAGGGAACTCCCAGAGGAACCAAAGGCTGGCATCTAATTCAGGCGAGGGAGGTGGGTGGTGGGGGTCAGCAGGAGTTCAGTGGTAAACATCAGAGACAGAGGGCTTGGTTATGGAATATAGGTGAGGTTAAGGAGCCAAGTGTCTTAACCTGTTCAGGCTGCTATAACAAAAATAGCACAGATTGGGTGGCTTAAACAACTTCTACTTCTTGGTTCTGGAGGCAGGGAAGTCCAAGATCGAGGTGCTGGCAGATTATGTGTCCGGTGAGGGCCTGCTTCCTGGTTCATAGACTGCTGCCTTCTTGCTGTGTCCTCGCACAGTGGAAGGGGTCAGGAACTCCTGAGCTGCTTTTATGAGGGCACTAATCCCATGCATTGAGGGCCATTAGTTACCTTCCAATGGCCCCGCCTCCAAATACCAACATATTATAGTTTCAGCATATGAACTTTTTGGGGGGGAGGGCAGGACACAAACATTCAGTCTACAGCACCAAGCCTGTAAAGAAGCAGGCGACCTAATGCACATCCATGAAGTCGGCCTATTTCAACCAGAGTTTATTCTTAACACTGTCACATATGTTCTCAAGGCTGTTTGTATTGGCCTAACACAGGTATGTTGGGTCATGGCTATGAATGATGTGAAAAGACCACCCAGCCTCTGGACTTTCACAGGGAAAGGGGAAACACTTCCAAAGAGGCACTTTAAATAATGCAGTGATAAGCAATGTCCATGAATCAACTGTCAAGAAAAACCTACTAGAATTGTAGAATCAGGGGGAACTTCAGATTTCCTACTCCGTAGCATTTCTCAAAGGAAAAACACTTCAAACAGGTCAGAGTCCAGAAGATCATTTTTTTTGTTATTCAGCTCATTTAAAGATAAATATTGAGTTGAAATCAACTTCCTTATTACTTCTGTACACTCAAGGATTCTATTTTTTTGTGGGTGGAGGCAGGTAGATAATTTCTAAAATGCTTGGTAAAGTACATGTTCCACTGGGAAACATTCTACTATTCATTCTCTCCCTTTCCTTTGGCATCTCCTGGAAAATCTCTGAAGACTGAGATAGGAGGAGATACCATTTACTTTATATAAAATTTGGATTAATGACCATTTTCTGTCTGCCTGTTTGTGTATGTGAGTGTGTGTGTGTTAAAATACACATAACATAAAATTTACCATCTTAACTATTCTTAAGTACGCAGTTCAGTGACATTAAGAACATTCATATTGTTATGCAACCATCAGCATCACCCATTTCCAGAATGCTGTTCACGTTGAAAGACTAAAACTCTGTACCCATTAAACATCCATTCCCCATTCTTCTCCCCAGCCCTTGACAGCCATCATCCTCCTTTCTTTCTCTGTGATTTCCACTACTCTAAGGTCCTCATGCAAGTGGAATAATACAGTATTTGTAGTCTTGTGACTGACTTATTTCACTTGGCATAAAGTCCTTAAGGTTTACCCACGGTATAGCATGCCAGAATAGTCTTGTTAAAGGCTGTATGATAATTCATTGTGTTATATTTACCATATTTTGCTGTTCCATGTTTTTTCCTTTAATTCCATACCAGAAAAAGAACAGTCAGAGAGCTCAAGGACTAGATGAAACTTTAAGGGATGATCTTTAATACTGAGTGTGAATGAAAAAAAAGGAACCATCATAAAAATGACATTGACTAGACCACAATGACATACCTGTACACATGCACTGGGTCTGCTAAAATTTTAAAAAGACTGACATCACCAAATATTGTTTAAAATGTGGATCAATGGAATTTGTCATTTGTTGCTGGTGAGGATATAATTTGGTGAAACCAATTTGGAAGACTGTTTAGCAGTATTTATTAACAGTGGGCATAAAATAGTAGAATAGATAAATAAATTTTTGGTCTGTTTATGAAATGGAAAAGCTTTTGGCAATGAAAATGGAGTACTACTACACACAACCAGAATGAATTTCACAATCATAATGTTTAGTGAAAAAAGCCGGAGAGAAAAAAACCCATGCTGTCTAATTCAATTCACGGGGAGGTCAAAAACAGGCAGAACCAACCTACAGTAATAGTGGTCAAGATACCAGTTAACTTTGGAGAGTTAGGGAGAGATTAAGAGAAAGAGGTGAGAGGGCTTTTGGGTTTTTGATAATGTTTGGTTTGATTTGGATGTTTGTTATGTAGGTATGTTGACAATTTTGAAAATTCAGTAAGCTGTATACTTAAAATGTGTCCACTTTTCTGTAAGTATGTTTCTTTTTAAAGTTGATGACTATTTTAAATACCATGTGTGTCTCTATAAAAAAAGTACTCAGGGGACATATGTGTATAATGTATGAGGTAAAATTTTTGAGTATTTACTCATTTGTCACACTATTTCACAATATAGTTTGTGCAACAAGAAGTTAAATATTTTTGAAAAGACTATTTCATATATTTCTTTGCCTCCCAATGGATCTGAGTTTCCCAGGGAGATATCTTAGATAGTAGAGTGGGAAGAACAAGCTAGCTGCGGGTGTCTAGAGCAGAAGATAATGGAGAACATAATATCTACATACTTCTTTTTTTTAAAGTTTTATTTGTTTTTAGAGAGACAGGAAGGGAGGGAGAAAGAGAGGGAAACATCGATGGGTTGCTTCTCACATACCTTTAACCGGGGACCTGGCCTGCAACCAGTCATGTGCTCAGATGGGGAATTGAACCAGTGGCCTTTTGGTTCCCAGGCTGGCACTCAATCCACTGAGCCACACCAGCCAGGGCCTATCTATTCACTTCTTAATAAAAAAAATATATCCTATGTTTGCCTACTGAAAGGAGAGCTTATCCAAGGATCACAGGACTTTAGTTATGAAAAAGGCCTGAGAATTCACTAAGTCCACCTTCTTCATTTTACAAATAAAAGAAGAATGAGGTACAATATCATGTAGTTTGATGATGGCTGGATCAGGACAAGAATTCAGTTTTCCTTAATCTTACCCCAATGCTCTTTTGAATCAGCCACTGGTCGCTTCCATCAATATCTGCAAAGCTGTGACGGAGGCCAGGGCCAAGAGGTGAAAAGCTCCACTGTATGAATAGTTTGTAAAAGTTACCAATTCTCAGCTTCTCTCTGAAGTCACACTGCTTTGCAATGTGCCCTGGCAAATTCTCTTCTCAAGTGGTAGAGCAGCTTCCTGGTCCCCTGGAACTGGATTTTGCCATAGTCCTTGCTTTGACCAGTAAAATGAGGCAGAAATCATGCCATGCATGTTGGGGGCTTATGCCTCCAGAAACTTTGAGCAATCTAGCTTTGCCTCTTGGAAGCTTGTCAGCCATTGTCTCAAAAAGCTCGGGCTAGCCAGTTGGAAGGTGAGAGGCTATGTGGAGCAGAGAGGAACAACAGACTTGGCAGTTGACCATAGATGGCATAGGCCAGCCCAGACCAGAACTTCCCCAAGCCGTCTGCATTACTGACCCACAGAACTGTGGATTAAATAAGTGTGTCTCAAGCCCCCAAGTCTTCAGGTACTTTATTGTATAGCCAAAACAAATGCATACCTCATCAACTAACCATTTTAAGCCATGTCTTATTCATCAGTAGCATTGCAAATTGGTGTCTTCTTCCTTTCATTTTAAACAAGAAAACCACAAAATGGGTTTCAAATGGAAATGGAAATGGAAGTTACAAATTCTAAGGAGGTAAAGCAGAATTGGCATTTACAGCATCTTTTCAAATAAGGCCTGGACACTCGGGCCCTTCCCTGGTAAGACCTCCTGGTGACATTTCACATTACATACACAGTACTCTGATGTTCATTCATTTCTGTTCTTTTCCTCACTCAAAACAAATCCAAATGCTACCACTTTTCCTTTCTCCTTTATCACCACTCAGGAGTGAGATGGATCTTTTACTTTTCAGAGTCCTTTTTATTAGGGTTGCTATTCATTGTGAAGAAATGTCATTTGCGACGGACTCTAGCAGAAGTTAGAAGTTCAACATCCTGCCCTCAGAAGCACTAACAGGCTTGGCAAGTGCCTTGCAGAGATGCCCTGTGTTCCTGTAGACAAGCAATTGAGCTAAGGTGTATTTCTTTCAAGAGAAGTATGCATTCATTGTGACCTTTTCCTGCTATTCTGCCCACTCCTGGAGCACTGTGTGTGCTCTGATGGTGACCATGGCCTTAAGCCAGAGGGAGGGAAGTCTCACCATATTGTTGTCAGAGTAGATAAGCAGTGGGGCACATAAAAGGGAAGTGCTCCAGGATTTCTGGGCTGCTTAGGCTCAAAGATGCTCTCTTCTGATCCAGCTAACGGGGACTAATGGAAGCAAGGAAACCCATGCTCATTAATGAATCCCAGGCTCCCAGCACCCTGGTAGGAGGGTGGCTCAGCAACAAGCTAACTAGTGGCTTTTACTTCCTTCTTTAACACACACACACGCACACACACACAGAACACTCTCACGTCAAAAGTGTGGCAGCTTTCAGGAGAAGGGTTGCTGCTATATGAGACTAACAAAAAATGGTTACCAGTGGCTCTCACTCCCAAGCTTTTCTGTTTTTAGTTTTTTCATCTTCTTGACTGTTTCATGCTTTTATTTCCACTCCACCAACTCATATACAGCACCTAATGAGGGCAAGGCAATGTGTTAAGTACTACCATGAGGGCACAAAGTGGGACCATAAACAGCCTGCAAGGTGCTAAGAGTGTATTAAACAGTACAGCAATATGTTTAAGCAAAGAACTTAATTATAAAAACTGCCACTCAAAGGGGAAATGTCATGGTGGATGAGACTGTTTCTTTTTATGGGAAATCCTTATTCTGTTGATGCATGGACTCTCCATTTTCTTCCTAATTATAATGTTTTTTTTCTTACTAAAGGCATTAAAACTTCATTCTCTGCCAGTCAACTATGATGCCAATAGATTGACCCGGCAGGGATGGGCATCTCAGGAGACAGGGGGCCATTGGGCTAGGTGGTCCAGGATTGAAGAGGAGAGATTAGAGCAAGAAGGAGAAACACTGCCCAAGAGATGTCATGCAATAAGGAAATCAGAGAAACTGAATTGGTCATCTAACACATACTCTGGAGAGATGAACTTTGTCTCTATAGTTTACCTTTGCTACCTTCTACTCTTAAGTTACTTTCTTCTCTTTCATGCTAATGCAATCACATTGAGCTGTTTTTCATGAGGTATAATGCTCTTGGAATGCGCTGTCCTCTTTTCAGTTGCCAAGTTATTTGATAACTTATTCAAGTTATTAGAACTCTCCTGGAAAAAGCTCCAGGACCAACTCAGCCCCAGGTAAATCTGGGTAAATTAGAAAAACAAAATAAAAAATCAGAACAATCCTAACATCTCATTTTTCTGTCCCAACTCTCCCACCCATATACCAAGGAAAGGCTAAATTCTTGTTTTCGGTTATCCAATTAAATTAATTTGAAGGGCACCGGGTGGGTAGGTGTGGGTTGGTTCTGTGAGAGGAAATGCAAGGAGCTTTAAAAAAGGGGTCTTGGAAGTACTGGTGAGGTTCCCCCAAATGGGGATGTGGTTGAGGTGTGGATTACTGCACAGCGTCCTGGGGAGGAGGGAGAACCTCGGAGGGGAATGGCCAGCTTGATGACACTTGCAGTAGCTCCCCAAATTGGCAGAGGTCCCCATGCCATAGCTTCGTCCAAGCTGCACTGAGGTGACATGTCTTCCTGATCATTTCTAGTGGAACGATTTATATTGTAATTTCTGGGAGTGGCAACCTCCAGAATTGGTTACCATGGTAGCCCTACTAGGGACCACCTGGATAATGAGCACCTCAGTGGAACCCAGGGCAGTGAGCTAACATGGCTGTCGCAGACCCCTGACACCTCCTTAGGATTCCTGGGATCATGGTGGGGGTGGTGAGAACTAGCAAAGACTAAGAATCCATTTCTGCACAACCCAGCAGGATGAGCACTCGAAGTAGACAAAAACTGATTTATCAAAGTAAAAAAAAAGATACAATATTTATAAAACAAAACTCACAACTACCCCATCAGCTTTCCTTAATGGGAATTCTAAATGACTCTTTTGTTTCCATATTTGCTGCTCATTCAGAGTAGGTGCCCATTGGCTAATGAAGAGTTCAGATCACGAGCACCCTGCTTCATAGCCACAAAAGGAAACGCAGGCCATTTGGAGGACAGTGGAGTCTCAGAAAATCAACAACATGGAGGAAAGTGGTACGGCTTGCAGAGCTGCATTCATGTGTTTCCAGAGTTTAACATACACAGTGGGGTAAATGCAAGTTTACAGATGTATATCTTATCGGAGCCAGGAGTATAAAGAGTGTATTTGCCAAGGGTGCCATAGCTTAGGGTGAGTGTTCAATAACAATACTAATAGCAGCAGAAGGCATGGCGACTGCAAGGAAGTAGGTGTACTACACAGTATAGAGTTTTAAGTTCTTTTATAGTTAATGTACATGCTATCTGTTTATCAACTTTCTCTATTTATTTCTGATTATTTCATCTTCTTAAACACCAAGAGACAGCACAGATGATATCCATTCATCTTTTTGATTTTGTTAAGCCACCACCAAGCTAGTTGTGCTATTGTAATCCTTCAGGTCAGCCTGAAGTATATGCTTCTTCCAACTAGCCATGGTGGGGAGGAGATTTCTGCCAGTGGTGTCCCCCGCCCTAGAGGCTACCCAGCAAGCCAACAATGAAAACCAACCCTTGCATCTTGATGGGGTGCAAAAGAGATGGGCTGCTGTGCAGAGGGGTGATGCGGGACTAATGAGGTGGGCAGAAGTTGGATCAGACAGATTCCTCTACAGCCAGCTTTCTCAGCTTGGCGCTCTTACCATGTGTGTGAGATAATTTGACTGGGACGTGTCGTGTGTATTGTAGAGGGTTTAACATCATCCCTGGCCTCTAGTCACTAGCTGCCCTGAAGCATCCCCTGCCCCACTTGCTTCCACAACAATAAATGTCTCCAAACATTCCCTGGGGGGCAAAGTCAACCCCAATTGAGAACCACTCTTACATCAAGAGTTGCAGTTCCAAGATCAGTTGGGAGCTATGTTAATAAGCTCTAATAAAGTGACAAAATTTGTAAACAATTCAGCTTTCATAGACCAAATTTGTGTTTATCCCCTGAAAAGGTTACTCATTCCCAACCAAGATAGTTCTTGAATGGGAGAGACCATGGCGACGTAATGGTTTGGGGAACGAACTGTGTCCTTTTTCCTGTTCCGGCCTGCAGTGGACTGCCTGAGATGGACCAGTTGTGGCTGTGATGTTTAGGAGTAATTCCAGGGCTTTGCTTGCTCCTTCTGGTTCTAAGGGTTTGTCAAGATCTGGCCACACCAGCCACAAACATTGGTTTCTCACAAATCCATGTCCTGAGTAGCAGCAGAAATAGGAAAGATTGGGTGAAAACTGCTGTTTCACAGCCAAGGAATTCTTGGTTTGGCACAGTCAACTAGGATGGAGAACTTGTTTGCTTCTTCACCTGCCGTCATACCAGTGGGCAGGAGAAACCCATATCTCTGGAAGAAATGTGATTCACTGATCATTTTAACTGCGAGTATTACACAGAAAATACTTAGTAACTAGCCTTATAGAAGCTAAACTTGATTGGAGATGTTAGTTAGAAAAGATGGGATTGTCTCCCCAATCTTTTAAAAAAGGATATATGAAAAAAGTTCCATCTCTATTTAAGCTTCTGTCACTATTGTGACACCTACTCAAAGAACAAACAAGTGCGATCTCTCTGGAATATCCTGGTATGCTAGCAGTGAGTGTCTTTGGCACCATTAAATAAGACTAAGAGAGAAGAGGGGTGACATATCAAATGACAGGGTGATGACATTCGTTCCTGAAGACTAAATAAAATGAGTCTCATAGGAGCAGCCAGGTTGTTGTTCTGTCTTTGACTTTGAATCCCCGTAGAGAAGCCACTGTCCCCGGGTTTGTAGAGGCTGGCCCTGACCAACTGTTCCCAGGCATGGCTGAGCATTTATTCACCTAGGGAGCATCCAATGAATCATGAGGCCCACTCTCAGAAGTTCTAATGTAATTTGGGGTGTGGCATCTGTGAGTATGTGAGCATTTCTTGTTTGTTCTGACATGCACCTACACTGGGATCATCTAGAATAGGCAGTGGTGACGATGAAAATGATGAAATCTACCCTGTATGGAGGAGCCCTTACTGTGCTCCGGGCCTGTGCTAAATATTCTTCACTCATGATCTCATTTCATCCTCATAATAATCCCTATGTGTTACTATTATCATTTCCATTTGAATATGAGAAAACTGAGGCTCAAGGAGTTTAATAACTTGTCCAAGTTCATGCAAATGACTCTGGCATTTCGAAACAGATGTGCCTCTGGGGCTGGAGTTTTTAACTCTGCTGTCACTTTTCCTCCCTCCCATTTTTGACCTGTAAGTGGGGAGGGGTGGAAACATGCCGATGCAGGGGCAGGAGGTCTCTCTGAGAACATCAGGAGTTTCTGGAGAACTCTGAGTCCAGGCCTTTCCCTCAAGGTTAAGGAGCAGGTAGGGCTGACAAGAGGACTTAGGTGCAACTTGACCTTTGTTGTATCTCAGACAGGGAGTCCTGTGGCTGCATAAACACGGAATGAAGGCTACAGAACCACCTGGGGCCGAGGGTTCTTGAAAATGATATTTTTGCTGAGCACCAGAAAGAACATTTTCATCTTAAATATGCAGAGACACTACAGCAAGTATCACAAATCCATCCTGGTGATGCAACCAACAACACTTAATTATCAGCTCCACAAGCAAATTAGGTGAGAAAATTACTTGTCTTTTTATATTTATTTTATTTCTAAAAGAATTCAAAGAAGATAACGATTTAACTACCACAGCATATTACACACAGATTGCTTCTCTCCTTGATCTGTTTTTTTTTCCTTCTCCCTCTCTCTCCCTTTCCTTTAGCCACAGACACACCTGCTTTTTTGTTTTGCTGTTGGCATGGGCACCTGGGAAAGGAATTATGGGATCTGTTGGAACGCTGCAGGGGAGACAGTCTGCAGGAGGGTTAAACAGCAAGCCAGGAGGTTCGTTCCTGAGCGTATTTACCTGAACACAGCTCTTTGCAACGCATAAGACTCCTTTCCTAACAAGATTTGGAGCGGCCCCCTCAGACTGTTTATCAGAGGTGGATCTGCAATGCTCTTTGTTCATGTCATGTCACTCATGCCAACATATAGTTTCCAAACTCTGGCTTCACATTTTCTCTTTCCAGTGAGACATTGTTTGGGGTTGAAGAGGCTCTCATGACCTGAGGAAGCCTGCAGAATGAAGTCCTATGTGGTAACAGGCAGGACAAAGGGCCCACTACTTCCCAGGAAAGTGAAATTCTTCTTCACTTTCTCATACACCACATGGCTCTCTCCCAGAGGGGTCTGAGATGCTGCTGGAAGGGAAGCTCTGGACTCTTCCTTAGTGTTCTCTGAAAGCAATCGGATTTCAGCTATTTTAGTAAGTATTTGGGGAACAGTCATTGAGCAAAGCTTGGTTTCTTCTTCTAGTTTCTCTACTCTGTAAACCTGTGTGTTCTCCAGTCTGCTCAGTGTGGCAATAGAGAGATGGAAGGACCCGGCGTGGGGCAGTTGGTGCTTCAGAGACAGCAGCCAACATCCCTGAACTTTGCTGCTGGCCCTACTGGCAGCCATGCTTTTAGCAAGGTTGGCTCCCCAGCTCCAAAAGTCGGAACAATGAAGGTGTCCTAGAGGTTGGCTAGTCTAGTGTTTTCAGAATCAAATACCAGGCATGAGGCAGGCAACACAAACCAGTGTAGGGACCGGGAGTGGCTGGTTGAGCAGGAGGGCTCCAGCCTTAGCTACCGGGAGAGCCAAGCTCAGCTACGTCACACTGTTGTCTTGCAGAAACATAGACTTACTCCTCAGATCTTTCCATGAAATTTCAGCATCTGGATTTTTCTATGATACATTTCACAATTTTTTAATGTTAGCAAGCAAGTCAAGTTTCAGAAAAATACATTTTGTGGGCCAAACAAAACATATCTGTTGGCAGGAGATGGTTTGAGGGCCACCAGCGCAAGTTACACTCTCATCCAATGGTTAGGAATGGTTCTCCCAGGCTACAAGGTTAGTCAGCTAGTCACAGAATGAGAACCAAGATCTGGAGTCCAAGCCACAGGGTGAGCATTCTTTCCTTTGTGCCTTACCCTTACTTCTCTTGTTTTACCAATTCAAAATGTATTTCAACTCATGGTAATTGGATACTTTCCATACGCAAAGGACTATGTTCAATGTTTGAAATTATAGGAACATTAAACAAAACAAACTCTCTTCCCCTCCAAAGGATTGATCTTTCTCCTGAGAAATGGCAGAGAATTATGATTTATAATAATGTGTTTTCTCTGTGCCATGCATTTCATAACTTGTATTTCAAGGAATCTTAAAAAACAAACAAACAAAACCCTTAGGAGGTCAGCATTGTTCACCATCTTCTTCCAGTTGAGACACTAAAGACCAGAGAGATTTAGTAACTTGCCCAGGGTCACAGAGCTAGAAAGTTACAAAGCTAAGAGTAAACCCATGTCTTCTGACTCCAGTATCTGTGCTTTTTATTCTTTTGTTCTGTATCAAAACTTGTGAGTGTTCAGTAATGAAATATGGAAACATACAAAAATATTATTATTTAACTTATATTAATATGTTCCCATGCTTTTTCTACTAGACCATGCAATAATCGAGGCACCAAATAAAGCATTCAATGATGCATGGAAACAGAATGATATTCTGTAGATAGTAAGATGTAGATTATGCTGTAAAAATTGCTGGCAGAACATAGAGGCACCAGAGTGAGAATAAGTTGTGGAGGAAAGTTTTCAGGAGAAGGTGAGCTTCAAGCTGGGGCTGAATGTGGACACCCGACAAGGACTGGCACTGGGTTGCTCCTTCTTAGCCTGTGAGCAGGTCAGGTGAAGGAAATCTGTTTTGCCCACTCTCTAAATACAGTTCATGATGACTCAGAAACTGGGAGCAATGTGGCAGAAGCAGTTTAAAATCATAAAGCTGGAGGTGCCCTGAGAGCCAGCCTGGTTTCCCAACGAGGGAGATGGCAGCCCCTAGGAATCCGATGCCTTACCCGGGATGAGGCGAACCCAGGGGTCCTGGCTCTCAGCGCACCATCTTCCCGCGCAGCAACAGCTCCGCACTGCCTGGCCCCGCTTCCTCATGCTGGTCCGAGGCCCAGTGTCCATCTCGAATTCACTTCGTTCCTCTAGAAGCATCAAACATTTGACATTTATCATAAAGGGGCTGAACTATTCAACTGACAATGAAACATCCTCTGGGGGTATGCTGAAGGCTTGGTATTGATGTTTGTGCTTTCGTTCTGTCTCTTCGGTAACCCTTCCTTTGCCTCAGTGTTATGCAGTGAATCGTACAGTATCTGCCGTCTTACAGATCGGCTCAGGCCACGTGAAAGATTCACTTGTGGAGAAGCCCTATTTATTTTATTTCCATTACAGCTACATATGCTACAGTGTCATTCCTTGTAGTTTTTCCAGAATTAGAATCTGTTTGGGAAACCGCTACTAGGATCCTGTCTCTTTTTCTCCCTACATTTGTAATTGTTGTATATATATATATATATACACACATTTTTCCCTGGAAAGCACAGTATTTTTAGTCTATAGCCCTTGAGTCCACAATTCCTATTTATCATGAGGAAGATTCCAGCCTTTATGGGCTTACATATTGCTGAAAGTGGTTAAAAGACTTAAGTTTGTAAATAAGATACTATTTTAATAAATGAGAGCAGACAGGGCTTTTCCCAGATTCTTGTCTCTCTCAGTCCCATGCATGTCCACCTTCTGGGTGTTCGTAATTAGTGAGGGCTATTGATAAGCTATTAAACGTTGTAGTAATTTAAATTTTTGTAGTGCTGCTCTTTTTTTATTGCTTATTGATTTTGAGAGAGAGAGAAAGAGTGGGAGAGAAACAGAAAGCTGTTGCTCCACACAGTTACGCACTCCCTGGTTGATTCTTGTGCGTGCCCTGACCGAGGGTGAACTCGCAACTTTGGAGTATCAGGATGACGCTCAAGACAACTGAGCTACCAGTGGGGGCCAGCAATGCTGCTCTGAACCCCTAAGAATCGGAGGTCCATCTCTAATGATCCTGGGGCTTTCACTCCCTCTATAACTGTTTCATTAAAAGAAACATGGATATCAACCCCCACAGTCCTAACCCCTAAATTCTCCCTAACAGGCAACAAAGTGAGAAATCTGCCTTGCAACTCATAGCAAAATTAAAAAAAAAATCTCTTGAGATGTTTCTCTCCTTGAAGTTCCCTCAGACTCCAGGGAACTCCTTCTATCTTTGTCTCTCGTTCACAATCCAGCCCGGCTCTGTTAGACCTTTCTCCTAGGAAATAGCTCCATGGTGTTTTGTGTGTGTGTGTGTTTTAAATGAAAACCAACCTTCCAGCTTTGCCCCGCACCCTCATTTCTGCAGCTCTGCCCTGCCCCTCCCTGGTGCTGGTACTCCGGGTCCGAGGTGGCCAACGGGGTACCTGGACTGCTCTGAAGGCTGAGCGGTGGAGGAAGTGGTGAATAGCTACTTAAAAACTTTTGTGTAATAAGGGTACTTTTTCCCCCCTCCAAATGTAGCTATCCCCAAAGGATTATGACAATTGTGTCCTATGTATCCTGGGGTAAAAGACGGAAAACAACATATATAAAAATGATCAAATTTAAAAAATTACTAAAAAAAACAAAAAGCCTCCTATGTGGAGACTTCTTGCCAAAATACACTTGGTGTATCTAAAACGCTTTTTGGTGCGTTTTGCTGTTCAAATGAAAAGGTCAAATGTAGCCTCAACACACATGGCTGCCTTTATAAGAGCCACACACAGTGATGTCTCCTGCATGCTTCCCCCCATTCCTCCACGAATGCTACATTAAAGCCCACAACTTGCTCATCCATGCATACCAATGAGCAATAGATAGGTACATCCACGAGTTTATAAACTTTTGTATAATGTTCACATTTACTCCACGTCGTGAGCCCCTGGAACCCAAATCCACAAATAATATCACCACTGGTTCCAGAGGGCACCTGTGCAGCCCACGGGCCTGGCCGTGGACGTCTGCAGCCCTGCATTGCCCGAAGGGCTGCGGGGCCGAGTCAAGCATGTTCTCTATGTGCCATGTGTCAGGGATGATACGTCAACCCGTTACCCATGAAAACCATTCGGGGCGTGTTAGCAAAGAGTGGCCCGGTCTGGGTGGGTGTACGAGTGCTGTGCTGAGTGTGGCTGTATTGATACTGCATCTTGGGGAGGGCAGCTTCAAACAGCCCAGCAGTAACTAACTAAACTATATTCACTTCTAAGTTAAAGCAGACGTATCTGAAGCTCTGAAATAGACGTCCTGTTAAATAACACTTATTGATATTTATCTAAATGTTAATGCATTAAATATACTTTATTTCTGAGTGCCTCATGAGTGCGTATTTCAGTGAATAGAAGCAGAATTATACAGTCACATAAGTCACCCCAAAGTCCAGGTAGCTTTTACAGGTCAATTATATAATATTTGTCAGACTAAACTTCCAATATCTGTTTGCTTAATATATGTGCGAGTTAATACATAGTGATGAATATATATACATAAATAAATGTATGTCATTGCAGAAAGAAGCTTGATTGCCCATTGCCTTTAAAACTGTTATCACGTGCTATTTGGCTGTTTTCTCAAGGGAAGAGATTGTACTGAGTTTCTCTTTAACAAACCATTTGAGCCACCCGGAAGAGTTTAAGGTAGCAACACTGAATTCCCATATTGCCTAAGGATTCTAATCACACAAGTACCCAACGAAGAACCCATATCAGATCTATGCCCTTCCCCCAATCTGGTCTTTAGAGTTTCCCATCCCAGAGAACACCAGCACCATTCATCCAATTGCATAATCAGCAAGGTGTGGGGGGGTCACTCTGAACATCCTGTCTTCCTCCATTTGCAGGTTTCAATCATCACCCAAGAATGATGATTTTACAATCTAAATCATTCTCCAGTCCAAATCCTTGTTATTACTACTACATACTCCCGGCCCCACCTACCATCATTTCCTCAGCAGTTTCTTCCCTCGCTCAAGTGAAAAAGGCCATACACTTGGCTTCTCACCATCTCTGGAAACTTGCCTTTCTCAGGCTGCCCCTTCACACATATCCTTTCTCCGGCCACCTGTCCCTCCTCTCAGTCCCAGTAGTAGTTTATGCCTCATGTTCCTCTGTGTCCCTTGTCTTTCAGCATGCTGACCTTTCTTCCCTGCCCAGCTCCACTTCCCATGGTACATTCTCTTCAGCTTTCAGCCAGTATATTGCTTCCTCCAGAAAGTCTTTCTTGATTATCTTAGGTTTGGTCAGGCTTGTCAAATACATCTTCATAGTATCCTATGATTTTATGATTTCCCCTCATAAAATTATAATAAATTCTTAGTTATATTTTTATTTATAGGATTATTTCATTAATGCTTGTATCTCTGACTTGATTATAGTGTTCACGAGGTCCAGTCATTTTTACTCATCATTCTATTCCCAGTGATAACACAGGACCTGGAATGAAGTTGCTCTCCTATAAATTTTGGTAATTGTATGAACTAACGAAGAGCTACAGAGACCAGACATTCAACACAACTCTGTGGTAAGGAGCTGAACACTTAGTGATGGTTGTAGAATTTCCCTGTCTTGGAGAAGACCAAGACCACACAACTTCATGAGACAGCACCTCCAATCCTAGAATGTGACAACTCTCTTGAATTCCTTAGGTACAATCACTATATGTTGCACCATGAGGAAGGGCTATGGCTTCTAGCAGCTGCCTTTACACTTACTTGCCCTGTGTTGGCCAAGGAGGGTCTTTGCCTCTATTCCTCCACAAGGGGAAAGAACAATTTCAACAGCGAAATGGCACACCCCCCTGGGTATCCTGGAATGAAGCCAGCAGAGGATAGGCAACCCAGGTTTGGGTTGCCCAATGGTGCAAACGTGCGGCATTTCCTTTTTCTCCCTAGTAGAGGGTCAGCATCAGGCGTTACAATTACACCTCTGCCAATATTCCCAGCACTTCACCATGGAATGCACTGTGACTCGGTGAACTTTCCAAGCTACCTGTCAGTGTATGGAGGTCTCCTGAAACATCTCCAGGTAGGACCAGTCTTCACTGCGGAGGGCTTGAAGATGAACTACAAACTCTCTCACATTTAAAATATCTTCCTTTTGGTTCAAGGTTTTCTAACAGCAATCTAATCCCTCCTTCACATGACAGCCCTTCAAAAACTACATCCCCGCTCCCCTCCTTTTGTCTTTTTTAGCCTCTCAGTTAGCTTTGGGTTGGGCTAATTTGTGACTTTTTTCCTATTACTATTGGCATACATAGATTACAAATTCTTCTATTCCCGAATCCAGAGCCTAGTTTCACACAAACCCTAGCCAGTTCTAAAATCTCAGTTCCTTGGCAATCAGTACTCATACTCATCCAGCCCTCTAAGTTCTTACCAACCTCCACCTGGTGATTAGGCACATGTACACCTAAAATTTTAGTAACATTTCATGTGCTAAATTGTGTTTTCTTTCTTATCAGGTTATACATTACTCAAGAGAAAGGAATTGTGGTATATCACACTGGCATTGCCTTGTTGAAAGCTTTTAGAAAATAATTTTATTTACTGTATTTTGCTGTGTATAAGGTGCACCCACATTTTTGTGTGTATTTTACATGGGATTATCATACCCATTATTACGCACTTGGTACATAATCATTACACCCATGTATAATGGGCACCTTCATTTTTCCCTTAAAAATTTGGGCAAAAACAGTGCGCATTATACATGGCAAAATACGGTGCTCATTCCACTCTCTAATTTTTCTCCTTTTAGGATGCTCCCTTCAGTATATGACAAGCATTTTTATTTAAGCTGAAGACATTAAACACAATAGTTTTAATTTAATTGTTTTCTTTTCCCTCTTTTCCAACAAGTATTTCCTTTATTAATAATTGGATTTTCAGCTTAACTGGGTATGTAGGGCTCAGAAATTGCTCAAAAACTGAAAGTGTAGAATTCCATTTTTTCCTCCATTTTAATTTCCTTTAGCAATTTAGCACTTCTTTTCAAATCACACATATAGAAAAAACAGAGAAATTTCTTAACGCCCCTTTGGCGAATCACATGGAATGAACTGCCACTGTTTCTATTTACATGCTTCAGGCAAGTTATACTTCAGGAAAGGAGCTGCATCTCAGAAGCAAGGAAGAATGTTTTTTAAAGTTCTTCGTAAGCAACTAATTCCTTCAGACAAGATGTGCTATGAAAAGCAAAACACAACCTACAATTTTAAACAGTGAATAAGAATGTACATGTTAAGCATTTGTAACACTTAGTATTACCCTGGTAACTATTGATTCTTCCAGAAAATACCATGTAAACACACAATATATTTTGTATTTTTCTCAGTAGTATGTTATATTTTCATGAGCCTAAAGATAATTTATTTGTAAACATAAAATCGTATTTTATTTTAGTAAAATGAAAATCATAGGACCCAGATGAAGTCTCCAGATCGCGATGTTTATACTTTCAGCTGTTAAACAACAAAATTCAACCAAGTAAATTTGAGGACATAATTGGCTTTATAAAGCATTTCGTGAATCGGGTAGCATCTCCCACCCAGCAAGTAGAAGGATGCTCCAGAGGTTATATGAAATGAAACATTTTTATGGGAAGGAGGGCATGGCAGGGAAGTTACTAGAAAAGGAAAGAAAGGATTATTTATTTGTTTGTTTGTTTATTTATTTACTTGAGAGAGGGGAAGGGAGGGAGAAAGAGAGGGAGAGAAATATCTGCGGTTGCCTTTCACACATGCCCGACCGAGGCCAGAACCTGAAACCCAGGCACGTGCCCAGACTGCATGGGTGAACTTTTGCTTTACAGAATAATGTCCAACCAACTGAGCCAAACTGGTCAGAGAGAGAAAAAATTGTTTTTAGACTGGACATCATTTTTTCGGTGGGTACAAGAGTTTTATCAGGCACCTGGCCTTTTCTTCTTATAGGGGAGGGGCAGGGAATACGAGGGCTCATGTGACAGATGACCTTATTGGTGTTGACCAGACATTCCAGACTGGTTGGTTAAGTTGTTGCTAGGGAAGGCCAAAACTGGTTAGGCCAGGTATTAAGTCTAGGTGTGGCTTTAACACAAGTGGTGCCATTTGGGGGCCTACGGCTTTCTCTGTAACACGGTAAAGTTCCACATTTGGCAGCTACAAGAAAGGGTATGTTCCTAGTTGGGGGAAATTCACTTAATTTGAGATGAATATACTTTACAATATTCACACCCTTGTACAGTTTACTTTTGTTTGGAATGTGAATCATAATTTATTCAAGAAGGGGAAAGTAGGTCAAGGAAGAGCAATTGTTGTAAAAATTAAGAAAATGTTCCTTGCTAGACTCTGAAGGTAACAAAACATGTGAGCAACAAATGCAAAGAACTTAGATGATATGTTCTGAGAGGTATTATGTAGTTCTTTATAATTGGGAATCTGTAAAAATAGAATTTAAATTTATACTAATTTACACTATAACATTTTCTCTGTTCATTGTAAGTCATTTCCAACTTTTGTCTTTTTCATGTCATTATCCCCTCCAATAACAGGGTCTTCTGTGCAGAGTGATTCGCAGTTTTCAAGCAGCTTTGTTATTGTTATTATTAATGAGGTCATCTTCAATTTGTTGAACGCAAGTTTTGAAGGATGGGAAACATTTCTTCCCACTCAGTTTCACTTCATTTAGTTATTTTACTTTTTATAACTTTAAAGTACTCAATTTTAAATTATATAAAGGTTTTAAAATAATTTTTGGATGTTAAAAGATGAGTTTAACCTATTAGAATTTCTTTAAGAAACTTATTTTGCCTGCCAGTGAAATGATATTCTTTTATTTCTGACTCAGTGGGAAGACCTGTGGCCAGGGCGGTGGGCTCAACTCTGCCATTGTTTTGCTTAGCGACGTGGAGAGCCAGCACACTTAAAAATCAAAGCAAGGAGAATGGAAGCTAAGAGTTCAACCTTAAAAATAAGTGGAAAGTGGAAAAGTCATACCACTTTAAGAATACCTACTTTCCTCCACATACACACATCAAATGGGAAAAATATTCTTGGTTTTATTTGTTTTTCTTTTCAGATAGATTATTTTGCAGGAAGAGGATTTCTTTAAGTATGAAATTTTCTTGATGTATATAAAATACGATTTGCTTGGTCAATAATCCTAAAAAGTATTTTTTGTGAAAATTAATGTGCTCTTTCATCAATCAATGCTGGTTGCTTTAAACCACAATAATTAAGTTGGGAAAGAGACTGACACCCACCACTTCTTTAGGGCACCTACATGCTCTAGGATGCAATTTTCTCATCTCTAGTATAACCCTGAGAATCCTGGGTCGCATTTGTAATACCCACTTTACCTTCCTCTCAGCACTGCCATGGAGATAAAGTTAAATACCACCTTTCTTGGCAAAGGGGGCTAATGGTATACCTAGTATGTGTGCTCTTCCTTCCAAAGGCCTCAGCTGCCCAGCTCTATTACCCATCCTAGCCCTGCCATAGTCATGTAACTACTTCTCGCCATGAACTATGAATGGAAGGGCTGGGTGTCATTTCTGGGCTGAAGGTTTTAAGAAGTAGGTATGCCTTCTTCTACTTGCCAGGAACAGAGACCCCAAGGCTCTAGAGATGAAAGACAGAAATCCAAGATGGAAGGAACTTTGCTCCCTGAGTGAGTGGGGGGAGGAGAGGGTTAAGGTGGCCAACTGTTCTGGTTTGCCCCGTACTTCAGGGGTTCTTGGAATGTGGGACTTCCAGTTTTAAAACTTGGATGGTCCTGGGCAAAAATGGGATGAATTGGTCATCCTTAGAGGTGCGCATTTGCCAGGAAGGCCATTATCATGAGAAGTGAGCCACTAAAAATTTGAAGTTAATTTTTAGCCATCCACAAGCATTGCCCTAACACTCATAGAAGTCCCTACTCTATGGCTTTGCTGGGATGGATACCTGTCAGTGAGAAGATATGAAAAAGAAGAAAACCTGGCTCTCATCCTCACTAGCGCTAAAGATTGTATTGGGCTTAATCTTCTACGTGGAGTAGATTAAGCGCTTCTCAGAGTGTGGTGAGGGAAACCTCAGGGTTCTCTAAGATCCTTGTGGGCAAAACCATTTACATAATGATACCAGATATTATTACTCTTTCCATTCTCATTCTCTCAAGAGTGTGGAGAGGAGTTTTTTAGAGGCTAGACCACACAGGATGGCTTTATGGCTTTGATGGGTGATGAAGCATGTGCTTGTTTTAAAAATTCTTGTGTTTTAAAAATGTCTTGTGTTTAATTTCTAATAAATGTTAATAGATGTACTCACATAAGCAAAAGCTCTTTAGGGGCATGAATAATTTCTAGGGTTATGAGGATTCTTGGGGACAAAAAGTTTGAGAATTGCTGAACAAGATAATTTCTAAGGTCTTGTATAGTTGTGAAGTCATATATATATATATATATATATATATATATATATATATATATACACAAACTAGTTACAGTATTAAGTTGCTATGCCTTTTATGTTTTTCTCCATCTGAAGTTTGATGGACATTAAAATACTCTGGAATCCCTTTTTAAAAGGACACTTTCCAGAAAAGTGTAGAAACTTTCTGTTTTATGTATCAGAAATCATGCTAGCATAATTCCCGTTTATGACACAGGCAGTTGCCTTAAACTAATCATGATGGAGGAAGGATTAAAATATACATATTTTTGTTTCAGAGGAAAAAAAGTATTATATAATTCCAAACAGAGATGTAAATCTCATTATTATATTTCTAACAACCTTGGTTATATACTGGTTATACTCATCCAGGGGCCTGGGTAAAGATGTTTATTACACTTTTGGTAGAAGCAAACCAATGCACATTTAGTGTGTCTCTCTTCTCTTAGAGACTTATAGAGTAGCTTCCTATAGGTCTTCAAGAGAAAGCCCCAACTTATAACATACCTTCACTCACACAGCTCCACTGCCCTGGCCTCACCACCCCCCAACCCGGTGCTCTCTCCCCTCTGACTTTGACAATATTGTAGCTCCAACTTAAATGCCTTTTTCTCTAGGAAGCCTGCCTGATTTCCAGTCTCAGTGCACCCGTGCTTCCTACCCCTCAGCAACTCACTTGCAACTCTCTGTCTCAGGACAACCACTGGATCCAAAGAGTGAAGCTTACGAATCATTCCATAGGATCATGATCCAGGGGTGACTGGCTCCTGGCAATGAGCACTGCCCAACAGCCAGTTTGGATGAGAGGTGAGACCACCTTCGTATGCCACAAAGCTGATCTGCACTGGTATGGCAACCCTTTGTTCAATCTAAAAAATGACTCAGAAAAAAGATATTTGGCTCCTGATAGCCAAATAGAAAATATTTGCTAATTATACAAAAATGAAATCCTCAATGACATAAATTTACTGAACACTGGTAAATTTAGAGAAAGCCACGATCTATCACTTATTGAAACACACACACACACATACACACACACACACACTCATGGTAGACCAGTTCAAAATCCAGACATACATTTGTGTGGTTGCTAATTTATTCTGACAAATTAATGGAGTTGGTTTAAATTATTTATGATAATGCTTCACAGTATATTTTACAAAAGTAATAAAGGCATAGTTTAAAAAGTTCTGGGCTTTTAAGCTTTTCTTGGGAAGAAATGGAAGAAGGCTGTTGTTTCTTTAAAATACTATTACAACACCAGAGTCTATGGAGCAAAAATGAGAAAAGTCCACTAATGTTTTAGGAAATTGAATATACTTCCACAGTCAAATCTAGTGGAATATCTGAAACAAAAACTGTACAGGTCTCTCTTGGCTCATCTTCCATGTGAAGTCAGTTGCTGGCGAATGGGGAGAGAATTCATCTATCTGTGCACATGGTTTTCTGGGTTAATAGCAATGATTGTGATAACTAACATTTATTAATCGCTTACTAGTCGTATTTTATTTGTATTATGTTTTTTGAGTGCTTATAACATCCTAGGAGGGAGACGTTATTGTTGTTTCTAACTTAATATTCTTACAGATAAGAAAACTGAGCCCCAGAGAAGTTAAGTTACTTATCCAAAGTCACATAACAGCAAAAGCAGGATTCAAACCTATGTTGACTTATTCCATACCTAGTATTCTTAACCACTAAGCCACACTGAGTTGCACAGTAATCACTGAAGGGACAAATCCAAAAGCCTTCCTCGCAGACAGTCTTTCTTTCCATCTGTACAAAGGATTGCAAACTACAAGAACTCTCATGGCACATTTAATGAGCTTAGTAGTTCGACTGAAAGAGTTTCCTTTTAAACTAAGCTATTAATTTTTATTAGGAGAACCAAAGCCAAATATAAAATAAGACTCTGTTCCATTCAGTTCAACTCAATTTAGCTCACTTCAGTTCATAATATTGGATGTACATTGCATGCTGGGTTTGGGGTGGGGAGATTGTTATTCCAATATCAGTAAGGCATTATTCCTGCTTTCTAGAAACACAGAATGACTTAGGTCAGGAGTGGGGACAGCTATAACCCCAAACTATAACACCAGGTTCAAGGTGGCACATGCTGGGTACCACAGCACTGGTAGTGAGTGTAGGGGACTGTTCCACAAGAGAGAGGGTAAGCTTGAAGATAAGCTTGGATCTTTCTGATATTATATTGCCAGCCCTAGGAGACCAGAGCCTTAACAAATATTTGCCCAATGAATAGTTAAAATCCCTTTTGTAGGATCTGGAAAGAATTCATGGAGGAGAAAGCATTTGAAGTAGGAAGACTTTAAATTTTAGGGGAGGGGAGCCTTCTATTCTGAGGCTGCAGAATATGCAAAGGGCAGAAGCTTAGTAAAAAATGCTTGAAAAGGTGATGACAGGTGTCCGCTGAATGTTGCTGAATAAAATGATGAATATGTGGCAATGATTAGGATTTAACTAACATGTATTATCTACCTCTGTTGAGCCAGATGTTTTCAAGGACTGCATCTCATTCACTTTTCAGAATTGCAGTATTTGTGCCAGACACGAATGGGCAGTCCGGCACTCCCTTCAAGGAGGACTGGCTTCCTAGCTGTGAAGGATGTGGTCAGCGCACCATCACTGTTCAGTGGGCAGCTCCTTCTGAGTTGGCCTCAGCTGCAGAGAGCCATCCAGCCCATAAGCCTGCCCTTTTTAGAAAAAGCCTAAATGCAGTGACTGAACCGAGTAGGGGACCAAAGGCCAGGTCATTTTGGCCCCACATGGAACAATTCTGTTGGGTTTTACTTGCCCCTGGGCTCCCTCCAGGGTTGGCCAAGGTGCTGATGGACTTTCATTGCAGTTTGAATCAATTTGTAATCCCCATCCCTTCCCTTTCTATTACAGATCACAGGTTCCTAATGGGCATCTTGTCAGGTTTCAGAGTCTGCTTCCACAGAACCTAATCTCTAAGTTTAGGACTAATTAACCTCCCACATTGACAGATTGGAAACTGGGGCACTGAGAGGCGATCATCAGTCCCAAGCCACACAGCACAGTCAGGTTTCAAGCTCAGATTCACCTGATTCCTAATAGAGGGCTCTCTCCAGAACCCCACACTGGTTATGAGACCGACCTTGCAGTATTTTGCCAAAGCTGCCTTACTGCTCCCACCTCAGCTTGCGCACATCAACAGGAATTCAGCCACTGTCAATCTGGATATCCATTTTTTTTTTAATCAGGAGAACTCTGTGTCATTTGTGGCCCCCAGAGAAAGTCAAAGCGTTGGAACACCTGCGCCCACTCTTAGCCCAGATACTTCTATCAGTCTTTCAAGTCTCAGCTGAATCAAGTTTCCTGTTTATAAGCTTTCATAATACCCCTCATAGCTGACATAGATGACAAGGGTGTGCAATCATTATTTTTTCCTGTCTATGTGTTGTGCTAGGCTGTAACTCCAGGAGGGCAAGAGTCACCACTAACTTCCCAACATTAGGCCCACTGTCTAATATACAGTAGGAGCTCAATTGTTACATTTGTTAAAGGTATGAGTTACATGTCTATGAAAAATGCTCAATCTCATTTAATGTTCATTTCTGCTCTCTCCTAGTGACCCAACTGAGATATTCACAAAAATGATGTTCTTTTAGGTGGATATTTTTATTTACTAATATTATTATTATTTTAGGCACACAGCATGACTGAAATCACTTCCAAAAGACCAAACAGGGCAGCCGGAGAAGGATAGGCACTCAGAACTCCTCCTCATAATTTACGCCTGGGGTCATGTTTCATTTTCTTCAGGAGAGGTCCAGATCCAAAGACAATTCTGACATCTTTCAGCAATGGAGTTTCCAGGAGTTTTCTCAGTCTGGAAACCTTTACAGGTGACATCTATCATTTTATCCCCCTACCTACTTGATTTGTCAACTTCTTTAAACCAAAGCCATGGGTGACATCCTTTGACCTCATTAAAGCCCGTAAATCTTCCTTTGGTGAAGATTTTTTATCTTAAAACGTGGCAAAGGTGTGAAATATTGAAATGTTCCCTTCAGCGCTTGCCCTACAAACTCACACAATAGAAAAGCAGACTCAGGTGTTTCTACCATGGGTTGCTCCTCAGAGTGGTTGTTTTTCAACTTCATTCTATCTAGATAGTAATTTTTACAAATTTCATTTATGCAGACATTTTAGCTATTACCTTTTCAGACCAGCCTGGTCTTTTTTATAATTATAACTGTATTCTTCAACATCAAAATATACGGGCAACACAGAAAATTTTGAGAAGAAGAGAAAACAGGAAAAAAACATCACTTTCTTAGTATTTTTCCTGTTTGTATTTGAAGACATTGAATGACTTGTTCCAAGTCTTCTCGGCTTGTAAGTGTAGAGAAAATATTTGCATCTAGGTTGGTGAAGTTCAAAGCCTGTGCCTTGGCCACCGTGCTGCCGTGTTTGCTTGAGTCATGGACCCTTTAGAAGCATTGCTTAGGTTGGCCCTGCATACATGCTCATCCTCCTGATACGGGTATTCTTTTGCAGCATTCAGACTCAGTAAAAAAACAGGTGGAATTCCAGATGCAGAATAGTTCCTTCTGTTTTTCAAATATCAAAATTAAGGTTGGAGATTTTTTTGGTCCACATCCAAGTCTCCTTCTGTCTCAAGAATTTGCAGAACTTCCACTCAGAGCCAACTGGCCTAGGAAAGTTTTATGACAGAATGATAACATAACCAAAATTACCCAGGTCACTCTATTTATTACCCTTTTCCAGCTAGCCTAATGAAGTCTCTTGATTGAGTACCCATTAGAAAAGATCCGATTTGATGAGAACAGAATTAATTAATAGTTTGTTTATTAGCTCTCGAGGACCATCTGTATTACTGGGGCTGCAGGCTACTGCTCTAAATATGAATTTTGTTAGTGTTTGAAGATGTCAGAGGTAGTTGGGGTGTGAATCTAATCATCCCTGCGATCAGCTGACAGACGAACACACAAGGTTGAACGTGCTAAATTCTTGGACTTGCAGGCAAGATGCGGTAAACAGGGCTCTTGTGTCCTTGCACAGCCACATCAGAATTACATTTCAACGATAGAACAGCCATCATTCTGAACCATCAGGCTGAGCTGAATGGAAGTCCTACAACTATGGAATTAAAGAAAAAAAACACACACAGAGACTGATGGGCAGCATGGAGACATCAAGTGGGCTGATCTCACACCCATGAGTAGCAGATAAAAATTAGGAGGGATATCTCAGAAGTGAGGGGTCCCAGTCCCACACGAGGCCCCCCAGCCAAGGATTCCAGTGCCAGGAGGATAAGTCTCCATAACTACTGGATGTAAAACCAGTGAGGACTGAGGCTGTGGAAGACAGAAACTGCTGGAATCCCAGGCAGTTCCTCTTAAAGGGCCCATGTACTGACTTACTTGGACTCACTCCATCTGGGCTCCCGTGCAGGGGCAGCAGATTGAAACGCATCAGGGACATAAGGGAGGAACTGAATTGTCTGGCATCAGGGCAGGAGTGGGAGTAGCTTTCCCCCAGATAGAAGTGCTGGCAGAAGCCATTGTTCTTTTCTGAGTCCTCCCCTCACAGAACCATGGGGTTGGCAGGTAGGTGCCATATCTCAGACTCCACCAACCTTGCTCACCCTGTTTGCCCCACGCTGCTGATTCCCAGAGGCCATGTCCCACCCAACTTTCAGGCCCACCCAAGCTGTTTCCAGTGGCTTTTCTACATGAATGGCTTGTTTTGGCCCATGCTTCAGATTTTCCTGAATCCTCTCAAACAAGCAGCACCTGAGTTCAGTGAGCCCTGTACCTCTTGCTAAGTTGCCCTACACCCAGCACTAGCAGCAGCCAGCCTTGGTTCACAGCTTGGCCTCACCTGAGCACCTCCAAGTCTCAGCCATCTGCAGATTGCTGTGTAGCTTATGCTGTGTGATCCCAGAGAGAACATGGGTGGTGGCTGACCTTGGATATGCCAACAACAGTCAAGGAATCAACGATAACAGGAGGGTGGTGTACACAGCCTGAATGGTGGGTGCACCTTGAGTACCCCGATTGGGTCATAGGGGAGGTGGTACCACTGGACTCTACAGGACACCAAACCTGGGATATGTAGCAGCTTTACCTAATACACAGAAACAAACAGGAGCCTGGGAGACATTAGGTCACTCTACCAAGCCTGGGAGACATAGCTGGTCTACCTAATACACAGAAACAAACACAGGGAGGCTGCCAAAATGAGAAGGCAAAGAAACATGGCCCACATAAAAGAACAGAACCAACTCCAGAAAAAGAACCAAACAAAATGGAGACAAGCAATTTACTAGATGCAGAGTTCAAAACACTGGTTATACGGATGCTCAAGGAACTTAGTGATGACCTCAACAGCATAAAAAAGATAAGTAAAAAACAAAGGATACACTAATTGAAATAAAGAACAATTTAGAGAGAATCAACTGTAGAGTGGATGAAACTGAGAATCAAATCAGTGATTTGGAATATAAGGAAGCAAAAAATAACCAATCAAAACACCAAGAAGAAAACTGAGTTAAAAAAATGAGGAGCCTCTGGGACAATTTCAAGCCTATCAACATTCACATCATTTAGAACGGAAGGACAAACAAATTCCCGGACATGGGAAATTTTTCCCAGACATGAAAAAGCTAGAAAAGTTCATCTATATCAAGCCAGTATTCTATGCAATGTTAAAGAATCTTCTTTAAGAAGATGGAGAAGAAAAAGAACAGAAATAAGAACAGTAAAATGGCAATAAATATACATCTATTAAAGATTTATTCTAAAAAACAAAATGAACAAACAAGCAGGACAGAAACAGAATCATAGATACAGAGAAGGTTTTGATGGTTGCCAGACGTGAGAGGTGTCAGGGGGATGGGTGATAAAGGTGAAGGGATTAACATGTACAAATCAGCAGTTACAAAACAGCCACGAGGATGTAAAGAATAGCATGGGGAATAGAGGAGCCAAGGAATATATATGCTTGACCCTCAGACATGGACCATGATGTGGGGATTGTCTGAGAGAGCCGGGGTGGGGGTGGGGCAGCTGGGTAGAGGAGGGTGGCGGGGAAAAACTGGGACAACTGTTAAGAGCACAAACAGTAAAGTATAATAAAAAAAAAAACCAAAGTAAGTACTAAATTCTCTCATTGGTTTGGCAAATACTTATTAAATTACACTTACATGTCAAGTTCCATTCTGGGTGCTGGGGACACAGCAGTGATGCAGACAGAAACAAATTACCTTCCAAATAAATCTATAATTACAAATTGTGATAAGAATTCTGAAATAGTTCAAAAGGCAGATTAGCCCTGGCCGGGTAGTTTAGTGGTTAGAGTGTCATCCAGATACACCAAGATTTCAGGTTTGATCCTCATTCAGGGCACATACAAGGATCAACCAATGAATGCATAAATAAGGGGAACAACAGATCCACTTACTGTTTTTCTCTTAAATCAATAATAGAACATTTTTAGAAGGCAGATTATGTCAGTCGGACTTCAGCGTACAAAAGAGAAACAAATCTAGGCATTTAGAGCAGGACATAGATTAATACAAGGAGTTGGGTGTTGTAAATTTCATTGGAAGGGCTGAAGGAGCAGTTTATTTATTTGTGGAGCAGTTTAATCCTGAGTCTTTAGGAGTATCTCCCAGAATACTGCAGAACTGTCCCACTAGGGGAGTCACCACAATGCAACTTTGCCAGTATCAAGAACCCACTTCACCCACACAGGTCTCCTATTGAAGCTGCCTCTGAACACCCAGGAAGCTACTGAATGGACAGTCACAGCAATGATTCATGATTTAGAAAACCAGATCAAGATGCCACCATGGCCACACATGCCACTGTCCTATCTACCTTTTATTGTCAGGAATCTGAAAACAGAAACATACAACAAAACTTCATGTTTTCACGATGGTGCTTGCCACTAGAAACTGCTTGGTTGAAACTAATCAGCATCCTGGGTTGTAGCTGCAAGGGAGGCGGCAGTGTAGTTATCATTCTATCCTTTCCAGATACGAAGAGGGTGGAATGGACTTTGAGTGAGCACAGAATACTGATTTAGCTTGGAGACTGGGTAAGTCCTCTTTGCAGAAGCAATATTTCAGCTGAGACATGAAAAATGAGCAGGAGGAATGCAGTCAAGAAGTGGGATGTGTCCCACAGAAAAGGAGTAAGTATGAGAAGGCCTTGTGCTAGGAAGGCACTTGGTGTATTTGAGGAGCTGGAGGCCAGTGTGGTGGAGCAGTAAGTGTCAGAGGGTGACTGGCACATAGCCAGAAGGCTAACAAAGGCCTGCTCATGTAGGGCCTCCTGGATCATGTTCACAATTTAGAATTTTACTCCAATTGCAACAGAAACCATTGACCATTTAAGTACGGAGAGAAATCAATGTGCTTTATATTTATGAAGATTGCTTTAGCTGATGTGCAGAAGGCAGTTTCGAGATGGCAGGAGTAGAAATGGAGCTAGTGCAAGAGGCTTAGTGAGCAGACAGTGGTTTAGGCGAGGGTGTTGTCAGTGGAGGTGGTGAAGAGGAATAGCAGGAATTACCTTTTGGAGGACAGCCGACAGAACTTTATATTGGGTTGGCTGAAGCAGAGGTAAGGGTAAAAAGGAAAGAATTTATGCATGAATCCTAAGTTTCTCACTGGAACAGCTGGATGGTATTTTCTTACTATTTAGTGCAATAGGTAAGATGGACAGAGCAGGAGAAATAGCAATATCAGTGTCAGACATCGTAACTTGAGTTTAAGATGCCTCTGAAAGCTGCAACGATAGATTTCTAGCATGTGCCGAAATGCATGCATATCTAGATAATGGTCAGTAGGAAAATGCAGGCAGAATTTGGGGGAGGCCAGAATGAAGAATAGATACAAACTAAAAGAAAGAGTAGCAGGGATTATACATCAATCTACCCCCGCTTCCAATTCTAAAGATTGTAAATAAGTCACTGAACACATAATAGCAGAGGTAATAGTCCTTGTTTGTCTTCTTGTCTCTTTGTCTTCCCCTTTGTACTTTTTTCCCCTTCCCCCTTTTCCTCCCTTTCTATCTCCTGCTGCTTCTTTCCTCCTCTTTCAGCAAGTTCTTATCACATCTATTTCTTAGGCTGTTACTGTTATTTTGAGCACAGCCTCAACCTACAAGTCAGAGCTTCAGCAAAAAGAATGATTCAAAAATTCTTAAATTCTGCTAATTCTCTAAAGAGTCATTTTGTTAGATAAGAATCATGTTGGTATCTTTTCTCTTTTTTTTTCTGATCTAAGGCATAAGTGAGGGAAAGAAGTCAGATAAGATATCATGTAGATTGTTTTCCTTGTATTCTTCTGGGCAAACCAAGGCCTTGGTTACAACAAAGTACAGAAAACAGTAAGAGCAATGTTTGGAGGGAGGTGTACATAAACTGACTTTTTATATACAGGACATTTTGGAGAAATAAGGGGAAAAAGCAGAGTTAGAAAGCTGGAGTGGGGAGAAAAATCCAATTAAAACATAATACGTCCAAAATGGCTCCTCTGGCAAACTACTGCCAGCCGAGAGATCACCCAGGCCTGCAGGCACACGCCTTGGGCTCTATATGTCTGGGCTTCCCCACAACACGGTTGCTGAATTTCAAGAACAAGCCTTCTAAGAAAACCAGGCGGAAGCTGCATTTTTTTGACCTTTCCTCAGAAGTCACATTGTGTCACTTCTACCATACTTACAAGTTCACCCGAGTTCAAGGCAAAGGAACAAATACTTTTCAATGGAAGGTGTTTTTTTCTTAAGATTTTATTTATTTATTTTTAGAGAGGGGAAGGGAGGGAGAAAGAGAGAGAGAGAGAAACATCAATGTGTGGTTGCCTCTCACGTGGCCCCCACTCGGGACCTGGCCTGCAACCCAGGCATGTGCCCTGACTGGGAATTGAACCTGTGGCCCTTTGGTTCACAGCCCGTGCTCAATCCACTGAGCTACACCCGCCAGAGCTGGAAGGTGTTTTAAAGCATCACTGAGAGATGATGAAAGATGGAAAATATTGTTATGGATTTTAGAAAATACAGTTGGGGTGATCTTTCTATTTATACAAGTCTTCTGTTGTGTTTCTCTGTAGATTTCTGGACTCTACTCAGAGATTGGGCACATTTTAAGTAGGTTATTCTATTGGAATTAAAGAATAAATTAATTAATGAAATTAAAAAGAAAATTATTCTTTTGGAATTGAAGGACAGTTTGGAACTCAACTTGCAGACCAATATTGATTTTTAAAAAAACCTGTAGTTTTACTGAAGAAAATAAACCTGAAATGGGAGCTCTATTCAATCTACAAAAAAGTGAGATATTCAGATTCCAAATGAACAAAGCAAATTTCAATTCTTATTCTTCACTATTAAATTCTCTGAGCTCAATGAACATATACATATTAAAGAACTATAGAGCTCCTGGAAATACAATAATAATTTAAAAGAGATTCTTCTATTTACAAAATGAATCAACAAATATAATTACGGCTGTCTTCAGAATGCAAGCCTCCGGATGTTTCTGATGTGTACTCTGGTTCTGTGGTTAGCACTTACGACTAACTTGCTATATGTCTGTACATTACTTATATACCTTATTTATTACTATCTGTCATTTAAAAATGTTAGTACAGTGATTATGATAATTTTGACTTTTCAAAAAGCCATATTCCCAGTACCTAGAAAATATCTAGTAGGCATTCAATATATATTTACTGAATAAGTAATTCAGTAAACGAATATGAGATGTAGTATCAAGAGAAGCAATTTGAAATGAGGGTGAAGTACCCACAAGAAGATACATTAGGTATGGTTCTTTGGATTTGCACACGTGAACCTCAAACTTTTAATTTTACTAGATTCTGGGGAAGGACATTTTCTTTCACGAAATGAATTGAAACTGAGTCACCATTCATTGTGGAAGCCTTGATTCAGAATTGATGCACTATAGTTAAAAAAAAAAAGATTGGCAAAAAAATAGACTAACATTGACAGAGTATCTCTGGATGATAAGATGAAGAGTAATTTTTTTATACTTCTTTTTACTTTTATGAATTTTATAGAATTTTTAACAATAAAGATGAACTACTCACAGGAAGAAAAATAAATCTAAAAAAGTAGAAAATGACACTATTAAATTTGTTAAAAACTAGTATCATACCAATTATATTAGAAGATATGAGTTAAAAGTATAAGATCTATATACCCTTTGGCACAAATAAAATCAATTAACTTTATTTCCCCCAATTTCTGTAAAATTACTAAATATAAATAATATATATACATATATAATGAATTACATACTCATCTTCTCTATTGTTATTAATGAAGAGTCCATGGAATCCCATCCACATACAGAATTCTGACCATAAGTCCAACCCCTGAAGTAGCTTTGATGATAAGATCTCCACGGTACCCATGAATCTCCCATTCTGTGCTACCCCAAACTGGGTTCTCAAACCTACATTACAGACTTGTAAAAGCCAAATGAGATGATACATGAAATTATAAAGCCTCATATACATTTGATAATATTGTTTATTAATTATCAACAAATTGGCTGGAGGAACACCTTCCAGGACATGGTCTAGTTCTCCTCTGTAGGTGCTATTTCCAACTTGTTATATTCAAATATAACATTTCCTGAAGTTGAATGAAGGCAGTACCTTCGGTATCTCCTTCCTGTGCTGTGAAGCATCGGCCTACAGGGCTGTGTTTAAACAGCCCAAGTTTCTCGTATACATCTTGTGATGTGTACAAGAGTCTGTGCCAAAGGGGGGAGACCCAATGGAAAGGTGTCCTGTGGGCCCGGCCCAGCATGAGTCTGGGGAATGCCTCTCTTACAAGGCCACTAACTTGGGACAAACCCCATTTAAGAAAACCAGAGTAAGGTTTGCTTCTTCTAGAATGACACTGCGTGGAGTTCAGGACAGGCCTGCCACCCCAAATGACCAAGCTCAGGGAGCTCTGTGGGCATTCAGTAGCCTGTACATACTGTGGGGTCCCGTATTCATAAGAGAGTGGAAGCTGGGGGTGTTCCGGCATCAAAATGTTATATTTTATTCTTAAAATATTTATTTTGTTAAAATAAAGTATAATTGTTATTGTGTTATTACTAGAACTTATCTCTAACAGAGATGATTTTATTTATTCTTTATTTCTGCTTATCAATGTTTGTCAATTTCCCATGCAATGCCTGCATAATAGAAAAGTGAAAAATTAATGTTTTATAAGTAATACATAACTTATAAAACATTTAGAAAATATAGGCATGTAAGAGGAAGAAAACTAAAATGACTTGTACTGCTACTGCTCTGAGATAAGCACCATTAAAATTTTGGGATCCAACCTTCTAGGATATAGAATTCTTTAACCAAAAATGGGATGGCACTTAAGTGTCTGATTTTCTCCATTCTTTGCTTGCAAAAAAATCATACCAATAATAGTATTCAAATATAACTTTTCAAAACTGCATATTCAGAGCCTTTCCATGCACATGAATTAGAAAAATTGGATACATCTGTACTCTGGCCAAAGTGTAACAGGGCAGATTGCCCAACACTGGTGACTGTAATAGTTAGAAAATCTTGATCAGGAGTGAAATTTAAGTATTGTTTTAACCGGCAGCTCTCTAATTGCTGATAAGGTTGATCATTTCTCCCCTTAAAGTCTCATTGGACAGTTGTCTTTGCAGGATCCTCTTAAAATTCTATCGGAGCAAAGCAAAAGTGGCATCAGCACAGGTGGAAGAAGTTTTCATACGTAAATGTTTTATATTCAAGTCACAGTATCTCTATGCTCAGCCCCTTTAACACGTGTATACTCCCTAAATCCCTCTTCTTATTTATTAACACATATTTATTGATGATTTACTACACGATGAGCCCTGTTCTGGGTGCTGTTGATAGAACAGCAAGGAAAACTGGCAAAGTCCCTGGTGTATGTGTTCTGTTGGGGAGAAATAAACAAACAAAACAATGTATGATGTGGCAGAACACAGAGCAGAGTATGGGGTCACAGAGGATAAAATGGAAGGGGAGATGCTTTATATCATCAGGGGATCAAGGAAGACTTTGATGAGATGTTTAAGTAAAGACCTAAATGCAGCAAGGAGTGAACCACACAGATTGTCTAGGGAAGAGCGTTCCAGATAGAGAAACCAGAGAGTGCAAAGTCCCGGAGGCAGGAGTATGCCTGTCTTGACGGAGGGGTGGCGAGAACAGGAGGAGGGACAGAGGTAGTACAAGGTGAGATCAGAGAAGCATAGGGCCTAGTTTATGTGGAGGTTTATACTTCCTGGCCAGGAAGGACTTTGGATTTATTCAGAAGGGACTCAGAGGGGAGGCAGAGAGATCAGTGAAGCCATGGCAATGGCCCAACAGAGTGGGCCACTGTGTACGTGCCTATAAACCATTTCTCCCAGATAGGCCTGCCCTGCTCTGCCAAGTTGAGTTCATTGCCACTGTCCAGTGCTATCCAATTTCTCTACTTCTGTGGCCAGATCAGGGGCAGAGGTGGAGTGGGTGTCTTATGAGGTCTGTTGGGTGCTAAAGAGTCTATGCGACAGGTAATCAAAATACCTAAGAGTGACAAGGCAGGAACAGTGGGTGTCACCCTCAGATGGCAATTTGATAAGCCTTGGTCTAGCACTTACAGGGTCGAGGAGTTCATACTGGTAACTCTAGAGAAAAAGCAAAGTGGGGGCACCAGAGACTTCAATAAAATGCCTAAAAAAGAAGTGGCAGACACAAATGCGTTGTGTGTACCAAATCACTCCATATTTAATCTCTGCATGAGGTACTCGCAAAGCCTGCCAGGCTGCTGTGGATTGTACTTGCCATTTACAAACTAGTTGGGAAGGTTTTTTCTTCATACTTGAAATGCAACATTTCTATACAAAAACTAAGCAAAGTAGATTCAAAGTCCCAAGTCCAGGCCTCTGTTCACAAGCCAGATCAATGAACTATATTAGACAGGAAGGGTGAGGATGGAACAGGACAATGGGGGCCGCACTGCCTTCAGGGCCTGACACAGGGACCCCACTTGGAAAGCATTACAGAAGAACCAAGAACATTGGGGTACATCAGGGGCTCAGTGTGTCACCGAGTGACCTGGTGGTCATTATTCCAGGCTCTCAATTAGGAGAATATTTAGTACAGAAGCTCCCATCACTGTCCAGGTGTCTTCAAGCATGAGGCCCATCTTTTCCAGGAAACCCCCCCGACCACCTCAGCTCACACTCATCTCTCCTCTCCAGCCATTGTTTAGCACTTAATTGTTCTAGAATGTAAGGTTCTTAAGGCCAATGACCCTTTTGCTACACTCCTACACCCTCTGTGTGGGCAACTGTGTATGGAATACTACAGGTACTCAATGAACAGTTCTTAAGTGGAAGAATTTTAAATTCTTTTAGGGGTGTATATATATTCTTGTAGGCTTAGTAAGGATGAGATCAGATCTTATTTCTCATCATCTCCATCTTTTCCTTATTTCTCTTCCACGTTACTGTAGCAGACACCATCAAATTGCTTGCCCATATAACCCTGGGCCATTCTGAAGTCAGCGACAGACAGTTCCTGTGCTTTGTGTCACAGGAGGGTGCTTCGTCCTCAAGCTTGAAAGCTCTCCGAGAGTTAAATCACCCAGGGTGATCCCTTCTGTCATCGAAGAATGGGAACAGAATCTATTCCAGATTCTGTTATTTTTGGTGGGATAGTTCCGAGGTGCATTCTGCAGTCTCTAAGAAGCCTCCAGGACATGGAGCCCAGCTGCTGGTCATGGTTATCCACCCATTTATCCTTACTGGCTTTCCTACCTTCCCTACCTTCCTGCCTTCAGGGCATCACTCTCTCACTCTATATCCTGGGGCTGCCTCCTAAATCCTAAGTAAACTACTTACGCCCAGATTATTATACCAGGGGCTGGTTTGGGGGAAATATGAACTGAGACAGTTACCTACGGTGCTTAGAAAAACTGTGCATGTGGGGTTCTTATGATGGTTGAGTGCGATAATGTAAGTAAGGCATTTAGTGCAGTGTTTGGCCTGCTGTAAATGTGCAAGTCCATTAGCCACTGTTGTTATTATCGATGTGGAGGGTACCCATCCAACACTAGCGTGTTACTGATCTTAGAGGTGGAGATTTGAGAACAAGAGACAAAGTCAAAGGCAACCAAAGAACAGTAACTGGAAATAGATAAGGAGGAACAGGGGCGAAGATCCACGACAAAGCCAGGGAACACAGTGTGCATCAGCACCTGTATGGAACCAGCGGCATGGGAAGTCAGACTTCACCCTGGGGCCAGTGAGTATAGCTTCCTGTATTTTCAAGAGAATTGACTGGGGCCTCACAACTGCCCATCCAGATTGCATGGATACTTACAATCTGATGGCAAGGGCCCTATTAAGACAAACCTGATGGAAGGGATTTGGCTCCCTTTGTAGGGACAGACAGATCCTATAGGCAGAATTAGGGAGAAGCTGAGTGGTTTAGTCCCTAGACAGTGTGGGCAGAGAAGTGGAAAGGCAAAGGAGCAGGAAGAGCTTGAATCCCGAGGATCAGACACTCAGCAGCAGTCAAATTGAGAGAGCTCTGCACCCTTAGGAATGATTAAATCTTGTCTGGTTTGATTCTATCTGTCAAAGGCTAGATGAGTGGCACTTGTGCTAACTGTGTCTGAAAGAGGTCAAATCCCACAGGGGTATCTTGGCATTAATTGTAAGCAGTGGCAGACCATTGGGACTGAGCCGTGTTAATGACAAAGGTAAACGGTGCTCGTGATTTTTCAGGTGTAAAGACTGTGCCTAACAGTGTTTGATTCTGTAGGGTCCAGACTGGAAGCTCCTTTAAAGCACAAATAGTGCCCTATTTGTCTTTGGAGTCCCAGCACCTCTTATTGTGAGTCTGCAGTCAATGCCTCAGTCCTTGGACACTTTCTCTTCTACCCTGCTGGCTGGGACAAAAACAGACCAGAGGACCTCACTGATGTGGTTTCTTCTAAACCGCCACTATGATTTACAGCTTACAGGCTGTCAGGCTGCAGGCTGTCTCCTCACCTTTTATTTTTTTAAATTATATTTTATTGTTTGTGCTATTACAGTGGTCCCATTTTCCCCCTTTGTACCTCTCTACCTAGCTCCCCCCTGCCCCATACTCCCTCAGGCAATCCATAACTATTGTCCATGTCTATGGGTAATGTTCATTTGGCTACTCTGTTCCCTGTGCTGTACTTTACATTCCCATTGACCATTCTGTAACTACCAATACGTACTTCTTAGTCCTCTCACCTTTTCTGCCTATACCCCTAAATCCCCTGCCCATCCAGCAACCATCAAAATGTTCTCTGTATCTATGATTCTGTTTCTGTTCTGTTTGTTTATTTATTTATTTTAGAACCAATTGTTGATAGATATATATTTAATGCCCTTTTATTGTTCTTCTCCTTAAAGAAGACCCTTTAACATTTCTTGTAATATTGACTTGGTGGTGATGAACTCCTTTAGTTTTTTCTTGTCTGGGAAGCTCTTTATCTGTCCTTTGATTCTAAATGATAGCTTGGCTGGGTAGAGTAATATTGGTTGTAGGTCCTTGCTTTTCATTACTTTGGATATTTCTTGCCAGTCTCTTCTGGTCTGCAATGTTTCTTTTGAGAAATCAGTTTACAGTCTTATGGGAGCTCCCTTGTAGGTAACTGCTTTTCTCATGCTTCTTTTAAGATTTTCTCTGTCTTTAAGCTTTGGCATTTTAATTATGATGTGTCTTGGTGTGGGACTCTTTGGATTCAGCTTGTTTGGGACTCTGTGCTCCCTGGACTTGCACGTCTATTTCCTTCACCAAGTAAGCAAAGTTTTCTGTCATTATTTTTTCAAATAGGTTTCTAATTTCTTGCTCTCTCTCTTCTCTTTCCAACACCCACCCCCATGATGTTAATGTTGTTATGCTTGAAGTTGTCCCAGAGGCTCCTTACACCATCCTCAGTTTTTTAAAATTCTTTTTTCTTCTTGCTGTTCTGTTTTTTTTGTTTCTTTTGCTTCCTTATATTCCAAATCGCTGATTTGATTCTTGGCTTCACCCACTCTACTGTTGGGTCCTGTAAATTGTTATTTCAGTTAGTGTATCCTTTGTTTCTGATTTTTTAATGCTGTTGAGGTCCTTACCAAATTTCTTGAACATCCTTATAAGCAGTGTTTTGAACTCTACATCTAGTAGATTGCTTGTCTCCATTTTTTTCGGTTCTTTTTCTAGAGTTTTATTCTGGTCTTTCTTTGGGGCCATGTTTCTTTGTCTCCCAATTTTGGCGGCCTCCCTGTGTTTTTCTCTATGCATTAGATAGAGCTTCTGTGTCTCCCAGGCTTGGTAGTGTGGCCTAATGTAGTAGGTATTCTGTAGAGTCCCATGGCACCGCCGTGCCTTTGACCCAAGCTCAAGGTACACCCACGGTGAGAGCTGTGTACACCACCCTCCTGTTGTAGTTGAACCTTGATTGCTGTTGGTACATCTGAGGTCAGCCACCATCTGCGTCCTCTCTGGGGTCACACAGCATAAGCTACAAAGCAACCAGCAGATGGCTGCTACTTGTACCCTGGAGAGGCCAAGCTGTGAACCAAGGCTGGCTACTGCTAGTGCCAGGTCTGGGACAACTTAATGAGCATTATAGGGCTTGCTGAATCCAGATGCAGCCTTTACCACTTCTAGTCAGAATGGGTTTCAGCACTCTGTTAGGTTAAGTAAACTCTGAGCTCCTGGTGGTATTTTTCTGTCAATACAATGAACGATAGCTTTAATATTTTAAATATAATTCCTAAAGAACATAAAGTTTTTAATTTCTCAGAAATTATCTATCAGATCCGAGGAATAATGTTCCTGAGTGGTCCACTGGCATCATTTACAATAAATAAAATGATATTCAATCACTTTTAAACTTTAAAAAAAGTATCATGTGCACTTAGCCAGAAATAAAGTGAAGGGTATCTTTGTGCACTTTGACATATTTAAGATTAACCATGTACTAAATATTTAGTGTTTACTATGTCAGGCACTCTTTAATCCCCCCTTTTCCCCCAAATTAGTTGTACTAATTATTTTCACATATCTTTTAAAACTAAATGACATGCACATTTTCCATTTTAGCTTATGAAAATTCTTCCTCTTATTGTTTCATGGCTGCCCTATAATTATTTTAATTCTGTTCTATAGTATTTATTCCTAAAGTGAGGTTCATGTTTGTTTTACTAGGTTCAAAATTATGATATATTCTTTAAAGCAACTTTTCTCATTCTTAATTTTGTTAATTTGATTCATCTCTTTGTTAGCCAAATTTTGTAATCAAGGAGTTTTTTGCACACTTGAGAAGTTCTCTCTCTTGCTCAAATTTTGAATGATAACATTAATGGTGAATACTGAAGGCAGTTCAATTTTTATCTCTTACATCCCATCACGTATACATGCATTCATGACCTTTAAAAACATATAAGTGACTTCAGCAGTTTACATGCCCCGCCTCCTTTTTTCTCTGAGTTGTTGTTTGCTTGTTATTTTTTTGATGTTAAGTTTATTGACATTTCTTGTCTTTTATATATATATAGATTTAAGTCTCCTATTATTTAGGGAATAACTTCTTTTATAATCCTGTTTTTTAATTCCCATTGGTTATATTCTTCTTTATGGAACAAATTATATGTATGTTTAATCATTGTTTAATCTATCTTCCATATCTATTATCTTTCATCTTTCTAAAAGTTTTTAACCACCTTGTCATTTTTTCTGTATTATCTATGATCATTTGAATGCTTTCCTCTGTGACTAGGACTTTGTCTTTGATTAAATAATTTTTTTGATGTTTTAAATGATATTTTGGTCCTCAGTGGGTTTTCTTAGGTTTTAGAAGATGTGTCAATCACTGGGAAGTATGGCTCTCTGTTTTCAAAGATATTATACCCTGCCTAAGTGCCAATGCAATATATTACATGCATGTATATACACGTTTTTATATCCATATATACAAACATATCTCATCATATATCTACATATATAAATATACACATAACTTCTTTTTTCTTTTACTTTGTTCAATTTATTAGACTAGATTTTTGGTATAGTATCTGGCTTCATTCTGCCATTAGACCCTAGAAGTTGTTGGGTTTTGTTTTGATTAAAGAAATAGTCTTGGCAAAGGTTTTCCCCTGGGATGTCTTTTTCTTGTCTAAAAATATCAGCTCAATAACATGGTACATGGGCTGTCAGCCTCAATTATGGATCCATTTCAAAAAACCAAGAAAGCAAAAATGGGTTTCTACTCCATAATTACTAAAGAATAAACTAAAGGAAGGTTTGAATTCTGTAAAACATGCATTACAACTTATAGGAGTGTGTTGAATAAATCCAGTGGGTTTTGTATCCGATTCTGTATTATTTGGGTCCATTATTACCTCTGGTGAACAAATGCACTCATTGATAAATACGAAAAAAAAATGGAAACAAATAAAATCAATTTAAAACAACATGTAAGAATTTGTTCACTGTGAAAATCTTAAACTAATTGTGTTTCTGTTTTGCAACATTAACCATTGACAATATGATTGTATTCATGATGACAATAACTTTTAGAATTTTGGTTTTTTAAAGATTTGGTTTATTTAATTTTAGAGAGGGGGGAAAGGTGGGAGAGAGGGAAAGATACATGCACATGAGAGAGAATCATGGATTGGCTGTCCCTTGCACACCCCTGGCTGGGGACCAGGCCTGTAGCACAGGCACATACTCTGGTGGGGAATCAAACCAGTGACCTTTTCATTTGCAGGATGATGCTCAACCAACTAAGCCATGCTGGTCAGGAGGACTTTCAGTAGTTTGTACAAGAAAGGATCTGTTGGGACTGCCACCAAGAAATGATGATTTCAATGCTTTAGTTCTATGCCTTGAACATAATAATTACTATTGCTCTAGTGATGAGAAACGAGATTCCAAACAACTTCCTGCTTCTTCCTCCTGCTCACCATCTTCATCCTTTTCTTTCTGTCACTCTCCTGTCACTCTCCAGGGTCTACCATCTTTCATTACATATGACTGATTTTTTTTGCATATCATGTTTTTCAACAAGATTAAATTGGAGGTTATTTTTGAGGGGATTTCTAATATTTGCAAGTGATATTTCCATAGATTAATAGCAATCTGACTTTTACAAAAGCTCTAAAGAAATCTTAGCTAGATCTCCTCCACACTTCACCTCCTCTTAACCTTTTCCCCTTTGCAAAAGCCTTTGTAAAACCCTGAACAGTGAAAAACTCCCACTAGCAACCCACATATTTTCCCTCCAAATGGGCTGCTCATCTTTTGAGGCAGTTTTTCACATGGTTTTGGCTTTCACACTTTTGGTCATCTGTCATGTTTTATATTTTAGAACAGGTGGAGATTTAGTTCTATCTTGCCAGAGCATGTAAAATGGAGAGGGTAAAATACAAGGCTTTGCTTCAAAGAAAGCAAGGAGGTGGAATGAAATCTTAGCTATATACAAGAACTTGAAGGGGGTCTTTAAGGCTGGCTCGGCCTCTTTGATGAGTCGGGGTTTTTTATTTAGGGTAGGGATCTCTGCAAGACCCAGTGCTGTGTCTGCGGGAAGAATCCACCTTATCCTGACTGTCTGGGGGCGGATCATACAGAGTCTGGTGTGGTGCCTTTAATTTAGCTGGGTTGTGGTGGGAACCTAGTAAAGATCCATGTCATTACAACCCTCTAGGGCTGAGTTTTCCCCAAGTTGTCCTCTCTGGCTAATGTCTAAAATGGGAGGGTGAATTCTCCTCCTGGAACTTGGGTGGTTGAGGGCCAGCATAAGAAGGGCAGCAGAGAACTCATACTCTGCACACAGGTGGCAGCCCAGATGGGGCAGTGCGCTGAGCAGTGTCGTCAGTGGGGACCGTGGTAATCAGTAGAAGAAGCAGTGGCACCTGGAGGGCATGATGGTGCTAAGCAGGAGCGTAGTTGGGTAAAAAGCAGACCATGGTTATCATATAGTAAGTGAGCCCATATGGGATATCCTTGGGTTCTCAGTAACACAGGGGAGGGATTTTATAGGACCTGAGACATGCATTAGCAGGAGCTAGTATGTAGAAAAATAGGAAAAATGAAGTGGCAAACATTTGTTACCCTATGTTCTGAGAATGACATTTGGTGAGATAAGATATATTTGATATAGCCACCTCTACTGTTACTGAAAATGGGATGGTGTAAGGGGAAAGTTGATGGAATAATGTGTAGACATTTGGACACTTCTGGTTCTCTTTTTAGTAAAAATTTTGTCACCCAACTCAGAGATCATTTATATTCCCACAATAAAGATAACAATGAAAGAGTTTTACACACAGTAGGAATTCCACCCTTTTCAAAGACTTCCCCATACATGCTTCTCACCCTCAACATTCTGACAAGGTTGACAGAGCATGCATTATATCCACTTGGACAGAGGAAATCTAACCTTCAGAGAGTATGGAAACATTTCCAAGTGCAAAACATCTAAAAATTGCAGGCACTAATACCTAAACACAAGTCTTCTAACCATAAGATCACCATCCTTTCTACCAAGCCATACTTAACGTAATAGTTTTCACAACAAAATAATTTGCATTGTCTTATAAATTTAGATGAAATATAACACTATAGTGTACATAATAATGCTATGTATTAATGCACTACATAATTTTCAAAGCACTGTCAAATTTTAAATCACCCTAAGAAATCAACAGGGAAGTTATTACCACATATACATGACAAAGAAGTAAACTGAGGGACAATGAAAAGACCTGCCTAAATTCTTTTGACTCCCTGTACATTTACTTCTAGAGTAGATTATATCTAAAACTCTGCACACTCAGCCCATAAATCATGCTTATAGCTATTATCATACATACACATTTATTGTCATTTGCCATCAAATTTAACTGATCACTTTTTCCCTTCTCATGCTTCGCATATTGTCCTGGGTCCTCTATCTGAGGCACCTGTGGTGAGCTCCGAGCCAACAGTGCCTCCATCTGCCATTGAATAGTTCCTTAACTTCTGTGGAACCAAACTGAGATCACCTCTAGGAACCACAGGTGGACGCCCCTTTTTGTTTCCCTCCCACCCCCACTCTTCTTTTGAAAAGAGCAAGAAGGTTGTCAAAACCGACACCTTTTAAATTGGCGGTGTATTAGAAAAACAAAAACACAAACTTGCTTTCAAAATACTTGAGGTGTGTAGCCGTCAGAAGTGTTACCTGCTGTGCTACCTGGCAGGTGCTAACCGTCTGCCCGAGACTGACCCTGAGTGTCTGCTGACTTTCTTAAGGCAGCTGCTGAGCTTGTACCTTCATCCAGGAAGACAAAAATGAGAAGTTTACAGATTCTTGGAAAGAAAAAGAAAAATGGTCTTTTCTTCCTTGCCATAGCAGTCAGGGAGATCTGCCGTTTAAATTTTCTTTTTTCTGACTCAACTGGTAGAAACCCCCTCTGGCATTGCCCTGCATTGGCATTCTCCCAGAATCCTGTCTCTTCCCTTCAGTGTCATAGACCGGGATGCACTCCTTGTAGCAAAGGCTTTTCAAAAAGGGAGTGATTATCAAACTCTTGATGGAAAAGAAGTATTTTGTGGAGTAAGTAAAGGAACTTATTTTAGAAATGTTTTTCACTTTTCTATTTTTACTGCTCCATGCAGAAAGTCAATGTGATTGAAAGAGTAGCTAAAAAAACTGGGGAAGAAATGGAAGTTGAATCCATTGTAGTGCTGATAATTTGGGCATAAACTCAGAGAGCCCTTTAATGTGTGGGAGCTTAATCCCCGAAAACTGTGAAGTGGAAACATGAAGAGGTTAGTAGTAGCCTGGAGATAACAAAGAGGTAAAAGCTCTCTACATAGTCAGTGAACTAGAGTCCTCTTTCCAGTTTCAGGAAGAAGAAAGAGCCTTGGGGCATGTAGCACCTGCCCAGTCAAGTAAAGCCTGGTCAGTGTTGAGAATACTTGGAGGGACATTTAAAACCAGTACAATTTATTTCTATTGGCAATCTCTTTCTTTCATTTGTACTGGGGAAGCATTAGGCTAGGGGAAGGAGGAAGAAGGACTACCTAGCCGGAGTGATGGATAAAACGCTTTCCCAGAAAAGAGTTGTAAATGTGACTCTCATGTGTGTCATGAGCACTGCAGTTGCCTAGAACATCAGTCACGACCGTCCGATCCATTACCTTACATTTTTTAATCCTAAAAATCCACAGCATTTCACTGAATTCCACTTGCCACTCAGACTATTTGATTGGTCACAGAAAAATAGTTTTGAATGTACATAAATAGTTTTGATCCAGATCCTACCACTTTCTAGTTATGTGATCTTGAGCAGTTTACTTAACCTCAGTTACCTCTTCTTAAAAATGGAGTTAAAAACTGTACCTTGTACTTATCTCACTGGGTTATTGTAAGATGAAATAAAATAACATCTATGAAATTCTTAGCACTGTGTCTGATAAACAAAATATGCTCAGTAAAATATACGTGCCATTATTATGAGCTGTTTTACCATCCTCCTAAACTACATGGACTAACCCCTCTAATTTCAAATTTATCTTTGAGCGCTTTTTTTTTGGCCACTGCCCCCGCCCAACAGCCGATCAATGGTTAAATCATTTAAACATGGTGTTCCCAATCTTCCTGATCTCCTTTTCCAATGCCTGCTCTGAAATGCAGCTCATTATGCCCTTCTTCCCACGCTACAGAAGCATTTTTCCTGTTGCTTCTTGTATCCTTTTTCCTTTCTTCAATTCATCCCATACATTGCTGTCAGCCATGGCTCTGAACACCTCACTTTTTACAAAGAGTTCCTACTGTGACCAATTTTTAAACAGCTTATTACTTCCATATTTAAAGTCTGTCCTCATGGACCTAGTGATAGATTCAATTACTGGTCCCAATTTTTGTTCCCATGTAATGGGATTATACACATACCTTTGCCTTGTAACTTTGCTACGCTCTTCCACTGAAGGTGGAGCATACTTCCCAACCCCATGTGACTTGCGTTGGCAATGGAACACGAGTAGATGTTGCAGGTGCAGAGGTCTTACACATATTCTTCACTGTTTGCCTTGGCTCTTATGCTCTGGATCTGCCATTAGAAGAATACACCCTGGATTCCTGTTGCCTCTTTAGCCTTAGTCCCCGAGTGAACGCACATGAAAACCTGCACTCAACCCATGGCCTAGATCCAAGCCACCCAATGCCCAGTGGAATCAGAGCTGCCCAGCCAAGCCCAATCTAGATCAGCCAACCTCAGTTGACCTGTGGACCCATGAGAATGAGTGTGAATAATTCTCGATGTGTACCATTGATTTTGGGTGGTTTACACTGCATTTCATTATTGCAGTATATCTAACTAACACAGACCAACTAGTATTGTGAATACACCACAGTCCAGGGAATTATGACCAAAACTGAATGGCTTCTGAATATTCCCTTGGCTTTTCTGCCTTCTTTTTGTCTTCATACAAATACATATAGCTAGTAGTTATTGGCACTGGGCTAAGTAATTATGGGTAATCTCTTTGTAATCCTCTTGAATCTCAAGGCAGGCACCTTATCACTTGTTACCTCAAATTTTTTAGTTTACCTTTGTCTAAGTGTGTAGTTTGACTGTATAACTGGAGAGATAAACCTTGCTTTTTTGGTAAGGGGTTATTAAGGGGCTCTACATTCCAGAACTCTTGTTGGTATTTTACATGCAATGTCCATCCATGAAGCAGAGATTAGGATCCTTATTTTATAAAAAGGGAAGATGAGACTCAGAGAAGTTATGTAACTTGCTCCAAATGTAAATAGTAGAGATGGGGCTGAAATACGCTTTTGTTTTCTGTCTCTCAATACCATACTTGTTGGCTATGCCATCTTATCTTTTGTATCTCACAAAATTAATAGGTAAATGATTTATTGAACAGGTAAGTGACATGACCCGTAAGTGTTTTTTTAAACCTGCAAAATCTAGAACATAAAGTATGATATCTTTCCCTGACTGGTGTGGCTCAGTGGACCAAGTGCCGGCCTGCAAACTGAGAGGTCACCAGTTCGATGACCCCGGCAGGGCACATGCCTGGGTTGAGGGCCAGTCTGCATTTGGGAGTGTGTGAGAGGCAACCTTATAGGTGTATCTCTCAGACATCAATCTTTCTCTCTCTCTCCCTTCCCCTTGTCTCTAAAAATAAATAAATCTTTAAAACATGTACCACACCTTAGTGATTTTATCAAAGAAATACAATTTAGAAATTTAGATTCCAAACTTTTAGTAGTTTGTGCCCCTATCTCGAGTCCTGTTCTGAATATTGCCAGTGTTTGTTTTTTTAAGTTCTATAGAACTCGGAAGGAAACCACAGAACAACCACCCCCAGGATAGCAGAGAGAGTCTGACCCAAGCCCACAAAAGCCAAAAGTAGCAGGGTTGGACTTGATAGCTTGGCTTGACACTTTGTCTTCAACTCACACCCTGGCACCTTCAGGCTTTGTCTTTTTTTAACAGCAGAGTGCCAGCCTAGAATTTTTAAAGCTTAACTCTGAATTTCTTGACTCTATGAGTTCAAGAGAGACTTTGCATGTTACTATTTTGAAGCATCTGTTTGTCAGAGCCAGAGAGGAGGGAGGGCACCAAGGCAGTTTAATGGGAAGTGTGTGTCCTAGAATGGAGCCTACTGAGCCACAAAACTCAAGCAAAGTTTTTCTTGACTCTGAAAAGATGGACAGCTTCACTCTAAACCAGGGTTTCTCAACCGTGGTACTTCCGACACATAGGGCCAGAAAATTCACTTCTGTGGGGACTGTCCTGTACAGGACAGGCTATTTAGCAGCATGCTGGTTTCTACCCATCCCCAGTTGTGACAATAAAAATGTCCAGAAATATTGCCAAATGTCCCCTGTAGGCAAAACCAGATTGAGGACCATTGTTCTAAACAAATAAATGAGACAGAGAATTATAGCCTTTTAAACTCAGACAGTAAAGAAACATAAAGGAATGACAGCTGAACTCATTTAGAAAAATTATCCTAATAACAATTAGATAAAATAATAGGGGGAATTTTGTTTTTTAAGAACATTACTCACCAGTATTATATGCACCTTAGGAAGAAATAAGGTCAGGTTGAGGAGCCAAGTCATACACAGGCTAATGAAGTGACCTGTGTAGAGATACTCAACTAACTAGAAAGCCTAAATTAAAACTTCTTGCTTTAATAGCAGGTGAGTATATTGTAGGGACTCGGCAGACTGAGGGCAAGATTCCTTCTTTATCTTTGGACTCCTTGTCCTCAGAGCCAGAAGATGTGAGAATGCTACTATTTTTACGCTACTACATATTGACTGCTCCTCTTGCTCCAGGGTCCTTGCTTTGTGTTTTACTACATGAAGTAGGTATCATTGTTCACATTTTATGAACGATGAGCCTGAGGCACAGAGAGGTGTCACTTGCCTAAATTCACAGGGGCAGTGCCAGGAATTCATCCCAGGTCTACCTGGCTCCCAAGCCTGGGGTCTTCAATTACTCAGATCACTTCCGGTCTCTACATCCCACAGCTAGAAGACGACCCTGGATTCCATTGAACTGCAAAGTCATCACCACATTTGTTATCTCATCTCCTATTGAACTCAGGGCTGGTTTGTCTCCTGAGGCCTCTGACGGTAGCTGATCCCAAAGGGCATTCAGAGAGATTGTCTGTTGCCCCAGGGGGTGGGCTTACAGAAGCCTCTGGTCCAAATATTGTGAGATTCCAATCAAAGCCTTGCAGAGGGAGGAAGAAACGCATGTCATTAGTTACGCTGAGCTGGCAGGAGCTATTGGGAAGGAAGCACTCATGCTGTACAGAAAGGTGGCTTCGGTGACTCTGGAGGGGATTCCACATCCGTGCAGCAGAACGGGAAAGGGTGGGGGCAGTGAATATCACGGGTAGCTCTCTTATAGTGGGTCCTGCAGCTACGAAGACCCTTTAATGGGGAAGACGTGGAGGCCTCAAAGACCGGAATTAAACTGAATGTCCCAATGAGGGGTTGGCCTTTGAACTTCTGCTAAGAAAGTTATATTCATTGGACTCAAGTTAAACTTCAGTGTTTTTTGTTATTAAATAAAATACTAGTAGATGGCTACTTCAAGCATTTTTGATGGTGAGTTTCATTATAATTTATTACAATTTTTCCCAAGAGCATGTTTTGCAAGGATAAGGATGAAGTTGATCAGGTGGGTGGATTTGGTCTGGGTGGTGATATGCATCCCACCCAGAGTGCACCCAGAGTGCACAGAGAAGGAAAGGGAGGTGAGATGTGTGAGCACATTCTAATCACATGCCTTTATGCATTTATGCAATGCTTTTATTGTGCATCCACTGTGTGCTAGGTGTTTGGGTTGTAGTAATGAGGAAAACAGTGGGGGAAATAACACCTTGCAAATAAATATATAATTAAATTTATAATTAATTGTTGTGATAAAGACCCTGTGGGGAAGTACAGGGATCACTTGACAGGGCTACCTAGCTTGTCTGAGAGGTTAGGCAAAGATTCTCTGAGGACGGGATGTTTGCACTAATATATGAAAAATGAGCAAACCAGCTAGATGAGGGGGACTCCGTCTCAGAGGCACAGGGGAGAGCTTGTGCAAAGACCCCGGAACAAGGCAAATCTTCAGTATTTGGAAGAGTGGAAAGCTGGCTAGTAAGTCTGGAACTCATAGGGCAAGAACAAAAGTGGTGGGAGGTGATACTGAGGAAATGCAAAGGGGGTCAGATCCATTGAAAGGTTTTGTTCTTTTTCCTAAAAGGAGTGGGACTGACGTGTTCAGATTTGCCTTTTAAAAAGATGTCCCATCACTTCGAAGAGAGGGTATTGGAAGAGGCCAGAGTTGCCACTAAGGAAGCTACCCTGGAAGTCCTGACAACATTGGAGAGTCATGATGGTAGCAGAGAGGGACCGAAGCCGATGGACTGAAGAGATATTGAAGAAGATGAGCCAGTCTCCAGGCCTTGGCCCCATCTGGAGTCAGAGGTTCTGGGGTGAGTACAGTATTGGATTATATGCTATATGTTTCCTGTGATTACTGAACGCTACACTTAGACTTCATGTTTTCCAGGTCTTTCATTTTATAAAAGAAAGTTATTTGCTCAAGGTCTGAAAGGAGAAGTGATTTGCTCAAGGTCACACGATAGTGTCCTCACCAGGACTAGAACCGAGGTACATCAGACCAATCAGTCGGGGTTGCTCAGGGTACCAAGGTCAATGTAAACGGATTCCTTATAGTCATACTGATGTACAGGGTGGGGCAAAAGTAGGTTTACAGTTGTGAGTACTCTGAACACAGTTGTTTCTTGTATTATTATTTAATTGTTGAATCACTTTCCGTAGGAATACCTGTAAACTTACTTTTGCCCACCCTGTATTGTCAGGTGACATAAAAGATGAAAAGAGATATTGCCTGCCACTCAGTTTTGGTACATAGTTAGGCTTTGTATGAGTGCAAGACTAACTTCAGTGTTTTGCTTACCCTTAATCTGCCCATTGACATTAGGAAGAGTTTGGTTGTTAATACCTTTCATCATCAAGTAATGTAAGAGAACTCTGAAGTCTATCTACAATAGTAAGTGTATTGGTAATGTGTAAGGGTAATGTGCAAGGATAGACTTTTTTTAGCCTATTAAATACCTAGATGTTGGTTTATGAGAAATGCAGGGCATAGAAGGAATTTGCTTACAACTGGAGAAACATGGTCTGGCTTATTTAGGCAAAACCAACCAAAATGAAATAAAACAAAAACCAAGAATACAACGACCAACAATAAACAAATAAAAACCTTCAATCAACCAATGAAGATAAAAATGCAACAAAAGAGGAAATTGTTAGGCTATTGGGAGTTCAGAAAAGCCACAAGAAAGACCGGAGAACCGGGTCTAGAGAGACCTTGAGCCACCTGAGGGATTCAGATGTCATGGAGTGAATATTTAAACCCATTTATTTGTAAATCCGCATAATCAGAAATTGATCCCATGGGTGTTGAGAAATTCTGAAGTGAAAATTCATGCCGACCTGCCCTAACCAAGGCTGAGGCATCTGGGAAGGACAGGCAAACCTTACCCGGCCATACCTGTCTTGCGTGCTCCACAGCTGAACTCTCATGTTATCTGGGGAATCTATAAGTGATTAAAATTGTTTCCTTCGATATCTCCAATGGACTATTCTAGTACAAAATGGTACTAGTGCATTCTAACCTCTCAGCTAGCTGCCACCTAATCAGTTTACCCAAACTTGTAAAGATTCACTGTTTCCACACAGCTACAGCTTTTGCTCCCCCCATCTCTCTCTAAAAGCCTGTTTTTGCTTGTTCTTTATCTTCTTTTTTATCCAGTTCTCTCAGATGTGAAGTAATAATTTGCATACACAGTCACAAATAGCAACAAACAGTATAACCACGAAGTCTGCAAGTTATCCCTTGACAGTGGCCCCATCAAACACCAGGCAGGAAAGTTCCACTTGCGATATCCTGCTACTTTATCTCAGTAGGCAATTACCAACTCGTTGTCCCACAGTATTCATTTCCATTTTTTATACATTTTAAAAGTTCTGATGTTCAGGTGGCATGTGACACCTCTTCCCTCTTTAAGCACTCCAGGGTAAGATTCAAATTCTCGTGGCTTTGGATCGTGTGTCCACCTCCGGCTCCATCAACACGGATGGAGAATAAGATGTTTAGAACAAGCAGTTCCTGTAAGAACCATACAGTTAGCCTGGAGACAGGAGCGGGTCTCCAAATAGAGAGGGTCTGTCCACACGAGAGATCGGCACTGGGCAGACAGATCCAAGGGTAGAAGTTTGCATCAGGGACTTTTGGGATTTCTGAGGCTCTTGCTTCCAGTTTGGATCCCGCAGCCCTTCTCTGGTCATTTGCAACGTGTCTAGGCTAATTGCCAATTTGTATCTAAAGTAAGAAGGCTGAGTGTTTTCTTTGATCTTGAACTTACTTTTATTTCTCACATGTGCTGTCCTGATAAATCTACTTATTATCACTTTCTTTATTTTGCTCTATATCCTGCATGGTCTCTGTTATGTTTCTGTTGAAAATCTTATTCACACGTTTGTGCGCTTGGCTTGATTATTGAAAATTTTATTTTTACCGATTCCTTGTCTTTGCTTTACCTCAAACTCATTGATTCCACCACCAGTGGACCCACACCATACCAAACACTATCCTGAGAGACAGGAAATAAAGCCAAAGCTTTAGCACAGGGTGGATGGAAATCAAGGCAAGAAACAACTTTCAGAAGAATAGGCAGACCCATCCGAACAGTGTGGGTATGTGGTTTTTGCGGTGGTGGTGATGAAAGGGAAATATATCTTCAACTTCCAGAGTAGAAAATATACAGAAAATGACTAGAGTGGAAAACTCAAGAAATAGGACTATGAGTATACTGTTCAATGATTCGAAGGCAAATGCTGAGAGAGTGAATAGAGGCCAATGTGCTTGTTTCTGGGAGTGGGAAGCAGTGGGACAAAGCCCCACGGGGCCGACAACCACCACGATCACTTGACTGTTGTTAAATCACGTGCATGACAATTCATTTATATATGTAAATTTAATGAAAGGAGTCCTAAATCTGAGATGATGGTCCTGGATGGTCCAGCCTGGTGTAGTCACACAGCTCAGCCTTTCTGTCTCCACCTCTTATGCACCGTTTCCCCAGTATCTGTACCCTAATTTTGATGATACCTCTTGTAAATTATTTCCTGAGAAAAAAGTGCATAGGAGATAAACATTTTTTAAAAATTATTTATCTAAAAATGTCTCTAATGTATAATGAAACTCAATTGTTTGTTGTGGTCATGGCATTCTAAATTGGAAACCATTTTCCCTCAGAACTTCTCCATTGCCTTTTTTTTTTTTAAGTTTCATCTCAGGACATATTCTTTGATTTGAGAGAGAGAGAGGGGGATTGATGTGAGAGAGAAACATCAATTGGTTACCTTCAAGTACATGCCCCAACTGGGGATCAAGTCCTCCGCCTGGATATGTGCCCTGACTGGGAATAGAACCTGCAACATTTCGGTGCACGGGATGACGCTCCAACCAACTGAGCAACCAGCCAGAGCTCTCCATTGTCTTTTTGCTTCCTCTTTTTTATTGAGAGACATGAAGACTTTCTGAATCTTGTTCACTTGTAAGTATACTTCTTTCTTTTCTCAAAGCTTTTTTTTTTTGGTTTTGGTTTTCCCTTTGACTCCAATATTCTGCAATTGCATAGTCTTGGTGAGAATCTATTTATTTTGTAATTTATTTTTTAAAAATTTAAAAAGTTATTTATCTTTAGAGGGGAAGGGAAGAAGAGAGGGAAAGAAATATCTATGTATGGTTGCCTCTCGTGCGACCCCTGCTGGGAACTGGCCTGTGACCAACGCATGTGCCCTGACTGGGAATCCAACCGTGGTTGTTCGATTTGCAGGCCCCTGCTCAATCCACTGAGCTACACCAGCCAGGGCTTATATTGTAATTTATTTTGATGAACCTCAGTGAAACCTTTAAAAAGCTGGATACATTTCTTTAATTATTTCATTGATATTTTGTCTGTTCTATCTTTCTAGAATTTCATTTGGATGTTTAGTCTTTGGGATATGCTGTAATTTACAAATCTTTTTTTCTTATTTTGCATCTCTTGGTCTTTTTGCTCTTCGTTTTGAAAAATTTCCTCAAAATTATCTTCCAGCCCCGGCTGGCATAGCTCAGTGGACTGAGCACGGACCTGTGAAGCAAAGGGTTGCTGGTTCGATTCCCAGTTGGGGCACATGCCTGGGTTGCAGGCCAGGTTCCCAGTAGGGGACATATGAGAGGCAGCCACACATTGGTGTTTCTCTCCCACTCTTTCTCCTTCCCTTCCCCTCTCTCTAAAAATAAATAAAAATTATTTTAAAAATTATATTCCAGCATTAAGATGTTCCAGCATTAAGAACTTCCAGCATTAAGATGTTCATTACTGTTTTTGGAATTTTATTTTCCAAAAGTTAGTCTTATTAACTGTCCCTTTTAAAAAGAACACAAAACCCTATTTTTATTTCATGTATGCATTATCTTTTTTCCCAGAGAATTTTTTGAAAATGGCACTGACATTTTAAAAATTTATTTATTTATTATTTATTTTTAGAGAGACAGGAAGGGAGGGAGAAAAAGAGAGAGAGACATTGATATGTGAATTAGCTGCCCCTTGCACACCCCCACCTGGGGATCTGGCCTGCAACCCAGGCATGCGCTCTGACCAAGAACTGAACCAGTGACCTTTTGGTTTGTAGGCTGGTGCTCAAGCCATTAAGCTACGCTAGCCAGGGCAGAGAATCTTCATGATAGTTTAATTTTTTTTCCTCTAAAGTTGTCATCTTGCTTAGACTTCTGATGTTCATATTGTGGTATTCTTAAGAAATCTGATGATCCTTGGCTCAAAAAATATGGTGCTTATATTTAAGAATCTGGCTTTCTCAGGTTTAGTCAGTCAATATTTGTTCTTCTACCTTCTGGTTTCCAAAATTTTGAGATTCGGTCAATGAGGAGACAGGCGATTGTCCATTTGGCCTCTCCTGTTGATACATGCTATAAGAGCAGAGATCAAGAAGCATATGGAAGGAGAACAGAAAAGGAGGTGTGTTCTTGCTCAGTGGTCCAGAACGCTTCCATTCTGATCCAAACTTACAACACCCTAAACACCGGAAAAGCCCTGTGTTCAAACTCCTCCTCTCTCCTTAGAAGGCAACTTGAGCCTCATCTATTGCAAGCCCCTGGAGGTATCACTGCTTTTCCTTCCTTCCTTCTTTCCTTAAGCAGCTTATCAAAGCAACCTTCTCCTCTGCTTGCAAGTCTTTCTCTGAAAGCAGTTTTTGGAAAAGAGTATTTTCTCCTTCTTGTGGCATTTCCAGAGACGTAAGCATCTTTTAAACGTAGATGGTCAAATGACCCAGTCTCTTTTTTTTTCTGCCTCCATCTTCTCTTCTGCGCACCGGGATGCTGCTGCCTCCCCCAGTGCAGCACTGTGAGCAGGAAGTCACACGCAGTCAGTAGGAAAGCCAGAGGTCAGAGCTCTCCAGGAGCAGCTCTGCCCCAACAACAGCTCTGAAAACTAGAACCACAGTGGAGGCACCTTCTTTCTCCTGGGCCTCCTGTACGGGGGCCCACGGGGAGGGCTTGTACTTGTTCCCAGCAGGGCAAAAGTGAAAGTAACTCTAAACCCCTTGAGATCAAAACATAAGGTGAAAAACACCCAATAACTAAATTCTCACCTCAACAACCATTGCAAGTAAAACCAAAGAGGAAAGAGAAGGTATTAACCTCTCTAGGCTGATGAGGGACGTGCAAGCTGCAGGCTAAGCAAGCAGCAACTTTCTACACAAACCCAGGGAAGGTGCGAGACGCAGTGGAGTCTGAAGCTTCCTCCAGACCCAGGGAATGTCTGCTTGACACCTCTCTTTCTGCCTCCCCACACCCCACTTCCTTCTATTTTTATAACTTAGAGAGGAACAGGAAGGGGTCTATTTTTTTTTTAATGTTTTTGAGCACTCAGGGTCGGCCTGTGCTCTAGAAGTTGATAAGGTTGTGAGGTTGCCACAGAGAATGATTTTGACCTGGGGCAAGCACTTCAGGTTCTCCAGCCAAAAGGGGCTGACTAACCAACCCTGTGGGTGGACACTTGTCATCTCCTTTCAAGCTGGTACAGGGAGCTTTAGTTCACATTGCATATGGTATTCAGATCCAAAGTTAAACAAAGAAGACTCCAGGATTCTGTAACTTATCAGCGGAAAAGAAAGGAGCAGCGGATCTTAGGTTTGAGAAGGTGGCCCCTGAGCCAGACCTGTCTCCGGGGAGCAGACTCTATGGAAACACATTGATTAGATAGTGACAAACTGAGGACTGGAGGCTGCTGAGACCACAGTTACGGCTCAGGGGCCCTGAAATGTGCATAGTTTAGAATGGATCCCTCTATGCAAATAGAAAAATAGGAAAAAGTGTACACAGTTTCCAAATCAAATACATGCTCCCGCAGCGTAGTTCCTGGGTTTTGTTATTGTTGCTGTTTGTTTTCTTTTTCTAGCAGACACTTCCAACCAATTCTCTATTTTACGTTCCCTGCAAAGCTTGCAGTCCTATTTTTCACCATTTCTTTTTGTCAGATTAGTTCTCCTGATAAGTTTCCCATATTCAAAAAACAAAACAGTTAACTTTGAATTCAGATAATGGATAATTATGTCATATTTGCACGTTTATAGTGAAAATTTTGCTTATTTGAAATTCAGTGGAACAGACTTACGCTAAAGTATTATTCATTGTTTATTTGAAATTCATATTCAGCTGATAGTGTGTTATCTGGCAAAGCTAATTCTAGACCCTTTCCTTCTCTTCTGAACACTGGCTTTCTTTAAGTTCAGGAGAGTAATAAAGGTTACAGACAAGTTACTTCCCAACGATGAATTCATATGAACCAAGGAGCTAGAATGGTTTCGGTTTGCTGGTTAGTGGTAGGGTGCGTTGGGTTGGCTTAAGTCTGCTTCTTCTCCCAGGAAATAACCCTATAACAAACATCCACACTTTCCTGCACAGACGTGATGAGTTATAAGGCTGGATACCTAACTCTGCAGCATCAAACTCCCAGCACTTCAGTTATTGAATAGACAGAGGATTCTTCTTTTTTGAGGTTGTTTATTTAAACTGGGAGAATTTCAGTCAGCAAACAAGTATTTCTTAAGTAAATGACATGTGTGTAAGTCATGAGCCAGATGCTTCCCCCAGGTAAAACCTTCAAGGATATGTCTCCCACCTTCATCACATTCTAACTCACCTGGGAAGGACAACTAAGAAGGTAGCTAAACTTTAGAGCAGAGTATTTGTTATTGTACATGAGCAGTGTACATTTATTAGTGTTTTCTTAAAAGGGTTTTATTTATTTACTTTTAGAGACAGGGGAAAGGAGGAAGAAAGAGAGGGAGAGAAACACTGATGTACGAGAGATACATGGGTAGGTTGCCTCTCATGTGGCCCCCAACTGGGGATCTGGCCCACAACCCAGGTGTGTACCCTAACTGGGAATCAAACCAGCAACCTTTCAGTTCACAGGCCAGCGCTCAATCCACTGAACCACCCCAGCCAGGTAAGCTGTATACATTTAAAAGGTAATATATTGCAGAATAATTCAATTTCTTATAGTATTTTTATTCCTTATAATATTTAATATGATTTTTTGGAAAAAAATCCAAAGTACACAGATTTTTATAAACAATAACTGTTTAATTTTTTAAAGTACACAGATTTAAATAAACAATAACTGTTTACCCTCACCACTTCATGAATTACCAGATCTTAACCTTTTGCATTTTTGCTTTATAGAGAGACAATTTTACACTCCTTCCCTCATTCCCTCCTTCCTTCCTTTGTTTCTTTTTCTCTTTTTTCTGCATTTCAGCATCTTTAAAATTGCGTGCATTTAAAAGATTATATCATATTGTGGCAATTTTCTTCCAGAGGAATACATAAAATAATTGTGGGTTTTATACTCAATTACACCTTAGATTTGACATAACAGCATGAATTTTACTATTAAAATAATATAATATTACAGACAAATTAAAAGATTTTTCTTTTCCACTGCCCCTGACCCTCGCTGTGCCAGCCTTATTGGTCTTCACTCCACAGAGGCAAAGACTATCATAATTTTCTAATGTGTGTCTTTCAGCCCGTGTGTGTGTGTGTGTGTGTGTTCATTTATTTTCTTAATGCCTAGTATTCTCTGTGTTATTGCTCTACACATATATACTTTTGCATCTATCTTTTTTGTAACTTAAAACTGTATTTTAAAATTTATTTGTGATTTATATAGAGGTATTCATATTATGTCCTATATAATATTCCATTGTATGAACATATCAGGATTAGGTTACCCCTTCTATTTAGGTTGATTCCAACTCATTTTCCAGTTATATATATTAGAAGCATGAATTCTTTAATATTTAGAATTTAATTAAATAATCTACACTTAGGAGTAGAATTTCCAGATTGTAGGGTATGTGCATTCTTAATTTTCACTTTTTAAAATAATTTTCATTAAGCTTGTGTTTTAGTATTACGTGTGAAATCTGGATTTGTTATTGTGTGAAGTTTGTTTTTTCTCCTCCAAGAAAAGCTGTTTCTATTTTGCTTTTCACTCACTTCTTTACCAGAAATCATAATAGTACAGTGATAAATCCACTTGTCATAAATGTCACCTTTGAAACTTTTCTGAGGGTTTGTGTGATATTGGTCAAACGAACCACCTACACTTCCTAAATCATCACTTATTTCCAAAGCCTTCCTGTGCTGAAAGGCCACAGAGGGCCCTCTCAGGCTCAGATGTCTCAATGATTTGGAGATGGAGAGATAAAAAGAACATCAGTGTGAATTGTGAAGACACAGCAGTAGGTGTTAAGGGCCTAAGACTGGGCATCCCCTTCTGGTGCAGTGATGCTACATCAAGGAATTTGCTGTAAGAAAGTAGTTAAAGATGTGCACAGAAGTAAAGTGACAGTGGTAGCTAAGTGTATAGCAGTAGACAGTTAGAAACATCATTAAGGTTCTATAATAGAAGTAACCTGATTTATATAAGTAAGTCAGGTGGGTTTCTATGAAAAACAAAAAACAAAAAACAACCAAAATATTGTCCTAAGAAGTACACATTACATGTTGTTAAATAAAGAAAGTGGGGGTTGCCCTGGCCTGTGTGGCTCAGTTTGTTCAAGTGTGGTCCCATAACCAAAGGGTCGCAGGTTTGGTTCCGGCTCGGGGCACATGCCTAGATTGTGGGTTTGAGCCCCAGCTGAGGTGCATATGATCCCTGGTCTGGGCTTGTATGGAAGGCAATTGATTGATACTTCTCTCTTCCATGAATGTTTCTCCCTTTCCCTTCCTCTCTCTAAAAGCAATGAAAAAATGTCCTCAAATGAGGATTAATGAAAGAAGAAAATGGGATGAACATAGTTTAAAGAATATAACTTTTTTTACAAATACATTCATGGAAAAATACCTGGAAGGATATAACAAAGGCATTAACAGTGCCTGTTTCTGGACTGTGGAATGATGGGTGGATTCTATTTTCTTCTTTTTGTCATCTATCTTTGTAATTTTTATACAATGAACATATATCATTTTTGCAACAATAAGATTTTGTTTGCTTGGGTCACAGTTCTATGTTGAGAATGAATACTAGAAGATAAGTAGGCTGTGAGAGAATTGAGGAGCAAGATGAGGGGAAAATACATTTAATAAAACATATTATCTGGGAATAATTTTGAATTATTTTTGTTTGGTTCTTTTACCTTTGCTCTCTAAATTTTTAAAGGACTCTCAGTACAAATATCCAGAGATAACTAGTATCTTACAGAGAATAATCCAGTTTTCCTTTAATTTTTAAAAGACTGCTGTGCTTACTTCTTCACTGTGGGTGGAGAATTTACCCTCCCAATAAAAATGTGTAGAGAAGTAGATTCAACAGCCTCTCTTGATATTAAATTTAAGAAAAGTATACAATGCCTCTTTAGTTTTTTTTAAAATTTAGTTTGGGGAGACCAAATCTCCAGAATAACATTGTCTCTGTAATACCCCTTCTTTGAACCTCACTATGGGGAAACACATCATTTGGTCAGAGAAAGTAGCTTTATTTACTATGAATTTCTTACCAGCTTCACAATGTCCAAGTTATGTTGTACAGAAAGCAAATGTGATTGCAGGAGATGGGCTTTGTCATGGCTGAAGATACTCTAAGCAATCTAAAGTTACCATTACAGCAAACTAACCAATGCTATTTTAAACAATGAAATGTAATGCTGCGCAGTGGATGAGATATGGAAAAACTGGCATATGTGCCCAATGATGCCGGCACTTACAACTGGTCCAGTGTTTACGGAAAAAATTCTAGTAATACGTAAGGGTGATGAAAAAGGTTTTTCACACTGTTTGAAGAAAGAAAGAAATGATTTGTACAAAATTTTACAAAAACTACCTGTTTACTATTCTCTCGTGATATAACTGCAGGGTAACTGTACCACAAAAGAGAGTTCAAGGTCCCTTCCAACTGAGAGTCAGATTCTAGGACCCATAAAATTCACGTAATTTTAGAGATAGAAGGAAACTTAAAAATATAACCAGATGAACTCAGAGTTAAAAAGCTTTTCTTGGGGTCCCCCGGGGAATAACGGAAGAGGCCAGGTTTGCAGCTGATTATTATGTAATCAGGAGTTATCCACCTTTCACACAAAACCTGCGCCCTCAGTGCGAAGGCAGCCCCCCATGAAAAATTCCAGGGCTGGAAGTGAGTTGTTGGCAAGTTGGTCAGGGCAGAGTCATGCTGAAGGTATCTTAGCAAGCTTGTTCCCCATTTTACGGAGGAAGAAAACAAGGCACAGAGAGATGAAGCATTCTGGCTCACGGTCAGTGGACTTGCCCTCACCAATTCCTGGATGAGAGGGATGGTGTGAGAAGTGGGTTAACATTGTGAATCGTGCCTGACTCTTTGGGCTGGGATTTATTTTATTTTATTTTATTTTATTATTTTTTTTTCTTCCAATTTTTTTATTTAATTATTTTTCAAGTACAGTTTTCTATTACTCCCATCCCGTCCCACCCCCCATCCTCCCCCCTCCCTCCCATTTCCACCCTTCTCAGTTGTTGTCCATGTATCCTTTATATAGGTTCCTCTAAATCCCTCCCTTATTTCCTCTGAAATTCCCTCCCCTCTCCCCTCTGGTCACTGTCAGCCTGTTCTCTATTTCAGTGTCTTTGGTTATATTTTGCTTGCTTGTTTGCTTTGTTGTTTAGCTTCCTGTTAGAGGTGAGATCATATGGTATTTGTCCTTCAACACCTGGCTTATTTCACTCAGCATAATGCTTTCCAGTTCCATCCATGTTGTTGCAAAAGGTAGGAGCTCCTTCTTTCTTTCTGCAGCATAAAATTCCATTGTGTATATGTACCATAGTTTTAGTAAATGAATGGATCAAAAAACTATGGGCTGGGATTTGGATGAAGGCATAAGAGACGCAGAAGCAAGGGTTGGTGAAGCGAGTACACCACGTGCAGCGCTGCTCCCTCTACATTCCAGACAGACAATAGCTCTGGAAGTGGTGTGAATGGCACCCCACGCCCACAATTAACCTCAAAGAGATGTTAAGTTCACAGTCAAACTGGGGACCATTTAAATTCAGGCAGTGTCAGAAAAAACAAGCATTTATTTGGAACTAAAAGAACAATTTGTCTCTTCTCTTTTGCATTATCTGCCCCATTAATTTTCCCAGAATAAAACATCTCCAAACAGACCCTCCCTGCTCCTAGAATGCCCTGCATACCGGTCTAGGCAAATGAGCACTCATGACAGAAGAAAAGGTACTTTTACACCCTTTGGGGAAGACAAGGACTAACAGATAATCCCCTCCAAGGAGGGTGTTTTCTGGAAATAAAGCTAAAGCAGTACACACATGTTCTTCAGTTTCCTCTTTTATTAGTGACATGATGATGTCCTTCCAGAGTCCATTACATTTACGACATTTTCCCCCTCAAAGTGCTGATATTACTTATGACCATATGGTTATGGTTCTAAAGGTTAATTTTACCTTTCTTTTCTTCTTCTCATGGTTTCTCAGTCTTGGGCACTATTGACACTTTAGACTGGGTAATTCTCGGTGAGGGGAAAGAGTTGTCTTGTATATTCCAGGACATTTAGCAGCATCCCTGGCTTCTACCCAGTAGATGCCACCAACATACTCCTCACCTATGTTCCCCATTCATGACATCCAAAAATGTCCTTAGACATTGCCAAATGTCCCTGATTGAGATCTAGTCCCAGCAAGCAAGTCACTAAAAAGTGAATCCCAGAAGGCACCCAAAGGTTTCCCAGAGCTGGGTCCAAGTCCCACAGTTTTGGCTTTTTGGCCTTCGTGGTGCTAGTCTACTGGACCATCTAACATTTTGAAATGAAAATCAAAACCCAGAAATGTGGGATTCTTTGGGAGACCACAGGCATATGAACCAACTTAATTTTCATCCTATTTCATCATGATTACTTCCTTCATCTGTGTTTTATTAGCACTAACCTATGTTCTCTGCACCTGAATATACTACTGCTTTGCCAAGTTTCCTGTATAACAGTGATACCTAACATGCACTGACCTCTACTATGTATCGGGTTTTGTGTTCCACACCTTGTATTGCCTCAACAACCCAGAGAGTCAGGTACAGGTTGTCCTCATGTCACTGGAATGTAAGCTCCATGGGGGCAGGTACTCTTTTACACCTGGTTTACCAATGCACCCTCAAGGTTTTGTACAATGATGACTGTATACCATATTTTTCAGATCATAAGATGCACCAAGGTTTTAGAGGAGGAAAATAGGAAAAAAAATTTTGAAGCAAAAAATGTGGTAAAATATTTATAACATAAATAGTATAATATTTCACCAATGTAAAGGTAAACAGAATTTAACAGCAGCATTAACAACCATTATTCCTCCCAAATTTGGGGGTGTGTGTCTTACAGTCCAAAAAATACAGTAATTTTGCACAGATCAGTGTCCAATAAATATTCTTTAAAGTGAATCAATGATTGAATATATCGTATTGAAGATCTCTGACTTCTCTGTTTGGTAACCCAAGCTCAGACTTTCAGCAAATCTTGCTTTCTCTGCTTTCCAAAAATATCACATCCTGCCTTGGCTGGTATAGCTCAGTGGATTGAGCGCAGGCCTGCGAACCACACGATGGCGGTTCGATTCCTAGTCAGGGCACATGCCTGGGTTGCAGGCCAGTTCCCAGCAGGGGACTCATGAGAGGCAACCATACATTGATATTTCTCTCCTTCTCTCCTTACCTTCCTCTTTAAAGATAAATAAAAAAAATCACATCCTCACTACGTTATTGCTATGACCCTGATCCAGGCCAGTGGGATCTCTTACCAGGATCACCGCAATAGTCTCCTACCTGGTCTCCTGGCTTCTGCCCTCCTCCTGCTGTGATCTGTCATCAACCCAGCAACCAGGGGATCCTTTGAAGACAGACAATTCTGGTGAGTCCACTCAAAACTTTCCAGTGGCTTCCCATCTCACTCAAGTAAAAGCCCAAATCCTTTCAGGGGCTCTGCCAAGTTCTAGAAGATGTGTCTGTCCTCTCTGTTGCTTCTCTGATTTCATTCCCTCCATTCTCTCCCTCACTCACATTGTTTCCTCTATACCAGCCTTGGTGTTCTTCGAACATGTCAAGCACAGTCCCATTCTAGGGCCTTTGCAAGATAGGTTACCTCTGTCAGGAACACCCTTCCTACAGCCTCACATAACCTCTCACTCCTCAAATCTTTGCTCACATGTCATTTTTTTTCAATGAGACCTTCTCTGGCCACTCCACTTAAAGTCGTAACCCTCCTGACCCCCTTTATTGCTTAATTTTCCCTCATTGCATTGATCGCCTTCTGATAAACCAGAATTTCAGTTCTACAAAGGGAGGGATTTTTGTCTGTTTGTTTGCTATTAAATTCCCAGCACCTACTACCACCATGTAGTACCAAACGCTCCGATAGTTGTTGTTAAATGGATGAACAAGTGAGTCAGGACACAGAGATGCTGAGTGGCGGAGTTGGGATACGAACCTAGGCTGCCAGTCCTAAAGCCTTGTTTTTCTTCCAAAAGTTCTCAAACACGTCTGTGCATCAGAATTACCAGGGGCTGGGGCATGCTAGTTCAAGTGCAGATTCCTGGGGGTCAGGCTGGGCCTGAGGAGCCCAAGAACGTGGAGGAGGATTAACAAAGTGTACTTTAACAAGCTCCACAGAAAGTGCTATGAAGCTAGTCTGCAGGTTCAGCAGACCTATAATGGGAACTTAAAGTGGGCTCTGGGAGCCACCACATCAGAAGCAGCCTGGTCAAAGACTCTGAAGCCAGACTCTTGGGCAGTGAATCCTAACACTACTGCTCACTGTCTTTGTGACTACTTGCCTTTCCCCTTTTTCTTTCATTTTCTAACCAGATACTGAGAAAAGGACCTCAATATCTAACTGTGTTGAACATCCTCATAGTAGAATCCCATACCTGCAATTTCCTAACTATATGACCTTGGTCAATTATTTGCCTTTAAAAAAAATCAGTTTCACAGCTGTAAATTGTGGATACTACTAGTCTCTAGTTCATAAAATCACTGTGAAGATTCCATAGATTTTAGGTTATGAAATTACCAGAACAGTACATGGCATGGAGCAAACATTCAATACATGTTTACTGTTATTATTGCTAATACCACTACTTTCTAGGCCACAGCCCAGACCTATGGAATCAGTCTCTGCAGGCTGGGCCCTAGAGCATTCAAAACAAGCCCACTGTGTGATTCTGATGCACACAGAGGCTTGAGCAGCCCCGCCCCAGTCTGCCCCACAGGGGACAGGAGTCAGTCCCCCAGCCAGACAACCACATGCTCAGTAGCTGCTAGCTGGGTAGCAGCAGTAGTTTTTCGGCCTCTTGAGAAACACAAGAGGCTCCTGGCCTGGCTAGAAACGCAGCAGACAAGTTTGGGGAGGTCAAGGAAGCTCAGAGGTGAACCAGCCCGAATGTTCATTTTTATCGCTCATGAAGTAGGCCCCCAAAGTGATTGTATCACCCCTGTGTTGATCCTCCCAAAACAAAGGCAAAGGAATTTCTCTGTGGCCTGGATAGTGTGGTCTAAGGACCAACACGGCCGGCGTCACCTTGATGTAAGCACGTTAGAAATGCAGCCTCCCCACGCCCGTCCCAGACCTGCTGCATCAGGAACACTATTCCAGAGCACGCCTCTCAGACTCGGTTGCAGGTCAGAACTACTTGGCAAGGGTTAAAAATTTTGGTAACTGGATTTTATCTCTAGAGACGCTGAGTCATTTGGTCTGGTGTGAGAACTGAGCACTGGGATTTAAAAATATCCCTCAGTGATTTTAAATGAGCAGCTAGATGTGATAACTTTATGTCAGTTGAGCTAGATGCCAATCACTCGCCAGATACTCTGAATTGGGAGAAAGGGAATTATCAAGCTAGGCTTGGGGTTCAGGTTCCTGCTTCTTTTCTGTGGGGAATGTCCAAATCAGGAAGAGATTGCAATTACCATGTAAAAACATATGGTATTAAAGTAATAGAAAATCATATATTTATGTATAAATACGAATACACAGACGCTGTCTCACCACTGGCATCACAAGTTTTACTTAATAAGGGACAAGACAAGAAGACTAAACTTTAGAAAAAGAGAGAAAAGAAAAAGCCCCACTTGCTTACCATCTGGCCACCTGAACCCAATAGCACCCACCTTTCATTTGACAATTCGAGTTTTAAATACTAAATGCACATCTCCCCCCTGTTGACTTTGCTCACACTGGTATTCATTTTCAGACCTACGGAGGAGGATGACTACATTTAGCCCTGTGCTTTTTTTGTTTTCCCCAATTAGACTGCTGCTTAGAATTTTTCCCTTTATAAGCATGTTTTATGAAGGGAATGCATAATTGTCTCTTGAATCCATCCCATTAACTGTCTGGCACTTCAGTTGCTCTTCTGTGACCTAGAGATAACTTCTAGCCTATCTCCCTTTCGGAGTAGATTACGTGAGATAATGAGAGCAAAGATGCTTTGAAAAGGGATAAAGCAGCTTAAGACCAGTGGGACAGAGGAAGCGTCACCAATATAACTCCATTTGTTGGGGGCCAATGTGCCAGGCATTGGGAAGTTTACATATTTCGCTTCTGATGCTCACAGCAACCTGCAAAGCATCACTGCCCTTGTTTTATAGGCAGGAAATGGAGGCTCAGAGAGATGCAGCAACAAGAGCAAGGTTTCACCACCAGTAATTGAGAGAGCCAGTTTCAGGCCTGGTTTTTCCTGGCCCCGAAGTCATTTCCCCGAGCAGTCATTCAGAGACAACTTCAAGAGGTCAAGAGGTTCTGCTGTAATTGGTCTGGAGGGAAGACTGGACTCGGGAATTTTTGAAAGATCCTGATGATTCTTCTAATAGGCAGCAGTGTATGACAACTCCTAGGCTAACTGCCCCTAAAGAGACTAGTCATTAAATTACTAAAAAATGTATGTAATAAAAGTATACATGGTCAAAAGTGTATCTTTCTGGCCAAACCAATAAATAGGAGTATCCATTATCTTGCGTATGACTTTAGATAGCCCTAGATATACATACAGCATGACTTACAGTATGTAACGAATATTTCCTGAATATATGTAAGGGATTAAATGGAGGATGAATCAATGAATAAAGAAAAAAATGACATAGCTGAGCAACTACACCAGGAAAAAATGTATTTTTTTGTTTCTATTTATTTAAAAAATTTTTGCACATAGAAAAAATTAGGAGCCCTATGGATTTGAAGTCAAGTGATTTCTGGTTGGTTGTGCACTGTGAAAAAAATCAGATAAACTCTCTGAAACTCAGTGTTGTTATTTATTAAACGGGAGAAGGATCCTGAGACTTTTGCGCTAATAGGTAAGATGATTGTCTATAAAAAAATGTTGTAAATAGTAAAGTGCTATAGAAATGCAAGGGAATATTATTATTTTTCTTGCATGAGTGAGAAAAAGCTAGTGAGTGTAACTTTGACCAAAGGTTGTCAAATGATAGCCTGTGTCGGAACTCCTTGGAGAGTCAGTCGGCTCGCGGGTTCCTGGGCTCCACTTGGAGCTGGAGTCAGAGGATCTGGAGACCACACTCCAGGTGGCACTGACGTACCAGCGTCATTCACCCATGTTTGGGAAGGATGTGATACCTGTGCACCACTTTATCTGGGAAAGTCAGAACTTTAAGGCAAGTTATAAAGTAGAAAAGCGTTCATTTCCTTGAATAAGTGTTAACAGGTTTTAACCACTAAGTATTGTTTCATCAAGGGGAGGGGGGTGGTAGGAAAGAAGGTGAAATAGCAGCTTAGGTTTGAGAATAAGGAAAAACAAAGATGAAGAAGATGGGGATAGGAAAGAGGATGTCTAAAGGGAGGTAGAGTCAGTACTTCAACATTTGGACTAGTGTAAGTCCTCAACTAACTAACTAATCCTGGCTCTCACTTGAGTACCCTTTTTGTAGTTGTCTAAAATGAAAGTAAACGGGAGAGTTTGTGGCAAAATTTACTTGGTGGAACACAAGGTTCAGCATGCCAAAAGGTTAGGTGGTAAGAACCTAAGTATTAAAACACCCATTTGAGAAAAATCTTAAAATGAACAATTCTTTTCTATAAGAACACAGTCACATGCTGCAAAAGGCCAATGTGGGAAATCAGAGAGAGGGGTGGAGTGGGGACTCTCGGGATCTGTCCCTCTGCAGAAGTACAGAAAAACCGTAAGTACCACCCTGGCCAGGTGGCTCAGTTGGTTGGAGTGTTGTCCTGTACACCCAAAGGTTTCAGGTTCGATTCCGAATCAGGGCACATACTTACTTAGGTTGCAGTTTCAACTCCCCATCAGGCAGTTATGGGAGGCAAATAATTGGTGTTTCTTTCTCACATTGATCTTTCTCTCTCTGTCTTTCTCTTCCTTCCTCTATCTGAAATCCATACAAAACATATCCTCGGGTGAGGATTGAGAAAAAAAACTATCAGTGTCAGCCTTCTTGGACTACAGAAGATAATCAAAGGTTTACGGAACCAAGTGAATGCTTAACTAAGAAAGGCCACCAAAACGTGGGAAAGCATTTCTGCGGCATTTCCACTTCCTGCAGCCACACTACTTCCCCTGATTTAGCAGTGGTCTGAAACAGAGCAGCTCACAGTGCCAGTGCAGGCACCAGGTTTCAGAGAGAGAAGCAATCCTACTCCCAAGGAGTGTGTTCGTCTGTTTTGACCTCACTGGGGTTTCTCGTCAGAACTAACACAGAGAGTTCCCCTCCACCTCACTTGGAACTCTATCAGGGCTGAGTAGCTGCATGGAAAACAGTCCTCTCAAACACTAAAAGACAAAGCCACCGCTGTCTGAGGCCAAAAGTAACTACTGAGCAAACAATAGATACATCAAATGTACAGGATAAAAAGCTCAGGAATAAGATTTTTTTTTGCGGGGGGTGGGAAACAGGACTTTTAAAAGTTCTCATTTAACTAAGTTCTCATTCTACTAAGGAATCTAAAAAGACATTTGTATGCTCAGGGCAAGATACACAATCAGAAAAGACCTGAGAAAACCATACACTTTCATCTCTGGCTGATCTTTAGGCTCAGAACAAGCAGGAAGTTAAGGTTACTGCAGAGTTGAAAAATGACCTGGCTAAGGACGGAGAGATTCAACACAGAGCCAATCTACAAAGATGTGAAGGATTTTTCTTCTTTACTTTTCCAGACCTCCTTCTTCTTCTTGGCTTCGAGCATTTAAGGAAATCATCACTCACAGCACCAACTGAGCAATAAGATAAAAATATAGAGACTTCAGAGGATTCCCATGACCAAAAATACAGTCTTTACAAAAACAGTTCAGAAAACTCACCGAGCAAATGACCCACTGTGACCTACTGTGAGCAACAGCAAAAACCCTAGGGAGGGCTGATAATTCAATTTCCAGAGTTACCACATCATAACACTTAAAATGGCAAGTTTTCAATTAAAAAATTATGAGGCATACACAGACACAAGAAAGTATAGCTCGCTCAAAGGAAAAAAATTAACAAAAACTGCCTATGAGGAAGCATAAATATTGGTCTTACTAGACCCAGATTTTTAATCAACTGCCTCAAATATGCTCAAAGAGCTAAAGGAAACCAAGGGCAAATAATTAAAGGAAACCAGGACAATGAAGATTCACAAAACAGAGACTATCAATAGAAAGATGAAATATACAAAGAAAGCCCAAATAGAAATTTTGAAACTGAAAAGTACAATTAATTAAAATTAAAAATTCATTACAAGAGCTTAACAGTAAATCTTTTTTAGCAGATAGAATTAGTAAACCTTAAGACTGGTCAAATAAAATTAATCAATCTGTGGAGCAGAGAGGAAAGTGAAAACAAAAACAAAAACAAAAAAAACCTAGGGACCCATGGGACACCCTCAGGGGTACCAACATATTCAAATAAGAATTCCAGGGAGGAAAAGGAGAGAAAGGCCAGAAAAAAATATTTGAACAAATTATGCTTAAAACTGTCTCAAATTTGATAAAGGCCATGGCTCAACATATACAAGAAGTTTGACAAATTCCAAAATACACAGAATAAACACAATGAGATACATACTGAAAAATAATAAAGCTGTTGAAAGATAAAGACAAAGAGAGAATCTTGAAAGCAGCAAAAGAGAAGCAAGTCCTTGTATGAAAGTGATCCTTGATAAGATTAATAGGCAATTTCTCATCGGAAGCAAAGAAGGCAGTGGGATTACATATTGAGAGTGCTGAAACAAAAAACTGTCACCCACAACTTTGCATTTGGCAAAACTAGCCTTCAAAAATGAAGAAGAAATTAAGAGATTTCCAGATAAACAAAAGATGACGCAGCTCATTGTTAGCAGACCTGCTCCACAAGAGGTGCAAAAGGAAGTCCTTCAGGCTTCACTGAAAGAACACTAGACGTCAGCATAGGTAACTAACTGCACAGGGAAACACACAGGCCAGTGTTGTTGTGTTTGGTCCGCAACTCTCTTTTTAAACTAAATATGACTTTAAATTCAAAGGTATCAAAAAATCAATGTAATTGGCACACATGTATAAAGATGTGATTTGTGACACAGATAACATAAAGGAGAAGAATGAAGATGTATAGAATTTGAATTTAGCATACTATTGAAGAAAAGTTTGAATTAATTTAAACTAGATTGTTATTAGATGTTAATTGTAATCCCTAAGGATACCACTATGAACATAATTTAAAAATATATGGAAAAGGTGATGAGAAAGGAATCAGAATGGTACAGTACCAAAATAATTAAAAAGAAAAGTAGGCAGTAATGGAGCAATTGAGAAAGAAAAAAGATATAAGGCTTATTGAAGACAAATAGCAAATTAGCAGAAGCCCTTCCTCTTCAGAGATTACTTTTCATGTAAACACATTAAACTTAACAATTTAACAGCAGAGAGTGGCAGGACGGGGTAAAAAAAAGCATGATGTATCTATTTGCTGTCTAAAAAAAACACTTCATGATATTCTTTTATTGATTTAGTTTTTTTGAGAGCAAGAGAGAGAGAGAGAGAGAGAAGTGAAACATTGATTTGTTTTCCACTTATTTATGTACTCACTGGTTGATTTTGGCATGTGCCCTGACTGGGGATTGAACTCATAACCTTTGGCATATCCGGACAACACTCTAACCATCTGAGCTACTGGCCAAGGCTATGAGAGATTCACCTCAGAGGCAAAGATATGAAGTGACTGAAAGTAGAAGGATGAGAAAAAATATTACATGCAAAGAGTAATAAAAAGAGGGCTAGAATGGCTATACTAATATCAGACAAAAGAGACTTTAAAGCAAAAGTTGTTATAAGAGACACAGAAGGACATAATATGTTGATAAAAGTGTTAATCTATTAAAAATATAACAATAATCAACATATACACCCAAGATGAGGGCCCCAAAATATATATAGCAAAATAAATAGAAATAAAGGTAGAACTAAACTATCATATAATACTAGTTATATACTTCAATATCTTAATTTTAATAAAGGATAGAATAACTAAATAAAATATCAGTATAAAAATAGAGGACTTAACACTATAAATCAATTAGATTTAATAAATATATACCAAATACTCCATCCAACAACAACAGAATATACATTCTTCTAAAGTGAACATGAAAATCTTTCAGAATAGATCACATGTAGGATAGCCACAAAACAAGTCTCAGTAACTTTTAAAAGACTGGAAAAAACAAAGTACTTTTTCTGACAGTAGTGAAATAAGGCTAGAAGTCAGTAACAGGAGGAAAACTGAAAAATTAACAAATATGTGGAACTTGTTAAAGAACCCATGCATAGACAACAAATGAAGGCTCAAGGAAGAAATTATAAAGGATACTGGA